>NC_067231.1:18663958-19983958 GCF_019924925.1 Ctenopharyngodon idella
GTACAACTTTTGACACCAGAGCAGCGTATAGGAAACAAACTTCTAGCACCCCTGTCCTTCCTAAACAAATAAACCAAAGCCTCATGTCCTCAACAACTGAACAAGTGGACGGGATTCTCTGTGTCATCTGGAAAATCAGGATAATAATAATAAAGTAAAAGAAAAAGAATTGGGAAAGTAAATAAAAAAATCTCTCACTCTCTCTAAACAAAGCTCACACTAATAAAAAAATAACAGGGTGAAAAACAAAGTCCCAGTTCCAGCTGGAATGCCGTCTGTGGTTGGATCAAGTGGGAAAAGCAGTGGTTTTGTTCTCTGATATCGATCTACTTCACCAAAATGTCGAGACACAGAAATGCAGTAATCAGTCTTCCAGCTCAGTGCCAAATGAAAGGGGTACAAAGTAGAACAGTCAAACATCAGCGTTCAGTCACGGTGCTTCACCAAGTGACTTATTTGAAAAAAAAAAAAAAAACAGTACCAGTAAAAAGAAACAGCTCATTTCCACAGAAAGATAAGTGTGACCTATCCCTTTAAAAATTATGTAAAAACAGAGCACATTCATGTGATTTCAGTTCCAACAAAGTTTCTGTACTCTCCTCCTGCCCCTCATCGCCCTCTGCTGTCTCCTGTGCGTGACAGGACCATCCCAGGAGAGAGCCAGGGGGTCTTGGGGAGTTGTGCGGGACAACCAGGGGATTTTGGCAACCTGTAGCTGAGCTCCCAGGCAAGGCTGGGCTGGAATAACGTGGCCTGTTTATTCAGCTGGTTTAGGGGAAAGAGGATGTGTTCAGGGCCTCATTAATCACGGGCGCTTCGGAAGAGATAAACAGCCAGGACCCAGTGGGGGTGCTGACGCTCCAGGTTAGCTAGAGCAGGGGAGAGTGGGGGTCTGTCCTCACCACAGGGGGGAACGTCTGAGCACTTGCTGTAGAGTTGTTTGGGACAGCTTTGTGAGGCCTGAAAATATGTCTTATGAGCTTTTTGGACATGAAAAAATTATATGTATGTATATATATATATAATTTATTCGTCTACATACAAATATACATACTATATACTGTTCAAAGGTTTGGGGTTGGTATAATTTTATGTTTTGAAAGAAATATCTTATGCTCAACAAGCCTGCATTTATTTAATCAAAATACATTAAAACTAATATTGTGAAATATGACTGTTTCTCAACTGTTTTATATTGTGACTGTTTTAAAATATATTTTATTCTAGTGACAATTGCAAAGCTGAATTATTAGCAGCCATTACTTCAGTCTTCAGTGTCACATGATCATTCAGAAATCATTCTAATATGCTGATTTGGTGCTCAAGCAACATTTCTTATTATTATCAATATATTTGTGGAAATTGTTTTCAGGATTTTTTTTTTTTTTTTTTTTTTTTTTACTTTAAATATTTTTAATATACTTAAAGTCCACATGGATGGCAGAGAAACATTTAGATCTGAGGTAAACAAAAGCTAACAGACATCTGCACCTGTGACAACAAACAAGACAGAAAAACACCAGCGCTGACAGAATATGAAAAAAGGGTCATTTATCTGACAAATTTTTAAGTTTCACTTATTTCAGTGATTTTTGTTTGATCATAGTGTTTCTTCAACATGTTTGGAAGTTTGCACAATGACTTTCACAGAACAAACTCATTTGAATACAGGAATGTTCCACAGACGCATCAGCAAACAGGCAGAGGAAAAAATACAGAATCTGTCATCTACTGCAGCCGCCCAGCCAAACGGGTGTTATTCTACACTTCCAGATGTTCTCCTGTCTTCTCTTCTTTTCATCAAAAGAAAATATAATGCTGCTGAAATCCTGGTCCTTTCCAAAAAGGCTGCCATTATTACCTGTCGACCTTGTGGGCTGCTCGCACGGCCCATGTGGTTCACTACAGGCTGGCTTTCACTCATATTCCTGTCCATATTTCACCAGGGATGGGGGTAGAGGCGGTGAGGAAAGGGAAAAAGAACAGAGGGCATGAATGAATGAAAGAGATGGAGAGGGAGAAAATGAAAGCAAGAGGAGGAGATGAGAAGTGTAGGTGCATGCTGGGAGGAACGAAGAACAGAAATGAAATGTTTTCGTGGTCTAATGACTGATCTACAGGCCCAACAGATGGTTTTAAATGTTTACAACCTGGTGAATGTGTTAAAGATATTGAATTTCCTTGTTTTTGGTAAGATTGGTTTTAATGTTTATACAGGATTATTATACAGTAAGGTATATGTGAATGTATGTCTCTGTGTACGTTCAGAGGTTAAAGTCTAATTGGTTTCAAAAAGATCTGGAAAGAACAAGACATCACTGCTTTCTATAGATTTCTCTTATTCACATTCAGGTACAAATCAGTCGAGTTATGTGATGAAAGTAGATCAGTGCAAATTCTTGTTTCTCACATGCTTTCTTATTTCACTCAAACACACACTCTAAAAATGCTGGGTTAAAAACAACCCAAGTTGGGTTGAAAATGGTCAAACCCAATGTGCTGTGCAGTTTTATTTAACCCAACTATTGTTAAAAAATTACAATATGGCTGGCTTAAAATGAACCCAAAATAGGTTGGAAATTAAAAATCAGACATAATTACTAGAGGCAACAATAATAATCAAAAGGTGAAAATTTATTAATAAGCAATTAAGCCTAATAAATAGCCTTACTGCTTAATTATTACTCAAACATATTAATAAATGTTAATTTCCAACATAATTTGGGTTCATTTTAAGCAAGCAATACAGTAATTTCTAAAAAATAGTTGAGTTAAATAAAAAATACCCAGCAGGTTGGGCAAACATTTAACCCAACTGCTGGGTTAAAACAACACAATCGCTGGGTTTGTCCATTTTCAACCTAACTTGGGTAGTTTTTAACCCAGCATTTTTTTAGACTTAGATTTTGAATATTTATGTTCACGCACAAATTATGTATATTCATGATAACTATTAGCCTATATTTGGATCATGAACAGTGCACAGTGTGCTATGCAGTACATGTTCATATTTTTATCATATATGTGCCTTTCTACTATATATTGGTTAAATGATTATTTCACAGTAAAACATGGAAATCATATTAATTTTATTTTAATAAAATATCACAAATAAGTAATTAACTTAAAAAAGAAAAACTGCCATTTTATATGTCAGGTGTTTCTCTTTTTCTTCTTTCTTGAATTAAATTTTATCTTTCTTTTTCCTTTTCTTTTTTACTTGGTTATATTGTATTTTTCTTACATCATATCACTTTTAATCCTTAGACTTTTGTGATATCACTTTAACAAACAAAATCCAGGAAACTGACATCATCCTCCAGAAAATGACAATTTAAAATGTCATAATTAAAAATTTATAGGAATTATGAATTCTCAAAAGTAAGCTATCTCTTTACTGTACTTACATCCTGTTAATGTTCTTACACATAAATAATAAAGCTAAGATTAATACAGTTTAAGTTTTATTTCTGGTATACTATATCTAAGTATTTATATGGAACCACCTAAATTACAACAAGAATGTTCTTTTTGTGAAATACAGGCCTACTGACATTTTATGCTTGTCCTGCCATCTACTGGACAATGTATGTATATAGGCTACCAGCAAAAGTACTAAATAAGCTTATTTAATAGTTGACTGAATTAAAGAAAAAAGTTCTTACTATATATATTTATTGTCTTTATTATACAATCACATTAATTCATGCATTAGATGTTTATAATTACTAAGCCTTAATGCGACAGTAGTAAGATAAACATAGCAATTTCTGAGGCCTACCAAAGGAGTACGATACAAAAAGTAATTCTGTTCACATTGAAATATAAAGGTTTTTCCCTTTCCCTTCAAAAATTCCCTTCAAGAATTTTGGCCTAATTCAGTTTTTTGACCCAATACAAACAAGCCAAACCAGAACAAATTGTTCTCACAATGACCACACGGTGGCGCCTCCTACCACAACTATGGTGGTTGGAAACCCAAAGGTCAGTGCAACCACATTAATGGTGTGAGATTACAATGATCTCAGTGCTAACTGACTCATTCTAAAAGGTATAGTATTGCTTTTGTAGCAAAACAATGCATTGATATGATGCAATTAAATCAAGCACTTTCAGCTAAATTAAAACAATGAGAGGAACCTAAAGTGAGCTTTTTCCACACACCTCTAAATGCAAAGAAACTGATGTGTTTCTCTCTGTTTAATAACCATATACAGCTCAAAGACAGGTGCTTTACCAAAACCCACAGAGCTTAGCTTATGTTTACCTCTGACAAACAGGCCTCTGGATTTATTTCATTGGATTCTGTTGCTGTGTGATAGAGCCATAAACCTTATCGAGCACTTTTGCTGAATGACTCCATCTGTTCCTACTGACATCCTCTGAAATATGAATGTAAAAGTGAGAAAGCTCGGGCCTGGAACGATGGCGACATGGGTACATAACTGTTTAATGTTTGCTCAATGACCTAAGCCTATTTTGCCACCTTAGAACATTACAGAGGCTGTATTGACTTTCACCATGGCAGTGACAAGACGCTCAGTTATGGGTAACAGGAGATGCTCCCAACTCCCAGATTGCCCAGGGCTGAATGCGACATGATAGTCTCAATGAAAGATGATGTGCCCAGCCATTCTGTTCAGTGCATGCAGGGCTAACAAAGCTGAGATTAACCTTGGTGCTTTGTCGCACATGAGTTTAACTAAACTGTAATATTTAAAAAAGCCCCACAAATAAATCACGTGACTGAAAGATTTTGCAAGCTTGTTTGTGAAGATAAAAAAAAGAATGAGTGTCCCAAGAAACAAGTCCACCAGTTACAGTAGCAACACCTGAAGGTGAAATGAATCCTACCACAGATATTCTCCCACGGACTGTGATGCTCTACACAAACAGGTTCTCAAAAGGGTTTAAATAACAAGCAACGACGTGACTTGTTTTGAATCTCCGGTGATTATGCAATAGCAAGTAATTGAATAGCTAAAAATACATGCAGCCGGTCAGACCCACCCATTCACACTAACACATCTTTGGCAGAAGGGTCAATGACATAACACTCATTTTATTTTTTGTCTAGACCTATTAATTATTTTAATTTCTAAATTAATAATTCTTTTTAATATTTTTGGGAGGCATAAAGTCAATCATATTGTAGAATAAAGCCCCAATAAAAGATTTTAAAAAACTTGTAAAGAAAATCATATTAAAGTGCAGTGTGTAAAATTTGGGAGGATCTATTGGCAGAAATGCAATATAATATACATAACTATGTTTTCAGTGGTGCATAAAAACCTTGCATAATGAACCGTTATGTTTTTATTACCTTAGAATGAGCCATTTCTATCTCATACATCGCGGGTCACCCCTCCATGTCAAGTCGCCATTATGCGCCGGCATGTTTCTACAGTAACCCTAAAGGGACAAACCTCTCTACAGATCGCGTTTCGTCGCTATGTTCGTTGGTGTTTTTAGAGGCAAATGCATCATCACTACGTTGAATACGCACTAAGTAGTAGTAGTAACGTTAGTAGTCGTCGTCTGGTTTATTAGAAGCAGAGACCGTTCTTAGAAGTAAAAAGAAACCTCATTGCTTCGCTGGCTAATGTACTCTCTGCTGTCTCAGACGACGACATCTTTGTCATGTCAGCCTGACGGCCACCGTAGCTTCTCAGAAAGGGAGGGGTGCGAGGGGTGTGCACCGTTAATTGCAGTTCGCAACCTCACCGCTAGATGCCGCTAAAATTTACACATTGCATCTTTAAGTAGGCCTAGTTATAATATCAAACTAGTAATATTATTTCCTAGAAAAATTATAAAAAATTATAGCAAACTTGCTTCACAGCTTATTAATATTTGAAAAAAGTTTGTCCGCCAAATCAAAATCATATGTGGTTCAATCAACATGCAGAAACATTCAATAGCCTAAATATAAAACAAAAATTCAAATAATTAATAAAATAAACAAAACAATAAAAGATAATCATAGAAAAGATCCCTGCAGACGCTCATGACTATGGATCAAGTTCAGTAAGTCTCTGAGAATGTTTTTTTTCTATTATTAATGTTAACATTAACATTATTTTAAAACTCCATAAAAACTTAATATTTAACTGAAATAATAAATAAAATACCATTTTCAAATAAAATAATCTTTTTTTTTTCTTGAAAACAATATAAACATTTTTCAAAGCTATAGCTATATAAAACCAACATGAATAAAAAGAATAAAAGACCTGACATATTTATTTTAAGCTAGATTTTTAAAGGTTTTTCAATTGCATTTTTTTTTTTTTTTAACAAAGTGTATTGTATTCTGGGGTCCAGGTTTGCTGTAAAGCAATCATTCGCTACTCAGATAGGACAAAGCAAGTGAATGTAGCAGGTGCTGTGTGTGATATTCAATGACTAAATACAGCAGACATCATATGCCCACTGCTATAACTCAACTGAATCATCACCTTCTGAACATCAGAGAGATCAAAGTTGGATGGCATATACTTTGTTCCTCATTTAACCCAAGATGAATTTAGTTCCTAGCACTATAGGGGTCACAGCAAGGTATAACATCCGATACCATTCTTCGAAAATGTACACAGAGAGAACTAGTCACTCCTTTTTACTCCATGTAATGAGATTCCCAGCTAATCAGTGACTTTCCTGCGTTATCTCAGCCATCAGGACACTGGGGAGGATGTGTAACCGAGACAAGGGCTGATGTCATGGCGTGATGGATAAGATGGAGGTTTTGAGGGAGGGTGATGGAGAACGTTTTGATGTTGTACACAGTCCTATTCAATATGCAACCCTCAATTACAATCAGATTATTGTGAAATTGCATGGGCAAGTGGATGTACTTGTATATGAAGATAAAAAATGGGTGTATGTTAGCTTGTGCGTTTGTCTTTCTGTGCGGGGGGTGATATCTGTAGAGTGAGGTTTCGGGAAGGTGAGAAAACATGATGGTGTGCACTCATCTAATGATCTAAATTGAAGTAGATGAGGTTCTCTCACTCACTTTGAGTGGAGGTGTCTTTTACACTGAACTTCTGTGCAGCATGAATGGAAAAATGAGCTCATGCCTTCAAATACCACTGACTTCATTTACTGACATTAGACAGAGGTCTGAGATCAGTCACTGCAGGCTACCTGCTGCACTCCTGGAACAGAGGGCAATGTTTATTTAATATAGTACTACACTTAAAGGGTTATTTCACCCAAAAATGAAATTTCTGTCATTAGATACTCACCCTCCAAACCCTTTCCAAAGACCTTCTTTCATCTGCGGAACACAAATTAAGATATTTTTGATGAAATCCAAGAGATTTTTTTTATCCCCCATAGCAACATAATTACCGCCATTCAAGGTCCAGAAAGGTATTAAAGACATTGTTAAAATAGTCCATGTGACTACAGTGGTACGAACGCTGGCTCAGTATTGGCCGGCTCCTGTGTCAGCATCACACGCATGCTTCGTGGTGCTCACGTGAACAGCGTCGGCCAATACTGAGCTGCATGGCATTCTGACGTAAACACGGAAGTTCTGCACTGCTGTCACTGCGTCAACTGTGTATGAGGCTGACAGGGTAGAGAAGAAATTGTTGAATGAAGTTTGTGTTTTTACACACAAAAAGTATTCTCGTCACTTGGTAACATTAAGGTTGAACCACTGTAGTCACGTTGACTATTTTAACAATGTTTTTACTACTTTTCTGGACCTTGAATGACGGTAATTACGTTGCTTTCTATGGGGGATAAAAAAAAAAAAAAACTTGGATGTCATCAAAAATATCTTAATTTGTGTTCCGAAGATGAACAAAGGTCTTACGGGTTTGGAACGACATGAGGGTAAGTAATTAATGACAGAATTTTCATTTTTGGGTGAACTAACCCTTTAAGCAATACAATTCACCTGATTTTGAACAACAGGAATCAGTTCTCTCTATCTCCGAAAAGCCAAGCCAATGTTGATTCTTGTTTTATTACGAACTCTGTCGCATTCTTTTTTTGCAAGCAAAATCTCCTCTGCACAGTGTCTTTTTTTTTAAAGCTGGTGATTCCCTGGAGGTTCGATATTTAGTGTTCTCCATGTTGCTTGTTGTGACAACTAACCAATGCCACTCCCACACAAGTAGCCGGAGCAACTTTTTTCTATTTACGGATATAACGAGACATGCACGGGCATCTAAAATATAAACAAAAATTTTGAACAAAAAGGTTACATAGTGCACCTTTAATATTATAATTATATAATGTAATTGAAATATTAGTATTATAATTAATAGACCTAATAATTATTATTGTTGTTGTTGTTGCTATAATAATAATAATAATAATTATTATTATTATTATTAATAAATATACATAAATCGCCAACATTTTAAAAATACATTTTAGAATAAATTACCACAAAATAGGCCTCTTGTTATTGGATGTGTTTAGCAAAATAATAAACATGTTTTTAGGAAAATATTTAATTTAATTTATTATTATTATGATTATTGTCATTATTTTAATTATTTATATCAAGGATGGGCAACATCGGTACTGGAGTGCCGCTGTCCTGCAGAGTTTAGCTCCAACCTTGATAAAAAAAAATAAATAAAAAAAAACCTGTAGCCTCAAGCCCAAAGTATAGTTCACTTTTTATGCGGGAGGGTCAGTGTACAGTGTGCATGACGCAAATTTCGGCATCAGAAGAGTATGTGCACTGCCGGATTTTTGTAACAAGGTCGCACATGCGCATTTCATTTTTTTTTGGTGCAGTAATTAGTTTATCCACAAGGTGGTAACCATGCACTAGGGGAGTCGATTCACAAGGTAGTCAAAGAAAAACTGCATAAACAGAACAGACCGGAGCGCATGCAAGCTACAGTGACAATGGAAGCCTACATAGATGAGAGATTGTGCGAAGAGGTGAGAAAGTGCCCTCATTTGTACAACTCTAGCATGAAAGAATACAAAGATGTTTACATGGGTTGTAACTGACGAGAGATTGCTCAAAAGTGCGCATGCGTCGAACGCCTGTGTATGCGTACGAGTCAGATGAAGTATACTTTCCAAGGCTGTGCGTTCTATTGTAAAAAAACAAGAAAGTATACCCAGGGCTTTAGTAATCCTTAAGACATTGATTAGCTTGTTTAGGTGTGTATGATTAGAATTGGAGCTAAACTCTGTAAGACAGCGGGGCGTTGGAAAGTACTGTGATGTTTTTGTTGCAGTTTAGTGTTTTAGGATTTTTGGATAAAATAAATAGAAAGCGTCTTTTCCTGCGGGGCCTTTTGTTCTCTTCTTGGTCATGAGGCCTATGAATTTTAAACAGCAATGATCAAATTCTTGATAAAATGAACCAGCTTGTTCATTACTAGTTCAGTACTCGATTGATTTAATCCTAAAATGTAGCACTCTTTCCTGTCAAACACTGACCAGTCACCTGTTTCTGCAGTGAATGTGAGCCATCGCTCCATGTGGACACATTTCATTACAGAGGACTGCAAGAAATATGGAGGCATTTTCAGCCTTGAACGCTTCTCATAAACAAATGCCACTGTACTAGAGCACAGGTCCCACATGCCAGAAATGCAGATCCCAGCTGCCTTTCATGACCAGAGCTCAAGGCAAGTCTGCGTTTAACATAGTAAAAATGTTCACACCATTCTTCACATGCATGTCCTTTGTCGTGATTGACAAGGTTTAGAGAAAGTTAATGCCCACTCCTTAAAACAAGTACACATTGGATTAGGAAACTACACACAAGTATCTTTAGGACTCATCAACAACAATGCTGAAAAGGTTGACGGTTTTGGTCTTACTTTACATATATGAACATAAATGCAACATGCTATGAGATATAAATTATAAAACAGAATCAATGAAACCCATTGAAACATATTTTCTCAGCTGTAAGAGGGTGTCAAGTTATACATCTGTGGTCAAGCTGAATGTTATCAGGCAACACAAAACCGGATAAGCCTAAACTAAACACTCAAACCTTTTTGTTTGCACTCCCAAATGGGCTTGTGTTCATTTAGAGGAAAATCTGGAGACATTGTTTATATTGCTCTGTTTGTACGAAGGCAGACTAATTACAACTCAAAATCTAACTGACTTTACAGTAATCCCTTCAGAAAACTCAACGTGAAAAAAAGAATCTGGATGGGAATTGCTATTCAGTGATTACAAACAGAGCCAAAACTCCTGCGACCCACTGTTTTGTGCACACTTAACAGCTTATATTCACAGACCACATGTATCTCAGAGAACAATTTATTCCTTTATACACTCATGTACGCACTTACACATCTTAATTTTGTGACTGCAAATGGCAGATTCAAAGAAATTATAATTACTATAACTAATTTATAGATAAAAGAGCCAATGTGTTTTTTTTTTTACTTGCATTAGCATGAGCATTAGCTGACCTAATCTGAATTTGCTGACCTAATTGAAATATGTTCATTTCAACTAACAGTTTTGGAGATTTCAGTCTTTGCCTATTATATATGAGCTGTAGGCCTACTATATGACTGAAAATAGCTGCCTGGAGGCTTTACAAAATGGCTGCCGCCAAGTGCCCTGAGTTGCTTTAAAGCAGTGGTTCACAACAAGGGAGCCTCAGCAAACTTCCAAGGCCTCAAAATGACTAAAATGATTTAAAATAAGTCAAAACAAATAAGAAAAATATTTATTTCTTTTTTTTTTCTTTTCTTTTTTTTTAATTCATGCGTTCACCCCTTTTGAAGAACCAGGGTTTCCACTGTTTTGGAAATATATGAGGTAGTCTAATTTTAAAAGTGTGATTTCTAGACCTGGATTTCTAGAAGTCATATTTTCCATCAGTTAAGAGGTTTAAGAGTCAAAAGGTTGAGAACCACTGCTTCTTTGACAATATAACAAACATATTGATAATATAAAATATTGGATTCTTTGCATGTTGTAATTGTAACACAGGAGCTTTGAGTTGCTTCAGCATTGCAATTTTCAAGTCTTTGATATCGCTCTTCCCCATGACTCCTTCTGTGTCCCAGACAAAAGTGGATTACTATAGCTGATGTACATGTGATTTTGTTTTGTCCTTAAATTAGCATGGAAATGGCCTGGAAAATGGGCTATAAATGGAAATGTCAGCTAGTTGGCTGAACCAACAATTGAGCATGTAAACAAAAGCCGCATTGTCAGAGACGCTAACAACACTCCTCTATGTCTTCACGCTGCCCCGATCCCACCCGATTTAGAAGACACACACACAAAAAAACGGTCTTCTTCCTCACACTCCTGATGTGCTGCTGGCAGCCAGAGAAAAGCTGTCAGAGGGAATAAGAGGGAAAGGTCATTGTGTCTGATGTATACATTCAGCTGGGCTGGTGCAGCTGTGCGGGCATCAGAAAGATCTCGCTGGAGGACAGGCCTATTGTGCCAGTCTGATTGATCCTCTATGGCACTGAGCTTACGGAGAGACCCTGACTTTAACAGGGACAGGGCCTGTTGACAAACAAGCAGGCCTCTGTCTGAAGCAGGAGACTGAGGCTGCAGGTGCTTGGGCCATGCTTGGATTGAGGCGCGTATGCCTGCTCAGATGCCAGCGGAGGCATTTCCTGCCTAGTTTGACATAGGCAGGCATCCTGGCAACGGCCAAACACCAAGCAGGAATGAATAAAAGGCGAGGACCGGTATCGAAGCCACATAAATGCCCATCAGACTTACAAAACTTAGACAGAGGCACGCTTAAAAACATTCACACAGTGTATTCAGCTGTACAATCTTAAAACTAAAGTTTTTTTTTTTTTTTTAATTGGCATTGATAGTTAACCTTTATCATCAATGGAACCCAAAAGGTTTGCTAAAAGGATTAAAAGGTTTTAGAACCTTTTTTAGGTTATTAATATGTTCTTCACACTAAGAAATAAAATGGTTATTTTAAGAACTGTTCACTGAATGGTTCTTTTGGGGAACCCAAAATGGGTCTTCTATGGCATAGCTGTAAAAACTCTTTTTTAGAACCTTCTTTTGGTTATTAAAATGTTCTTCAAACTAAGAAAAAAATGGTTATTTTAAGAACTGTTCACTGAATGGCTCTTTGGAGAACCCAAGTTGTTTTTTCTATATGGCATCGCTGCAAAAACGTCTTGGGTAACGACTGTAACCCTTGTTCCCTGAAGAGGGAACGAGACGGTGCGTCGGAACGAAACTTTGGGGAATGCCTCCAGCGTGATAGCGTCTGAAGCACGTATGGAACTAGTCCAATCTCGATTGGTGTTGCGTCATGATGTCACATGTGATGGTGTACACGAAAGCTACCCAAGGGACCCCGGCACACAACAGTGTTAGCTTCTGTTAGGTTGAAGAAAGCCATTCTCAGCCACTCAGGAGGTGTGGCAAAGAGATGCAGCGTCTCGCTCCCTTCCCAGGGAACAAGGGTTACAGTTGTAACCCGAGACATTCCCTTTCAAGGGAACTCACGCTGCTTCGGAACAACACTTTGGGGAACGAAATACCCACTGCGCCACACTGACTAGTGCCTGTCCTGGTGTGAAGCTTGTCAGGCACAGCTCAGGATGAGATGGTGTGGAGGGCAGATCCAAGGTATAATATCTTATGAAGGTGTGCGGGGAGGCCCAGCCAGCAGCATCGCAGACCTCTTGAAGGGAAACCCCCGATAGCAGGACTTTGGAGTAAGCCACTCCTCTAGTCAAGTGGGCTCTTATCAGGAGAGGCGAGGGCAAACTGTGCACCTCATACACTGAAGAAATAGCCTCCACAATCCACCTGCTAATCGTCTGCTTAGAGGCAGGGGAACCCTTCTTAGGTGACTCAACACATACTAATAGCTGGTCCGACTTCCTCCACCCTGAGGAACTACATATGTAGGTCTCAAGGGCCCAGACAGGGCATAGAAGGTGTAGCTTTTCCTGATCAGCTGACACATGTGGTGGAGGATGAAAAGCCTGCAGAATAATTGACCGTGCCACATTATATGGCATCTTGGGCAAGTAGCCTGACCTAGGGTGGAGAATGGCCTTAACTTTACCAGGAGCGAACTCAGGGCAAGAGGAAGCAACAGATAGCGCCTGCAAGTCCCCAACTCTCTTCAGGGACGTAATAGCTAGCATGAAGGCTACTTTGAAAAATAAAAACTTCTCAGACACCTCGTCAATTGGTTCGAAGGGTGCCAGGGATAACCCTTCAAGAACCACTGCCAGGTCCCAGACAGGAATACTGGACTGGACGACAGGCCTCATCCTCCGAGCTCCACAAAGGAAACGAACAATTAGTTAATGCTTCCCCAGAGGGATACCACTTAAAGGCATGTGGAATGCAGCTATGGCTGCCACATAGACCTTAAGTGTGGATGGGGAAAGCTCATCAGAGAAATTACCTTGGAGGAACTCCAGGACTGAAGCCACTGGGCAGTTAACTGGGTCCAGCTGGTGTTCTCTGCACCATAAAGCGAATACATTCCACTTTAAGGCATAAAGTTTCTTCATGGAGGGAGCTCTAGAGTTCAGGATGGTCTCAATAACCTCAGTTGAGAGACCAGCACTTACGAGTTGGTCCCCCTCAGGGGCCAGACCCATAGCTTCAACAGCTCTGGTGGGACGCAACCCGCCCATCCTTTTTGGGAACTGTGAAGTACCGGTTGTGGAACCCTGCTTGCCTCTTGTGAAGAGGAACACACTCTATGGCCTCCTTCAATAAAAAGGATTGAACCACTAAACTTTGGCAAATGATACTCGAATTGAATTCTGTACCTTCTTTCTACTGTACGCAGGACCCACTGTGATATATTTTGAAGATTCCTCCAATCTTCTATATATTCTACTAGGGGAATCAGTCTCTCAAGACTGATCTCAGGTGTTGTTTGTAAAATAATTTCAGTGCCCTGAAGCAGCTGGCCAGCAGGAGACAACCAAACAAATTTTTCTACAGGCCTCGTTTGAGGAAGCAAACTCGACAGGGCCGCAATGACTTCGGGCGGACACTGCGATTTGCGTTCGATGTAAACTGATGCGTCCACGAGGCGGCAGCCCCACGAGATCTGGATCAACGGCAGGGGATAAATTGTTTGAATGCTGCTGACTGTCGCTTCGCCTCCTGAAACCTTTAGATAACAGTATTTACAGCATCACCGAAGAGGCCAGAAGGCGGGGCATCGATGAGGAAAGCCCTGTCCTTCTCTCCGATGCCCAACAAGTTCAGCCACAAATGCCTCTCCATAGCCACTAAGGCTGCCATGGAGCAGCCGATGGCATGGGCTGTCTCCTTAGTGGCCCGGAGAAACAAGTCTGCAGCTCGACGTAACTCTTTAAGCGTCAGAGTCTTAAGGGATAACGCAGCGTCGGTTGATAGATATGATGCTAATGTCTCCTCAACCCGCGGCATCACCCAATAGCCGTTCTCTTCTGGGCCCAAGATGGAGGAACAATTATGAATAGTTGGGCTCGATAATGTTGATGAGAATGGCTTTCTCCACGATCTCGGCACCTCGGTGTAGAGATCGGGAAAGAAAGGCAGACGTGAAGGCTGCGACCGAGACTGCAGGAAGCGCTGATCGAGTTTGCTTTTCTGTTGGCCACTGCTCTGGTCACAACCTCCAGAAGCTCCTCAAAGGCAGGGGAATGAGGTGGCGAGTCCTCTAATTCTCCTGCCTCAATGCTTAGAACATCTAACTCCTCAGAGCCAGATAGTTCTAGCATCGGGTCCTCATCCGGGGCGGAAGAAGCCGCAGAGCGGGTTTCTAATCCCTGATAAAGAACACCAGAGCTGCTTTCTGAAAGCTGAGAAAGGACCGAGGCCATCTCAACTCCCTCCATCAGCTCCATCTGAAAGGGAACCCTCTTTTAGAACCTTTTTTAGGTTATTAATATGTTCTTCACCCTAAGATTTTTTTAAGAACTGTTCACTGAATGGATCTTTTGAGAACCCAAAATGTTTCTTCTATGACATCGCAGCAAAAAAAAAACAAAAAAACAAAAAACCCTTTTGAAACCTTTTTAAGAATGTAGAATTTCTGTTGGCCACTGCTCTGGTCATAACCTCCAGCAGCTCCTCAAAAGCAGGGGAATGGGGTGGCGAGTCCTCTAATTCTCCTGCCTTGATGCTTAGAACATCTAACTCCTCACCTGCCTCGATGCTTAGAACATCTAACTCCTCGGAGCCAGATAGTTCTAGCATTGGGTCCTCATCCTAGGCGGAAGCCACAGAGCAGGCTTCCAATCCCTGAATAAGAACACCAGAGCTGGTTTCTGAAAGCTGAGAAAGGGCAGAGGCCGTCTCAACTTTTGAGCCTCCACCAGCTCCATCTGAAAGGTAACCCTCTTTTAGAACCTTTTTTAGGTTATTAATATGTTCTTCACCCTAAGATTTTTTTAAGAACTGTTCACTAAATGGTTCTTTTGAGAACCCAAAATGTTTCTTCTATGACATCGCAGCAAAAAAAAAAAAAAACACTTTTGGAACCTTTTTAAGAGTGTAGAAGGACACAATGATACTCAAACTTTCAGATACAAAGACAAAAAGCTACAAATAGGCATGATCTCCGGTTGCGTATCATTTTATACTATCCCACAGAGTTGAGGATTCCACAGGGGCTAGAAAGAAATCATTTAATGTGAGCTGGTGCAGAGCAGCAGGCAAAGACAATGTGACACAATGACCCGGTGCCAGAGAGTGTAAATCTGGCACAGTGTCTTCCATCACACCACACTATGATTTACAACAGACCGCAGAGCAACAGACAGGCTGATCCTCTCCTTATGAATGATTCAAGCATCTACAATCCTGAATGTGGACAAGGTGAACACAGCATTTACAGCCACAGTAATAGTTTTAAATATTCACAATGTGTGCAATCAGAAAGTATAGCGAAATACAGTGAAATACAGACTTGCTTGATTTAAAATCAGCTAAAACTGTTTGAAGGAAATCAGAGGACATGCACCCAGGCGCCTTGGATTCTGCTGTACAGGATACAAGGCAGCCTGGCTCCAAATTTGGCAACGTGGCATAAAAAGGATGTCAGATAAGTCAGCGGCCAGCACGTCTGTGGGGCTTATTTTTAGTCGTAGTATTTAGTAGAGGATTGAAGAAAAAGTTTGTCCCCCACCCTTGCCCGCATGCCCTGTTCCCGAGTTTCACACGGCACTGTTTGCTCTGGGAATCTCCTTCCAGTTGACATGGCCCAGCCCAGTGAGCTGCCCTTCCTCACACCCTCAGTGCACTGTAAACATCCCAGGGTCAGCACCTTACCAAGCGCCTGCCTATGCACACACTTAACTTCCTGTTTACTCTAAATGCTACAAGCCCCATTGGACACGGCATATTATTGTCTATGGTGTGAAAAGTGGGATTTTGTTTCATACACTATCTATCTATATATATATATATATTTATATAGAGAGAGTTTTACATATTTTATATAATATATAAGACAGTTGTCAAGAGAAAAGATAAATATTTGGCAGGAAAAACGTGAGCATACGTTTCATGGCTTGAACACATGGCATAGCCCTGGCAAGGAGATAATGGAAATCCCAACAGGGGGTCAAAGTACAGAGTGTAAGCCAAGACTTCACATCATTTAATGTTATTTTGACATTTTAATGCTTAATATTATTCTTAATATTTATTTACATATTTAGTTTCATATTTATTTAAGCGTAAATACAATAATAATAATAAAACAAAATAAATTAAATAATTTAAAAACCATGGAACCTTTGACAAATCTTGCTTTTGTGGAATATTGGAGTATTTATTATAAATGATTTATCCGTGCACATCGTCATAATTATTATTATTATTTTAATTAATGTGTAATCTTTAATCAAAATAACTTCATCTCCCTCCTTGTACTGACATTTGTTCTTTTCCCTGATGACGTGTTTTTTCGGCTGGAAGTCAGGACAACCTGTCACTCACATGAGATCACAGCAATAGCAATCCACAACGATCCAATCAATTTCCGATGGACAAAATCAAGTTGCGAACTACATTTTTCTTGTTCGTGAAGCCATTTCACTCTGATAGGCCTACATCACAATTAGGAAGAAAAGACTATCGCAACCTGTTTTTATGTCATATTCAATGGGTTTTATATTTTGTGTACAACATGAATTGCTTTTCAATAAACACACTAACCTGAAAGAGCATAATAAAAATCCCAGCAAGTCTATTTCTTTTTTGTGTGCATGCTATATGTATTTAGTTGGGAGAATGTCCTCACTAAGCACTGTTTTGACTACTAGACTTAAGTTACAAGTTACCTTCGGGAAATCTCTTTTTAATCAAAGGCATACATATATGAGTAAACATTGCCCTGACACGAAGTTGAGAAAGAATAGAGGGCTTGTTCTTCGATGGGGTGGAGTGTTTGTATGTGTGCTAAGGAACAACCGTCCTTGGCTCCTTATATTTCTCATTCATCTCTCACATCACATGGATGACTGGCACTAACTGAAAACACACACAGTCTAGGACTAGGTTCTGTGACCAGCAGTTCAGGTTCAGAGAGCTGCCTTACACACAAACAGAAAAAGACAAAGCAGCTGTAAGTGATATATCGGTTATAACCCACACGGTAGCCAATGACTTTATGTGATAAACCCCCTCTTTGTGTTAGATATACTATTTTAATATGTATTAGATAGGCAATTTTATTTATATTTGCAATCCCTTTAAAAACATAGGCCTACACATAAAATAGGCTACCTAACACACACACTGCTATTAGGCGTAATGTTTTTTATACTGTACAAACTGTATATTCTATCCCTTACACTAAGCCTACCCCTAAACTTACAGAAAACTTTTACCATTTTTTGAACTTCAAATAAATAAATACTACGTTTTTTAGGTGACACAATTTTAGGCTACTAACACTGTAGTAATTCTCCAGAATCCCCACACACACTGATGTTTCAAAATGTCCGCGCACAGCGCATGAAATGGCCAAACATTAATAGAGTAGGCTGTAAGTAACTTCTAAAACGCTGTTTACAAGAAGTTTAATTTACTAGAGAACGTCATTGTTTTGCACAGGTAATTCTGATTTATAATGGAAAGTGTGTGTCGCTGTTTGCGGATTTTGCTGCCAGACAGTACACTCACTTATACACTTTTGAGATTGCAACCATCCACTGTTGTTCCGAGCCCAGCAGCTACCACGTGATGTTTTCGCAAGCTGTATCTGTTGTTAATACAGGCAAACGCTGAAAACAACCATAAAACATTCCTGCTGGGGCAAGTTTTTATGAATGGCATTTTTCCTTCCTCGACTTTCCCCTTTTTTGTGAATGAAAAACAACTGGAAACGTACTAGGGAAAACCCTAGGGATTCTCAAGCGTCGATTGGCTAAAAGAACGCAAGCTCCGCCCTCGGTTGTTAAACGTTGAAACTGATTGGTTGAAATGTGCAGAGAGGTTTCATTCATAAGGAAGGACAAAGAGAAGAAATTTGAGCTCTTGAAAGAGAAAATCCACCAATCAAAACCCTAAAGACTGAGCGAACATCCGACAGCAAGAAAAGCAAGTTAAAGTCAGCAGTATGATTTAAGAAAGGTGTTTATATTTTCTTTAATCAACGGATTGTGGCCACACATACACTGTATATCCCACTAAAATTAAAAAGTTGAGTTTTATTGCTTCCTGAAATTTTAAAACTTAAACTACATTGATCATATGCAGAGAAAATATAGTTAGAAATAACAGAAATTAGCATACAATGACAAGCCAAATTAATTAAAACAAATATACGTTTTACAGTGTATAGCCTATACTACTAACATCACTTAAATCTATATAGATAGCTATGCAGAGAAAATATAGTTAGAAATAACAGAAATTACAATGACAAGCCAAATTAATTAAAACAAATATACGTTTTACAGTGTATAGCCTATACTACTAACATCACTTAAATCTATATAGATAGCTAGGCCTAATATAAAACAATAAAATCTTTATTTTTGTCGTTTCGAACCTTTTAGGCCAATGATAAAGTATAACTCTTGCACTACACCAGCATAAACGTGGCATATAGGCTACTATACATCAGTTAGGTGTCAGAATATCCGTATAAAATGTTTTCACCCCACAAAATCCATTGCAAACCTTTAGACAATAGAGTCTTGCCTCAAATGAAGCAAAGAACAGGTCTCGAGCTGTCCAAACTGTGATTTAGCAGAGACCAGTGTGTGTTTATACGCACGCTGGTGGTTTTTTGTGAATGGAGCTCATTACGTATGCAGCCTTCTCGCGCTCCATTCACAAACTGCTGCTGCTGCCTCTGTCCGTCTTCCTTCCCCTCTCAGTCTGCGTGGATCTCATTAAAACAGCCTAAATGACCACAAACGGTTAAGGCATGGATTATAAGATGGATGGATATCTGGACCAGCAAGTGCCTTATACTTTAGCTAATGTGAGTATAGCTTTATTCACTTCAAAGCGTCGTTGCGCTTCACGCGGGGATGTTGTGCTGTTTCTCTGTCGTCGTTGCATGTGATTTGTTTTAAGCAAGCGCTGTTGCGTTAAAAACTGCTTTCAGTTTGGGCTGATACAAAGTAAAACTGTAGCAAATAGCCTACTCAATATTCTATTTCTCCATATGTTGTACGTTGTGCTCAAAATAAGGTAAAGTTTAATCCTTTCGGCAAAAGCTTCACTCAAATTTGAATTCTTACTTGAAAGGAAATCAAAACTTCCGTTTTTAGGATGCTTGAATTGTCAGTATTTGCTAATGTAAGGGGCAATGTACTGAATTAAGTTTTGATGCTGAATGGGTATCGTCCTAAACTATCCTATGACCAAAAAGTATTTAGTCTTGACAGTATTCTGTATTTTTGTGCCTTGTCATAGCCTATAGTGCATTGTAACAATCAACACTTTTTTCATTTCTTTTAAAAAAATTCTAGTTCTCTAAAGTGTTTATTAATATCCACCCTTTTCATTAGCAAGTCAACCTCTTCTTCACTGTGTGTATGTATTTTTCACTTACATAATGTTGTTTCTGTTTTGTAGAGGTCGCAAGGAAATGGGCCCCTAAATAGACTGTTGATGGCGACGAAAAGGAAATACATGGACACCGAATTACCCCCTCAGGAATCTGAAGGTAAAGTAGCAAGCAAGTTTAATAAATTTGATATTGTTTTATCTACACTGTTTCAATAGTCAGGACGGTATCTGTTAAAAAGTCAGAATTTACAAGTGAAAAGTAAAAAAAGGGACTATGTTAGACATATTTTTCTTATAATTAGATAAACAAATACATACAAAAATTAAATAAATACGTGTAGCTCATATGAAAGAATAGATCAGAATTATAATGATTTCTGTTTTTTTCTTTTTTAGATCTTTTTCAGGATTTAAGCCAACTTCAGGAGACATGGCTCACCGAAGGTATGCGTCCATTCTAAGCATGTATTGTGTGTCTATATTGCAATAAATATGTCCCTCTAGTGGCAATGAGCTAGGAAATGTCACATGAGGACATGCTAAGTGCACACTGCTCAGTGAGATTTATAAAAAACAAAAGAAACACAATAGAAAGACTATTCAAACTGGAGTGGCTTATTTGCCCAAATAAGGCAGGACAGCAGTTACAAATAATTCATGTTTTCAATTTAGAAGTTTAGAAAAAAAGAATCTTTTTAATAGGCCTGATACGGTATTTAAGGTTCGTTTTGCTGTACATCAGGACAATAGCCATGTCAACATATAGTTGCAAATGTGTTGCTTTTGTTAAGTGTACAAAAATGCCTTGGTTGCACAATTCTGCTGGTTACATTTTATCGAAAAATCCTGACAAAGGCTCTTAAAGCCAGTACACCCAGGCAAAGCAAACAAACAGCATCAAAGCTAGACAGTCAGGAGGCAAATAGTTGAAATGAACCCTGCCAGAAACAATTTACTGTGTACATGTCAGAGTGTGGAGAACACAAAGGCTGCTCTCAATGAGACCGGGTGGCTGGAACCCTGCTGTTTTGAATGAATTATACATCTGTCCCATAGCAAACCCTTATATGTATTTTAGAATAATAATTAAGAGGTGAAATGAATGCAATTTTAAAAAATGAAATGATAAACAAGGATTTTGTGCACATTTAGCTTATATTAGTGAGAATGTTAATGCATAATTTTATCTTATGCTCTGTCAGAAGTTAAAACAGACTGGATGTAATTGCATACAGTTAAGATGAGATGGCATATGGCAAATATGAGATACAAGATCATAAGGGGGAGATAACACAGTAATTATACAATTATATAACAATTCCAGACTAAATGTACATATCCTACATGTACAAAAGTATATATATGTATATACTTTTTGAGGTATTCCAGACCAAATGTACATGTCCTAATATTTTGTTATATCATGTTCGAAATAAATGTTAGGACGTGTGCATTTAGTCTGGAATACCTCAAAAAGTACATGCTGTCTCAATATACTGCGTCATCCTGAGAGCAGAACTATCTGCTATTATTATGCAGCGTCAAACTGTGAACTTCACACATCATTCAGGAGACAGAGTAGGCAATGACCATAAACTATAAACAATAGAGAATCATCACATCAAGTACACTGAGATTTAACAGGTGAAGTACAATTGCATGTTGTAAGTCACTTTCAATCGCTTTCAGGTTGCTTTCAGCTTCTGCTGAATGAATAAATGTAAATGAGTAGAAAAGGAGTAACACTTTAGCTGCAATGAAGTTCGAACAAAATTAATTTAGTGTTTTGAGAGTGCAGAGCAAAGAACAACTTTATTGTTCATACACATTTGTTTTTTTTTTTAAAAGCAGCCACATTTTTACTGGCCATGAACTTTTTTTTCTTTGTTCTGGTCGGGGGAAAAGCTTATAATCAGGTAATTATGATGAGTAATTCATCATATTGATAAAACAAACACTGCTGCAGGGATTTTGCACTTTAAAGGGTAAGATAAAACATTGAAGGAAGCCAAAAGTTGTTAATAGAAAAGCTTGTCCAGTCATGTGAGTATTCTTTACATTTTAAGACAGACCGCCTGGCTCCTCCCAGGATCTGCCGAACCAAAAAAAAAAAAAAAAGTTATTCAGGTTCCCTCAAAGAAAAAGGAAACATGTCTCCATGCATGCACAGACAAACTTTGGTCTTGTGCTGACTTGCATTTCAAAGCCCTTGACAAGATGTTCCTGGAAGCTCACTGACTTGAAACACACACACACACACACACACACACACACACACACACACACACACACACACACACACACACACACACAGACACACACACACAGACACAGAGAGAGAGAGAGACACTCCCACAGATATACACAGACACATGGTCTGATGTGACCACGTATGCGTTCGCATACACACACACACACACACACACACAGAGAGGGAGAGAGAGAGAGAGAGAGAGAGAGAGAGAGAGAGAGACTTATTACTGAGAGAAATCGGGTTGGTTTCAATTAAAGAGCTTGAGGGACTCACATTAAACTGTTATTTTTTTATCTGTCTAAAAATTGTGTGTGTTCCTTTTCAGAAAAGTTGAAACATGTCTAAATGATTTATTGCTTGATCTGGTGGGCCAAATATTGGCTTCAGCTTTGTCTCATAAAAACAGCCTTACTAATCTTCCTCGGGGCAGAAAAGAAGAAAACTTAAATGGCTCTAATATAATTACAGTATAGCAACAGGATAAGAGCAGCATCTATGAAATTAATGTAATTTCTTTGAGCATGCTCAAAGGGGCATCAGCACTGTTTCCGTCACACAGGAAGTGCCAGATTAATGTTAAAGAGATGGATTTAAATCTCCCATCCTTCTGGTTTCTGTGTTTATAGTTGGCTGGCTGAAAGGGGAGAGGGAATACGAAAAAAAAAGAAGTATGTTGAAGTTTCAAGCGTCTCTGTCATACACTAGTCCACATGACTAAGAGCTATTGCATGTCAGGAACAAAAAAAGAAGTGGACAAAAGAGGAAGAACTGTTTCTTTCGCTCGTGCTTTTATTAAGTCGTGAAACACACTGAAAATTTTTATAATAATTAAATTTTTTGGTAGTACATTTATCTGTTATTTTTATTTATTATTATTATTATTATTAAATGCCAGTTTAAGGGCAAATATTTTGTGGTGCATATAGGGAAGTTGGTTTAAAATAAAGCTGAGAATAAAGGCCCGTTCACACCAAGGGCGATAAAGATTAAGTTCTTAAGATAAAATCATTCTAAATATAAAAGAACAGCAGAGTCTACATCACAATTATAAAAAAAAAGGAATAGCATATGACAGGAAATTCGAGGCCATTATCACATGCATCAATATGTATAAATTTTAGCTGTTTTATTCAAGGACAACTCAATGTGGCTACTTTTATTTATTATTTTGTTTATTAGCATAATAACAGTGACTTGTCAAGTTTTTTTGTCCAAGTGTATTGAGTAGCAGTCCTTGGAATTATATTCCATTATTGAACCAGTCTGCAAAATCACAAATCTACAAAAAGTAGAGTCAGCAAAACCACATATTATTATTAATACCCTTTATGGGACATTATTGATTGTTACTGTACATTATTATGTAATCGGTATGCAAGACATATCCACTGCTTTTGTTTGTGTCTGTAGATTTCACCCAGCACAACCTTTAAAGAAACACACAGCCATTTAAAGCTCAACAGAATCTATTCACATTTATTTAGTTGGTAACACTTTACAATAAGGTTCATTAGTTAACATTAGTTAACTACATTAGTTAACATGAACTAATAATGAACTGCATTCTACAGCATTTATTAATCTTTGTTAATGTCAACGTTTACTAATACATTATTAAAATCTTGTTAACATTAGTTAATGCACTTTGAACTAACATGACCAAACAATGAACAACAGTATTTTCATTAACTAACGTTAACGAAGATTAGTAAATACAGTAACAAATGTATAGCTCATGGTTAGTTCATGTTAGGTAATACATTAACTAATGTTTAATTAATCAACCTTATTGTAAAGTGTTACCATTTAGTCTATAATAAACACCTAAGACATTACTATACTCAATGCCAGATACATTAATCTTCTGATCGTATGTATGCCAGTACTTCGACGTGAAGAAAAAGTTCAAAGCAATCTTTTCCTTGTCTGAGGCTCATTAAACTTTAGGAACTGCACTCTTCTTCTACTTTCCCTTACACTTATCTTCTCTATTCTTTCTCTCGCTCCCTTTCTCTCCGCAAACACTTATTGCATGACCTTAAAAGCCAGCGTTCAAAGACTTCAAAGCAGGTGATGAATTCCAGAACACTTCACCAAGCAGAGCTCACCAACATTGTCTGAGAATGTCCTTCAGTTTTTTTTTTTTTTTTTTTTTTTTTTAATGTGCGCAGGAAGAGACATTTAGTATTAACGCTACACTGCTACATTTACTCTCTTCTGAATCGTTTCTTATTCTGTTGGAACATGCTTACGATGGATAAGCGAGGTAATTGGCTACATCAGCTTGAAAGTCTGTAAATCCATCAGCAGGGTCGGGCTAGAGTGTTGGTGATGAGTAGGGGGAGGACATCAATTCTTTGTGGTCTGACATTAATCACTTTTTTTATGTTTAAATAAGGCCTATATGATACAGATGTGTAGGAGTGTCGGAAATGGAAGAGCCAAGTTTTGAACTTAGTGAATTTTCAATGCAACATGTTTATATTTGATAATTAGTTTGTAGGATTAGCATAATGATGTGGCAGGAATCATTCTTTTACATCTAAATTTAGTCACTCCAATCAAGTTGGTCCTTCAACACACCCTTGCTTTAAACTCAAGATTTTTGTTGTCATTATCTACAAATCACTGCCTGTTAATTTCAGTTTATGTTAAAGGGTTAGTTCACCCAAAAATGAAAATTCTGTCATTAATTATTCACCCTCATATCGTTCCACACCCGTAAGACCTTTGTTCATCTTAGGAACACAAATTAAGATATTTTTGATAAAATCCGATGGCTTAGTGAGGCCTCCATTGACAGCAAGATAATTAAATATTTAAAACAGTTCATGAGTTCATGTAACTACAGTGGTTCAACCTTAATGTTATGAAGTGACAAGAATACTTTTTGTGTGCCAAAAAAACAAAATAACGACTTTATTCAACAATTTGTAATGATGGACGATTTCAAAACCCTGCTACATGAAGCTTCGAAGCTTTATGAATCTTTTGTTTTGAATCAGTGGTTCGGAGCGTGTATCAAACTGCCAACGTCATATGAACCATTGAAATTTCGAAACATTTCGAAACACTTATGACGTAACAAAGCCTCGTTTACTGAAATCACGTGACTTTGGCAGTTTGATACATGCTTCAAACCACTGATTCGAAACAAAAGATTCGTAAAGCTTCAAAGATGGAGAATTAAATGGAGAATTAAAAGAGAACTGAATCAGTTAATTAACAATCTAACATGTATATAAAACTACTTTTTTTTGCTTTTGTCATGTCAATTAAGAACTAAGGGTACATTTACATGACAATAATGTACTAAGAATATACGTTTCTCCATTTTACACGTACAAACAGTGTCAAAACGATCCGCAGAAACAATTAAAAACGCTGTATTAATTATGCCAGGCCAGTAGGTGGCGACTGTCACTTTGTAAAGAAACACTACGCGCCTATAGACTGAACATGTAATATGCATGCACATGACATCATCGTTTTTGTTGTTTACATGGAGACGATAATGGTATCATTTTCAAAACTTGCACTTTGAAACCAGTTTTCAAAAGTTTGTCTTTTCAGGTCCCCAAAACGCCATTGTCGTATAAATGAACGCCCAAACGCATAAAAAGTTTTACATTTTTAGTTGAAAACTGAGTCGTGCAAGCAGCTTCTAAGTCATTCAGGAAAAGCACTGGTGCTCCTTTAAAAAATAATAAAAATGAAAAAAAAAATAGAAATAAAATAAAATAAAAAAATGTCATATTAATATAGATAAAGCTAAAGTACAGTCAGAAATACAAGCAAAAAAAGAAGCAAAAATACAAAAAAAAAAAAAAAAAAAAGAAGCAGGGCAGATTTTGATACAAGAGTAATAATAGCCCATCTACTGTTCATCTGATGGAATTCAGCAGTAATCAAGATATCTGCACACACACACTCAATAGTGATATTGATCTGCTGCCTGTGGAAAAGTGCTGGCACATGGAAAAGTGGAGGTGAAGGTCACGGGCTGTCCAGAGGCAGTAACTCAGGTTTCACATGCAGGGATGATGAAGGGATACACAGGCTAGGCTAATGGACAGCCCATCCCTTCATTAAATCACATTGTCCATTTAGGCTATGTGAGCTCAAGAAAAATGATTTGGTTTGAAGACATATTTTGAGTCTGATCTCTGAGTCAACAGTTCAAAAATTACGAAACGCAGGAAAACATAAATAACTTTTGGACACTTATGGTCTGTTTGGGGTCAGAGAGAGAGAGACCACAAATAGGTCAAACAACATATTTAACATTGAAGCATGAGGTTGATACTAAATTATGGTATAATTATACAAATTTATAGTTATATATAAATTCAATTAATTTGTTTTACTTAATTTTTATTTTTTCACAAATTCACCCCAAACAGAAACAGCACTTCTAGAATCGATACTTGTTAAATTTAGGAAAAGTGCATCTATACTTTGTGGTAAAACTTCAGTAATATACTGGGTTTCAGAGGAAGTTCATAAAAGAATATAAATAAAAAAAAATAATTTGAAAATAATAATGCTTATTTTAATGTTTTGGTGGTCTCCGCAGCTCAAGTTCCTGACAACGATGAGCAGTTTGTTCCTGACTTCCACTCAGAAAACTGTAAGTACAGCATCCCTTTTGATTTACGTCTTAAGCATGAACATTAATGAACTTGAAACCTAAGAGGGTGAGAAAGATGACAAAAACAAAAAGATAAAGAAAAGGAAGTAGGATTGTCCTCCAATTATTTGTCCAAAATGTGAGTGATTGACAAACTGCTGGAGGCTGAGGCGTGGAGGTTTTCAGACGAACAGTCCTGTTCTCAGGCTCAGTGTAACACTCCATACATAACCTACTAAACTTACACTGACGCATTTGGATGTTCATACTAAAGTGCACCTTCCATTTGCATGTGCCTGAAAGACTCAATTGAGCAGCCAAGGAAGCTGGTAAAAGATCATTCATGAGTCAAGCACAAAGATTTCCTTTTTGTGTCCGTCAGAGGTGTAAATGGGAAAGCAAATTCCTGTACTGCGCAACGCAAAGGCTGCCTTTTCAACTGCTTTCCTCATTTTGTTGTGTCTCCTGTCAATGGCGTGTCGGGCTTTGTGGTGCGCGCTCTGTAAACACTTCCCCTTGAACCTTTTGTTAGAGCCATTCACAGCGTATTGGGTTGGGTCTTTACCACGTTGGCAACTCTGTTATGGTGACAATTTTTTTCAAAGGTTGCAAAGTTCATGATATGAGTCATACATCTTGTTTTTTTCAGTAACATGAACCGGTCCGTGGCTTCCTAAATGACGCAGGGTAGTCGCAATCCCAAAACTCATGTGTGCAAACAGTGCTATAGTACCCCATTCCAGATCTGACCTCTAGTGACAGATGCTCCCCATAACATATTGTTCTTGTCTGTTGTGCAACAATGAGGGGGAGGAAGTGGAGATGAACTCTGGGGCAGGAAAGGGTCATGTCTACTTAACCCCATCAGGACATAACCAATCACCAGTGCTCTTTGCCATTGACAGCCTTTCCTAATACTCACAGAGGAGATGGGAGTTCAGGCTGACAGGCCTGTCACATTAGTTAAGTGGAGCAAAGCTTTGACTGACAGCAACACCCGCCCTTTCATTTGGACGTAATGGAGTAATAACTCATGAATTGGTCGCCATTTGAGGTCGCTCATTGAAAAAAGGCTTGAGTTGACAAGGCAGCTATAAACATAAACATATTCTCCCACGTTCGTGGTCTCTATAGTGTGGGTCAGTTTATGCCACCAGCTAAGATCCAAACACAGCCTCCTCCCTGTCGCTTGGCTAGGTTCAAACTCACTAAGATTACCATGACATTCAGGTGAGTCAGATGTTTTGCTAAACAGTGCCAGCATGTTACGTTTCATAACTGTCTCTTGGCCTTTTGTCTGTAAACACATAAGGGAAAACAAGATACATGAAGCCAAGTGTTCGGTTGTTTTGCCAGTCAAGTTGTTTCCCGTCTGGGCACGACCGTGAGTCTAAGACTCTGGGACAGAACGGAATGCCAGATTAAAGAAGTGGGGGAGGTGCTGGACATGCTGTTGTGCAACACCTGCACATCTGGAAAATCTATCCCCATCCCTCTCGTTTTTCCACATTGAGAGTCTCCATTTGGCGTAACTGTGACCTCTGTTTGTCATTATTAGCGATGGAACTTGGTTGAACGGTTCTACTTGGTACATAAACTGTCATTCAAAACTTGGGCTGTAAATGTGAACATGACTAGGTTGACTAGTTAGGGAATCATTAGCACATTAAATGCTTTGAAAAGACTCCTCTAGGCTTAGACAGTGCTGTAAAGTGGCCAAAGGTAATGAAACAGAACAAGAGATCACAAAGCAAACACCAAACTTCCCATAAATTGTAATAAAATAAAAGTGTACATTTTGTCTTTTAATATTTGTCAAACAGTAATTGTGAAAATGTTTATATTTTTTACATCTAAAAAATGCAAGTTTACCAGTTTTTGAGGTGGAAAAATCAAGTTAATTGAGAAAAAAAAAAAACATACATGCATACAGTGCTCAGCGTAAATGAGAACACCCCCTTTGAAAAGTAACATTTTAAACAATATCTCAATGAACACAAAAACAATTTCCAAAATGCTGACAAGACTGTTTTATATAACATCTGTTTAACTTCTAACATGAAAGTAAGGTTAATAATATAACTAAGAATACAAAATTTTCAGTTTTAGGTCTCAAATTAGGGTGATGCAAAAATGAGTACACCCATTTTTAATGACAGCCTTCTAGGCATGGAATGAACAAGTTGGCGACATTTTGCAACATCTATCTTTTTCCATTCTTCAAGAATGACCTCTTTTAGAGACTGGATGCTGGATGGAGAGTGATTCTCAACTTGTCTCTTCAGAATTCCCCGTAGGTGTTCGATTGGGTTCAGATCAGGAGCCAATGAATCACTTTCACCCTGTTCTTCTTCAGAAATCCAACAGTGGCCTTAGATGTGTGTTTAGGATCATTGTCATGTTGGAAAAGTGCAAGAGTGATGGTAGCATCTTCTCTTTCAGTATATAGCAGTACATCTGTGAATTCATGATGCCATCAATGAAATGCAGCTCCCTGACACCAGCAGCACTCATGCAGCCATACAGTTTTGAAGCCATCAGTTCCAAAAACATGTATCTTGGTCTCATCAATCCAGAGTATAGAGTCCCAGTAGTCCTCATCTTTGTCAGCATGGGCCCTGGCAAACTCTAGGTGGGCTTTTTTGTGCCTGGGCTTTAGGAGAGGCTTCTTTCGTGGACGGCACCCATGCATGCCATTTCTCTGCAGTGTACACCGTATTGTGTCATGAGAAATAGTCACCCCAGTTTGGCTTTCTACTTCTTTAGATAACTGCAGTGAACTTGCATGCCAATTTTCTTCAACCCTTCTCATCAGAAGACGCTCCTGTCGAGGTGTTAACTTCCGTGGATGACCTGGACGTCTCTGTGAGATGGTTGCAGTTACATCTTTTTTTTTAATTTTTGTACCACTTTTGCTACAGTATTCTGACTGATAAGTAAAGCTTTGCTGATCTTCTTGTAGCTTTCACCTTTCTGGTGTAAAGAAATTATTTTCTTTCTCAGGTCTTGTGACATTTCTCTTCCATGTGGTGCCATTGCTGACAGCATGAAATGGGAAGGTGTTTTAACACCCTTTTATAGTCAACTGTCTGCTGGACACCCGTGTAATGAATAATTAGACTCACCTGTGGTTGAATTCTTGTTAAATTAGACATTTGTAGCCTAAAATTTAGCTTCGCTCCAGAGACTTTCAGTGGGGTGTACTCATTTTTGCATCACCCTAATTTGAGTAAAACTGAAAATTTTGTTCTCTAAGTTATATTTTTCAGTTCTCTAATTTTCAGTTCTCTGATTTGAGTAAAACTGAAAATTTTGTTCTCTAAGTTATATTATTAACCTTACTTTCATGTTAGAAGTTAAACATATGTTATATAAAACTTAGTCTTGTCAACATTTTGGAAATTGTTTTTGTGTTCATTGAGATATTGTTTAAAATGTTACTTTTCAAAGGGGTGTACTCATTTACGATGAGCACTGTATATAATATTTATTTCATTTTACTTATTGACTTTGTAAATATGTTTTCTATTGAAATATATATTTTTTCATCACAAAAATGGGTAAAAAAAAAGATTATATTATACTATTTTTTTTCAAAATCTCTTTATACTATTGATTAGTACAAAGAGTTTTCATCCTGTTTGTAAAGGCGCTCAACAAACAGGATTCTTTCTCCCATTCATGAAAATGCCCAAGAACAGAACTGACTCCACCCTCATGGTTCCTTTTTCTGAATGGAGGTTTTAACCCCACCCCCATCCTGTTTCCCCTCCAACTGTACTGAAATGTGATAATTTAGGCTGCCTTTTCTCTCCCGTTCTCTCTGTCTCAACACTGAGTGTTCCAAGATGTGAGTTAATCCTGCAAATGCTGTGTTGTGAGAGCCATTGTTTGGTTTTGTGCCTTGTAGTAATTATATAGGAAGTTGTGGCTATAAATCCAGTTCAAGAAAAGAGAACTCTGCAGTAAAAAGAGCAAGAGAGATGAAAACGCAAGAGATGTGCAAAGGGATTTCTAAATTTACAGTCCCAAACTTGTTTGTATTGCGTTGCCCTTCCGTTAGCTCTCTCGACGTGTCTGATATATCACTGGATCGTGCTGTCGTGCTCCCCTCCCACCCCTTCTCAAACAAAATATGCAGCTCTACAGCTCTCAGCTTTCCAAAATACAGCTGCTATGCAACAAAGTCTGCAAAAACATCCTCAAGAGTGCCAAAAATGTACAGAGACCAGTCATTCTACCCCATAGAGGGGGCCAGGCTTTCCTCTTTCACTAACTTTTTGCAGAGAAATGAGCCACACGCGTACACACACACCGACACACGCGCACATTTAAGCCCCACATTTTTTATGAATGGGCTGGTTGTGAGGGACTGGCTGAGGCAGCACATTAAGAGAAAACGGAATCTCCATTCATGATTTGGACTGACTGAGAGCTGCGCTCAACACAGCCGTTACAGAGATGTTTTTCCTCTACCTCTTCTTCTTTCTTCACCCTCTCTCTTTCTCTCTTTTTTTGCTCTGTTTCAGTCTTTCTTTGTGTTTTTTTGTTTTTTCTTTGTTGCTTTTTCTTTCACTTTTCTACTCTCTTTTTTGTTTTTTCTTTCCTTTTTTGCTCTCTCTTTAACAATTTTTTTTTTTATTTGCTTACTCCGTTTTTTCGAACACTTCACAATATGTGTATGTTACAGTTATTTAATGCATTAGGTATAATGAACTATAGTTAGACATTTATTTATTAATCTCAGTTCATGTTCATTTATAAATGCACTGCTGTTCCAATGTTTGTGGTCAGTGAGATTTTTTTTAAATAAATGTATATTTTATTCAGCAAAGACGCATTAAATTGATTAAAAGTGACAGTAAATACATTTATAATGTTACAAAAGACTTAAATAAATGCTGTTCTTTTGAACTTTTTATTTATCTAAGAATCCCGAGAACTAAAATATCACAGTTTCCACAAAATTACTGAGCAGCACAACTGTTTTCAAAATTGATAATAAGAAGCACCAAATTAGCATATGTGACCCTGGACCACAAAACCCGTCATAAGTCGCAGGGGTATATTTGTAGCAATAGCCAACAATACATAGGTCAAAATTATCGATTTTTCTTTTATGCCAAAAATCATTAGGATATTAAATAAAGATCATGTTCCATGAAGATATTTTGTAAATTTCCTACCGTATATATATAAAAAATGTATTTTTGTGAGTGAATATGCATTGCTAAGGACTTCATTTGGACAACTTTAAAGGTGATTTTCTCAATATTTTGAATTTTTTGCACCCTCAGATTCCAGATTTTCAAATAGCTGTGTCTCGGACAAATATTGTCCTATCCTAACAAACCATACATCAATGGAAAGCTTATTTAAGCTTATTATAAGTCTTTCAGATGATGTATAAATCTCAATTTCAAAAATTGACCCTTCTGACTGGTTTTGTAGTCCAGTGTCACATATTAGAATGAGTTCTGAAGGATCTTGTGACACTAAGAATGGAGTAATGGCTGCTGAAAATTCAGCTTTGCAATCACAGCAATAAATTACATTTTAAAATATATTAAAATAGAAAACAGTATTTAAAATTGCAATAATATTTCACAATATTATTGTTTTTACTGTTAAATGCAGCTTTGGTATGCATAAGAGACTGATTAAAAAGATTAATAAATTCTATAAAAATATTGTGTTCAAAAGTGTCAATGTTCTTTAAATGATGTTTTAGGACGTTTTTATAGGTGGATACTGTAAGTGCCAGTAAACAGAAGCTCAGACACTATGTAAAACATGAATTTAGAAGCTTGTGCCCCGGTCTGCTGTTGGAACAAGTTAGAACATCTACTTCACAGGCTGAGGTATGGCCGCCAAGGCACTGAATGGACAGTAGTGTGTATTTTACTGCATCGTGAGGACAGAAGCAACGGGGCAAACACTCTAAACCTATACCCAGGAAATTGTCTTTTCTTCCTACTCTCAAAGAGAGGCTCTTTTTCTCTTTTCCTCCCTTCTCCTGCTGATAGAAAAGAAACTGAGGTGGGGGGCTAATGATAACATAGAACATAAGTAACATAACATACACACGTCCACACACATCAGAGACTTCCAAAGCACTGCAATAGATAGTGTTTGGAGACACTGAGTCTTTTCAAGCTAAATAGTGCAAGTCATTGCTGGTCTTAATCACTTCGCTTAGTTCATCAGTTCAGCATAATCTTAGGGCAGTTCTGCTGAAATGCGACATGCCACGTCTCGTATTGAAAAAGCAATGATGGATCTATTGATCCAGGGTGATCTCAGGAGTAGATCAGGCACCTTAAGAAAAAGCTTGAGTGTTTCTTTATCTCTCCCTGTATAATTATGATATCAGCCCAGATGGGACTCAGGGAGACAAGTCTCAGTAGAAATGTATTTCTCACCGGCTTGACAGAAATTCAATGAGCAGGTGTTATCTCCCTTCGGAGATAAAAACGTCTCTCTCTACACGTCTCCATTCTCTACAGTAGAGTTCATTATATAATTTCTGCAATGAGCAGAAAATCAATACATGCATTAAACATTAAGAGTGGACTGCAATATATTGTGAGGTTGAGAGTTTGATTACACTTTCCACATGAACGCATGCATAAAACACTATCATGTTGCCATGGATGACATCATTCTATTGCGCTTACAGATTATGGTCATCCACCTTTCGCATTTTCACTTTCGTCTATGTTTTTCCTAAGTTAATCTTTTGGTAATGGTAAAATATAGCTTAATGATTCATTTTTAAAGATGGGTGGTGCATTTCTTTTATTGGCAAAGGGTGTCATAGGGTTTCATCAGAAAAAAATAACCCAATCATAAAGGGAAGTGATACCGTGTGGTTAACAGAAACGTGTCTATACCATTCAGATGTCTTCAGCCAGTCTCATCCACACCCAAACACTACGTGACATTTACTACACAAAAGCACAAAAACAAATTAAGCATCCAAAAGCTGTGTTTTCAAACAAAGGACATATTGAGAGCACACAAATTTAGCTTCACACGAGACTCTACTTATCTTGTCATTCAAGTTTGTCAACAGTTTTGAACTACCGATAGCCGTCTGAAACTCAAAAGGGAAGTTGCTGACACTCTAAAGTGACAGTCAAACCCAAGTGAGCATTTTTGTGGAAAAACCCCTGGCCAATCACCATCTGAGAGAAGCCAGAACTTCCTTTTTTGTTTGCGTTTTCTCGCTTGCACTCTCTTTTATTCTGATCGTGTTGACATGGACACCACATGTCCGCCATGTGTTGCTGTACTGTGCTGAGATGACAGCATTGTTTCTTCAAAACCTCTAGCTGAAAGAACAGTCCTTTCTATCATCCTTGTCCCTCCCCGGACTTTCCACTGATCATTTTAATGATCGTAGATTTATATAAACCTCCCCAAATGAGAGAAAGAATCTTTTTAAAACATGAAAAAAGAAGCTTCTTTTCTACTTAAACCAAAAACTCCAAAAACAACTTCTTATCTTTGTATTGTTCACCAGGCCATTATACATATTCAGAAAGGACATATTAAATTCATCAAAAGTGTCAGTAAAAACAACATTTATAATGTTACAAAAGATTTTTATTTCAAATAAATGCTGTTCTTTTGAGCTTTCTGTTCATCAAAGAATTCTGGGGAAAAAGTATCACAGTTTCTAGAAAAATATTAAGTAGCACAAATGTTAATTAATAAATGTTACTTGAGCATATTAGAATGATTTCTGAAGGATCATGTGACACTGCAGACTGGAGTAATGGCTGCTAAAAATTCAGCTTTGCAATCAAAGGTATAAGTTACATTTTAAAATATATTAAAATAGAAAACAGTTCTTTTAAATTATAATATTTCACAATATTACTGTTTTACTGTATTTTCGTGCACACGAGACTTTTTTCAAAAACATTTAAAAAAAACAATATGATCGATTTGTGTATGTTTTTATTTATTTTTTTTTATTTAGGGTAGTTTACATGACAAAAGATGTAATAAAAATTAAGTTTTTCCTTTGCGTTCCGCAAAAACGATTAAAAACGCTGTATTATTCATGCCAGGCCAGTGGCTGGTGATATCACTTTGTAAAGAAACACTATGTGCCTATAGATCGAACACGTAATACGCATGGGTATGACGTCACCGTTTTCACAAATTCACATTTTTGTAGTTTACACAGAGACGATAACAGTATCATTTTCAAAAACTTACACTTTGAATCCTGTTTTCAAAAGATTGTGTTTTCAGGCCCACAAAATGCTGTTGTCGTGTAAATGAACAGCAAAAACGCATAAAAAGATTTCCGTTTTTAGTTGAAAACGGCATTGTGTAAATGGCCCCTTAGACAAGATAGTGTAGAATATTAATATTGGCCATAAAAGTACCTTATGCACTGCAGTGTCTACAATTAGGGGTTGTTGTTTGACTGGAATTCTGTATTGACATTCACAATTGGATTATTATAAGAATGATTTTTTGTTTTGCAATCCTGTCACTTTTATTTCACACTCAATGTACTTCCTATGACAGGCTGTACTTAAAAGAGCAAGCTTTGAGAGCCGTGTTAAGTGGGCTGCCCAAAATCAATACTGCCATTTCAACCTTTAAGCCATTCAGACATAATTGGCATCCTTGTTGTTCTTATTGATTTGTCACTGTTGGTCTCAAATGGCCAGTGGGACGCCAGGTGGCATCTCTTCACTGACTGTCAGGCAGATTGTTATCATAATCTAAAATCAGATTTTATCACAACATCAGCTCATATATCAAATGTGCATGAAGGATTCGTTCACATCACACCAGACTAAAGCAATATGATAATCCTTTGTTCAGTGTTTTTATCAAACAGTCTTTGCATAAAGACTTGTTCTGCTCAGGATTTGTGTTTTATCTGACGGCATGCCACAGCAGTCACATTCCTCTGGTACGATATGTTAGGTTTAAAGTCTTGAGATATTATTACTCAAACTTTAGCTTATTGTACCTTGTGTTGATACGGTTGGCCTCAGCTGTAGCTGTCATAAGATGAACATTTCCAGGATGTGAGCCTGACGTGAATATACAATACTGTCCAGATGATCAGTAGAGTTAAGGTTTAACTCAAAAACAAAGCTGTTCTGCCTTAACAGAGACTGAAATCTGATTTTCTTCATCCAAAGCAGTGCTCAAACACTCCCAAATTGAACAATGGTACTTTTATTCGAAATAAATGTACTAGTGATTACTTGTACTTTAACACGCTCTCCGAGGACGATCCCCCAGAACTCTCGGCTAAAGCCACCATACCTCCATCTGTCACAGCTGGTGGATCTTTTTTGTTTGGGGCAGGGGGGTATCGGGGTCCTGAGATTTGTTTGTGGTGGGAGTTGACTGAATGGCCCTCCATAATGATCCCCTACTTCCTAAAGCACTCAACCATGACCATCACCTTTCACCCCTTATCCTCTTCACTGAATCGAGTTATTTACATATGTAAAGTCCAGCTCTCACCTCTAGCCCAGCCTGTCTCTAAAGGCTCATCCTGAATGGAGACACTCTTGTCGTTTAGGTACAATGCTACTGGTTTTTCACACTTAGATGTAGCTTGAAGGGAGGTGTGAATGTTAAATGCACTCGTATGTAGGGAGAGCATTATTTAAGTCTACATGTCGCCAGGTTTATAGCCTTATGTGACAGATTACGATCACCAGAGGCGTCAAACTCATTTTAGGTCAAGGGCCGGATTTTTGTTTTTCTTTTTTCCGCTAAAACTTTAATGTTTGAAGAAAACGTGCAATTCATGCTTTTCTAGAGGATAAGATTTCCAGAATAAACGCTGTGTTTTAATAATATTGGGATAAAACAAAAGGAAGCACATATAATTTATTAAAGGGATAGTTCTCCCAAAAATGAAAATTCTGTCATCATTTACACACCCTCAGGTTGTTCCAAACCTGTATACATTTTTTGTTATGTTGAACACAAAGGAAGATATTTTAAAGAATGTGGGAAACTGAACAGTTCTGGGGCACCATTGACTTCCATAGTATTTTTTGGAAGTCAGTGGTGCCCCAAAGTGGCCTGGTTACAAACTTTCTTCAAAATATCTTCCTTTGTGTTCAACAGAACAAAGAAATTTTTACAGGTTTGGAACAACATGAGGGCGAGTGAATGATGACAGAATTTTCATTTTTGGGTGAACTATTCCTTTAAGTTATCTAAAAAGAGGCTTTAAAATTAATATAGGGCTTATATGCGAAATTGGTCATTTAGAGATATTAATGAAATAAAAGAAACATGACCTTTTCTATAGGCTGAATAACTTCAGTATAATTTAAAAAGCCATATAAAACCAAACATCAGGGGAAAAAACAAAAAAATAAAAAAAACATAACAGCTCATTTTAATTCCAGGCCTTCTTCTCAAAGTCCAACAACAATATTTTTGACAATATTGCAAATGAAAAAATAAAATAAAAAAATAAATGGGAATGTTACCACTAAATAAACAAATTTAATCTAATATAAATATAATATGAGCTATATACTATAAATATAATGTTAATATTCTTTAAATGATTTACATTATATTTATTATCATTTGCAATAATAGCTGATTATACAACTGTAATGTAACTCCATGACAGCTGTAAATTCATATACACATGTCACATAAAAAAAACAAATGTTTAAATTTACAATGCATAAACATGATCCTAACTCTTGCACACTGGCCCTGGGCTGCTGGACCATATATATATATATATGTATATAATTGCTTTCTCACTCTTTCCTGATCACTGCTTACATGATTTACAAGAACAGAACCCAGAATATCTAAACACTTCACACAGATGTTACATTACACATTTAGGTTCAACCCCCAACCCTCCCCCTTTTTTTTTTTTTTTGAGAAACAAAACCTAAGAAATATGAGTGGTTTTAGGGAACAGTGATGTAACCTTCATACGAATTGCAAAGAGAGAAAGCAGAAACTAAGAGCTTTGGGCAAAATACACCAAATAAAGTACAAGAGCTTCCTTCATTGTCAGATCTCTGTTTACTCGACTGCCATCAGTCTGTAAACTCAGGGAGATTTAATGACAGAAGGATGTGTCTTGACAATGTTACACGTCACGAGGTGTCCCCTTTGAAATTCCCGTTTGGTGCTCCGTTCCATTTTAGTGTATTTAGAGAGGAATGATTCATTACATTAATAGAGTGGTTTTAGTGTCTACAGTGATTCTATGATCGTAATGAATTTATAAAAGAACTTGCAGCCTTATTGATCAAATGAGCAGTCCATTATAAAAGTGTAGTATTGATATACATTTTTTTCAATCTATCAAATCTATAAATCTTGTAATTAAGCAGACTCATGACTCATTCTGTTCAGATTTCGTCTTTCTCTTTCGATTTTAGTATTTCCTTTGAGAGCGGAGGACGTTGCGCTGCTGTGTGTCAGTATTGGAAGGCCTTTCCCCCATTTTTTTCTTCTTTTTGTGAATGAAATATGCAATTACCTGGGCTTGGGTTTCAGCAATGCCTGTTCTGTCAGGTCTGCGCCCACGACAAATCAACACATAAACAGCCATAAACACAGAGCTGCTGCTCAGCTGGAAGAGCACAGCTGCTGCTGTTTACCCTGAGCGGCCCAGAAAAACATCCTGTACCGTGCCGTCTTTGAGCCTGGCTGCTCCCCTCCAATAATAAACAGCACTGCGGTTTAGACCCAGACCCCACGCATGCTGGGCGGCTCCTCTGCTACTCCTCAACTAAATGCCAAAATCTCTAAAAGCTGGACTGAAGAAACAACAAAAAAAATTCTTATGTAAATGACCAGCTGTTGATGTGTTTATAAAAGACATACTCATTTAACCGCAGCCAATAAATGTTTTGTAGAAGTTCTGTGCTTGGGTTGAAGAAAACAAATCTGGAAACAAGAATTATGAATCTAATGCACATTAATAATTGAACTAAAATGGTTATGTCCACTTTTCAGTATTGATTAATTGAAGTGATTTTAAATGCTAGTGGATATTTATAATTTACTTTAAAGCCGTGTCTAGGAGACAATTGCCTGGTTTCACAGACAGGGCTTAGATTAAGCCAGGATTAGGCCTTAGTTTAATTAGGACATCGAAGTACTACCAAAACAAATTGCTGGGTTTGTCCATTTTCAACCCAACTTGGGTTGTTTTTAACCCAGCATTTTTTAGAGTGTAGCTTTTACAAACGTGCCTTAGAAAAAAACATTACTGGTATGCATCTTGAGACAAAACAATTCCACTGACATATTTTAAGATATGCCAGTGCAAGTTGCTTTCAGTTCAAACAGCTCAAACATTCATTTTAGTCTAGGACTAGCTTAAGCCTCGTCTGTGAAACCAGGGGTTACTGTGTCAACTATTGTGGAGTAAAGTGATCATGTTTGCATGATTTACTGCCCTCACTATCACTAAAGACAAACTAAGCCCTTTAAAGTAATTTGAATACAAAAATGTGTATCTTTACTCCCGATTGTGTACTCTTGTTGTATTTTTAGTGCAGTGTGTCATTTCTCGAGACAGGAATTAACTGGAATGTGACTCATAAATGAACCGGTTTCTCTGTGTATCGCAGCAGTGGCATTCCACAGCCCGCCTGTGAAGATTAAGAAAGAGCCTCAAAGTCCAGGTTCAGACCCCAGCCAGTCTTGCAGCCACAAGCAGAGCTTCAGCTACCCCAATGGAGAGCAGTGCCTTTACGCCAGGTCAGTCAAAAGCTGGATGCTGTTGCTAGATGCCTCTCACACATTTTGATACTTTCATGGCATAAACATGTTTCCTTATCTATGGGCTATTTTGGCCCCTATGGACAATAAACAACACAGAAAATAGATTCTCAAAACACACACTTCACATTATAATGCAGGGTTCCTCATATCCGGCCCTGGGGGGTCACTGTCATGCAGAGTTTAGCTCAAACTCTAATCAAAATCACCTGAGCAAGCTAATCAAGGTCTTTAGAGTTAGTAGAAAATTACAGGCAGGTGAGATTGAGCTAAACTAGGGCCAGATTTGAATATTAATTGATTAATAATCAATATCTTAATTTAGCATTTTCATATTTTAATAGTGAACATCTGGGACAGCAAAAATAAAATCTATACATAAACTTTTACAGTTTTAATGTTTTAATAAAAATTTACCCCAGAGATATAAAGGTTTTCATAGTCGAAGATACATCCATACATTATCTATGACTAGTAAGAAATGCATTTTTTGACTTTGAAAGTGTCTGTGTGCCCTGCAGTGCCTATGAGCAGAAGAGAGCAGCTGTGGCAGCAACAACAGCAGCAGGAGGATCTAAGAGCTCTTGTCCAGGGACACCCATGTCCCCTATGCAGCATTACTCCCCTAAACCAACAGTGGGAACTCGGCCGGAGTCAGGGTACATGAATCCACCCTCAGCTAGCCAATCCCACGCCTGTCACAGCCACAGCCATAGTTACCCCATGAACCCCAGGTAACAATAATGTTAAAAAAATGTGTAGGTGTGTCTACATTTGGCTAGGGATTTCACTGCATAAACTAAAAATAGTGATTTTAAATACTACATCCATTTGGATATTTAATTATGAATGCTCATTTCTTTGCTGTTTACATACCTTCGCAGTCATTAAATACTCACTAAAGTTAATCTTTAAAACCACGGTTGAATTTAATAGCACTGTTAAATGTGATCATTTTTTAAGATGTGTAGCAAATCTCAAAATGAATATCCAATTTTCATTCTGTACATTACAATGTTGTGATGCCAAATTCACTTTAAAGCATTTAAATTGATTGGCTTATTTTTAATATTCATACAACATAGTCTAGAATTTCAACAACTGCTAATTAATGCTTATCATCCATAACCTGTAAATAATTACAGAATTTTAATATCAGTGCACATTTTTGACTAGTAGTGTTTTAGTTTTATTGTAAATTTATTATATTTTATATTTATTAAATGTGTTTTATATCTATCAAAAGAGAACAGTTAAGAAAGCATACTTGTTTTTAAGAGCCTGTGTGATAATCAAGGCTTAATTTTTCCTCCCAGTTCCAGGTTCCCTTCCGGCTCTGCAGAGATGTGCCCACCATTCTCTTCCCAAGGCCAGGCCCTGCAGCGCATGCATCCTGCCCACGCCAGCGGGGGCGGAGGCGGCAGTTACCATAGGCAACACTCTGACCCCTGCTTGCCTTATCCTCCTCAGCAGAACTTCAAACAGGAGTACCTGGACCCTCTGTACGACCGAGTGGCCCACATGGCCGGGACACAGCCTCAGAGGTTTCCTCCTGCCCATATGATGGTCAAACAGGAACCCACTGACTACACTTACGAACCTGGTACGTGAGTCAAAAGACATTCTGATGACACAGAGTGAATTCATTTGCTTTGAAAAGGTGTCTTCTTTCATCTCACTTCCTGAATAATTAAACCACATTAGGCCACTAATGTAAACAGTAAATTGGTCGGCAAAACCGAAAAATCTCTCTCTTTTTAAGAGATTTTGTTTGTTGTTCTCCACTTCCAACATCCACTGACACTTTGCAAAGGTCTCAACAGTGTTTCTGTACCTCTCCCCACTCCTGCTCCTTCACCCCTCCCATTCTGCCTGTGTTCTTTGAGAGGGAGGGAGGCATAGGAATTTCATTGAGAAAATGGAGGGCACTGGAAAGACTAGAATCCCCAGCGGAGCGCTCGCGGGTGTAGGGTTGCAGCAGCGGCTTCCTTTTTCTGCAGGCAGATGAACTCATAATGGAAAAATGAGCGTAGCCTCGGTAACCCGAGCCCGTGTGCTGGCTTGGTCGAGCGGGCGGGAGGTTGTGTTGTAGCCGGGGGGCTCGGGCCATATACTCACAACACAGGCGAGCTCACCTCCTCCCACTCGACTTAGCGACTGACACAGGGTCGAAACACAACACCCTGCGCAGGTCCAACTTATCAGTGCTCTGTGAAAGACTACAAACAATAGTGATCTAACAAACATTGCACAAAGATGAGCATAAAAAACAAAGTTACCAGTTCAACTGATTCTTTAAATGGAAAAAAAAAGAAGCATGACCTTTTCTGGGTTCTTTTGTTTCCTCCTAGTTTTATGGTACGAGGTGTCTTTTTTACACTTTGTCAGTGTTGTTATTGTTAACAAAAACTAAAACTATTAAAAATAATTTTCTGTAATTTAAATAAAGCTGAAATAAAACAAAATAAAAATATGTTGCAGTACTACAATTACTAATACTGAAATAAAAACAAATTAAAGCCAAAACATTAAAACTAAAGCAATATATATATAATACTAAAATAACACTTTTTGGCACTTATACCACCGAGAAAGGCTGATACTACTTAGCTAAGATTCATACGTGCTGAAATGTGGCAACTTTGGATGCGATAGTCTGGAACAAAAGGATGTTTGTGTGAGGATAGAACGCCCTATCTGAGGTGGAGTACTGCATGTTATCAGTAGATTCATCCCTGCCCAGGCCGATGGCTGCCGCTCTGCTACAGAACAAAAACATAGAGATATATTTGCCAACATCAATAAGAAACCAAAACCATGAATAAGAGACACTTTTATATGGCAAAAAGTGCTAAAAATGTATTTGTTCTAAAATACTTAAGTAAATATTATAATAGTAATATTTCTTATTGTTTTATTTTTTTATAATAATAATAATAATAATAATAATAATAATCATTATTATTTCAGAATCACATCAAAACATTATATCAAAACCACAAATCAGTTTTTTCCTAAATTGTGCAGCTCTACCATCTAGTTTGTTTCAGAAAGGGTTTCAGTTTAAAATGGAATAAGTTCCAGTCCGACAGCTCTGTAAACATTGAAATTAATTTGAGCTCTATGTATGAGAAAAGTCTCCAGTCCCTCAGAGCTCTTTCTCCCCTGTGACCTCTTATCATGGCCTCTGCCACTGCATTCTCCAGCCATGAATCATGGCTCCACCTCACAAACTAACAGTTTCTTATTTATACAGTACATATAGAAGGAGAGAGAGAAAGAGAGGTACGACAGTTATAAACCTGATTCTGGCTTCCTGCAGTACTGTGTAAGATCCACTGCTCTTTACTGCCTAAAAATAAAGCTGCCGACAGGTGATATTATGACAAACGACTTTATGACAAATGGACCTTTTGTCCTTGCAGCACTCAGTGGCAGAGGTTATCAAATCTGCAGATGCACCAGCCTCACACCATACAGAAATAGTGCCTAAAGAGGACTAGCAATGATTAGCTGTGGTCTCAAAGCCAGTGAGCTGCCTCGCTGCCGACTGCCTACATAGGCAGCTTCCTCCTAAGGCAGCATATCCTAACCACAACTTAACCTCATGAATGACTGTTTTGGAATTCTCTACATAGGCCACGACTTACACAAATAGCGCTTCACACTGTAGAGCAACTTAAAATTGATTTCAGTAGTGCTAATGGGGAGACATGCTTGAGGGTTTGAATGTTTAAAGGTAAAGAATTTAAGACAAATATTAGTTTTGTAACTTCTACTGTAAAAGAATAATGATCAAATATTCTTTTTTAAATGTTACTGTACAATTGTCAGTCTGCAAATTAGTTATAATAATAATAATAATAAATATTTATTAATGTGTCGTTAAATTATTAAATATCTCAGTAGGTACTTCAAGTAAATATTTTACATATAAGGGGTTCGGCTGACAAAAAAGTTTGGGAACCTTAGCGCTAACATAAAAATACATATAGCACACAAACACAGGGTAAAATAATTCATTTTTAATTACACTGAACTATTTTTATCTGTACCTATCAAGTTCAAAGTACTTCTATGTAAAATCAACATTTGTTTAGTCTTGTCCATCATGTTGGATTTATTTTTTCACTCACTGGATTCTGAAATTGCCTTCTTTTCAGGATTACATGAAATATGTTTATTTTAAATCAAAATGTTTCTAGCCTAGTCTTATTTTTTCATTTGTTTTTAATGCATTCTGAGATTGTATTGTCAGTGAAGAATATGCTATGCTGCATAGAATTTGGCTAAAGCTGGGTATCTTTGGAGGCAACATAATCAAGATGAATTCCTTTAGCTTTTGCACCAGGCCTTAAAACACTGTCATTTCACCAATAGGAAACATAAATAAAGATTAACAGATCATTTTCATGCATCCATTACTGAGGGTCATGAGTTTGTGTTTGCCCTACAGATGTGCCTGGTTGCCCCTCCATGTACCACCACAATGAGGTCTACCCCAACCCACAGCACAACAGTGAAGGTAAGGACATGGTTTGTCCATCTAGAACATGCAGCTCTAGTATAGTCCTACAATGTACATTTCACACACTCACAGCACGTCAGGATTGGCCGGTACTGTGCGGTCACTGGCTAACCAGTCCAGAGGGTCTGTGTTTCTGTTGGCATGGACATTTGTTTCTCCCTTGCCTAAAGAATTCCAGGGTAAATATTACTACTGGAAAAGACGAATATTTTTCCTGGAGGGAAGAAAAATAATCCTTCTCTCCGCTCGCTGCATTTGCAGCACCATTTTGGGTATTTTCAGTTGTTAGCTGATCTCTGTAATGAGCCATTAGATACAGAAAATTTAGTTCCTTGCTTCATAAGTGTACATAACTGAATAATAATAATCATCAAGAGTCCATGTTTCCCATAATAAGAATTCATAAATATCAATGGAAAAACAGTTACTGCATTCATAGATCTCAATTTGAAAAGTCAAACAGGAAAATGCTTGTTGTTATTAATGACTGCTATTAATACATTAGCACAATATAAATCATGTGGAGTGTCTTTGTATTCACATTAAAACAGTGTACTAATAATTCCCTTTTCCTGTCCTCAGGCTACATGTTTGAAAATGATTCCCGTGTTGTCCCTGAGAAATTTGAAGGTAAGTCTCACTTGTCCAGATGTTATTTTCTCACTATTAATTTCAAATGCCAATCTCAGACAATGAAGTGCTGTAATTAAAACTACAACATACAAAAATGAGAAATTAAATTTAAACATGGGGCCCACAAGTCTGAGACCACTACACTGTAAAAATGATTTTCATGATTTATCACAACATTTTTTCTTTTGTCACATCAACTTCAATAATTATTGTTATTCAGATAACATCATATTTTGAGTTTCTGTTGATTTAACCAATCGCCTTTATTGTATTAATTTCAATGAACTCAAAATTTTAAGGCAACCAGGTAACTTACTTTTTTAAGTTAAACCAATAATTCTTTTTTACAGTGTATTGAAAATACATTCATTTATAAAAAATGTGACGCAATTGCTTTCTATTACACATTTTGTTTTACCATTACCACAATTAGAACGGAAAATTTAATTAAAAAGTTAATATGAATTTTATTATTTCTTAGTATTTGGTTTGTCTGCCAGCACTCAAGCTGCATAAACTCCACAAGTTTGTGTAAAACCTGATGATCATGTTCGCTAGCATTTAATGATCCAAAGCATCTAACCAGCTGTACAAACAGTCACATGATCAATGTCACAAATTTGATTATTTTCTGATCTTGAAATAGTGCTGATTCCTAAATATTTCTTATTCATTTTAACTCATAACATTTCTTTCAACTTCGCTTATTAGGTTTAAATTAGATTTTCAATTTCAGATTTTCAATGTGGTCTCCGACTTTTGGACCGCACTGTATGAATGTTTGCAATATCAGTTCAAATCCTTACCACCATGTGTCTTATGTTAAATAAAACAGTTTTTAAATCTAATTAGGTGAATTAATGGACAATCTCTTTGCCTGTTTTCAGGTGAGGTGAAGCAGGAAGGGGGCGGTGTGTTTCGTGAAGGTGCCCCATATCAGCGCCGTGGCTCACTGCAGCTCTGGCAGTTCTTGGTAGCCCTCCTCGACGACCCCGGCAATGCACACTTCATCGCATGGACCGGCCGTGGCATGGAATTCAAACTCATTGAGCCAGAGGAGGTAAAAATCTGGCTTTTAAGAGTTCTCGAGGCAAAACATGATTTTCATCCAGAAAAGCAAATGATCATTCAAAGATCGAAGAGGAAAATATGATTATTGGGTGATTCAGATCAATTCGATGCAGTGTTTATTCAGCTTTCACAAACTACAGAGAGAATAAACAATGGGTTTCAGAGATTTGCTTGCGATCAGCCTACACTTCCCCAGGGTCTAAGAACACATACACACAATGCCAGTTTTCCATTAGCTGCCATGCATTATTTACCCCACTTAACAGCATAGTGAAATAAAATGGAGAATGGCTCCATTACCAAATATTACAACCTTCCATTTTGCCAGAGTCTAAGCGCACCGCAGTGGTCGAGACAAGAGCGTTAACCTCCTATTGTCTGTGGTCAGTAGACGGCTAAATGGCATGACTCAGCAAACTATCATGCAGAGATGCATCCATCAGTTCTGCTCAACTGTACGCATGAATCATTCATTACAACAAAGTTTTACTATCGCAAATAAAGCATACAGCCAAACAAACAATCTGTTCCTCAAATGTCAGCAGACCCACAAGTTTACTGGCCCAAGATGGTGCAACAGTTTTTCTCAAGGGCCCTCAAGTTGAACCTTGAAAATTAGGATAAATACGTATTTCCTCTATAGGTTTGACAACTAGCAGTTTGCGCTGTGCGCCGTGTGGTGTTTTTGGTCAGAGTTTAGTGGTAATTTGGTTATATAAAAGGGAACTGCATTATTTTGTGGGGACTCGCCCTTCCTTCTCATAGTTCAGCTGTTGTACAGTCACCAAGGACCTCTTGTGCTCAGATTAAGGCACTGCAGTACAGTCCTTTCCTGCTCTTATGGTTTGTATTTTCTTATTTTGGTACTCTAGGTGGCAAGACTCTGGGGGATGCAGAAGAACCGTCCAGCCATGAATTACGACAAACTGAGTCGCTCTTTGCGCTACTATTATGAGAAGGGAATTATGCAAAAGGTATTGCATCATCCTATTTCATGGTTTCCTATGCTATTTTTTTACTCACTTCTACTCACAATGAGTTGAGACTGACTTTATATTTGGGGTCCCAGAGACTCCAAATATAGAGTCCAGAATGATTTGTGAAATTAACCTTAAATTATTCAACTTTCTGAAATGTAAATTTCATTGAATTTCTTTTTTTTTGACACCAGCGAAAATGTAATTCAAATTCAATATTACAAAATTAAATTCAATCCAGTTGTGTACTTCTAAAATATGTGCATCATGTGAAAATCCATTACATTTATTTTTAAACTTATAACATTATATCATATGCATTTTATTTATATATATATATATATATATATATATATATATATATTTATTTTTTTTTTTTATTTCAAATAGACCCAAACAGAATCTTTTTTCTTGCATGATCTCCGCTGTATCAACCTGATACTTCAATGTTGTTATTGAGATGTTAAAAGGGGGTCCTTATTATTATTTTTGATTATTATTATTATTTAATTACTCTTTTTTTATTTTCAGGTGGCGGGTGAGCGTTATGTTTACAAATTCGTGTGTGAGCCGGAAGCTCTGATATCCTTGGCTTTTCCCGACAATCAGCGGCCAAGTCTGAAGGCAGAATTCGAACGCTACGTCAACGAGGAGGACACGGTGCCGCTGTCTCACCTCGATGAGGCAGCGTCTTACCCTCCCGAACCAGCTGCCACCAACATGGGCCAACAGCCCTACTCCAAAGGCTACATGTACTAATGCCACGACATTCTCCCAAGTTCCCCATCCCAGTTTACTACCCGCTGCACCTATTGCACATGCCCACCCCATCCACTTGTATATAAGGCTATGTTTTTTTTTTTTTGTTTTGATTAAATTAATCTCATTAGGGACTCTGCATTCCTCTCACTTCTGAGGCCTATCTAATCTAAACACATTACTGTGGTTCAAGAGATTGCTTAATAAAGACCCAATATTACTACTATTCCGTGAGTCTCAGTTTTTTTTGCAACAAATGCAGAATGCACAAAAATTGCTACAATAGTAATTTCTCACTAGAAATAACAAAAGTGGAAAACGTTGGTTGAAAATGCACATTTACACACAACTTTCAGATGCCATATATATATATATATATATATATATTTAGCTCCGCACTATTGTATACAATTAATAGGCTTTCACGTTTGCAATAGTGCTGGAAAAAAAGCACACTGAAGTTCATCTTTCGCGCTCTGGACTTCTGTCTTTCTATATATGGACAGTACGCTGTGAACGCGCAAAATGATTGACAAGCAGACAGACAGACGTATTCTGATTGGCTAAACAAAGAACCTCACCGTGACCTTTTAAAGGAGTTATTTCTTTGTTATCTTTTATAGAGAAGTAAAATTTTTCTACATACACCATGTCATAAAAGTTTGCTAACAGCATCTTTAAATAACAGAAGCTTTTAATAGACAAATAGCTATGATATGTTTATTTCTTTGTGTAGCTTTTGTATAACTATCTATAATTTAAATTTATTTTCAGGTGAAGATTTTTATTCTTTGCAATATGCAATTGAGCAATATAAAATTGTATAATTTTATGTATTGTTGAACCAGAAGTGTAAATGAAAATCAAGACATCCCTAATTAAATAGCCTGCTATTTTTTTTTCTCTCATTTACCTATAATACAATCCTGATTTTTTTTTTTTTTACAATTTAATTGTACACTTTTAGTTGTACACTTGTTCAACTGCTCCTTAACACAAATATCTAATCAGTCAATCACATGGCAACAACTCAATGCATTTAGGTAGACATGGTCAAGAAGATCTGCTGAAGTTCAAACTGAGTGTCAAAATAGGGAAGAAAGGTAATTTAAATGACTTTGAACGTGGCATGGTTGTTGGTCTGAGTATTTTAGAAACTGCTAAACTGCTAGGTTTTTTCATGCACAACCATCTCTAGGGTTTACAGAGAATGGTCCAAAAAAAGTCCTTTGGCAAAAATGATTCCTTGTTGATTCCAGAGGTCAGAGGAGAATAGCCAGACTGGTTCAAGCTGATAGAAAGGCAACAGAACCTCAAATAACCACTCGTTACAACCAAGGTATGCAGAAGAGCATCTCTGAACACACAACACGTCAAACCTTGAAGCAGCTGGGCTACAGCAGCAGAAGACCACACCGGGTGCCAATCCTGTCAGCTAAGAACAGGAAACTAAGGCTACAGTTCACACTAGCTCACTAAAATTGAACAATAGAAGATTGGAAAAACGTTGCCCGGTCTGATGAGTCTCGATTTCTGCTGCGACATTCAGATGGTAGGGTCAGAATTTGGAGTAAACAACAGAAAAGCTCCATCCTCCCTTGTATCAACAGTTCAGGCTGCTGCTGGTGATGTAATTGCATGTTGGATATTTTTTTTGGCACACTTTGGACCCCTTAAGCACCAAATGTTCATCGTTTAAATGCCACAGCCTACCTGTGATTTGTTGCGGACCATGTCAATCCCTTTATCCCAGCAGGATAATGTGTCAAGTCAAAGCTCAGATCATCTCAAACTGGTTTCTTGAACATGACAGTGAATTCACAAAACTCAAATGGCCTCCACTGTCACCATATCTCAATCCAATAAAGCACCTTTGGGATGTGGTGGAATGGGTGATTTCCATCATGGATGTGCGGATGACATCTGCAGCAACTGTGTGATGCTATCATTTCAATATCGACCAAAATCTCTGAGGAATGTTTGGATGCACCTTGTTGAATCTATGCCACGAAGAATTAAGGCAGGTCTGAAGGCAAAAGGGGGTTCAACACGGTACTAGCAAAGTGTACCTAATCAAGTGGCTGGTGAATGTATATCTACATGTAATAAATAGACACTTCAACATTAGATGCTCACCAAAAAAAGAAACAACTCAAGTAGGCCTTTTTAAAGGACAGAGTTTAATTTAAGTTGACATCAAAATGAATTCAAGATATGACATAACATAAGCTGTAACCATATAAAAAACTGCAGGGCATTTCCACCCCCCATCGCTTCCTCTAATAAAAGAGCTATAATACAAAATCTCCACTGTGGTCCGATACACTGGTCCTGTGCAGAGTTGGTAATTTAAACATTAAAACAGAAGAGAGGTCCCAAATAAGGATGAGATCTGTGTGTGATAAGAAAGTGGTCTTAACATCCTGTTCACTTGTACATGACCAGACCTCTGCAGAGGAACTAACTGAATTAATGAAAACCCCTCCCCTCTCAGCACTTTAATCAACATCCACTGACCAGACGGATGTGACGTCCACACATTCTGCAACACAAATGGGTCGCCCCAAGAGTCTGGACGAAAAAGAGCTGCACTGTGCAAATACAAATATTACACCGGTCTGTTATGTTAACGGGATAGCTTGTACCAAAAAAAATAATAATAATAAAAAAAAAATGGCTGGAGTTAGCATTAAACACCAGGTTAAATGACCCAGATATTTTGATATATTTTCATATTTTGATCCTTTTTTTTTTTTTTTTTTTTTTTTTTTTAAAAGAACTCCAAGACTCAAAGTAGAGAGAATTATAACCATAAAGCCGTATGAGACACATACAGAAGAAACAAAATTAAATGCTTCTGATTTAAAAAGAAAAAAAAAAGTGAGCAGAAAATCAGGTCAGCTTTCATTTTTGAGGGAACACCTCCTTTAAAATCAAATGTAGTTCACAGCAATGGAAAGGATCTTATCTTTGAAAATAGGGCACCATGTTCTTTAAGCACATTTTTAGCATCTGTCCATGTTATCCTCCACTCTGCCATCAACACAAAGTTGATGTTTTGTTCAGCAGCAGTATCAGACACTTGCAGTCTATGAGAATCTTGTGAGAAGCTTCTAGCGTCGTCTGAAGGCTCTGGAGATTCTCCAGGCATTTGGTTCCTCGTAACGGTTGTAGAGGGGCTCCAACCGCTGCTGTTTCTTCTGCTTGCTGAGGCGTGTGGGATCAGACACTTTGAAGAAAGCTGGAGCGAACTCTACAAGCCACCTCGGGTCAATGGTGGTTACCTCCCTCATGTACTCCTTAGTGGTCAGCACAAGCTCATGGTACACCACCCTGAGGAGAAGAAGAGAGTGAAACCAGCTTTAGCACAAGCAACATTGAGATTTGTTTGGTGGTTAATACAATAACAATCTCATTTTGGTACATACCATTCTGGTTGGCGATTAAACAAAGCACTGGAGGGATGGATGTAGACCACCTGCTGGTCTATGAGGGTCCTGTAACCTTCTTGAGGGTCCTTTTTGGCTGCATTCCGGAAGAAACCACTGCAGATGGCCTTCTGTACACGTACTGTGGCCTTACCACATGATACCACATCCAGCTTGTGCCTGAAGACATAATACAATATTGTATAATAATTATTAACAATATATATATATAATTATGGATTGTAAAAGCCCGTTCAAACCAAGGACAATAACTGTAATGATAATAACTATAGCTAGTCGTTTTAATTCAATGTGAATAGGGAAGTCCACACCACAACTATAACAGTAACAACACACAGGAACAATATGTATCACTTTCAATGGCAGTTTACATAAACTGCTTCGACTAGTCAATTTAACTTAAAATAATCTATTTTTAAGGCGGATTTTAATATACAAGTAAGCCAGCATAAAGTTAGTTATTCTCTAGTCCTCACCTGTCCATGATGCCAAGCATCTGTTTGCGGATATCCTGTGCACGGCGGAGAGATCGTGCCTGGATGAAGTTTTCATAGCACCAGGGGTTGGAAAACTTGTTGTTCTTCCAGGAGTTGTAGACAGCCAACAAAGTCAGGTGGTCGCCCTCAGGCTGGTGAAACTTAGCCTTCTTCTGGTCTGCCAGAGCTTGTTTGTCCTGAGATTTAGAGTAAAATCTTGCTTAATATCTTTAAGATCGCTCTGCTTGGATACCTTAAACTTTACTTAATGATGTAACTGTTCTTGACCACAGATCTGGTAATGTGTGTGGGCTAAAGGAGTACCTTTGGTCTGTAGAAGACATTCTGTACTGAGAGCATTGACACAATGGTAAGCATCTCTTCGCTGCAGCCAAGATGGACGGACATGATCAACATTTTACAAAGCATGGGCTCCAGAGGAAACTCAGCCATCTGATAGGAACAGTGACAAGAAACGTAAAACTTTATTCTGCATATGCAAACTGAGCAGCTACATCTGAAACCTTGATACGAGCACATTTACAAAATCACATGTATGACGACATGTACACACTTACTCTACGACCGAGTCGTGTGAGCAGACCTTCATCATCCAACGCTCCCAGAGTGTACAGCTGCTCCATGGCTGTGATGAGTGTCTCCATGGGCGGAGCATCCATGAAATCAAATGACAACAGGTCATTGATGCCCATTGCCTGAAAAGAAAATGATACAAAAATGCATAAACAAATAGGATAGTGTGCAGGATTTTTTCATTTTTGACTTGTTTTTGGTCTTTTTTCCTACCCACCTATCTATCACCTGCAGGTGTGCGAGGGTAATTGTTGATTGATGTAAAAATGCATAAAATATAATATTAGAGATACACTCATAAAAATCCTGTATTAAGGCAAAAATTTACATTGCGCCGACAGACGGCAACAGACACATCGTCAGGTTTTGTCAGATCAGTGTGTTACCCCTGTCGGAGTCTGTTGGTGTCTATCAGAGCTTGTTTTCACTGTTTAAACATGCTGAATCTGCATTAGAAAGTCTGAGATTGACGTGCTGTAATCTGGTGACTGTTGCCGTTGGTCTGTCAGTCGGTGCAGTGTGAAGTGGCCTTCACAGATTTATTGGTAAATATTGGATACATAATCATCTATTGCCTATTTACATTTATTAATTTAGCAGACACTTATCTAGTGCACTTACAAATGAGGAATACAACAAGTGTGAATGTACATTTATTTAACAGAGCGTGTTCAATTTTTACATTTAGATTATCTTTTTGTCATCTAGCACTCACTTAAAGTTGGTAATTTTTCTTTTATCTATTGTATCTTTAAAAACACTAATATTTAATGATCTTAATGAATATATATATTCCAACATCCAAACCATTTTTTCATCCTGAACATTATAATGTTATGATGCCTAAACTGTAGCATTTAAAATGGATTGATTTTAGTTTTTAGTACCCTTTTTTTTTTTTTAACCATTTGTGGGAAAAAAAAAAAAAAAAAAAAAAAAAAAAAAAAAAAAAAAGAATTTTTATATTGGCTATATAATTATCTCTATCTGCCAGAATTTTATCTGTATCGGTCAATTTAATATTTGGTACAACCCTTAAAAAAAACAAAAAACAAACAATGACTCAATAGTGAAACTTTTAAATTGTACCTTAAGAGACAGTACAGTGCTGGCCAAGTTAGTTCTCTGAATCTCAGGTACGTTGGTGGTGAGCATCTCATCTCTGTAGGCGCGTTCTGTGTAGAGTCTGTAGCACTTCCCAGGGCCTGTTCTACCTGCTCTGCCCGCTCGCTGCTTAGCCTGGGCCTATGGACCACACAAACAAGGTTTGAGAGTCAAACTGTACTTACAATGTATTCTGCATGTAGTCTGGGTCATTAGAAATGGATGTTACCTGGGAGATGGGGGTAACAACTAGCTGATCAATGCCAGTTTTGGAGTTATAAACCTTCTGCTTGACAAAACCTGGATCCACCACATAGTAGATCCCATCAATTGTCAAAGAAGTCTCTGCAATGTTAGTAGCAATGACCACCTGAAAAACAACAACAACAGAATGTTTAAGGTGTATAAAGTGATCTATATTTTCAGGAAAATTTGATTTGACATGTCAGAGGTCACCAGAAAGAGGAAAAAGTCTGGATAGTACCTTTCTACTTCCAGGTGGTGCTGGGTCAAAGATCCTGGTCTGCATTTCACTGGGTAGGGCAGAGTAGACCGGGAGGATGATCAGCTCTGGGACATCAGGACCGAGAGATTTCATTCGTTCGTACAGGATCTCACAAGCGGTGTCGATCTCCTCCTGACCCGTCAGGAACACCAAGATATCACCTGTAGAGTAAATAATTTTAATTACAGGAAGCTCATTTTCACAGGCATTTACAGGTTTTTCTGCGAACAACTGTGTGCAAAAAGTTACCTGGAGGCTCAGTGAGGTGGATCTGCATGACTGTGATCAGGCTGGCATCCAGATAGTCAGTCTCAGGTTCTTTAGTGTACAAAACCTCCACTGGATATGTACGACCAGGGATAGTGAAAATAGGTGCTTCATAAAAGTACTGTGAGAATTTCACAGCATCCAGCGTGGCAGATGTCACAATGAGCTTCATGTCAGTTCGTTTCTGTACAGTCTAAAAGATAAAAGAATAAGACACTATTACATATGCCCCATAAAGAGATGGTAAAATAGTGAATAGCACCTAAGTTTGTTTTTTCCCCATATAGTTCAGAGTACCATGCAACAAAGTGTTAAAATCTGTAATGCTGAATTTTCAGCAGCCATTACTCCATTTTTTCGGTATTGCATAATTTCTATTCTATAATAATCAGAAATGATTCTAGAAATGATTGTTTTGGAAAACACAATACATTTATATTTTTCAGTATTCTTTGATGAATAGATTATTTGAAATGGAAATTATTTGTAACAATGTTAAAGGCTTCATTGTCACTTTTGATCAAATTCATGCATCCTTGCTGATTAAAAGTATTAATTTCTTTAAAAAAGATCTTTTTGGACCCCAAACCTTTGAAAGGCAGTGTATGTTTCTGAACACTGACCTTGACACTCACTGACTGAGTGAACAAAGCCTCAATTTGTGTACTGTACCTTCTTGAGCAGGCCAAAGAGCACATCTGTGTGAATGGTTCTCTCGTGGGCCTCATCCAGCATGATGATGGCATATTGGCCCAGATCAGGGTCAATCAGACACTCTCTTAACAGCATACCGTCCGTCATGTACTTAATCACGGTCTCTGGACTTGTGCAGTCCTCAAAACGGATGGTGTAGCCAACCTGCACAGACACAGAAAGAGATTAAGGCCCAGTTTTAAAATTTTGGAGAAATTAAGATTGTTGTTGCCTATATCTTGAAAGTTATTGTAAGCAAGCATCTACCTCTTGACCTAAACAGCAACCGTACTCCTCCGACACTCTTTTAGCCACAGACATGGCTGCCACTCTTCTGGGTTGTGTGCACCCGATCTTCCCCCGTGTGGTGTATCCTGCCTCTGCCAGGTACTGAGTGATCTGAGTGGTCTTCCCTGAGCCCGTCTCCCCAATTACAATGAGAATCTGGTTGTCATGGACAGCCTGTAAAGACACAATGGTTAAATTTATGAACACAACTAAACTGAAATCTAGATCAGAATGAATCTCCATTAGGGATGCCCCGAGCCGATCTCAAAGATCGGTACTGGAGCCGACTAAGCATTTTTTAAATTGATCGGTATTGGCTATCCTAAGCCTGATCCTTTTTTTATGTCAGCTGTAATGCAGGTGTCGTGCAGTAGGTGGCAGTATGCACCTTCAAGTGGTTTGGCAAACACCATTACAAGGAAAAGAAGCAGCTCAAATGTGCATGCGTGAAGTGCAAGAACCAATCAGGTCTGTTTCAGCGCATCACAAACACGTTCATGCTTCTTTGTTTAGCATATTTGACGCACACTTTTGTGACAAATCAGTCAATAGTAATTTATTTACTGTTTTTAGCTGCCAACAGACTATCTGAGACGTAATTACTATAATGTGTTGCTAATATGGGTTGAGTCTTGCGTCGGACTTGACTGAAAGACTGGCATTGTACCTCTTCCCTGTCAGTCTGTTACGCATTTGGCACAGTGAACACAGTGCAGAGCTTCCATGTTTACGTCCAAACGCCGGCTCAGTATTGGTCGAGGCTGTTCATGTGAGCACCATGACGCATGTGTATGATGCTGACGCAGGAGCTGGCCAATACTGAGTCGGCATTCTGATGTAGAACACAGAAGCTCTGTCCCGCGTTCACTGCGGCAACTGCGTAACAGACTGACAGGGAAGAGGAAAAATTGTTAAAAAATAGTTGTTATATATTTACGCAAAAAGTATTCTCGTCGCTTCATAACATTAGGATTAAACCACTGTAGTCACATTGACTGTTTTAACCATGTCTTTACTACTTCTCTGGACCTTGAATATGATAATTTCGTTGCTTTCTATGGGAGATAAAAAACCTCTCAGATTTCATCAAAAATATCTTAATTTATGTTCCGAAGATGAACAAAGGTCTTATAGGTTTGGAAACGACATAAGGGTGAGTACTTAATGACAGAAATTTCATTTTTGGGTGAACTAACCCTTTACTGGACTTGAAGTGTGCACCAAGCACTAGGAAAATACAAGTATTGGGTCGGGACTCTGTATCGGCAGATACAATTTTCAATGACTTGGATCGGAGGCACAAGAAACTTGATCGGGACATCCCTAATACATATCAGTTGAAGTCACACCTGAATGAGCTGCTCTTTCAGCTTGTAGATGGGAAGACTCTCTCTTTGCTCAAGGATAGAAAGTTGAGTCTTTTTTCCATACGAGGCCTTGTTGCCGCCAAAGGCATGTTTCTTCCATTCCGGGATATCATTGGGCATCATACCTATGCCCCTCATGTTGGCAGCTATCTGCCTGCCGTCAACTGTATGGATGGTGAGCGTGTGAAGACAGGAAAAAGCATTTATTATAGATGCACAAAGATGATAACAGACTCATATAAGGCCAGAGGGCATATGAGCAACAGAGATAGGCTTTTTATATGCAAGCCAGCCACCATCTGCTTCGATAGCAGACCTCAGGAAATCAGATGGCCATCTACGAACTCACTAAACCATCGTATGGACAAGTAGGAAGGAAGTTTATCTGGAGAGATCAATGCCTTTCATATTACACAATTTTGTGTTCTTTTTTTCCACTACTGGAGGTGATGGAGCGCAAAACATCCATGTACTCATACAATCCTTCTTCACTATGCAAGTAATCAGCCTATTTTCTAGTTTTCAAATGTTATTACTATTCCATGCAGTTTTGGAGTTCTAGTGCATTTTAATCAAAATGTGGGATTAAAGAGGTTCATTAAAAGTAATATTTATCATTACCTCCTGAGTTGAATGTACAACATCATTTTTTATTTCAGATGCTAGGAATAAGTCTGAATGTCTTACCGTCAGGCAGTGGATCCACCCAGTGTTTATTAAGACCCATAGGGATTGAGTCCATTTCAGCCTCCCGCTGGGCCTGTTTCACCTCCCGTCGCTCTTTGGCCAGGGCACTCTGCATCATAGCTGCTTGGGAGAGAGATCCATCGGGGTTCTGACAGAAAACAAAAAACAGAATATTTCAAGTCACAGATTACGTCTACTTCAGTGAAATCAAGAACTTTGCTTCCAACATTCCAGCTGTAGAGTGAGTGTACATGTGTTTTGACCTACCTTGACAATCTTGACAGGGCTCATATCCATGCTCTGTTTGGTGTGTCCCCGCAGGAATGGAGGCTCCTCTTCCACCAGCTCAATTTCCAAGTCCTCATCTGACAGACAAACCACAACACAGACAAAGTTTGAATTGACTGTTCAGGCAGCTAGAAGAGACTTATTGTGATGGGTTCCAAAGGAAGTAGGATTTTATTTATCGGCATGGCGACAAATGTAGTTAAACAAAGGTAAATGCAACTCATACCCTCCTCATCATCTACTTTAGGCAGAATTCCTGTCTCTTCATCAAAGTCTGGGAATTCCTCCTTAGACAACACATTGGCAGCAATCATCTAAGAACAAACAGACCAAGATGCAGATTAAAATATGAACATAAGGAAAAACAAATGTTATAAAAGTGGATAAATTCAATTTTACATTAAAGATGGCCACGTACCTGCTTGATTTCCCACTTCTCCGGATCGGAGATCTTGGTCAGTCTTTTGCGTTCCAATGAGTCATCCTCTACCTCTGGAGCATGGCCCAGGTTGAGGTTGGTGGGTCTGTCAGGATTTCTCATGGATGTCTCTTCCTGACCTTCTCCACCCACATTTCTCCTCCTGTTAGGGTTCAGGTCTTCACCAGTGTCCTGGTCAACATCCTTGTAAAAGCAAGACAACCCAAAAAAAATCAGTCCACATATAAGCACAGTGATGAGTAAATCAAAAATACTGGTTGAGCACAATGTCTTTTATATATGCAAGATATAACCAACATTTCTAGTCAAATAACTTACGTATACAGTAGGGTGTATATGTCTGAGACGACTAGTAAAAGTGCTTCCATTTCACGTTTTTCTGATTTAACAATATATTTATATACATTGCAATTATTATGAACACAACTTGTAATAATTGCTTTGAGCTCATTGTTTCTGGCTAAATGAATACATGATTTTAGCTAACTGCATGATTTGTATTATCAAAGAACTATACATTCTGACATATAGACATTACTTTGGCAGTCACTGCTGATAACAGATTACTCTCATTTGTAACATGCATTTTCTGTAAAGCTGCTTTAAAAAATGTGAATTGAACTGAACAATTATAATAATAAAATAATAACAACAATAATTATATACCAATTTAAACTTTGTATATTTACTTTTGTTTAGTGGCCGAGAAATAAACATGCAAGATATAAATAAAATCTCTGGAAAATTAATTTTTGTATACAGAGTGGTGTACAAGTCTGGGACGACTAGTGAAAGTGCACTGCTTTCATTATTATTATTATTAATAATAATACCATCTTTGTATTTTACTTTTGTTTAGTGGCCCAAAAATGTTAGAATCTGAAAACAAGTTATTGACTTTAATTTCACAGAATTTAACAAATCTGTAAATTAAATGTACAAATTAACTGGAAATTTAACTGGATGTAATTTACTGGTTGTTTAATTGGTGACTTTTGGACCTCAAAGTATGCAGACCTGTTCTCTCTCATGACCTCCATAAAGACACTCACTCACCTTCATACTGAGACTTGTTTTAGATCCAGTGAAGGACAACACCTTGACTTTGACCCTTTGACCTTTGCTGACCACATCAGCCACATTTGCCACCCGACCTTCTCTCCTGAGCTCAGAAATATGGACCAAGCCTTCCCAACGTTTCCTTTACAAAAGGAGGATGAGAGAAAAACAGTTTAAAAGCTAATTCTAAATAATAAGTTTACAAACTAGTCTTCTAAAGAATATATCATAATGTCCACATCAAATTCAGTACTGTATGTCAAACATACCTGAGACCTTCTAACTGCACAAAGCAGCCAAACTGCATGATACTGGTGACTTTGCCGTTGTAGATATCCCCCACAGATGGCTCTTCCGGTGGGGGGCGGTCCACATGTTTGTCCTTCCACCGATCTGAGCCTTTGTCTCTGTCTCCCCGTGCAGGACTCCTGGACCTGCTGCGAGAGTGCCAGCGGCTCCTGCGCTTCCTTCTGTCCCTCTCATTAGAGCGAGATCTAGAGCGAGAGCGATGCCGTCTCCGTCTGTCCCTGTCCCTGTCTCTATCTCTATCTCTGCTCCGGCTTCTGCTCCTCCGCTTCTTCTTGCTGCTGCTGGTATCAGATCTAAGACGGATGATACTTACATGTTAAGGCAACAATTTGACGCAGTTAAGAAATCTTTGCAGCATCAAATTCAATGGTATCTATTTTATGAGCAGGTCCTCACCTGTGTTTACTGCTGCTAGGTTCAGTTCCACTAACACTAGGCATAAACATCTCTAACTCTTTCATAGCATCAGCAGCAACTTTCACATCATCCTCATCCAGCATAGTCTAGTTAGAAGAAAAATTAGTTGATGACACATAAGTAACTACCGGACACATTTGAAATGTACTGGCAGTCAAGTTTGGAATAATTAAGTTTTTTTTTTTTTACTGTTTTTGAAAGAAGTCTCTTCTGCTCTGAGCTGAGTTTATTTGTTAATAATTTATTTGTGACACTGAAGACTGAAGTAAGGGCTGCTGAAAATTCAGCTTTGCCTTAATAGGAATAAATTACATTTTCAAAATATATTAAAATAGAAAGCAGTTATTTTAAATTATAATATTTTAAAATATTACAGTGTTACTGTATTTTTTATCAAATAAATACAGCCTTGGGGAGCATAAGAGCTTTCTTTCAAAAAAAAAAAAAAAAAAAAAAATATATATATATATATATATAAATAATTACCCTAGTAATAGGATTGTCAGGTCTGCACAGAGCTGGAAACAACTCTTTTAGCTTGTCTTTTTCACCCTTTGGCTTAGCATCAGGATAAGAGGCTGCACAATAAAAAAAATCCCATAGGAAAAGAATTATCAGGAGGAGAGATGAAAATATGGCAATATGACATGAAATATGGTGCAAGCTGGTGCATCAAAATGAACTAGGCTGCGTTTCTCAAAAGCATCGTAAGCCTAAGTAGATTGTACAACCAATGGCACCAATGGTCTCTGTGGTCATCTTGGCTCACAATGCTTTTGAAAAACGCAGCCCTGATTGATGTAAATGAACTAATAGATGCTAAACTTTCTTACCTTTACTGGTAGATGCTTTTGGCGGAGGACGCATGGTTTGAATGAGACGAAGCAAATTGCTGGTAAGTGAATCCTAAAGAACAGAGATTACAGACTGGGTTAGATATTCCTAAAACTGCAACAATAATATCACAAGACACAAAATTAAAAGGAACAAAGAGAGAGATTACAAAAACCCTTACTGTGAAATCGGCTCCATTTTTAGCCAGCACTGCCTTAAATCCATCAAAGGTTGGATTTTTCTCAGCAAGACTGATTACAAACTCAGCTGAAAAACACAACAACCAGCAGACTGTTACTACCAACTTCTATACATAAATTGTAAAGCTGCAGCTAGAGATTATGCGTCTGTCTGAACATTAGTAAATATTTTTTTTACTAACCAGCCTCTTACCAAATTGACCACGGTAATCATTGACTTGGACAAAATATCAGTTATTACAGTAATTGTTACTACTGTAAAACCTTTTAAGAGCTTTCAAATAACTCCATGGTAAGGAAGACGGTTATATTTCCAAATAAACAACAAGCAATGTTGCTTTACCATAAAATATGACCACATTACTGGTAGTAACCAGCATTTCTTTTAATTATAAAAGGTCAGATTCTAGTTAAACTAAACGTGTAACATAATTGGGGAACTGAATGTTATTTCATAACATTACTGCATGTTACAGTTAAATGACGCACAAGCACTGAATGCACAGGTGGAAAGAGGCTAACCAGCTAGTTACGAAAGAGTTACCTACAACGTGACACAGTGTCGTCTAATTTATGAACTCACCAAGGTCCTTATCGCTGATTCCTAAATGGTTGTCAAGTTCGGTACAAACTTTAGACACCAAAGACAAATATTCGAGCTTTTTAAGCTCATCATCTCCGATCTCTGCCATCTTCAGCGATGTTGTTGTTTCGTTCACCGGAAGAAAATGGCCTACTTGGAGAGTCCGGTAACTACTAATTCCGGGTTACATTACAGGCGTCCTCTAACGGTCAAATGAGGAATTTTTTTTTTTTTACTTTCTTGACACATTTCACACATTTTGTAAGTATAAATCGAAACACAACAATAATTTAAATACGAAGAAACAAAAAAATGAACTTAAAATTAAAGGGCATCACAAACATATGTTAAATTCATTTAGCAAAGAGAAATGTTGTGAAGGGGGAGCTTTTTTTATAGAAAATGTGAATGCTTTTTTAAAACAATGATATTCCTAATATAACCTTTTTTGTTGTTGTATTTTCTCTTCTACTACTTTAAGAAAACACTATGTTCGGAGATCGAAATAAATTTAATTTAAAAAATAAATAATGATAATGCGATGTCTGGTCAAAACTTGGTCACTTTGTCACATACAAAAAGCCTTTAATTTACATTTTGCATTAACTTGCAAACTAAATAACAACAATGAATAATGAGGAAAGAAGTGGGCATGCGAATGTCACTCCAGAGATCAGTTAGGTAAAACGTTACGGCTAGACCAAAGTTTTGATTTATTGACAAAGTTTGAACAGGGGTTTTCAAACCATGTTAAATTGAATTAATAATTATATAAAAAAGATTAAAATAAGTACAAATTAGATTAAAACAAACAAACAAACAAACAAATAAACAAGTGAATAAATAACACAAAAATGTGATTACAATAAATAAATAATGCATCGAACAGTACAGTACTATAAAGAGTAGGAAACAATAATGTAACCTAATAGAAACTAAATATTTTCCAAATAATATTTTAGAAATAGTTTCCTCATAGGATGATAAATCTTGGCATCTAAAAGACTGAAACCTACAACAGATCTCGTGCGACATCTAGTGGTGCATGTATGAATTTCATGTCACTCCACTGACAGTTCCCTGCGTGAATCCGCACCAAGGTCAGGTCGGTGCGGATCTATGATGCTGAGATTAGGTTTCGCATGGACTACATCATCAACCACCACCAAACACATCGCACAGGCCAGGCTCTTCACCAGATCCTTTCTGCGAAAAGACAACCATACTTTATATAAGAGCCGGTGCTCTGGACTACCACAAGCTCTCCAGTTTAGACAAAAGTCAGTGCTTGCCAGTACCAGATTGTCCTGGGACAACTTCAGGTAGGCACTGACCTCTGACGCAGTCAGTCATACTCTCAGGCAGAGCGCTTCATGTCTGATATGCTCGCACAACCGGTTATAAAACGCTGCAGACTTCGTTAGCACTGCTGCTAACACAGAGACCTTGCCCAAAGACTTTAAATGCCTATGTTTCTAAACACTGATCCCAAAATAGTCGCGTTCTGACGTTCAAATGCGTAGAAAATGCTGTCTAGATAGGCAGCTTACTAAGATTTGAGACACAGCACTTCTTTACTTATAGTAAATCGTATGCTATTGGACTGTAACTGTTCCTTAAATGTTTGTTTACATATAAAAATCTGACATTCCCTGTCAAAACTGGTTTGCTGGCTAGTTTAAGCTGGTTTTAGTTGACTAAAATGCATGTTTGAGCTGTTTTAACTGATCTTATGATATGTCAGTGCCATTGTTTTGTCTTAAGATGCACAACAGTAATGTTTTTTTTTTTTTTTTTTCTAAGGCATGTTTATAAAATTTATTGAAATGTCCCTCTTGAACTAAGGCCTAATCCTGGCTTAATCTAAGCCCTGTCTGTGAAACCAGCAGGCCTATTAAGAGCAGCAAAATTGGTTTAAGCTTGTTTTTCAGCAGATGTGTTTAATTTCATTTTATACTGCTTGCAAATTAAAGTCACCATGACATCAGATTTTTTATGGGATATTGCAGTATTTATTATAAATTATTTATCCGTGCACATCATTATTTTTTAAAAAGATTTGTATGCCCTTGTAATCTTTAAAGGGATAGTTCAATTCTGTCATCATTTACTCACTCTCATGTTGTTCCAAACCTGTATAAATTTCTTTGTTCTGTTGAACACAAAGGAAGATATTTTGAGGAATATGTTAAACTGAACAGTTTTGGGGCACCATTGACTTCCATAGTAGTTTTTTTCCTACTATGGAAGTCAGTGGTGCCCCAAAGTGGCCTAGTTACAAACTTTCATCAAAATATCTTCCTTTGTGCTCAACAGAACAAAGAAATTTATACAAGTTTGGAACAACTTGAGGGTTAGTAAATGATGGCAGAATTTTCATTTTTGGGTGAACTATCCCTTTAATCAAAATAACTTCCCCTCCCTCTTGCAGCGACATCTCATCTCTTCTCTGATGAATTGTTTTTTGTCGTGAGGGTGGGATAACCTGTCACTCACATGAGATCTCAGCAACAGCAAACCTAACGATCCAATGATCCAGTCGATTTCCAATGGACAAAATCATGTCCCACCCTACATTTTTTCTTGTTCGAGAAGCCGTTTCACTCTAATGTCACTAACGGGAAGAAAAGACTATTGCAACTTCCGTTTCATGCCAAATTTAAGCAATATGCAGTATGGATTTCATCTGTACTTTATTTATTTTATTTTTATTATTTCCTGGCTCCCTGTTTACATAGGCCGTCTAGTCAGCGGTGGCACTCAGTTAGGGCAGTTCAGTATCAATTTTACCACAACTATATTCTCTCATTGTTTTAGGCCTTCTGGAGTGGTTTTCTTCAGCATGGCATCAGGAAGTGATGGACTGGACAGATTAAAGACCCCAAAACACACCAATCGCTTGAGTAAAGAGAAGTCTTCCTATCTATTACAACATGCACACAACCCTGTGGACTGGTGAGGGGCTCTGAGATCTTCAGCCTTGCTGTAAAACACAGTTTAGATGATTAATTTTTTGGAGAAAACATCAACAGAAATCATGCTTTTAAAAACTTGTGTATAAACTATAGTTTTCCTAATATAACTTCACTTTATGTATTTCTCTTCTTTTTTTCACAGGTATCCATGGGGGCAAGAAGCCTTTGATAAAGCAAAGAGTGAAGACAAGCCCATTTTTCTTTCAGGTAACACAATGGTATATTTGAAAACATATTGGATGGGTGGTCCATCTTCTATTACACTGTCGTATTACTGCTTACAGTGGGTTATTCCACCTGTCACTGGTGCCATGTGATGGAGAGGGAATCGTTTGAAGATGAGGAGATTGGAAAAGTCCTCAGCGAGAACTTTGTGTGTATAAAGGTGGACAGAGAGGAAAGGCCTGACGTAGACAAAGTTTACATGACATTTGTGCAGGTTTGGACTTGTAAATTTCATTGTTGTAACTTGCAAAGTGTCATGGTGATTGAAATACAATTAATATTTTCTGCCCAGGCAACAAGTGGTGGTGGTGGCTGGCCAATGAGCGTGTGGCTCACACCAGATCTCAGGCCATTCATAGGTGGCACTTACTTTCCACCCAGAGACAGTGGAAGAAGACCTGGACTGAAAACTGTGCTTTCAAGAATTATAGAACAAGTAAGAACTGAGACTGAAATTTCCTTCATGTATGTATTCATTCCTCATTCATGTCATTTTTTTTGGGAACATTAGTGTTTTTATTTTATTTTACTTTGGTTATCTTATCTTGTCTTATCTCATCCGGTCCAGAAGCCACAAGAGGGTGCTAAAGGGTCTGTGTAATAATAATAATAGAAAAAGTTAAATTTACCAAATTAGACATTATTGCTATTGTTTTATTCTTTTAACAGTACTAGTTTTTTTGTTTTTCTTTAGGATTCTAAATCTAACAGTAGCATTAAAACAATTAAATTAGTAGAAAGTAAACATTTTCCAAATAATATATATGCTACCGTTCAGAAGTCTTTTTTAATATATATATTCAGAAAGGATGCTTTTAATTGATCAAAAGTCACAGTAAAGACTTTTACATTGTTACCAAAAAAAAAAGATATTTTAAATAAATGCTGTTTTATTTAATTTTTTATTCATCAAAGAAGAAAATGCATCACATTTTCTACAAAAATATTAAGCAGTAAAATTGTTTTCAGCGTTTAGCACCGGTTTAGCATATTAGAATGATTTCTGAAGAATCATGTGACACTGAAGACTGGAGTAATGGCTGCTGAAATTAAGGGATCAATTACATTTTTAAATGTATTAAAATAGAAAACATTTATTTTTAATATTTCACAATACTTCTGTTTTTTTTTTACTGCATTTTTTCTAATAAATGCAGCCTTAGTGAGCATAGGAGACTTTTCAAAAACATTAAAAAAATATATTTTCACAGTTTAAAAGGGTCTTTCTGCATGAAAAATATAGCTGCATTTATATTTACAAAGAGGGTCCCCTACATGGAGATCATCATATTTTTGTGTCAGTGAGATTAAAAGTTTGACAACCCCTGTACTATGGTGCTCTAATATTCTGAGGATTTTCATACTATGTGTTTTAGTGGCAGAGTAACAGAGAAACCCTGGAGTCGAGTGGAGAGAGAGTACTGGAAGCCCTCAGGAAGGGGACAGAAATCTCTGCCAGCCCTGGAGAAACTCTTCCATTTGGTCCAGATGTTGCCAACAGATGTTACCAGCAGCTGGCTCACTCTTATGAGGAAGAATATGGAGGTTTTCGAGAGGCGCCGAAGTTCCCTTCGCCAGGTAAACAAATAGTGGCATGAATTGAAAGGATTTATCACTAAAACCTGTACAGTATTTAATATGTTATTAGAACAGACTCACAAAGAGAATGAACACAATATCCTGTTGGCCACCTGTCTGGTGAGATAATTACCTGACAAATACACATTTACATTAATAGTGTAAAATGGCTTTGTGCTTTTCTTTTCCGCAGTGAACCTGATGTTCCTGATGTCATTTTGGGCAGTAAATCGTGCCAGCTCTAAGGGAGCAAAAGCACTGCGAATGGCCCTTCACACTCTCCGTATGATGGCACTAGGGGGCATTCATGACCATGTGGCACAGGTGACATGCAAAAATTGTGTATTCAGAACCTGTCTTGAACATATGATGTTAAAAATCAGTTCTTCGCTTTTAATTACATAACTGAACGCAATGCTCTTCTTTCTTTCAGGGCTTTCACAGATACTCCACAGACTCCTCCTGGCATGTTCCTCACTTTGAAAAGATGTTATATGATCAAGGCCAGCTTGCTGTGGCCTATATCACTGCTTACCAGGTGGGAATATGTCTCTGTGTTTTCAAGTAATATATTTTAATATATGATATATTTTCTGTCTCTTATCTTTCCAGATAATATGTCCAGAAAGCCATAATGACTTTTGTAGACACAATAAGGACTTATTGGTGATATATATAGCTTATTCTGTGGTTATATATCAAAAGCCTAAGTTAAGATGATTTTTAGAGTTGTATAATGAACCAACGATATATCTGGCATTGGCTGGGTGTGGTGTTATTGTGGCTGTTGATCTCTGCAGGTATCTGGGGAAAGCTTATTTGCAGATGTGGCTCGTGACGTGTTGCTTTACGTCTCCAGAGACCTAAGTGACAAGGTGAGTCTTCTTCTCCCTCATTAAATCCCGCATTTGGCATCAGTCAATGCTGAATCAGCACTGACCCACAAAAGCACTGAAAAATCGCCAGGTCGAAGCCCTTTTTGAGGTTATCCCTCCTCCACTCTCTAGCACTGGGCGCCAGCCATCTTGTGATGATGAATGGTTTGACGACACACAATTAAAACCACCTCAAATTTTGAAAATCATATTTTTGAAGATTTATGGAGTAATTAGGTACCAACAAAAGCATACGTTGAACCTCATATTTTTTATTGTGAGAATTACATTAGATGTTAATGTTTCCCTTTGACCCAAAATATACACGTTTGTAAAAAAAAAAAAACTACTTTCAATAACTTTCAATAACTGCATGATGAACGTGTAATGTACATAACATGTTTGAAATGTATTAACAAGATAACTTGTGGCCAAGAAGTAATGATTCCCTCAAGAAACCACAACGTAACTTCGAAAACAGACTACAAGTGGCAAAAAAATAAATAAAAAACATTTGATTTTGAGCATTGTGCTGCCCTCTGCAGTCTGGAGGTTTCTATAGCGCTGAGGATGCAGATTCCTTTCCCACGGCGGAATCCACTGAGAAGAGAGAGGGAGCGTTTTGTGTGTGGACAGCAGGAGAGATCAGAGAGCTGCTTCCTGACATCGTGGAAGGCGCCACAGGAGGCGCAACACAGGCGGATATCTTCATGCATCATTACGGTGTGAAAGAACAAGGCAACGTGGATCCCGCTCAGGTTTGGGAATTTAAGGTTTTCATGAGAGCCAGAACCTTTCTGACCATGTTACACTGATTCTTGGCTACAACTCTGAAAGAAATAAAAGTTTATGTATAGAAGAATTATTTTGGATTAAATTAATTTTCAGAGGTATTTAATGATGTTTATATGCAGCCTCCTGTTTTTTTTTTTCCATTTCCTTACAAAATGTTTGTTTTCCCTTGCTGTAATTCAAAAATATATACACAAAAATAAACTAATCTGTTAAATAATTATAATGATTATTTGCAAGTTTAGCATTCAACTACTAAAATAATTATTGAAATACCATTACAAAAGAAAAGTCGTGCGAATATCTACACTTTGTCAGTTAAACCAGCTGAAGAACGCTTAACTGCAAATCAGAAATAAGACAAGATTTGTGTTATGGTCTGCGAAACATCATGTTTTGCAGACCATAACACAAATCTTGCCTTATTTCTGATTTGCAGTTAAGTTAGTGAATCAGATTCTTCAGAATCCACTCTGGCTGATTCAGTGAGTTTGTGCAATGATTCAGTGAAGGATTCGTTAGACTATAGTTGTGTTCGAAATCACATACTGTCTAGTAGTTTGCTACTACATTTGGTTTGAAAATTGAAACTTATTTCGCAACTGGTATGGTATGAATATGTGTAGAATTAATGAAATTTGTACACACTATACATCCACCATTTTGTCACCTAGTCTGTGGCGTGGCGTTGCTTCACTGCCATTCACAACTCCACTTCTGTGGCCTCATGGAATAGTAAAGTGTTCATCAGATGTGCACTTCAGAATATCACTGTTAGTGGTAGATCATCCCAGTACTTTTCGCCTACTGTTTTATGAATACTATGAATTTGGACATACTACTTTTCTTAAATACTATTTTTCACCTACTATATAGAAGGGAAGGGAAGTAGGCATATTCAGATGCAGGGTGCGAGTCTTTTTAAACAGTTCATTAAAAACTAGCTCATACGAGTCATTTCTTCGTGAAGCGGACTACTCCGGTTGATCTGTTTTGATTCATTAAAAGATCCAGATCATAAGAGTCATTTTCTCATAAATCGTCCTCCACAGTGTGTTTATTTTGGGGGTGCAGAGAGAAATGACAACTCTAAAAAAGATGCATCTTCTTTTTATTATTTGGCGGTACTCAGTCTATTTATCATTCAATTCAAACTGCAAACTCACACTCACAACTTAGGTGTGTATGATTTTTTTCACCACGGATGTGTACATTCAGCAGTGGCAAAAAGTAGTGCAGGAAACCTGCTACTAATAAGGTCTAGTTAAAATATATAATGTATAATATTACACAACAAATAATACATACATTACACAACAAAAATAAATAAAAATTAAGGTCATGAAGGTCCAATGACTGGTGGTTTTAAGAAAATAAACAATAAATAAGATGAAATTGTACATTTGTACAAATAATGTACTATATATCTTCTACTTAAAATCAGGAGGCCAATTGTTTCTAATACTAATAACACTAATAACATGTTTTGTCTGACATATTTTGTCACATTATATCTCAAAAATCAGTGGTTAGCTTTTGATGTTTGTGACACCTAATTTGTGAACAAAGTCAATTTTATGATAGATATTCGTTTTTAATAGTAGGAATTTTTTATGTGCATTTACTGATTTGTTTTTGATTCTTGTGTTCTTGGTGTTTTTGTAGGACCCCCATGGAGAGCTGCAGGGTCAAAATGTGCTGATTGTGCGTTACTCAGTGGAGCTCACCGCTGCTCACTTTGGCATCAGCATGGACAGACTGTCCGAGCTCCTGTCCGATGCCAGGGCCAAGCTGGCCGAGGTACGGAGAGCCCGCCCACCTCCTCACCTGGACACCAAAATGCTAGCTTCCTGGAATGGTAAGTTTCCTGCATCCTGATTGGAAGAATGTATAAGTGTCATCCACTAATATACTGCTGGAAATCCCAGAGCATGGAACCAGGAAAAGAATCAATAAAAGGCTGAGGCATAAAGAAAATTTGCAATGCTTGCATCCCCTGAAGCTATATGTACCCCCTTCGTATCCTTCTGATTTTATTGATTTCACTTTTGTGAACAAGGTCCAGTGTTCGACAAGCTCCTTAAATGTTTTTTTTTTCGTCTGGGTTTGCCTTAATAGCAACACTATGTTAGAGTTCTTTCATGGGGCGCTTAGATGTGGTGCCAGGCCTTTAAAAGCCCACAGAGGGGACCTCTGGGTTGTGGTCTTTGCCCTCGTTGTCTTTAATGAAGGGATATCAAAGCCTTCACAGGGTGCCAAGGCCCCTTTGGAGCTCTAGCTGACAAAAGCGCTCAAAGAATAGTGACTAATGAGCTGATATCTTAATTAAAGAAAGCCTGAGACATTGTTTAATGAAAGTGTTCCTTCCAAAGCTACGCTCCATTACATTCTTAATGCATACAGACTGGATATTGCTACCTGCAGAGTAACCCTTCGCATTAATCAAACCTGATAGACCCACTTGCGTAGCCGTGAGACATGTCTGGGCTACAGGCACACAGAGCTCTGACAGGACTATTGTTAGTGATCCCCGACCCTCTGAACACATTGTACTTTAGATCTTATAGACTCATTCTCCTTTCAAAGTTCCTCTGTCTTAGTTGGCACTTATTGCACCTTTATCAAAACGGTTTTAGCTCTCGTTAGGGGAGAGTTTCATTATCTGTGGGGCAGAACTCTTCCTGAATACTAATCCAAAACTTTGCATCAATTCGGAAGGAAGGAGGTGAATTGATATAAAACTGTTATGTGGTCAATTAACCTGGAAATGCTTCATAACAGTAGCTATGTTTCCATCCACCTATTTATTTAGCAGTTTCTTGAGTTTGTTTGCTCAAGTACTTTTGCTGGAGGAAAAAATTGAACATGGTCAGGTTTTCTAAAGCTTGTAATCTGTCCACTCCCATTTCTTCGGTTGGTCAGGGCTGATGTTGTCCGGGTTTGCACGTGTCGGAGCCGTGCTGGGTGACAAGGCTCTGCTCGAAAGGGCTGAGCGAGCAGCTTATTTTCTCCAAAAACACCTGTGGGACGAAGAGGGCCAGAGGATTCTCCATTCCTGTTACCGTGGAAATAACATGGAGGTGGAGCAAGTGTAAGGAACATTTCTGGCTGTCCAAAAATAACATGCATTCAGCCTGCCATAGCACTGAGGTTGATTGTTGTGGATTGTACACTGTTTGTTTGCTAACCTACATCAAATATCTTATAATTATGAAAATATGTATTATATAATTATAATTTAAAATGAGAATTTAAAAGAAAAAAAAAAAAACAGGATATTTATTCAGGTTTGTCATTGGAAAGTATACAGTAGAAAGTTTTTGTTAATTGAAATTAAGCTGAAATAAAATAAACTCTGAATATTAGATATAATATTAGAAACTTAAACTTAACAGAGCCCTGCACATGACATGCAGGAAAAAAAATTTGTAGGCAAAATCGTGCGCACGATTTACAAATTCATTCCCTCGATTTGCTAAATCATGCACACGATTTATAAATCGAGGGAACGAATTGGTAAATCGTGCACATGATTTAGCAAATCGAGGGAACGAAAAAGTAAATTGTGCGCACAATTTAGCAAATCGAGGGAACGAAATTGTAAATCGTGCGCACGATTTAGCAAATCGAGGGAATGAAATAGTAAATCGTGCGCACGATTTAGCAAATAGAGGGAACGAAATGGTAAATCGTGCGCACGATTTAGCAAATCGAGGGAACGAAATAGTAAATCGTGCGCAAAATTTACTTTTTTCCCCTGCATGTCAAGTGTGGGGCTCTGTACTAAATAAATAGAAAAATGACAAAAGCATATAACAAAATTGCTAAAAATGAAAATAAAAGCTGATTCAAAATAATGAATTCTGTTATAGTATATAAATAATACTAAAATTATAACAATGATTTTGATGAGGTTGTATTGTATGTGTCTTCACAGTGGGCCAAGAAAACTAGCACACATTCTGTCTTGCTTCCAAGTCTTAATTGCTTTGGCACATTTCCTGCTAATGTAGAAATGACCCAGAATCAGCACAATATGAAGTTTTTCACATATGAAATCACCCACAGACACACACACAAATCCACTGGCCTCATTCTTGGGGTAACCTCTCATTTGTACCTCTCATTACCACACTGTGTCAGCACATCGGTCATCCCACAATGCTGAGTGTGCTTCTCAAGCCACGCTGATCATTTTTATGAGTTAACCCACTTACCATTTATCACTGATCTAAACGGGCTATATTTACACCTTCATTTTTAACCTTTTTGTTTGAGTGTTCATCAATGGGATAATGAAAAAATATGTTGTTGCTTCGTTGTGCACATTGCATAATGCTTAATCAGGAGGAACACTCCCTCTGTAATCATCTGATTGGCCTTACTTTAAAGTTAGCGTAGGATGAGATGTTTTCTCCTCTTGCAGTTCTGCTCAGATCTGTTTGTCTAAGCGAGATGTAAAAATCTGCGTCGGTTTGTTTTTAATTGCCTTTGGAGGATTTCCCTCACCGAGAATAATTTACCAGGTGTCCCAGCAAGAAGATGATTTACTGGGGAATTACTTGTGTTTCTGGCCACCTGATTTCATCCTCAAGAGGAACTACTCTCTTGCTTTGTTCCTCACTTTGAATATTCCACATCCACAGTTAAAGGAAAAGTTCTCAGAAAATGAAAATGTCATTGTTTACTCACCATTATGCCATTCAAAATACCTTTAGAATTTTCCATGCAGTTATAGATACCATATTACTTTTCCATGCAGTTAAAGTGAACGGGGGCTGAAGCTTTCAAGCTTAAAAAAAGGACATAAAAGCACCATAACTGTATTATAAACAAGGTCCATGCAACTTATTTGCTATATTCCAAGTCTTCTGAAATTATATGATAGCTTTGTGTGTGTCAGGGTTATGTTTAGTTCTGTTTAGTTTCTCCGTTGTTTATTTTAAAGTGTAGTTTCCTTGTTGATTTTCTCCTGCGTATTCTCCTGGTCTATTAAAAAGACTTTTGGAATTTATTCTGATTTGTGCATGTTTATCTACACATAACAGTGTGAGAAGAAGACTGAAATTTGCATTATTCACTCCAGCGAGCTGCTGAGTCAGCGAGGAAACTCTAGAATCAAATCAGTTTGCTTTCTTAATGAATTACTCACACTGGTTTTGTGAACCAAATTCAACTCAAAAGAAGGATTCATTCACAAATCAGACATAGCTACCTCTTTCATGACATCCACCTTAATGTTCCTTGTCAAATTCAAGATTTTCAATGAATAATGGTTTAAAATTCACTCTGCTTTTCACACAAAGCTATCATATGACTTGGAATATAGTGTGTGAGTCACATGGACCACTTTTATTATACTTTTATGGTGCTTTTTAGAGCTTGAGAGCTTTAGACCCTATTCATTATAATTGCTTGGAAAAGAGCATGGAAAACAGACTTACCTTTTGTCTTCTGCAGAAGAAAGAAAGTCATGTGGGTTTGGAACAACATGAAGGTGAGTAAATGATGACAGAATGTTCATTTTGGGGTCAACTAATCTTTTAAATAGCCCTGTGCCATACAGTGAAAACATTTAGAGAAAATCTGGCTTCAGTGTTTGATAAGAACGAGACAGGTTACTTGACTGTTGTAGTTCTCAAATGGAATTAAGAGCCTTTTATTGTAATAGAAGAAATATGCTATAGTATCTGGGCCAGGTAAAAAATGTAGTGCCAGGTGAATTATTCATGAACCATCCAGTGGCTGTGCTGTTATTCCAAGGAATGTGGCAAATGTTCCAAATCTTGTTCAGCTGTATAAAAATCATACTGCATAGTGAGTAGATCTATCAGTTTGGAACAAGAAGCCCTCTGGCTCCTAAGATAGATAGAGGTTAGGCTCTTTTTTATAGCTTCGGTCTCCTGACAGGTTTGTGTAGAAGTTATGATGTGGCTTTGCTGCACTTTGAAGAGACTGTATCACCTGGTGAGAATACAGAGAATGAACAAGGAGGGAATGGAAAAATCCAGGGAGAGCTGTTCATTAAAAATTGACTGGCAGGCTGATTTGTTTTGTTGTCTCACTGGGAAGAAAAAAAAATAAAAAAATGAAACAGAGGAGTCATATTTTTCTCTGAGCCCATAAACCCTGCTGTGGGTCGAGGATACCTGAGAAGAAACTTACCTCACAGTTCAATAAAGGGCTAGTTAGCATAGTCCAGTTAACTCCTGCTTCGGGCTAGCAGATCCTTTAAGTCTTGCAAGTTGTGAGGTGGGTGCTTTTGACTATTTGTCCCTTTTCAAAGTCACTAAGTGTGTGTGCATGTATATATATGCATATGTTTACAACCTAGTCACCAGGTTCTTCTCCAAATTCACCTGGCACTTATTGTACATGACATTTGAATAGTGCATTAGATCTGACAGCTTGAGGCAATGACATGGAAGGGGTCAAATGTTGAAGGCGATCTCCTCATTGACACCTCATGACATTTTTCATCCCTTGGAATGCCAGTCGTTTGAACTAAGAACCACGGAGGTTAAGTTCCCAGCTTTAGACCCGCCTCGTCCGTCCTGTTGCCGACACTGTGCTATCTTCAGACCTGTCACTATCTGTTTCCTCACACTCAGCTGGCTACAGTGCCACCTCTGTTTAAGGGTCTGAGGACAAGGGGTGATGTGATCTGAATCAAATTTATTTTAAACTTCAAAGACTTTTGCAATCTTTTTGGGTGACACCACCTCAAAAGGAATTTTGAATGACTTTTATAACACAAAGGTCCTGCTAAATATCTTTGTATGCATGTCAGTCAATGCACAGAGCTTTTTCATCTTAAGGCAGCGTCCCACTAACCGACTCAAAACCCCTTGGTTTTGGTAAGGTAACGCCCTCTTCTGTCAAGCTCAATGATTAAAGATACAGATCACACAAAAAATAAAAAATTATATCATATTTTTCTCACCTTCATGTAATTCCAAACCCATTTATTGAGCAAACTGCTCTTTTTCCATACAATATAAGTGTAACTTTTACTTCCTTTGTAAGAAAATTTACTTTTTTTGGGGTGAACTGTCCTTTTAATTATAGAAGTGGAGCAGCAGGCTAAATGACTGCTTCTTACATTTCCCTCCGATTTCATGTAATGGATTGCAACAACCAGTTCTGGCAGCAAATCAACGTGAAGCACTTGGAAATAAGAACAGCAGTACCATGTGGACATACGCAATTGTAATAGACTGAAATAGGAAGCAATTCATGCAGTAACTTTAACTTGTGCTGTGAGTGTGTGATGTGTATTTTTCCCATCGGGCTATAATGCATTCATGCAGGGCTTCAGTGAGGAAAAAGATTCACTTTCAGTAAACAGATACTTTTCTGCCTCCACTTTTTTTTTTCTTTTTTTTTAATAGACAAGTCAGTTTTTGGAGAACTTTCTTCTGGTTTTCAAAGGACTATGTAAATGAAGCTTATGTCTGGCTCCATCTGCCTCCATCTAATCAGTCCTGCCCTACATTTTTTTTTACAATTTCACTCGTATGTACATCACAGTACAGAATAAAAGATCTGTCGTTCCTTCCAGTAAATCGTGTCTTTAAAGGGAAGGTGTGTAATTTCAGCAACACTACTTGCATTAAATTGAATTGCAGTCTGTTTGAACAGCCCAAATAAGTTGGTTGTAACAGCATTGGTGCAACCAGTGCTGAGACTGTTTGTTTGTCAACCCGTGGAAGACCTGGGGAGTTTTTTTGCAATTACGTATGGTGCCACTAACTGAACAGAAATTACACACTTCACTAATATATACAGTCAAACCAAAAATTATTCAGACACTAGATTTTTTTTCTATTTTTTTTTCTGGTGGGTGCAGGACACTATAGTTCATTTATGTAAGTGAGGATAGCAAAATAAAGTAAACTGTGACATACCCAAAAATTCTTCATACAGTGGACAACCAGTAAAATTGATACAATTTGGGACTAAAAATTATCCAGACACTTTGACCTTACCATGTTTTGCTTAAGTGTAATCTGACATAATTAAGATTATTTTTTTCTGACACAGTTTAACTCTGAGATCTTGTCATATTTTATTACCATTTTTTTTTAAACTATAGTGAATAAAATGTAATAATGAATGAAATGTTCAAGGTGTCTGAATAAATTTTGGTTTATTTCTTATATATATGCATATATGCACATGACACACACAGTCACATTTGGAAAGTATAACCATAACACTTATTACTGTGTTAGCATGGTATGATAGGATTGCCTTACAAAGGTTATATCTAGGTTTATTTTAATTAAAATTAATTTTTAAGACCATAAAAATCTGAACCATCTAAGACCTAAAATAAAATTTACATTAACTGAAATTAAATAAAATATTAACAACTTATTTCAGCTAATTGTCAAGGCAACATTTCTCATTCTCATTTAGTTCAACTAAAATACTAAAATAACTAAACTAAAAAAAAGAATAAAAACTATATAGACTTTTAGTCTATTTTTTTTTAAACTACTACTTTAAATGACAAAAACACTCAACAAAATTACTAAAACTTGAAAAATGGAAATTAAAAAATAAATACTATTTCAAAATCTGAAAAAACTATAATAGTACCTCAATCATACTAAAATAGCACTTCTTATATCCACCTTATTTTTAACATGGGAGTGAGTGTGGCCATTTTTTCACTTGAATGTGCAAGGCTTCCTGTGAAATCTGCTTCCAGTTATTGTAACTGTACAAAAACAGTCCGTTATACTGCTTGACATTGCAATCTGCTATTTTTATCATCCATCCATTCATCCATTCTCCAAACTGCCTATCTTTTGTAAGGTATTATCATATCATTTTAATTTATTATCATAATCATAAACGCACTAGTTTTACTGTTTTTTGCACTTTATTCTTCTAGTCATTTACTAAAGCAGCCATCGAATCAGACGTCTCGCACCTTCACAAGAAATAGCAAATAAGGTGGATATGAGATATTCGTAGAGTTTACCAGTTTCGCATTCCTGCTGTAAACTCAGGATCTCTTGTCCCTGAGGCTTCCATTGATACATGCATCACTAAATGCGATTTCCATTCTTTCGGAGTTTAAATTATTTCTGTGGTAAATTGGCAGCATGCCACAGTTGCAGTCAATAGAGCTTATGTTCTGTCGATCAACCCAGTGCAAATTAACCTGACATTATTACGCAGGTCAACCCGACATTAACAAGAAATTGAATTTGTATTTGTATAAGAACAGAAGATCTTGACCTTCCCTACTAATGTTCTCTATAATGTTCTCTCCAGTGCATCTCCCATTTCAGGCTTCCTGGATGACTATACGTTTGTGGTTTGTGGGCTGCTGGACCTGTTTGAGGCCACGCAAAGGGTCCGCTGGCTGCAGTGGGCAGAAGAACTCCAGCTGAGGCAGGATCAGCTCTTCTGGGATTCCCAGGGAAGCGGCTACTTCTGCAGCGACCCCTCAGATCCGACACTGCTGTTGGCTCTCAAACAGGGTAAGGACTGACATCATGTGTGACGGTACCCTGCACTAAGGGTGTGGAGAGGCTGTGGACTCCTATAGGGAATGTGTGGGTGGTTATGAGTCATGGAAAGGATGATGAAGATCTGTAGCTGTCAGTCTGCATTCTGCATCACTCCACCACAGAGCTCTGCTGTCACTGCTGATAGCACCACCACACTGCACTCTTATGGACCCTCGCCTGGGTAACTCTGTTTCAGCCAGACGTACCCTGCTGAAACCGCCCGATTCTCTCCTTACGTAACCTCATCACTGTCTTTCATTATGCTGTAATGTCCCTCTCTCTTTTCTATCTCACCCAAACACACTGCCTTTTTCTCACCATTTCTAATCCAGTCCATCTTTTGATGAATTGTAATATCTCCTCCTCCGCCCTCTCCGTGTTTCTGGGTAGAACTTGACCAATATAGAAGACTGATCCAGTACATCAAAGGCTGCTTTGTTAAAGCAATTGATATTTCCTTGAAGAAACACCACATCCCTTTTATTTCACGCTGTGCACCATTCATCACCTTCTGCGTGACATTGCTATGGAAGTGGTATGAAAGAGTGATTTTTCATTCTTTTTTTGTCTCCCACGACAAGGCAAAAAAGAAAAAGATCCACACACATACTTTCGAAGTGTATAAGTGCCGGGGCTTAATGTCCCGAATGGTTTGGCTCCATATTTTCTCCCCAGGAATTGGAAGTACGAGCTGATGTGAGCGAATAGTCACACCAGTGTGCCTGGGCTATGACTGATGGCACTGTGAAAATGGCACTGACACCAATGAGATATGGATAAGGGCAGAGAAAGCTAACTGTTATGTTTTTGTTGTTGCTTCTGATAAATTAAAATGGACATAAGGCAGATTTTTCATCTTTTCTGAGTGACTGGGCCATTATATAGTGAGCCAAGCGTGCAGAGTTGGCTCCATTAGGAGCCGTGCGGTGCCGTCACGTGTCAGAACTGAGTCCCTTCACCCCTCTCTGTTGGTGGAAGACGGATTGCCTCCCAAAGCACCTGCCACTCTGCATTTTACGCCTTGCCCAAACTAGATAAAATGAAAACCAGTCAGCTTTGCTGTTTCGAAGAAACCACAGGCAGTGTAGCCATTAGTTTTTCTTTTTGTTTGTTTTTATAAATAAAGCTATAGGGTTTCTTTATTTTGGGCTCAAGAGTCCTTTAAAAGTTTTTTGTTGCTGTGCAAATTTTTTGTATTTTATAGAAAGCCTGTTTTCCATATTGACCGCATGTAATGCTGTGTCCTCCTGGGAATTTCTACATTAAGAGTTTATAAATCATCATCATAATAATAATCATAGTCATCTTTTCTTTAGCTTTTTCACTTACCATCAAAGGCATGTTAAAGGATTAGTTCACTTTCAAAAAAAATTTTCCTGATAATTTACTCACCCCCATGTCATCCAAGATGTCCATGTCTTTCTTTCTTCAGTCAAAAAGAAATTAAGGTTTTTGATGAAAACATTCCAGGATTATTCTCCTTATAATGGACTTCAATGGCCTCCAAACGGTTGAAGGTCAAAATGATAGTTTCAGTGTAGCTTCAAAGGGCTTTAAACGATACCAGACGAGGAATAAGGGTCTTATCTAGCGAAACAATCTGTAATTTTCGAAAAAAATGTAAATGTATATGCTTTATATAAACAAATGATCGCCTTCCAAGTGCTTCCGCCAAAACCGTACTTTTGTATTCTTCAAAAAGCTTACGCTGTATATCCTACGCCTTCCCTATTCTACTTACGTAATGAACGCAGCGCCAGTTACATTTTTTTCATAAGGAAAAAGGCGTAGGGAAGGCGTAGGACATACAGCGTAAGCTTTTTGAAGAATACGAAAGTATGGTTTTGGCGGAAGCACTTGGAAGGTGATCATTTGTTTATATAAAGCATATACATTTACATTTTTTTCGAAAATGACCCATCGTTTCGCTAGATAAGACCCTTATTCCTCGTCTGGTATCGTTTAAAGCCCTTTGAAGCTGCACTGAAACTATAATTTTGACCTTCAACCATTTGGAGGCTATTGAAGTCCATTATAAGGAGAATAATCCTGGAATGTTTTCATCAAAAACCTTAATTTCTTTTCGACTGAAGAAAGAAAGACATGAACATCTTGGATGACATGGGGGTGAGTAAATTATCAGGAAAATTTTATATGAAAGTGAACTAATCCTTTAAGAAGCTACATTACCGTTCAAAAGTTTGGATTTTTACAGTAAAAACAGTAATATTGTGAAATGTTATTACAGTAACTACTTTCTATTTTATTATATAAAGCTGAATTTTCAGCGCCCGTTACGCCAGTCTTCAGTGTCACATGATCTTTCAGAAATCATTCTAATATGCTGATTTGCTGCTTAAGATTTTTGTGGAAACCGTGATACTTTCATGATTCTTTGATGAATAGAAAGTTCAAAAGAACAGCATTTATTTGAAATATAAATGCTTTGTAACAATAGAAGTGTTTTTTTTTTGTGTCACTTTTGATTCATTTAATGCATCCTTGCTGAATAAAAGTATTAATTTCTTTCAAAAAACATAAACAAAAGATCTTTCTGACCCCAAACTTTTGAACTGTACTGTATTTTTAAGCTACAAAGTAAATGCAACATTAGATGTGCAATTGATGCTTTAGCTATGCACTTGCTGCAAGAAAGAGAATGATTGGAAAATATAGTTTGGTCACACTATCCTGTCTCTTTATAAACTAGACAAATGAGTATTTTGTGGCAAGCTTTATCACTAAACTTCATCAACAGTACACAAAAGCCATACAAACCATTTATACTGTCAACATTCACAATTACAATTTATTATGATCAATACTTATTTTCTTCCACCATAATTTGTTAATTCACTACTCCCAACTTGTCAAGATTTAAGAAAACCCAGATTTATAGTGCAGTTTATGGTTGTTCATCCTGACATGACTTGCACGCAGTAAATGGCCATGCTTGCCACATGTGTCTTCTAAATAGTGAGCTACCTGATATCATCTGCATGTGTTTGGTTGGGACAACATTGCTGCTATTCATCAGTCATCGCTTCCATCCCTCTCAGCTCCCAGATGCAGTCAACTCATTACATTGTGACACGAGGCACGGGAACCCACTCCCAGCACTCCCTCTGCACATACACAAACAAAGAGTAGATAAAGTAAATCAACTCACAGCTCTAGAGCCACTTCACTTGTGATATCAGGCACTTTTAGCTCTTCTTAACCTGATAAATGTACTCCGGTTAAATTGATATTGTAACCATCAATGTTATGATGCCATTTCTTCTAGGAGCCAGACTGTTTACATCAATGGCTTCTGCACTGGACTGGTTATCTGACTGATATGCCATTGTGTTTTTTTCTTTCTTTTTTTTTCAGATCAAGATGGTGCTGAACCCAGTGCAAACTCTGTCTCAGCCATGAACTTGCTGCGGCTCTCCCACCTCACAGGCCGGCAGGACTGGATACAACGATCTCAGGAATTACTGATTGCCTTCTCTGATAGACTGACTAAGGTGCCAATTGCCCTGCCAGACATGGTCCGCAGTGTCATGGCCCAACATTACACCCTTAAACAGGTAACTGGTCCACAGGTACTGAATATGATTTTTAAAAGTCTGGTTTCACTTGTCACATCATGTCCAGCTGATGCAATGGCAATGAAATGTTTTCCCTCGAATGTGAATACTACACTAAGAAAGACATGTTCACAAGTCTCTAAGGTAGAGTCAGACTCAAGTCTCTCAAGGCCAGGTCTTAAGTCTTTGGTCCAAGTCTTTTTTTGGCAGTTTTCCACTATATGCTTACAACATTACTATTAGTTTATAGTATATATATATATATATATATATACAGTATATAAATATAAAAAAAAAAAAAATATATATATATATATATATATATATAGGGGTTAAACGGATCATTGTTGATCCGTGATCCGTACGGACCTAGCTCCACAGTTCGGCACACATGTGATTCGCAGATTAATGATTTAACCACCAAAGAGTGATTTTCACGTGTTTTGTCTTGCTAGCTTACACATTCAATAGATTTTAAACCATTCTAGTGCTGGAAAAGGCAGAGGAGAATTTAATGCTGTACTCGCGTGCTGTTATCTGTGCACACAACCGCACACACCTGAAGCGCGCACACAGAGAGAGACGTGTTTCAGATAGAGCGTGAACTCCGAATTGATTCCTCTTTTGCGTTTCCATGCATTTGGATGGACATATACACACAAAATTATGTTAAAATACCTGTCTCGTAAACACAGTTGGTTGTGTCTTAGGTGAACATGGAGAGTTGAGAAAGTAATTGGATGTCATATATATAATATATCCTTATATTGAATCCATGCATGAGGTCTTAAAGTGACAGCAGCCTATAAATACCTGCTGTTGTCTGTCATTAATGTTCATCAAACAGCAAAACACAGCTTTAACAAAGATTAATCTATTTTTTTTGGTTGGGTTAGTTCACCCAAAAATGAAATTTCTGTCATTAATTACTCACCCTCATGTCATTCCAAACCCACAAGACCTTTGTTCATCTTCGGAACACAAATTAAGATATTTTTGATGAAATCCAAGAGGTTTTTTTATGTCAAGCCCTATATATATATATATATATATATATATATATATACATATTAAGCAGCGGTGTAAGTAAATAAACAGTGAACAATGCTTTTTGCCAGAAAATGAAAATGAATTATGACTCCAGGCAGAACTGAGAATAGATCATTGATCAAGGGACTCCAATTCTCAATGATTTTCCTGTTCCATCTGGTGTAGATGTCCTGCAGGTTGACCAATACACCCGCGGTGTTATATGCAGCTGACCGCATCACCCTCTGCATGTCCTTGCAGTCCAGTGTTTTGCTGCTACTGTACCGGACAGTAATACAGCCTGACAGGAAGCTCTCAATTGTGCACGCAAGTTTAATGATCTCAGCATCTGGGGAGCCATCCTGAACTTCCCCAGGCATGTGTGGACCATGCCAAGCCTTCTGGAAGATACTCACTTAGGGGCCCTATTGATCATGAAGGTGTCACAACCATCCAGTGAAGCTGGTGGACCATAAAAGTCTTGCTGCTTAATAAACCTGTTTGAGACAACAGCAAATCAGCATGTGAGACACAGCATATGTTGGTGACAAACCATGGCTGAATGTAATAAAGTCCCACTAAAAAACCTATACACTTCATGCTCCGAAAACCTGAAAGTGAACTTCTCTCCAGTACTGTCTCACTGTCACTTCTGAATGCATCCGCCTCCAGGCTAATGTTATGGCTAATGCCATGAAGTAGATTAAGTGTCTTTGCCAAGCTGAAGGATTTTTCTCAGTCCTTGCCATATGCTCTCATGTCATATTACTGGATATTACAGTCCTTTCATCTGGTCAATAGATGCTGTTTTGTATTCCTTAAACGGTTAGTTCACCCAAAAATGAAAATTGAAATGAAAATGAAAATTCTGTCATTAATTACTCACCCTCATGTTGTTCTACACCCGTAAGACCTTCGTTCATCTTCGGAACACAAATTAAGATATTTTCCATAAAATCCAATGGCTCAGTGAGGCCTGCATTGCCAGCAAGACAATTAACACTTTTCTATGCCCAGAAAGCTACTAAAGACCTATTTTTCTTTGGCAGTTTGATATGCGCTCCGAACCACTGATTCGAAACAAAAGATTCGTAAAGCTTCGAAGCTTCATGAAGCGGTGTTTTAAAATCGCCTATCACTAGATATTGTTGAATAAAGTAACTATTTTGTTTTTTGGCACACAAAAAGTATTCACGTCGCTTCATAACATTAAGGTTAAACCACTGTAGTCACATGAACTGTTTTAAATACGTCTTTATTAGCTTTCTAGGCATTGAAAGTGTTAATGATCTTGCTGGCAATGCAATCCTCACTGAGCCATCGGATTTTATCAAAAATATCCTAATTTGTGTTCCGAAGATGAACGAAGGTCTTACGGGTGTGGAACGACATGAGGGTGAGTAATAAATGACAGAATTTTAATTTTTGGGTAAACTAACCCTTTAAGACATTGTTAAAATAGTTGACGTGACTGCAGTGGTTCAACCTTAATTTTATGAAGCGACAAGAATACTTTTTGTGCACAAAAACGAAAAAAAAAAAAAAAAAAAAAAAAACTTTATTTAACAATATCTTCTCTTCTGTGTCATTGTCTTATGCTGTTTACGTCCAGCGCTTCCAGGTTCTACGTCAGAACGCCGGCTCAGTATTGGCAGACGCTGTTCACATGAGCAGCTGGCCAATACTGATTCTAAAGTGCTGGATGTAAATATATATATATATATATATATATATATATATACATACACATATACACACACATATATATATATATATACACACACATATATATATATATATATATATATATGTATATATATATATGTGTGTGTGTGTGTGTATATATATATATATATGTATATGTATATATATTTTATTGTTCAAAAGTTTGGAGTTCGTTTAATTTATTTTTTATGTTTTTGAAAGAAGTTTCTTATGTTCACCAAAGCTGCATTTATTTGATGAAAACGGTAATATTGTGAATAAAATAACTATTTTCTATTTTATTATATTTTATAATATGATTTATTCCTGTAATGACAAAGCTGAATTTTCAGCATCATTATTCCAGTCTTCAGTGTCACATGATCATTCATCAGTCATTCTAATACGCTGATTTGGTGCTCAAGTAACATTTCTTATTATCAATATTGAAAATGTTGTTGTGCTTCTTAATATTTTTGTAAAAAACATTAAATGGAATGTTTTGTGATGTTTGCTGAATAAAAGCATTTCTTTACAAAAATAAATAAATAAATAAATAAAAATATTACTGACCCCAAACTTTTGATTGGTGTATCTGATCCCTAATTAGCTTTTTTTGGGATATCAGTGTGACCCTTGCTATAGCTAGTTCAACAGTCTTCACTATGAAGACCGTTAGCGCTCAGATCTGTCACATCAACAAGAATGATGCTGCTGGATAAAAGTGTTCCCTGTCGGGGCATTTTTCCAAAGTTTCCTCCTGTTCCCGGACAGTTGTAAGAACTGTGAACATGTGTCATGGCCATCAGAGCTCACCAGTGGCAGAGAAGTCATCAGAGTAGGAGGAATAACAAGCTAAAGGTCCAGCTAAGGGCAGCCCGCTCCCCATCACACCTGCCCACCTCATTACAGTACCATACGAGCAGCTCTGACCCTTTCATTCTATTCTCATTTGTGGTTCATACGTCTTTTTTGCTCACAAGTTTGTTGTTCTGTTCATGTAACAGTGTCTTATTTTTTCTCGTAGATTGTTATCTGCGGCCAGCCTGATGCTGAGGACACTGCAAGTTTGATTTCCTGTGTCAACTCAATATTTCTGCCCCATAAAGTAAGTGTGCTTTACTCTCTGAGGAAGAACATTGTTGGGATTGTTAAGGTCACTCTAATTGGGTGTTCAAATCTGTCCATTCAGATAAAAAAAAAAAAAAATCAGAAAAAAATCAACATTTTTCTGAAATCATAAATATTTCACCAACCTGTAATTTCCACCACCGTCTCAAACCACATTTTGTGTTTAATAGCATTATGTTTTACATATTTTTTTCATTAAAATGGCAGAATCTTTTGTCTTGTTAAAATAAATCCATCGCTTTTTTGTACTCCAAATGCTTACAGTTACATAATATACCCATTTTTGCATAATTAAAAAAATATGTAGCTTGATTGGAAATAATGCATAATACTAATTGTATGCTCACAAGTGACATTTATTTTTTTTTTTTTTAAAACATTACATCTTATATTAAACATGCTCTTCATGTTTTCTCCTTGGTAAAGTAATTCCTAAGTTGAAGAAACACTCATTTATCTCAGTTTAATCTTTCACAAAAAAAAAAAAAAAAAAAAAAACGCAATAAAAACTGACAGTTGTTGTTGCCAGAATTTCACTATAAAAATGCTGTCATTAAGTGATTTAATGTTAATTTACCAATCTACTTGAACTACCAAAATATGCTTTTACCTCAAAATGTGCTGATATCCACCACAATAATACAGGTGGCACAATAGAAAGCCACATGATGAATCGAGCTCATCGTGAGTGGCCTGTCCATAAAACACGAGCATGGCTAATACTTGTGTATATATGCTGCACAGGGTCGTACACACAAAAACAAAATACCATCACGGTAACACAGGACAATAAAATAACAAAAATAAGAAGAAACGAAACAATTTAAATGAAATATAATCACACAGGAACTTCCTGGAGTGTCCTTTTATTGTTTTTCAGTAAAAATTCTCATTTTTTACTTAAAAAAAAAAAAACATACATTTGACAGGATCTTACAGTAAAATTACATTTGATGTTTCTAAACCATGTATAGTTTCTTTTACTGTATATAGTAAGGTAACTTACAGTTAACCAATTAACAGGTTTTTACTTTACCATTTTTATTGTATTTTTCTGTAAAAAAAAATGTCGCTTTATTTTGAATTTGTTGTGAACTTTTGTCTACAAATATGCTGAGAAGCTAAATGAAAGGTGTTTTTTAATCTTGCACAATAGACATATATATATAATAGATTAATTTGAAGCAACACTGACTGACATATTTAACATGTGACCTTTTTAACAAAACTTTTTTCAGATTTTAGTGGCCCTTCGCTGTATGTAGATATTTTTCCTCGTACATGACACGTTCATTGGTTTACACAGAATGGCGTGTGCGTTGGAGCACAGTCATGCTAATGAGTTCACTAAAGTAATCTCCAGCAAAAGGTCAAGTTGTCAGATTTTTAACCTATGCATGCTGACGCACACACTGCCAGGCAAAGGGCTGGGACAATGGCTACCCACCACACCACGTTTTAAATTTCAGAATAATTAGTAAATAGTTAAGAGTTTTCTGTAGACGTTAGCCTTAGGCTTGGCTTTGTGGGGATTTTTTTCTTTCGCTAAAGGTCATAACTCAGGATAGCATTTGCACTCTTTCTGCCCTTTTCCCCAGTGATTCTCCGAATGCTCTCTTCTCCTGCACGATGACAGAAAGAGCAAACACACACATGCTCAGCACACCTGGCCTTACAGGTTTTAAGTGTGAAATACCAATAGCAAGCACAACAGAAGACACACTGGGGTCTAACCTTTTGCCATTTATTACAGTAGTCTAACATCTTTATTGTATGTGAAAACCTCTAGAGAGGTAACCCTCCCTTTCCTCAAGGCTGGAATAATGCGTTTGTTTTTAAACGGAATGGATGAGAGTGGCTGTGAATGGAAAATAGGCCGGGGACGTCCCGTTTCTCTCTGTTTCTGTTGTTACAGCAGGTGGCTCTGTAGGATGGTGTTGGGAGGACAGCTGACGATGTTAGCATGTGACCTTACACTCCATCAGTGAACCTTGTATGTAACATCTTGTGTCAAAGGCTGAGTTTGATCTCCTCATGGTGCATCATTTATTAACATTGTTCCTCCCTGGTGGGGCAGAGGCTTTGGCACATTCATCTTCTTTCTCATTATACCTACACTTATGTAATCTTAATGATACTGACTCTGTGAGTGCGGAATATAAGGTCACGTCGCATTCATTCGTTAAGCTGGGTCCATGTTTTTGTTTGTATTTTATTTGAAGACTTAATTTAAAGATTTATTCACTTTAATATCCCTCTTATTGTGCATGTTTTTCTGGTATTCATAATCTCTCATCAGAATTTAATAACTTTCTTTGCTTCTAAAACAAATTTTCTGCTGACATAACTAAATCTGCGTAGGCAGGGAAGATGATGTTAGAAGTATAACAATATTATTATTAAACCAATTTAGTCAAATCCAGATCGATAAAATCAAATCCTGTTCTACACTGCTTCCTATCATATATTCTCTGAGTTAATTGCATTATGTATATCATTCTAGGTTGTTTCATGTCTGAAGACTTTATATATTGGTCTTTTTGGTTTTATTCTTAGTAGACTAGTTGGTTTAAGTAATGTAATTTCTCTTGCTCCTGGCGAGGTGTAATATTTGGCTAGTTTAGTTATGATCCATTGTTTCCATCTGCACAACATATAGCATGGATCTCTTTCTGTGTTTAGGAGATACTGAAGTGTGTGACTGTGTGTCCCCTCAAGTGATGTGTGAAAATCCATCTCTGAAACTCTGGTCATAAAAAAGCACATTGGCTGTTGGTTAATAATGGGATTTTAAAAGCATAGTTCACCCAAAAATGAACATGTATTTGCTCACCTTCATGTCATACCAACTGTGGGGCACAAAAGGTACATTGTTAAAGAATATTGTGGCCACTCTGTATAATATAATAATAGTAAATTGAGGATCCGGGCAGTCAAACTCCAAAATTGGAATAAATAACAAAAAAAGCACTGTATCCATTTCTTGTTTCTCTAACCGAATGATTTAGTGATCTATAGGCAATAATGACTTACATTTCAGCCTGTTTGTCACACACAGCTATTGTATGATTTTATAACTCCTGGAATATAATGCACAAGTTATATGGTGGACTTTTGCTTCTGTTTAACTTTTATATTCCTCAGTCACTGTCATTATATTGCAAAAGTGGCCAGGATATTCTTCACCTCATTCAGTATGTTCCACTGAAGAAAGAAAGTCATACAGATTTGGAACAAAATGATGGTGAGTAAATAATGACAGTAGGGGTGTAACGGTATACGTATTCGTACCGAAAGTTGTACAGCCCATTAGTTGTATAGCCCATTAACCACTTTTAACCACAATTAACCACCAATAATCGCAATAAGCTCTGTGTTTTGTTACTTTCGATAAGAAACAAAGTCTCATCCCTTAAATTCTGTCCAGTTTATCACGAAATGCAAACAATAAATGCCGTTTTTGCTCTTTGATGTGGCGTGACAGATCACTGTAAAGGCACCTTATTTCAAGCAGCAGCGCGAGTGAACGCGTTCATCTCTACAGTACGTCTTTAATACTAGTTACAGAATAAAATTTAAATGAACATCTGAAGGTATGTTTAAAGATACATTACAACTTCCTGAAATGTATCTTGTTTAATCGCTCAGTCAGTGTTTCAACCGCAGAAAGACATCAATGAAACAGCTTATAAACAATGTCACGTAGCATTTACCTCAGAAATGCCATTCAGTGTCCACAGCTTGTTAGTTTGCTAGAGAAATGAACGCTGCATATATGCATATATGCACTATATTAGCCTATATATTCATTATATTTCACTTAACCTGTCTTGATTATTTAATGTATATGTTTAATGTATGTTTAAATAAAACTGTCATGAAAACATGACAGTTTTAAATCAATTGTGTAAATAAATATATTTTAACATCAAATTGGGTAGAAACAGTTACTGCAAAAACTGTCTCATGTGCAATTTACATGTTTGCATACAATTTTTATGTGAGTGTTATTATATCTAAAAATAAATAGCAACTTAATTTAAAAATTATTATTGTAATGTGCAAGAAAGTGCTCCCTATATATAGCTTACAGCATTAGCAGAGATAGATTTTTTATCCTTTAAATAAATTTAATTAAAATAAATAAATTAAATTAAAATTTTCTTAAGAAAAAAAAAAAAAAAACTGCTGTACCAAATCCATACCAAACCGTGACTTCAATACATTTTTTGTGTACCGTTACACCCCTAAATGACAGTTGTTGTTTTTTTGTTTTTTTTTTCTTTAGGATGAACTGTCCCTATTTTATAGCTGTTATAATATTGGGTGTGTTATTGTGCATTAATCAGTGACAAAGTCTCATAGAATTGAAGTAAACATTTGGATAGTTCATTCGCCTTGGCAAACTGAGTCTAACTGATTCGTTCTAAATCCAACACTCATTCGTTCACAAATCCATCATAATGACATACACTAGGAAAGAAGCACATCGCTGAAGGCCTCTGAGAGCTCCCTGTCTTTCACTATAATTTCAAATGCTGTTCGTGAATACAGTCTCACTTGTCATTTTGGAGTGAGAGCATCTGCAAAGAGCATAAATTGTACAGTGTCTGGAAACACAGCAGCCCAGTCCAGTTTTTATTTTCAATTTAAATTCAATCGTATGTGCTCATGTGTTCAATTCACATGTTAAACAGGACTCACATATCGCTTGAATTTGATAGAAGGAGAAAAACTTGGCCCTGTTTCCTAGGCACAGCAAGATGACAACCAGAAGAGGCTGCAAGTAATGAGTTAGTGTTAGTGAAGCCAGTTAAAAAAAAAAAAAACTGCACAGAATTTCATCTGGACAGGGACTGATAAAGGAACTGCTTTCTCTCTCTCACACACACACATACACACACTTCTCATTGCCTGGCTGTGACTAAGCCTCAGATGTACCCCGGTCTGAATTGTTTGTTTAATTGACTTGGACATGATCGAAAGATCACCCGCATCAGGCTGTTGATTGCAAAGTCAGAAGGGTGTACTGAAAAATAGATGACTCTGCTATTGAGTTGAACCTGCAGTCAAATCATCAGCCCGGCCTTAAGTCCCTTGAGGTATCACTATTCTTAGACAAATGAATAAACTACTACTAAGAGACCAGCTATGGTTCAAGATGGTTTATGCTAGTTGGTGCTGGTTCTATACACATCGTGCACTTGGTACACTCTAAAAAATAAAGGTTACAAAAGAGGGTTTTCGCAGCAAATGCCACCGAAGAACCATTTTGGATTCCCCAAATGACTTTTCTCAATAATAGTTTTTTTTCTAAGTGTCAAGAACATTTTATTAATCTAAAGAACCTTTTGTGCAATGGAAAGCTTCCATTAATGTTAAAGGTTCTTCAAGGAACTGTAATAAAAAAATCTTTATTTTTAAGAGTGTACATTTGCATACGCATTTGTAATTGAGCTACAGCAGGACTTTGTGTACAGTCTAATATTACAGTCTACAGTCAACTACAGTCTAATATTAGCCTTTTGCATCATATTAGAATACAAAACCAAACAAAAGTAGTCAGCTCTCTAGCTATATAGCTCCTCAACAGTGAGACAACACTGAAAATGTGCCTTATTTTTTGGTCAGCTTCTGGGGTTAAATATACTTTGCATGTCACCTCTGTCTTTTGGAGCAAACACAGAACACCAAGGCCAAATGTAGTCCAATTAATGGGTATATATGCTGGATGAAGCAGAGATACACACTTTATCTACACATTCCAAAATTAGAGGTAAGATTTTTTTTTTTTTTTTAAGAAAATCATACTTTTATTTAGCAAAGATGCATTAAATGGATCAAAAGTAAATTTGTATTATTACAAAAGATTTCTGTTTCAGATAAAAGCTGTTTGAAGTTTCTATTCATCAAAGAATCCTGAAAAAAAATATAACATGGTTAATGGAGACATTTTAAAACATATTAAAATAGAAAACAGTTATTTTAAATTGTAATGTTACTACTTTTACTGCATTTGTGATCAAATAAAGGCAGCCTAGCTGGACATAAGAAACTTACCGACTCAAAACTTTTGAGCTGTAGTGTAGATGTAGTTACGTTTTGAAAAGATGAATTATTGCTTTAGTGGCTGAAATTGAACTTTTAAAGTTTTTGAATTTTGTCGGAAAAAAATCTAAAAACAGAGGGATGTTAGAGGGCGCTTTCATGTATGGAGAGCTGACGTGTCTGCTTTCAGTTATATGGTGAGATTAAGCTACATTTCTCTCTCTCTTCCTAATCTGCTTTTTCATTTGTAACAAGAGAGACACGTAATTAGAGAGGGATAAATGGTTCTCACCTGCAGAGTCAGGACATAAATTAAACGTAATGAGAGCCATCATCTTAAGTCACTGAATCAGCCAGAACCAGCGCTTTGTCTCCATGGCATTGGGTATTCTTTATAAACAAAGGAAAACAGAGCTTGCTCTCACTCATTATAGTCATATAAATCCTGGCAATGGAAAGATCATGCATCAGTGTTCCTAAAATACACACACACACTTCCATACATATTACTTCCAAATATTAAAGGCACGATCTGTTTTCCTGTGTGAAAAATGTGAAATTGAATCTGAGGCCTGGAGACTGTGGAGTTGATGAGATTTCCTGCTCGTACATTGCGAGAGCGTTTAGAGCGGCGTTGCGCTCCGCTTCCCACTCTAACCCAAGACTGTCCATGTGACACTGGCTCACCTTGCGTGTTTGTGTAGATATAGCTGTGATAGATTTAACCTGAGCTCACCAAGGGTTATAAAAACAGCTTTATCATTTATCATTTGGGTTGCATGTCTGCAGTAAGAGGCTGTCTTTTGTATGCACTTGATAAGTACCCTTTGTATTAGCCAGCATGTTTAGTTTTTTTAGTTTAATTGAAAATTATGATTCCATTCTGTCCTGAACTGAGCACATCCATCCATCCATCCATCTATCTATCTGTCTGTCTGTCTACCCTATCTACTTTTACTCCTCAGTTACCCTATGAATTTATAGCCCTCAGTTGTAGTAGTTCTTGGTTCATTCTCATTGGTATCACAGTGATTTGCTTTTGTCCTCGTTGTTCTCCTGATTCTCTTGCGTGTTTTGTATTTTGATTCTTTTGTAAATATCACTGCTTCAACTAGATCCTGCCTCAACTCTCCCTTGCTGCAACCCCTTGCTGACAGAAGAAAGGACCAAAAATACGGATTTAGCAGCAGTTCCTTCAACCGTCACCCCTGAAGACCTTCTCCTCTCCCTTGCACAAGATGGCTGTACTCTGGAAGACTACATGGAGGAGTTTCTTGAGCTCAGCCACCTGGTGTCCTATAGTGACGGCACCTTGAAGACATGTTTTTGGAATGGGATGGATGACTATCATTTCCAGCTGTTGCCAGCGGGAACTACCACCTGCACGCTGATACAATACATGGACTATGCTCTTTGGCTGAGTGGCTCACCGTTCAGAGTTGGCGAGATGGAGGACATCGCCACTCAGCCACAGCCTACCCAGCCCACTTCTATCATCCTGTCACCACCCATCCTTGCTCCAGTGACCTCACCCACCACGAAACTCCTCCATAGTCCTTCCCCACTACTCCAAATGCCTGCCACAAACCCAGAGCCAGTGCTTATGCCTGCCAAGGACCAAAAGCCTGAGCCCACCACAGACCCAGAGCAAGCCAAGTCTGACCAGGTGTGTGAGACGGCCCCAATGTCCGTCCAGGAGCTCAAGCCAGAGCCATTGTTCATCCCGGAGCCTGAACCTTCACTCTCTATCTTCAGAGACAGAGAACCAGAGCCTGAGCCTGTTGAGTCTGACAAGGTGTGTGAACCGGTATCGGTGGTCATCCCTGAGGGAGTGCTGGTGGAGTTGGACATCGTGGAGCAGAGTTCCTATACTTCAAGCCTTGTCTCTTCTGCTGGTCCCACCCAGCTTCCAAGTCTCGTTCGTCGGCTAGCTCCAAGTCTCCTTCATCATACAGCTCCAAGTCTCCTTCGTCGGCCAGCTATAAGTCTCTCTCGTCAGCCAGCCCCAAGTCTGCTTCATCGCCGATGGACCCGCCCAGCCTCCCACTCCCTCCTCCTCTATTGACTCCAGCCAGTTCCTCAGCCCTGTCTCCACTGGCTTCCTTCAGCCCCTCGGCTCCTCCTTCTCTGGCTCTGCCCAGCTGCTTGGATCCACTTTGGGCTTCCAGGTCTCCAGCTCCGCCTTGGTGTATCAATCCCCTAGTTCCACCTCAGGCCTCCAAGCCCTGGACTCCACCTCGGCCTGTCAACCCATCAGCTCCACCTTGGCTCCACACACCCTTGGCTCCACTGTGGCCCGACATCCCTCAGGCTTCGCCAGGATCCCTCCTCCCTGGCTCCTCCCTCCATCTGCTTTGCCATGAGCTTTCATCTTGGCACTGCTTTGGGTCACTCCCTGACTCCTCCCTCTGTCATCTCCTACCTGGCTCCTCCCTCTGTCGACTCCCCCATGGACTCTTATTTTAAGAATATACATTTTTCTGTTTGCCCCTTTCCCACCACTAAGGTGTAGTCTAAATTGCTATTAAAATAAGAATGCCATTCAATTCTTAAATTTAAATTGAGGTAACAAACTATGCACCCAGTTTGCTGCCTCTAATTAAATTCAAGAATTTAATTGAAATTTAAATTCTTATTTTTTTGTTCTTGGTGCACAACTCTGATATTTAATATGGTGGACACTAGTCTGTGATAACTGATTTGGCTTATGAACATGTGCGGCCCTGCAGTGATCTGAGAGACGCATCTAATTCTCTGTTCGTGACCTGAGACCTTACTACACGCTTCACTGAGTTAGACAAAATGAATTATTCCCGTTCCACTGTATGTATTGGGTATCCCCTGATCGGCTCTCGCTGTGCCTTCATTGCGATAATGGAGTGTTCAACCTCATTGAGCATTTAGTGCGAAGTGTATTAAAGGTTTATGAACACAGACATAGAGAGGCTCGAAAGTGTGTTTGGAGGACTGTAACGAAAATGCATTTTTCACGATACATTAGCCAACCAGACTAGAAAATATTTTTTAATTTAAATCCAATTATTGTATCATCTGTTCCTTCATTTCGGGGCACAGGGTTTAATTGTGGGGAATGCACTGTATAAGAATCTCCTGCTTTTGCAGTCTCATCTGTTCTTACTTATTTAATTCAAATTTGCTAGAGGACTCTTGAATTCAACACTCTTCGAAATCAATTAATCCAAACCGTTGCGATCTGTAGGCATGATTAAAATTGTCGGAATAAATTTATCCATACTTTAATTAGGCTAAAACCTGTGTTGATTATAAAGGTGGTACAGTACGGGTGCGAATCCTCATGGGGCTTGTTACAGTAGAATACGAGGCATTAGAACAGCCACTCCATATCCCTGATGATGGCAACCAGCTGCTCACTACAGTCATATGATTTCCTTGTGCTCAGAGAAAGTCTGTTCTGAGATCAATTTAGTCCATCCAAATACATAAGCATATATTAATGCTGTCCAGGTGTACTGTTGCCCAACAAAGAAAACGTTTGTTCATTTAAAAATTCATTTAATTATAACTATAATCCAGGGATGTGGTTTTTATACAATAATTTCTTTAAGTAGAGGAGACTGGAACCTTTTAAGTGCTAATATTTCTAGTGCTCATCTGAGATGGGATTTCGTACTGTACAGTAGAGCATGGCCTTTTGGACCGAAAAGAGTTCTCGACTTCGTCTGATTACTGAGACAAATGGTCCTGAATCCCTAACAAGGCCGCTGAGACATGACAACAGCCAGAGAGGTCCCGAGGCAACCCAGCGAGAACGAATGAGTACAAAGCAAAGGTTTAAAAAGGCCTTAGGAACTCAGAAACAACACAATGAAGGATTATAGTAGATCTTAGAAAACATGTGTTGTAGAAGCGGTTACCAGCACATTGTTTTAAAACGAGCATTTTTTTTCCCTAAGCGTTGATGAGAGCAACATCACATTTCTGATTTTCAGAAAGAGATTGAGAGTCAGTGATTTCTTTTTGCCTTGTCTTTATAATCATAATTAATGTCAGCTAATCTCCTGTCTCATATTCCCAAAGTCAGGTCACACATCATCATCATCACTCATGTCTAATGAACAATCTAACTCTGCATCTTCTTCTTCAGGGGAGATGCTAAAATACACCCACGCATGCTCCGCAATACTTGCAGTTACGTCTGTCACACTGATTTTGTGTTTAGAAACAGTTCCTGAAAGTAATACCCAGTGAGTTTAGCTTGTAATATCTCTTTTATATAAAAGGTTGATTAAACTACTGCTCAGAGTGTGCCATGCAAAATGGTCTCACTTTGAGGATTGGTCACTGTCTGACTCCAGATGTTTTTTTTTTGTTTTTTTTTAAATATTTTACATAGTTTTTATGTATTTAAATACTTGAAGACTGACCACCAAGGCGAGTGCACCAATACTGCATTTGCCTAATTTACTAAGACAAGGGGTTTTGAAGAAAATTTCAGAAAAGCAAAACAAACAAACAAACAAAAATACAAAATGTATTTTTAGCACAGATATTCATTAAATATGCACCTCGGATGTCAAGTTTTTTCGCGCTGTAAACCTAAATAAGTTGGCAAAACAAAATATTTGAGGTAATCAGTTACCTCAACTTGTTTGAGTTATGACATTTCCAATTTTGAGAAGGTAGAACTATGATATTTTGAGTTTGTAGTACTCGTGTGTTAAATTCTCTTAACTTGATATTTTAAGTACATTGTAAACCCTAATAAGTTAGAACAACTCAAAAATACATCAAATATAAGTTAGTAAAACTTTAAATTTTGATTTTGTACTATACAAGCATGTTCATGGTACGTAAATCATTTTTCTCCTCAAATGATGCAAAGCATGCTGGGAAATAGAAAATCCCCTACCTGGTTTCATTTAAATTTACATTGTGGTTAGCTGTGATTAGGCTTTTATACAACAGTTCGACGGCACAAGTGTGTAAATAAATAAGAAACAACAATGGAGTTTCTTTAAAAACCTTCTTTCGTTTACAACTTCCTTCCACCATGGATTCAAATTTGAAGTTGACAGTTTAACAGTTGAGCCCAAGCCTTTGTTACTAATTCTAAAACGTCACTTTAGAACTAGGGGTGTTCGAATCCGTGTTTTCTGAGTCAACTCCGATTCCCGACTCCCACCGTAGGAGTCGATGGAATCGACTCCCGGAATCAACTTAATTTGCCAATATAATTCGGCAATGCAAGAATGTGTCATTATTACACATTAAATGTAGGCTATTCTTTTTCCAAAATGAAGCTTAAAACTACTTTTATTAAAACAACACACTTTTAGCATGACTGGACAAATTAGTCCAGTTTAGAGATGACATTACCTTGAAATGATTTGTCACCATCGTTGCCTAGTTGTTGACAATACTACCTAATTTTAAAGAGGGAAAAGTCACAAGAAAAAGCCTTGGTTGAATATTATTTCAGTTAAACGTGAGAGAAGGTAATGTATTCTTTAATGAATTCATCTAAACGTTTGGGTAAGGGCGATAAGCGTGTTGTCATCTCATGTAATAGCGCAAAAAAAAAGCTGCTTGGACAGGATTGTGTTCAAGATACACTAAAAATAATAATTAGTCTTGCTTATTATTTTTCTCACAGCATTATTGGATATTTATATATAAAAATATATAATTTACAGACATTTTTATAATATATTTCACTTTCATATCCAGAATTTTTGGGTTTTGGATATGAAACGATTGAAAACCCTTGTATTAAAGCATGATTGGATATTCTTGATGCATGTAGCGAAAGCATAATTGAGCTGTTTTACTCCAAATTGAAACAAAGGAAACAATTAAAGGTTGGTTTCAAAATCTCATTGGACATAATGACTATTTGGAAATAACATGCTGTGTAGCCTCAATTACAACTCACAATCTGGGACTGTGTTCAGTAGTTATTGTTTTTTTTGGATAAGACTATGTCAGCAGCAGTCATATGTCACTAGCTCTCTGCATTTAACACTCTGCATTTAACATCAGCCAATAAAATAACCTTAGATGTGGCTGGCCATGAGATAGATGGCCCCCTGAAGGGATTAGAAGTTGCTGTGTCTTTGTCCATCTTCTTTAAATCAACTGCCCTCAGATTAAACAAGGTCTTTGTCTGTGTTAATCAGCGTCATGACGAAAAATGCTTCTGCTTTTGTCTGTCTCATTTCCTCAGAATGTTTTGAGATGCTCTGAAGCAGGTAATGGGAGTGAAAAGTCCGCAAAAAGCTTCTAGCAATAATTGAAATCAATTTCATTTGTTACCATTAGTTTATACTTCCTCTAAAAGTAGAGAGGAAAATCGCTTTTTAAATACTGCTTTTCAAATCAGACCTTTTACTGAAAGTGGTAAAAGGCTTTATAATATCCACCTGTAGTCACTGAAGAGAATTGTATAATGTTATTTCCCACCATTCAAGATGCTTCCATTTCCTTTCACTTTCCTGAACTTAGTTGAGAACTTAATGATTACCTGAAATCACCCTGGAAAAACCTCCCAGAGAGAGACTTTTAGCCTAAGACTACAGTCAGACAATTAAAATACCTTGCAAGTCTTTTCATCCTCCTTATGAGAGTATTTCCGCAAGTACTCCACCTCATGGGAAATTGTCACTTTAGAGTTTCTTTGCCACCGGATGAATCCCTGACAAGCTTTAATGAGCAACCCAAGAGAGAACTGAGTGTGCTTAATAGGAAATGGGGTTGAGACGGACAAGCTAAAGTTCTTAATTTTCAATAAAAAAATGATGCAGTCTGATTAATGCCGGCCCTATGTATTGCCCATTTAGGATCTGGACGCATTGTGAGTCAGTGTAAGAGATGCTTCGACCATCTTACGAGTTGATCTTGATGTATGCGTAGACCTGACCTATGCATCGGTCTTGCAGGAATAGTCAACCCTTAACATCATTAAGTCCTCCATAGGATCATGGACACTCAGACCAGGAGCAGAGTCTGCTGAGGTCATGCGCTAGATCAGATGAAATAGAAATGTTCTCTGCTTAGGTGGTTGCCCTTTTCACACTTTTTTTGCTCACTCTGTGGGCATGCTGGAAATCCCTGTCGCATTGCTTTTTGATCTGTTGAGTGTAAATTTGTTGATTGTGGTTGTAAGTTGGAGAAGGCCTTATTGTTCACACTTTTACAGTTTTTTAGTAATTATTTTAAATTAAATAAAAAAAAAGTTTGTCAATATTTTATTTTTATAAACAGTTTTACTAATTAAAAACAGTTTTCACCTCAATTTTATTTTTAAATCTTCTCAACGCCAGTTTTATTTTATTATTTTACATTTTTAGTCAATATTTAGTCAGTTTAACTGACTAAAAACAGTTTTAACCCTCCATTGTCCATACCAGTGTTATCTTTTACACATTTTTATTTCTTATTTTGTTTTAGTTTGTACAAAAATATTCTTTTTTATACATATATGCTGTGATTATCTGGAGCAAAGCATTTAGATCTAGGCTCTTCCATCTAACACATTTTATATTTCAGCTGATCAGACATAACAATATATGACAATTTATTTTTAAAGGATTAGTTCACTTTCAAATGAAAATTACCCCAAGCTTTACTCACCCTCAAGCCATCCTAGGTGTATATGACTTTCTTCTTTCTGATGAACACAACCGGAGTTATATTAATAAATATCCTGACGCATCCAAGCTTTATAATGGCAGTGAACTGGACCAACGAGTATGAAGCTAAATAAAGCGCTTCCATCTAAAGCAAAACATACTCCACACGGCTCTGGGAGGTAATAAAGGCCTTCTGAAGCAAAGCAATGCGTTTGTGTAAGAAAAATATCCAATATTTAACAAGTTATAAAGTAAAATATCTAGCTTCCGCCAGACCGCCTTCCATGATCAACTTAGGGAGAAAGCGTAAATGGCATCGTAGGACGTAGCGTAAGCGTTTTGAACTGCGAGAGGCATTACACTTTCTTCGTAAGTTGAATACGGAAGGCGATCTGCTGGAAGCTAGATATTTTACTTTATAACTTATTAAATATGGATATTTTTCTTACACAAACGCATCGATTCGCTTCAGAAGGCCTTTATTAACCCCACAGAGCCGTGTGGAGTACGATTTGCTTTGGATGGATGCACTTTCTTGAGCTTTATACTCGTTGGTCCCGTTCACTGCCATTATAAAGCTTAGATGCATCAGGATATTTATTAATATAACTCCAGTTGTGTTCATTCTAAAGAAGAAATTCATATACACCTAGGATGGCTTGAGGAAGAGTAAAGCTTGGGGTAATTTTTATTTTAAAGTGAACTAATCCTTTAATCAAAACATAAAAAAACTCCCATTGATGTTTTATCATTTAATCTGTCACAGAACCACTGACAATACCTTGCACTGCACATACTTATTCTGTACAGTGGCCTTTACCTTTGAGGGGTGTAGACAAAGACACCAGAATCAATGAGGTCATGATGCTCCATTCCTCTCCACCTAAGAAATAAACTTACGGCAGATAATTAAATGACTAATGGCTGTGTGCTCCACTTGTGCGCGCTGACAGCCTCAAGCTCTCTAGAGAGGCTCCATCCTGCCAGGAGAAGAAGCTGATGAAATTCCCCAGACTAATCAACCGTTTGTGTGTATGTGTGTGAGTGTTTGTGCCTGATTTTGTGTGTGTTTAGGTGAGAGTAGGTAGGAGCTGACAGTCTGGATATCAGTGTATGGTAGCAGGGATGGAATCATGGCTTAGCTCATGGGAATTTGTGAATCAGAAAACAGAGGAGTAAGAGATGGATTCATGTGCGGAAGGGTTTGTAGCAAAAGCACAAAACACAAGAAGCTGAGATGTAATCCAAACAACACCAGTAGAGCCAGCAGTTAGAGATAGACCAAAATACTACCAGACTAATCCAAAGGACGTGAGACTATGGGCTAAAATAGGGACTCAGACAAGAGATCAGGTAACAAGATAAATAACAATGTTCAGAATTGCTGTCAGAGTATGTGCAATACATCTAAAAGCTATACAGGAGCAGTAGACAGAAGTGAGGAAAAGGTGTAGCAGTTAACGATGGAATACACTGCACGACTTTTAAAATTGGAACAGATCGAACACAAAAACTCACGCACAAACATGTGCTTGGCAGGGAGACACATGACAAATGAAAACAATATGTGTTCTAAAATTGTCTCAAAATATCAAACATGGAGGTATTCACAGTGTAAAGCTAAGTCTTAGTCTGCCCATCATATACTCATATACTTTGACTGCCCAAAATCTACAGATTGGCTCTGACTTTCGACAACTTGTGTCGACTTAAAAATCTATACAATAGCAGTGCATTTCAGCCTTTATATTCACTGCTCTTTAAAGACAAAGATCAAAGACAACAATCCAAAGATCCAATCAATTCCTAATGGACAAAATCAAATCTCGTCCTGTATTTTTTTTTCTTGTCCGAGAAGCCATTTCACATGGATATACATCACAATAGGGAATACTTGACAATTGCAGTTTTCATTTTATGCAGACTTTAAGTTGGGAATCCTACCTCAAGCACAATTCCCATGGTTATTTTCAGGAAGGAGGTGGACTTATTCTGAGTTGTCTGGTACACAGCATAAAAGCATGATGGGAAACCACTTCCTACATTTTGACAGTGCAATCTCTGTATAGAGTGCGGCAGCAATGATGTATTTTTGTAGGTCAACCCAGAAGTTAGCATCACCCTGGTTCCCTTGACAAAAAGCCACTATTTGTCCATTGGCTTTTGGATTATTGCAGAAAATAAGCTCTGTGACCAACAAAAGTTTATGATTCTTACATGTATTGTTCATCATGATAATCTTCACAAATGAACACAACTTTTATGAATTTTAAAGCCTAAATACAATCACCAGAAGTAAAAAGATAAAAACGTTGGCTATAAACTAACTACACCACTGTCGCATGACTTCAGTGTCAACACCATTAAGCTTTCAGTCTTTATTTAAAAAACATTTTCCCTGAAAGTTTGAATTAGAATAGTTTGCAAGAGCATGATTATAGATGAGATTACCTGTTTACCATGATGACATTTTGGGCCCTATCATACAGGCACGATGCAAGCATTTTTTGCTAGTTTCAGCCTGACGCAGTTATCATTTTCATGTCCTGCGCCACGTCGTGTGCATTTGCACCCATTTGTGCACCCATGGGCGTGCTGGTCTGAAAACAAGGTGTGTTCAGGCGCATTGTTGCCGCGTTGCTATTTTGAGGAAACTGAAATAGACTGCGCCATTGACCAACTGAAACCTGGTCTAAAGTCAATGGCGCAATATTTGTTTATTTTTTGTTAATTAAAGGGCGCATTAGTAATGTTATTTAGGGTGCACAACGTGCGTACACTCTGCATATTACCCAGCACACAAACATGCCAAATATTAAAAAAAAAAAAAAAAAAAAAAAGGATTACAATGTAAAAAGATTATTATTGTGTGCATAAAGATGAAAATGCTTTGGTGCGCTTTAACACGAGCAGATACGTTTCGTCGCTAGAGAAGCGTTCGGTTTTTCTGCTTGCAAATTCCGCCATGTAAACATGCCCAAAACACACACATTACTTATTAAGAGAATAGGGACAACCCTTTTAGACCATGTGCCGGGCGCGCCGACCATTTTTCCTGTCGTTAAACTAGCAAAAGTGGATTCGGACACACCCTAAGTGCACTTGCACCATGCGCTTAGATCGTTAAAATAGGGCTCTTAATGTCCCCGATAACCTCTCTAATCCCATTTAGCCACTTGTTAGCAACCGCCTTTTTCAAGACAAGTAAAAGCTTTAAATAAAAAACACAGGGCTATTAATATCCACACACCTTATTTCAGGCATTTAACCGGAAACCCCTTTTAAAAACCCATTGACATCAGGGTGATGGCACTCTATAGAATATGTAATTAGACCTCTCTTAGCTTTATTTTATTCCACCATGATACATTGAGAACCAATGACAGCATTTTTAGTATCTCGAAAAAATATGTACGATTTTGAGAATAAAGTCGTAAAATTTGGAAATTAAAGACCTTATATTCTGAGACTTTATTCTTGAAATATTACTCCTTTAATCTTGTAATGCCTCTATTCTATTCCCGAAATTATTCTTGTAAAAGGTCTATTATGAGATTATTCTTAAAACATTACGACTTTATTCTCCAAACCGTATTTTTTATTTTAACGTGGCACTAAAATGTTGAGGTTTTACACTGAGAATTATTAAAGGTGGTTATCACAAACTTCGCAAATGAACTGCGAGAAAGTCCTGCCTTTGCTTAACCCCAGGCCCCATGCATCTTTTCAGTCAATGTTGTGTCTGCTTGTCATTTTTTATATGTTGCCTCAGTGGACTGTCACAGTTCTTTGAGTCAGTTTGGAGACAGCCCGCGTGAGGTCACGACAAATATGACAGAAAGCCTTGCCAGGTTGCTAGCGGGAAAGTAATGATGCGGAATTGTCTCGGCCCCTGAGATGCAATAAAGGCAAGATCCTCGCAAACAGACAGTAACAATATATTGTGCTTAGAAGTCCAGGGACAGGTTTCGCAGAGTTGAGTTGTTAACCATGCCTGTCAAAAATCAGAGTGTGTCAAGACCAGGAAGCAGAGAGAATGTTTGGCTCTTGGTAGACCTGAAATATCCTCCAAAAAGCTGGGTCTAAACTGAGCCTTGAGAGCTGTCCTAAGATTTAACCTCTGTCACATTCACAAGTCTTTTCCCGTGCCCTCCTCTTGGATTTCATTGAGCTTTAGGCTTGGCAGTAAAATCGTCTCACTGAGGAAAAGTAGATTTACTCTTTCATCCTTTTCCCTTTGGTAACTCTTGGCCACTGGGCTGAGCCTCTCGCTTTTCTCTCTTTGCTGTCTCCCATCCTGCTGTGGTATTGTTCGGTTCAAGGTTTTTTCTTCCCTGCTACAGAAGGCAGAATCCAGTGAAGCTACCACAGTGTCCTCCCCTGCTGCTGTGCCAGTCAGCCCCCCTGACTGGACATGGCCCTGATTGAGTTATTTCAGACTTTCCCCCCTCTGAGAGAGGTGAAGGAGTGGGAGGGGTGTGATGCTACAGTCTGCATGGATCAATAGAATTGAATTATTAAGGCGCAAGCTTTATTGCAAATAGATTTTTAGTTCAAATTAAAAAAAAAAAAAAAAAAAATCGAAGATTTTGAAAATGCAGTTTTTTGAGAATAATCTCGTGATTTAACATAAGAAATTAAAGTATGAATATTTTGAGAATAAAGTCCAAATTAACAAAATATATTTGTAGCATTATTAGTTAAAAGATATTTGGTCAATCAAATCCTTAAGTATGATTTACCTAAATCCTTAACATCCATTTCTTAGTTTGATGAAGGTTCTCTTCCTATTCATGTTGTGATAAATATGCCTTTTCTCATAATATTGTGATTTTTTTTTTTTTTCCTTGTCTCAAAATATTTCTTTATACTTTATTCACATGACTGTATTATTTTAATTTTATGACATTATTCTTGTAAAATTATAACTGCATTCTTAAAACATTAATTCTACTACTAACTTAAAGGGTTAGTTCATCCAAAAATGAAAATTCTGTCATTAATTACTCACCCTCATGTCGTTCTACACCCGTAAGACCTTTGTTCATCTTCGAAACACAAATTAAGATATTTTTGATGAAATCCAATGGCTCAGTGAGACCTCTATTGCCACCAAGTTAATTTACACTTTCAGTGCCCAGAAAGGTACGAGAATACTTTTTGTGTTCCAAAAAAAACAAAATAACGACTTTGTAACAATATCTAGTGATGGCTGATTTCAAAACACTGCTTCGAATCTTTTGTTTCGAATCAGTGATTTGGAGCGCCAAAGTCACATGATTTCAGCAGTTTGACACACGAGCCGAACCGCTGATTCAAAACAGAAGATTCGAAGCAGTGTTTTGAAATCGGCCATCACTAGATATTGTTGAAAAATCGTTATTTTGTTTTTTTGGCGCACAAAAAGTATTCTCATCGCTTTATAATATAAAGGTTGAACCACTGTAGTCACATGAACTGTCTTTAGTACCTTTCTGGGCACTGAAAGTGTAAATTAACTTGCTGGCAATAGAGGCCTCACTGAGCCATCGGATTTCATCAAAAATATCTTAACTTGTGTTCCGAAGATGAAAGGTCTTACGGGTGTGGAACGACATGAAGGTGAGTAATTAATGACATAATTTTCATTTTTGGGTGAACTAACCCTTTAATTCTAAGACTAATCAATACCAGCAAACTTTATTCTAAACATTGATTTTTTTTTTTTTTTTCGTCTCAAAATATTTTAATACTTTATTCACACCCCTTTAATCTCCTATTATCATTACTTTATTCTTAACATTATGACTTATTTTCAAAACATTGCTAACAAACTTTATTTTTTTAAATTTTTTCCTCTCAGAATATTTCTTTATTCACACACCTTTAATCCCCTAATTTTTCTTATAACATTATGACTGTATTTTCAAAACACACTTTATTCTAAACATTTTTTGTCTCAAAATATTTCATTATACTTTATTCACACACTTTCAATCTCCTAGTTTTATGACTTAATTCTCAGAACATTATGACTTTTTTTGTAACATTACAACATAATTCTCAAAACATTACAGCTTTATTCTTGTAACATGACTGAATTTTCAGATCATTACAAACATTATGGTTTCATTGTCAAACTTAGATTACATTTTTACTTTCCCAGGTGAAAAAAAAAAGTATACTTCCATAATGTACTTAAAGTGCCCTATTTTCGCGTGCTAATTTTGTGCTTAATATACTAAAAGTTCTTCTTTAGTACCTCTTAAGATAATCTTAAGAACAAGTGTACTCAACTGTGCTATTTTGAGACACCATGAAATATGAACTAAATTGTGCTTTTAATATACTATCCCTGTATTTAAAAAATTTATTTAGTTACCACTTATATTATACTTGAACCCACAGTGTACTACAAGTGGTAACTAAATACATTTTTTAAATACAGGGATAGTTTATATATTAAAAGCACATTTTAGTTCATATTTAATGGTGTCTCAAAATAGCACAACTGAGTACACTTAAGATGTTCTTAAGATTATCTTAAGAAGTACTAAAGAAGAATTTTTAGTATATTAAGTACAAAATTAGTGCGCGAAAATAGAGCACTTAAAGTACATTATAGTAATCTATTTTTTTTTCACCTGGGTTAACATGGCACTAAAATGGCGTCATACAAAGCTCTGGGATTCCGAGTTTATTAAGTGGTCACCGACTGCACCATGCAGGGGTGTAAAATTGTGTTAGCAGTTGAAGGGGTTTGAAATAAGATATTTTATATGCTGATGAGTTGAAGGTGTGAATGTGGCAAGGACAGGTCAAGGTCATCTCATCCCATATTAGCTGCTTGACTCTGTGTTGCTGTAACCCTCAAGGGAATAGAGAGTCCAGATATAAACAACGACCATAGAAATGAACCATTGATGCGGCTGTCACTATAATCGCCCTGCCCTGTACTTTATTGTGGGTTATTACTAGCCAAGAAAGCATATGGAGCCCTTTGAGTCATAAATTTTACATTAGAGTAAAAGTATATGACTCTCCCACTCCCACCATCTCACCTAACTGACATCACGATGACAGTTATGACTTTATCTCTCTCTCTCTGTTTTTTTTCCCTTCCCCCTCTTTTTATCCTCCCTCTTTCTCTTTTTTAGGTCCTGATGTTGGCAGATGGCAACACAGAGGGTTTCCTTTATCAGAAGCTGCCTATTCTCTCCACCTTGGTTCCGCAGGACGGCAAAGCCACCGTGTATGTGTGTGAGAACTTCGCCTGTGCCCTCCCAGTCACCTGCCCACAGGAGCTGAGGAGACTGCTGCTGGAGTGAGCGCTGCTGTCACACCACACAAACATCACCGTGGGATCTTTCCATAGTTGGACCACTAGATATCTCAGATTATTACGCCAGTAGCAAACTACAGCCATCATAAATAAAATGCACTGTAAGACATTATACAGTGGCAAGGCAAACCTCTAGGGGTTGCCCGAGTTGTGATGTTCTGCCTCATTCTAGACCTATCATACAAGACAGTAGTCTTGAGGGATGGAAATACAATAACATTGTAATGCGAGGAGGAAAACTGAGACTTAACCTTTCATAGGTTTGTCTCATGGGCTCAGTTGATCTCTGACAACCTGCTTTATAAATGATCAAGCATGTTTCTTTGCAACCTTTCTATGCAGTGCAGCTGATCAGCCCTGGATAAGCAACATGCTGCTGAACACACTAGATTTAGAGAGGAATGAGACGTATAATGTATGTATACTAGAGCTCAGACTCTAGTAGTGGAATACAATAAATACTCACTGAGTAACCTTTTGTGATCTGGTTCATCTGTACATCCTTTTAACATACTGCTCAAACTTATGAGGTCTCCTAAAATTCAAAACCTTTGTTTTCTATGAATGTACGCATACCTCTGTCATTTTTTGATGTCCATCAATGCCGTCCAGATGTGAATTTGGAGGCTGCTCAAAATTCTCACACATCATAGTTTTTCATTTAACTTGATCTAAACAAAACATTCCAAAATCGTTACATTCGCACTGCTGCTGAAAAGTTCAGGGTCAGTATTTTTTTTTTAAGTCTCTTGTGCTCACCAAGGATCAAAAATACAGTAAAAACAGTAATATTGTGAAATATTATTACAATTTAAAATAATTTTCTATTTTAATATACTTTAAAATAGGGATTTATTGATGTGATGGCAAAGCTGAATTTACAGCGATCATGACTCCTTCAGAATCTTTCTAATATGCTGATTTGCTGCTCAAGAAACATTTCCTATTATGAGTGTTGAAAACAGTTGTGCTGCTTAAAGGATTAGTTCACTTCAGAATTAAAATTTCCTGATGATTTACTCACCCCCATGTCATCTAAGATGTTTATGTCTTTCTTTCTTCAGTCGAAAAGAAATTAAGGTTTTTGTGGAAAACATTCCAAGATTTTTGTCCATATAGTGGACTTCACTGAGGTACAACGGGTTGAAGGTCCAAATTGCAGTGATGAGGAATAAGGGTCTTATCTAGCGAAATGATCACTCATTTTCTAAAAAAAATTAATAAAAATTATATACTTTTTAACCACAAATGTTCGTCTTGCACTGCTCTGCTATCTGCCACGCATTACATAATCACGTTGGAAAAGTCACGAGTGACGTAGGCGGAAGTACTGTGGTAGGGCGAAAATCTTCATCTCATTTTCTCCTCCAACTTCAAAATCTTCCAACATCGTTGTTTTACCTTTTTTTGAAAAGGACGTTTGACTTAGTCTTTGCACATTCACTTTGTAAACACTTGCTCGGTACTTCCGCCTACGTCACGCATGACCTTTCCAACGTGATTACGTAATGCATGGCGCATCGCAGAGCTAATGCAAGACGAGCATTTAAGGTTAAAAAGTATATACATTTTTATTTTTTTTAGAAAATGACTTATCGTTTTGCTAGATAAGACCCTTATTCCTCGGGTGGGATCAAGTAGAGCCCTTTGAAGCTGCACTGAAACTGCAATTTGGACATTCAACCCGTTGTACCCCAGTGTAGTCCACTATATGGAGAAAAATCCTGGAATGTTTTCCTCAAAAACCTTAATTTCTTTTCAACTGAAGAAAGAAATTCTTGGATGACATGGGGGTGAGTAAATTATCAGGAAATTTGAATTCTGAAGTGAACTAATGCTTTAATATTTTTGTGGAAACTGTAATGCATTTTTTTTCAGGATTCTTTGATGAAGTTCAAAAGAGCAGCATATATTTAAAATAGACTTTTTTTTTTTTGTAATGTTGATATATTTAATGCATCCTTGGTGAATAAAAGTATAGATTTCTTTTTAAACTTATTGACCCCATTGTTGACTTGTCGATTGGTAGTGGACATAATATAAGCTATGTGCAATTTTTCAATAACAAGTTTGACTTGTGTTTTGACATCTTGAATAAAACCTGCTTGAATAAAGAGTGCATTAAACATTGCCATTTCTATTCTTTCGATTTGCGTTTTGACAGGCAAACACAAAGGGGAATGTTTAATTTTTAGCTTTGGTAATATTATGCAATGTGTAATTTAAAAGCCATTAATTAACATATTTTCATGATTAAGAAGAAATACACCGTAAGGTGAATTCATAATTTCTAATCTGGCACCAAATAGTACAAAAGAATTACACCCATAAAAAGGTTCCATGTTCTAAGCCAATGGAATTGCTTTGGGGTTCAAGGATGATAGGTCTCTGCGGGTTGATTGGATCTTGCACAACTACAGACTTACAGGGATCAATGCAGTGTAAACATCTAATGCTAAACAAACTGAGGAAGTGCCAAAAAAGATTAAAAAAAAATATGCCATTCAGTCACGCTAAGCAAATGTGTCTAATTATAAGGACGTTCTGATCTGTGGAGAGGGAACACCACTATTTAACTTGGTAGGATTTCTTGAGAGCCGTTGAGGGATGCGTCTGTTTCACCGCGACAGCTCCTTCCTCTTCCGCCCACGCGACTTTACCAGCCGTGGGTGACACAGAAGACAAAATTAACCCATCTGCAGAGCTACAGTACTAGTCCATTGTGAAAAATTTCTCAGGTTTCAATGTGCTGAATATTTCCTGTGTTGTCGGTATTAGCACTGCATTGTACAGATTGCTGTATAGCAGTGACACTGCGATTACCATTATAGCCCAACACTAGACAACAAAGGCAAAAACTCAACCATAATCCAATTCCTTGTGTGAAAAAAGGAGAAAATCTGCCCTGCCCATTCTAAGCAACACAGCTAGCTAATGCAGACATATCTGCCGTCAATGCAGGCTGATTTTAGCTGCCAATTCCTTTCTTGCAGATTTGCCGGGAGCCACGTTTCCCAGTGTTTGTGTGCAGACGAGTGCAGATTTTTTTGCGGAGGAGGAAGGTGAAGAGGGGGCTCTGCTCCAGTTATGTCGAGTCCTGTCAGGAGTTTGTACAACCATGCTTTCGTCTGTCTTATCATTTTTTCTCATTCCTTCAACCAGCTCAGGGTGATGAAGAGATCATTGGAAGCACAGTGTCTGCTTGTTCAGGGACCTATGGAACCTCAGTTTGGTAACATCATGGTAGGACATCTTTTGTTGTGCCTGCGGTCCCTCCAGCAATCAGTATTTTGTTTACAGCTATTTGGTGACAGGCTACCTGTTACAAGAACCTCCGTTCCTGTCACATTAGAGGGGCCTCCATGTACAGATCTCTCTAGTTTAAGTCAGTTTTGAAAGAATATCTCCTGTGTAGCTTAAGGGCCGGGACTCTAAAAGAACAGTCCCTTTGGAGATCATTACTGCATAAGATTTGTGAGTGTCTCCGAACCCTCCTTACCTTTACAGGATAGCTGAGTAATAAGGCCACATGAGGCTCACCGTATCCACAGTCTATAAGCCAGCCTGGTAGACAGAACCTACTAGAATTACAAAGTATGAAATTATATTATAGTTTGAAATAGAAAATTCAATATTATTAGTTTTATTATTATTCGTTGATCGAATAATACAAAACTGAGAAGATTTTTTATAGCTACTCTCAGATAAAATAGGTTAAATATTTTTATAAATATTTATACTAATAATATTGCTTTTATTTTTAAATTTTCAGTTTTCATTTTAAATTTAAAGGCCCACTGAATTGTCTTGGAACACGCAGCATTATTCAACTGAAACAGGAAGACAGGGCGGGACATATTAAAATACGTTTCGTTTATGCCACAGCTCTGCCAGAGTCGTTAAACTCGGTAAAGCCTCAGTTTCCTTCTAATCTCTAACCGTTTCTCCTCCTAATCCCCTCTATATCGCTTTAAAACACAGCATTCTGTGCAGAATTCATATGGGTCCAATACCTTTTGTGGTCTGAGCCGACACACGGTCCGCGGATATGATCCGCTCTGTGCTCTCCTGTCTCTGGACCAGAGCAGACTGTGCTCGCGCTGCGGCGGTTCATGTGACACTGACGTGAAAACGGAATAGACCCTTTTCACAGACTGTGATGACGCGTTTTAACGATTATCAATATCGTAAATCCTGCAGAGTTTTTATATTTTCATTTAAAAAAACGTAGGTACATTTATAACACTATACTTAGTATTATATTACCTTTGCATCAAATTACTGTACAAAAATCTAGTTAACGCTGCTGTGAGGGTGTTTCTAATACAGCGGCTATGGGAGTGACAATAAAAATGACATCTTTCTCTCTTCTGACTGCCGTTATCAATCGCTCTCTATTTTTTTCCTCTTTTTAAAAGTTGTGAAAACACTATTGTGGAGTTTTTCTTTTGCTATTTAAGCAAATGGAAGCACAAAAATATATATATTTCATGTGTTTTCTCATTCACTGCTATAGAATTTTACCCAACTATGACTACTTCCGCTTCTGAGAAACCCGGAAATGTGAAAAAGGTCTATTCATTCACGTCAAGAGAAAACATATTTACACTGAACGAATCATTCTCTATCCCCTATAATGCACTATGTGCCATTCACCGTGTAGAAACTAGTAAATGTGTGACTAGTAAATGACCGATTTCAGCCGCAGCTTCAGTGTCTGTTTATTCGGTTGTTAAGTCTGACGTCACGCGGCAGCGCTTCCGGGTCCAAACGCTCTATCTCATACCACAAGAAAACAACAAAAGGTGCCAATATACACATAAAATGTGGTGTAATACTACCAAAAAATTATAATCATAACCTTTCTCCATACCAAAATCCCAGATGGCCCAGATGACAGTGATTCATCTTTTATAAATCGTTAAAATATTAATGTCTGTGACACTGTGAGCATGGAGACTGTTGTGTAGACTAAGTCTTTTAAATGTTTAACTTTTTAAAATGTTAAATGTTTAATATGATTAAAAAGCCCTCATAAACGGCCATCAAGATGGCATTCTCAAGTAAAAAGACTCGAGGCTTGGACCCAGAAAGGGCGTTCCTTACGTCACGACTTAACAAGCGGATAGTGTAGGAGGGGGCGGGACTTCAGATTCTAGAAAGCATGAAATGTGATGAGAAGCTGAAGTGCGTTGTGATGTCATGAAAATCCATGATCCATTTTAGGGGAAGTGAGAGACCATAAGTTTTGAATGCTTATATCTCCTAAATGCAAATTTTGTCATTGTTTTAGAACACACCATCTTATTCATAACCTTAAGGCTAACATATTCGTACTAAAAGCTAAAAAACTTTCATTTTGATTTCAGGGAGACTTTAAGTTTTAGTGATTTTGTTATGTATGTTTGTCTTTTTTGTTAGTTTTTAAGGTATTTTTATATAATTTTAATTCTTTATTTTTAATGTTTTTTATGTATTTTAGTCATTTTAATACTTCAACTTCAACTTTTTTATTTCAGTTTCTTGCCAAGACAACATTTCTCATTTTATTTCAGTTAAGTTTTTCATCTAATGTTTTATTTTATTATATTTTAGCATGAAAAAATAAACACTGACTAAAAATTCAGATTTTCTTTAACTTTTGTGTGAGACTATACGCTATTTACAACATTGTATGAAGAACAAATTCATCATCTCAGATGCTTCTATTGACAACCATGACTTCAATTTAATAATCGCTCTTTATCAACCTGTCCATCTGTTTCCAGCACTCCCATCTTTTAAAAACAGGCATCTTTAAGCAGCTTCCAGTGTCCAGAATCACTCTTCAGCTGCTGAGTGTATAAGTGTGTGTATTGATTTTGCTCTGTGTGAGTCCTTGGCTTATTGGCTGATGGCTGGTAGGATACCTGCCCCAGAGAGAGGAACCAGCCGCTCACAGTTGATTGATTATGGACCTCAACGCCGCTGATTGCAACTACACATTCACACAAACAACCGTTCCCCAATACTTGCATTGTATGACCTCAGCATCAGAAAATGATTGTGGACAAAATGTACAAATAAGCAATAGTGATTAAGAACGTTTTTAACATAATGTCACATTATTTCTAACAGTGATTTTAAGATTCAGTATTTCAGCCTTAAAACTACATAGTGGTCACTTTTCTTCATATGAAATCTATTGGTAGAGGACAATGAATCTTTATCAGTTTCTGTATTCAAAGTTAACTTTTTGTCTATGCTGAAATTTCCTATATTTGCTAATTTGGAGACTATAGTCATTACTATAAGTAAGCCATTTGTTGGCTTACATCATTTGTTCAACCATGGTGTGAGTTTGGGGCAAGACCAGGGTTAAAGGATTAGTTCACTTTCAAATGAAAATTACCCCAAGCTTTACTCACCCTCAAGCCATCCTAAGCTGATGAACACAATCGGAGATATATTGATAATTATCCTGACGCCTCCGAGCTTTATAATGGCAGTGAGAGTATCCATCATAAACATACTCCACATGGCTCCGGGGGGTTAATAAGGGCCTTCTGAAGCAAAGCGATGCGTTTGTGTAAAAAAAATATCCATATTATATTAAGTAAAATATGTAGCTTCTGCCAGAATGCCTTCTGTATTCAACTTAGGAAAAAAAAAACGAAACTGGCATCGTGTCAGTTAACCTTTTTTCGTAACTTGAATACAGAAGGTGTAGTACGTAGCGTAAACTTTTTGAACTGCCAGAGTTTTACACTTTCTTTGTAAGTTGAAAACGGAAGCGGTCTGGTGGAAGCTACATATTTTACTTCATAACTTGTTAAATATGAATATTTTTTTACACAAACGCATCGCTTCGCTTCAGAAGGCCTTTATTAACTTCCCAGAGCCGTGTGGAGTACGTTTATAATGGATGGATGTGGATGGAGGCACTTTCTTGAACTTAATACTTTGCATATTGGTCTTGTTCACTGCCATTATAAAGCTCAGATGTGTCAGGATATTTATTAATATATCTCCGAATGTGTTCATCAGAAAGAAGAAAGTCATATACACCTAGGATGTCTTGAGGGTGAGTAAAGTTTGGGGTAATTTTCATTTGAAAGTGAACTAATTCTTTAATATGGTTTTGTATTTTTTTTATTTAGTTTTCACTCTATCATTGTTAGTATTAGATTCGTTTTTTGTTGTTGTATTTTTTAAGTTTGAGTTTATTTCGTTTTTATTTTAGTTTTGGCATTTTAGTGCGAACCGGTATCATTTGCGTTAAATTTCTCGGTCTAGTGTTCTAGTGATCTAATGGAATTTACATATTTAATGCAGGCAGGTTGGAAAAGTTTAACATTTCATAATATACCATGTATCCAAAAAAAAAAAAAAAAAAAAAAAAAAAATCAATGGGTGGCCATTTTATTGTATTTCAGTTGCTTTTGGAGTAATGAAAATGTATTTTATTTTAGTTTCAGTTTTTCGCAGTTATGTTTTTATTTTTATTTCATTTGGCGAAAGTGTTTTCATTTAGTTATCTTTTTAGTTTTCACTACCGATAATAACACTGGGCAGGACATAATCACCTGACCAATGGAAGATGGGGTGATTGTTTAGGAAACCTTTTTGAAAGTTATTGTATTTTCAATTGCTTTTAGTATGCAGAAACCAAATTTCACCTTTATTAAAGTTAATATATTTGTCTTTTCCAAAACCATTTTCTATTTTTTTCCCTTGCTGGCTGATTGGTTGTTTTCTCTTTCAATTTTCTAGGCCCTTTTTGCAAGCGCATCAAAGATAGCTGGCCTGTCTTCACAGTGGAGCATTTCTGCCCTGGTCTGCTCTTCCCAGAGGAGACAATTAGCCATCCTTCTGCCACATGCTCACATACAGTACTCACTCCCTGACCAACAGCGTGTGTCATCCAATTGGAAAATTGCTACCGTAGCGGCAACAATGTGACTCGGTGTGTCATCAGCTGGTTGGTAGCCTAATTCCTCAGCATGTAATGTACTTTCTCTTCTTTCCAGTGTTTTCAGCTAGACCGAGTAGATGTGATCTAGCACTGACACTGCCACTGCTATTGATTGATCTGATTTTAGTATTCTTCGTTGCCCTAGTGCCCAGCGCACGAGCTGTTGTTGAGGAACGGACCTGGCCATACATATTCATCAGCGAAGAAGGTCAGGGAAGAGAGGAAGAACACAAACACAAGGGACCGTGTTCAGGCAGTAAATTCACTCCAGTGCGCCATGGCGGTCGGCGGTAGACGTGACATTTCATAGTGTACACACAGAGAGCGGCAGGCGGGGAAGGAGGGGTCTGTCATTTTCGTTGCATCGCAGTTGGGTAATGATATACAGGAAGATGCGAAGGAGCTGATGTGGTCAAGTGAGGTCAGTGAGCTCATGCCAAAAGATGTCTACTTTCACTCCGTATCCCTTCAGTGTTTAGAGGCTGCCTCTGTTTCCTGTCCATTGTTTAAAACCATTACATAAATCAAATGCAGCCAAGGCTCTCTCTCCCCTGTTCCTGGCTCTGTTTCTGATTGGTTTCGGCTATTACATGTCTGTATTCTTGATCAGGAAGATCCAATCCTACAAGGTGACGCCGTCCCAGAATTCAGTCCTGCGGGGTACTAGAAAATAAGAGGCAAAATATGTTGCAGCACTTTATTTTCTGTTTGGCTTTTATTTAGTATATTAAATTAGTATAGATACTGTAGATTCACAAAGTTTTCAGAGCCTTTCATTTTTTTCACATTTCGTTATGTAGCAGCCAATCTACACATCATACCACATAATGACAAAGCAAAAACAGATTTGTGATAACTGCAAATTTATTTAAAAGAAAAAAACTGGAATATCCCATTGACCTTTAAATTGACCCATTGAAATTTAGCTCAAGTGCACCATCTCATTTCTCTGGATCATCTTTGAGATGTTTCTACACATTGACTGGAGTAAATGTGTGGCAAATTCAAGTGATTTGACATGATTTGGAAAGAGACCCACCTGTCTATATAAGGACTAACAACTGAACTTGCATATCAGAGCAAAAATGAAGTCATGAGGTCAAATCAGAAACAGGATCGAGTCAAGGCACAGAACTGGAGAAGGCTACAAAAACTTTCTGTGGCATTGAAGATTGCCAAGAGCACAAAGGCCTCTATATATCTTAAATGGAAGAAGTTTGGAAAAATCAGGACTCTTTCTAGAGCTGGCCATACAGCCAAACTGAGCAATCGATGGAGAAGGGCCTTGATAAGAGAGGTGACCTGGAACCGGATGGTCACTCTGGATGAGCTCCAGAGATCATGTGTGGAGATAGGAGAACTTACAAAAGGACAACCATAACTGCAATACTCCACTGATCTATCTCCTCGGTGACACACGAAAACCTACATGGAATTTGCAAATAAATACCTAAAAGACTCACAAGGTTCTCTGGTCTGATTAACCTCAATTACAAGCATTATGTCTGGAGGAAATATGCCTGTAATACCATCCCATAGGGAACTGGTCAGGGTAGAAGGAAAGCTGAATGAAACAAAATATAGAGATATCCTGGTCCAGAGCACTCAGGTTCTTCTTCCAACGGGACAATCACCCTAAGCACACAGCCAAGACAATTCAAGATTGGCTTATGGACAATTCTGTGAATGTCCTTGAGTGACCCACCCAGAGTCCAGTCTTGGACCCAATTGAATATCTCTTGAGAGACCTGAAAATGGCTGTTTACTGTTGGTCCCCATCCAACCTGACAGAGCTTGAGAGGATCTACAAAGAAGGATGGCAGAAAATCCCCAAATCCAAGTTGCAAAGCTTGTCGTGTCACACCAAAATGATTTGACGCTGTAATTGCTGCCAAAGGTGCTTCAAATAAGTATTGAGATAAGGGTCTGAATTCTGAATACCAATGTGATATTTCAGTTTTTTTTATTTTGAATAAATTTGCAATATAAAGCTGGTTTTTGCCCTGTCATTATGGTGTATTTAGTTTGATGTAAAGAAAAAAAAAAAAAAAAAAAATTATTTTAGCATAAGGCTGCAATATAACAAAATGTGAAAAAATTAACAGCATTTACTTGAAATTGAAATCTTTGTAGCAATCAAAAAAGACTTTACTGTCACTCTTGATCAATTTAAATCGTCCTTCCTGAATAAAAGATTAAAAAAAAAAAATCTTTTTGGAGCCTGTCTAAATTTGATGTTCTTTGCATAAGTTTCTATGAGACTTTCAGTTAAAAATGCAAAGGAACTGCACGTTATTATTGAAAGACTGCAAATTATAATAATTAAAACAGCGAAAAAAAAATGTGGACATATATTTTTGTCCATTTAAACAGATATTGGGGAAAAAGTACCCATCTTGACTAGAACAATGAGATTTAACAAATGAGTGAAAATGTAATTATGATAATATGGGTTTTTGTAACATATCCTTTCTGTATGCAAAGAGTGTCCACAGGGTTGTTTGCACAGTTTGGCACAAAATGTGTTGAACTTTGAATAATTTTATCTGTTTCAGCGATGTTCCCATGGGCCCAGCATTGTTGTTATGTCTGTTTAATCCAGTTTTGTCATTCAGGAGTGGACACAGTGATTATACATTTATGATCTTTTTTGAAGTCTGTTTAGTGCCCTCTTGGCCCTATTTATGTGTTGATCATTAAATAAATATTATTTATTAATAATATGAATTAATTATACTTTATATAAGAGAATTAATTTTAGTAAGAAAACCTCCACATTAAATTAGCCACAGATATAGCCAGGCAGGATCTCTCATCTCTCTCACACTAAGATTTATTGGGTTTGACCAGAATGTTCTTGCATGCGGGATTCCTGCTAACTAGAGCAATGGGGGCTAGTGGGAAAATGGAGAGACTAGTTCATCATGTTAGCCTAGTTACCTGAGGCAGACAGAGACGGCAGGAAAATCAATCGCGCCTTTCATATGCAGCGTCACTGCCTTCCTCTTACATATTCTGCCCTAATGATACAAATGACCACAAGGCACATGTGGAGCATGACCCCCTTTCCTACTTGCTCACATATATGTCATATTTAGCGAACTCTCTCGCTCATTTTCTCCAGAACTGTTCACTGGGGTGATTATTCCTTGCTTACATCAGCTTATTTCAAAATAGGTCATATGCGTTTTATCTTGTGTTAAAATCTCTGTTGTGAATATTATGCATGTGCCAGAAAGCATGTTGTTTATAGCATTTTAATGATAGGATGAGGTTAACCAAAGGCCTTTTATTCATTATATAGAGAGATTCTGATTCCTCAGATGAGCTCATTCTGGTACTGTCATCCTTGGGGTTGTCGAAGGTCCCAGGACACTTCGAAAAATTGGGAATGAAGAGAGCAGGCCAGTGCTCGACCAGAAATGTGGCCTGGCAAAACTAGCCCTTGACATTTCCTTGACATTTGTTGACATTTCTGGACCCATGTAGAATGAGGGAAAGAGGAGTTAATCAAAACTAGAAGAGAATATTGATGTGCAACTGTCAACAGGCAGTGCCATCTGTACCCTCACGGTCATAGAGGTTAACTGCACGAGGTACAGCTGCTGTACTGTTGTCAAAGATGGGTGACTGCACACGTCAAGACAAAAGTTAAAGGTAAATTGTGCAATTTTTGCACTGCTGGTGTCATTTTTAAATAGTATTTCCAAATACACATCTCCATGTCTTCTGCTGAAAAAGTGAGGTAAAATCTAAAATAAGAAATAAAGTATAATTTTGATATATAAAGTCACTGTATGAAACAAATCTGTAAAAAAAAAAAAAAAAAATACAGAAAATTCCTATATATTAACACAGTTAAAAATTCTAAAAACACAATTATGAGAAAAATGTCAAAACGTTTTTATTCAAAAAGTTTTGAGACATAATGTCACATTGTGAGACCAAATCGCAGTTATGAAAAAATAAAGTCAGAATTTCGAGTTGCAGTATTGTTCAAATGTTTGGGATTGGTAAGATTTTTTTTTTATAATGCTCACCAAGGCTTAATTTATTTGATCAAAACTACAGTAAAAAACAGTAATATTGCCAAATTAACTATTTCTATTCTTACAGACCCCAAATTTTTGAAAGGTAGTGTATGAAGTCATGTTGTATACATTGTATACATAGGCCTGATATAAAGTCATAATAACAAGGAATAAAGTCAAAATTGTGAGATCTAAATTCGCAATTATCATTTAATTAATTGATTTATTTTACTCTGAGGTATAAATTGGCTTCCATAGTTTCGACTAATTCTGAGAGAATGATTTCCTGTTTATTCTAAAAATTGCTACCTCTACAACTGTATTTAAAGAAAAATACAGCACTCCAAAAGCACTCTTTGGAGGCATTTTCATGATCTCATTCTAGTTCAACAAAATCACTAAGAAAGTGGCCAGCATTCTTTCCTGATGTGCTCGCTTGGACATTATATCGCAGCAATTAAAACCAGCCGATGCCCTTTGTACAAATATGGAGGAAATTATTTTTAAGAATTTTATCTAGGCTCTGTTATCGTCATTGGCAAATAATATGACTCATTCGGTCTTGTTCAATGTGCGACAGAATGCATGCACATTTCAGCTTCCCAGAGTGTTGGCTTGTCCTTGAGAGAAGATCTGAAGATATGGTTGAAATGACTTGGCTAATCGAACGCAGGGATCTCCGGGAGAAAATCACTTCTTTTGGCAACACTTCCTCTCTCCATATCTCCTCTGACCGAATCACTGCTTCCCTGGCTTTATACCAACTTACATGCAATGAGAGAATATACCTTCAGTGATAAGGCGATGGATAAAGTCATAGATCAAGCTGTTGCCCTAATACGTCCTTCCTTACACTCATTTACCATCTCTCGCTTGTAGCCTATTTCTGAGGGTTTGATAGCAGGGTAGTGGGGTTTTATCGCATATCTGTGTAGATATGGTAGCCTACATATGTTTAAGGGGAAACTCCTAGAAAATGTGTGTGGTAAAAAATGCAGGACTTCAGATTTATGTTTACTATTATCATCACTTTAATAAAATAAAAATGTAAAAAATCGCTTTTAAAACATCCTGCATAATAGAACAATTTTTATATAAATTGTAATTTTGAGTTGTGGGTTTGTGCGTTGGGGGTTTTGAAGCCAAAAAAAAAATGCATTCATTCATCATAGAAGTAATTCATATGGCTCCAGGGGGTTAATAAAGGCCTTCTGAAGCAAAGTGATGGATTTTTGAAAGAAAAATATCCATTTTTAAAACTTTATTAACTATAATAGCTAGCTTCTTGTAGACGGCCATACACATTGTTTTGCGACGGAAGAGTAACCTCTGACTCGACGCATGACATAATGACAAACGCGGAAGCGCAGAGGATAGAGCAAAACAAAACACTGGTCACGAATTATAAGTCTAAATTGACCATTTTTTAAGAAGACGAATAGTCAGAGGATATCGATATAAGAGGAGCTTGAGTTTGTTGGCCAGCCCTATTTGCTTGAACCGCGCGAGGCGTCTAAGCTTACCCTACTCCTACATCCTATATATGTCATACATCGCGTCAGGGGTTATGATCATTTGGAACAAGTTGGCTTGCGTAGTATGCATACGGTCGTCATTTCATTTTTGGGTGAACTATCCCTTTAAGATGTGTTTTGGTCGATTTGATCACAAGTGCACGACGCTAAATACAGGTGCATTTTGAACTTGTCCACTTTCAACCACTTCCAGAGGTAGTCGCATTTGACCGGATTGCTTTCACATACGTTCCAACATGTTCTCCTCCAACCAATACGCCTAGGTCGTTTGTCACTTACCTGAAATACGACCCATAGGAGCGTTTGCTAAAGTTGCGCCCCTATCGACAACAGGACACTTTCATTTTAATTCATGAAATACGACCTATAAGAGCGTTTGCTAAAGTTGCGCCCCTATCGACAACAGGAGACTTTAATGCATTATTCCATTTTATCTTCGTCATATTTCGGGTTTTGCGTAGCTCAATTGGCAGAGCATTGCAATATATAACAATATGCAATCATGTGATCATGCGATGGGGGGATGCGTTCCCAGGGAACGCATGTGCTCATAAAGTGTATATGCACTATAGGGGTGGTGAGGGGTGGTGAGGGGTGGGGTGGTTGTAGTCGTTAATAAAAAAAAAAACGGTTTTGCTAAATGGAAATAGGACAAATGGTGTAAAAAGTCCACATATTGCATTTAAATGAACACGCATTTTGATTGGTAACGACAGCCATATGTCATTTCATGACGACAGACTTAACACGACACTGTCATTATTTTTACGCCGCTAGAGGGCGCATGACTTTAAAACGTATAAAGGTCATAATAAGGTGCTTGAAAAACTACCTATAGGGTGTTTTTTTGTTTTGGAGGATATTCTCAGATGTTCATGTGGTCGAATGTGTTCGAACAGCCACAAAAGACTGCATACACTCTGCCTACTGACTTAATGTGTAAACATTATGGGAAACGCACTAGCCGGACAGGATTTAAACTTTGTTGGCTGAAGACCCAAGTTTGGTTTGAAGATGAAAAACTTACCAAACACAATGTTCTCTTACCATTCCTGATTTCTAACACGTGCTCACAGCGTTCAGTGTGGTCTTGCAGCTACAAATGAAAGCTGATGCTCTCAGTATGTTTTTCCGTCATCTCCATGCATGTTCATATGCAAATTGCGCAAGCTTATTTTGTCCAAAAAACAAAAACAAAAAAAACATGCATTTACCCGGCCATAGACCCTCCCCTCGAAGAAATCAGGACAGAAGTGTTTGAAAGTGGACAAAAAAGACAGATTAAAATACTATTGGACGAGGAATTCACTTACTTATGTACTATTCCATGACGTTTTGTAATACAAATAGTATGAGTAGTGTATTCACAGTAATCCAGTCTTTATTGTTCTATAAAATAAACAGAAAATATTCCAGTAGGGCTGTCTGCCATGCACAAATAAAGAAAAGCACACAAAACAGTCTCTTTGGGGATCAGTCTCACTCTCTTCCCATCCCAGGTGTGTGGGCCTCGACAGAGCATTCACCCTTCTTTAATCGACACAAAACAGACAGAGCCATCTGTTTTGGGTACCAAAACTATCAGGCTCGTCCAGTTGCTACGTGATTCTTCTGTTATGCCCAACTTGTTATGCTCTGTTGAAATTTGACACGTATCCGATGCCCAGAGTTGACGAGCTTCTTGATCGTTTAGGTTTGGCTTGCTTTTATTTGACACGGGATTTAACAAAAGGGTATTGGCAGATCCCCTTATCGCCACTATCCCAAGGAAAAACAGCCTTCACTATGCCATTCGGATGACACCAATTTATTAATCTTCCATTCGGGTTGTTCCTGCCACCTTTCAGCATCTCATGGTCAAAATCCTCCTGCCCCATTCTGCATATGCCGCTTGTTACGCCCAAGCATGGCCTTTAATTCATCCTGTACCACTTTTTTCTTGTGCTCAGGTAAACGATAGAGACGGCTGTGCACCACTTCCCTGGGGATCATTTCAAAATGGTTCTGTTTGAGATCCGTGTGACCAGGCAGGTGTGAGAACACATCTGCAAAATCTGCTTGCAACCTGGCTAAATTGGTGAGCTGCAGTGGCGAGAGGTGATCTCTCCTGGGGACCATGAGCGATTGGATTGACTGGAAGAGCCGCTTATGGTCCGAGATCCTCCCCTGCTAAAAGGGCTGCTGCTAGCTCCACCGATGTCACCTCATTCAAGCGTTTTAAAAGACTGCGATGATAAATTTGACACACACAACACCTGTCCGTTCTCCATACCCCTTAATCAAGATCCCCAATCTGCCATATAACCACAAAGGGTCCTTGCCACTTGGCGAGTAATTGAGAGCTAGATGTTGGAAGTAATACAAGCACATTATCTCCCGGTATAAATTGATGCTCTCATGTACCCCTGTTGTACAGCAGACTTTGTCTGTCCTACACCTGGAGCAAATTCTCCATGGTGAGCTGCCCCAATGTGTGGAGTTTTGCTCGAAGGTCCAGGACATACTGAATTTCACTACGGCTGTTTGAAGGCCCTTCCTCCTAAGCCTCTCTAATGACGTCAAGAACTCCACAGGGCTGCCGTCCATAGAGAAGCTTGAATGGGGAAAACCCAGTGGAATGTCCCGCAACGTGAACATCAGGGGCTCGAGCCATTTATTCCAATTTTTGATATCTTCTTTTATGCACCATGGATGGATTCGCTTAACGTACGTGAAATAAATGCTGTGCCCTGATCAGTAAGAATCGGGAGATAATGCGAAACAGCATGTCCACCACACTATTTGCAGAAATGGTGCGTAATGGCACTGCTTTCCGGGTATTGTGTTACATAGTCTATCAGAACTAATGCAAAACAATGGCCATGTGCTGAACATTCTAATGGCCCGATGAGGTCTATACCAATTCTCTCGAAGGGGACCTCCACTAGTGGTAATGGGCGCAAGGGTGCTTTTAAAAAGGGCTGGAGGAGTACCCAGCTGACATTCACGACAAGCCGCACACCACCGGCGGACGTTCTCATGAATGCCCTGCCAAAAAAATGGGGCCATGAGATGTGCTAGTGTCTTTGCTTCTCCTAAGTGACCTGCCATGGAATTACAATGAGCCACCTGGAAAAGCATTTCACAATGGCCTTTTGGCACTAATAACTGGGTTGTCTTTTGTCTGGGAGTCTAGGGCCACCCGATACAACCTGTCTTTTATGATAGAAAAATAGGGATAGGAGAGTGGCTGATCAGGCTGAAGTAGCTGTCCATCGATGGTGCAGACCCCAAAATCCCCAATAATTGTGTAAATGCTGGTCAATCTGTACCCAAAAGGATCGGATGCCTAAGGTGGGGATTAACCGCCACATTAGCTCTATGCTTTTCCCTCCGAAATTGAATACTGACAGGCACTAAACAATTATCCACCACATCCCAGTGCGCACACCGCACCTTAACCTTGCGGCTCGTATCCAGTGTCCTCTGTTGCATCAGGCTTTGAAGAATGGAGGTTTGGTTACAGCCTGAATACACCAAATCCTGATATTTACCCCCCTGAATACTCACAGGTATTTGGTAGTGCCCGGCTTGATTGGGAGCAGCCCACGGGGAGTCAGGGACCCCGGATCAACATTTCCACCTTCATTACTGGACACCTGTCCTGGAAATGACCCGGGTCCCCGCATCTCCAGCAGGCCGACCCAGGCCTTCCCACTGCCCCAGTGGCAGAAGGATGGCCAAGAGACTGGCGGAGACAGGGGAAAGGTGGAGATGTGACTCAGATCTAACCTCCTGGGAAAAACTTGCCTGCTGTGGGGTTCGAGGGGGTGTGTTGCTTCGCGACCTAGGAACGGGGAAAGGACGAGAAAGAGAAGTAAGAGAAGGAGAGGGTTTCGAGAGACCCCAGTGCAAGCCACCAGATGATTCTTCAGCCAGCTGGTTTAGTGATGCCGGGCGGTGGCACTGGAACCATTTGGCCGTTCCTCGTGGCAGCTGAGCAATAAACTGCTCCAGTACCACCAGATCGACCACTTCTCCCGATGTTGCGTGTCTAGGCCATCAGCCACTTGCAGCAAGTGTCCCGGAGCAGATGGGCCATCAAAAAAGTCCATGAATGACTTCAGATTGTCCTGCGGACCCATCTTTACCAGTGGGATGTGGGCGACAGTGGGGGTTGCTTCCAGGGCGACCTCCCGGCCGAGCAAGCTCTGGATGACCCACCAGATCCTCTTGTTCCAACCTGAGGTCCATCAGCACCTGATGTTGACTCTGATGAAGACTGGCAAGCAACTTGACAAGCTCTGCAAGCAGCATTGGTTGGGCTGGCTGCATGGCGGCGTGCAGACTTCTTCGTCATGGGTTTCGGGCACAAGTGTAAACAGTTCACAAGAAGAATGACAAAGAAGTCAGGGGGCTGCAAGTAACCCAGTCTTTATTGTTCTCATTAAACAAACAGAAAATATTCCAGTGGTGCTCTCTGCCACGCACAAAGAAAAGTACACATAACAGTCTCTGCGGGGATCAGTCTCTTTCTCTTCCCGTCCCAGGTGTGCGGGCCACTTATATCCGTCTCTCCACCAATCACTAGAATTAGAGACAGGTGTTAGTCATCATTCACTAGACCTCCTTATCACTGCTCGTCTCCGCACTCATTCCTTCGCTGCAGATTTCGCTTTACCATGCCCCACTCGTCACAAGTACATAGTGCAAAAGTACACAGTGTGTAAGTGCATAGTGTATAGTACGTCATTTGGGATACAACTACAAATTCGAATTTCGAATACTATTTAGGATGGATGGTATGCGAATTGGGATGCAGCAATAGTATTGGAAAAACAGTAGATGAAAAGTACCTGGATGACCTACTACTTCCGCTGAGATTCTGTATTGGAGAGGATGTATGGGTGCTTCTCATTTCTAATTTGTGCATCCTCATTTCCTTTCCTGGCATCCCATTATCCTGTGCATTCTGTTTTGTGACAGTTGAGCTAAAAAATAAATATGGCGTCTGAAAGTTGGGGTTGTCTTTGTCTGAGCGAGGCTACAAGTCAGCTGCCTAAACTTTTGGACGCAGTCAGTCTTGTACTTGCTACTGAGTATGCAGTGAATTGTTCTAAACAGTTACTGAGATTGCAACTGACTCCTTCACTGAATTGAGTCATTTTTCAGTTATGTGTACCTGCCTTTGTATGAGTATGTTTGAGAGGAATAAACAAGTAGTTTATCATATAAACTACTTGTTTGTTGTTCATCAAAATAAGAATGATTACAGTATAATTTGTCATCTAAAAAGTCATTTTAGCTTTTATAACATCTTTAAAATTAAACATCTTTCTATTTTTGAATCTCTAGTTTTTGCGGAAATAATCACCTTCTCCTATAGAGATCCCCCATGAATGCACCAGCTGGTGAGTCTTTTCTCCTCATGACGAGGTTGACTACAAAATAGCATTAATCCTTTGTCTTTTTTTTTTTTTTTGGCTTCTATTCACTTTCCCGTACACCTCATACGTTATTCACATTCTGTGCCTTAAACAAGTTGGATTTCATCAACTTTATATGTTTTATATCATCAATACTCAAAAACATCAACCTCAAATAACCACAACAAAAGTAGTATAATATGGTTTTTGTTTGGAAATATGAGTGCCTTGTGCAATACTTTGACCACATTAAAATGCACAAGGAATGGAAATAATTTTAACACAAAATTGACTTGGTATTACCTCTTCTTTGCTTCATTGTAGGTTTATTCAAAAGCTCAATCATTTTGTGCCACTATAAATATTCTTATGCATTCCCACACATTCTACAGGCCAATAAAAAGCTTAAAAAGCACTAGGTGGGAGGGCTGAAAGATGTCCTGTTCAAGCTTTAGTCTGTTATGTGCAATAACACCAAATCATACATATGTATCTAAGAGCTAAGGAGTGTGTGTGAGTGATGTAGATTATATTGTGCCTATAACATCTGCTCAGCTTGCCCTGACTCTCTGATCTGCTTCCAATTTACATTCCTGCCTGGTGATTTCTATCGCTCCACTTTGATAAATCATAGAGTGATTTACATAAAGGCAGCCCCATGCTTGGGCTCAAGGAGTCACGCGATGGTGACTGAGGTTAAGCTCAAGACTGAAAGGATAGTGACCCTGTACAGATATATACCCTGTTCCAAAACCTACGGAGGCAGAACTTTACGGCATCATAACTTACATTGCATTAATTATATAACTATCATTTATATTTGTATATGTTTTCCCTCATGGGAATCAAACACACAATCTTGACATGATCTACCAGTCAACCACTCACAATTTCTTGTTCCCACTTTACACTCTACTATGCTATAAATAAATTCAAAAAACACCAAAAAAAAAAATAAATCTGACATAAAAATAAAATACAATAAAACAATATGCATGCTGAAGTAAAAGTATACACACTTTTAATTCTAAACTGGTGCTCTCTCTGCCCTTGATGTCCATGTGCAAGAATGTCCAGCACATGCTGCTTTATTACTGAAATGAAATTTATTGATTCTATTCTGTGCACCTGCACAGACAATTGCGATGCTTTATTCAGTCTTCATTTGTGTCAACATAGGCCTATGTGTCCAAATACAGTTCTTTTTTTCTTCGATTTTTGTCTATATTGTATAAATACAATATATTTTTGCTTGTTTAATGAAATTGGAATGTAAATGGGAAAGATCAAAATTCCAATCTCAGGCTGTTGATATTATAAATGTGCTTATTAGGCTACAGGGCTATCTAGAATATGTGATTTCTTAAGTGGTCAGATACAAACGTTCAGGTAGCGTTCTTGGGAGTGCTTAAATAATAGTTGCGCATGCCGCGGACAGCGTTCTAAAAACATCATATTCAAATTAAAAGTTCAACTTCTCTATATCTTGCATTTTTATTATTCCACTGCCCTGCGTCTCTTTGTGAACTACTGCTAACAGCACTGGGACTTTGCTGTTTTATCATGTCGCTTGTCTGTGTTCTACTGCGCATTAGTGTTGGGGATTTATTAGTGAGTCTTCCTGCAGGTTACATACTTCAGCCAGTAGGTGGAGCCAAGTGACTCCCTTCATGGGCCAAGTGGCCTAACTGGTCTGAAATCCCATACTGTCTGAGTAGGTACTACATTTGAATTTGAATTTACTTTGCGACCGTTAAAAAAGTATGTTCTATTTAGTATGAATGTGGGTCGTATTAATGAAATTCTGACGTACTACATCTGCCATATTGTTACTGTCACATGGCCCACCAGCGTCAGTTGCGTCACTTCACTGCCATTCATAAATCCTCTCCCATGGATAGTAAAGTGTTCATCAAATGTGCGCTAGAATTACGACAGAAGTTATACAACTTTATATTAGTTAATACAAGTTATATTAGTTAATACAAGACGACACCATTATGACTAAAAGTTTGCTAAGAAGTATTTCCTACTAAATGCTCTAACTGCTCAAATCAGTTTTCAAATTGTCTTTTGTGTCACTCTTAACGCGACACACAATGATGACATCAAAACTGTTGACAGAAATGCCGGAAGTATTCATACGATATTTAAACGGTATGTCCAAAGATTTTGGCCATGACTACAGCATGGAACATCTTTCACAATATATACCAGTCTCAATTATTGAATGTAGTGAAAATTACTTCAGCAGACTTTATCATTAATATTACTGTAAATTGTTGTTGCAGTGTTTGTCTTGTTGCTAGGTAGATTGATTACATTGTAGTTGACTATTTTTTTGCTGAAACTATTGGCTACAGGTAAAATTATTCAATAATTTCAACTCAAATCAATATTGTTCCTGATCATCCTATCAGTTTTTTTTTTTTTTGCTGTAATGGCAAAAGTGATTAAATGAAAGTTAATACTCAAATGTGGAGATGATGCATGTACGTTAACCAGTCAGAATGGATGGCCAGCAGGACACCTTTATTTTACCCATTCCTATCAAAGTAGATGTAAGAGCTGTCAGATGAAGGCAGGTTTTGACCTCTCCACTCTTATTTATAAAGCCCAGCTGAGCCCCATTGGAGAGAAGCTCCGTTCAAGTCAAGCAGTGAGGAGAGAGGAAAGACAGAGGTCAAAGGTTAGAATAACCCAACCACACACCCAGTTATCCCATGCTCATTCCTGTGCTTTTGCTGTCATTGTTGGCTCTGGATTTCTCGTTAGAGTTACCAGACTTCCCATCTAAATCTCAAATTGGATTCAGAGGAGAAAACTGATGTGACAGATATGACATTTTTGACAAGGAGAAATAAATCAATTGACAAGCTATTGGCTACAGTAATGGCCAAACTGTTGGTATATTTTGATATATTTAGTATTTCATAATACTTTAATAGCTATCTAGGGTACATGAAGATGACTATCACTGATTCAAATCAATCAATAAATCAATCAATCAATTAAAGATATAAAAAAGTTAAAACTGAAATGAAATATTTTTCATTTTTGTCATGGTCTTGCCAAAGCATATGGTTTATAGACTTGATTTAACTTTAACCCAAGTAAAAAATTTGATAATATGAAAATTTTGCCAAACATATGTTCAGTCATTACAAATGAGTTTCTGAAAAGAAATATTTTGTCTTTCTTTTCCATTTGTTTAGAGTAAATTTAGAGAGGCGTATACAAACATTTTCAGACTAATAATGATTTATTAACTAATATAAAAATTAGTTAGCTAAAAATTGCATTATAATGTGAAGTATCTTTTGTAAAACCATACAGTTTTTTTAATTTATTTTTTTACCTATACTGACAATATAGATTCAATAGAGACTGATTGGATAGAACAAGGTGTATTCCAATATTTTTCTTCTGCCAGAAAACAGAAGAATGATTTTGATGACATGAAGTGAAAAAATCATTTTTAAACAGACAAGTAATGTTCATAAAAAATAGTGATGAGTTTTAGATACTGACCTCTAACCTATCTAAGAGCCCATTATAAATCTCTCTCATCACCCCTAGTGGATCAGGGTGGAACTTTAGCAAACTTTCTGGCTCTTCAAGAGGGGAACACGGCACAACCCGTTACAGCCAAGATCTTCTACTAATGAAGTCTGGAGGAAACTCAAAGCAAAAGATGAAAGAAACTGCTTTGAAGGCTCTCAGTTCTTAGTCACTCCTTTCTGTGCCACAAACAAAACTAAACAAAAATACTTTATAGCAAGCATATCTTAATTAATACTAAAAATCCAAATAAAACACATGGACTTAGTGTAGTTTGTTTACTATCATAACTAATGGTTGCAAAAGCAAAAATCAAAAAGTGGTGAAAAGGTTATTTGGAGTTAATAAGCTTTCACCACCATAAATTCAAATGCTACACAATAGAATGAACATTATATCATCTTAACCATGTATTCCAGGTATATTTGTCAGATTTTCAACCTTGAACACTATAATTCATTGATCAATATAATTACCTTTGCTGGATGGAGTGTAATAAAAAGACTTCAGCATAATCCAGTGGCTGGCCATTATGGTGTAATCTAAAAAAAGAAAGAAAAGTGTTTATTCAATTTAATTTAAAATTCAATTGGGGAAGCAGATTATTGATCGTCATTTTTTTTTTTTTTTTTTACAGACACATACATGAGTCATGTTCTCAGTGTCAATTTTCTTATCATGTTCAGTAAAATTGGTTTAAGTTAGTTACTTGTTATATTCTACATTATAAAAAATTATAATTCCTGTTTCAGTACACAGTTTATGCGAAGCCTGAGGATAGCATATGATCTGAAAAATTCATTCTTAAGTTTATATTAGACTATTTTTACACAATATGAAAGTTTAAATATAATTTTGTTTCAGTACTGTAGACACCTTGAGATTAATTAATATTTCATCCTCTGTGGTAATACAGCAGACATTATTGGTGTAAATTATTTTGTGTAAGTTTTGATTATTTTGTGTAAGTTTTGTGCAGCCACAAGAGTCATGTTTTTGCTGTAAACATGTTGTTTTCTTTTCCATTTAAACCATTTTCATGTTCATCACTTGTTTCTATTGCAGCTGGCAAAATTTTATTGCATCAATATAGTATTTGCTCAATTACTTTTCTCCTGTGTGTGTGCCTTGATGTGTTTTTATTGTTTTACCATAGGTGGCAGTGAAGAGAATCTTGGGGTTTACCCACTCTTACATGCTATTGCACTTTAAAGTTTCAATGTAAAGTAGAGCAGCGCTGTGCAGAAAGTGGGTCTTTTACAGTTGATCATATTTTATAGACATGATTAAAGACATTCTACCTCTGTTACAAGGTGTTTCATAATGTGCAGCCATAGTTGTGAAGTACTGAGGAGCTTTGTACCTCTGGAAGAAGAAGAAGAAGAAGAAGAAGAAGAAGAAGAAGAAGAAGAAGATTTCCAAACATCCACATATCTATAATATCTACAATTAAGTACAAATGACTTAATAATAAATCATTTTAAAAAGTATTAGACAATGTGCTGAACTGATATTGAAGGATGAAATGTTCTTTGGGAGGAAACATTTTAAGTACTGTAACTTTAGTTCACCCATTTCATCTTATTAAATCAGGTCATAATTTCAATTACAATCGGTTGCCATCTACAAGGAAGCTACAGAGTAAACTTTTAAAATGCTACATTTTACTAAAGAACATTCAAAATCTTGTTTATATATCATTCAGAGTGGTGCAAAGTGTGTTAAAAGTTGCATGAAAAGTGTCCATTTCAAGTAACAATCTAGGAAAGAAACATTAAAAGTTATAAATTCATATTGTAAAACAGGAAATAATTGTCAAATTATCACTGGAAGGGGGCCCTCAAGGGGCCACAAGGGGATGTGCTGACAATTTGAGAGACTTTTACAAAAGCCATTTTATAGGGCCGTCAATGTTAATAATTTGATCATTTTATTTGTTGATAATGTTCATTTGTTGATAATTTTATTTGACTTCTTCACAATTACTATAAAAGCTAGTTACAGTATTATGTTTTGGGAAACAATGCTATTTTTATAAGAGCATTAAAAAAAAGCCTTTTTTCTTATACTGTATAAATGAGGCTTTATGTACAGCTACCTACATTTTAAGGGGTCCTTGGCGTCAATAAGTTTGAAAACCACTGCTCTGGTCGTTCTCATCATGTCGTTTCCGTTTTGTTTCTTGACAAAAAATGTTCTTGCATAATAAACATAGGCGAATCATATAGCGGGTTTAGTCCAATCCCAAACTTTTCCTAGTTTTATTGGTTCAGTGTAAACAATAAGGTTCCAGCTGTTTCACCAGACATGTTAGTACAGTGTTGATCGACATTTCTTTAATGCAATCAAAAGAGATGCTGACTTATTGTCGCCTCTGATTGGTGGACGCGCCTTCAAGGGGCGGGGATTGGAAGTTGAATCCGAATCCAGCTGTGAATTGGTTCGCATGAGCGGATTCGTGCTATAGACCGTTTTGCCGACCGGGAGAATCATTGGAGACTTGTGTATTTTCGCAATAATGGACAAGACTTCAGCATAGAGAGCTCTCTTGCGCATCCTTTCAGCACGAGCTTAAGGTTTTCCTTTTCATATGCAGACAGAAAATCACTGCCTGCACCTTTAGAAAAGATTTCTGAAGGATTTTAATAATTGTCTGAGGATCTTGTCACTGTTGTGAATACTTTTGAGCATTAGATCTTGCGGTTATCTAATAGAAAAAGATAAAAACATTGAATTGTAACCTTTGTTGCATTACTTTTTAAGTGCGCGCACACGGAGAAAGCGAACGGAGCGCACAATTGGGGATTGGGAAGCAGTTTTGCAGGACTTGTTTTGTTTTTATCTGGTTGTTGGTCATCGAATTACAATGTTGAAATCTTGAGGCATGATGTCCAAGTCACTGAGATGCCCATAAACCTGCTTGCGCTGTAACTGCCACCTGGAAACTCAGCCTGCGAGCTCCAACTGATCCTATTCAATACCATCATTTGGACTGCTTTTGCAACAGAAATGATCATGCGATGAGTAAGCTCGATTTGGGCATATTTTCAGAAGCAATTACAGGTAAGAAAGCAACATTTAGAATATTTTACTCAATTATTGTTAAAGCGTAATCACGCTCATTTGCTTGTTCATTGTGTGGTGTGTAATCATTAAAAAGGTACTGCCAAGTTTTAAAGTAAGTATTTATTTAAAATGAAAATGATTTTTCTTAAATGAGATTTTTATTGTTTTTAATGAGATGACACCAAAGTACCATATCATATTGTTTAGGTGGCTTATTGTTTTTCCCCTCAGTACAGTTCCATCAATCATTACTGAATACCATTCTGTAAAATTGCAATAGTCTCAAAAGTCTTGCCTATTATAATTTTCTATTGTTCAAATGCACCGACCTTAATAAATAATAAATAAAAAATACAGTTATTCTAAATGCATTTTATTAAATATGATTTTATTTACAATCATGCAGGTTATATTAAATGGAAGTGTATGCTCTTTTACCATGGCTTTGGATTTTTAATATATTTTTTTCAACCATTTCATAATTGAGTAAAATCACATTTCTTTTTCTATTGTACAGCTAGTAATGCATGCATTGTCTCTCCTCAAGGGGGTGAATGATGGCTGAAGATGGAGGAAATATCTCCGAGGACCATCAGTTGAGGGAAGCAGAGGGTAGCTCCTCTCTTCCAAGGACTTTTATACGACTTAACGACCTGTCCGGTGGCGGGGAGCGCAGTGAGCTTGAGGCTGATGGAGGCGAAAGGCGGGAGAGCGCAGCCGGAGCAGCGGTGGAGGAGGCGTCCGCTAGCGGCGGGGAAGCCTTGCCCTATCCGTCTTTGGCACCGGTTGTGTTTTTCTACCTGAAGCAGACCACGCGTCCAAGGAGTTGGTGTCTGAAAATGGTTTGCAATCCATATCCTTTCAAACTCAAATGCACTTTGCCTCACCTGGATGACATACACCTGTTCAGGTAGGACGCGCTACGGTGAACGCCGCCGGGCGCTGTCTTAGGTTTGAAAACAACATATTCGACACACTATTAATAAATAATTCTGGCTTTATCATGTTGTCCTTTATAGTTAAATCTTTGATAAACACCTCCCAAACAAAGAGAAAATATATTTTTAAGTCCCCATTGTGCTGATAGTTCGAGAGCGACAAATTAAAGGGATTTAATTCCGCTTGTGGCGTGGAAGACAACACGATCCTGCAGAATATCAAAGTTTATGAGACTTGGCAAGCATGAATGTTACCTCAACACTCTCATAGCTAACTGTCTTAACGCAGTTGTGTGCGTTTGTATGACACACAAGCTGAGAAAAGTCATTTTATTTTATTAACTGGCCAACAAGGCATGGCTCTGAGGCAATTTTACATTACCTCTTTTATTAGCACTGATGAGTTAATTTATTTTCTTGGTGTCATGAATTTCTAGACCTAAGAATTGTGCACACAAAGTGCCTTTGGCTGTATATCATCAGAATTTACTACTAAACATCTTTCTTTGAGGCAAAATCATAGTATAAAGACATGTCTATGAATTGGTTAGGCCTATAGGTTTATCAGATGGCAGTGCCAACCCGATCTCATGGGAAAACATAATTTACGAGATGCCGATTTTGTACAATGTATTTCAAAAATGTAAAATTTTTATTAAAAAAGTAAGCATGAAGGTCCACCTCCAAACCCACCCCTAAAACTAACTGTCATTCATTCAGTGGTCATTCATACGAATTAGCCACCAATTTGGCAAAACGTAAAATAATTATGAATTGCCATGAAATTGTCTTGGAGCTGCCTAGAATTCAGCCCAAATTGTATTTGGCCTGTATCTTCAGGACAATAAGTCTGTTTCTTTTTACTTTTTAGAAGATCAGATGGATATTTCAAATGACTCCCTCTAGGAGTAATTTGAGAAGTCAATAGCAAAATATTCTTGATTTCTTAACTTTGTTATTAGTTAATTATTTAAGTGAATCCAATCAATCCTTGCTTGCCTTTCAGTAAGAGTGCCTAACAAGTGCTTTACATTAGTCCTAATGACTGTAATTCTTAGGGTTTTGTAAAAGCTCCCATTCCCTCAGCAGCGAGATGATTTCATTTAGTGTCTTAAGAGGCTTCCCTGTTTAGCTGCCAGTCATTTCGCAGAAAGAGGAGAAAACAGACCTGATTGCGAGCGTGTGAGGAAAGGGATGTGGTTCGCATGTGTGACTCAGAGGTGTGCACTTGCAGTATGACTGATTCTGGGTGTAGGTGATCTGTTTGGTTTTCGACGGACTCGCAGCAGCCTCGCCGAAGGAAAGAATGCTCTTTTGGATCGAACGAGCTGGCTGGACGTGATTGTGATGTCTGGGTTCAAATGCTTTGTTTTTCTTCAGTAGGAAATATGATGAGCCTTGTGGGCTCTGAAAAGCTGCCCAATCAAACACACTCATCTTTCCCCCATTCTTGTTTCTCAAACTCCTCACGCTCTTCCCCCATTAGACAAGCCCACATCCCTAAAAAATAAGCCATGCTTATGAAACACACTGCCACTGGGTGTGAGTGGGCCTCGTGGTTCTCCGGGCCTGATGGTCTGCTATTCCTCAGAGATAATAAAGCCAGCTCTTGCCCTCTCATTTCCATATTCTTAAATGCCACTGTTTCCACCGAGTTCCCGTTGTTCCAATGCACTCATGCGCTTAGGAAAAGACTGAGCCAAAAGGGATCCTATTAACTGTGGTCAAAAATATAGATGTGGAATTCCCTCTCCTTGAATCATCCTGCTGCACTGCTGCACACACAATCTGTTCAGCGTCCAGTCGAGATCAATGAACAGGCTGGCTGTTTATTTTGATTTTAAATAGCTATGAAACGGTGGTCAAGTAAAGTAATTATAATACAGCCAAATGTGATACTGTGCCTGCAGTACAGGAACAAATCAAAGCATTCAGTGACATTTGCATAAACGGGAGTGTCCTCCGTGTATCCTCTTGCGGATTTATGTGTCGAGACAATTCATCTCTCACAGTGCCATCTCATGTAATAATTCCTTGTACGGTAATTTCTGTTCTTAGATCATTATTGTGGCATGGAGTGGGGTCTGAATCTCTGGGACTCATTATTAGCGGGAAGCTTTTATTTATATGTATAGTCTTCATAGATGACCTTTAATACATCTCTGTAGCCATTACATAAAGGTCACTGTTTTTTAATAGTTTGTAAAGTATCTCAGATCGATCCTCTGTTCTTCTCACTGGAGCATGTAAATGTGTTTGTCCTATTTGAGAGTGTTTGGACAAACTCATTTTTGTACTTTTTCCACTTGGGATGTAAAACTAGAATTTTTATTCAAATTGATCGCTCAATCAGTTCATCAAAAAGTCTCTTTGTATTATTGATTTGCCAGTAATGAAGGAGTTTTCTAAGTCCTTGTGTGCCTTGTGTTTGCCATTAGTGAATGATTCTGCAGTCTTTGTGATTCATCATTCTGTGTTTGTATCCTGTCATTCATTAGATCTTTTTTCCCTTGAGTGTTACTCTAGCTTATTGAACCTTTGACTTGTCCTCCGTCATGGGGTTTTCTCTGGAACCTCCAGGATGTTATCTGTAGCGTCGACATTCTGGGAGAGTATGTGTGTACTTAATAATGCCTGTGTTTGTATGTGTGAGAGGGAGAGAGTTTAGGTGTTTGTGTGACTCAGAAGTTTGAAAGTTCACTTTTGAAAGTTGGGCTGCACAGTTGATTGCACTGAAATAGAAATAAAGGTAGAAATAAATGTAGTTCAGTTATTAAACTGATTTAATTATGTACATATCTAATTATAGAATTTGTGATTTAATTATATACATATTATATAGTCTGCATGTGAGGTTCTGCATTACTGTATTGTTTTCAAATTTGCATTTTTTTTTTTTTTTTTTTTTTTTAATATCTTTGACACTGCGAGTAATTATACAAATTTAATGCAAACAAAATTGTACCTTAAATCACTCTAAAAACTATTGTAAAAAGTAGACAGAGACGTTTCAAAATTAAAGTGAGTAAAACGAGATCTGAATCCACTTCCAGGTACAATGTGAATACAAAAGGAAAAAAAAATGTTTTGGTCTCAATTCTATTGCCAAAAGAAATGGTTGTTCTTCAAGGATGTTCACACTTTTACTCTTTGAAAAAACTAAACTCAGGCCTCTTTCAGTTGATTTGAATAGATTCCTTTTGCATTCACATTGTACCTTAAGTGGATTTAGATTTTTTTTTTTTCTCTACCTTCTAGCTTACCTTCTCCTTTCTTTTGTTTCTCTTTTTTTTCTGACTGTGTCTCAGTCCCATTTTCACCATAACTTGGATGACGTTAAAGCAGTCACAATTTGCAGAGAATTGAAAACACTTCCACCATGATATAAAATTCCGCAATGTGCACTTTGTAGTCTTTCAGTACAGTACTATATGTATTACTGTAAGGAGTATTTAATTTCCCGTTAATTGAACTGTTGAACATAGAAGACAATTTTGAAATGGCCAATTCCAATGTTTACAAGAGACAGAATGATGTGCCATAGTGATGCTATCAGTGAGATGCTCAGATTACTGATGCAGCTTTAGGAAGGAAAACCAAGTCTTCTGTTAGTCTTTAGTTTGTTCATTTGAAAACACTGATAAGCTACTGCATGCATTTCCAATTTTTCAGTAACAACTGCTATTAGGATTTTTAGTAACAGTTCTTGCTGAGTTACACTGTCATGGTTTGCATCAAAGTCATGTATTTAATAGCCTCTAACATTCAGATGTATCCTATGTATATAACACATCAGGGCACTAAAGAATGTAAATAATGCATAAATTGATGCAAATAATTCCAGAAGAAAAAGGGAGATTATTCACACTTATGAGACAATGACCTCAAGGTAACATATCTAAGATAACATATCTTCCAAGAACCACTGAACATCCTCATTATGGACTTAAACATCACAGAACTTTCTCTGCAACTGGCCAAAACACTACCATCTCCAACATGCTCCACTATCTTGATGCAAACCCACTCCACGGTAGCTATTTCGGTCTCCAGACCATCTTCAGATCTTAAAAACTAAGGTCAGTAGATAAGCGTGTGATAATGTATGTGCTTTGGGACTTTTTCAAGAAATGGTGACAAAAACGGTTTCTTCACTAAAAACCAAAGTAAAACACATATACCATGGGTGGGTTCATATTTAGCTTTGAACGCCTCATATCTCTCACTTGTGTCTTCCTGTGAATTATCATAATATTATTATAACATTATAACATTGTTATTATTATCATAACAGAGAACTCAAACCCAGTAAACTCCTGTGCTTCACCATTAGAGCTCATCTAAAAGCCTTCAGCTTGAGCAGACAGCAGACATCTTCTCAGGACATGGAGGAGATTTCAGTTTTGTAGCTGTCGGTCAGAGCACTGGCACTAGACGGATTCTAATCTGTTCTGATGTAAAATGTTAATGGAATATCATATAGCAATTATTGCGTCTCTCAATCTAACATGTTCATTTAGTGTTAGTAATTCTAAAACAAAAAAAACGTAATAAAACAATGTTAAGTTTAATAATATGGGGTGTTTCATCACGATAAGATCGGACTTCGATTCTCTTAGCCAGCGATACAAAATTTGCCAATATCTCAAAACATGCCGCAATACATTTTAATTAGATTCAGGGGCCTGTGATCAATATATTTCTATTACGATGTGCCTGTTTTACACAACTAGTTGTGATTTCCTTCCATTCTTCCTTCCTTACTTCCTTCCTCAGAACAAGCAACAGTTGTTGGCATATATGATATGTCTGTAAAAGAATAGAACATGAAGTGAGCTCTTATTTAATCAGCAGAAAATGATTCTCTGGGCATCCAGACAAAGCAGGCAGAAAATGGAGGGAAAACTTTGCAGACCAGCATATATGAGATATTAAAATTACTTTTTGTATTATAACCAAAGCTTTGAAATATGAGATTTTGTTGATCTTGAAAATAAATTATGTCATCAGCTAGCTCTATGGTAATATTCCTCTCCACGGTGTCACCGCGACTCTATTCTCTACCGCTGAGCACAGCCAGAACTCCCAGACCTGGAAACACGGGTGAAAAACATGCTGTGTGCATCCTTTTCACCTGCTATAGCAAATAACAGACTGCTCATTAGTTACCAAACAACTCCTGCATGTTGTCACAAATTTACATCGCTTGTTTGCCAAGTATGTGATTTACATCAGCTATATATATGTTTCAGGATGTGAAAGGGAGCATGCAAAAATGCTGTTCATTAGAAAATGATCCCTTCCTGAGAGTTGCTCTCTAATTTTTTACTCTCTAACTGTTTGTGTTACTGGCACGTCCTGCTACTGTCTGTTATGTACTTTTATAATATTGCCAATGTGCTTGGCTTGGCAGCATTCTGTTTCTTATGCATTGTTACTCCTGCTATAATTGGTGTTTTTGTTGCCAAATGCTCATACTGTTGATTTATGAAGACAGATTTTGACTCTGGAGGCAATCATTGCACTAACTATTGTCAATTAATCACAATTTAGCCCTCAATTCCTTCATTTGACAACCAGAAACTGAGCATAAACATAAAAAGCAGCTTAAGCTAGAGGGATGAAGCCAATTTTGCCATGCAGAAAATGGTCATTACTTTGTGTTCAATATTTCATAATTCCATTTTTTTTTTTTAAGGCCTCCCCCCATAACACATTTCAGGCTGAATCCCATATATGCCAAGTCTGTGAATTAATGTACAGTGGCTCATTACAGGGTCCTGTCAAAGCCAGACATCTATAAGCCCTCTATTTGAACAAAAAAGGAAGTTATAATTACAGCCAGACTGGTCTTTCCTTTAAATTAGTCCTCTATTACATGTCTAACTATCAGCTGAGAGACACTGGTGCTGTATGCTGTATCTAATAGCCTCAATATAGAACACTTTTGTTTGCCCATACAAAAGGTGCCGTTTGTTGTTTGGAAAATATGTTTGAACATTAGCTTTCCATATGAAGATAAGGTTAGATATTTGATCTCATGTTCTTGTATGAAAAATCAGAACCTTTTAAAATAATAAATATAAAAAAAAAAAAACAGACTGGTTTGCTCTATTTTACTGTATGTGGTAAAGTAGAATGATGGTTTGTTTGGGTTGTGCGTCTCTGAGCAATCAGTGCATTTGTATTTGTGTGCATTTCTGTGCTAACATTTGTATTTTTATGTGCATTTGTATAAGCTAAATTGTCACTTTTGATTCATTAAATGCATGCGCGTGAGACATTCTGGCCTTTTTTCTGAGAAGTCTTCGATATGTTACTCTGATAGTCTTGATTATAAATTAGTTTGAATTTGGTAAAAAAAAAAAAAAAAAAACTACTTTGGCATCATAAAATTGGCTATAACTTGATTCGTAGATGGTAAAATAGCGTATTTGTGCAAATATAGGGTGCCCAAAAAGAATATGCATGTGTATAGACTTGTTTACCCTGGTGGGTTTCTTCGTGGGCAGTTTCCTCCTCAATCAATATATCCGACTGCTTCATTTGGAATATTTACTCATAATTGACCGTAAATTTGACCTGAATTCACGCTAGAAAAAAAGAAAGAAAGGAGAACGAATGAATCAAGCTGAATTGGTTGTTTGACAAACACCCATTATTATCGAAATGTCAGACTCTTGGAAAGCGCTCTGTCTTTTGTGTTCTCCTTCTAGCGTGTGTATATATTTTTCTTCTATATTACCTTTTGTCACTGTTCTTGCTTGGCCGCCCCCTGCCAATCTTCAACCTCTCAACACTCTCTCTACCTCTCTCTTTCTCCCTGGGCTGTTCCGTGAGATGTCTGTAAGTTTATATAGGAATCAGTCCAGGATTTTCCTACCAGCTTTTTCTCATTAGAGAATTGGAGGAGACTGGAGAAGTTGAGGGGAATGGCATGAGGCAGGAGAGGTGGGGGAGGGAGAGAGAAAGAGAGAGAGAGGGAAACTGGGGAAAGTAGGGGTGAGATGTATGTTGGCCCACCTAACCGAATTCCCATACGGCCTCTGAAGCTCATTACCTCTACCACTTGTGTTTACTTTCCTTTAGTCTTATTACCAGTTAGATCTAGCCTTTCCTTTCCCTCTCACACATCCCCCTTCTTCTGCACGCTAAACCTAGCACATGAGATTTATTTCTGTTGCTTCATTTGTCATCAAAATATACAAAAATGGTGATTTTTATTGCTTTGAGGTACATTTGGTTATACACCTACAATATCAGCATACATGGGCTTAGATATCTATGGTCAAGAGGGCGGACTTGTTCCTTCTGTTCAGTGTTTTTCACTAAAGAGGCATTTTGATATGACTAATCCATTCTTACATATGTGTTTTGTTTTTGACTAATCCATTCTTACATATTTGTTCAATACAAAAATAACGACTTTATTCAACAATATCTTCTCTTCTGTGTCATTCTCTTACGCTGTTTACGTTTAACACTTCCAGGTTCTACGTCAGAACGCCTGCTCCGTATTGGCCGGCTTCTGCAGCATCACACGCATGCGTCGTGATGCTCACGTGAACAGCGTCGGCCAATAATGAATGACAAAAAGTATTCTTGACGCATCATAAAATTAAGGCTGAACCACTGTAGTCACATGGACTGTTTCAACTATGTCTTTAGTACCTTTCTGGACTTTGAAAGTGGTGGTTAAATTGCTGTCTATGGAGGAGTCAGAGAGCTCGAAGATGAACGAAGGTCTTACGGGTGTGGAACGACATGAGGGTGAGTAATTAATGACAGAATTTTAATTTTTGGGTGAACTAACCCTTTAATAACACTGTTAGATGTAATCTTTAGCCAATCTCAAATCTAATATTCGTTTTTCATACTGTATGTTATAATGTTGATGCCTAAATTCACTTTTCTTTTTAAATGATCGATTTTTAGCTTTTAGTGTTTTTGTTAGCTTTGTGATATACATACATTTTTATATATAATATATACGATTTTCCATTGTAGTATTTTTTAAAAAAGGCGTCTGAAATAATAAACTCAAAAAAAAAAAGTGCAATGTAGCATTGTCAAAAATATCGATTTTTCGATACTGAAATATCTGAAATGCTTCCAATTAGGGCTGCACGATTTGTCGCACAATACAAAAAATAACATTTAACTTAAATGCGATTATCGCTTAAACACGATTCTTAGTGCGATTATGAAATTGCAAAGGCTGCGATTATTTTTTTATTTTTTTAAATTTTATGCACAGCTTGTCAATGAAGTATGGCTCCAAATGGTAATCCATCTGAAAGCACTGCGAGTTTGAGTCGCTTATAAAGTACGTTTGAAAAAGCAACACACGTCAAACATCATTCCAGACATGAGAAGCATTTATTAACATCTTGTCCAACAAAAGACAACATTTAATAACATGGTTTTACTCCAAACTCACTTCATAATGACAGTTGAGCATCCTTCTGTGAGATGATGTGGCTTCTTACACAGAATAAGGTAGTCGTGTGTTTATTAGTCATGTTTAATCAATCAAGCGTTTCAATTTTCTGTTTATTCAGCTACAGCGATATGACGCGTTATCTTCTTCTGCGGCAGGGCATATTTGGAGTTTCTGTGCAAGAACGCCCTCTGGCTTTCAGATGGAGAAGCATTTACTACTAATCCGTACAGCTCTGACAAGCTGTGCATAAAATAATTGCAGCCTTTGCCAAATACTTTGAGGTTTAATCGTGATAAATCGTGCAGCCCTACTTCCAATACTCATTTTCCGCAGAATAGACACACAATACCAGCTGCGCTTTCTCGCTCCGACAGCAAAGTGACACACAAACCCGCCTCCCCTCATTCTCTCGTTTCATTTGCTCCAGATGAATATTGTTGGTGTTACAGCGCTTGAATTTCGGCATGGGATTGCGTGCATTGCACATAATTTTACTTATTCCCGCAGATTTTGTTCTTGTACCCAATGTGTGTGCACATAAAGTTGCCTCTCAGTACTAAATAGTTCTTTTTCACTGCTTATCGCACTTGAACAGTCAAACACACAGAAAATAATGTCAAAATGCCGGTCTCACGCAAACACAATCAGTTATGTTTTAAGTGAATGTAAACAGTTGAGAAAGAAAACGCACATGGATCAATGCGTCAGGACTTAAAGTGACTTAAGTACCTGCTGCCAAATTATGAGATAATGTTAAGCCCTGACATTATATAAAATGTATCACATCTTACTTGGCAAAATCATGGTGAACAAATCAGTGCATCCCTATTTTAAATACTTATAAATGAAAAGTAATTCCTTGACGGCCATGAATAAGCCAGTAAAAATAATACAAATCAAATATTTCTACCTCTTGTTTCTGATTGGGATTTTCATGAAAAGTTGATAAAATAGCAGGTACCACCCAGTCCAGTGTTTACTTGTGTGAGGGTATTTGCGCTATGTGACTTGTCAAGAGGTGAGGCATGCCCGATTGCTTTTGTTGTACCCGTCTGGGATGTCTGGCCTTGAGAATCCCCTTTTTTGGACATGCTTGGCTGGAGGGGTGTGTCGCAGGTGGCAGTGATAGACCCCAGGACTGACCCGCACGCTTATCAGTAGTGTCCTCCCCTCATGGCCACACTTAGAGGCCCCTCAACCCACCCAGTGTCATCACAATCCCAGTCACGATGCTCAACCTAGTGTCTGGGCAAAGAAAAAAGAGATTTCTTACTGTAGATAAAACCTCTTAGGTTAAAAATATCTCTAAAGCAGAAAGTGTTGTTATATAAAGCTGGGATGGTATGTAGTTACGGGCACATTTTGAATTTCTTCCCTGAGAGAGATTAAAAACATCTGCTTATATGTTTAATGCACATTTGACCCAAAAGAAAAGGACTAAAGAAAAGGAAAACCACTTTCCTACACCATCCAGTCCAGTGAAACTGATGTGACTTGGTTAAAAGGAATCCCGTTGTGCTCTAATAATTATTGTCCTGAACTTGTCCAAGCAATCCCCTGCAGCACGTGTAATTAAAAATGGCTTCCAGGCGGCACACCTCAATATTCACTCGCTGTATTGCTGCCAACACCTGAAAAGTGAGTAAAGGGGGTGGAAGCCTGGGGAAACCTTCCCAGAATTCCACCGTTGTACAGTAATTACAGTGTAAAGCTTCATTGACTTTTATTGGGATCCATCTTGCCCTTGCCGTTGCTAACAATAAGACAACTTATCTGAGGGAAGTCTCTGTGTCTCGCAGCCCTGCTGCTGCTGCTTCCTGTAGTTGATGAAAAGCCACAGTGACATTTACAGCTTCCAAACCATTATAGCCTAATAGCCGTAGGTGATGCCGTCCACACTGGCAACAAATAAGCTGAGCGAATTCGGGAGCTACTATGTTACGTTTGAATGTCATGCCATCACCTGAACAGCACTGTGTGGTAATGCGAGCGACAGAGGGAGAACTATAAAAGGGGAAACTTTAACCTTTTACTGCTGCGAACGGGAGGATGTTAGTCCTGTAGATTTGGCAATTATGACAAGACAAACCGGCCACAAACAGAGGTGGCCTGTTGTCTCCGTGTGGCTGTCACAAAGAACCAGGCTGCTCGCTGTTCAACGCCCTTGGTTGGGATTTCAAAACATGGAATTCACTCGCATGGAATATTCATCTTGGGTTTTATAGTTTATTCGGTGCAGATTTTTCCACCTTTTGGTTTTGATCTGTTGCATTTAGTTCAAGGATATCTTAAGCAATCATCTTTCCCTTAAGGCCTCGCACACAGAAAATGAACAAGGCTGTCTGTAATCTGGCCTAGATTAGGCATCGCAGTCAGGCTTCCCCCACGAAACGTTTGACTTTTTATACGGTTTCATTTTTCGACGCCCCTTTCCTCACTTCTAGCCCCCCCGTGTTTTATTGGAAATTCATTGTGGGGTTGTAATTTTGTTAGTTGGAGTTGTTTTGGACCTCTGGGAGTGTGTTTTAATGTTCACTTCTTTACATTAGGCAGGAGATACAGGGGATAGATATTGCCTGTGTGTGTTTTTCCTGATAGAGCTGTCTTGTGTGTACGTGTTGCTGTCACACTGAGTCAGGGGGAGTGGGGGAGACACAGACCTCGTGGTTTTCGTGTCTCTTGTTAACATTTTTTGTTCAGGATTTCCTACAAGATGTGGCTACAAAAACAGTTCCAGACCCCCTCCACATCTCCCACTTGCTCCCTCCCTCTCTCAGAAGACAAAAAGACAGAAAAAAAAGAAAAAGAGAAATCTGCTTTTAATTTAAATGCAAGCAGCAATACAGTAGAGTCCTCCAGGTCCTAAAGTCCTCCTTCACTGTAAAAACAGATACTGTATTGAATACAGAACATGAATGCAGTAAACAAACAAACAAACAAACAAAAAAAGCACCACTTTAAAACAGAGTAGGGTTATATTATATTATATTATATCATATTATATTATATTATATTATATTTAAATGGGGATTTCAGAGCAGTTCTGTGTTCATATACATTATTTATATACTATAGTTTTTATAGTATATTTTGAATTAGATTTTATTTTTATATTTTCAGTTTTTATTCATTTTAGTAATTTGTGCTTTTGTCATTTTTTTTTATTTTATTTTTTTTTATTTAAACTTATTTTATTCCAGTTAGTTGCCAAGGCAATATTAAAATACACAACAACAATTGCCCCCCTTTCAATTCATAATAATATCTGACAGGTCAGTTATATATTGAATAATTCAGTAATAGCATTCCTGGTGTTATTTGTGAAGCCTGTACAACCATTAGAGGATCCATGAATGAGATGTAAAAGTGCAGTCACATTTAATTGCGTTTGGCGAATTTTTGCTGGTCAAAATCCTGTCATTTCAATATGAAATCCACACAATCGTAAATTTCACATTTCCCCACACAGATTTCGCAACAAGTAGGTCACATGGATTGACCAACAGAAGGCTGCTTGGTTTTAAAGTGTAGGAGTATAAGAAGCCGAGGAATTAGTAAAAGTCCATAGGTTGTGAGTGCGGATAATGAAGAAGTGTAAAACAAGGTAATGCTAAAGTGAAAAGTGGGCTGTGTGTTGAAACAAAGGCAAAGGTTGTGTGTTCGATGAGTTCCTCTTGAATTGTGTCGGTCGTGTTGTGGGGTGGTGGGTGGGTGAGGTACAACAGAGCCTTTAGAGGGTATCGTATTTTACTACCGCCATCAAACCCAACCTGTCCTAATGATATTAACTTGATATGTGTCCTCTTACATCCTTGTCCTTGTGAATCATCCATAACATCAAGGCCTTCAGAGGTTACAGCTACTGAGATGTACAGTGACATCTTCAATATTTTGAGCGCTAAATCATGCATGTATGGGGAGCGTTCTTTGATACTTTAAAACAAGCAAACAGCCTGTCAGAGGAGATGAAAAAGGCCACAGTCTTGGAGTGTTGTACTCACACTGTCTCATGGGAAGCAAATGAGTGCCTTGGCCTCAGACTCGCTCACACCACATCATTTATCTTGTCCTGTGGAGTGTAATCATCGGAGTGCTGCGCAGTCGCTCGGGCGGTCTGTGTCCGGGGAACACCCCAGGGGGGCTCCCGCCTCGGAGCTGTCCTCACTGGTGGATATGCTGACCTGGAAGAGAGCCGAGACATTGTGGCAGTCTGATCGGTAATGATACATGGTGAGGAAGAAGTGAAATTATAAAATTAGTTGCAGCCCAATATGTGATGTCATTTGCCAAACTTTGGTAATCAAATAATGTGTCTGGTACATGCCATAGCTACACTGTAATGCTAGAAAAAGGCATGTTTTCCCATTGATGGTTATTCAAAAGTAACTGCATATTCTGCCTTTTTTTAAACAACAGAATAATGAATAGCATACTAGCATGCTACTCTTTCAATTTCTGCCATATAAAGATATGGCAGAATTAGTAAGTACAGTATGCAGTGTGGTTATTAAAACAATTAAAAAATAATTTTTGTTTATTAAAATGCTGAAATAAAATAGAAATATGATATAGTGTAATATATAAATGTACATTGCAAACGTAAAAAAAAATAAAATTAGAAATGTTGCTTTGGCAACTTACTGAAATAAAAGTTTTACCAAAATTATTAAAACATAAACTGAAATAAAAATAAATAAAAGCTTACTTAAATGCCCTAATTGAACGAAGGCCTAATCCTGGCTTATTCTAAGCTCTGTCTGTGAAACCGGGCCTTTGTATGGTAGTATGCTATTCTGATTTAGGCCTAGTGCCCATAATGCAAAGATCCTATCTCCTTTGGTACCCGTTTGCAGTGCCTAATGAAAAATGTAGCTTGCTATCATATCTTGTTCTATCTAACAAAATGGCCTTTTATAACCAGTTAGCACCAAGCGTGCCACACAAGTCCTGAAAAGTGAAGCCAAAGCGCATTGATCACCCCTAGGTGGTTGGTCCCAGAATAGGTCATAAACCCCGTCCTCTCCATGTAATTTAAAGGGACGTGAGACAAACTAAACAATTAAATTACACTTCAAATAATTTTTTTTCACAAAGATTGTTTCTGTCACTTTATGTAGATTTTAATCATGATGATCGTTCGAGTGTTCGTTTTTTTAAAATAAGTTTGGATTTAGTTAGTTATTTGATGCTATAAAACGGGGGTGTGATGTCATGATTGACAGCTGTGATTGACAGCTTCTCTAAGCGAAGTAGTCACTGAGGGACCAACAGACTTTTTTGGGGATTTTCGGGGGAAATTGGAGCTTTAACTTGAATTTCTACATTTCCATAACTGTTTATTTCACACCTACATAACGAGTTGTTCTGCAGTAAACTGTACTAAACGATTCTGCGGGAGTGTAGGCGGGGCCTTGATAGCGCACGACTCCACCTCATGCTCACTACTGCGCAGAATCGGGTCCCGAGTTCACTATTGCGTAGACTCCGGTCCCGAATCAGCACAAGATGTCAGCGCCAAATTGGGACATTGGCGGCTTTACTTTTCTACAATGGAAGAGAGTGGAGGTGTGTCATCCATGTATATATATTTTTTTACAGTCTATGGTTAGCACTATGCTAAGCTAATGGGCTAAGCTGTTGGCTTACTAATTGAAGACTGATTAAAAACAAAGAAAAGAATGTGCCTTTTCCACAACATTATATGCATAAATTTAAATTATAATAACATTTTACATTTAATTTATATTGATAATTGTAGAGCACTCATAAAAAGTTGTTTTAGTAACTGTAATTGCTTTGAGGTCAATGCTAACGGATGGGAATGCTAAAGGATAGCTTTCTTTAGAGCTGAGTCCGAAATCGCCCCCCTAAACACATATATAGTTCACTATTTGAGGGGATAGCAATTTGTTCTGATGTCCAAAACCATAGTGGACATTATCAAGTGCACTCATTCAGTACCTCGATAATGAGTGTACAACTGATGTATGCTGTTAGCCGCTAGAGAATACCCATTCGCTATGAGCTTTTCACCAAATTAAATTGTGCCTCGCCAGAAGATGCCATCAGCAACACTTCCGGTGCACTCAGTGTCTAAATTTGCTCACTTGTTTTCATTCACTCATTCAGTGGACTATATTAGTGGAGTAATGGAGGGAATAATGAATGGCGGTTATAGGGGGCTATTCCATTATTTTCATGATCAGTTATCAATTTTATCAATTAGTTATAGCAGCCCTACCTCACATGCCTCACAGGACAAGAAGGTTCCAGCATCCCATGCACATAAAAGAAATCTGCAATTCAGATTCAGCCCATGTGACACACCCCTTCTCTAGCCATATAAATCCTACAAAGACAAATCGATGGCTGAGCAGCTTTTCAAGTGTCTAGAGTTTAAGATGACTCGCTAAATAAATCATATTCTCTTTAATGTGCATTACCACAGTTTAATTGCTATGCTCATTTTGTTTAGTGGTTAGGAGGGCTGTGGGCTTTCCAGAATAATGATGGCTCATTGGAGAACTGCCCCTAATAGTCGTGGGCAAAATCGTGGTAAACAATAATCATATCACCTATCTCCACTTTGGTAGCATCTTTTGTAAATGATGGTTGACAAAGTGCACAGTTAATTACTTGCTGAAAAGTGCAGTGGAAAACAAGTGCTTGTACAAAGCATGCCTGTGAATTATTTAGCTAACAGCCAGTTCCCTTTAGGAGATCTGGACACACAATGAGCAGGGCAATAGATTGTACACTTGGCAGCATCTTTAGGCATTGCATTAGGCATATGGTGTTTACATTTTTTTTTTTTTAGCAGGGTGACCGAGGTATGGAGGAGGGGTTTAAATTAATTTTCTTTAATTTTAAATGTAATTTTATTCATTTTAAATGAGTGTTTTATTTTATTTTATTTTATTTTATTTTATTTTTTTCGCTCCTGATCTCCAGATCTACCCCCACTCTGGCTGTGAGCTCATCTGACCTGATGGGAAGTCATTTATGTAATGATAAGTGCTCACAAAAGATTCCAGCTTTCAGAGGAGAATGTCCTCCTGAACGGCGGCCAATTACTATGCATCAGCTCCCTAGAATTCCCGCTCTTCCCTCTTTATCTCTTTTTTTTTTTTTTCTCTTTCCCTACCCGTATTTATGATTTAAGCCACTCGGACTGTTCAGGCTGAGTACAGCAAAGGGCACCTAGCAGAAATATTGTAATGTTGTTCTTTACAAATTGCATCTTTTCTTTTTAAAGTTTTAAAAAATCAGTTAGTGGACCAAAATGATAGGTCGGAGCCCTCATAATATCAGCGCAGTAACTTTCTAAACATAATTTTGTTTCCTGACAGCCTGATTAAAACCTATGCACCCCGACTCCTTGAAGTAGCATTGCAGTAGGGCAGTCTGATTGGAGCTTGCAATTTTCACAAGTGCTTTTCAGTTTTGTGCAATATGCATGAGGCAGTCGGTGAACAGACCGTGGGCACTCTATGGGCGTGCCGTCTGAGACTGCAACTACAATAGATAGATTTTGGACTTCAAAAACAGCTTAGCTGTTATGTCAGTGACACCATGAAGCCTGTGACCAATATAGATACTGTGTGTATATTAACTAAACATCATTCTCAATCAGTTCTCGCCCAATTTTCTCAGTTTAACCTCCCTCTCTCTTGTTTTTACAGAGTTTTGTGGTATGCTCTTATGTTCCCTAGCCAGAGTTGTCATGGAGATCTATTTTCCATTTTTTAAACTGCTTCTTACCTCTGGTTTTATTTTCCCTCAATCTCTCTCGCTTCTCTTTCTTTGCTTTTTTCTACCTTTCATGATTTCTTTCCTCCATGTGTTGGTTGCCATGGTTTCCCTCACGGAGCGTAGTTGAGGTGTGTAAGCCCGCCCATGCCTTTAGTTTTCATTGTGCTGTCAATCAGCCTGACATCTCTATTGACAATCTCAGCTTGACAAAACACCAGGAAAGAATTTTGGCTTGAGGAATTCATACAAATAATGTCCACGTTTAAAGCTCTGGACTGTTTCACTCTTAGGACTTTTATTGCATTTAAAGCCCACGCTAGACAGTATTCTGGTTGTTCTTTGTTTCAGTTGTTTAGTTGCTTGACTTTTGGTGAGCCAGAAGGATTTGTTCTTTTCCTTTGTTCGTTTTTTCATTTCTCTACAAGGTTGTATTCACATGTAGGCTGTGAAAAAAAAATGTCAAAAAATAACACAGTTCATTGAATGCTTATTTATGTGTTTGTATATATTACAATTCAATAGTTTGGGGTCAGCAAGATTATTATTATTTTAAAGAAATGAATACTTTTATTTGGCAAGAATGGATTAAATTGATCAAAAGTGACAGTAAAGAAATTTATAATGTTACAAATGATTTCTATTTTAAATAAATACTTTTCTTTTGAACTTTCTATTCATCACAACTGTTTTCAACATTGATAGTAATAAGGAGTGTTTCTTGAGCAGCAATTTAGAATAATTTCTGATGGATCACGTGACACTAAAGACTGGAATAATGATGCTGAAAATTCAGCTTTGCCATCACAGGAATAAATTGCATTTTAAAATGTTCTTTTAAATTGTAATGTTTCACAATAGTACTGTTTTTACTGTATTTTTTGATCAAATGCAGACTTGGTGAGCATAAGAGACTTCTTTCATAAACATAAAAAAAAAAATCTTTCTAACCTCAAACTTTTGAGTGGTTATTTATACAATTTATGAAAATTTCAGTTGATTTGTGCACTAAAAGAATGAATCAAAATTATGTAAAAATGACAAACTTGGGTGCAAAGTTGGACCTGCCACTGCAAAGACAGAAATTGTATATGTCATGCAAATTACCTGGTGTTTTTTGGCTGTGCTTTGAAAGCTCAAGGTCAAAAGTCAAATTGGAAACTTTTGGAACTTTGAGTACCTGTAGATGACACTTTGTTCAGAGTTCCATGATTGGGTGATGCTGACATGACTCATGTGAAAGGGTCTTCAGTTACATTTACAATCCCGATATCTCTTGAACACTCAAGAAGACCTGTGCATAATAAACTGAAATAGAAAAGGTTGACTTCTTTTCAGAAGCTCCTCCATTTACTTCACTCTTATTCATTTTTAAACCTTGAGAAAAGTCAAGGACTGAAATTGAAGCTGTGTATCTCTACTTTGAGATCTATGCAGAATGGCTTTTCCCAATGAATGGCACACTTGTCTTTGGCTTCCTTTGCTTTTGTGACACATTAAGGCAGATACACTGCAAGGAAGTCTGAGAGCACGGACAGGTGCTAATGTGACCTATGAGACTGTGAGATGATGACAGGTGAAGACAATGCCTCACAGACACACCTCAAAGCACTATTATCCAGTCTGACAGGAAGTCAGGTGCACGTGTCCACGTGAAGTTAGGGTTTCCTTCTCCTGTAAAAAAGCTTATGTGTTTTTGATGGAGAGAGCCTAGAACTTCACGATTAATTGTTAAAAGATTGTGATCTCAAATAATCTTGTGAATCTTGTGAATTCAAACAACAATCTATTGAACATTTGACAAAATCACACCGGAACATTCAAATCCGCGCCGGCCATGCTGCTGACCCAGTGAAAGCAGTTGTCATGTATAGGTATGAAACTGCTTCACAAACAGTCTTTTCAACCACACAGAATTGTTATTTCTGTGTTACAAATATTCATATTATCACAGAAATCTGGGATAAAAGTTTATAATTTGGATATAAACACTGATGTCTATGGAAGCGATTAAAATAGAGTAAATTGCCTTTTGAAAGTAACATGGCGCTTCAAATAACAATTGTATCATTTATATCGTTACACCACCAGGTGTTGACAAGTGACTGTTAAAAAAATGTATTTGTCATTGAATCATTCATTTAGATTCTTCAAAAAACGCTGATTCATCCAGTAATGAAACAAGTTAAGTCTTATAGGGTTAGTTCACCAAAAAATGACAATTCTGTCATCATTTACTCACCCTCATGTCGTTCCAAACCCATAAGACTTTCGTTTATCTTCGGAGCACAAATGAAGATATTTTTAATTAAATCTGAACGATTTCTGTCTCTCCATTGACAGCTATGCAACTACCACTTTGATGCTTCAAAAAGTTTATAAAGAGATTGTAAAACTAATCCATGTGAATTGAGTGATTTAGTCCAAATTTTCTGAAGAGACTCAATTGCTTTATATGCTGAACATATTTAATTTAAGCTTTTTTTTTTTCCACTTATAAACATTCATCAACTCACACATCAGTTATGGTAAACAGAAGCTAAAGCATTTTTGCTTGACGTGTGAGAACCAATGAGGCTCATTCTCGTGTTACACAGCACATTTGAGCTTCCCCAAAAGGTTTGTTCTCATGCGTCAAGCAAGTTCGGTTGAGCATCTGATTATGTTCTCTGATCAATGTTTATATGTAAATAAAAGCCTAAATTCAATCTACTCATCATATAAAGTGATTGTCTCTTCAGAAAATTTGGACTAATCTGCTCAATTCATATGGATTAGTTTTAGGATGTCTTTATGAACGTTTTGAAGCGTCAAAGTGGTAGTTGCGTAGCTGTCAATGGAGGGACAGAAATCAATCAGATTTCATTAAAAATATCTTCATTTGTGTTCCGAGGAGGAACGAAAGTCTTAAGGGTTTGGAACGACATGTGGGTGATTAAATGATGAGTTATGTAACATTATGTATGTTTTTGCAGGCCCTTGATGGAGAGATTTTAGTTCTCATCGATGAGTGTGTGTACACACAGTTAAATGTGCCAGAACCCCAGTGCAACAGAAGATGAGAAGCTTTGTGTGTTTGTAGGTTTCTCGCTCCCATTTATTGAATGGGAGCAGTGACAATAAAGGTTGTGGCAGCAGATGCCTCAGCATAAATTTCAGTCTGAGGAAGAAAAGATTAAAGCACTCGGGGGGAGATACATGTTTAAGAGAGAATGATGAATAATGCCGCGGATGTGCTCTTCCCCCTTCTTTTTTTAGCAAAGAATTTATCTCTTCAAAAGCTGAGTATGATCCTAAATAAGTAAGTGCAGATGATGTTGTTTTTTTTTTTTTTTTTTTGCTAATTTGTGGCATAATGCAGATGGTAAATGGCAAATGTATTAAATAGCCATGGTAAAATGTTTTCATTGAAACTAAGAGAACTGCAGTCTTATTGGTAGCTGAAAAAAAAAAAATCAAAGTAACCAAAATATTTAATAAACGGATACTTGAGGCCAGCTATTTGTTCAATTTTATGAATGGCATGTGTTCGGATTCTGGCTCAAAATTTCAATGGCTCAAAAGTCATAACCTCGTAACAATGTGAAGGAATGCTATTCTGTAGACACAGAGAATACTGTCTGAAATCTGCTGGCAGATGGCCATTCCACCTTAAAGTCAGCATGAAATGGAAGTTCTGATGGTCTTTTCTTCCATATGGTGATGTATATCAGAGTGAAATGGCTTCTTAAAAAAAAAAAAAAAGTAGGGTGGAACTTTTCACTGTCCATTGGGAATTGTATGGATCGACAGTTAAAAGTGACAGTTTATCCTGCCTCTATCTCTCACAATTTGGCTTTATATCTCACAGTTCACCCTTCGCTGGGAGTTTGATTGACAGGCGATCTGACCAATCATATCGCCAAATCTGCCATTTATGTCCGACAAAGCAGACCGGAAAGAGTAGATTAATGTCAGTGGACTTGAACTTGAAAAAGATGTGTATTGACATCTTTTCGCGGTTGAAACAACATTCCTTCTGATGTTCATTCGTGTTTATTTGGCACTATAGTAGGAAGAGATAACCAGTTCACATGCTGCTTGAACTGAGGTGCTACAGCGATCTGTCACCACACAATAAAGAGTCACAAAACGGTATTTATTGTTTGAATTCCTTAAATGACAACTTGAAAGCTGAGACTTAAAAGTAACCTGCTCTGTCTTGTCTGTCGGCACATTGTCAGTGTCCTCTTAGTTCCGCGATGTATTTTTCACTGCGTGAGAACATGGTGTGGTGTGAGAGTGTCATGGCTTGTTGGACATAGTAACAGTAACTAAGGGAGGCAGGTCTTTGCGAAAGGTCAATTGCGACTTTATTTTACCTATTTGACACTTTAAGTCGCAGTTATGAGATATAAAGTTGTAAGTCACAATTACCTTTTTATTTATTTTTTTTGATAGAAAGGGGCATCCATAGAAATCCATCTCAGCAGTTCTCAGCTTTTTCATTCTGAGGGGAGAAGCTGGTGTTCTTAGCCCGAGGCCAAAACTCTAGCACTCTTATCTAGCAAAGGAACGTCTGTGTATGTTAGTGTGTGCAAGTGACGGCGACACAAAGGGAGTACTGACAGTGTGTTTGACTTTTATGTTTAGAGTTTATACCACGTCTCCATCTTGTGTCCTTGAAAGCTCCGAATGGTCTGAATGTTTATACCATCTGCCCGTTTCATTTAAAGTTTCTTAAACCCTCCCATCTCGCTGAATGCACAGCATCTATCTTGCCACAAGAGAGGTTTTCTACACCAGCAGTGCCCCTTCTTGTATAATTCATCTGTATAAATTAAGAATTACTGTATACTCAGGGAAGCTGTGCATCTTAGTTAATGTCATTTATTATTGTGCTTTCCCTGGTGCATTATTGTCTAGGGTCCTTTGGTCACCTGTAATTATTTTTTAAATAATGAAGAAATATGTTGGCTGTCCTGGGTGAGCCATTTCTGTCTGATATAATGGAGTATGTATGCAGAAGCACTTTGGTTCACTAAGTAGGCCGCTGGGATTGGGGATCTTCACACTTTGCTTTCATGAGCCCAGACATACACAACCATCAGGGAAGATGTATGCACAAGCCGGTGATGCCCCGGCTAACCTACGATTCTCAGCCACCCGCAGATGTTGGGAATTTCTGGATTCAGCAAAAGTGCAGCGACAATGCTATTTATCATAGGCTTATGAAAGTGGGACAGCGTCTCCTCCTTTCTTTATGCTTCTTCCTTGGTTCATCTCTATACTTTCACAGTTTGATTGCTTGTGTAGGACGAGTCAAACCCCTGTGCAAGTTTGCTGAGGGCAGTAAAAGAGTGTTTCTTTAAGTGTCAGGTTTGTTTACTCTATTCAGTGCCGCTAATGTTTCTTTCAAGAGGGAGGACGTTTAGAGGTGGACATTCTGTCAAAGTTTGAGAGTCTTCAGCTCTGGCTTTTTAAAGGCAGCAAGAGTTGCCACTTGCAACAAATTGTACTGTAATATAACACATCCCAGTGAAATAGGAATTCAGTGTGGAAAAAAGTTTGGAAAAGACTTGATTTTATCTATTTGTATTTGATTAGATTGTAAAAAGTGGGCATTATATATCAGAAAACGATGCCTGGATAGATATTTGGCTGTTTATTATTGTCCAATAATAGCCTGTACTTTGCCTTGACTTTTAATACAGTTAACAAGAACTGTAAGCATTAGAAATGTATTTTAATTATGTTTTTAATAGTTTTTTATTATTATATTTTAATCTAAATAAAAACACTTTATTTTATGTACGTTAATGAGTTTTGATATTTATTATTTAGAGCTTACTCTAACTCTGAAGTTAGCTACATATTAATTTTAATTTGAGATTAAGGAGAAGCATCACTTGAGCATTTGTACAAATTTTTAATGTTGTTCCTATAATCTGTACTTTGGTGTGAAGACAAGGGAGTTAAATGTTAAAATCAGTTTTCATTTGGCTGTATTTCCAATAAATACTTTCTGGCATTATCTCTGGCATTAGAGAGCAGTGACTGGTAGCCTCAATAACGCCTCCAAACAATAAACAAAAGAATAAGTGAAATTTTGGACTCCAAGGGGAGTCGCGAATGTCTGGCGAGTCTGATCTTTTGCCTGTACCTCTCCAGAGACATTTACTTTCCCCTCACTGACTGCACTTTCTCTTCCATTTATTCCTTCCTAGCAGGATTCAATTGTTTCCTCTGTCTTTTGCTCAAAAATCTACACTACTGCAGCTCCTACATTTCAAGTATATGAACAGAAGAGCTGTATTTATGCAGTTTTACAATTATCATCCGAATCCACATGTTGAGCTCACAGACTATGAAAAGCTTCTATTATGCTCCTCTAATGCCTGTATTTTTTATATTACTTATCCTTTTCTCTAGAAGTTGGAATAATTTCAAGAAGCAGAACTTTGTTAGTTCTCCAGACACACTAAGATCAGTGTTTTCCTTTACAGATTACATTTCAGTATCACAACTGGGTTGAAACGAACATACTTACAGATCTGTTAGTTATTACAAATACACATTGTTCACCACTGTGGCCACGGACAGGACGATGTTTGGACAATACAGGCTTTTTTTCAACTGTTTTGGATGAAAGACACATGTGATTAATGAGATTAGCCACAGATCATGTTTTGGAGTATTTTAGGACCCTTGTTTTTCCTCCCAGCTCCCTACCATAGCTGCCAAAACGTTCTGAGATCAGGTTTTGATATGAGGAAATACCTTCTGCTAGACTGGTGACCAGAACATTCCCCTGATAAAAAGCACTGATCTGAAAAAAATGAGGAGCAATCTGATTGGATGCCGAGCTGAGATTTAAATAAGTAACACTGAATAAGCTTTTGGCTTAGTTGCAAGAACAACAGCTCATTTTGGTGTTTCCTTGGCCGGAGGTCAAAAGCAAAGTAACAGGATCTAATCGCTCCGTTTCAGTCCTGTTTCGATGACCTACCTCTCTAAGCTCGGAGAGAAATGGCACTGTTCTCTGTGTTGACTAGTCTTGTAAAACTACAACATGTGCAAAATGCACAAAAAACCTCCTTTAGAACACTTGCAGTACAACCGTTTAGCTTCTAATCAAAGCTCACGTGAAGCGTGAGTTGCTTTGAAAATGTGAAAAATTATAGAGTATGTCTCTGCTGTTGTGTTTTTATTGCCAGGCAGGTACCTAATCTGTGTAATAAAATTCACACGAGGCTTGAAATTGCCCAGCTTCCATTCACTTAGGAAATGGATATTTATCTGTGTGCCGTATTTGATGAAGGTGCCAATAAACCCATCATTTAGCATTTATGTGCACTGCAGGAATTTTGTATTGAGCATCAGACAGTGTAATCTTTATGAATCAATGCTCTCTTCTCACTGATGGACAGTATAATCCACTACTTGTCGGTTTTAAATAGTTGTTAACCCAGATGGTGTGTAAAGGAGAGATCCTCTTCTCTTCAATGCTAGAGGTTGAGCTTTTCCTGTAAACATCAACATCCTCTTTTGACTGTTGAATGGACATCCTCCCATCACTCATAAATGGTTTGTTCAAAACCTTTATTTCCCTGCAGAGGTCAGACTTGTTTATCTTTAATTCCATGGCTGAAGGGGCTAAAAAGTTGGAAGGAAGCAGTATTTAAATATGCAAAATTAAACAAATAGCCAATCCAAAGAAGTTTTGTCATTAAGGACTTATGGGTGTGGAACGACGTGAGGGTGGGTAATTAATGACAGAATTTTCATTTTTGAGTGAACTAACCCTTTAAAAGATCCTGCTCAAAAGAATAATTTGTTCATAAACCAGACTTCACTACTTCTCTCATGAATGAACACTTCAGGAGAGCTAAGGGTGGATTTTTAGTGAATGACAACTGTAAATTTCAGTCTGTTTCTTATAAAGCTGTTGTATGACCACTTTTATGATACATTTATGGTGCTTTTGTGTCCTTTTTGAAGCTTGAAAGCTCCACTTAGTGATTGGTATAAAGCTGAATAGTTTTTTTCCCCCTTCATTCAGCCAGGCACAGAATGGCTTGTATACCATTGGTCTGCTCATAGTCTGTAAATGTCAGTCGTTGTGTGTAGATTCAGTGTTTTTAGGTCTAAGTAAGGCTCAATAGGAAGCTTCCTCTGGCAGGCAGTGCGGTGAACCCCCAGTGTGCCGTGTGTGAAGCTGGAATTTCACCCAGCTTTCCTCCCACCAATCGATTGCTGTAGCAGTCAGTCATGAGGGACCACAAGCGAGCAGCACTGTAGCGCTCACACTGCCTCTTTGCTCCATCCTATTGATGTGTCCCACTTTCACACTTTGGAAAAGATCAATGTGCTGCCTTTTGCTTCACTGTAAGCCTTGTCTTTCCTGTTTTTTGCCAGCTTCCTGGTTTGTTTTGTTTTTTTACACATTTATGGTATGACTTGCTGTTTCACACTCTCTCTCTCCCAGGCTTTTCCGGTCCGGGTCCTACAGTAGAGGCATGGGAACCAGGCAGGGAAGCCTGTGAATTATTGTTTGTTTTTGTATGTCAGTATAGATAGTAATGCCTCCCTCAGTCGGATAGCCTCAGAGTAGAAAAGTGATGGATGGATAAGATCATATATACTTTATTGACGGACACAGTCCTCTTTTAGCTTCATCTCGGCTAGCAGAAAACCGAATGGGCCTTTTTGCTCTAGTACTGTTTATAGAAAGCCAATAGAGAGCAATGAGCCCTTAAAAGCTGTTGTTTGTACACACTGGAAGAGTGGAGAGTCTTATTTCCGTGTTTTTTATTGACGTCCATGATGTTGTATGGTGGTAGCCATGAGAACAGTCCCAGGCTGAGCTCTCTGGAGATCGACTATATAACGATCCTGTCTCTTTGCCCCAGGGGGCTTGTCCGGTATGCGGCCTTGACTGCTATCTCTCCACCACTGTGGGACTGTGACCGTTTTTCTTTTATTTATCTATTTATGCACTTCTGTATTCCTTTGAAAAGCAAATCTAAACAGCGTAGGAGGGTTGTGATGATGGCGTGGATGATGATGGCTCAAGAGTTGGCATTAGTGGTCCTGGAGGCTCTAAAGACACACAATATATCAGTACCATATTGGTTATTGGCCAGTATTAGAGATTTTATTTATTTATTCTTATCCTTTGACATTGTTCATGCTAATTTACCTTATTTTAGATCACCTTTCATTCTAACACTCATCTTTAAAAACACTAGCAATTTAACAACGCTGTTAAATTTAATCTCAGCAGTTCTCAAAATAAATATCCATTATTTTATAATGTACATTCTAATGTTGTGACGTTGTGAAGTTTAAATGTACAGTAGGCCTACATCAAACATAACTGAGATCTCCACTAAATAGATGGTTTGCCTGAAAATTATTCTGTCATCATTTACTCATTCCAAACCTCCATGACTTTTTTTTTTTTTTTTTCCCTAGTAGAACAGAAGAGGAGATGTTTGGAACGGACAGTCTCAGTTTCACTTTCACTGCATCTTTTTTCCATACAGTGAAAGACTAATGAAAATCTTCTTTTTATGTTCTATGGAAGGAAAATTGTCATAAAGGTTTAGAACAAGGTCGAGTAAAGGACAGAATTTTCACTTTTGATTGAACTATCCCTTCAAGTCTCCCTTCAAGTCACTACTGAACTCGCCATTTAAAAGTGTTTGAGAGAGTCTCCATCTTTCTGCCAACAATGCTCAGCTGAAAAAACAGTCTTGCTCGAACTGACGTCACTGCTGCTAAAACCTTTTCGTCTGGTACTGTAACATCTTTGTAAGGTTAGAGGTCGATGTTTAACTGCTCTCTAGAGGATTCTCAGCCTGTCCAAGACTTTTCCATATAAGTCAGCCCCCCAGCAACCACCCAAACAGCAAAATGGTTCACTGTCCCAGGATCACTTCATCAATCAAACTCTCATCCTAATCTGCCCCTAGCCGCCTCTTCTGCCCTCTTGGTTTCTCTTTTCCATCTATATTGTTTGTTTATGTCACATGGGTTATCTTTAACTCCTTTTCTGTTCTACTTTTCAATTCTTTACAATTTTTTCTCATTGATGCTAATATATATATATATATATATATATAATATATATAAAATATATGGTTGTTCATTGGATAGAGGAAGAGCTGAATATTTTATATATAAAATATATGGTTGTTCATTGGATAGAGGAAGAGCTGAATGTGGGCTTACGGTCAATTGTAAGAAAGTGGCAGGGTTTAAGCAAAATATGTCACCAAAGAGAAGTCTGTCATTTTACTGAAGGGTCGAGTTATGACATTTTGATTCAGAATTATGATATGGAAAATATGCAGTGATGAGTTGATCACAATAAGATCAATAACATGCATTTAGAAAATAAATAAGGTGAATTTCCATTTTTAATGTCAATTTAAAGTGAGACTAGAATGTCCCATTTTTGGGGGGTATGCCATTATATGTTTTCAGTCACTATCACTATAATGCTTTAGAATTGAAGCTAAGTCACTTAAATCGAACTGTGGTTGCAATTCTAACATCATTTCTGCATTCGGGGAGACATCAGCATGTTGTTTTTAGTGTGTTCAGCATCTTTTAAGCTCTGCGGTCAACGTTGGATTACCATGTTGTTGGGGGGTATCAGAGTAAAGAGTTTGAGCTAAGCGGGGTTAATGTCAAATCTCTTTCTGCTTCCTCAGCCCTTAGTTGGCATTGGATGTCAGTTTGTCAGACAACAGGCCGCCTGGGCTATAAGTAATTCAGCGGTGTCTGGTTCTTGTTGTGTTTATAGGCTCTTGGTCTCACATAGTAACCTTGGTACTCAAGGGGTCTTGGGTTGAGGTCCCTCAGTGTGAGAAATGTGATGTTCGATTGAGAAATAGGTTGAAATCTGCTACTGTAATTCTGAATGTCACTGACCTTCAGAGACATCTTCCAGCCCACCTGGCGCACAATGTGGGGTACGAGTGAGGATGCAAGAACTGTTAAGTTTTTATTTTTATTTTTTTTTATATATATATATATATATATATATATATATATATATATATCTTCCCAAACATATTTGCAGTTTGCACTGTTGCTATTTTCATCAAGTGCTTATTGTCATGTTTTTCTAAAAACCTGCTTGAATTAGAAAAGATTTGGAAAGCAATGACGATTTGATGCATGATTTTGAATTTGTCGAGAAGCACCAAGCGTAAATTGATATGAAGAAAGCCTTAAGGAGTTTACTTTGGGGGGGAAACAGTGGCCTACAGTAGCCGTGGGCTTTGAATAACTTAGTTCAAGCTTACCACTGCAGAAAACATAAATCATACTGGGGGAAAAAAAGAAACAAACAGCCCAGAAAATTTGAATTACATTGAACTCAACAGGAAGGGGAAGGGAGGGTTGAGGTCGGTATAGATGGTTAAGATATGGTAATTTCAAGGAATTCTTTCTCGGTGATATTGTGGTCGCTGGAATGTGATTACAGCATAGAATGTGGCCTTGGGATTTGTCAGATCATATGACAGCATCAAAGCCAAGAGAGATGATTGGGTAATGGGTGCCACAGGGGATGACTTTTAATTGCTTGAAGCAGTCTGACAGCATACCACAAATACACTACATATGCTCTGGTTTAGGAGTCCTTCTGAAGTTTTGGCTTAATAGCACAGTATAGAAGCTGAGGAGTTTAATGTCTCTCACAGACCAGAGAGGAATGGAAGAGAACAACTTGAGGATATATGCTCAGGATTTGACGTCATCCAAGCTAATGACCATGCTGAAGCCAGTCTAGGTATATAGCTGGTCTCCCAGTCTAGCCAAGCTGTTTTGTTTTGGTGGTTTTAGAGTGGTCCTTGAAAGCTGGTCAGGCTGGGATACCAATGAGCTGACCAACTTAACCAGTTAAACACCAGACTTAGCTTAAGACCTGGGTTAAGCTGTTGTTTTCAACGGGGGAACCATGTTTTCCTCTGCAGTCCCTATGCAGTGTTGATATAGGTGTATTACCTCATTAGTTTCATGAAAACTTGCTAAACCAAGTGCTCTTATATTGACAGGTTGGGGGATCCATTGAATGTGTTAAGGTGACCTCATCATTATCAATTAATGAGGTGGAACACTAGTAGTCTCAATTCCAGGTGGTCTCCTGATGTTTGTGCCTGGAGTGAAACTGAGACAGCACTAAATCTGCCATACACTAAGCACCTTCCAGTAATGCATGTCATTGAAGTCCCCCTTTTCCCCCAAAGTATTTTATTGGGCTGTCAAAGTTAAGATGTTAACACATACTTAAACGTTTAACACTTTTTTTTTTTTTTTTAACACAAGTGATGCATTTATTCAATTTGACATTATAGTTTCTTTTTTGTAAAAGCTGCAGCAGTTAAACACACATGAAACAGTACCGTAGAGCTCCTGTTTATCTGTAAATATGGAAAAAAGACTTCTTAATATTTTTTACATTTTTAATGAGGACTTAAAAATATAATTAATCATGATTATAATATATTTTAATCCATATATATGCATGCATATTAAAATTTGGGGGACAAAACTTAGGTAGTGGTTATCTAAAAAAGTGGGGTATAAAAATGGATAGATTTAATTTATAAAATTGTGTAGACTTGGTATATGAAGGGACAGTGTTGAAGTGTAATTTTATTAGCGTGAGGGGGAAAAGGGACCTTTTTATGAGTCAGCCATTCTTTTTAAGCAATCAAATTGCACAGTTATCTGGAAATAACAGCTAGTGAGCTTGTTCATCCTGCCTTATCCAATGTGGACACTGCTCCAGCATATGACAAAGGACAGACTAATTCTAAATGACTCAGCAATAATGAGCAAAAATGTAAACACTCTATAGCACTGTACTCTGTACTGGAAATTATAGGGCACTCCTGTTTGAGGTGGACAGTATGATGAAGTGTCATCTCCACACTAGACATGTGTTTGTATATATATATATATATGAGAGAGATGTGCAGATTTACCCTTCACATGCTGTAGTTATATGCACACACACAGAACTTAGGTTTCTGCGAAAGATACACATTATATGCATTTACCAAATATGCAGTCGGTGATGTAATGGCATCTACAGTTTAAGGTGACATTTAGACCTCAATAAGGTTTAGCTTATTATCGTCATATTACAGTCATTATGATAGTGTTCACCTTACTTATTTCTAAATTAGAACCTTTTTAACTGCTATATGTGTGGCAGTGCTTGAATCTGTATCAATACTCTGTGAGTTTAGAAACTGCAGTAAACGTTTCCCTATTATTTCCCAGTCATCCGGCACTGAATCATTATCAGTGACACTCACAGAGTGTGTAAAGACTTTGTAAGCTGTGTAATTGTTAATACTCTTTTTGATCAGAGTGAGTTGTTTGTAATAGCACGATTTCTCCACGGAGAACATTTTAACTGTTGTTTTTGTAATCCATTGGTCTGCTTCTACTGGATATGGATCACAGATATGCTAATGCTCTTAAGCACAGGACCATGAGCATTAGCAATTTTGTGGCCAAGATGATGTAATTCTCTAAGATTTATGGACACTCTAAAGTCTAAAGCCTCCTTATTCTTTATGAATGTTATTGCCATTAGCATTTGCATAGATCTTGTATTATTGGCAGCTGATGTCATAGTTTAGGACTGTATGAAAGACTTTGTCTCAAGTGGTGTCTTGACAATTGGAATTACGTGTCAGCTTTAAAATTCAAGGTGCGGTCACATTTACCATTGTTCGATGGATTTTAGTGAGGGAAATCTAATCATTTCAATAAGAATGCATGCATTCACGATTAGGATGTGGGCAAAAGATTGCTCAAACGGATTTTCCACTTTGTCCAACAGAAAGCTGCTTGATTTGAAAGTGACTTCTGTGTGAGCTTTGCTTCATGCATCGCTGGACAATTGACGATAGGCAATAAAGCTATTTTTCCTACAAATGTGACCACCTTCATTGATATAAACCACTTGTGTTGTTGTTTCTGATTCTCAATAGGATGATACTGCATAGAAAGAAAGCTGTTACTTTACCATTGCATGTTGATTTGGTGATACTTTCATTCTAGAGCATCTTTCTTCATCTCACAGTGGTTGTTCATAACAATAACTTAATGCGCTTACTTCCTTTCCCTGTTGTCCTCTCAGTTCAGCTTCTCAAGTTATCCTAGAATGCCTATTTCCTAGATAAAAATGTGCTCAAACAAATATGTGGAATAGTTTTTTTTTTCCAGTAGCAATTATTTCTTGAAACAAGATCTTTAAATGTAAATTCACATGTAAATGTCCAAATCTACAAGCTGTTTTCTGTTATTTGCATTTAATTCTGTTAAATTTTTTGAGGAAGCTGAATAAAACATAAGTGTTGTGCTCAGGGGGACGGCTGAAACTAAAGAAATGACAAAATAAAAAAGAAATAACAGGATACTCTACTTTAGTTGGTTTGAGGCTATTTTAGAAAGCATTTTTAGAAAAATTGGTCTCCATTGCCATAGTTAATGTCATAGCAAATGCTAATGTAACATTTTTATCATCGGTGGGTGTTTTTTTTTTTTTTTTAAATCTTTCTAGCACTTACATCATATTGTCTGCCATCATCTTATCAGAGCCAAGATGGACCACTGAAAAAATCATAGAGAAATTAAAGCCTGACTCCCTGTGTTTAGAGCTGGAGCTCTGACATCTCCCAGTTGCAGATTAAAGAGAAGTTAGTACGCTCTGGCACTCTTCCCCTCTGCTCTCTCGCTTTCATTTTGCCTTGTTCTTCCCCTCTCCTCATTCCTCTGTTTGCTTCCCCTGAGTCAGAGTGCTGCTTTTCTCCTCAAATGTTGGATGATATGAAAAAGGGCAACTGAGAACACAAGTTGCTGCTCCTCAGATACTGGACCAGCCACTGACATCCTGTGATAAGGATTCATTCACTGCAGTGCTCACTTTAAGTCACACATAAAGGCATTTTCCAAAATAGTGCTCTTGATGTGGACTTACAGTACCGTGGTGTTCGTTTGCACTAGCTTGTGACATCCGTGAGACCGTAAGGTTGTCCCATTTGTCATTTTATATGCCCTTTTTGCAAAGTCTGTACTGATGCAGAATCTGCACAGATTATTTTCATCTTGGCTCTTATTTGCTCTACAGACCGCAAGGTTGTTTTAAAGTGCTTGCTTTTTATTTGGAGCCTTTTTTAATTTGAATGCCCAGATGTTTAAGGTTGTCTAGCAGATTAAACTGACAGGAGCTCTATAAGGCAGTTTCTTTTATAGATTGTGTGGTTATGTCAGCCTCCATGACTGTATGAAGTGCAGCAGTAAAGCTTAGTAGAGCACATTGCTGCTTCCTAAACCATCCCTGTTTTGGCACCAGCCATTGTCTCCTAGTGTCTTCTGACTCCAGTCTCTGCTGATTATGTTCAGTGGATATTTTATCTCTGTAGTGATGAATGTCTAACTGGTATACATGTTTTGATTCTTGTATGGAGCTGCAGGGTTATGAGTCTGATCTTTTCTCTGTTGTTTGTCTGTCGGCCAGATCTGCTTTTAAAACAAAAGAAACCCATCAGTGTACTGGCTGACTGAATTGTTCTGTAAAGAAAAGCTACAGGAAGAGAATTATGTACTGTGGTATTACCATATTTTTTGGACATGCTGTGAAATTTATTGAAATATCTTTGTAAATTAAAATACATTATATAATGATACATGACTGTTTCCCAGCCTCAAACATAAGCACTCATGCTATAAGTTGACAGTATTAGTTGTTTTCTGATAATTTTCAGTATTCTTATGCACAGATGATTTTACAGGGATAGTTAACCAAAAATAAACTTAACCATTTACTCACTTTGATGTCATTCAAAACCAGTGAGTCTTTTTTGTAGGTTACAAAATATGGTGTTTTTCATGAAAGTGAACATGCTCATTTTAGTAGAAGATTTCAGACAGCACTTAGAGGCTTTTGCATCTGAAGTCTTTATATATATATATATATATATATATATATATATATTATATATATATATATATATATATATATATATATATATATATAATATATATATAATATATTCATCTGCTTTTTATCTACATTTTTTTCAAATTCTGATTTGAATTGAAACATCTCATTTTTAAAAAGTTTTTAGTACTTCTAACTACTTTAGTATGTGACAAAGTAGAGATAATTATAAGGTTCCACCTTTAACTTTTGCTTTGAACGCACATTATTCCTGACAGCTAAATGAATTGGTACCATATAAAGGTGAAAACTGTTCAGTAATATTAATAATGGAATTACTTTGAGGTGTGCTCATATTTAATACACAATAGATTAATATCATTTATTTTTCAAGTGTTTTATTGCCCCCAGCAACTGTAACGGGAATGACTGTAACACTCTGACTTCTAGTAATAAATGTATTATGAACTAGTCTTTTTCATTATATAGTCAGTTTTGATACATCTAATATGTTTATATCTTTTCTTTTTTTTTTATTATTAAAAGATGAATAGTACATTATTATTATTATTATTACCACTATCATGGTACATTTCAAAGTACCACAGTATTGCGATATCATCATTGTGCCATAACACATAGGCTACTTCTTTTGTAAGAGATAGTAGAAATGTAATTGTGGCTTATTAACTGTCTGTCAATTACATGCTGGTTTCAGGCTCCATTTATCATTGTGAAAATTGTTTGTTGACCACTAAATGTATTTGCTTTAGACTGATTAATGAGAATCTCAGTAAAACAACAGTGACATTTAAAATTCAGCTTGTTCTTCTCTTTGGAACGCTCATGATTTTTTTTTTTTAAAAGGGGGGTAGGAAGGCTGTCTGTTTGCTTGTGTATGTGTGTGTGTGTGTGTGTGTGTGTGCGTGTGCGTGTGTGTGTGTTTGTATGAGTCATGGACCTGCTTAATTGCCACGGTTTCTCAACTCAAACCAAAGCTGCTATACCCAGAAACTTGGCTTTTTGTGGAGAGAATTTCTTGGAAGAAAGATCTGATATTGAATTTAACTAGTCCATCGGTTTGTAGCGGCTGTTATTCTTTTGTGAAAGGCTTACAAATCAAAATAAATATAAATCAGTGTGGGCTAATTTGGCTGTGTTTTGAATAACTAATGAGCAGCTCACTGTAGCTTTACTGGTGTCTCATTACAGAGTGATAATATGCGCTTTGTCTTTGAATGGTCTCTGATTTGAGAGCTGCTGGAGCTGCAACACTCCCAACCCTCGTTTACATGTTGTCCTATTTTTTATTTTATAAAATGGTTGCCGTGGTTTCCTCTCTTCTTCAGAGAAACCCAGGTGCAGGTAGCTCATTATAAGCCTGTAGCATGTGCATGCTTGTGGTTGTTGGCCAAAAAGCTGACCATATTTCTGTTCTTCTTGTTCATCAGCTGAGGTTGCCTGAGGTACATTGATTTTTTTTTTTTTTTTCGGCCTTCGCAGGTTCTCCTTTCACCATGGTAATGAGTTTCTGCCAATAAATGTTATCTCAGTAAAAGTTAAGGGAATAATAGACCATCATCCAGGGTTAGACAATTTAAAAATAAAGCTTTTTCTTTTTTTGATTCACCTGTATAGTAACTTTGCACTGTTAAAAATGTATAATTTTATGATTGTTTCCCAGCCTCAGACATTAGCACCCATGATACCTGTGTAATGTTTAACCATATTAGTTGTTTTTTATTGATTTCCAATAATCTTGCCGAAAGATGATTGAATTAAAGGTTATTTTTGAGTTTGTCATTTACTCACCATCATGTCATTCTAAACCTGTATGACTTTGTCTTTTATAGATTACAAAAGGAGATGTTATGCATAATGTTTATGCTGCTCTTTTCCATACAATGAAAGTTAATGGTGGGCAGAGGTTGTAAAGCTTCAAAACTTACATGAAAGCACCTCAGACCTCATTTGTGCAATTTGCATATCAGCATATTCATAAGTCATATTAGAACCAATGATGTTTGACATCATACCTGGCATGTCACCTCTTGATGCTAAATTTCGAACAACTTCAATCTTTCCTCTCACAAAGCTATCATATGACTTCAAAAGACTTAGGGCTTGTTCACACAGAACGCATTTTTGCTTAGAAAAACATGAGACGCGGGCAGTGGAATGGGGAAAAAACGGAAGCTCTCAAAGTGTGATTTTTTTTTTTATTTTTTTTTTTTAAGTTTTTAAAGATTTTAACTTAAGCGCCACGTTTTTAGAACGCTATGTAATGTGCGAGACGCTGCAAAAGACGCAAGACGCGAGCGCAACGATTTTGCACGTCCGTCTAGCATGTGTTTACATAGAAAAACAATGGAAAAGTAGAGCATTGGAATAGAAAAACACATTCTGTGTGAACGGCTCCTTACAATAAATGACTTTTAAAATCTGAACAGATTTTAAAACACCTAAGCATGAAACACTTGCAGACTTTGTAAATGGTTACATAGAAAAACTGGGCACCATACACTAAACGACTGAGGATCACACATTAACAAACATTTAAGTTTTTCCCGAACCCAACAAACTCAGAAAGAAATGCTGCTAGGAGATGTATGACAAATAAGAACAATGGGTCTCATTCACTAAGCATGCGAATGCACAAATTTGCACGTGAAATGTGCGTAGGAACGATTTTAAGAGCAGATCACGATTCACCAAAAATTTTGTACTAAAAATCATTCTAAATTTATGACAAAATATAGGAACAACTGAAAGCACTCGTACGCAAAAAAATAAAATAAAAATTGTGTTAAGAAGTTATATAAATACAATATTACAAATACTAATACAAATACGAAATAATCCATGCAATTATTAGTGAATGAGACCCACTGTGTTTTAAAATCTCTAAATATCAAACATGTTTGATATCTTCTAGATGGAATTATAGTCTGAAGCTAAAAAAAGTCTGTGCCCATCTTACACTACACAATTTTCTATAAAATCCGACTGCCAGAAAACAGCAGACTAGCTCTGATTTTCAGCAACTATCAATGAAGGCTGATTTATACTTCTGCGTCAAGTGTACGCCGTAGCTACGGCGTAGGCTGTGTGTAGCACGCGTAGCCTACGACGTAGCCTGACGTGCACCTCTTCAAAAATGTTACAACGCGTCAATTGTACACAGACCGCAAGCGCTGTGATTGGTCTGCTAGAACCCCTCCCTCAGGTCAAAAAACTGGTGCGGAGCAATCGGAGAAGATTTTTTAACTTTGTTTTTTTTAACTAAGTTAAATTTTTTTTAACTTCCATATAAATGAAAAAATGCTCTGTTTCAGGGGACACATGCAGTCAAACTGCAACAAACTGCAAATTTGCCGCTTCTCTGCCGCTTCTATTTGTAAGCTTCTCTGACAACGTACATTACAAGCTGCTTCTTCTTCGGCTTTTGCCTTGATCCTCAACATGACCGCGGACACTGCCTACTAGTGGTCTGCATCCACGTCGACGCGGACAACGACGCAGAAGTATAAATGAAAACAGACGCATAGACTACGGCACAGAGGCTCCGGCGTAGGTCCGACGCAGAAGTATAAATCAGCCTTGACTCTTCCTGACTGCTAATCTAGGCAAAAGTTGTGTTTATTCCAGCCTATGGAATACAGCACATGAGTTGTATGGACTAGTTTAAAAGCACTAGTTTAATAGCTGGTCACAATTTACTTTCATTTGTATGGAAAACATTAACATCTCCTTTTGTGTTACAAGAAAGAATGAAAACCAAGCATGTTTGAGTGACATTTTTTTTATGTGAGAATCTTTAAAAAATGAGCTGCTTTCACTCTCTTATTTCTTGGTGACATTATGCAAACCTGCAATTTTTTTCTTTACACAGTCAGTTCTAGTGTCTTTCTCTGTTTTTATTTTCTTTCCTTTGTTCTTGCATCTTTTTAAAAAAAAAAAATAAAAAATCTGTGGCTCTTCAGTGAGGTGCTCAAAGAACAGCTGTGGTGTTTTAAGACTAAACTAACTGATCCTAATTTTTCAATCTAATTAAAAAGTCTTTTGTTTCCCCACACCATGCCATATGGACCTCTCAGTCTTATTTATTTAGTTTTTAATTTATACTTAAATTTAAACACTTTATGATGTGGTTCTTCTTTTTAATTGCTCACGCTGCATCAGAGAACAGATCCAGAGTTTAAACACAAATCCTCTCATGCGTTTCTTATGGAATATAACCAAGTTTACAGCAGAGCTGTTTCTGTGTGCTGTGTATTACAGGCTCCCCTAAGTGAGATGTGCACTAATTTGCTGGAAGGCAACGAGGTTCCACTGAAAAACTGATATTGGATTTTCTCAGTACGATTATACCGCCTCCATCCTTGCAGGGGGAAAAAAAAAACACACACACGCACACACCAAAATAACAAATTCTGACAAATTCAGCCAACTAGTTCAGTACTAGTGCAATTATTTTCAGCTGTCAGCTACAATAACCTTTCTCCTCTGTTTGATATGAAAAGCGTGCAGAAAACTGAAAGAAGCTGTCGTCATATGCTTATCTCTCATTTGAGTAATGATTACATGCCTGGTTCCTTGATTTTAGGGTCAAATGATAAATCATATATGCCTATGGTATATTTTATGAATAGGCTGCCACAGTGCTAGATGGTTGGGGGTATTTTAAGGAGGTATCTCACGACTTTGACAGAAGAGTCTCTTCCTCCTAGGTAGGTAGATGTAGGAAGCTGAAGTGAAGAGGATGTGTGGGTGAGGAAGTGTTTAAAATCACACATGGAAGACTTGATTATTACCTTTCACTACATCAGAGGATGTCGCAGGGAGCGACCTTACATATCTCAAAATGGAATCGGAAACTAGGAATTTTCTTCTTTTTTTTTATTTTTTATCCCTGCTGAATAAAAAGGTTAATCCAGGCATGCAGAGTGAATTAACGTAGCTGAAAAGCCGTAGAGGTTGTTTGCCAGAACAGCAAAGCCACTGAATGTTATTTCTTGCACCAAAGCACTCTTTGTTTGTCAGGATCATTTCATTTATGGAGCCACAAAGTCTAGAAAGGAATTCTTCAAGATGTTACCTCATTCTCTCTCAGGATTCACCCCAAACGTCCTCCGACGAGTCATGCTTCGACAAAACATGTGGAAACCGCTGACAGACTTTGTTGTAGTAATAAACACCCTTCCACCAGTGAAATAACCAGTTGCTTAGTCTGCTGTGATGGAAAGATGACAGTTTCTCATACTGAGACATTCAGCAGCATGTTCGAACTAATATTAAGATGTCTAGCATAAAAGAAGCCCCCAGTGGTGTTTTTAATGTGAGGGATGTAATGAGTCTGGCGTAGAACTCTTGCCTCTAACCAAAGTTGCACAGATGTAGCTAAACCCTTGCCAACATCGGAGTGTTTCTCGTAGTGTTTAGACCAGAAACATGTCACTATTTGTTTTGGTGTGATTTAGAGGCTAAGTGGTTTGGGCAGACAAGAAATAGAGCTGTGAGTTGTTTATCACATATCGCTCACATCCCATTCCTTTCTTACATCAGAATCTAAGTGGACGCTCTGGGCGAACATTCCATCACTTTCTTTCTCTTTTATGAGGCTGTTCTGCATTCTTAGATCAAACATCTTTGGCAGTATTGCTGGCCGAGTGTATCCCTGAGTATTGAGAGACAGCTGGGGCGTGGCGTTGGGTGGATGGGGGTTGGCCAGTGCCCACCCAACAGGGCTTCTGCCCTTCATCTCCATCTTCTGCTTGGCAGATTTGTGAGTTTACACTACCGTTCAAAAGTTTGGGGTCTGTAAATGTTTATAATGTTTTTGAAAAAATGATCACACAGGCTGCATTTGATAAAAAATAAAATAAAATAAAATACAGTAAAAAAACATTAAATTTATGAAATATTATTACAGTTTAAAATACTTTAATATAATATATATATATTTACATTTTGAAAATTTAAATTTCAGCATCATTACTCCAGTCTTCAGATTACTTGATCCTTCAGAAATCATTCTGGTTTGCTGCTCAAGAAACATTTATTAGTATCACAGTTGAAAACAGTCGTTAAAAACCGTGAACTTTTTTTCAGGATTCTTTGATGAATACAGTTTAAAAGAACAGCATTTATTATCTAGTATTTTTTTTTAGTAACAATGTAAAAGTCTTTACTGTCCCTTTTGATCAATTTAATGTGTCATTGCTGAATAATAGTATTAAGTTCTTTCAAAAAAAAAAAAAAAAATCTCACTGACCCCCAATTTTCAGAACAGTAGTATAACTGACTGCTATAGCCCTGGGTATACTTCGGTTTACCCACTTCGGTACGCGCACAGTCTTGTAAAGTATACTTCATTTGACTCATACGCATACACAGGCGCTCAACGCATTTTCTAATTCATTCCCTCGATTTATAAATCATGCGCATGATTTATAAATTGAGGGAACGAATTAGTAAATTGTGCGCACGATTTAGCCTACTATTTTTTTTTTTTTTTTTTCTGCATGTCATGTCCGGGGCTCCGTACAAATGAGGGTACTTTCTAACGTCTTCATGTCTGTTCTGTTTATGCAGGTTTTCTTTGAATACTGTACCTTCAGCGAATCAACGCCCCGAGGGCATGGTTGCCAACTTGTCTATAAACTAATTACTGCAAAAAAAATTAAATGTGCATGTGCGACCTGCGTCTAAAAGTACGCACGGTTACAAAAATCCGGTGGTGCACGTACTCTTCTGATGACGAAATTCACGTCACGCACACTGTACGTGTACTGACCCTCGCGTATGTGTTTTTTCAGGATCTACTTATTTATTCAAAACTGTATTTATCCATAAAATGACTTGAATACTTCTATGATGCACATGTTTTACATTTCTGTTTTAAATTCATTTTGATCATTTTATTGGACATAAAGTAAAAAATATCAGGATGGTATGACCCTCCTGATTTTCATGTGCTGGCTTGACTTGATAATCCAGACAAAGATGCTTGACGCAGATGAACGATGAAATAGCATTTAATTAATACCAGGAACCATAGCCTACATATAAACACCAGCACGAAACTTCAACACAAGACAAAGAACTGAAGAAAACTGAGGGTATAAATACATAGGATGATGAGTACCAGGTGAGAGACTAATCAATGAAACAATGAATAACTATGGCAACTAACAAGAAACAATGAAAACATAGAGACAAGAACTGAATACAGGCACATTAAGACAAAGGAATACTGAGTTAGCTAACTCATACATTTTGATAGCAATTTACATAAAATATTTAGTTAATTAACTTTTTTATTTTGAGTTTTTGCAAATCAAATGAGTTATTTACTTCACTGTAAACCCTAAGAAAATACAAAAAAATGCCAACTTGTTAATTTGCTAACATGTTAACAATAACATGGTATAGCACTTACTGAATGAGTACAGCAACTTAAAACATGTAACTTACTTGCTCTCATACCAAGCCACATGCACCACTTGGTAACTCTCCACAAACCCACATTAACAGAAACTCTTCTAAATTAGCATAACAAAACATTAATCACTACTAAATCTCTCTTATCATTAATCTTGTGCAAAAAAAAAACATTATATAACACTAAATTTTAGTGTTTACTCTCCCTTTCGAGTGCCATGGGCAAAGCATGCTGGGAAATAGAAATCCCAGTCCAGTTTCAGTTAAACTTAAGTTTGCCTAAATTAAAAGAAATGAGTTCATACAATTCAAAACAATGAAACAGTTCAGTTTACTTGAAATATGTCAGTGCTGTGAACACAAAAGAAAAAGAAAGTTCTTAATACTCATAGCAGTTAATTTAACTGAATGAATTTGTTCAATTTAAGTTTGTCCTACTCAAACCAGTTAAGTATTTTGAGCATTAGGGTTTACAGTGAAGGCATAGTTAGTTCAGATTATAAAATGTCATGTGGTGTGACTGCCTAAAGCAAATGATATTTGTAAATGATTCATTCATGATATCTGTAAAAAAAAAAAAAAAAAAAAAAAAAAAAATTAAAAATGTATTTAAAATAACAAAATATTTTATTTTTTATTGTTTTGTTTTCATGATTGTTACACCACATGACATTTTATGTCAGTAAATTTAAACTTTTTGTAGAACCATATGAAACCAACCACAATAGAGTGCTTCTAAGAGCTCTTATTTGTCATCTTATTCTTGTGCAATAATTCTTCGTACATTTAAAATTGAGTGTCTTCATGTCAAAATTTTTCATTCAATTTGACTTTTTCTAATATTTATTAGAAAGTTGCCCACCCATGGCATCCTAGTAACACCACTGAATGAGAGGGAAGAGAAATAGTTAAACAATAGAAGTGGTAGGTGGTTTACTGGATGACTGATAATAAATTCTTGAACATCATTCCAAAAGAACAAACAGTCCCCAAGCCCACAGTGGATGAATCACATTACGAGTGTAGAATGTAGAATCTGAGTATTTTATGATTTTAATGTGCTGACTGACTGAATATACTTAAACTTGCCTTTGATTTCATTTGCAATGCACATGGTCTTAATTATATTTGCAATCTCAGGAAAGTTGTTATCATTTGCTTCATGTACTGTACGTTCCTGTCTGTTCTCATTAGCATACTCGAATAACTTGTTCGATACCTTTGAGTAGTCATCTCCTGCTTTTAAGCACGTATGCCCTCTCACTGCCTGTGCCTAGTGAACCGGTAATAACTTAAAGCAGACTGATGTTTAACTGTTGGCGATAAGCTTTATTGCACCTCTTTTGTGGATCCGAAACTGGTTTTATAGAAGAGAAGTTGGCTGTTACAGGGCCATTTGTATCACCTTCAGATCTTTCAACGTTATGAACTATTAAAGCAAATATCTCGCTCTTCACTTGATCTTTTCGGCTCATACTCTTCTTAAGTGGTCATTGCTTAAAGGTCAGGAAGCAACCTCACAATGCATTCGCAGCCACTGCAAATAGCTTATTTCATTCAGAGAAAGGCACATTGCGGTTTGAAACGGCTTCCTCTTGTCCCTAGACCTCGCCTCATAAATATTGTACAAAAGTCGAAAACTTGGAAGAAGAAAGAGGAGACGAGGCGGTGGGGAAGAAGAATAGAACGGAGGCGGAAAGTAGGGCAGAGAGGAGCGAGTCAGAGCAGCCCAAAATGATGATAGAGGGAGAAGAGGTGCTTATTAGAGGACTGCAAGGATTTTAACACTCCACACATCTGCTGCTGCTATTACTGTAGACAGCCCCAGTGAGGCATAAATGAGCACTGTGGCCCTTCAGTCAAAGCAGCACCTCTCACATGACTACACCATGTTTAGATATGCAGCCAAAACATCGTGAGGAACTTTGTGATGTTTTTTGGATGGCGTTTTGCGATTGTGTGTGATGATGCGTTTTCACAGATATCAACAAAACAAGTAACAAGTAACACTTTAATGTCTTAAGATTAGTTAAAGGGGTGGTTGATTACAAGTTCACTTTTTTAACTTTAGTGTGTAATGTTGCTGTTTAAGCACAAACAACATCTGCAAAGTTACAACGCTCAAAGTTCAATGCAAAGGGAGATATTTTCTTTTAAAGAATTCGCTGTTTAAGGACTACAACAAACAGCTGGTAGGGACTACAACGAGCTTCTTACCACTTAAAATTTACATAAACCCTGCCCCCAAAATCATGCAATAAAAGGGGCGAGGCCATGTTCGGCTGCTTTAGGGAAAAGGAAGAGTTGTTGTAGTAGAGTGTTGTTGCCATGCCGTCAACTGCTTCACAAACGAGAGTCAATTCAACACTGGATTTGCACAAAATATTAACATGACGGCACATGCTAGTTGATGAGTTGAATCAACTCCACGGCAGCTACATAAATGTATCCACTAACTTCCAGTTGCATTTGTTGTCACTTCTTCCTGAATCTCTCAATCAGTGTCCGAGTCCGGTTTGTAAAGCTGAACACAGTGACAATCGTCATTTTGGCTGTGTGAGCAACTGAAGTGCGAGCTGTTAAAGCTCCACCCTCTTCTGGAAAGCAGGCCAGGAGCAGCAGCTCATTTGCATTTAAAGGGATACACACAAAATTCTGGGGGACACCAGAGACTTATATTACATCTTGTAAAAGAGGCATTATAGGTCCCCTTTAATGAATTAGCTAAGAATCTATTTTTTTTTTCTTTCTTTTTTTACAGCATGTATTAATCTTTGTTCATGTTAATGAAAAAATACAGTTTTTCATATTTCCACCATTTTTTTTTTTTTAATTTAAAATACATTTATAACACTATTCTATGTTATTTTATCTTGGCAGTAAATTACAAAAAACGAATTAACAGCAAATTTTATATCATTCTCTCTTCTGACTGCTGTAATTAATCTCTTTATATATATTTTTATATATACTTTATATATACTTTATATATATATATATATATATATATATATATATATATTTATATTTTTCCCTCTTTTGGAAAGTCGTGGAAATGCTATTGTGGATTATTTTTTTTTCTTTTACTATTAGAGCAAATGAGAATACAAAAATTATATTTGCTAATTATCTTCTACCATTCACCACTATAGAAGTTTACCCAACTATGATGACTTTCGCGTCGGAACCCTGGAAATGTGAAAAGGGTCCATGAAACTGGCTTTAAGACATCTGTCAGTTGGAGTCTTTGTGGCATTTGTTGAAGTTTAAAGGGACAATCCACACAAAAATTAAAATTATGTCATTTACTCACCCTCATGTTATTTCTGTTTTAGAACAAAAGATACAAGATATTAAAAAAATAAATAAATTAAAAAAATGTATGTGTGTGTGTGTATGTATGTATGTATGTACACACACACACACACACACACACACACACACACATATATATATATATATATATATATATATATATATATACATATATATATATATACATATATATATATATATATATATATATATATATACAGTATCTCACAGAAGTGAGTACACCCCTCACATTTTTGAAAATATTTTATTATATCTTCTAATGTGACAACACTGAAGAAATGACACTTTGCTACAATGTAAAGTAGTGAGTGTACAGCTTGTATAACAGTGTAAATTTGCTGTCCCCTCAACATAACTCAACACACAGCCATTAATGTCTAAACCGCTGGCCACAAAAGTGAGTACACCCCTAAGTAAAAATGTCCAAACTGGGCCCAATTACCCATTTTCTCTCCCCGGTGTCATGTGTCATGGTGTCAGGTGTCATGTGACTCGTTAGTGTTACAAGGTCTCAGTTGTGAATGGGGAGCAGGTGTGTTAAATTTGGTGTTATCGCTCTCACTCTCTCATACTGGTCACTGGAAGTTCAACATGGCACCTCATGGCAAAGAACTCTCTGACGATCTGAAAAACAGAATTGTTGCTCTACATAAAGATGGCATAGGCTATAAGAAGATTGCCAAGACCCTGAAACTGAGCTGCAGCACGGTGGCCAAGACCATACAGCGGTTTAACAGGACAGGTTCCACTCAGAACAGGCCACGCCATGGTCGACCAAAGAAGTTGAGTGCACGTGCTTAGCGTCATATACAGAGGTTGTGTTTGGGAAATAGACGTATGAGTGCTTCCAGCATTGCTGCAGAGGTTGAAGGGGTGGGGGGTCAGCCTGTCAGTGCTCAGACCATACGCCGCACACTGCATCAAATTGGTCTGCATGGCTGTCGTCCCAGAAGGAAGCCTCTTCTAAAGATGATGCACAAGAAAGCCTGCAAACAGTTTGCTGAAGACAAGCAGACTAAGGACATGGATTACTGGAACCATGTCCTGTGGTCTGATAAGACCAAGATAAACTTATTTGGTTCAGAGGGTGTCAGGCGTGTGTGGCAGCAACCAGGTGAGGAGTACAAAGACAAGCGTGTCTTGCCTTCAGTCAAGCATGGTGGTGGGAGTGTCATGGTCTGGGACTGCATGAGTGCTGCCGGCACTGGGGAGCTACAGTTCATTTGTGGGAACCATGAATGCCAACATGTACTGTGACATACTGAAGCAGAGCATGGTCCCCTCCCTTCGGAGACTGGGCCGCAGGGCAGTATTCCAACATGATGACGACCCCAAACACACCTCCAAGACAACCACTGCCTTGCTAAAGAAACTGAGGGTACCTAAACCCTGTTGAGCATCTGTGGGGCATCTTCAAACGGAAGGTGGAGGAGCGCAAGGTCTCTAACATCCACCAGCTCCATGATGTCATCATGGAGGAGTGGAAGAGGACTCCATTGGAAACCTGTGAAGCTCTGGTGAACTCCATGCCCAAGAGGGTTAAGGCAGTGCTGGAAAATAATGGTGGCCACACAAAATATTGACACTTTGGGCCCAATTTGGACATTTTCACTTGGGGTGTGTGAGGGGTGTGCTCACTTTTGTGGCCAGCGGTTTAGACATTAATGGCTGTGTGTTGAGTTATTTTAAGAGGACAGCAAATTTACACTGTTATTCAAGCTGTACACTCACTACTTTACATTGTAGCAAAGTGTCATTTTTTCAGTGTTGTCACATGAAAAGATATAATAAAATATTTACAAAAATGTGAGGGGTGTGCTCGCTTCTGTGAGATACTGTATATATCGTACAGTGAAAGTCAGTGGGGTCCAATGTTGTTTTGGACCCCACTGACTTTCATTGTATGGACAAAAGCAGTCTTCAAAATTTATTCTTTTCTGTTCCGCAGAAGAAAGTAAACTATACAGCTTTGGAACGACATAAAAGTGAGTAAATAATGCCAGATTTTTTATTTTTGGGTGAACAATCCCTTTCATTTCAGATGTATCTGTTGGTGAGCCCTAATTAAAGGCATCACAGACTTTGTTGTTGTGGAAACAAAGACAGCACCATTGAGCTCAGTAGGTATAATGCCAGAGAATGTCCCGAGTGCTGTGTTTCTCTTATGCGAAGGCATTAATGCTATGTAAATTTGGCCGATTCTCCTCTCAAGTAGTCTGGGCTGCTTGTCTTGTGTATATTTTCCCTGGATAGTATTTATACTTTTCTTTTTCCCTGGAGACTAATGTCTCTCACATTTCGTATGGCAGAATGAGTGTATGTATGAGAGTGTATGTTATGTGCTGTAAATGTCTATACGTCTGGAAGTCTGGGTTTAAAGCAACACTGACCTGCTGCTTTTGCTATTGTACATTCAACGGGATGTCTTTTAATCAATTCTTTAATGTTGAAAATCTGGTAATTTCACAAGCAGAGTCGCAAACCCTCAATTACTCTGGTAACCAAGGGAAACCTATCGGGGGAATAAATCTGAGCGCCTTTAGGTTTATGAGAAAGAAAGGATTTTGAGAAATATACTGGTGGCTTCTGAAGCTGAAATGAAACAGTGTGTGTATGTGTTTGTGTTCCCAGAAGAGATACTCAAGCTGCCAATGCTGTTATTTCTACGGTCTCTTCACACTTTCATACAGCAGAGTAGGAAATGCTCATTTACAATTTTGATTTCATTGGCTATAATTCTTTTCTTCTTCTTGTACAGATTTGGATGGGTTTGGGTGGTCACTCTGATAGGGACTCTATTGTTTTAGCAACTGAAACATACAAGAATTAATGGCACTGAATATAATCTTTTCAGAAAAGGGTCATTGAAAAAGAAAAGGATGCATAATATATTGGTTATATTAGTATTCGTTTTGGATACAAATTGGTATATATTTGATTTCTAATGGATAATTGAGCATGCTCTTTCCCTTATTTGCTGACATCTAATGCAACTTTAAGATTACATTTAACAGTGTTATTAAATTATTAGTTTTTTTAAAGATGAACTTTATTGAATCTTAAAATGAATATCAATTTTATCATACTGTACATTATAATGTGATGCCTAAATTCACTTGTAGCATTTAAAATGATTTGATTTGTATTTTTAATATATTTGCACAAAATATTATAGAATCATAAAATCAGTCATTTATCAGATATCTGTCATAAAAATATCAATGTTATTTCAGAAGTATTTAAATTTATTATAGTATTTATTAATATTTAAATTAGCTTTTGGCTTTTATATTTTCAGGTTTTTAATTTCTATTTAAGTTATTTTAGTTCCATTTAGCAATTTTGTTATGTTATGTTCTTTTGTCATTTCTATTATCTTTTATTAGCTTTAATTTATTTTTCTTTCAGTTGTTAGTAATTTTAGTACTTCAGTTTATTTCAGTTAGTTGCCAATGCAACATTTCTCATTTTTGTTTTCGTCTAATATTTATTTTTTATTTTATTTCTGCTTTATTTCAATTACTGAAAATGATTTTGAATAATTTTAGTTTTAATTAATGATATTCACACTGAAAACGATCTCTTTTTGCAGCTGCCAAAATTTTATTATTGATATCCGTATGAAAAGGGTAGGCTATAATTGACCACCAAGGGGTCCATTTACCATGACCCTGTGGGTAGATGTTGTAACTAAACCATGAGCAAAAGCATTTGTCTTCCCTTCAATATATTGTGGTTATAGGCCCTGGATAAAGAATATTTTATTTAAACCATTAATATTCATGATCCTCGGGATGTAACATAGATATAAATTATTAAATTATTAATTAATAATTGAATAATGATGTGTGGTCATGGGAGTTTAACAGTAAAAATAGATGGCTAAGTGTTTTGTGTAGTCTGGCATGCTGATTGGTAAATTACTGTGCTCACTGTGGTCCTAATGGAATACAGACTTGCAAGAGGAGGGATACACAGTCTCCCATCAGCAGCTCTAATGATTAATGCAGTGACCTCTGTCAGTCCCAAGAGTTAATGAAAAATACCCATTCCGCCGGCACACTGCCGTTCATCACGCATCATTATGCTGCTTATTTCTGTCAGTTAGCTATCCTTGATTTACTCTGTGTGTGTATGTGTGTGTATTTCAGAATGCATGTGTTGATGCGAAGGGGCTATTCTTGTATCCGTGCAGTTCAGCACCACATTAGACCCAATCATGTGCTCTCTAATGGGTGGCCATCATAGCAGGAAATGTTGCTAAGATCATGGAGTATAGATCATGGAGAGGAACGGCTTGATCAGTGAGAAAGAGCCATACAGTAGGGTCAAATAGACTCTGATGACCTGGTGAGAATATTGTTCAGCTGATGGCTCAGTAGTTGCTTCACTTGGTTTGTGCAGTAAGTATAGGACTTACTCCAGTTTCTGTGACAAGGGGCCTGGGTTCTCAAACTCAGAATAAGATGAGGCTACTGGCCAGATCCATCCATCCATCCAGTTTTGCTTTTCTAGTAAATGTGCCTTATTCCATCCATCCATCCTTCCATCCATCCATCCAGTTTTGCTTTTCAAGTAAATGTGCCTTATTCCATCCATCCATCCATCCATCCATCCATCCATCTATCCATCCATCCAGTTTTGCTTTTCAAGTAAATGTGCCTTATTCTATCCATCCATCCATCCAGTTTTACTTTTCAAGTAAATGTACCTAATTCCATCCATCCATCCATCCATCCATCCAGTTTTGCTTTTCAAGTAAATGTGCCTTATTCCATCCATCCATCCATCCAGTTTTGCTTTTCAAGTAAATGTACCTAATTCCATCCATCCATCCATCCATCCATCCAGTTTTGCTTTTCAAGTAAATGTGCTTTATTCCATCCATCCATCCATCCATCCATCCATCCATGCAGTTTTGCTTTTCAAGTAAATGTGCCTTATTCTATCCATCCATCCATCCAGTTTTACTTTTCAAGTAAATGTACCTAATTCCATCCATCCATCCATCCATCCAGTTTTGCTTTTCAAGTAAATGTGCCTTATTCCATCCATCCATCCATCCATCCATCCATCCATCCATCTATCCATCCATCCAGTTTTGCTTTTCAAGTAAATGTGCCTTATTCTATCCATCCATCCATCCAGTTTTAATTTTCAAGTAAATGTACCTAATTCCATCCATCCATCCATCCATCCATCCAGTTTTGCTTTTCAAGTAAATGTGCCTTATTCCATCCATCCATTCATCCATCCATCCATCCATCCATCTATCCATCCATCCAGTTTTGCTTTTCAAGTAAATGTGCCTTATTCCATCCATCCATCCATCCATCCATCCATCTATCCATCCATCCAGTTTTGCTTTTCAAGTAAATGTGCCTTATTCCATCCATCCATCCATCCAGTTTTGCTTTTCAAGTAAATGTACCTAATTCCATCCATCCATCCATCCATCCATCCAGTTTTGCTTTTCAAGTAAATGTGCCTTATTCCATCCATCCATCCATCCAAACTGTACTGGTAGTTTGAGACCATTACTTTAAGCTAATATCTACCTGATATTAGATTTGTAAGCTGGGTTTGTTTTAACATGCTTTCCAGTTTGTTTTATTAATTTGGCATGTTTTTCCAGTTTGTTTGCTTCATTAATATTTAGATAATTTTAGGAGTTTTTGTGCTGGAGATGTTTGGAGTCTGTGTTTTAGCATGAGGTGTTTATATTTGCTATGGCTGGGTTATTCAAAGTCTTTTGTAGCCTCATTACAAAGGCCCGAGGCGTATTGAACTTTGAACAGTATTGAACAGTTTTGCTTTTCAAGTAAATGTGCCTTATTCCATCCATCCATTCATCCATCCATCCATCCATCCATCCATCTATCCATCCATCCAGTTTTGCTTTTCAAGTAAATGTGCCTTATTCCATCCATCCATCCATCCATCCATCTATCCATCCATCCAGTTTTGCTTTTCAAGTAAATGTGCCTTATTCCATCCATCCATCCATCCAGTTTTGCTTTTCAAGTAAATGTACCTAATTCCATCCATCCATCCATCCATCCATCCATCCAGTTTTGCTTTTCAAGTAAATGTGCCTTATTCCATCCATCCATCCATCCATCCAGTTTTGCTTTTCAAGTAAATGTGCCTTATTCCATCCATCCATCCATCCATCCATCCATCCATCCATCCAGTTTTGCTTTTCAAGTAAATGTGCCTTATTCCATCCATCCATCCATCCATCCATCCATCCATCCATCCAGTTTTGCTTTTCAAGTAAATGTGCCTTATTCCATCCATCCATCCATCCATCCATCCATCCATCCAGTTTTGCTTTTCAAGTAAATGTACCTTATTCCATCCATCCATCCATCCACCAATCCATCCAGTTTTGCTTTTCAAGTAAATGTTCCTTATTCCATCCATCCATCCATCCATCATCCATCCATCCAGTTTTGCTTTTCAAGTAAATGTGCCTTATTCCATCCATCCATCCATCCATCCATCCAGTTTTGCTTTTCAAGTAAATGTGCCTTATTCCATCCATCCATCCATCCATCCAGTTTTGCTTTTCAAGTAAATGTACCTTATTCCATCCATCCATCCATCCATCCATCCACCAATCCATCCAGTTTTGCTTTTCAAGTAAATGTGCCTTATTCCATCCATCCAGTTTTGCTTTTCAAGTAAATGTGCCTTATTCCATCCATCCATCCATCCATCCAGTTTTGCTTTTCAAGTAAATGTGCCTTATTCCATTCATCCATCCATCCGTCCAGTTTTGCTTTTCAAGTAAATGTGCCTTATTCATCCATCCATCCATCCATCCATCCAGTTTTGCTTTTCAAGTAAATGTGCCTTATTCCATCCATCCATCCACCCATCCATCCAGTTTTGCTTTTCAAGTAAATGTGCCTTGTTCCATCCATCCATCCATCCATCCATCCATCCATCCATCCATCCATCTAGTTTTGCTTTTCAAGTAAATGTGCCTTATTCAATCCATCCATCCATCCATTATATGAAGTTCACATTAAAACTATGAAATGGCATTTTTATTGTGCAACTTTATCTTTTAGCCAAAAGTGCCCATAGTTGAAGAAACACTCCAATATTATTAAATACCAAACCAAAATACAGAAGTGAAAATTGACTTGAATTCAATGATAAACTGATAACACGTGAAGGCCTGTACTGGTAGTTTGAGACCATTACTTTAAGCTAATATCTACCTGATATTAGATTTGTAAGCTGGGTTTGTTTTAACATGCTTTCCAGTTTGTTTTATTAATTTGGCATGTTTTTCCAGTTTGTTTGCTTCATTAATATTTAGATAATTTTAGGAGTTTTTGTGCTGGAGATGTTTGGAGTCTGTGTTTTAGCATGAGGTGTTTATATTTGCTATGGCTGGGTTATTCAAAGTCTTTTGTAGCCTCATTACAAAGGCCCGAGGCGTATTGAACTTTATGGTGAGTCAAACGCCACCAAAGCACTGCTGTCAGCCTAGTTTGCATCAGCTTGTGTTTTCTTCAGCCTCATTAGAGAACACCAAGCAGTCCCGTGCTCTTCCTCAGCCAACACTTCAAAGAAATATCTGTAATACATACATAACACACACACAAATACAGGCCCACTGCTCATACTTAGGTGGGCTGACACATACTTCAATGTCTGTATTTTTACATCATTACTAGTAAACAGGCTTTATTATGTCCTTGTTTGCCTCCAAATCAATTTTATGTACCATGGGAAATTCACTTTGGTTGTTTTTGTTAAAGCCATAGTTCACCCAAAAAATGAAATTATGTCATCAATTAGGCTACATTCATGCTGTCAGTTTTTGGAAATGACAACCACATTTACTTACAGGTGTGAGTTTCGAAATGTCCCGTTCACACAGCGACTTAGTAGCATCTCAAATACTGTCTGATTGAACGTGCAGCAGGAATCAAGCGACAGCGACCAAAGTAATAGCAAAGTTGCCGACATCCATAAAACTGTAAAGTCAGTCCAAAGCGCACAAGTTCATCCATCAAATCTTCATTAACTGACAGCAGTTTTTATATCTAGTAGAGAGCGGGCTGTGAGTCCTGAAAATTTACAGTTGAGTTTTTTCTGTCAATCATGTTTTAACTGATTTAAACTGAGAGTGATGAATATACTATATGGCCAAACTAATGTATTTCATCTAATTGTAGTAGCTGAATGGACTTTAAGTTTACAAAATTGTATAAAGTGCATGTGCTCAATGATACAAGTGGCTCTTGATTATCCATTAGCCTTGAACAGTATCATTTTGAACCCTCATATGCGGGAGATCGTGGACCTTGTAATTTGATAGACTCATATTGTGGTTGAATGCAGATGCGAATATCACCGAACAGCTGTTTCTACCCAGCCAGACTGTCTCTGTTTCTGTCTCAGGCCCATTTAGCTCCTGAAGCCTAGGCCAAACTTCTCACTAGCATTACACTATCAATTCATCTGAAAGTGGTAAAATAGTTTAGGATTGGTCTAGACGGCATGTCTGGAATATTTATTTGGCTTCGATCACTGTCTAAGACTGAGTAAATGAGAAAAACATATTTTCAACTATATAGCCTTACGTAATAGAGGGGCCCAAGATGGGGTAAATCAAGAATTCAGTAGTCATAAAGTTGATACTGTTCACTTGCCAAACGAAAATGCTAGTGATGATCAGATCGGCCTCAAGTTTTGCTTGGGAAACCACTTCTTGAATGTGTATAATGGAGACTTATATGGGACTGCCTCATTCCAGTGGGCCTTTCAGTTCAGCGACTGTGACGGGTTCCACCTGACCTCAGAACAGCAGGAGTCTGTCTGCACGTGGGCTCCAGCTGGAATAGAGGGGCGGCTTGTGTGTGTGGGACTGTGACTCATGGTAACCCCTGGAATACTTAAGCGCGCTCTACCTTCCTCTGGCTGCGGAACACCGAGACTTCTCAAATGGGATGCTTTTTTTTTCCTGGACCTGGGGGTATTAATAGCTCTGTTAATTGCAGAGAATCTCACGTTGGGGGGAAGTGAAGTTTGTTTGTGAAAGGAACAAGGCGAAAACGTCCCCCCAATTAGCTGAACTTTCAAAAGTTTGGCTGTCGCTCCGATGTTCCAGAATGTACTCTCGCTGCCTGAGGGGGGTCTATTATTGGGAGCCCATTCGGAGGGGAGGTGCTGTTTTCTATCAGCCAATAAGCATAGAGCACCCCTGTACTTCCCTGTTGATTTAAAGTAACGCAAACCAGATGAAGTCAGCGTGTGCTGCATTAATGACGCTCGGGCCTCGGAACGGCTGAGCGTCGAGTTGAGAAAAGTGGATCTTTCTAGAGTCTGCATTCCTTTAAAACCGCACCGTGCTTGAAATATTAATCAAGGCGATGTCTTAAGCATCCCGAGCTTTAATCAGACATTCAGCCTCTCTCAAAGCCAGCCAAAGATGTGGCGATAAGCCGCTTAATGAGCAACACTCAGATAAGCATCTTGTGCTGGCTAATTACAGTTTTCTATTTAGTGAAGAGGATCATATTTGACATCTACTGTAAGATAAGACAAGATGTCTTCTTTGTTACCATACCTCTTTTCATGTCTTTCGTTTTGAGTTGTTTAAAAAGGTACAACACGTGAAAAGCTTTGATTTTTGCGTGGTTGATTTGTAAAGCTTTGAAATCACAGTGTCTTTGTGCCAACGATTGTGTAATAAAGGATATAGTGTTCTGTAATCAGAACTCTTCAACCGATGCCACGCTGCTAGATGTTTTGTTACCTGATTTTCTGGAAACACAGTGATGAATAGATGCACAATAGCAACATTGTGTTGCTGAACGCGCATTTGGTATGGCATCTTTTTGCTTTGTGCTAACTTATTGAATATTAAGAACTAAACTCGAAAAAGAAAAAGGAATTACAATAAGAACAGGCTTTACTAGAGTATGAGGATGAGAAATCCTTCAGCTAGAGAATTTAATGTGAAATATAAAAGTACAGTTTTGATTATTAAATTGTGAATGTTGTGAAATACTAGTCAAGCTTTATTGAAATGATATATCAATATTTAAACAATAGAGTTTTGTTTTTTAATATATCAGCCAATAGAGTGCAACAGGTCATGTTCAGGATGTAAAAACTCCATTTACTTTCTCCATAGGGAAATTGATTTTGAATGGTAGCTTATAAACATTTAAAGACAGACGTATACTGTGAGCTACAAGGTTGTTAATCGATAGTACTTGCTTCTGCTGAAGCGAGAGCCCGCATTATTTCAGCTTATTTTTTAAATAATCATGTTTAACAGCAGAATTCCTGGTAAAAAACTACATTATCCATGATGCTGTACAGAAAATTCGATCAATCAGAGAGTCAAAATAAGCAACACGTGCCAAAAGAACAAACCTCATTGGTTCTTGCGGAAGCTCAAACCTTCTGGCTCAAATGTGCTGCGTAATACGCGAGAATGAACCTCATTGGTTCTCGCACGCGTCAAGCATTCATGCTTGAGCTTCCGTTTACCACAACTGATGTGTGAGTTGATGAATGTTTATATGTGAATAAAAGCCTAAATTAAATCTGTTCATCATATAAAGCGATTGTGTCTCTTCAGAATATTTGGACAAAACCACTCCGTTTATATGGATTAGTTTTACAATCTCTTTATAAACTTTTTGAAGCGTCAAAGTGGTAGTTGCATAGCTGTCAATGGAGGGACAGAAATCGCTCAAAAATATCTTCATTTGTGTTCTGAAGATGAACGAAAGTCTTAAGGGGTTTGGAACTACATGAGGGTGAGTAATTGATGACAGAATTTTTGGGTGAACTATCCCTTTAAGTACACATACTTGTACCTTTGTATTTTTGTCCGATTTTCAAGTTTTTTTTTTTTTTTTTTGCTTCAAATCAAAGTTTGTCGTGTTGTGATTCACCTCGTAACTGATTGTCTTTATTCATGGTTTATTACTCTTTAACGAAGACTTTAAAAAAAAAAAAAAAAAAACCATATGAAAAGAATGAATGGAAAAAATAGTTTCGGAACCAGCGCCGCTGAAAAATGGGGCTGGGGCTAATGCGCTCTATTAACTCGGACCACTTGCATATTCTTTATGGGCCACTAGTGGACTGTGGTTTACAGCATGGAGAACCACCTTTAATTCCAAGCCAAAAAAGACAAAAGTGCACACCATTTGTGTGGTGCACAGAATTTCTGCCAGTGTAGAGCATTATACATATCAGTCACTTTTGAGGTTCCATTTCAGCTAAGATGTTGCCTTGGAAGACCGCTATATGTAGATGTCAAGAAGTCAAGGATCTGGAACAGAGATTTTGTCAATTTTTGTCACAGAGTTGAAAATGTCTGTTTGCTTTTGTGTGTGAGTCATTATGTGCTATAACTTGTTTAAAAAAGAGAATTAATCTACTGTATCTCCCACCTCCACACGTTCCATGTACCTCACCTTATCTGTTTATACATTCATTAGTTTACCTTGCCAAGATTTACCCTGGAGCCCTGAGATGATGGATTTACCACAGTTTACTGATGAGAAATACTGGCATCACCTTTATTAAAATACTTTACCTTTCACATATTATCTGAAGTTGTTTATGCAGTCTGTGTGTTATTCATTGCCCAGGGCTCTTTGTCTACAGTCACTGCTTTAAAACTTAAGTAGCTCTGGGCTCTGTTACGCTGGGATGGTGAGGACTAATTATCTTATGATTTGCTCTACAATACTGTTTGAGGCTCTATTTAATCATGTCATTGCAACCTCTTATGATGATAATGATGAATTATTCACAAATAGAGCAAACACAGGTGTTTTGAGATACTGCAGATGTTTACACTGATAAATCTGCTGTGAATCCCTTTTGGGGGATTTCTTGGCAGGTTGGGCATTCGGCATTATTCACAACATTTAAAGATGATGTAGCTGCTTTCAGTGCTATAGGTTTGTGGCCGCTAAAATACTTCCAGGCTGACCGGCGTTTGAATCAAGCTGTTTGCTCAAGCTGAAGGCTGTTAGATGAGCTCTAATGGTCCAGCACAGGAGTTTACTGGGTTTGAGTTTTTATTATCAGATTAAATCCACAAGAAAACACAAGTGAGAGATGTGATACTTAAAAGCTAAATATGAACCTAGGGTTGTTGTTGTTTTTTGAGGTTTGTATGTCCAAACATGGTACTGTATATCTGTTTTTTAGGGTCTTTATTGAAGAAACCACTTACTCTGTCACAATTCTTTGAAGACCCATCAAGCACATGTATTATTACAAAGTTATGTGGACTTTGTTTTATGGTCTGGAAATGGTGTGGAGACTGAAATAGCTTCTGTAGGCTGGGTTTGCAGTGTCATCACAGATAGTGGAGCAGGTCAGAAATGGTTATTAGAGCTTTGACCATGTGCAAAGAAATTTCTGTGTCCATAATGAGGATGTGGATTGGCATCTTGGGATGCCTTGAGGGAATATAGTCTCCCTTTTAAGGGAGGGTCTGTTATTTTTTACTTTCACTTTAAGTGATTATTCCCTCTTTTGTGTGTGTTCTATATTTTCTTTAGTCGCTTTATATGTTACAGTACATATTGTTACAGAACTTTTTGGAAAACATGTCTTTAAGAAAACATGCAGACTTTAAGTTAATTTGCTAACTTGTGAGTGGTTAGCGCTGAATGTTTCCATGCTTTAAAAAATGTGTTATGACACCTTTTAATATTAGCTAGAGATGGTGATAATGATACTGTAACTGTCAAATAACAATGATTTTTGGAAAAGAGGAAATGCACAGAGCAGCTTGTGAATATTTTGAAAAGAATTTTTTTAAATCTGCCAGTTAGCCTAACACATATTAGTTATTCTTAAACTTTTGACAAATCACTCTTTGGGTTTTAAACATTTCTGATAAATTGACTATTTTTGTCTTCAAGGTCAATTAAATTGGAGGAAAAACATAGTTGTTTATATTTTCTGAAAAGATGTTAGCTTTTTTTGCATGCTTTTAGCGTGCTGCTAATATTTTCTGGTTGTTTTTAGCATGTTGCTAATGTGTTCTGAGTGATTTTAGCACACTGTTAATGAGTTCCATAATGTTCTGGTGGCTCGGGTCTCTACTTTTATGCTAATCTGTGTTTTTTCTTTGTTGTTGTTGTTTCCATTTTAGCTATTTCATTCATGTCTGTAGCACAAATTGTTTTGGACAAGTTTCAATATAAAATGTTATAATAATTAGGATTTGGGGTTTATCAAGCGCCACTAAAAATGCTTGCATATATTAAGATAACAAAAATTATGTATTAAAAATGTTTTCATAGGGAAATTACATAGTATGTGATAGTATTAGCCTTTTTGGTAAACACTTTCTCATATTACTTGTCAGTTGTTAGCAGATGTTCCTCAAAATGTTGACTGGAATTCAAGGCTTTTGTAAATATTGACAACAGAAAGGCTTGCCATATTACGTGTGAGCTCTGGGGGAAGTTTGCAGTAATATTGTGTTCTGTGCTCCCAGGGGGTGTATGTTTTTATCTCCTTTAAAAGGGTAATGTCGGGGCAGACACGGAAAACTGGAAAAATATGTGTTTCTGATTGTGTCTGGCTTTAAGCACACACTTAGTCTTTGTCAAAACTGCCTTTTTGTTCTTAAGCTGGTCAAACATACATTGACAGACATAAGTGCATGGATTTAACCGCATAAACCTGTGTATTATTGTTTGTGGCTGTAGTCAATGTGAACGGGTCACTCTGTGTTTGAGTGTTTGACACTCCGAAACTGAATGACAAGGCATAATTGCGATCAATATTTCTGTCTTTTAAGGATAGTGTTTTCTACTCGTCTGTGTCTTGTTTGCCAGCCTCCGTCGGAAATGGTCCGAGAGCAAGTGGAAAAGGGATTAAGCTGTTGGACTCTTAACAAGAGGCAAAGAACATCCATGTTGAGACAGGTCGGATACTAGGGCCTAATAAGAAGAATGGGCCAAATGCAAATGGAAATTGATTGCCGATGCTGTGCTGTCAGCAGATGCTCTGCTTTATTTGCGCAACTGTGTGTCTGACTATTTGTTGTTTATTTCAGGGGTTTTCAAACTGGGTTTGAGGGACCCTTAGGGAGCCACAAGGGGACGCTAGGGAGTCCACAAAAATGTTGATGTCTAAAGTTAATGTCTGCACTTAAGATATTAATGAAATATATTGAAGGTAATGTTTTCTTTGCATTAACATTCACTAAATTTGACTAATAATAATACTATTAAATTTGGCTTTCTAAAACTGGTTTTATTCTATTGACAACATTAGTTTTTAATAGTAAGAAAAAAATCTGTATGTCTGTATTTTTAGTATCACACTTAACCTTACATGGTATAAAATGTAAATGAGTTTTTATAGATGAAAATATGTAACTTTTCTGCTTTAGGAAGGGGGTCCTTTCGAGGGTATTAACATATTTGGTGCCCCTGGCATAAAAAAAAAAGTTAAAAAACCTCTGGTTTTCATCACAGAAGCATACCATACAGTAAAGAGAGCCTGCAACAGGAAACATGGATGTCAAGAGCCTTGGAATAATTTTGATTTGATTATTGATTCCCAACACATTTGCTGATACGCTGTATTTAAGGTCAGTTTTCCATGAAGGCTAAATGTAAATACATAGTTTCACGCTCACAGAAATATTAACATGTATGCCCCCCCCCCCCAGTTTGAGAACATCTGATTTATGGTAATTGTATGCTGGGATCTATGTTTATAGATGTACATCTGATGTGTATTCAAAGGCATTGGTTTATGTGTGCGCAACTGCACATGTATCCATGATTGTGTGCAACATATGTGTTTATGTGCATGTCTACATGTGTTTATCTTCAGTGGTTTCATGATTATGTTGATAGAAACAGTGCAGCCCTTCCATGGGGGTTTTGTGTGACATTTATACAAGATGCTTGAATAAGGTTGGCATTGATCACGCCCTGTCTAACGTATAAATAAAAATGTGTTGCAAGCCCATGGGCTTTCAGCATCCTCACAGAATCTATGCGTCGTGTGGCAAGTGTCCACATTCAGTTTAGCTGCTGCCAGCATTTTCTTGACAATAGAAGATTTCTCCATATGTGCGTTTCTCATATTGCAATTGAGTTACTTTTGTAAAGACTTTCTTGAAGTTATCGGGAACTATGGTAGCATGGGCATATTAAATGGATCAAAAGTAACAGTAAAGACAATTGTTATGTTCCAAAAGATTTCAAATTAATGCTGTTCTGAGTGCTGCTATTATATATTTTAAAGGTTCCTAATTTTGTTTTGGAGGTCTCCTACGGTTTTTTGTGCATCTAAGGTTAAAAAAAAACAAAACAAAAACAAAACGTTTTCTCATAATATACATTGAACATCACCTCATTTTCCAAAGAGTCTGAAAACGGTTCATTCGAAGATTCATTCCCTCTAAACCCCTCCTTTCCGTGAGCCTACTCTTCTCTGATTGGTCAGACGGCCCAGTCTGTTGTGATTGGTTGACTGTTTACAGCATATTAAAATGATTTCTGAATGAAAAGATGGACTAATGGCTAATGAAAATTCAGATTTGCCACCACAGGAATAAATTACATTTTAAAATGAATTGAAATAGGAAACATTTATTTTAAATTGTAATAATATTTCAGAATTGTACTGTTTTCACTGTATGTCTCTTAATGGGAAAACAATCTTACCGACACCAAACCTTTGAACAGTAGTGATTTTAGTAAATATAACTACCTATTGCTATTGTTAGCTCTATTATTTTACCTGTTATTATTTTAATTGGTCATTGACCCAAATAAAATTTGAATAATGTTTAGAAGTTAATTTTGAGGTTTGTGATTATTCAGGTGGACAAAAGTCTCCAAGAGAAATGCCTGCAGATTTCTTCCTAAGGAGAAAATATTTTCTGGGAATAAACAGAAAGCAGGGAATTCATTATTTTCATTATTCTTTCATAAACTGCAATTATTGATATGAATACCAATCCACAAGGCAAAGAACCCTGTTTATTCGAATCATGCGTGATATATGCATTCCTTACCTCATAGTTAATTAGTTGTTATTCACAACTGTCCGTAGTATTTGTTTGGATGTGGTGATTGGTTAAACTCCCTGCCATAAATTCATCAGAAACACAGCTAGGAATGATGGCGCAGACCTACAGACCTGACGGGGCGTCTGCAGACGTGGTTGAGCAGCTCATCATTGGGATAAAGCCTTTACTTTAGCTTTGCTAGATAATTAACTTAATTTAACAGTACGTGTGCTGTCTGGATAGACCACCACTTCATTAAATCCCCTTCTCTCTTTCTGTGTCCTCGATCACAGTGTTACGAAAGCTACTTTTATCTACTTTTAGCTTGCAAGGCTACACAAGCTACTTTTAATCTGAAGTAGTTCTAGGCTACTCTTTTGAAAAAGTAGTTAGTTACGCTACAAGCTGGTTGCAAAATGTAGCTAACTTCATTGAAACAACACATTTAACTTACAGTTGTTTTTGAATCCTTAAAGGTGCAGTAAGCGATTACTGAGAAACACTGTTGATATTTAAAAAAACACACACCCCTCCCTTCATTGCTCTGCCCCAAAAATGCACGATCATGCAACGCAAGAGTGTATGTCTCTTTATCATAGCTGAAGCGAAGCAAAATACTGCTTCGTGAAAAATAAAGCGAAGATAACAAATGAAAAAGGAAGAACAAAAAAATAAACATACTGCACACAAGAGTATTTACAAGCAGGGGTTCAGTGTTAGTTGCTAACAGCACACCAGCTCCAGACAAACAATGACACTGAAAACTGTCCTGTCACTATATAGCTAACTTTACAACAACAGCATTTCCTGGTTTTGTGAAACACAGCAAACCAATCTTACTCACATATGGAGCAGAAACAACGCAACCGTTTTAGGCCTTCGCGCTTGGGTCTCTTCAGCACTGGAAAGCTTTTCTAATATTAACTCCGGTTTTAAAGCTCTTGTGTGATCATAATCCTTCTTTTCCAGTGATATTCCTCTGACCTTTTCTCTTTTTTAATGTCTCTCAGCCATCTCTCTTTCTATAGTCTTTATTCAAATCTCCCTCTTGCTCACTCTCTCTCCTCTCCCATCATGAGTCTATACGCCCCCTACTGCTGATTGGCTACAAGTGTTTTGTAGCCCTCAGTTCAATCCACTTCTCAGAAATCGCTTACTGCACCTTTAAACCTGACAGTATTAAATTTGTATATAAAGTTACACTGAATACAACTAGTTGAGTGTGTTTCATTTACTATCACATTCTGATTCTATGCTGAATTTAAAGCTTTGTAGTTTCAGGTGAAGAAGTCGTTTAGCTTTATGGCTCTCCCTCTCAACTCTCTATATTCATCTCCTTGCTACTTTCAGTGCACCTGGGTGAATCATGTCTTTTCGTGTTCTAATCACAGAAAGAAGTGTATGCTGAGTTCTCTCGCCCCTCGCCCACTCCGCGCTGGTGCCCTGAATCTCTGAGGATTGTTGTGCCAGATTGCACGTTTTGTGCATATTGCCTTGGCTGGTCTTCTATCACTCGGCTTTCTCTTTCCTTCCATCTCCATCTCCTGTGGTTTTCTCCTCATTAGCCTCTTTAGGGTTTTCTGGCAGTCTGCACTGCAGTGGTTCCCTATTAAGTATAGTTTTAGATTATGGTGCCCATCAATGGAGCTATTGTCAGGTTCCATGTTATTCCACGGATACAGTAGGTCTAAGTGCATTCCAGCTGCTTACATCAACTTCAGCATTTTGGGTTTTCCGAATTCCTTATACATGGGCTCTGAATGTTTCAATGGAGACCAAGTACCCTACGCATACTTAAGGGGTATGGAATGTAATGAAGCATTGAGCAAAAAATATCATTTGAAATTTTTAATTTAAAATAAAATGGTAACAGTATTTTAGGTATTATAGGATGGCATTTTGGTGTGTGTACTTATATTTGCTGTTTTTCCTCTGTAAATTATAAGGTGGCTTCTTTTTATACTTGGTTAATTCACATTTATTGGCATAGTGGTTTATACAGCACAGATGTACAGACAGCTTACAGACAGCTTCAGCTTTTACAGTTTCAAAGCAGCTTCACATTAATAAACAGGAAAATAAGTCTCAGTGTTGCAAAGTTCATTAATTATAGACAAGTTATGGCCTTTAAGAATAAGTTACTGTTAAAGTGAATGTATTTTCTTAAAGCGTAAAATAAATGGTAATTCATAATTTTTACTTCCAAAAACATGTTTATGATAAAATTACATGTACAGTAATGCAGTGTCATCTCAGTTATCATTTCCTCACTGTATAGTATATGATAAGGTAACTTACAGTTAGCCAATTTTTACTGTAGCATCTTGTATAAATTACATTCAGTGTGTTTTACCGATTATAAGTAAAATGTAGTATAGTACAGTGTTGGGTCATCTTAAATCAAAAAGAAAGAGTTCTTTTTGAATGGCTATAATGTTTTCTATAGTGCAGTGGTCTTTTGTTAGAAGCATGAGTTAATCATTTCAATATGTCTGCGTAACTACAACGCGACCACCTCAATAAAAGGAGGAGCCTATATATAAGAGCTACAATTACCATAGAAACTGGATCTCCTAACAACCCGGAAAATGAAAAGAGACCAAGTTCTGCAGAGTGTAAACATACTGTCAAACTGAACTGTGTTTCCATGGCGAGTCGCTGAGTGTTTACATGCATTTCCTATTCATTAAATTTTAGTTTTAGTATGTCTCTGTGCATGTGTGTGAGTGAGCTGAAAAGGGAAGGGAGGATTAGAGATTTTTTGATGTGTTCATGTTTTCAAATTCAGAATCATCAGTGAAAAATAGTTAGGGAATATTAAATGACTGGAAAGCGCTGTACATTTTTCAAAGAATTTAGCTCCCTGTTGATTTTTGGGAAGGTTCTTGTAAGTCTTGAGTAAACTTTAGGAGAGCAATAAAATACTCTCTTTTTGCTTGATTTGGTGGTTTGGAGGCACATTCTTTCTGTTTCCCTCATTTTAATGTTACCCATATTAATTACATCTACTTTCCACACAATAGGGTGAACTACAGTACAGTACGTTCGCAGTGGAACACACATAAAAGCTTTTTGCTCTCAGTCTTTGAGCTTTTTCTATTGCTACAGCTCACCTACTGAAAATGCACATGTATTAAAACAGTATTTCATATATACAGCATGAATGTTTGGACAAATATGGTTTTGGGAACATGGTAGCAAACTTGTGTCCAGTGGGCCGCAAGGGGGTGTTAGGGTGTCCTCGGAATATTTAAGGGAAAATAATGTACAAGATGTATTTTTAGAATGGTCAGAGTTAACTTGTGAAATTAAGTTTAGATTGGTGAAATGTTTAACATAATGTGCTTAATAAAAAGGAAATATTGTTCATATGTACAATATAATATAATATAATATAATATAATATAATATAATATAATATAATACAATACATACTTATTATTTAAAAAAAGGTTTTGAAGAAAACTCACGGATGGTACTTAAAACAGTTTGACACAAAGTTCTGCTGTCCTGAAAGGGTTAAATACTGGAAAAAATATTTATTAATCAGATTAAGCTGAGGAATATTGTTTGACACTGGGTGATTGCCTCACAAAACAAGTGAAGTACTGTCATTTGTTACGAAACACGGTGGTTTATTTGTACTCCTACACATGCACACAGCGGTCAATTAGGTCCAGAAAATGGTGCAAAAGAAAAAAAGAAAAAAAAAAATGAAAGGGCCAACTGCTTGTCAAGTTATATTTATGAAAACGTGGCTAACATGCATTCAGGAAACTCGTTCTCAAGTGGGTTATTTAGGATGCCCTGTAAGCAAGTAAGCATTCTGCTTTATTTACTGAGTATGATGGGTTATGACATGCCAGGAGATTGGCTGGGCTATTTTGATCGTTCCTCAAACGGGTGGCGGGAGGGCCTTGGATCCACAGAGGAGACGAGCGAGTTCTCTGTGAGGATTCCAGCCAGATGCTCTTCGGGGTGATATAAAGGGACTCCCGAGCAGACAGGGCCCTCTCCACTCTGACGGACCACCCACTCCAACCCTCCACCTCCTCGTCACTGTTTGTGGTGAGAGGAGAGACTCTGAAATTAAGCTCCATGTCAACCAGATGGTTCCGATTCTGTCTGTTTGCTGGAATTACTCTTTCGTCATTGCAGACCCGAGAGCCAGAGTTAATAGTGTTGTTAACATGTGAACTTTGCTGTTTAATGTTTAACAAAGGCAACTAATAGCCTGTACTTCACATATACACCATTCCATTGCTTGGATTAAAGGATATATTTCAGGTTTATTTAGTCTGTTTCTTTCCTGTTGAAAATACTGCTAATGTAGAGGCAGGGAAGGGAAGGAAACATGCTAACCCAAGACAAGTGCAGGAGTGGAGATGTTTAAATTTGTTCTGTTTTATTGACGCATGTATGAACTCCAGTGTTTCTACCGCTACCAGGTGTTACTTGGTTTCGAGATTACTGTAATTACTAATATAAATTAGTTATTGAAAAAAAAAAAACATATTTTATAGTAAAAATATATAGTGGTGGATCCTGAGTTTATATTCATTTTTATTTGTAAAAACCATATAGACAGCATAATGTTTTTCTCAGACCCCAGTAAAGAACTGCAGTTTGTTTCTCAAGAAAGAGAATTCAGTTCTAAAGCATGAGGCCTGGCAGCTCTGTATACTGAATGCATAATATTTGATTATTCGATCCATCCAGTATTGTCAAAGCTCTCTGAAAGAAGTAGAATTGTGTTCTCTCTGGTGTTATAGGAGATTTTTGGTTCTTGTGGTACTGGAACATGATGTACTTTTCTCTTTCTCCTCTGATGTTTGTCTACTTTTTTTTTCATTCAGAGCTGTACTGTGAGGGGATCAGGTTTAACAGGATTTTTAAAAATCGCAAAATGGCCGAGTCCCTCCATGTCCTTACTTTGTAGCATGTGTGTGTCTGACAACTGTGTACCACTGTGAGAGCTGTTTATCTTATGTGGCCTGCCCTGTTCTTCAGTCTTTTATTATATCTCACCATATTGATTTTTTTATTTTTTTTAATAGTTTACAGTACATCTGTCTTCAAGGCGTATTTTGTAGTTATAGTGCACAAAAGTAATTGATTGACTTTCAGTGTCCTGAAAGATGTTACACAATTAGGTAGCCTTAAACCTGTTACAGCAGTAGGTGCAGTTCACATATTTTTGCATTTAACTGTGCTATTTTTCCATTGTTTTTCTTTATAAACATGCAATATACAGACGTCTTTGACCACTGCGCTCTCCACTTGCGTCTTTTGCAGTATCTCACGCATGACATGGCCTTCTAAAAATGTGCTGTTCAAGTTAAAATGTTCAACTTTGCTCAAGACAAAATGTGTCTTGAGACCTTACACTTTTTTTTTTTTAATTTACTAACAAAACTAACAAAAAAAAGTCAGTGGTCAAATTCTTTGTTTAGCCAAAAAGAGGACTTTGAGGCTTTCCTGTCAATCATGTATGGTAACCAGGAAGCTGAAAGTGTGATTATTGAACACCATCATTCAAGTTTAACACATTGTTCAACTTCATTGTCATGCGAGAACGCTATTTTGCTAAATCAAGCTGGTAGAGGTTCCAGAGTGGCAAAAATCACTCACTGTACATTTAAATTTCCCTGACAGTGTGTAGTTTCATAATTTTATACTGGTTAAACTCTTAGTAAGCCAATCTTGACCTTGGTTTGAGTGCTGCTTTATTTTAGACACCGTTCAAAAGCTAATTATGGTGATTTTGCCATTTCTCTCTTTAGCACGTTAATGGCAACTTTGAGGAACTTGCCAAAGAGTTCTTAATAACAAGGTCATATTAAGACAACATATGTCTTTCACTTTCTATTTTATGTTGCAGTAACATAATCAACACTGACTCTGAGGGCCCCATCACGGTGGTCGTAAGCTGTAGTGATAAATAGCTTCTTAGAAGCACTGCAGGCAATGTTGTTACATAGCGAGAAAGAAAGAGCAAGAGAGATGCAGACCGATCTCAGGATATCAAAAGAAAACACTTCACCTGCACCTCTGGTTTCCTCACAGAGCAACCTATAGTCAGAGTCTCACCTGTCGCAATGCTAATGCATACCAGGAGACTTTGGCTGCTCACGGCTGTCTTTGTGTGTGTGTGTGTGTAAATGTGTTTGTGTGGGAGAGAGAGAGAGAGAGAGAGAGAGCAGGCTGTCACTGATGATTCTGAATAGGTCTGCCTTAATCTTCACTGGACTGCAATTCTCCTCACTGTTTCAGCCAGAGGGAAGACATGATCTAGTCTCACTCTAACAAGCCCCATATAAGCTAGAAGAAACAGTCAGCCAGGAATGCAAGAGCAGAAAGACCTTTTTTTTTCTCCCTCAGTGATATAGATTAATGAGTTAAACAATAGGAAATTCCAAGATTCCAAAGACCTTTTTTAGGATTTAGTGGAATCTCTTCGCAGTATGTGAAGGGAGTTTTGTGGCTGTCACTCCGAATTTTATGTGGGTGGATTTCAATCATTCAAACCGTTTCTTTAAATGACATGTTCCCATCAACAAATTATGTGTCTATTGTTATCATCTTCCCTCTCAAAACTCCTACTGAGATCAGTATTGTCTGTTATGAAATTGCAGTGGCCAAGAGATTTTCCTTGAAAAGCAGATGTATCCCAAAGAAACTGGGAGTAAATTTTACTTTTCGGGATGGTCAGATCTGAAAGATTTATGATCTGCATAGTTTTAAGATTAATGCTGTATCACTGTCCTTTTGCATAGTAGAGTATGAGAACAGATGGAGAAAATGGTTTCTGCTAAAATATACATGCCTCTCATACCAGCCTAACATGAGCATTTAAACAAACAGAATTACATAAAAGGGTTGAATATTTAAGGAAATGAAAACAGACAGACAAACATGAGCAACACATATTAGACCTATTTCTGTCATTTGTGCTTTTGATCAAAGTTCTTGTGTCTGGAAAAATCTGACATTTTTTTTGATCAAAGTACTTTCCTGTTTGGAAGAAAAACTTATAAAATGTGCCCTCTCTTGTCTCTTAAAGGATTAGTTCACTTTCAAATGAAAATTACCCCAAGCTTTACTCACCCTCAAGCCATCCTAGGTGTATGACTTTCTTCTTTCTGATGAACACAATCAGAGATATATTAATAAATATCCTGACGCATCCGAGCTTTATAATGGCAGCGAGCGGGATCAATGAGTATGAGCTGAAGAAAGTGCCTCCATCCACATCATCCATCATAAACACACTCCACACGGCTCCGGGGGGTTAATAAAGGCCTTCCGAAGTGAAGCGATGCATTTATATATATATATATATATATATATATATAAAAAAAATTATATATATATATATATATATATATATATATCCATATTTAACAAGTTATGAAGTAAAATATCTAGCTTCCGCCAGACTGCCTTCCGTATTCTACTTAAGCTTTTTCCGTAAGTTGAATAGGGAGGTGTAGGACGTAGGATGGAGGCACTTTCTTCAGCTCATACTCGTTGGTCCCGCTCAATGCCATTATAAAGCTTGAATGCGTCAGGATATTTATTAATATATCTCAGGTTGTATCCATCAGAAAGAAGAAAGTCATATACACCTAGGATGGCTTGAGGGTGAGTAAAGCTTGGGGTAATTTTCATTTGAAAGTGAACTAATCCTTTAAAGGTGAAGTGTGTAATTCCTCTGCCACAAGCGGAACCAAAAAGAATCGCAAAAATAATGAAGTTTCAAATGGCTCCCTCCCTGCATAAATAACACTTCAGCCTAAAGTATACTCAAGTTTTGATGCAAACACTTAGCATGCAGCAAGAATTGATAGCCTTTCAAAGTATACTACATTTAATAGCATGCACAAAAACAGATAGTCAACACATGCGCACTAGAAATTTTCATCTTTGTCCATTGTCTGTGCTATTTCTCTCCAGAAGATATGATTGATGAAAATGTCTTTGTACTTGTTTAAAAAATTGAGGGTATCTCTTTACCCACTAACACAAACTCTCTTTAACGTGGTCATCTGTTGTTGTTACCATCTCCACAAGTTTGTTATTGTTGTTGTTTTTTAATGTTTCTTCTTCTGTGAAACAACATGCCGGGCCACTGTTGCCACCTTGTGGACCAACTAATTAGTGCAAAAAAATGTATTTTTTCACATTTAGAAAAATCAGGCTGCACACATACTATGCGTATTTGTCATTCGCTCTATACGAATACCCTAGCGTATGTGTAAAAAAAACAAAAAAACCTTGGGCTTTTATCATTAAAGTGGCACTTTTAACATGAAAACCCATATTACTCCTGTAATTTTCTGTATTTATGAATTAAATAGGATATTCAATGTGGGAAAATGTGTAGGGCGGTACTTGGTTTTGTCCATCAGGTACTGATTGGATGATAAAAAGTGGGCATACCATACCAGAATAGAGCCAAACCGAATGCAAGTTTGCCAAAATACACCTCAATACCTATTTGGCTACTAGTTAACATTAATTGAAGAGGTCATAAATTGAGAAATCAAATTTTCCTTGATCTTTTGTTTTGTCATGCACAGATATATATGTTACTGAGATGAGAAGGAGAGCTATATGATCACTGGACTACAAAATAACATTACCTTCCAAGAATCCTAATGCTAGGAAAGTGGTTATTTATTTTCAGCTATGTGAATCTCTCAGAGCATTATTTGTTGTTCTGTACATTTCACTGCAGATTCTTTGATAAATCAGTCACAATTTCGGTGCAGGCTTTGCAAACAGACTATTACTGTAAGATATGGACCCGACAGTAATAACACAACATAACAAGTAACCGTGTTAATTGTAATAACTAATCTGTGATCAGTGATTTCTGATATGTATTGATTCATGTACAATCAGACGCTAGTTAGCTATCTTGACAGCTATAATAGTGAAAATGTAGTTAACGTACATTGAAGTGTCAGCAATTTATTTTTAAATTATGACAATTTTTGATGTAAAAATCGCACTAACATAATATGTGCATCTCTGGAAAGGTGGATGGATGGATGGATAATGGATGGATAGATAGAATATTCATCAATTTTGATTTCATGTCGACTTCAATACAAAGCAAGCCTTCACATTTTATTGTGACGAGTGAGAGATGCATTGTAACTCTCAAGGGGATTTGTGAGCATTTACCACAACCATGACGGTCTCTAATGCGCCGCGTGTATGACTGTGCTCAGTGATCTAGCGTGGATTTGTCTGTGACCTGTCTCTGTTTTGTAATTCAAGGATGTGCGTTTACCTCAGAGAAGAGACTGTGCATACTGGAGGGCATCTTAAGAGGAAGCAGCCCACTGAACTGGGACCAGTTTGCTCTCAGGATCTTGCCTTTTGTTGTTTGCTCTGTGATGTAAAAATAGCTTGTGCCCCTTTGTGTCGGCACTCTGATCCTAATGAGATGCCATCCATATTTTGGCTTTAAAATGTTTTATTCATTATCCCTTAGCATAGGGGGGAATTTTCTTTCTATTCCTGATCACGCACAAGTGAATAAACATCCGCAGATCATATTTTTCAGCATCTGTCATTTACCTCAGGGTGCAGATGGTGCTGGGGGTCATTATTGCTTAATACAGACATGGTTGCTAAATAATAAAGGTTTGAAATGGGAAGATGTTAACTGCATTTTTGTAATGTTTTGTTTGAAAGCTGAATCATGTGTTTGGTGGTGGGTGTTCATGTATTCACACACATACCTTCCCCAAAGTGGGACATTTTGTAAATCTGTTACATTTACTGTAATGAAAGGGGAAAATACTCTTCTGTTTATGAAAATATGACCACTGACAATCACCATAATCATTGCTAACTGATGGAGACTGATCTTCTCCGATAGCACGTTTGGGAAATGTTCATATTACCATTCAGCTCAATTTTCTTGACGGATGATCTTCTCTCTCCATAAAAGATTTCCGTTGCTATTGTGAGTCGGCTCATATATTTAGGAGACATGGCCTTCTGAAAATCGATCAAAAGCCAATCAATTCCATACCTGTGTTAATCTAATCTTTCTTCACATGTCTGAGGGAGGACACATGACATTTTCTCAGGGTAATAAAATTGTTGACATTAGTGCTCTTTCTACTAGTTTTGTCATACAGTAGAAGAAAATATCTAATAATAATAATAATAATAATAATAATAATTTGATTTATTATAAATAAAATACATACATTATTTTATTTATGTATTTGCTAATATAATAATAATAATAATAATAAAAAAATAATACTATTTAAACAGGAGTGTAATTTCACCAACTTTACCCACCATCAGTATTTTATATTTCTCTTAATTATTATTTTTATATTGCTTTTCAGTTAAAGTACCTAAACATTGCTACAATTAGATATTTATTGGAGGAAAATTACATACATTTAACAAAATTGTATTTTAAATTATTTGTTTATACTTCAAAAAAAGTAGAAAACAAATAGACTTTTTATACGGTTTTGCTTTTCAAGTAACTGTACCTCCATCCATCCATCCATCCAGTTTTGCTTTTCAAGTAACTGTACCTCCATCCATCCATCCATCCAGTTTTGATTTTCAAGTAACTACCTCCATCCATCCATCCATCCATCCATCCAGTTTTGCTTTTCAAGTAAATGTACCTCCATCCATCCATCCATCCATCCATCTATCCATCCATCCATTGTAAATGTGCCTTATTCCATCCGTCTATCCATCCATCCATCCATCCATCCATCATAAATGTGCCTTATTCCATCCATCTATCCAGTCAGCATTATTGAAGAATATTTTTTGTGTAAATTTCGGGTTCCGTGTGATGATCTCGTATGATGGGAAGTTACCTACTCCCATTTAAAATACAAATTCTGGTGTGCTCGAATGGCTTATCATTTAGCACCTGTGCCCCCGAGACAGACTGCCAGAGGCTTTGAGGATATGTTGGAGGGAAGGAGAGAGGGAAGACTAGGGGTGAGCTGACCTGATTGTCTCCGTGCCTCAGGGGTCCTGTTGGCGAGAAGCAGATGCCACCATGCTCTGACACAACCATTGGCCTTGTCACTCTTCCAACACCATTAGAGACACAGACACAGCAGTATGTACTCTCATTTAAGGCGAGACCAAATGCATCTTGTATCAAATGAGAGAGCTACATACTTCATCATCATGTGAGAGTTAGTCCATGTATTATAGAGCTGTATTGCAGTGTGTGACTGGGAATGTGAGTTGCCAAGTGCAGTTAAGATCAATTACATCGCATTACTTAATTCCCAGTTTTAGCACCATCTTGGGGTCCATACTTGCATGTGATTAGCTGTATGTATATTACATTTCCCATTGTGCCAGTGGAAAACTCACATGCTTAGAGCAGACTCGAGCCAGGAAACACCTCTGCTCCTTTGTGCTCTGAAACGTCTGTTGCTAGGCAACATTGGCTTTCATCATGAAGACTCATAGTTCAGCAGAATAATGTCTCAATTACTGTTTTGATGACAGGCATTAGAATGGTATAGCAACCAATTTATTGGTTCATAGCAAAAATGAGTGCTAAGTTCTGAAGACTTAACATGTAACCCTTTCTTATCTGAAGTTACCTATCTCCTGAAACATTTTGAAAGCATTCAGTCAAATGTTTAAATGTATATATGCATTGGAAGAATTGACTGGTTTATTTTTCTTTTTTACAATGGAAATTATTGCTTTATTTGTCTGATAACTGACAATTATTTATTTGTTTGTTTGCTTGCTTTTGGACGCAATAATACATGCCTTAATCATTACATTTATTTGTTTTATTTGCAAAAATAACTTATTTTTAATATCGATTTTAGTAGCAGAACTATTGATTGTGAAAAACTACTAATAATCATTCATTCGTTTGTTCATTCGCTTGCTCGCTCACTTTAGGACACAAATAAATAGCCTAATCACCAGACGTATTCATTTTATTATTAAAAATAACTTAGTTTTGCTATTAAAATAAATAGAAAAACTCTCAAAACTAATAATGTTCGTCCGTTTGTTCAATTCCTAATCATTACACTTAGAGGGCGTTTACACGACACCGTTTTCAAATAAAAATGTAAAACTTATGTGCTTTGGTCGAAAACACAAACTTTTGAAAATGGGTTTCAAAGTGCAAGTTTTTGAAAACAATATCGTTATCGTTTCTGTGTAAACTACAAAAACGCAAATTTGTGAAAACGGTGACATCGTGCTCTTGTGTATTACATGTATTACATTACAGTCTATAGGCGCATAGTGTTTCTTTACAAAGTGACGTCGCCAACTACTGGCCTTGCATGCATAATACAGCATTTTTCTCTGCGTTAATGATCATGCCATGATTGATTTAACCAGATATATACAGCAGGAGAAAGAATGCATGATCTTGTGATGTACTGTTAAACTTTTCAAAGCATTCTTCAAACAGAAGCAATTGACAGTAGTAGAGCAATGCATTCAGATGATGAGTTCTTGGCAATCCCTCTACAAGGGTGAACTCTGGTCTTTCCTGGTACATCAAAGCAGCTAATCCTGCCATGGAAACTCCACTTCCTAATGCTAAATCAGGTCTTTGCACTCCTGTGCACATCTCCCTTGGAAGCAATTTCATGTTATTTTGAACAATTAAAACTCCTGTGTCAGGTGTCAAAGCATAGCTCACAGCCATCGCAGGGGGCAGCATGCATCAGCGAAAACGTTCTCAACTGAGTGGCAGTAGGACTGATCTGTTAATAGGTTGATAGACTGCTGCTTAGCACATGTGTGTGTGTGTGTGTGTGTGTGTGTGTGTGTGTGTGTGTGTGTGTGTGTGTGTGTGTGTATGTGTGTGTCCACTAAATCAAGTAAATGCTTTTGCATTATGCTTTTATAATTGGAACATGGAATGTAATTAGAATATTCTTGCGTATGTAAACAGTTAATCTATATATGTCTGTAATATCAGCATATGTCTGTGTAAGGCTAATTCTTTATAGGGTAAATAAGGGCTTTAAGAGATCTGATATAGGATTTGAAGCAAGCTCTGTTGTATAGATTAGTGTAACATCTGTAGGGAACAGAGAGGATATAACTGACTGGGGGTAGTAATGGGGGCTCTAGTGTCTCATTCATCTTTGTTTGACTAAGTGGACTCAACGCTCTGAAGAGTCCGAGGCAGATGGAGAAAAGACAGAGACACATTGAGGTACTGCATAGTATGAACAGGGCCTCAATTGAGCGAATGAACAAGCTAATGCTCCGCGGCAGAAAATCGTTGTCGCTTGGCACAACATGCTTCGCTTTCAACGTGTGCAACCTCTGTAAGTGTGAAATGTTTGTTACATTCCAATTATTGCCCTCTTAACTCCATGTCATGGCTCTTTGATTCTTAATTTTGGTTGACTTAGTGGTAATGGGTAAATTAATGTATTTGGGGGTAAAGACTGTCCAGTCAAGGCACATCAAAAGCCATTTTGAAACTGACCTGACACGTACTTGCCTTTTTACGTTATTTCTACCTGGACTACTAGTAGGACTGGGTGATATACATAGAAAATTCATAATGATTTTGCTGGGAATATAGAATTACGCAACACATGGCAGTGATTTTAAAGTTTTTTTTTATTTGGCCAATATTTTTTTCTGTTGCAATCCACATTTTAAGATTTCCAAGTATTAGAGCATTTAGATTTTTTTTTTAATAGTATCTCAGATTTTAACTGGCAAAAGTGGCATTGGAGTTCAATTCATTTTCATGAATCAGTTCAAACTTCAGTGAATCAATTAACTATTCAAATATTGTTTGAGAGCCACTGCCTTAGTATGTTTTTTTTTTTTTTTTTTTTTTTTTTTTTTAATGTTCCTTCATCTCATTATATTATACTTATTATATATTTATATATTTATTTATTATATTTAGTGAAACATTTAATATGCTTTAATTATTTTGAACTAGATTTTTTTATTGTTTTTTAGTTGTTACATTTAGTGTTTTGAATCTTATTGACCCTTCGCCAGGAGTTTGATTGACAGGCGATCTAACCAATTATAACACCGAATCCGCCAAAGCAGTCAGGGAAGTTAGCAGATTAACGTAGGTGGACTTGAACTTGAAAATGGTGTGTACTGACGTCTTTCCGTGATTGAAACAACATTCCTTATGATGTTCATTCATATGTATTTGATGCTATAAATGAACTAGTAGGAAGAGATGGTCAGTTCATGAGCCGCTACAGCGATCTGTCACGACACATTAAAAAGCCACAAAACGGTATTTGTTTAAATTTCTTTAAAAATGACAATTTAAAATTTGAGACTTTGTTTCATATCAAAAGTAACCTGCCTTGTCTTGTCTGTCGACGCGTTGTCAGTGTCCTCTTTGTTCCGCGATGTATTTTTCACTGCGTGAGAACATGATGTGTGGCGAGAGATCGGCATGGCTTGTCGGACGTAGCAACAGTAACTAAAGAGGGCCGGTCTTTGCGAATGGTCAATTGGCGAAAGTGGCTGTTTGATTGAATTTATGGTTCCACTAACAAAAATATGTTCTTAAAACGTTTCGCCAATGTTATGAAAACATTATTTCTGAATGTTCTCTGAATGTTCAAAACGTCCAGTTCTTTAAATATTTTAAAAATGTTTTTTCTTAGTTATACGGACATTAAGGGAACATTTTATCATTCTGCAAATATTATGGGAACGTTACTTTTGAATGTTCAACATTTAAAAAATGTTAGATGAACTAAAACGTTTCTGAAAAAAAGTTCCATAAACGATGTATAAATAAAGTTTCTGTGCAAATGTTCTAAAAAAAAAAACAGTATTAAAGACATTGAAAACTGCGAACAAACATTCTAATATTGTTACTGGAAGAATGTTTCTTCATAAATTTGAGAGTATGTTGCCAGAATGTTATCCAAAGTTCCGAGAACGTTCCCTGTTAGTCAGTACTGATTGGAGGAAAAAATATCTGCCTTTTTAATATAGTAAGCCTAGATAAATATCCCGATATCTATTTAAGGCTAAAAAGCATCTGAATGGCCCAGTTCTACTTTTTTTGTGATTCATGCTTGTGCTACAAGCTAACACTTAGCCTACGTGGATATCAACACAACAGGTTAACAAATCCAGAAACATTTTCAGATCTTGACCGTTTCACCTCTTCTGCGACGCATGTTTATCCATGTGTTTTGGTTTGAACAGCGTGTTGTGTTTGTGTCCCACAGCGTGTTTCTAATTTTGAACCTCGTTTTACCTCATCTCGGAAGTTCACTCTTTATTTTTAGAGGAATTTGGAATTTTACACTTAACAGACAGCAAACTTTTCTAGCTTTAAGCAGCTCCCTGGTGTACAGCAGAGAGTGGCTCTTTTAGCACTCCTGCAGTCAGATGTCCCCAGTTTTGTCAGCGTTCCATCACATGATTCCTTCCTCACTGATCCACTGAGGCTTCTGATCTTGTAACTGAACTGCCACTTGCAGGAAGTTGACTCAAATGAGAAGATGCTGAGGAAATCTAAATGTTTTTATAGCCATCTGGCCTTTAAATTGCTTCTGAGGGTTTTTAATGTTTCTCTCAAACTCTCCTTTCATTTTAGATTGAAAGCTGAACCTGGCAAATGCTTTTGGACTACAGCCCCTGAAGCATCTGTACATAAACGAACACACAAAATGTTTGTCTCTCAAATTTCCACTAGATTAACCACTTAAGTAATAAAACTTATGTGGCATTTAGTGTCTTAGAGCACAGGCAATTTAAATGAATTATGATATTTGCTTTACACATTGTATGTAAAATCTGAGATGGCTAAGAGGCTCATCGTGTATTTATGCAGAGCTGTAAGAGGCAACAGGAAACTTAAACCTCCATCTGCTCGCTAACTGTTCATACGTCTCTCTATTCTATTGTTTTGTGTTTCGTAATGCTATGCTTCATAGCCGTGGTGATGCAGAAATGAAATGGTGTTATTTCTGTTGTGTTTTTATCTGGGAGATCATGCAGGACTAATTGTTAACAGTGAGGAAAATAAGGGACTGTGTGCATTAAATGAGACTCTGTTTGCTAATGCACTCTTGTCTAACTGTGGTTTAAAAGCCTTGATGTCATGTCATCATACAACAAATAGTGGTTGTTGACCAGTGCCTTTCGATCGCCAAAAAATTTTGAACAACATGAGCGTGAGTATATGAAAGATTTTTCATGTTTAGGTGAACTGTCCCTTTAAGAGAGGTCAGTGTGAGTTTTTACCTCAAACTCTCCTTTGTTCACCCTAGAGGACTGCAGCTAACTTTACAGTTAAACTTTAAGAAGTGCACTTGAAAAAGGAGCTTGTGTGGCATAAAAACATTCACATTCCCTATAGACTCTTTCCCAAGTCCTTAGAATCACATTTCTGCCTTTTTTTTTCACAGCTTTAGACTTTTACATGCACAAGTTTGACAGATGGGCTTGTTTGAGGAATGTGGACGTGTCAGATGTGAGCTTCAAGTCTCTGAAATATTGACTATATTCAGGCCTATCTTGTGTCAGATCCGTCTTTACCCTGAAACTTTATTTATTTATTTAGCATTCAAAATCTACTTGGCTTAAAACCGACATGTCTAAATGGGCATGATGATTCTGCCCCAACTCCAGCATGATTCAAATTAAAGATGCATGTTTACTGACATTTTAGATGTAATAGTTTTACCATGTATTAACAATAGCCACTCAAATAAGTCTCAAGATTGGGTAGAGAGCAAAATGTCCTTTCCTAATGAGCGTACTGATGACATCATATCATGAAGTGGTTTTTGCATTGGAACAAGCTGGACATTTTAGTGCAGTGGCACCAGAAGACATAATTCTGAGAGGGTCTCAGTACAGGACCATGTCAGGACGTGTGACACTGGAGAATGTAAGAGCCTGGGATGAAACATAGCTAATGCCAAGAGCTCTGAATTAAACATTGGACGGATGAAATACGGCTATTAGCCAGGCATGGCATTCATCCATATGGGCTCCTGAGACCCTGGAGAAAGGGCCACTAAACATTTCAAGTGCCTGCATGAACACATTTAGACTCACAGAGAAAGAAGGATGCAAATATGAACGGATTAAAAGCTTGAAAATGAATGAACAGATGGTCTGGAGCTCACATATGAAAATACTATGTGCATTACATTTTATATATATATATATATATATATATATATATATATATATTTTGTTGGGTCTGTTCAGACCAGTACTAAAAATGGATACTCGGTGCATCTAGTTTCTAGGAAATGCATTTAGCTTTATTACTTAACTGGGTTATTATCATTGAATGACCTTGCAACAGAATTTCAAAATAGTTCTGCATCCTGCATATGGGATGCCCCCATCATTTTTTTTTTTCTTTTTTCATTACTTAGCATATAAGTTTATATACAAGTCCAGGAGCATGACAAATCTGAGCATGTTGCTTATTCAGCCCACCTCTGTCACTCTTTCAGGTGTGTTTGCTAGCATTAGTCTGCAAAATCGGCCTGGAAAAGCTGCAGAATCGCACACACAAACATACACACACCATTTTTATGCCTTGTTACTTTTTTCCAGCCTGTCAGAAGAGTGAAAGTGAGGCTTTTCAGAGCATGAAGGCAGCGTCGTGTGGGAATTGGGCTCCACATAAACACAACATAAAGAGTTGATGAGGTTTTGATCTCACCGTTGCCTGTGAGTGAAACCCACCTACACTCCTTCAGCGATGGTGAAGGGGGTCCACGTGAGAGAAAACGTGTCTGCTCATGGTGCGCAGTGGAAAACGGTAAAGGATCACACAGCATTTTTAAGCTCCTTTCTCACTTCAGATTCTGCCCATTGTATGAGTTCACTTTGTTTTTCAAAATTAAACTTTATGAAATAATTTATAAGCACACGTTCCAGTGTTCTCATTTATTGTTTATGGGGGCTTGTCTGGATATTACTGTCCACAAGACTCTCTCCATTTCATCTTTTATTACTGCTTTCTGGCAAAGAAAACATTTGCAATGTCTGTGACTTGCTATGTTCATTAACCCTTTTAATCCTGCGGGGATTTAAAAGTTGCAGAAGGCTCAACTGCATTTATTTATTTATTTATTTTTTTTAAACTGACATATAAGTAGAGAACTTTAGGCAGAGCTTTTGACAACTTGCTGGATAATGTGTCATGTGGTGGGCTGGCTGTTTTCTCTGAAATGCACCTGGCAACTTCATTATTATCTCAATCTTTGCATAGGTTTCTATGGGAGTTTCTATGTAGAGACCAGTCATTATTGCAGAATAAACCCCGACAGAATGACCAGAACACTTGCTTACCAGGGGAAATAAATAATTTCGAATCAATATTGCATGTTATATTTTTATGCAAGAATAAAGAGTTGTGTGACACACAATAAACTAAAGCGTAGTTGAATGATTGCCAGTGGTCAAATACAGTTTATTGATAATTTTTGCAAAAAAATATTGGATAGCAAAAGGTCGCAAGTGACCAGTCAGAAAGTATTCTAGAGAGCTGTGTGATATAAAAATTACACTTAAAAAGTGCAACACTGCACCGTATGAAAAATAATATGAATAATTATAATTTATGGGGGAAAAAAAACAACAACAACTGGGCATTAAATGGCGTCCCATACTTGGAATTTGGCCCTGTATTTAACCCATTTAGATGCACACACACACACAGCAGTGATTATTGAACACAAACACACCGTGAACATACACCCGGAGCAGTGGGCAGCCACTTTTTTTTTTTTTTTTTTTTTTGCTGCAGCGCCTGGGGAGTGATTGGGGGTTAGGTGCCTAGCTCAAGGGCACCTCAGTTGTGGGTAATGAAAGTGGAAGAGAGCGCTGTTCATTCACTCCCACCCTTCCACATTTTCTGCCAGTACTGAGACTCGAACCCATGACCTTTGTGTTACAAGTCCAACTCTCTAACCATTAGGCCAAAACTTAATGGGTTAAGCTAAAAAGAAATTGGTGGTACCTAAGATGTAAGATTTCTCAATTCTTATGCTCACCAAGGCTGCATTTATTTGATTAAAAATACAGTAAAACAAGTAATATTGTGACATTATAAATGTCTTTTACTGTTACTTTTGATCAATTTAATGCATCCATGCCAAATAACCAGTTTGCAAAAAAAAAAAAAAAATCTTAGCACTGACCCCAAACTATGTTCTGTATCATCCATTTTTTACATTGTTTTTGAGTGATTTTTCTCAAATAGTTCGTGACTTCAGTTCCTCTAACTCTCCTGTGCCTCTGGTTCAGTGTATAGATCAATGATGGCTGAGAGAAGTTAGCAGCTTGTAATTAGTCTTCCGCCTTTCTGGGGGAAGAAGACACATTCTGTCTGTTTACATTATTCATGCAGAATACATTACAGCCTGAGCCCCTTTATGCAACTGGAGACGTTCATTATGGTCAAGAAATGTAAAATACTGTAAAACCAGTGTTGAGACTTTACCAGAAATCATTTCAGTGAACACAGAATGTGCCAGGAGATACATTATTGAAGTTTATAACTTCTCATAAATCTGCAGTGCACTCAGCACTAAGGCCGGTTATTTCATGATGCCATTGTGAAGGTATGATCACATAAGAGGCCCGTATCCCACTGTAAATCCATTGAGCGTTTTCACTTGACGTCTTATGTGTTGCTTAATTTCCTTATTCAGTTATGATGTCATAGGACAATATATGGTTTTATTGTTGACCATGATCAGAGTTTCTCCTGGTAGGAAACTTTCCTGTTTGATGGCGCATCCTCTTATTTTGTTTTAGCAGCTTTAATTGTGTCCCCTTGGGCCCTCCGCTGGCAGTAATTGTGAAAAATGAGCTGGTTTCTGTCTGGTGCCACTTTGCTCAGACGGCACCCCATATAGGCATTAGCATTCTTGTATTTAATTTAGATGTAAATGTGTGAGCTCGACCCCTGAATTGGTACGTGGCATCTGCGGAGCCAGCCACACATTTACCGACCCCGTGATCAATTACTAGCGGTGAGCTAAAAGGATGAAGGAACTCTGGGTCATTTATTCCCCACAAGTAAATCAAGATAAATAATGACGAACATAATGACAAAAGCACCATTGGTCCTGTAACACGTTTAGCTGGACTGACCTTGTTTTCGTGAGCGAGAAAGTGATTTTAGCCCTTGAAATGTTATTTGTTAAAGCTGTGATAACCGAATTACGTCATTGCTTACAATAACGTGACAATTTATTACAATTTCATCTTCTTTTCTTTCCAAAACTATGGAGACCCTAAACAGACTGCTGTTACTGCTTTGGAATACTACATGTTTTGCGTTCCCCTTGCACTCGCACTCAAAACTTTTGAGCTCTTTGCGAGCGAATATTCCTGGATCAACGTACTTTGTTGACCCTGGAACAACATTATTGTCTGAAAATTTTGCCCTATCCCTACCCCTGAACCTAACCCTACCCATAACTTATCCCTAATATCTGAGGGAAATGATAGGTGAATAACACTGATGTAGAAGCACCTAACCCTGGTTCTATGCCTAAACTTAACATAAACTGTAAACTTGTCCCTCAAATCTGATTGGTTGATTGTAATGTTGTTCCAGGATTAACAAAGATGTTGATCCAGAAACATGCTGTACTTGGTGAAATCACCTTCACCTTCTCTGTCTACTTTGTACAAGGGAACGCAAAGGTTTTGCCAGTGAACAGAAAGATTCTTGGGGGAACGCAAAACTTTTGTGAGAGAATGCAAAAGCACTGAAATCAATTTTTCCTCCCATCTCATATATTTTCCATCACCATGTCCATTTAGTGGCTCCATTTAAAAAAAAAAAAAAAAAAAAATACAAAGTTCTGTCATGAAACTCCAGATAGCACAGGCTAATAGGTCCTTTAATTCAACCTACTCGTAATCACATTGTTATCTATAGGGCACAGCTGATTGGTTCCTGCTGTATCAGTAGCCAATAAGCTTGCGTGATCAACCTTCAAAATACTTTCGTAGCATTGGCTTAGCAGTGCAGCACGTTTCAGAAACCCTCCACATCATTTATACAACAGAGATATATCAATAAATTAGCAGTAGTTCTGCTTTATTCAAACTCTTTATCGCTCACCTTAGCAGCATGAGATGTTGTTGAAAATATGTCTGCTTTGATATGGTATCTAGGCTGCAATAATGTCATTCATTTATATTCTGAACAAAACTTTTGCTATTTTTCTGTGTCTGCATGTATTTTCTGTGTACTGTTCCTTAACTCCTGCTTCCCACATGGTTCGAGAGGGCCAGCATGGTTGTAATCCTGCTGAACTGCGTTACTCTGGGGATGTTTCAACCTTGTGAGGACAGCCACTGTGACTCAGAGCGATGCGAGATACTGCAGGTAAGTCTCATACTTAGAATACATCACCTTTTGTAACCCCATGTACTTAAAATAGATCAAAGAATAGATGGAAAACAAATTAAAATGTAATTGGACACAGATTTGAAATGGTTAGTGTTAAAATGAAACTGTTACAACTCAAAAACAGGAGGTTATTTCAGGCATTTGTCATCATCTCTCAGTGAGCGCTGGGTTTCTCTAGATATCCTGAAGCATGTTGTGTTGACTGACTTCCAAAAGACACAGGAATGCCCAAAACCACATGTGGTGATAGGCAACAAAAAGATCCTCGCCTGTAATTCAAAGCAGATTATCACAGCAAAGACACTGCTCTGGCTTATCGTTGACTTGGGAACATGGCTCTGGGACTTTGATTTCAATCTGCTAAATTCCTTTTGCTTTGTTTAACAGATGAGTGTTTTGCCCTAAGGATATCAGAGAGCTATCCTTTCTTTTCCGCTTTGTATCCTCTGTTATAGATGTCTTTTATCATTAAGGGACCCAGCAACAATTCACTTTTATCCTCCATAGAGGACATTTGTATAAATATTGGGGACATTGGCAGAGGAAATTTCTATTTAATGTACTGTATATGTATACTACATATGTGTATATATAAATTACTGTTAAAAGTTTGAGGTCAGTCAGATTTTTTTTTTTTTGTGTGTGTGTTTGAAAGTCTCATGCTCACCACGACTGGATTTATTTGATCAAAAATACTGTAAAAAAAAAAACAGTAGTATTGTGAAATATTATGAAATGTAAAATAACAGTTTTCTATTTAAATATATTTTAAAAAATGTGATTTATTTCTGTGATGGCAAAGCTCAATTTTCAGCATGATTATTAGTCTTCAGTGTCGGACGAAACATATACTTATTATTATTAATGTATTTGATCAAATAAATGCATCCTTGGTGAACATAAGACTTTTTTTTTTTTTTTTTTTATCAGATGTATTTTATGCTCCATATACTGCCATGTGAAGAAAATTATAAATTCCCAAAACTTTTTTTTTTTTTTTCTGGCTCTCAGAAAGTTATATAACACTTTCATTCTCTCTTTCTCACTGAACTATTTGATTCCTCTAATGCTATGGGGGTGTCATAAGCATTTGGAGGGCTATATAAAAACAAATGAGCCTGAAATGGCCCAGCCCTAGAGAGGATTAAACCACATTAAATGAAGTGCTTAAAATACGACTTCAAAGCCACTCATCCAGGCAGTCATTGTAATCAGGCACTTCAGAATACAATGTGACTGATTGTGACATGAGGTGAATCACCTCTTATTTCTGAGTTATTAAGCTAATGGTTGCTGTAATGAATGATACTAATCTGTGATCTTTACATTGTGACAGCGGGTCAAGTTCACTGTACAGAGTGCCTGTGAGATGTGATTATAATATTTTTTTCAAAGGCATACTGTCACATAAATCATATTGTATCAGCTGTGCAGTAGCTTGCCTCCAGACTGGATTTTGAAGTCAATATTGACATGCTCATGACAAATTACCGGGAGAAATAATTGTCCAGTGCACATAATCTCTCAAAAGGTATTCTATTTAGTATTTGTGGAAGTGTAATTGTGTGTGTATCTAATTAATTACACGATGTGCGATTAATTAATCGCAAATTAATTGCACATCAAATTTGGCTGAGAAATTACCCCAAAAGGTCATTTAAAGTTATTATTGTGTTAAATGAGAAAAGCATCAAATAGGCATTACAAAAAGTAGCTTTACACCGTGTCCTAAGCAGACGTGACGCCGCGACACGTGAATAAAAGGTGTCCTTTCCATGTTAATCGGAGTTTTTGTCCTAACAAGCCGCGACGGCACGCGACGATTCTATTTTAGAAACGGTTTCTATTTCTTTGCGACGTCGCGGCTGGAACACAAAGTATGGCAATGATAATATCAGGTACTGTTTATGTGCTTTATTTGATGTTAAAAGCGTCTAATGTGAGTTTGAATATCATTCTGTGTTTCCAACTTATTAGCTGTAATGAAAACAACACTGGCTTCAGTCACTCCGTATGTACTTTAAATAATGTTTAAATGGCGTAATATTTACGAATTTTACTATGTACTGTACTTGCCCATTTCACTGTCAGCTGTGCTCTTGCCGAGAGAGCCCGCCCACACTCTCTTCTGATTGGCTGTGGTTTTTGATTTATTTTATCGCTTCTCAATGTCGCGTCACGTCTAGTGTGGACAGTCAAATTGCTCGTCGCTGGAATCTTATTGCATCGCGTCTGGTTAGGACACTGTGTTAGAAAGAAATATTTAATTTTATTCACCATAGAATTTATTATACATAAACGTTTAGGCTACAACGACCATGATCTTAATTGGTATTTCGATATATTTACAGACCAAAACAGTTTGGTTACCAACATTCTTCAAAATATCTTATGTTCCGCAAAAGAAAGAAAGTCATACAGATCTGAAATGACATGAGGGTGAGTAAATGTAAATAAACAGAATTTTCATTTTTGGGCAAACTATGCACAACATATGAAAATATTATTATTATTTTTAAATTAAATGATGCTCTAAGAAACTTTAAGAAACTAAAACTGCCAGTAGGTGGCGGTAAATGTCTAAATGAGTAAGTCATTGATTTATTTGTTCAAATGGCTGATTCATTCAGAAAATGGCTCTTTTTGTGAATGGGCCATTGAATCATTGATTCACCCGATTGATTCACTCAACGCAGATTCATTCAGAAACTAAACACCGCCGTGTGTTGCTCAGAGATGCACATCAGTTCTTCTCTGGCTTTATAGGTAATATTTTTGTTGAACTGTTGTGTAGAATCAATATCATCACATTTGCACTTGTGCTATTCGAGACAAAAACAGCACTCGTGTGATATAGCGCGTGTTATTCGTGTGATATACTATATCATATGATATAAATATGAGACACAAACTCATAGATATCTTGAATTTTAGGGGCATTCTAACTGCATTCTATAGGCTACATCATGCAGTGAGTTGTTGCCCTGCATCATGTTTGTCACCAGTCATCCTTATGAAATGTAAGGTGACCTAGGTCTGGGGTGGGGCAGGTTCGGTAAATTATTTTATTCACGTTATTTTTCCATAACTAATTAATTTAATTAACAAATTAAATCGACAGCCCTAAAATCCTATGATACACATTTATACTGCGTTATACTTGAAATGAAATTTCTTGCTGTGCGTTTCCTGGAACCGTCATCTTTTACTCTCTAACATGCTTGGGTGAGATTGCTTTCTTTCCATGGATAATGCCAAGGTTTCATTGGAATTTAATGGGAACAGTTCAATTTCTCTGTTTAATTTTTATTTTGTAAACTTGGATTTTTCTGAATTGTAGATTAATTGATTTTCTGATAGTAAATGAAACCCATAGCCCAGCTAAACCCCAGAGCATTTGGAGTGTTCCCCTCCCTGCTTCTCATCGGAAATAAATGGCCTGGGCCGTTTTATCTCTGAGATCTGAGAATTTACAGCGATTATCTTCTCCAACTGCTCTATCAAATCACTCTCCCTCTTGCCATATTGAAATTAGTGTGCTTTGCCAGAAATAAGATTGCAAACCTGGTCATCAGGAAATTTACAAAGACATGCAATCAGCTCCCATCACTGTCAGGGAGACACGCCTGGGCTCCATAGCTGACGTGACTCAGGTTAGCCCTCGGCATGAGCTCAAAAAGAATGCCTTTGGTGGAATAATGGAATTCAGGGAAATACAATAAAGCCGGGGAGCATGCCTGCCGTCTCTCTCTTTCTCTCTGTGCCCCTTCTCTTCTGCCCACACAACACATTATCATTTATTTCTTCAGCTTTCCTCTTTCCCTTTTTTTTCTCTGCAGTTTTGGCAGTTTTTATTTTCTGTCATTATGTAGTCACCTACACATAATTCTAAACACAGATGTCTGACTTTCCCCTGTATAACACAAAAGAAGGTATTTTGAAAAATGTCTTGGTGTTTTCTTCTTCATAAAATGATAGTCAATTTATTCCAGTGTTGTTTTGGACCACAATGAAAGTCAGTGTGGTCCAAAACAACACTGGAATAAATTGACTGTGGACAAAAACATTCTTCAAAACATCTACTTTGATATTCAACACACAAAAAAAGAAAGTCATACAGATCTGGAACAACATGTGTGAGTAAATGATGCTAGAGTTTTAATTTGTGGGTCAACTAATCCTTTAAGTACCAAATTACAGCATTAGGATGCGTGTATGTGTTGTTATGCAAGCTTTAGTTGAGTAGAGAGTGTAGGTACAGTAAGTTGTTTCTGGGGCAGAAAATGAGTAGTATCATGTTTAAGAGGAGAGTCACGCATGAAGTACTGTGATGTGAGCATAGCTCTGTGTTGAACAGCACCGATTGAATTGACTATTATTCTTTTGCCATAACCTTATTTGTCTCTCCCCTGTTCTTTCTTTTTACTGCTCCCTGTCAGTGTGTTTTTGTAGATGAGATTCTAATGCATGGTTTAAACTACATATCTCTTGTACAGTACAGTATGATACAGCTAGCATTCTCTCCAGGTAAAGTGAGCATATGTTGTTCTTTTTATCAGTTGTGTAACTTGGGAATTCCATTTGCCTTGGATTCAAATAATGACACTGGTGGTTTATTGTTTGCCATAGGCATAATGCAATGAGAGCAAAAATAATAAAATAAAATATAAAAGGAACTACAAAAAAGCATTAGTGTGTAGTTTCTTTGTATGTAAAGTTAAATGTACCTAATGGACAAAGTCTGTAGAAATCATATCATTCCAAAAGTATGCAGTATTTCTTCCATGGAGATGTGTTGATGAATGTCTAGGCTGCGTTTACACTTGGCATTAACATGCGACCTGTATCGGATGTTGTCCACATACACATTGAAAAGACAAGTGTAAATGTGTTTCTAATCGTAATGTTATCTGATCAGTGTGTCCTGTTCCAGAGGTAGTTGAGGACGTGATTGGATCTTAGTGTAATGTAAACACAGTCTAGCCATTGTGTCTATATTCACAGGTTGACATCATATAAATCTCCACCTACTCTCTCTGAGGGCTGTCAGAAAATAATGAACGGATGCAATTTTGCCTATAGAAATTAGACTTATTTGAACTTGACAATGAACATCAATAAAACAGTTTATTTAGAGCTACTTGATACCCTGTGTGTCTTCTTTCATTTTAATTGAGCAACATTGTCTGAACGAGGCGATTGTCAGTGCTGCCGGTGTAATCACTGTTGTGAGATCTATATGTAGAGTTACTTACTACCAGAGGAATAATCGGAATACACTGTGAATTTTATTTTTAATGTTATATGTTTTAATTGTTTCAGCATGTTTATTACAAATGATCTCCCATTTATGTCTACAATATAGCCTATTCATTGCACTTAAACCCGGATGATATGACTTGTTTAAAGGGTTAGTTCACCCAAAAATTTAAATATTGTCATTTATTACTCACCCTCATGTTGTTCTACACCCGTAAGACCTTCGTTCATCTTCAGAACACAAATTAAGATATTGTTGATGAAATCCGATGGCTCAGTGAGGCATCTATTGAGAGCAAAGCCATTGAAACTCTCAAGGTCCATAAAGGTACTAAAAACATATTTGAAACAGTTCATGTGACTTCAGTGGTTCTATCTTAATATTATAAAGCGATAAGAATACTTTTTGTGCACCAAAAAACAAAATAACGACTTTTCAACGATATCCATATGGGCCGATTTCAAAACACTGCTTCATGAAACTTTATGATTTTTTTGTTTCGAATTAGTGGTTTGGATCTCCTATCAAACTGCTAAACTGCTGAAATCATGTGACTTTGGCGCTCTGGTTCACTGATTCGATTCGTAAAGCTCTGAAGCAGTGTTTTGAAATCGGCCCATATAGGGTGAGTAATAAATGACATTATTTTCATTCATTAACCCTTTAACATGATGAACACAGTTATTTTTGAATAATCAAATATTCCTTCATTTTAACAATTTCATATAATTAGATCTAAGACTGAAGATCGTTTAAAAAAAAAAGTAAAGTAAGTGAATGAAAGCAATGTTTGCATTGTTTAATTTATACCATCTCGTAGTTTTGTGTTGTATAGTCTACCCTTGTTTAGTTCTAATTAATGCTCTTTAAAGGATTAGTTTTTCAAATGAAAATGACCCCAAGCTTTACTCACCCTCAAGCCATCCTAGATGTATTTGACTTTCTTCATTCTGATGAACACAATCTGAGATATATTAATAAATATCCTGATGTATCTAAGCTTTATAATGGCAGTGAATGGGACCAACAAGTATGAAGCTCAAGAAAGTGCATCCATCCATCATAAACGTACTCCACACGGCTCCAGGGTTAATAAAGGCCTTCTGAAGCGAAGCAATGTGTTTGTGTAAGAAAAATATCTATATTTAACAAGTTATAAAGTAAAATATCTAGCTTCCGCCAGACCGCCTTCCGTATATGATTAGCTGATGATCCGATCTGTTTGATCGCATGTTAATGCCAAGTGTAAACACAGGCTAAATTGCTCTCAATACAACTGAATGGTGACCAGTGGGCTAAAAAGCACCATAAAGCTAGTCCATATACATCACATAAGCTATTTCCTGAAATCTTCTGAAGACTTATGACAGCTTTGTGTATGATTCACTCTGCACAGACGGCAACCAACAGCAACAATCACCAGATTGTAGTACATCACATCTCAGACATTCCATGACCAAAAGAGCGCAGATTGAACATGTTCGATTGATGAAAACAAGCACCAACCAATGCCGACAGGGGTAACACACTGATCGACAAAACCAGACAAATGTCTTTTTAGCCTTACAACAGAACAAAATTTTAAGTCGTTATCCACCGATCACCTTCTCTTTCATTGCATATCTCAATTGCACATGTTCAAATACGGTGTGTCAAAACTTGTCACATTAGATTTAAAGTCTGTTATGCCAATTGTCAATTGGCTGTCATGTGTTCTGGCTTTGTAACCAATTGCAATAAGGCACATTTGAATATCATACAATATTGAAATCATACAAAAGATTCGAAAGCGAAGGGGAAGTACTTTTGGTCTGTTCAACACACCTATCTATCGTATGGCTTCAGAAGATTTTGAATGGATGAACCGCTTTTATATGTTCATGGTGCTTTTTGTTGGTATTTGAGCTTTAAAGCTTATGGTCACCATTTACTTTCATTGAATACAGCATGAACATTCTGCCTAAAGGTCACATTTAGCATTGCTCAGCGGAATTTCACAGATGAAATTCAGTCATCTCAGTAGGAAACCGCATGCTCTGGAGTTTTGCAGGAGGTTGGAAAAGTTCCACATTCAGATTTTGCTCATATTCGAGTTGGTCACGCAAACTGCCACACTAACCGATAGAAAGCTTTGAAAAGTGCTTGCTTTGAAAGTGACTTGTGTCTCCTTCAAAGCAGTGCTTCAGACATAGTTACGCTATTGACAATGGGCCATTTTTGCCCATGTGTTTTGCCAAAAAGTTGCTGAAATGTCATTAATGTTTGATGGACGAAAGAAAATCATACAGACTTGGAATGATATGAGAGTAAGTAAATGATGATAGAATTTTAATATTAGTGTGCATAGCACCTACAGATATCAGAGACTACATGTGTATTATTGTGTTGTGTTGATTTATGGTAGTAAGATGATTGGTGTTTTGCTGCTGCATTGTACACGTCTCTTCACTTTCCTTCTAGACTCCATGATGTCATCGGCATAGCAACCGCTCTCTGCACACATGAATTAGATGAATTAGTAAGAAGAACACAGAAGATATTTTTGTTTACCCTCAGTGAATGTGTGTTGCAGCTTCCTCCTCTCTTTGTGTGTGTATTTGTGGGGGTGGACGGATAGTCTGAAGAAGTTCTGGATTTAAAGAATTGTTTTGTTTCTTTCCCAAGGAAAGGCCAACAGTTGCACTAGAATAACCTTCTCACAGCACAGACAATACACCACTCAGCTATTTGTACAACAAAGAGGACACCATGAGAAGATTTATTCAGTGCCAAAAGATCACCGCACGAGCACAAACACCCTCGCTTCCACACGCGCGGATGAGACTGACTCTTTCTGCAAGCTATTTTTGAATGCTTCCCCAGAAATATGAAAGAGAAGGATGACATGTATTAAATAGAAATGGGTGGATGAGATGTGGTGAGAAAAAGGAGGGGAGGAGGAATATGGGAAGAGGTTTTCTGAAACAAAGGAGATGAGAGACAGGGAAGTATAAAGAGGAAGATATTCATATAGTGTGTAGGGTGTGTGTGAGAAAGGGAGGGGGGAAACGCACTGTAGAGAATATTTAACCCCTAAGCTCTGCTTTCTGGCTGCGTAGAGACTCTGGGAGTGTTTTGTCAAGGGGTTCCCCTGGTCTGTGTCGTTTATCTTTGGAGGGAGCTGTTGAACCGTAGAAGGGCCCGCTGAGATTTGTAGAGCTGTGCGAGCCAAGAGCTCTACATGGACTGTGAACAAAACATATATATATATATATATATATATAAAAAAAAAAAGTCATTTGACAGCCACTGTTGTTTCATACTTATAAGACACTTTTGAGATGCATCCATCTCTCTTGAAGTATTGGGGTCAAGATTAGTCTATAATGCAGGGAACAATAATAAGCATGACCAACACAAGAGAGTTTTGGGCCACTTGGACTGATGGACTGTCTTTTGCCTTATCGGACCAGTATTTTGTCACTAATACCATGTCTACACCAGACGCAACACGTCAAAAGAACCCATTATAATCAGTGATATTGTCTACACTGAATGTGGCGTGGCACGACGCAACACAACAAATTCCCGACAGTAAACGGATTCCCCATTCTATTTCTGATGTTGTCCAAATGCTTTTAGCTGTTGCGGTGCGACGCGACGCGACAACGGTCGCGTCTGGTGTAGACACGGTGTTAATCTTACGTTTGTCTGTTCGTTTGCTCGTTTGTTTGAGCAATTCGCAAATTATGCCAGTTTTAATGTTTGTTTATTTCTTTATTTATTTTTTTATTAAAATATTAAAAAAAAATTGCATTTTTGGCAGTGTAATGAAAAAATGACACACACACACACACACACACACACACACACACACACACACACATATACAATATATTTAATATATTTTATTATTGTATTTTTTTTTTTCTTACGCTACCAAATATATTAGGGTCACTAAGTTATTGTCACTAAGATAACGTTACTAAAGTTATGTTTTCTAGCTGGCTTAGATAAGTGTTTATACATTCATAGCTGTCATTGAGTATAGCTATAAGCAATTACTGTAAATTTAAAACATAAATGTGTTTTTTAAATCTGTAAAATCTGTAAATGTGTAAAATATATTTTTAAAAATATCCATTTTTTTATTTTTTATTTGTGTAGTCTTATTATATTGAATTATTATTCAAATACAAATTATTAAATAAATATATTTTTATTCATACATTTTTCCTTATACTGCCAAAACTTAGGTCACTTTGATAACATCACTAAGTATTATCTAGCTGGCTTGGAAACTGCTATTACTGTAAATTAAAAACCTTAAAAACCTTTATACCGTGTATATATACAGTATATATAATGTTTATGTAATAATTTGCATGTAATGTAATATATACACTACTTTTAAGCAATGTTTTAATGACCATCCATATTTATTTTTCGGTCTATTTATTAAGATACAAACGGAAAATAAAGGAAATATGTACACAAAATGTAAAAAAAAAAAGAAAAAAAAGAAAAGAAACTAAACAAAATGCCGGCTTTAAGCAGTATTTAGTGTGACCTCCTGGACTTCTTCCAGTTTCTCAAAGAAGAAACTCTGTGAAACTTCTTATCATATTTTGAAAGTTTTCTTGGCCTTCCAGTCCTTTTTCATCACATTTAGGTTTAAGAGAGACAGGTTCCTTCTATTTCTCAAGTGTACAGGGAAGTCACTAAATACTTGCCACTTTAGCCTATAGTACCATTTTTTTTTTTCTGTTTTTTTAATACTGCAAACAAATTTCCTGTATTTTCTGGTTATATTATAAAAAAAAGACTGAGAAATAATTATATGTGGTCATTATACCATTGCTAAAATGACATCTAATGGTGGCTTAAGACTTTGGCACAGTACTAGAATTATTATTAAAATGCAAATTATTACATAAACATTTTTTTTTTTTTTTGCATTATATTTCACATATTTTTCTTACGCTGCCAAAAATAGTAATCGTAGCCTGACTGGAAATATGGAAAACATCCTTATGCTAAGTAATGTTAATGTACAGGGCAGGATATTTTCCAAAGTGAGATTTCAGTATGAAGATTTTTGTTATTTGTTGTGAAATTATTATTATTATGTGTTTGTGTTCACCATATGTTCACATTAAGGCAGATAATTAGAGAACATCAGGGCATAGTCATAGGAGATCAATCTCTGTCTCCTCCCTCAAACCATTAATGTAAAATGAAATCTCACAGATTCTCCCCTTGTCCTTATCCTGACAGTATTGTTTATGGATGTGCTGTGTGTTACCATTAACTTTGAATTGGCAATAACTGTAGTACTCTATAACCTAAATGACCACTATGTACAATACAAGCAGATCAGGGATGAGGTAATACATTAGTGCCTGGCTCTGAATAATATCCAGCGTGACAGTAAATGCTCTCCACTGCGGCTTAATTAACATTCCCTGCATTGTCAGAGTGCAAAAGCTTTGGCTGGAGGGAATCCCTCACTTAAGAGCTTTGACTAATGTCCTCGCTGGCTGAGAATGCCCAGGTGTCTTTCAGTGACAGTCAACCTTGAGAAAACAACGGTCTCTGAGTTCGCATGGCCACTGATGTCTCAAGGACCCAGCCTATGGTCTTTACTCAAGAACTGACAAACAGCCTTTTGCATCTGACTAGGGCAAATACATGTTTAAGGCAGTTTACTCCATAATATCCAGAAATTGTTGCAATTAAATAAAAGGAGACCTGAATAGCAAATTTTTCTTGCATGTAGTTCTAATCAACAAGTCATTTTTGAACAACAATAAACTGAATAATCAGTAAATTGACTCTGTGTTTTTCATAACAGCATTGTGTAATATACGTTTTGAAATTTTCAATTTGAGTGATATAGACTTGTCCTTTTCTCTCTTAATGCTGTACTTTGTATTCATATTCATACGAGCTCCATTTTGCAGATCTTTGTCCTTATATATCTTAAATACATTTAATAAGGTTTTCAAAACATATTGCGGGTAATGTAAACAGAGGACTAGCAGAGGATTTGTGGGTAAAAACTTGGGTGAGTTGGCTATTTGTGCCCACTCAGACTTACTGAGATCACTGTGTAAGGATGAGTCAAGGCTTATAGCCCCTCAGCTCATGGGCGCACACAGCATGCTGTGACATCAAAGTGGAAATTTAATATTCATCTGCATATGCCTTTGGAGAGTTTATTTCTTTATTTATAAGTTGTCCTTAATATAGTATGATTTAAGTTGTTTCTCCTGATGAAGAAAAGAACATTTTTGCATGCTCTGAATTGGCCAGTGCAGCATTTTAAGCTTTTTTTAACCCTTCGGATATTTCTCTCTTCCCCCCCAGGACTTTGATGATTTCATCTTTGCTTTTTTTGCCGTGGAGATGGTAATCAAGATGGTCGCACTGGGCATATTTGGGAAAAAGTGTTACCTTGGAGACACCTGGAATCGGCTAGACTTCTTCATTGTGTTGGCTGGGTGAGTTGTCCTAAAATGACTTTACTGAAACTTTTCTTGAGTGAAAATAGGCACAGATTTATATACATTGCGTTAAAGTTTTTGGCCATTAATATTTTTAAAAAAAGAAAAAAAAGAAAAAAGAAATGAATACTTTTGTGCAGTAGGGATGTATTAAATTGATCAAAAGTTACAGTAAACACAGTTCAAAATGTTTTCCATTTCAAATAAATGCTGTTCTTTTTAAAACTTGCTTTAAAGAATCCTGAAAAAAAGAAAAAAGAATCAAAAGTATCACAATATTATTGTTTTTACAGTATTTTTGTCAAATAAATGCAGCCTTGGTGAGCATAAGGGAGATCTATGTATCTGTCTGTCTGTCTAGAAGATTTGGAATATTTTCCACATGCCATAATAACTACTTTTTTGTTCTTTTATCATGTTTTCTTCTGTTTTTATTTATTTATTTATTTATTGGAGCTAGATAGACATGGTCACTATTAGTGTTGTCAAAAGTACCGACTTCGATACCAAGTCAATACTGAAATTTTAAAAATGTGACACTTTGAGTGCTGTTGAGCGGATTCTGATTGGCCATTGTGTTCACACGCTCATCAGATATGTCTGTGATTGGGTGCAAAGATCAACACACGGGAGTGTTTGAAAGTACATGGAATTGTTTGAAAGCATTTTGAAAGTGGGAGCGGGAGCGTTTGAAAGCAGGCCGGTCCGCTGATAGACGCCTGTTTTTTTTTTTTCCCCCTGTGTATCTGTGTAAGCGCTCGGTGAAGAGCGTCATTGATGTCTATTTACAACATGTTTTTGAAGCGTTGATCACTGTAGCCATTCACAGACATATCTGATGAGCGCGTGAACACAATGGCCAATCAGAGGTGTTTACGAATCCGCTCAACAGCGTGCAAAGCATCACATTTTTAAAATTTCAGTATCGACTTGGTTTTGAAGTACATTTGACAACATTAGTCACTACTGTCGTCATGTAGAAATCAAAGAGCGACATGGAAATTCTTTTAAAAAATTTCCTTTTATGTTTACCAGTTTAAAAAAAAAAGAAAACATGCAAAATGTAAAATCAATAATGACAGAATTGGGATACAGCTTTTTCCCTTTTATCACCTTATGTTTCTGAAACAATCACACCACACATGGTTAGCTGCCAATACGTAATCATTTAGTGTGTCTTTGTGAATGTCAGAATAATCACTTTGATTAATAATCACTTTCTATGTTTATGTGTATGTGTGAATCTCAACTCTTGGCACAGTTGTGTGAACCACTATAATGTGAAGCACTGATCAATGAACATGGGTTTGTAAACACCATAAAACAATGAGACTGGTATTGAATGCACACAGTTAGCTGTGTAGATGTGTACCATGGGAAATATAGTAAAGAAAATGTGCAACACTAATAAAGATAGACAATTTTTTTGCAAAGGCCACAAAAGGTCAGAAGAGACAATATGCTTGCTGGATAAAGATTTGCAGTTTGTTAACCATAGTACAAACACACACATTCATATACAGTCGTGCTCCAAAGTTTACATACCCCTTGCAGAATCTGCAAAATGTTAATTATTTTAACAAAATAAGAGGGATTATACAGATGCATGTTATTTTTTATTTAGTACTGTCCTGAATAAGATATTTTACATAAAATATTTACATATAGCAGGGTTTTTCCTGGGTCAAAAATGGTCTTCGGTGGTGATGGATGAACACGGTCATCCACACACACAGTATAAAGTAACCAACACACATGATCTTTGAGCCTGGTACTGACAATAAATCTAAAATAAATGCAAAGAAATGTTTTGTTATATTAACTCATCTCATCCTATTTTTTTGTGAAATTAAAAATAATCACTGTCAGGACCGATCATAAAACAAACGTGCTTAGTAATATTTTATTAAAAATCTGCAAATTTAAATGTAAATAGTCACTGAGTAACTTATTTGTAAAGTGAACAACAAAGCAACACATTACACTGGAAAAATGGTAGCTTTTACACTCTAAGACTTAATGCACAAAACATTTGACATACAGTATCGGATTTTGTTCCATCCATTGCTATTGTTATCACTGTCAATCAGATTCACTTGCTCATTTATATAGTTGTCAATCCAGAAATTTTGCAGTGTGTACAGTAGTTGGCTTGAAAAATATATATTATGTACAGAAAAGAGAAAGCAAGTAAAAATCACTGCCGTTATAATCACTAAAGCTATCAGTTACAACATAAGGTACACAAAGCATCACTCGTTGAAAACACCCGTTATAATCAATGAAGCTGTACAATGAATTTCTTATTGACGTTGTGTTTATGCTTTGTTGGTTATAATGAAAGGATTTGTGAACGTGCTGAACAAAAACTCAGCCATTCAGAGTGGAGTTGATTGGCCATTGCTTTCACGTGCTCAACATACATTTCTGTGATTGGCTACAAATGCAGCAGAGCCATGTTGTAAACAGAAACCTTTGACACTCTTCACAGCGCTTACACAAACACTCACAGGAATGTTTGAAAGTGCTTTAAAGAAGCTTGCTATCAGCAAGTACTGGTACTGAAGAATGGCAGGTATCATCACTTGTCACATTAAATGATCAAATAAATCTTTGACGGGACAAAGATTTGTTTTGGCGGCTGCTGAAAATTTTTGAATGCAGGAAAAACCCTGTATAGTCCACAAGACCAAAAATCGCTGAATTTATAAAAATGATTCAGTTCAAAAGTTTATATACCCTTGATTCTTAATACTATGTGGCGTTACCTGGATGATCCATGTCTGTTTGTTTGTTTGTTTTGTGATGGTTGTTCATGAGTCCCTTGTTTGTCCTGAGCAGTCAAACTGCCCAACGTTCTTCAGAAAAATCCCCCAGGTCCCTCAAATTCTTTGGTTTTCCAGCATCTTTTGCATATTTGAACCCTTTACAGCAGTGACTGTATGATTTTAAGATCCATCTTTTCACACTGAGGACAATTAAGGGATTCATACGCAAGTATTACAAAAGGTTCAAACACTCACTGATCCAGAATGAAACATAATGCGTTAAGATCCAGAGGGTGTAAACTTTTTGAATCTGAAGATCAAGGTAAATTGTACTTAATTTGTCTTCTGGGAGACATGTAAGTATCTTCTGTAGCTTTTGAAGGGCAGTACTAAATGAAAAAATATGATATTTAAACAAAACAAGAAAAATGTACACATCTTCATCCTGTTCAAAAGTTTACATCCCCTGGTTCTTAATGCATTGTGTTTCCTTCTGGACCATCAGTGAATGTTTGAACCTTTTGTAATACTTGCGTATGAGTCCCTCAGTTGTCCTTAGTGTGAAAAGGTGGATCTCAAAATCATACAGTCACTGCTGAAAGGGTTCAAATATACAAAAGATGCTGGAAAACCAAAGAATTTACGGGACCTGGGGGATTTTTCTGAAGAACATTGGGCAATTTGACTGCTCAGGACAAACAAGGGACTCATGAACAACCATCACAAAACAAACAAACAGTCGTGGATCATTCAGGTATGTTAACTTTTGAATGGGGTCATTTTTTATAAATTCAGCTTTTTTTTTCCCTTTTTTCTTGTAGACTATATGTAAACATCTTTTGTGTAAAATATCTTATTCAAGGCAGTACTAAATAAAAAACTAACATGCGTTTTGTATGATCCCTCATATTTTGTTAAAATAATTAACATTTTGCAGATTCTGCAAGGGGTATGTAAACTCGAGCATGGCTGTATGTACACATACATACACACATGGCATTCAGTGTTGACTTGGCATGATGTATGCTTTCGAGAAAACACAAGGACACCCCTTTTCCATTCCATGAAGCTTGTCGTTCTTGACTCAATGGCAGTATGGGATTTATTGCCAGCTTTACTACCTCTGACCTTGTTGGTAATTTCATAGGATTATTTGTTGAGATGGAAATCAGCCCAACATATGGAGCATATGGAAGCACATTCAGGAGACATCAGCCAAAGTGTGTTCACAAGATAACCATACAAGAGTGACAGACTGCTGGCTTGTTCCACTGTTGGCTTAAACTAATTTCCCTCTGGGTGTTTGATACTTCTAGATGACATTCTTACCATCAAAACCTTCAGTAATTTGTGACCGTCTACATCTTCTTACGGTCCTCAGCAGTTTGATCAGTTGTGGTACCTTCTGAGGAAACTGGCGAGTGTTTGGTTATTGCTTTTACAAACAAGTACTGAGTACCATGGTATAGTAATGGTATCAGGTGATGTACCGTGATTTTGATATACCATGATTCTGTATTCACATGAAACTCCAAGATACTTCCACAGATGTTGTAAAGTACCATAGTGGCATGTCCAAAAATCATGTCAGTACCACAATACTTGTTTTTAAGCTTAATTTATTTTTTGGGCTTTGGCAAAAATTGGCAACCAAAGTAACATAAAAAGAGTATTTAATTATAAACCAGAGAACTTGGAGGCATGGTTTATATGAACCATTTGTTTTAGTTTAAAGGTTAACATTTAGTGAGGTATTTTTTTCTTCTCCTTTTGGAGAACATTCTGACGCAGTAAATCACAAGTCTAAAACTCATTTTAGCCTGCTTACTAAGTGAATAAATTGGTGCTGGTGGTTCAACTGGATGGTTCGGTTTCCAAAACCCCCTTCACTGAGACATTGTTTTGCTCAATCTTCTGTTCTTTTCTATCTGAGGTGAGCCAGAGAGCTTATAGAAGTCTAAAGATCTTGGCTGCTGTGCTCTGGATCATATGTCTTTGTGTCTCATCTGCAGAGACATTGAGGCGAGCCTTCTCTCTTCTCAATCTTTCAAAGCAAACCCTTAGAGAATGTAGACCCTCGAAACACCCCACTAAGATGAGGTATCAGTTTCAGACACCCGCAGTGGTTTGGCAACTTCTGCTGAATCACTTTTAAATTAGTCTGCCCTTTTCCCTTTCACAGAGTCTTCACACACACCGAGTTAAATACACAAAACTTCCCAAATCCACAGGGCTTCTACAGGGATTGTGACAGTGTCTTTAGTGATTGTTTCATTGCTTTTTAAATGCTCTAGGAGACTCAAAAACTTTTACGATTTTTAACAAGAGATTGGGTATAAAGGCATTTTTAGAATTTCTTCTAGCATACTTTGCCATAACCTTGATGGAAGTGAGTTTTACGACTTTTTCCATAATGCTGTACCAAATGTTGCATACTTTGACAAGGAACCAATATGTTATTATTTCAGGCATTATTCTCTCATGCATTTTCTCTCTACTACAGGGCTGCACAAAATGTCTTGCAGACATGTGCCAGCTTTTTAGACAAATTTGGTCTTTTATTTTTGCTTAAATATTTCTATTTTACTGGAAAACCTTGTGTTTTTACACTATTATTTTTTCATAGTTCCTCTAATGATATGCTTAATGTTATGTACCTTATTATCTGGGATGTGAGTTATGTTTAGAATGGAAGCTTCACCACCAAGGACAGGCCCAATTGTCTTAGTCTTCTCTCTCCTCCTTCCTTTTCTTCACCCTTCCCTTCCCTTTCCCTTTCCCTTTCCTTTTCCTTTTCCTTTTCCTTTTCCTTTTCCTTTTCCCCTTCGTTTCCCTTCCCTTCCCTTCCCTTCCCTTCCCTTCCCTTCCCTTCCCTTCCCTTCCCTTCCCTTCCCTTCCCTTCCCTTCCCTTCGCCTTACCACAATTCCCTTCGCCTTACCACAATTCCCTTCCCTTCCCTTCCCTTCCCTTCCCTTCCCTTCCCTTCCCTTCCCTTCCCTTCCCTTCCCTTCCCTTCCCTTCCCTTCGCCTTACCACAATTCCCTTCCCTTCCCTTCCCTTCCCTTCCCTTCCCTTCCCTTCCCTTCCCTTCCCTTCCCCTTCCCCTTCCCCTTCCCCTTCCCTTCCCTTCCCTTCCCTTCCCTTCCCTTCCCTTCCCTTCCCTTCCCTTCCCTTCCCTTCCCTTCCCTTCCCTTTCCTTCCCTTTTCACAACTTTTTGTTTCCATCTTCCTCTTCCACGTTCATATCTTAATTTTGTATTCATCTTACATTTTTACATTCACTTCTGCTTCCACATCTACATCCTCCTTTATCTCTTCCTCATCCTCTTCCCCCTTTCCTCTTGCTTTTCCTCACTATGGCTGGCCTTTGGCCGAAGAAAGGTAGTAAAGGTTCTGACAGTCTGTCTGGAAGCATTGCAGGTCTCTGACTCATTTTAGGTTAAACCCAGCAAGCCGACCTGGATTGACTGACATACGGTAATACTCTACTATTCAAAAAATAAATAAATAAATAAAAAAAAAAAAAACTTTAGTGTGTTATTTGAAGATTTTCTTCACTTTAATATTAAGAATCTTTTAGTCCATCATGTAGTGGCCTTTTCATATGAATGTCTTGGTGAGAAAATGATGATAATTTACTTTCCTTCTGGGTTGTTTGACCTGGCATGTATTCTGTTTCATGTAGACAGCTGTCAGTTTCTGGTCAAGTCAATAGTTGTATAAGGCTAGCACAACCTGTCAACTCAATTGCCATCATTCATGTCAAGAATACTGACAGTTACTGTCTTCTGTGTGACTGTCACCAGAACATGTTCAGTCGGACCTCTTTAGAAGCTTTCACAATCCCATTGCTCAAAACCTTCAACAATAGCTGATGAAGTTTACTTTTTTATGTCTTTTCTAACTAACAACTGAGAACAGAGTTTGAGGGAAGTCTGCTCTAAATTGAACCACAGTAAAAGCTCCAGATCAGGTCATGACCCACATCGGCAGTGCTAATGGAGTTTTCCTGTGCCTGAATGAGGATTTCGTGCCTAGGTATAGGAGGCTTCAGGAATTCCATTTGGCTGGGATGCTGTTGATGACACTGGACAGCATCCAGCACTTTCATCTTAGAAGTTCTTCATCTCATATTTGTATATGGAGATGCCTGGAACTGATAACACAGGTAGTAGCAGATGGCTAAGATCTTCCACACATACATTAGGTTGAGATCCTTTTGCTAACCTAAAAAGAAAGGACAGTAAAATATTTGCTTTTACTTGCCTTTTCGTTACGAGATTTGGTGAAGCAATAGCTTAGAAATAATAAAGCGATAGTACATCCAAAAATCATTTACTCACTCATGTTATGTCTACATGACTTTTGCAACCTGATCTCATGGAAAAAACGTACCTGCGGGAACATTTTTGCAAAACGCAAAAAAATACATACCAATTTATACATATCATTGCAGTTTCCAACAGAAATGAACACTAGAGGCAGTAAAACAGCAAGCACTTTTAATCATTTTCATACACAGTTATGTTTACAGGGTCAGATTATGGATTAATAAAGACTTGTTTTCATGTCTCCTTGCACAATATTATGTTATGATCTCAAAACACTTTTTACCAAAGTGCTCGGTAGCTCAGCTGGTACGGAATTGTACTTAGGATGCGAAAGCCTTGGGTACGAATCCCGTGAAACATGACTCAAGATAAAAGAGCTCAAAGATGAGAGATCAAAAACAAGCTAAAACGGCATGCTTACAATTGCGTTTTTATGTCACATTTGCTTTTGTTAACAGGGGTAGGTTTAGGTGTAGTGTAGATGGTACGTTATTTTAAAACGTAATTTAGCGCCACTTACCGGGCATTTCAAATCAGAACTGCGGTGATTTGTACATAACCAACGTAATATAAAACGTACCATATTCACGTTCAGGCTTTTAGCGGCACTCAGTGGACATTTCACATTGAAACGGTCACGAAACGTACATGGCGCTGCGTATTTTCGTTTTGCAAAAATGTTCCCACAAATAAGTTTTTCTGATGAGCCTGGGCTGGACTTTTTAATAAAGCTTTAAAACTGCTTTTGCAAGTTTTTTGAAGCTTGAAAGACTCAGTCCTTGTATACCATAATTGTATGGCTCAGTAGATTTTGTCATTAACCGCCTTTTGTGTTCCATGGCAGAATGAAAGTCAAACAGATTTGAAACAACATGAGGCTGAGTAAATAATGACAGGATTTTCATTTTTTGGGTTTATTATTCCCTTGGGTTCTCACTTGATTTGGTAACTTTTATGAAATATTCAGGCTTCAAATAATGCCTTTTGTCACTCACAGTGAGGCTTAATTCTCTTTGGAAATAAACCATAAATTACATACTACTAACATCATACAGATCTCTCTGGTATCATCTGCTGTTACAAATCCTTAATCAAAAAACTGTCCTCATTTAGTCATGAAGGAGAGGAGAACCCAAATGTCCACCTCTGCTTCTGATTTAATGATGCTGCTTTGACTGTTTCCAGACTCGCTGCTGACACACTTTATGTGCAGACCCAGACCTTGTCAATAGGACGAGACAAGGACAAAGCATTATGAACAAAGGTTATCAAACATTTCCTCAAGAAAAAAAACAGTTACAGGTCCCCCTCATTCATTTATTTTTCGACCCATCAGAGGAACGCTCTTTGGCTGAGGCGCACAGAGCAAATCAGGTTTTCTCTTCATCCATTCGAGTTATACGTCTGCATTAACTTCCATTATGATTATTATTCTATAAAGCGAACATGGGGCCCCAGAGTGGGTCGGTGTTGACCCACACTGTATATTGTACTGTATAATAGTATATTGTATATAAAGTCAAGGGGAAAGATAGATAGAAAAAAACAACAAAATCCTGACTTTATTTTACATTCAAATGACGGGAAAGGTAGTGCAGCACTATTTTCTTTCTCAGACTTTGTTTTTCTTTGGAATGGAAGTCACTTGTTTGGCTTAGGTGTTGAGGTATTGTTTTGAAGAACACTTATCTGAGAAAGAGAAAGAAACTTGTCATTTTTCTGATCTGAATCTGAGGCTAGGGGCAGATTATCCTGTTCCGACCGAAGTAAATCAATCAGTCTCGTCCCATAAAAAACAGAAGAGCACCCCTGACGGCAATTGTGTCTGAGAGCTTGTTGAGAGAGAAATATATAGAAAAGTACAAGAAAATAAAACTGTATGTTTGAATCTCTCTGTCTAGCCAAGCCCTATGAAATCAAAACGGATGTTTTGTACAGTAGCTTTTAGTCCATACCTGTTAGCTCTGAGGCAATCTATATGCCAGTCATTTCCTAAAAGTTTAGGAAACTTAGCTAAACCGGAGCCAAATGCATTTCTGTGTACACTACTGTTGGTAAGGTATCTGTTATGTTCACCAAGGCTACATTTGTTTGATCAAATGGCAAAATGGTAATATTGTGAATCTTATTACAATTTAAAATAACTTAATTCAAATTACTCCATTATTCCAATCTTCAGTGCCCCATGATCCTTCAGAAATCATTCTAATATGCTGATTTAGTGTGGAAGAAACATTTCTTATTTTAATCAGTTTCTTTTTTTTTTTTTTTTTTTTAAACAAACAAAACATTTTTTTAGGATTATTTGATGAATAGAAAGTTCCAAAGAACAGCATTATGGCATTATTAGCATTATTATTTTGTATATGGAAATATTTTGTAACATTATAAACAGGGGTGCACATAACCGGTGCGCGTGCGTGGTAAAAAATAAACGATGCGCACCAGAAAACATGGAGGGGAGTGCTTTTGAGTACCAACATTTTTGGGGATAGGGTCACAGGAAGATGGTAAGATGACAATCATGACGATAATTGTGTTCTTTAATTATTAGCAACGGATCGCCACGGTTCGGCACGCATGTGATTCGCGGATTAACTGCTAAGTTTAACCATCATAGAGTGAAAGTTTATCATTTTGATGTGTTTTGTCTCGCCAATTAACACATTCAAACGATTTTAAAAGTGGAAGAAGAGGCGAAAATCGGGACTCGCGAGCTGTTATCTGTGTGCACAGCCTCACACCCCGCACTCAGAGAGAGAGAGAGGCACGTTTCAGACAGCGCTCGAACACCGAATTGGTTCCTTTTTCGTGTTTACTTGCGCTTGAACGGACACATACGCACAAAATTATGTCAAAATACCTGTCTCGGCAAGTATTCTCTCGGTTATGTCATTAGCGAACAGTTGAGAAAGAAACCGGATTTGTGTCAGTATATTCGGTCCATGCTTTCCTTCTTAAAGTGACAGCAACCTAATATTCTTGCTGTTGTCTGTCATTAATGTTAATTAGATCAAATTAAAAAAAATCATCATCATCATCTACCATGTTCGAGAGAAAAGAAGATAGTGAAGAGTGCAAAGTGTGAGTACCAAGCAACATCTTCAGGTGCTCCCTTGAGAACCAGACCAAAAAAGTTATGTGCGCTCCTGATTATAAATATATTTTCTGTCACTGTTGATCAATTTAATGCATCTTTATTGAATTAAGTATTAATATGTTTTTTTAAAAATGATAAAAATCTTACTGACCCCAAAATTGTGTAAAACATTAGTACATTAAATATACCTTGTGAGTGTGATGGTCTGGATTAAAAAAAAAAAAAAAAATGTTTTACAAACAAATTATTTCCTGACTAAGAAAACTTCCAGGAATGTCTCTTCCAGAAAAACAACCAATAATATATGACTCACCTTGTCTTCGGGGGCGTGTTTAAAATGCTGTCCAGTCAAATGCACTCTGAATGAGAGTGTGTCTTCCCCTAAAAAAAATATCTCTAATTAGCAATAGTAAGTAGAAAATTCAAAGTGTTTCAACAATAACTGCACCAGCACAATGAAGAAAACGGTTTTGTTTGTTGTTAACATTATGATAAACTGTAGTAGTCTTGATTTGTCATACAAATGTACTGTGTAAATTAATTTGTAGATGGTCTAAAATTAAATAACTGAAATAAGACAAAGAATTTGATTCATGTGGACAGACTGAGAAGGGAAGTGAGGACAGATTATGTGTGCGTGTGTTGTTAGGGGTATCTTCCTTCTCTATCTTAATGGAGAGCTGATTGTTCGGAAGTGAACCTCCTCTGAAACTCGCCTCATTAACCTGCCAGGTGGTGGAAGACACCAAGTTCTGATTGAACTGCAGCCAGGACGGCTTCTTTGAAGACCACAAGGGACTCGGAGAGGATGGAAAGAGAGAGAGAGAGAGAAGCATCTGAAATGCTGCATATACTCTGTTGCAGCTTTTTTTTTTTTCGTAAACCAACCAATCTTGCATTGATCATACAGAACAACTCTGGTTTATAACGTATGAAATGGAGTACATCCCAAAAGAGCTGGTATTTCTAATGCTGCAGGAATTTAAATGTCTTTCAGTCCTTTCAATAGTCTGTTGTGGAGCTGTTCAAACAAGACACAACAGCACGCTAGCTCTCTCGGGTGCAGCCGGAGATCGAATCGAGCAGATTTCTTATGGATGTGGAAGGCCACACTTGTTTTGGATCCGAGACCTTTGGCTCGCTCATACTTTTCCTATTATAGTGACCTTGCAACTGGCATTGTATACGAAGTATGGAGCCGTTGTTGATTGTGCGACCATGTTGTCAAGAAACATTCTGGGAAGGTGTGTCATCCTTCACCACGGCCATGCCAAACACAAACAGATAACAGAAGAGAGGTCTAGGTGCTGACTGGGCAAACGCCCAGTGACACTTCACTTTTTGTTTACATGTTTGCGAGCGGCCATATTAGTGATTCATATGTGTGTACGAAAGAAGTAAGAGGCTTGTTGACGATACCAAATTTACACACGTCCACCTTGTTTAGACGCATCCTACGTTCCTTGGGGACATTTTTACTGAGTGTCCTCACGCATGTCCTGTCTCTCTCCCCTTCTTTACAGGCATTTTGTCCTTAGAGTCGCCGTCTCTCTCCCTCTCATATCTCTCTCTCTCAAATCTGTCCTTTCTCCCTATCCACTTCCTGTGTTCCCCTTCTCTTTTGATATTTTCGTGTTTTCTTCATTCCCATTCCTTCAAATTTTAGTCTTAGTCACCACTGTTATTATTTTTGCAGTCCAGTTGCCAGCTGGTTTCCATCAAGCCCAATCAGTGCCTTCAAAGCTGTTCTGCACATTTCAGGAGCAACAAAGTCAGAACACATTTCCTCACTGCCCTGCTTGGCTAATGGGGCTCGCACTGTTTGCACGTCACCGACTTCACTCGATCCATATTTGTGAGGATGGAGAAAAACCCCAGCTCACGCAGCTTTAATCTAAGGAGGTCACGTGACCATGAGAACCCTCATTAACATGCATGTATGCTTATCAGCATCAGCTTTGCTTATAAACTTGATACGTATAGTGTAATTGTAACTTTGTAATTTTTCCAATGTTGAAGCTTTTTTTTTTTTTTTTTTTTTTTTTTTTTTTTTAAAGTTGTTGTATGGCCAGAAACAGTTATTGGGTTTGCAATTACACGGTTGCAAGCTCACAGGCACATAGAGACACACACTTTGTTTATTTTCTACAAAAACATGCAATTCTTTTATGTGCCTCACTCCGAAGTTCACATGTGTGGAGCAGCTGTGGATGTGTTTGTTTGCAAAAGCTCTACATTAACCTTCCTTCCACCTCTCTTTGACCTAATTGAAAACGATTCAGTGTAATTGTTTGATGAATCCTGATAACTTTCGATTGATCTACAGTATGGCGTTGGCAGTTCGGCAGAAAACACGCCACTAATGCGTCTGGGCTGTCAGTGTTTATTTGAAAATATTGCTGCCCTTTTATGCTATTCTGCCATAGTGAGGGATAAATATGGAGGATGTTCATCAGCTTCAAAATCAGATCAGTTTTTGCCTTCAGGTGATATTAAAGATTCCAATAAATCCAAAATGTGGATTAATTAAGAGATGCACTGTAAACGGGGGATAATGTGCCTTCATTAGTGAATGCATGTATTCAAATATCTTGCTTTATTAAAAGTTGAAACTGTTTTTGTTTGTGTGTGTTTACAGGATGCTGGAATACTCTCTCAACCTGCAGAATGTTAGTTTCTCTGCGGTCCGAACGGTCAGAGTACTTCGACCTCTCCGAGCTATTAACCGAGTGCCCAGTGAGTACAATATCAGCAGCCATTTTCGAAATGTACTTGCACGTCCTTGTATTAACACTGATGGTGCTCTGTTATATAATAATATGTGTGCGCATGTATTAGTTTATATTGATTGAGTATAATTTTTTTTTAGAAACAATCTTTTGAGTTACATTGAAAATATTTCCAAACATAATGAAAGTCAGGGAAAAAACAGTAGTGACGTCTACTTTACAATGAAGATTCCTTTTGTTAACATTGGTTAACAAATTTGTTCAAATGAACTAACAATGAAAAATGCTTTTAAAAAAGCTGTAATTGGTCATATTTCATGGACCCTGACCTTACATGAACTATGAACATTTGTTTTTTTTATTAAATAACATTTAAAAACATAACAATTAGCAATACATTTGATCGATTACTCTTATTAAACGCATTAACATTAAATAATGAAACCTTAATGGATGAATTTTAAATGTGCAAAAACATGCAGAGTAATGCATTTATATTTATGTTTTGTTACTTGTGCTCTTTGTTGGAATAGTAAGTAAACCCCAAATAATATAGTATTTTTTTTATTTTTTTTATTGCAGCAGTATTTACTATTTTTATTATAATTATTATAATATTATTTTTAAAGTGATTGAATGTTTAATTAAGGTACATTTGTATCACTTTCTGCTGTAGAAAATGGGAACTCAGAACTTAATTCAATTTATTAATTCCCTGCATTCAATCAAAGAGTTTATTAAATTCGCAATGTTCTATGTTGAATTGCATTATTTAAGCACTGTGGTCAATTAATGTAATTTAATCAACATTTGAAAGAGAAATGTAGCCTGGGCTCAGTCATATACCAGAGGAGTTCATGCCATTTTAGGGACTTTAGATTTATAGATCATTTTCCTCTTCATTGCTTTTTACGGCTTCTCTCTTTACATACACACACACACACACACACACACACACACACACACACACACACACACACACACACACACACTCACACACAGAAAGAATAATAGAGACTGGCTCACACACATTCACTCTCTCTCTAAGGCAGGGTGATGATATTTCATTGGCCACATCGTTATATACCGGATGTTTTAATCACTCTCTGTGCCAAGGAGATGCCCGCGGTTCCCCCACGGCTCTTATTTCACGAGGAACCATGTCTGGCCGATCCTGCTTGATGTCCCTATTTGTGGAGGGTAGTAAAATGTATATTGAACAATGGTAGTATTTAGCTGGAATGTTTTGACTAGCTCAGACGAGGTTTTGGTGAGGGTAATTTGTGTGGGGTCCCCTTCAGTTCTCACCACTCTGGATACGGTTCAGTACGTTTATCAGTCTGACAGACAAACTGCACCCATTCTTCATCGCTGGACCAGACCGTGTTACTCACAGGCTGCGTCCAAAAACTTAGGCAGCTGACTTGTTGCCTTTCTGCCTTATCAGGCAATGACTTTGTATGCAGCGTTTGCGCATGAAGGATACCTCACTAAACTGAATTCAGGCAGGCTTCTGAAGCAGCGTAATGGTTTAATGATCTACAGCAAAATAGAGTAGGCTTTGGTGATAACTAAGCAAATATACCACAATAGAAATTTCTCGCTAGAAATGACATCAGAAGTTAAAAACGTTGGTCAAAAACGTGCATTTACACACAAACTGACCACCAACTGCAACTTTCGAGTGCCATCTTTATTTTATAGCTCAACTAGAATGGAATTTTGGGATATCAAAGGCAGCAAAGTACACATCTACGCTGCCTTCAAAAATTAATCAGATGAAGGTATCTCAGGAGACAGGAAGTGAAGCTAACATTGGATTTGGACATGCCTTGAGGCCTTCCTACCTTGGAATGCATCCTCTGAAGGCAGCATTTTTAAGCTTTCGGACACAGCCATCGTTGGCCCGGGGGGTCAGAAATGACATCCAGGTGTATGCCTTCCAGTTCGCTTAGGAAACAAAAGTGCATCCATTCATATAATCATTATTGCCTAATTAATACCTGTGCCAATCAGAGACAGGGGGTGAAGTGGTGGCAGACAGCCTAATTCATTATTCAAGAGCCACCCAGACTAATTAAAGGCCTAATGTTTGCATTAATTTGAGAATTATTTTATCTCGAGCTCACCTGCTGCGGACCATCACTGAAAGAGTGGGTGACACAGATTTTTGTTGATCCTATTTGTCTTTTTTTTTTTTCCCAGCACTAATCAAAACAAAAGAATACTTAATAGGAGAAAGCTCAAATTATCACTCATTAGACTGTCAAACTGAAAACAAAAGTAGCATGTCATAAACATGTTGAAATTCTTTTGACAGAAAAAGTGTTGGTGGGCATTCCCAATCTACATGGGGCTTTCACATTTTTTTTTAACCTTTTTATTTTATTTTATTTTATATTTGTATTTTATTTTACATTCATATTTTTATTTTTTTATAGTGACTAGTTTTAAGAAGTATGGATATGAGAGCGAGGCAGTGCAACAAAAGCAGACAAAGAAATGGACTGTATAATTTTAAGTCTGCTTTTTTCTGTAATATTTATTTATTCTTATTATGTATTTATTACAAATTACATGTAAAAAGAGGTGCTTACCTTTTAGGAAATATTATATAAGATATTTAATAATAATAATAATAAAATATTTAGATTTTTTTTTTTGGTTACACTTTATTTTAAGGTGTCCTTAATTGTTACAGTGTATATTCTATAGGGTTAGAATTAGGGTTTGGTTTAGGGATAGTTGCATTTATTATGCACAATTTACAGTTATTACTAAAGTAACATGTAACACACTAAACTAATGTGGTACCGATTTTCTTTTTTTGTACAGTAACTTTGGTAACAGGGTCGAGTTGTTAAGCCTGTACTTTGCAGACTGTCAGTCCTACATTTCGTTTCACATCACCTTCTTCTATGTCCTCTATACCTCTGTGCCCTCTGTCTTTCTGTTCCCTGAGAAGCTGTCTTAATCAACATCACATTCTGTTGTTCTCCACACCCATGGCTTGATTGATGAAGGGACAGGAGAAAACTGTCAGTATATGACAAACATGTTCCCTCACAAATCAAAATACTCAACACTGCTGTGATGTACAGCTGGCTCACTCTGCTTTGTCTTTGGTGTGCAGGTGTGAAAAGCGATCTCTTAAAAGGTCTGTAATATGTAGACAGACCTCTATATGTGCCCTTTAACTCTCCCTAGAAGGTGGATTAGTCTGTCAGAAAGTCTAGAGCTCTTTTACACTTCATCTTCTGGATTAGAATTTACCATAATTCTGCACTTGAGGGCGGTTGGAGGTTAATTGGAAACCCGCCGCGCTGCCCACTTGTATATTCTATTATTATTTGGGGCAAGGAACAACATCATGTCAAGTGTCCGCCAGTGGTGACGTTGCGGTCATCTTTTTCAGAAGGCCAGCAGTAATTGGAGTGGTGGACATGTAGATTGGTGAGAGACATGAGGGCACTATTGGAGAGAAAGAGATGCAGACACAGAAAGAGAGGAGCTGATAACTTTGCATCATACATCCCATGCATCACATGACTGACTATTTTTATGAATTATGGAGATGAGAATGAGGCAGTGTGATATACAGTATGTGTATATATATATATATATGTTTTTTTTTTTTTTTTTTTTTTTTTTTTACAATAAAACACGACTATGACTGCTTCAGTCATTTATTTACAATAAAACACGACTATGACTGCTTCACCCAACGGTTCTGTGCATCACTACACAACACCCTTAGCAACCACTCTTAGCAACATAAACAGTTTGTTCTCAATTGATATTGTTCATTGAAACGTACTGTATTATGTAGAAGAGTATTAAAAGAAAGAGATCGAGTGAGCGAGTTTATTACCTGCATTCAGATTTAGCATTTTCCTTCAGGTCAGTCCTATGTTCATAATAAAAAAATCTGTTTAAATGTCCGAAGTATTATCTTGTCCTTTTAACAGTTCGGGGGTTTTCCCGTGACTGACAGCGCTAGTCAAAGCATTTGTCAGTTGCGTCTTGTTCTGTGTTCACAACAATTCAGTCTTTTCAATGTAAAAGTCTTCGCTACTGACTGACACACTCATAAAGACAGTCTTTGCCACCATCTAATGGTGTAATAATGTAAATTCTGTTGCTGTTCACGGTCAGGGACTATTTTTTCCGGCGGAAGGAAGGAAGGCTTTTAGTGAAAGTTTATTTCATGAAAGTTGCATTGATACATATTTTTGGCTTTAATATTTGTATTGTGGTAACCGTTTTATGAAGGCAATAAGGTACTCGAGGCTAGTGCTGTGTCATGAATAAGTCACGGCTGAAGGGGTTGCAGACACACCGCTTTGTGTCGTGCCTAACAGCGCCCTTCAGCCGTGACTTATTCACGATACAGCACTAGCCTCTCGTACCTTATTGCTTACTTAATATTTTTGTGTGAAATCACAATGATGAATAGAAAGTTCAGTAGAACTGCACTGTATTTTAACATTGATAATAATAAGAAATTCTTGAGCGCTAAATCATACACATTTTAGAAGGGGATATCTATGAGATATATTATACTATATACAGTTATTTTGTGTGTGTGTATATGTGTGTTGGCCACGCAGAATGAACTATGGATTTTATTTATAGTGCAAAGGCACATGAATAACCTGTGGAATGGATAGATGATAGAACCCTGGCATTTTTTTTAGATATGAATCAATATGTGATTACATTATTGTTAGATGTCTATTTAGCATCAGGCCATTCATTTCACCAGCATCTCTTCAATGAGCTTTGTGTGATGCAGAAATGAAATCAGTGGGTTGAGTGTTGTCCTTTTACAACCTTATTGAATTAATATTGTGAAGATTAAGCTTCTCATCTCTTTAGTTAAGTCTTCTGCCAAGTATCAACACCCTTGTGGTAAAATGTATCAGCTGAACAACAGTAGAATATAGACCCCTGTGTTTATGTGGTGTTCATGTCCCCTCAAGCAATTTTAATTAAACCTACAGAGAAGCTGCTCTTTTATTATCTGTGGAAGCTTATGAGAAATAAATAGAAAGCATGGTTATGATCTCTTTCCCCCCTGTGCTTTGTTATTGAGCTTGTTTGGTGCATGTGGAGGACTCCAAAGGGCAGGGAATCCCAGGAGTCTTCTTCATAACACAGGGACCAGAGCACATTGTGTGGCCCTGGAGACTCTCTTTTTAACATAATAGAATGGCTATGGCAGGATATTTACAGTCTTCCCTTGGGAAATACTCTCTCCTAAATAATCTTTTCAGGAGGAGTTTATAAATGAGTTAAGCCACCTGCGTAGAGCGAGACCTTTGCATTAGTGAATTGCTATAGACTGACATAGCTGGGTCAGAAAAGGAAACGGGTAAACAAGGAGTCATTTTCTGGAATATTTGCTAGATTTCATTTATGTCAACATGGGTGTCAATGTAGTGATAAGGAAAATAAGGACTGGCATCTGTGGAATAATCATATAAAGGAGGAGTGTTCTCCCATTTTCATATGCAAAGAGAAATAAAAGTAACAGTAAAATAATAAATTAATGTCATTTGTGTAGGATTTAACACATTAACTTTTTTTAAATTCAGCTTTTATATTGCATTTTTAAATGCAGATTTTAAATTGCTCTTTTTATTGCAATATTAAATCGATCTTACATTTTTCATACATTTATAAATGCATATATATGTAAGCAATAAGGTACGAGAGGTTGTGCTGTATTGTGAATAAGTCACGGCTGAAGGGCGTTGTTAGGCACAACACGAAGCGGAGTGTCTGCAAACCCTTCAGCCGTGACTTATTCACGACACAGCACTAGCCTCGAATACCTTATTGCTTTTATAAAACGGTTACCACACAATACAAATATTAAAGCCAAAAATATGTATCAATGCAACTTTCATAAAGTAAACTTTCACTAAAAGCCTTCCTTCCGCCGGAAAAAATAGTCCCTGACCATGAAAAGCAACAGAAGTTACATTATTACGCCATTAGATGGCGGCAAAAACTGTCGTTATGAGTGTGTCAGTCAGTAGCGAAGAATTTTACATTGAAAAGACTGAATTGTTGTGAACAAGACGCAACTGACAAATGCTTTGACTAGCGCTGTAAGTCACGGGAAAACCCCTTAACTGTTAAAAGGACAAGATAATACATCGGACAATTAAACAGATTTTTTATTATAAACATAGGACTGACCTGAAGGAAAATGAGCTTCATGGAATGGGTTTCCATGGCCGAGCAGCTGCATCCAAGTCTTACATCACCAAGTGCAATGCAAAGCGTCGGATGCAGTGGTGTAAAGCACACCGCCACTGGACTCTAGAGCAGTGGAGACGTGTTATCTGGAGTGACGAATCACGCTTCTCTGTCTGGCAATCCGATGGACGAGTCTGGGTTTGGCGGTTGCCAGGAGAACGGTACTTGCCTGACTGCATTGTGCCAAGTGTAAAGTTTGGTGGAGGAGGTATTATGGTGTGGGGTTGTTTTTCAGGGGTTGGGCTTGGCCCCTTAGTTCCAGTGAAAGGAACTCTTAATGCATCAGCATACCAAGACATTTTGGACAATTTCATGCTCCCAACTTTGTGGGAACAGTTTGGGGATGGCCTGACCTCAACTCGATAGAACACCTTTGGGATGAATTAGAGCGGAGACTGCGAGCCATGCCTTCTTGTCCAACATCAGTGCCTGACCTCACAAATGTGCTTCTAGAAGAATGGTCAAAAATTCCCATAAACACACTACTAAACCTTGTGGAAAGCCTTCCCAGAAGAGTTGAAGCTGTTATAGCTGCAAAGGGTGGGCCAACTCCATATTAAACTCTATGGATTAAGAATGGGATGTCATTAAAGTTCATGTGCACATAAAGACAAGCATCCCAAAACTTTTGGCAATATAGTGTATATATTCTATTAAAATTTTGCATTTAGAATTTTTTTTCATGAATTAAACTAACCATTTTTTTATTTATTTATTTATTTTTTTATATATAATCAAAATGTATTTACCTTTTTCATACATTGATAATTTCATCGTTTCATTTCAAGTAGTACTTCTTATTCTTATTTAAACTTTTTTTTGACAAAGAAGGATAGAATTCCAAATAAATTTAGATCTGCCATTATTGTTCATTGAGCTCAGCCAGTCATCTGAGTAGTAAATGTCATGTGACTGTTGCGTTTACTCTGACGCTACAAATTTTTTGTAATGTAATATATTTTGAAAAATGACACGATTTGTATACATAATTTGGAAAATCCAAGTCATAAAATGAGTTCACAACTGACATTAGCAAAGAACGTAGACTAAATTTAGCTCATCCTCATGCTCAAACAGTCCATTATCGTATTGTGAGGAAACTCACATAGCCCGGCGTTCCATTTGTCAGTCTTCTTAAGGGACCAAAATTCAGGAAGGTGATTTTCTCCAGAAAATACACCTCCCTGTGGGGAATTACCTCTCAGTTTGTAAGGGACACAGATCTGTGCCGCTGTCACAGATTCAATGCTTGTTAAGCCCTGACTTGGCAAGCTTAGCTGAATTGCTGTGCTAGGGTGAACTCCACAGTCATTTGGAGTCACTAATGACCGAAGTTAGGAAGTGATTTTCTATGCAGAAATCTCAGAGCAGTGGATTATCCATGAGAAACACATCGTAATTGGAAGAAACGCTCAGAATTTCAGAGACCTCGAATGTTGTTCTGAGCGCACCATTTCCTAATTACAAGTAAATAGATACACCCTGATAAACACTCACAAAACGACACTGCGTGTCCTAATTTCCCTGACATAAAAATATTTTGAGGCCATGTTTCTATCAGGGCGTCTCATTAGTGAAGAGTGAATTTGAGGGGCTAAAACCCATCTCGAAGATGATGGCTTTGAGAAATGCAGCATCTGCACAATACTGAGCTCTGTAAACCCACACAGCACAGAGCCATTTTATGTGATGACACGGATCTTCTATTGTCATTCATTCCTGTTAATGCCTCAGTGCTTATCGCCACTCACTCTTCCTCCAAATGTGGAAATTACAGCCGGCCACAGTTATCACCCACAGACTGCAAGCTGCCAGGGAGCACCGGCTGGATTACCCTGCTCCACCAATTACCCGCCAAACCCTGAACAGGAAATGATTTTCATCATTTATGCTTCAGTCAGCTGGCATTGTGGTTTGACACAGGGCAGATATATTGGAGAAGCCAGGGCAACAGTGTCTGAAAAACTGGATTTCAGCTGAGATTTTTACTGGCACCTATAAACAATTGTATACTGTAGGTCTACAATGAGCCTCCATAACCATGCAATGGAGCAACAGTTTGTTTAGTGCATTATAGCACTACACTGTAAAAAATATTCCGTAGTTTTTACAAAATAATTTTGGCAGCTGTGGTTGCCAGAATAATTTTGTAAAAAATACAGAAAAACTGTAAACACATTTACAGAACAAACTGTCAATTTTACAGTATAAAACTGTAATTTACAAACAAGAAAATTTGAATGTAAACAAGTAAATTCAACAATGCACACTACTACTAAAATCTGTTTTGTACCTTTAACATATACTGACAACCACCATAATAATGCAGGTGGTAAAAGAGAAAGCCACATGAAGAATCAGAGTTCAGCACAAATAGCTTTTCCACGAGCTGAAGTATATACTAATGTAAAGAGGGTGCAAAGAGTCATTCACGCAAACGCAAAACACCATCATGGTAAGCCACAACACTTACATTATGCAATAAACATTCATTAAACAACAGAAGATGTAACATAAAACCCTAATGTACATAACTGATAACAAAAACTATTAAGAAACATGATTTTTTTGTCACGGAATGAACACAGACAGAGGATCCAAGTGCAAGAATAACAATATTTATTGACAGGAAAATGCTGTACAATAACTTCACTCCAAGGGTCAGTCGAGGCAGAGGCTGTGGCGTGCAGAGTGGCGAGGCACTGGGTGGCGCAGGGCTACAGCGGGTATCAGAGAACAAGGATAATCCAACCCAGAAAACAGGGCACACGACGAAAGTCCAGAATCCAAAAACCAGGAAGAAACACACAGAGAACACGACACCGGGAACAGCCTGCAACGAACTGACAAAGACACATAAAGACAAGCACAATATATAACAACCACTAACAAGACACGGCTGGCAACAGATCGCAATCAGACCATAATGGGTGACGCCCACACAATCATTCACTCACACCCAACACACACACACACACACACACACACACACACACACACACACAACAACACACGAGGGTGAGTAAGTGAATCCATGAACCGTGACAGTACCCCCTCTCCTATGAGCGCCTCCTGGCGCTCCCAGGAGAGCCTACCTGTTGATAGTAATCATCAATAAGAGAGTGATCCAGGATGTCCCTGGCAGGAACCCAACTCCTCTCCTCCGGACCGTAACCCTCCCAGTCCACCAAGTACTGGAATCCGCGTCCCCTTCGCCTAGCGTCCAAAATACGACGAACCGAATAAACGGGTTCCCCATCTACGAGACGCGGCGGGGGGGGAACCGGAACCGGCGGATTAATGTTAGCATGAAAAACAGGTTTGATTTTAGATACGTGGAATACGGGGTGAATTCTACGGTACGCTGGGGGGAATTTGAGGCGGACTGTCACCGGACTAAGAATCTTGGTGACAGTAAACGGGCCAATGAATTTAGGTGCCAACTTATTACATACGGAGCGGAGCGGAATGTTCCTGGAAGAAAGCCACACTTTTTGTCCGACGACGTATACGGGAGGCTTCAGCCGGTGGCGATCGGCCTGGGCCTTGGTGCGCGCTCCCACCTGAATAAGAGTCTCTCGGGCTCTTCTCCACGTGTGACGACACCTCTGGACGAAGGCGTGAGCGGAGGGGACCGCGACTTCGGATTCCAGACTAGGAAAGATAGGTGGCTGGTAACCTAGACTACACTGGAAAGGCGACAGGCCCGTAGCCGACACTGGTAACGAGTTGTGCGCGTACTCCACCCAAGGAAGCTGCTGACTCCAGGATGAAGGATTCTGAGCTACCCGACATCGCAACGTTCTCCCCAAATCCTGGTTGGCTCTCTCAGCTTGCCCGTTACTCTGGGGATGGAACCCAGATGACAAACTAACAGTCGCTCCCAGTAATCTGCAAAACTCCTTCCAGAATCTGGAGGTAAACTGGGATCCCCTGTCAGAAACCACGTCTACCGGGAGGCCATGAATACGAAAGACGTGATTAATGACAGTAACCGCTGTCTCCTTGGCAGAGGGTAATTTGGGCAAGGGGATGAAATGTGCCGCCTTCGAGAACCGGTCCACTACGGTCAAAATCACCGTATTGCCCTGTGAAGGAGGGAGGCCTGTTACGAAATCTAGCGCTATGTGGGACCAGGGTCTTGAAGGGACAGACAGCGGTTGAAGAAGCCCATCTGGGGAACGATTAGAAATCTTACCACGAGCGCAGACAGAGCAAGCCAAAACAAAATTGCGAACATCGCGAGCCATGCAGGGCCACCAGAATCGTTGCTTAACCAAAAACATGGTACGACTAACCCCTGGATGACAAGCCAGATTGGAATCATGGCCCCATCGGATAACGTCTGGACGTAACCTCTCTGGTACAAATAATCGACTCGGTGGGCACCCGGGCGGAGGCGTTACCCCTTCTAAGGCCGTGTGGACCTTCGACTCGACCTCCCATGTGAGTGAAGAGACAATGAGTCTCTCAGGTAAAATACACTCGGGAGTGGACGGGCGCTCGGAACGATCAAAAATACGAGATAAAGCATCGGGCTTGATGTTCTTAGACCCGGGACGATATGATAGAGAAAAATCGAAACGACCGAAAAACAGAGCCCACCGAGCCTGCCTAGAGTTTAGTCTTTTAGCGGATCTGATGTATTCTAAATTCTTATGATCGGTCCAGACGATGAAAGGTACCCCCGACCCCTCCAACCAGTGACGCCATTCTTCCAAAGCTAATTTGACCGCCAGCAGCTCCCTGTTACCAATGTCGTAATTCCGTTCGGCGGCGGATAAGCGATGAGAAAAAAACGCGCAAGGATGCATCTTATCGTCCGTGGCGGCGCGCTGGGAAAGAACTGCCCCTACCCCCACCTCTGAAGCATCAACCTCCACCACAAACTGACGTGAAGGATCAGGGGCGACAAGAATGGGAGCCGAAACAAAGCGGCTCTTCAGATTGGAAAATGCAGCCTCAGCTGTATTAGACCACCTGAACGCCGTTGCGGTGGAGGTTAAGGCGGTCAGAGGAGCGGCTAGTTGGCTGAAGTTGCGAATAAAACGCCGGTAAAAATTGGCGAATCCCAAAAACCTCTGCAGGGCCTTACGGGAATCTGGGATTGGCCAATCCACCACAGCCTTAACCTTGTCAGGATCCATGCGCACCCCCTCAGACGACACGATATACCCTAAAAATGGAACTGACTGTGCATGAAAAACGCACTTCTCCGCCTTGACAAAAAGCCCATTCTCTAGCAGCCTCTGGAGCACTCGTCTGACGTGTTGCACATGTTCCTGGAGAGAAGAAGAAAATATCAATATGTCGTCCAGGTAGACATAAATGAACTGATCGATCATGTCTCTCAACACGTCATTAACGAGTGCTTGAAACACGGCGGGCGAGTTGGAAAGGCCGAAAGGCATAACCAAGTATTCAAAGTGCCCTCTAGGGGTGTTAAATGCCGTCTTCCACTCATCCCCCTCCCTAATGCGAACCAAATGATAAGCGTTGCGCAGGTCCAATTTCGTGAAAAGAGACGCGCCCTGCAGCCGTTCAAAGGCAGAAGACATCAACGGCAAAGGATAAGTATTCTTTACCGTGATGTTGTTCAGTCCTCTGTAATCAATGCACGGCCGCAGCGACCCGTCCTTCTTACCCACGAAAAAAAAACCCGCCCCCGCGGGAGACGAGGAAGGGCGGATGATCCCAGCTGCCAGAGAATCAGAAATGTATTTCTCCATGACCTCCCTTTCCGGATTAGAAAGTGAATATAACTTGCCTTTAGGCGGAGAAGACCCTGGTACTAAGTCTATGGCACAGTCGTAGGGACGATGCGGAGGAAGAGAAGCAGCCCGGGACTTACTGAACACTTCCTTCAGGTCAAGGTACTCCTCTGGCACGTTTGACAGATTCACCGACGACTCCTGTAACACAGAACGAGACACAGAAGAACAGGCAGACAACAAACAAGACGCATGACACTGGTTGCTCCATTCTGCCACGGACCCCTGACCCCACTCGATCCTGGGCTTGTGTTTGAGCAACCACGGATGACCCAAGACGACCGGATGAGTAGTAGATCTAGAAATAAAAAATGGCAACTGTTCAGTGTGGTTACCGGAAGTGATGACGGTTAAGGGCTCCGTGGCGTGTGTGATGGTGGGTAGCTTCTGTCCATTAAGGGCGATGACAGTTATGGCATGTTCCAAAGGGTGAATGGGTATGTGCAAACGCGTGACCAGATCATAGTCCATGATGCTGCCCTCCGCCCCCGAGTCGACCAGAGCCTGGCAGGTGTGATGCCCCGATACCCACTGTAGTCTCACCGGGAGGAGTGTCGCAGATGAGGATTTATCCAAGGAAAGACCACCCGACAATAACCTCGGTACTACTGTCGGGCTCTGCCTTTTACGGGACACTCCCTAAGAAAATGCCCCGCCCCTCCACAGTACAAACACAGTCCCATCTCTCTCCGGTGTAATCTCTCCTCCCGGGAGAGCCGAGCTCTACCCACCTGCATGGGTTCAGGATCGAACGGGGGACCGACCGTGTTAACTCCGCTGGCACCGCTCTCCTCCATTTCCTCGAAGCGCGCTACGGGCCTCTTACGCGCCGCGCGTTCTTGCAAGCGAGCGTCCACCCGCAGCGCGAGCTCAATGAGACCGTCGAGACTGGTGGGTAGATCCAGCTGGTAAATCTCCTGCTGAACACGGTCGGCCAACCCATGCAGGAACATATCCCACTGCGCCTCCTCGTTCCACTTGCATTCCGCTGCCAGGGTGCGGAATTTGATGGCGTAATCAGACACTGGTTGGATTCCCTGCCGCAGATCCGCGAGTTTGCGCGCGGCCTCCCGTCCCGCCACCGAACGGTCGAAGACCCGTCTCATCTCCTGCGACAGGGTGTGGAATGAGGAGCAGCACTGATGTTTGTTCTCCCACACCGCTGTTCCCCACAACGCTGCGCGTCCCGTCAGAAGCGTCATGACCAACGCGACTTTAGATTCCTCAGAAGAAAACGTGTTAGGTTGCAAAGAAAAATAAATAGAGCACTTCGTTAGAAAGGCTCTACAAACATCTGGTTCTCCAGCATACCTCTCTGGTGCAGGAATACGCGGCTCTTGTTGACTGCTGACGTTGGCGGATGGGTGGGGAACAGACGGTGGAGCTGGCGCAGTGGGAGATGAAAGATGTTGAACCTGGGTAGATAACTCAGCCACCTGCGCCACCAACGCCTGAACGGCACGAGCAGTGGCCACCACTTGCTCGTCCTGATGATCCATCCGTTGAGCACTCCTGCTCAAATACTCCTGAAGATCCGACGACCTTGCTGGATCCATAATTGGTCAGTTCGTTCTGTCACGGAATGAACACAGACAGAGGATCCAAGTGCAAGAATAACAATATTTATTGACAGGAAAATGCTGTACAATAACTTCACTCCAAGGGTCAGTCGAGGCAGAGGCTGTGGCGTGCAGAGTGGCGAGGCACTGGGTGGCGCAGGGCTACAGCGGGTATCAGAGAACAAGGATAATCCAACCCAGAAAACAGGGCACACGACGAAAGTCCAGAATCCAAAAACCAGGAAGAAACACACAGAGAACACGACACCGGGAACAGCCTGCAACGAACTGACAAAGACACATAAAGACAAGCACAATATATAACAACCACTAACAAGACACGGCTGGCAACAGATCGCAATCAGACCATAATGGGTGACGCCCACACAATCATTCACTCACACCCAACACACACACACACACACACACACACACACACACACACACAACAACACACGAGGGTGAGTAAGTGAATCCATGAACCGTGACATTTTTAAACAAAATACTTTCAAATGTGGAGTGTCACACAGGGAATTGTGGGAATATCAGTTTACAGTTTTTGACTGTAAATTATACATTGATTTGTTCTTTTTTACTTCTAAAAATTTACAGCATTTTACTGTGAAAATTACATAAAATGTCTGGTAAGAGCTTTTACAGTTTTTCCCTGTATATAGTACGGGAACTTACTGTTAACCTATTTACAATTTTTTTCCGTAGCGTTTTTACAATATTTTACTGTTAAAATCACATTCATTTTTTACAGTGTATAATTTCATATGTTTTATGAGAGCAATATGCTTGTGGCAGTATCTTTTTATTATTACAATGTTTGTGTGTGTTTGAGGGATGAAATAATACTAGTTTCTCCTTCATTGTTCTGCAGGTATGAGAATCCTGGTGACGCTTCTGCTGGATACTCTCCCCATGCTAGGCAATGTGCTGCTGCTTTGCTTCTTTGTTTTCTTCATCTTTGGGATTGTAGGCGTCCAGTTGTGGGCTGGGCTTCTCCGCAACCGCTGCTTCCTCCCTGAAAACTTCTCCCTGTGAGTGTGATGAATTGGACTTTAGTATCAAGGTCACAGTAATAATTTACAAGTGACCTCAGGAGTCTTGAAATGGTGAGGGTTATAATGTGAGACCACATTATTGTAATGATGAAAGGCCAAATGTCAACACCAGATCTATTTAAATTGGATTTTATGGGCCTACAGATTGAAAACAATAAAGAGCAATACATTAATTAACAAAAACAAACCTCCATCCATCCATCCATCCACTTTGAGTATTAGTGCGCTGTCCATTTTATGTTACTGCAACACAACTACTTAGTGTTTTGGGAGCAAATAAAGTTTGAATTTTTTAAAATTTATATTGGAAAATGTGCATGAAATGTCCACAAAGGTGGAAGGGTCACACAGGGAATATTGGAAGTGATTTCCTTCCAGAAATACATAAACATGTAGCAGACACAATCTTATATGTAATGAATCATAAAAAAAAATGAACTGATGAGATCCTAATAGTTCTAATTTTCTTCATTTCAATTAATTTTCAAGCATGAATCAATTCATTTTGTTTACTATCTAGCTCTGTAAACCCCACAGCTATCATTGCGCTGAGAGCATGAATTAGACCCCATGGATTCACGGCCTGGCACAGCGTTTTGAAGGAATCCACTGCCTCACAGAGATTGGCTTGCAGCGGTGATTATGTAACATTAAGACGGTCTTAAACTGTTAAATTGCTCTTAAGAAATAAATATTTCAAGGGGCAGGGTTTCTGTGGAAGGCTAGGATTTGTCCCAATGGGTAATTGAAGGTACTTGTGCAGCTAATTCGCCATGGCACTTTCTCTCTGAGGTGAATTTGTGTTGACAGACGGCCCAATTATCCAGTGTCAGAGCCAAACGCCATTAAAGCTAGGCCTTGCTCAATCGCTTTTCTTCTGGAGATAGTTACCGTTGATCTCGCTGCAGCATGACTGGTTCTTAAATGGGTGTTTTTCCAACCCTAGGAGAAACTGAGGCTAAGCAGAGAGCACTGAGGACTTCATTGGCTTAGTTACTGCTCAATGCACAGTTAATTTGCATTTATTTGCATGAGTTGTCTGAACTGTGTGTCTATGCATTACATACATATTCTTTCTTTCGTGGAAGACAAAAGGTTGATTTTTGAAAAATATCCTGGACATTTGCTGCAGAAAACGAGGACTAGAGCTGTCAAACTGTAAAATTAGAAATAAATAAATAAAAATAATAAAAGAATCATAAAAGTGGTATATATGACTGACACACTACATTCCAAGTCTTCTGAAGCATACATAAGCATTATGTGAGGCACATACCAAAATGTTTTGTTTTTCATGAATGAATCATTCTTCTGACTTGGATATTTTCAATTACCTGGTTGATCCAGTTCACATAACTGGTCTGAGCGATTTATTCGCAATCAATGATCCAGTCTAAAAATTAATCTAATGTAGAACACTTGAAATTTAGCAGAAAAGTGGTACGGACCACCTTTTTGATACATTTGAACTTTTACTGTATTTTCTTTGTGCCATTTTTTTTAAGCTTGAAAGCCTCACTCCCCTTTCATTGCAATTGCATAGAATTTATTTATTATTTTTTTTCAAAATTTCTCATTTGTTTTCTCTAAAATAAAGAAGCTCATACAAGTTTGGAATGTCATGAAAGTGATTACATTTTTTTAGACTGAATCATCACAGTGACATCAAGAAATAATTATAGATTTCTGCTGGTGTAAAAACAAACTCTACTGATAAAACGTGATTCATGTTGTTATCTTTTGTACAGGCCTACCAGTCTAGACTTGCACAAGTACTACCACACAGAAAACGATGATGAAAACCCGTTTATCTGTTCTCAACCTCGGGAGAATGGCATGCGCCTGTGCACCTCTATCCCCACGCTCCATGAGGAGGGCCGACAGTGCCAGCTGGACATGGCAGCTTACAATAGCACAGACAACACCACCTGCGTCAACTGGAACAAGTATTACACCAACTGCTCTGCCGGAGAGGCCAATCCCTTCAAGGGGGCCATAAACTTTGACAACATTGGTTATGCCTGGATTGCCATCTTTCAGGTCTGTTATATATCTTTTTTATTGCTTATGCTGTGAAGACTTATACAAAGGTCTTCAAAAACACTTACAGTACCTTAATATGACAGTTTACTAAGGATGCACAATATATTGTTACCATATCGGTTGTAATCCAGTATTAGAGATTTGATACAATTAATTGTGCATGCTCATTTTTCGTATTTTTCCATTTAGATTACCACTGACATCATCTAATGCTCAAAGTTAGTCTCTAAAAACACACATTAATTTAATAACACTGTTAAAATATAATCTTTAGCAAATTTTGGCACTTTGATCCAACAGTGACATATGTAATTCACTGATTGATCCAAACTGGGACTACATTTACAATCATGAACCCAAATGTGCTTATCTCAGTTTCCTTGACCGGTTAGTGATATTTTAAATGCCTGACACTGTTTGAATATCAAAGCTCATTTGCCCTGGGATTTTGGATTAGCTCTTTTAGAGTCTGGCTTGAAGACAATTGCAGGGATCAGCGGTTTGTATTAAATTTTTTGTTCTTTTATCACAAAAGGTTGATAAGGTTTTAATTCTACATCCGACAGTATGTGCCCACTGATTTTAATCTCAAATTAAATTAAACTTTCACTTCTCATGTTTACAACACACCAACATAGAAATCTATTAAATATTTAGGAGACTGTCGTGTACTGAACTGTGGAATGGCCCGATGACTTAATCTTCCTTTTGCAAGCGGCCAATTCTGTGGTTAGGCGCTTAATTTTTAGTATCTAAAAATGAATTAGCTGCCTGACAGCCCTTCATCTGCTAGCACACCCAATTGCCCTGTAAATAGCAAGCAAAGTGCCTTTCCTTTCCGGTTTTGCCTTACCCTGTTTCTCCCTAATCTGTGACAGATTAATCAAAGGGAATGAAGAGTGCATGCTCGGTAGGGTGTCCCCCCTGAGCATAATATATCTGTACTGTCGACCTAATCATGCATACTTGAGTACAAAACCGAAAACTGATCATGGGAGCATATAATCAGAGATTATATGCTTTTAGTTTCCATGTCGCTGTATTGACATTAGGTGCCTACTAACGTTTTTTTCACACTTGAAGTTGATAATCGGTATCTTATGGAAGCTTGTTTCCGCCACAGAATAAAAATAAATAGATAAAAAAATCTGACTTTTTTTTCTTGCAATTCTAACTTCTTTTTCCTCAGAATTGTGAGAAATAAACTTGCAATTGTGAGGAAAAAAGTCAGAATTGCGAGTTTACACCTTTCTCACAATTGCAAGATATAAACTCGTAATTAACCCTTCGCCAAGAGTTTGATTGACAGGCAACCTAACCAATTATAATGCTGAATCCACCATTTTGTCCGACAAAGCAGTCAGAGGAGTTAGTAGATTAATGCCGGTGGACTTCAACTTGAAAAATGGTGTGTACTGACGTCTTTCCGCGGTTGAAACAACATTCCTTCTGATGTTCATTTATGTTTATTTGATGCTATAAATTAACTAGTAGGAAGAAATGATCGGTTCACGAGCCGCTTGAACTGAGGCGCTGACAGTGATCTGTCACGACACATTAAAGAGCTACAAAACCGTATTTATTGTTTAAATTTCTTCAATTTTGAAATTTGAAATTTTGACTTTGTTTCTTATCAAAAGTAACCTGCTCTGTCTTGTCTGTCGACGCGTTGTCAGTGTCCTCTTTGCTCCCCGATGTATTTTTCACTGCGTGAGAACATATTGTGTGGCGTGAGAGCGGTATGGCTTGTCGGGCATAGCAACAGTAACTAAAGGGGGCGGGTCTTTGCGAACGGTGGAAAAAAAGTCAGAATTGCAAGTTTATTTTTTGCAATTGTGAGAGAGATGTAAACTCGCAATTTTGACTTTGTCTCACAATTGCGGGTTTACATCACAATTCTGAGAAAAAGAAGTCAGAATTGCAAGTTTACATCTCAATTTTCTCACAATTACAGAAATAAACACGCACACTTGCAATTGCGAGTTTATATCTTGCAATTTTGACTTCTTTTCCTCAGAATTTTGAGATATAAACTCTCAATTGTGGGGAAAAAAGTCAGAATTGCGAGTTTACGTCGATTTTCTCACAATTGCGAGGAATAAACATTTTCAATTCTGACTTTGTTACTCGAAATTGTGAGTTTATATCCTGTAATTCTGAGGAAAAAAATCAGAATTGTGAGATATAAACTTGCAATTGTGAGAAAAGTCACAATTATGAGATGAAAAAGCTGCAATTACGTTTATTTATTTATTTTTTCAATTTAGTGGCCGAAGCAAGCAGAGTGGCTACAGTGCAAGAGTGAAAATAGTTTTATATAAAAAGAATGTATTTTATAAGCTGCCTCTGTGTATGTGTATAATCTGCATAAGCTGTACTGAATCAATTTTGTTCTTTCCTGTAGGTTATTACTCTGGAGGGCTGGGTGGACATCATGTACTTTGTTATGGATGCTCACTCCTTCTACAATTTCATCTACTTCATTCTCCTGATAATAGTGAGTGGCTTTGGGCTGAGCTGGGCAGAACAGGACACATTTATAAGAGTGATACCTGACCGGACAGACTACCTACTGTCTCTGATGTAACTGTGCGTCAGAAAAACTTAGACAGCTCACAAGACAAAAAGAAGAGAATAATATTTTAAAGATTTAAAGATTTTGATGATGATATCAGTGACATCATAGTGAATTGGAAATTGAAAAACCAGTAAATTAAAAAAAAGAAGTCACTTCATGACATCAACATCAGTGTAAAAAAAAAAAAAAAAAAATAGTAGTTGCAGTTGTATATGTCTATGGCATGCAATGAATCATGTTTTGTTTAAGCCTAGCAAATGGATTGTTATAATAACATGGACACAAAACTGTTTAAATGTGTCCATGATAGGCATTTAGGGATATTTAAAGGGATAATTCACCTAAAAATGAAAATTCTGTCATCATTTACTCACCCTCATGTCCATTCAAACATGTACGACTTCCTTCTTCAGAACACAAGAGAAAAGATTTTGAAAAAAAAAAAAAAAAAACTTGTCTGACCACCATTGTATGGACAAAAAACTCTGAAACATTTCTCAAAATGTCTTCTTTTGTCTTACACAGAAGTAAGCAAGCATGTGGCATTGTTCTGAACTTCCAATCTGTTAATTTCAAATCCTATTAGTACAGAAAATAACCATCGATTTTATGCTTGCTATTTTTATCATGCCATCTTTTCTTGTTGTTACAGTAACAATGTTGTTAATGAGCAGTGAAGCTCTCTCTGTTCATGGTCTACTCCACTCCCTCCACTATTTTGCAGGTGGGCTCGTTCTTCATGATCAATCTTTGTCTAGTTGTCATAGCGACACAGTTCTCTGAGACCAAGCAACGGGAGAGTCAGCTTATGAAGGAGCAGAGAGTGCGCTTCAGGTCCAATGCCAGCACGCTGAATAGCTTCTCTGAGCCAGGAAGCTGCTATGATGAGCTGCTCAAGTATCTAGTCCACATTATCCGCAAAGGCATCAGGCAAATCGGCCACCTCATCCGGGCCACCGGTCGCCGGGCAGGGCTGCGGATATGTGCTTCTCCACCGCTGGAACCACCGCCTACGAAAAGACGTCGGCAGAAGCAGCGCCAGGGATCCATCCGACCCGTCATGCACCATCATCACCATCACCTCCACCATCACTACCATCTGGGCAATGGAAGTGTCCGAACCGAAGTGGGCAGAGAGGTGGACAACGGTTCCCAGAGTGGCAATGTCAACAACTCTGGGCGTGCTCTCATGCTACCTGTCATTATCCCTCAGCAGGACCCCTTTTGTGGGTCTCTGGGCCCCAGCGGTGCAGAATCTATGCATAGTGTTTATCAGGTTGCGAGCCACCTCGAGCCGCTGCGCTGCGGCCCCTCACCTTCTCCCACGGTGCTCCATGCATATAAGAGGAACTCGGTGCCATTTGCAGCTCCAGTACATAAGAACTACCCCACATTACAGTCATCTCTGGCCTTAGAGCAGCGCAGACAGAGAATCCTGGAGCCAGGAGGAGGCAGTTGTACTGCTGGTGTCCTTACCAACCTAAACATACCCCCAACTTCCATCAACACCTCACAGTGCCTGGTGGAGACACAAGGTCCTCCTGGTAAATGGATTTTAAATGGAGTTACTTGAACTGAATGTGCAACACACATGAGTTTAGAGTAAGCAGTGTGAACAGAATCACTGTATGAGTAATTTTATGTTTTGTTCATATCATTATCATGGTAACACTATATAATATAGTTACATTTGCTGGAAATTCTGGAAATGTTATGTGACTCTTTAAAAAAAATAAATATGTTTTTAAAATATTTTATTTTGCCAGAATTGCTGAAAATCGAAAAACCATAAATCAACCATAAACAAAAATCATTTATTAAAAATAAAATAATAAAAATAATAATAATAAAAAAAATTGCAAGTATGCCCTTATGAACTGCATTGGTACTTGCTATTACAAGTAAAAGTTGTTTTTTTTAAATACGAAAAAAAAAAAATCATAGATATAAAATATAACTTCAAAAGAAATTTTTCTGTGCATATTTTTTTTCTGATGTATTTCTGTTTTATACATTTCAGGCAAGATCATCTGCAAGGATGCCCTCTTGAACAGCAGTGGCACAAACTTAGACACCGCTTTGACCTTTGACCCTGAGACGTGTCCGTATTGTGCCAAATCGATGGGAAATGACTCAGAGGGAATAGATGGGAATGAGACGGCAGACTCTGACAGTGAGGGCGTGTATGAGTTCACACAGGATGCCCATTATCGGGACAGCAGAGATCCCAACAGAAAGAAGAAGTTTGCATTAGGAGCTCGAGCAGCAAAGGTGGTCCGTTTCTGGAGGCTGGTGTGCGACACTTTCCGTAAGATTGTGGACAGCAAGTATTTCGGACGAGGAATAATGATTGCCATTCTCATTAACACACTCAGCATGGGCATTGAGTATCATGAGCAGGTTAGTGCATGTCTCTATGCTGTTCTCACTGATTTGATATCTGGAAACCCTCATTTATAAGATAAAATTATGTTTTTGCATCAGAATAAAAAAACAAAAACAAAACAAAAAACAGAAAAGGTAATTTTTCCTCCTAATTGCCATTTTAACGGCAAGTAATTGCATCTTTATATCTCACACATGGCTTTATACCTCAAAATTATTGCTCACAATTGTCAATATTTCTTGTAACTGTGACTCCATATCTAACAATTGTGTATTTACTTGTAATTGTGCCTTTAATTCTCATAAATCTGACTTTATACACTACTGTTCATAAGTTGAGGTCAGCAAGATATATATATATCTTGAAAAAATGTATCACGGTTTTCTCAAATAAAATTTAGGAGCACAACTGTTTTCAACATTGATGATAATAAGAAATGTTTCTAGACCAGCAAATCAGCATATTTAAATGATTTCTGAAGGATCATGTGACACTGAAGACTGGAGTAATAATGGTAAAAATTGAGCTGTATTTAAATAAAGTACATTTTGTAATAATATTTCACAATATTAATGTTTTTTACTGTATTTTTGATCAAATAAATACAGCCTTGATGAGCATAAGAGACGTCTTTAAAAAAAACACAATCTTACCGAACCCCAACCTTTGAATGTAGTGTATGACATAATTATACACGATTATATTTTTTCAACACATAACGTACCCATCTGCCCCACTACCCTTTTCTGCAGTATCACGGAATGCAAGACTTCCCGTATGCAGCATGTTTTGTTGTTTACCACTGTATGGGTAATTCGCCATACTAGAGAGTTAGCACGAGTCTGAACTGAAGAAAAAGGGCAACTGGCACACATCTGAAATTCATTGCACTGTGTTTACACAGTGTGCTCGCATGCCTCACAGTCTTCCAGATCCTTTGGAGGGCACACACCACAGTTCATGCCCGCCTGCAACGGCCCCCCTTGCTTGTGATTGAAGTCGTAACTCAGGGCTTTGACATGAACAACTAGGAAAATGATCAGTATTTTATGAGCTGCAACTTTGAAGGATGATGAAGTGATGTAGAGTTTTGTATTTTTCACAGAAAATGGTTGATTCTCAGACAAGAAAACAACATTCATCATCACTGACTCTGATTAAAATGATTTATTCTGGTAATTTGAGAGTTATTCAAAAAAGTATGAAATAAATGGGAGCAACTGCTGGTATCCAGGAGTGAATATGCGGGCAATGTAAGAATTTTGGTCCTCTGCCTCGTGAACTCAAGCGACCACCCTGCCAAAAGGGAATGTGTTTTATTAGATTTTAGAGTCGTCGCATGAATTCACTGGGTTCGCGAAGAAATTTTTGTTGGCGGACACCAAACGGGAACAATGTTTATTTGTCCCCCTGACTATGACCCTTTCAAGGAAAGTCTGTTCACTCGGCGGCCATATTTACAACGCCTCCAGGCAGCTATTTCGGGCATTCAAGACCAAGTCCTATTTATTTGAATGGGGAAATCCTGAAATCTCAAAAACTGCTTGCCGAACTCGAAATTAAATAACATATTTCAAATCAGCAACAAAATCTGACATGAACTATCCCATGAATGTTGTTTCTTATGCACAAATAGTGTTGAAAAAGCTTATTTTTCAGGCTAGACCAGCCAATGCACATGTGCATTAGAAGGAGGGACGTATTCCGCCATATTGTGCATTGCAGTTTTTCCCATTCATAACTAATAGGAGTGAACCATCTATCTATATCTATTGTCTTTGCTATGACCCTGGTTGGAGTTAAACTACTATTCAAAAGTTTTGACTCTGTAATTTTTTATGTTTTGAAAGAATGCTCACCAAAAGTGTATTTAGTTTACCACAAATACAGTAAAAACAGTAATATTTCTCCTGTGATGGCAAAGCTGAATTTTCAGCAGCCATTACTCCGGTCTTCAGTGTCACATGATCCTTCAGAAATCATTCTAATATGCTGATTTGCTGCTCAAGAAACATTTCTTATTATTATCAGTTATTAGCTGTGCTGCTTAATATTTTTGTGAAAACAGTGATACATTTTTTTTTCAGGATTCTTAGACGAATGGAAAGTTCAAAAGAACAGTGTCTATTTGAAATGTTTTTACTGACCAGAGTAATGCATCCTTGCTGAACAAAAGTATTCCTTGCTTAATATATATATATATATATGTATTGTACTGACACCAAACTTTTGAATGGTAAAATTAGTAGATTTTGAATTTTAGCGTGTGAGTATGGTAGACCTGTAACAAAAGAAATGTGATCTAGTGTTTTCCATTGTCTATACTTACCGTAGTCTGAAAAAAAAGCTAACGCACACATACACACACAGACACACAAACACACGGATGGCATTCCCCTCCCCCTCAGGACTTCTTCTGCTTCTTTTGTCTCTCCTCTCGTTTTGTTCCCTGTAAACTCCTGGGGAATTCTGGCAGCAAACATCGTCTTTACGGCGCAGTCCATCTGGAGAATTGGAGACTGAGATAGAGCAAGAATTTGGATGCACAAGGTCACTTGGGTTTTTTGATCCCCATAAAACTTCCAATCTGGTTAATTGCATCTGTTCCTGTTTCACATTCCTAAAGCTTCTATTGCCTTTTGTCTTTCATACTTGTCTGAGCTCCTCTCCTCCAATCACTGACATCCTGCATCCCTTTTTAAACCCACTTTGTAATGAAGAAGAATCTCTCGACTGCAACAATTCCAGCTTTGTTTACAGTTCCTGGGCTTGAAATGTTGCAAGTAGGGTTCAAAACATTATTTGATGTTGTGTTGTCCAGTTTTGGTGTTCCATTGTACGGTACAGATAGAAAAATCACAGATTGCTGGATGAAGTTAAGATCAAGTGGAGTTTCACAGAGTGTAGCCAAAGGGGGGAATGTGTGAATGACTGAGAAAAACAGGCAGAAGAGGTTTTGCTACATTGATCTGAGCAGTGTTCTGAGCTGCCTCCTTCCAGACCCCGCTCTGTGTTTCTTGGAGTGGAGACATGTTGATCGCTTGATCTTACGCATGAAAACCACACAAAACTTGACCACATGGCAGCTATTTAGAGCTGAAGTGTATGCTTTTTATTTTAGAGGTTAAAAATAAATCCACAGGCACACCTCCATCTCTCTTTTCCATCAGATTTCACATTCTACCTTTAGCCCAAGTTGTTCAAAAGCTCCTCAGCCCATTCTGTTTCGTTTATTTCTTGGCTTTGCTGCTGTTTCCCTTCCATTTTGGGCTATATATCTGTCAGCTGTTTTAGCCAGAAAGGGATATTTGCCTCTATAGCCACCTTTTAGGATTTTACTCAAAAATATTTCACCCATACAACTAATGATTGTGTACACTACAAGACATAATGTACACTACCATTCAAAAGTTTGGGGTCTGTATTTCAAAAAAAAAAAAAATAAAATATATATATATATATATATATACTTTTGTAAGTTGAAAGCTGCTTAATATTTTTGTGTAAAATGTGATACATTATGTTAGGATTCTTTGATGGATAGAAAAGAGCAGCATTCATGGATAGTTCAAAAGAGCAGCATTCATTCTCAACCCCCCTAAATAGTGTCTTGAATTGACTCTGTTTGGAATATCGACAAATTTCGCTTGAATTTCTAGTAAGTGCTTTCAGTGTTTCAAAATCAAAAACTTCTCAACCCCATGTTGTGGCATAAGAAATGCTATGTGTCATGTAGCATGTTTATCTACACCCTGTTTTCCAGCTCAAGAATCTTGTTGATACATACTTGTAAGTGAACTTTTTAAGCTCTTAATCTTACACTCACTATGAAGCCCTTTAAGCTTCCCATACTTCCCGGTAGACTGGCTGTGCAGGTTGCAGCGGGGTCTGGTTCATGTGCTAGTGTAGAGAGGAGGATGTTGCTGTTCAAATGGACATGTCTTATCCCTCACCCTGTGTTATGCATTACTAAAGGACTTTGCCATCAATCAGGTCCCCGAATATTTAGCATCATAAGAAAATTCCACACAATTCCAAGCCACTCATTAACCCAGTATCCAATCTCAACATGCATCTCTGCTGGGAATCTCTCTCTCTCTATGTGTCTTTCAACCTCTTCTTCCCACGCTGCCCCTTTTCTACTTCCTTTTCCTTCCTAATTTGCTATTGGGGCATAATGGTTATTGTTGCTGTGGCTATAAAAATTAATGAGTACAGAGGGTTGCTTGCTTTGTTTCAGGACTTGCCCTGGGACTTCACACAATCTTTGTAATGACAGTTAGGCCTAGTTATTATTGCAAATACAGCAATGAGATCAATGAAATACAGCAACTCAGATCAGAGCACATGTATTATGTGGGTGTTTAACTGCATGGGTTTACACAAATATGAAAATTATCAATAATTTGTGTGAGGAAAAAACTGAATTATATGAGCCCCAACTTCCTGTTTCAATTGAAAATGTTGTGGGGTCTTTAAAATGTCAGTATTTTGTCCACTGCACATCCGCTTCAAGCATTTATTTACTTATTTATCTTACTAAGTTGTTTTAGGCTATTCAGACCATTATGTGGTGAACATGTGGTGAACTTTTAGCTTGTCTACAAGCCATTTGAACCATAATGAGGTTACATAATGAGAGGAAATGAGACCAGCTAGTTTATGCTTCAATGAAACAATCTCAACTGCTCATCATGGGCTTAAATTATTTCGAACAACTTCTTTTTCACTGGATGTAAAGCATGTACTCGTCATTGTTGGTAATGAGGAAACACATATCTCATACTTGGGAAGTGGCCACCACAGCGGCGTTCTTTGCCAAGGGTAGTTTTTTTCTTTTTCTTTTTTTTTTTTTTTGAGCACTGTAAACCTCAGAAGAAAACAGTCTCTTCAGCTTCCACCAGTGACAACTGAAAACAATGACCCATTGGGGTCTAAAAGGCTGCGTTCATACTGCGAGCATTAAGCTCAATTCTGATTTATTACTCAGATCTGATTTTTTTTTCCAGTGTATGTACTTATATCAAATATTAACATAAACAAACAAATAAATAGGTTTGTATATATACAGACTCACAAATATATAGATTTTCAGATTTTGTGCACCCCAGTGTATATTTCCATATACCTGTATGTTCCCCAGGGCACAGTGCCTTTGTTTATAGGAGCTGTATAATTAGATAAAGGGACACTGATCCTGCATTTGTTATGTGCTGGAATGAGCAGCAGCTGATAGCAAAGTGCAGCTGGTGAGATATGGCCTTTAAGAGCAGTTCATCTGAAGAGGAGTCTGAAGTTCAGCCTTGTCTGAGCTCCTTGTCTGGATGTTGCACCAACACTGCCTTTACATAGTATTTTTGAATTAAGTAAAATAACCCATAGTAGGCTTACATGCAGTATCATAATATACTTTTTTTGTACATTTTTTATGAAGCCTCTAAAGGTGATGATACACAGGGCAACTTTTTGAGCAATTTTGCCAGGCAATTTTGCCGAGCGATGTTGCTTGGGCACTTTCCCATTGAGAATAGGCAACAAATTTCAATCTAAAGTATCCAGATGTTTGTTGCCCATTCTCAAGGGGAAAGTGCCCAAGCAACATCGTTTGGCAACATTGCCCAGCAACATTGCTCAAAAAGTTGCCCTTCAAGAGGATGAGAAAAAAAAAAAAATGACATGGAAGAAAAAATTATATTTCAATAGATTTCATTTATATTTCAATGGGAAACACAAAAGTTTTACGAGCAAACACAACGTTTCTCGGGGGAACAGTACTTTTGCGAGTGAACTCAGGGTGCTTTCACACTTGGTTCGATTGCACACTTGAGTTCAGTTGACCCTTCGCCAGGAGTTTGATTGACAGGTGATCAAACCAATCATAATGCAGAATCCGCAGATTAACGTAGGTGGACTTGAACTTGAAAAATGGTGCGTACTGATGTCTTTCCACGATTGAAACAACATTCCTTATGATGTTCATTCATGTTTATCTGATGCTATAAATTAACTAGTAGGAAGAGATGATCGGTTCACGAGCCGCTTGAACTGAGGCACTACAGCGATCTGTCACGACACATTAAAGAGCCACAAAACGGTATGTTTAAATTTCTTTAAAAATGACAAGATTTGAAATTTGAGTATTTGTTTCATATCAAAAGTAACCTGCTCTGTCTTGTCTGTCGACGCGTTGTCAGTGTCCTCTTTGCTCCACGATGTATTTTTCACTGCGTGAGAACATGATGTGTGGCGAGAGATCGGCACGGCTTGTCGGACATAGCCACAGTAACTAAAGGGGGCGGGTCTTTGCGAACGGTATATTTTGGTTTTTGAACCTTTGATTTTGTAGCATCAGCACATAATGGCACTTGTGTCTATCCTGCCACAAATGTACTGCAAATGATTTAAAGAACGCTGGAGTCACGCAGAAATGAGATGTAGATTCTCTGTTTACAGTGTGCCAGTCACAATTGTCAGGAAAGGGAGTGAGAACACAAGTTTTGTTGAATCATACATCGTCAATAGCGGTTCACTTCCATGATTTAGTGCAATTGCGTTCATATCAGCAGCGAACCGTCCCAGAGTTCACATGAACCATACCCCAGACCACTCTTTTTAGGCGGACTCGGGTACGGTTCGCGGGTGCGCACATGGGTTCAGAAAACAGCGTTCACATCATCCAAACAAACCGAACTGTGATGTCATTCGAACCCAGGTGACCACCAAAAATGCTAGTGTAAAAGCACCCTCTAGCTAGTACTAGCATGTCCCTCTAGGGCAGGGGTGTCCAACCCTGCTCCTGGAGGGCTACTGTCCTGCAGATTTCAGTTCCAACCCTGCTCCAACACACCTGTCTGTAATTATCAAGCAACCCTGAACACCATGATTAGCTGGTTCAGGTGTGTTTGATTCGGGTTGGAGCTAAAATCTGCAGGGCGGTAGCCCCCCAGGACCAGGGTTGGACACCCCTGCTGTAGGGGCTCCATAATTTTTAGATATTCCAGGCATAAAAAGTAAACAACGTCTGATGTTTCGTGAATCAAAACCTGTCAAAGAGTTCAGCGTTAGTCTTCAGCCTTGCTGTTCCCGGAAAAATCACTCCTGCAGAGGTTTGTGTATGATGTACTCTTCCCACAAGTGGTCCTGATTTGAACTGAAGGGCCTCACCCTATGAAGAGGCCAAGTGCAAGCTCCTGCTGGGTAGACGGTGCCCAACCCTCAGCTGCTCAGATCCAGAAACAACTAAAAAAAAAAAAAAAAAACTGCTGGCTTTCTTCCCTACCTCTGTGAAACACCACAAATAGCCCCACACTTCATCATCGCGCTCCACGGACCACTTCTAAATCTGATTAGATTACATTTAATTCTATTAGCTAATATAGATGTTATTTTTCATTTCATGCACAGTATGTAATTGTATTTTTTCCTCATTACTTTGCGGAAACAATCATCTCAGTAAAACAATTAGAGTGGTTACATAGTTTTTGTCATCATTTAAAGCTCTGAAGTTCGTTGACCTGTCTAAATGTCTCTTAAAATCACTGTTAGTTTTCACAGGCAAATAGTTGCGTGCTTGGGGATGTTGTGTTTTGTTTTCAGGCGTTTAAGACTCTGTTCATTAAACCCAGCTAGCCGTGATGTTTCAAGAATGTGTTATGCGTGCTGGGTCTCTTGCCCAGTCTCATTTTTACAATCGAAAAAACCGAAGCGAAATATGAACCGGCCCATATGTCTCTCCTTCAATTCACCCGTGTCTCATAAAAAAAAAAAAAAAAAAAACTTTTTCTCTGCATACCGAACTATCAACAACATCAATTACACCAGGGAATCTGCAGTTTCTTTGTAGTTCACCTGTATCTGAGTTTTGAGTTCAGCTTGCAGTCGTTCGAGACAGTACGCTCTGATAAAACAAAAGAACAATGAGAAACTTGGTGTTTATGATGTCAAAAAGTTAATCCCCACGTAGTTTATCTAGCACAGTCTGCACCGTAAGCTATTAGGGAATATGAGACCATGAAAGTGTGAGTCTGTGTTGTGTTTAATTAAATGAGAACTAAATATGTCTCGGGACCTTTGGAGTTGAGTAGATTTTTATGTTTTTAGAACATATTTTTCTTATGAAACTTATTAATTTCAAATGGTTTGCGAGTCTGTGTAGCAAAATTATCAGGTAGACCAAAGAGTGACACTTCTGTAGTTCTGTACTCTGTCATACTTTACTGTTGGGATGGTTTGTGCAGGTGATGAGGTGCCTGGTTTCCTCTATGCATGATGTTAGAACTGAGGTTCATCAGACCAGAGAATATTGTTTCTCAGAACAATATATATAACAATATAACAATATTCTCAGAATATTGTTTCTTGCTTGAGTCTGGCCACTGTGCCATAAAGCCCAGGTCGGTGGAGTGTTGCAGTGATGTTTGTCCTTCTGTAAATTTCTCCCATCTTCATATATGATCATGGAGCTCAACCAGAGTGACCATCAGCTACTTGGTCATCATTCTAACCAAGGCCCTTCTCCATTGATTGTTCAGTTTGGCCAGGAGGCCAGCTCTAGGAAGATTCCTTTTGGTTCCAAACTTCTACCATTAAGGATTTTGGAGGCTACATGCTTCTATGAACCTTCAATACAGCAGAATTTTGTTGTAGTCTTTAATTTTTTTTGTACACTTTAAAGGATTAGTTCACTTTCAAATGAAAATTACCCCAAGCTTTACTCACCTCAAACCATCCTAGGTGTATATGACTTTCTTCTTTCTGATGAACACGATCTGAGATATATTAATAAATATCCTGACGCATCCAAGTTTTTATAATGGCAGTGAACAAGACCAATGAGTATGAGCTGAAGAAAGTGCACACATGAGCTGAAGAAAGTGCACACATCGCTTCGCTTCAGAAGGCCTTTGTTAACCCCCCGGAGCCGTGTGGAGCACGTTTATGATGGATGGATGTGGATGGATGCACTTTCTTTAGCTCATACTCATTGATCCAATTCACTACCATTTATAAAGCTTGGATATGTCAGGATATTTATTAATATATCTCAGATTGTGTTCATCAGAAAGAAGAAAGTCATATACACCTAGGATGGCTTGAGGGTGAGTAAAGCTTAGGTTAATTTTCATTTGAAAGTGAACTAATCCTTTAAGCATGCAGCAGGATATGATGTCCCAAAGATTTCAAAAGTAAATGATGAAGGCATGGTAACTGTTCCAAGACCATTTTAATCTGACCTTCATATCCACAAGTTTCCTACGCCCCATGAGGCCTTGCGTCAAAAGTGGGAGCGTCTTCCGTTCAAAGTAAACAAGCTGGACGTGACACTCATTCATTCAACAGTTGACAGTCATTCAAGATTTAGCGATCTAAACTTGCGAACGTTTGGCTTTTACTTAAAGATTTAAGATTCCAGCATCAATATTTTAACAATGTTTTACAATAAAAAATGTTACAGTAACAGTAATTTATTAATTTATGTCAGGAGTGCACAGCAATCATGCTAAATCTAACTGATATTTATATTGACATAAAAAGAAAACACATACCTATTCAGTTGCACCTGCTTCCATTCATTTACGATCACAAGAGTGCACAAAACAACTCCATTATGGTTTTTAAGTCCAAAGGCCTACACATTTAGAAATATATTGATAACATACCCTATGTTTACGTCACTTTTCTGAGCATTTCTATTAATTTTCCTCTAAATTATGTGATGATTGCAATCCGAGGACGTTTGAGCGATCTCTCCTGTCTATCTATCCTGATCCTTTCAGCCAGAGCAACAGAGGGAGCTCATGAGAGGAAAACAGGAGTTATGAGTTATACGAGTTAACCGGAGTGTGTGAATCTGTGAAAGATATGCTTATGCATCCGGTATCAACAAAGGCACAGGGAAGAGAGAGATAAAACATTAAACCAAATAAATACACGATTATAATCACATAAAAATTGTCTACGTTCCTCAAGCAGTCTCTGGTATTTTCCATAAACGTGTGTATTTATTATCGCAATGGTTAACATAAATAGCCTTTAGCATCGCATATATGACACTGGAAACGCGACTGGCTCTGGCACGCACGACACCAGTAGGAGTAAAATATCACATCATGCTCTGGTGCTAGCATCAGTGACAGGTGAAGAATAGACAGCCAGTTGTTCATGTGTTGCAGGGCCAGGATGCTCCTGTAGTCATGCAGCAGCACTTCTGTGGAAGGTCAGTAAAGTAAATGACAATTAAGGGCACGAAAACTGTTTATTGTATTGTGATATTATTAACTAATAAATGTAATGTTACTAAACTGAAATGTTGTCCCTGAGTGCCGTAACGACATCTCTCATTAAGGTTTGCAACTTTACAAAGTAAACAATGATCCGAAAAAAAAAAAAAACACTTAGCCTCTTCGCTAATTAGCACACAAAATACCATTGGTATGCTACTTCCGCCGCCTCACCGGAAGTTGTACCCACCTTCTTTTTTACAGTAGCGCCCCGCGGAAACAGGTGGATAACAAAAATAATTTAAAGTCAAAATGTGTTAGTTTTAATAATAATCAACCCATGGTACATAAAATAATGGGAATTCAGTTAAAGAAATGCCTATATTTCACTGCACAGCTCCCACAGATGATGGTTGTTGTTTGTTTTTGTTTTTTTGTTTTTTCCAGAGACTGTATTTGCTTAATAAAAGAATGTTTTAATGAAAAGTTGTGTCCTTATGTACAGCCTTCCCCCTTCTTTTCTATTTATATTTCATCTTCAAATGAGTGCCAGGAGCACTGTTTTCAAAATTGTCAGATTTGTAAGCAGTTCACCTTGCAATTATTACAAATATGACATGCTGTACAGTACTGATATGGCACAATGGCAACTCTGTGATAGCCTGGGTTTAATCCTCCTCTCTCTTTTTTTTTTTTTTTTTCTTTTTCAGCCTGATGAGCTGACAAACGCTCTGGAAATCAGCAATATCGTCTTCACCAGTTTGTTTGCGCTGGAGATGCTCCTAAAACTGCTGGTCTATGGTCCATTCGGCTACATCAAGAACCCTTACAATATCTTTGATGGCATTATTGTAGTAATCAGGTATACATGCTCCTCTGCGTTCCTTTCTCAGGACTTTTAAATGTGTGTTACAATAATAACGCTGCTTGCATCACTGTTTATTGACGTTCATCTTCATTTCTGAAAATGCACACTGGCAGTGTGTTATATCACAACAGTGACAGCCAGACAGAATGCAGCTATTACTGAGTGATGGGACATCTGTTGCCTGTTCAGTCTGATGACTGTCAGCTGTCATGATGAGTGCTGCAATTTTACGCCCATCCATTCACAATTGACATAAATTAGCATATACTAAGACTTCTGAACAAGCAAAAGATTTGGCATGGTTTGTCGTTATGATGGGTTCTTGCATTTATTAATGCTTAACATGTTGCATAGATACAGTCACCAACACACACTACTCTGGGGGCATGGTTTAACGTGGGGTGGGGCGCAAAAACTGGTTACCATAGTAACCCAATCATCCTTTGATGGAAAAACAAGCAGCAAATATAACAAGCAAAAATAATTAAATAATTAATTAATTACTAAATAACTGTTAATTAAAATGAGTAAAAACAATACATTTAGTCTAAAGGAATTGTCTCCTCCACACAAATGTATGATGTACTGCGAACTACTGTTCAAAAAGTTTTGGGTCGGTAAGATTTTATATTTTTGAAGTCTCTTATGCTCACCTAGGCTGCATTTATTTGATCAAAAATAGTTAAGGCGAGACACTGCAGGTGAATAGGGTATTATTTACTTAAAAATGCACTAATTTGCATAAATTTCTAGCACAAAAATCTGAACATTGAATGAAGTCAGGCTCAAAATTCCTGTTTCATTTTTTTTGACATATTAGAGTCAAAGGTTTTTACAGAGGGGATTTTGGGTATCTTTTTATCACTCAGAAATTACTGTGAACAGTCAGGAAAAAAATAAATTATAAGATTTTTTTCTTTGAAATAAAATGTTGTATATAATCTGGCAAATTATATATAAACAAATCCCTCTGTAAAAACCTTCAGAATATAGATAGGAATAAATTTGTAAAGTTTGGTGTATGTAAGTGCTCCTGAAGTGGAGATATATGGCTCAGAGTAGGAGAAAAAACTAATTTTGAGTTAACGGCCTTCAAAAATATGTATTGTAATTAAAATCTATATACACAAATAGATAAAGTGCCAAAAAATAAATGCTTAAAAGGTGGATTTTGGATGTTTTCTTACCACACGTCTGAAAAAACCCCCAAAACAAAACACTTTATTAAAAGCCAAAAAGCCCCAAATCTCAAAATCGAAAAAACAGCGTTTTAGCCTGCAGTGTCTCACCTTAAAACCATAATATTGTGGAAGTTAAAATAACTGTTTTCTATTTTAATATATATTAAAATGTAATTAATTCCTGTGATGGCAAAGCTGAATTTTCAGTGTCACATGACCCTTCAGAAATCATTCTAATATCCTGATTTGATGCTCAAGCAACATTTCTTATTATCATAGTGCTGCTTAATTTTTTTTAGTAGAAACCATGATGCGCTTTTAAAGTACTACATTTGAATTTACTTTGCGACCGTTAAAAAAAGTATGTTCTGTATAGTATGAATATGGGTAGTATGAATGAAATTCTGACGTAGTACATCTGCCATGTTGTTACTGTCACGTTACCTGTCAGTTGCGTCACTTCACTTCCATTCATAAATCCCCTTCCTTTGGCCTCATGGGATAATAAAGTGTCCATCGAATGCGCACTTCAGAATCTCAGCGGAAGAAGTAGGTCATCCAGGGACTTTTCACCTACTGTTTTCGTCTACTGTTTTTACTGTTCGCATAATATATAGCAGGGAAGTATTCAACTTTGGACGCAGCGAAAGACTTTGCTTTCACTTTTGCTGTCAATTTAATGCATCCTTGCTCAAAAAAATATGCATCTAAAATTTATGCGTCCAAATTTAATGCATCCTTGCTCAAAAATATGCAGTACCTTGCATAAAATGAAATGATCATTCTGCTGTATTTAAGCCATTATTTACTATTTGAGATGTATGAGAATCCACAGGTGTTTTGAATCATTTTGTTGCTCAATTGCATGCATTCACAGCAGTTTTATTTTAGCTTCTTTTATTCAATTAGCTGGTGACATTTTGTGCTTTCTTTGAAATGCAACAAACCGCTCTAACTCCACACCAAAACATGTTGGAATGTTTTTCTTTAATAAAATAACCCAATCTATTGTATTTCCCCCCTAGGACTAAAAGAGTAACTATGGTAGCCAGGATTTGTTTTAGCATTGTCCTTCTTGTGCATTCTGCCAGATAGTCAGATGTGTGTGTTTATATGTGTTGACAGCGTCTGGGAGATTGTTGGTCAGCAGGGAGGAGGTTTATCTGTGCTGCGGACCTTCAGACTTATGCGGGTGTTGAAGCTGGTTCGCTTCATGCCAGCTCTACAGAGGCAGCTGGTGGTCCTGATGAAGACCATGGACAATGTGGCCACCTTCTGCATGCTGCTTATGCTTTTCATATTCATTTTCAGGCAAGATGAGAGATAATATTTTTGCAGTTTGAATGTAATGTATTCTGTCCATTAATGTTTCATTTAACTGTATTTTGTCATTTTGTTTTGCAGTATTCTAGGCATGCACCTGTTTGGATGTAAATTCGGCTCTGAAAGAGATGGAGACACACTTCCTGACCGCAAGAACTTTGACACTTTACTGTGGGCCATTGTTACAGTTTTTCAGGCAAGTTACACAAGCTGCTATTTCAATCAGGCATCTTTTTATCCATTAAGAAATTAAAACATTTCTTAAACAAGGATGCATTAATTGATCAAAAAGACATTTATATGTAACACTTTACATTAAGGTTCCATTTGTTAACATTAACTACATTAGTTAACATCAACTAACAATAAAAACAAGTTATATAGCATTTATTAATCTTAGTCTCGGTCTGCGCAGCGCCTCCTCAAGTCGAACACACCTAGGGATTTCTGAAGGATAATGTGACACTAAAGACTGGAATAAATTAAACACATGATCACAGGAATAGATTAAATTTTAAAATGTTTTACAGCAGATATTTCTAATAATATTTCACAATATTACTGTATGTTTGATCTAATAAATGCAACTGTCTTCGAGAAGCTTCTTTCAGATAAATCTTACAGAACCCAATGTTTTGAACATAAGTGTAAATGGCAGTTTGATTGAGTATTTGTTGCTGATGTTTGTCTTATATGTTGATGTACATCAGATATTGACTCAGGAGGACTGGAATAAGGTACTGTATAATGGGATGGCCTCCACCTCTCCAGTGGCTGCTCTGTACTTCATCGCCCTCATGACTTTTGGAAACTATGTCCTGTTCAACCTGTTGGTGGCTATCTTAGTGGAGGGATTCCAAACAGAGGTAAAGCCAGTCTCTAACCTAGCCTGAACACTTTCATCTTCTTTTTTCCCCCTCTTTCACTTGACAGTCTGTCTTCTCCTTTTTGTTCTTTAGAGTCTAGCACATATTCCAACACCATATCTTTCTTCTCTCTTTCTCCTCTAGCTCTCTCCTGTCCCCTTCGTCTAACACTATGTCCTAAACAGGCACGACGTGACAAGATTCAAGTGAAAAGCAATTTTTCTGTCCAGACTGAAAGCAAAAATGTCGCTCGACGCAACAAAATCACAGCCAATCTGTTTGCATGCTTTCTCACACTCTACTCCACAGCTGAAGAGCGTGAAACTAAGAACATGTACCTTGAATTTCATGATGCTTCACTAGACGGTAGCCTTTTTATGATTTTCTCTGAGGTACTTGAAGGATTAAACTTGAAGGATTTGTCATATAATTTGTCATGTAAAACTTCTTTATCAATCTCTTCTCCTTTTTTGATGTTTAATATATGTGAAAAGTGATGGTCCAGTGAGTTTTGTGTGGGTTACACAAAAAAAAAAAACCCACATAAAAGAGACTTTGGGTAAAAAGAGACATAAAAGAGACACTGCCTGATTTTCAGAAAAGCATACTATCATACTACTCCTATGGCATAATTTGTAAGAGTAGCATGCTATTCTGAATTTAGCCAGTATATTGGGGTGAATGGGAGAAAGCATAATGTTAAATATAGCAGTCATCAAGAATAGAAGTCTTACCTTTCAACTTTTTGATAGTGTGTTTTCGCTACAATACAGTTTAACTGGACTGATATAAAATTTTAGGTGTGTCCCAAGTTGCATACTTATGCACCTTTCTATGCTGTTTGTGGTAAAAATACTGAGTAGTGTGTTCGCACTAAAAACTTCAACAATAAAGGCATTCACACTAAGAACAATAGTAACTATAATGATAACTATACTGTCCACACCAACGCACAATTCCTGCTTTAAATGTTTAAGTTCTTTAAAGTCAGATGGATTCTGATTGGCTGTCAATGTTTTCATCATTCTTCAGCTGGAAAAAAAACTAAAAAATTATGAAAGTGATTCCAATTATATCATTCTTCTCTGTCATTAATGTTATAGCTGTGACATGGACATCCCTATTCTCAAAGAATTAAGAATGTTTATTAAAACTTTATAAAATTTTATCATATCTATTTGATTGCCATTTTTATGTACACAAAATGAATTATATCTCATGTTTAACCACTATAAGAGCCAGCATCAAATCCCTGAAGCACTGGCTGAGATGAAGCCGTTCTCGGCGGGTACACGAGCACTGAACGGCCGCTGAGCACTGACAAATTGTAAAATAGGCGCTATGATTAAATATGAGTCAAATATTTCAGGTCTAAATAACTACATTCTCGCCTAAAAAACTCTTAAAGTCTACATTTTGTGGTACAACAAGTGTACCGTGATTTTCTCGGCCGCCATGACAGTCGCTTCTAGTGGAGTGATACAAACAGTGAAAAAGTAGGAGTGCTGTTCACCAGAATATCGCATGGCTCTCAGCAAATCAGATTCGAGAACCAGAAAGAACTTTTGTATAATATATATATGGAAAATATAAAATATAGGAAATATATAAAATATAGGAAAATATATACTAGGTTGTAGAGTACATAATGTGTAGATTAAGTGCATAGTGTATAGTATTTTGGGACACAACTATTTTTTTTTTTATCATAATTTGAGCTAAATGTTAAATATGCAATACTATTTTGTCAGATTTTATTGTTGATTTAAAATGTTTTCATTATGTTATCTTGACAAACAGCTTTGGAGATTTTGGTCTTTCTTATTTAAGTAGATAGATAGTTGTATTGTAGAAAATAGTTGCCTGGTAGCGTTTTCAAGATGGCTGCTGAGTGAGCTGAATTGGGACTTTGTGCCACAGAAGAACATAAGCAACTGACAAAATGTAGTGTCATTGTCACAGCTGGTTAAGACAGACACTTGGAAAGCTTGTTGCTTTGTCGCATTGTGCCTGGTTAGGACACTATGTAATATTATTTATTCAACTAGAAGTGATGAGTTTCTTGTTCTGTGTATAATAGTACCTACTCCACACTCTTCTCATCCTCCTTCCTTCATTCTTTTGCTTTATCGCCTTCTTTTTCCATGATCTTATGAGACAACTTATCTCCCAATGCATAGCAGCCATTCTTCTCTGACAGAAAGACAGACACACACACACACACAAAAATGGCCAGGCTCATGATAAATCAGAGATATAAATGTTATACATATGCATCATTTTGGGTGGAGGGGTTGTTTTATTACCGTCTCTTTGGAAAGAGACAAACCAAACCATGCAGGTTGGCGTGTGTATACAGTGCAAAAAATCTAGGATTTGATTTGATCACCTTTATTTGTACGGTATGATGAAGTATTGAAAATAAAATTGTTTTCATATGCATTTTGTTGAACTCTTGTTGTTAGGCTTTTTAGTGGATGTAAAACAGTTTATCTCATGATAAATGTTAGTGTAAATCTAAAACCCTGACAATTTATTATAACCTCTACTCACATAGTTGATTCAAAAGATTCGTACTTTTAATGAAAAAAAGTATCTCTAGATTTTGATTGATTGTTCAATTGAGCAAAATCATTGTTAGAATAACGAACGATGAATCAAAAATCTTAAAGTGATTTTTCTGTAACACCTTATTAAAGCAGCAATAAGAGCAACAAAACATATAATTGAAAATTGCTTTGTCATTCATTTTAATTTGCATAATGGAAGTGAAAGAGGAAGTTCTAAGTGTGGATGAACAGACACAGACTTTTAATTGACTTGAAGGTAATATCTGGACGGAGCTCAGTTCTTCGCTTTTTTCCCCTCTCTAAAAGATGAGCGTGCCTCTCCTGTGCTTGCCTGCCAGATAGAAATAGCTTTCATACTGCATCATGGCAGTTTAGAGGAAATTATGTTGCTCAGAAGCCTTCAAAATAAACTCTCTACTCTTAAATTAGAGAGGATAGCCCGCACTCAGCTGACCCCTATCTGCCTTTACCTTTGCTAAGTGCATCAGATATTATAATCTCATCCCAGCTGGTGTAATACCCGTATCCTCCTGCTCTCCCCTACAACTGACGAACACTGTTGACTTAATATTTTAACCTTACATCGTTTTCTGCAAACATCATGTTTATTTTTAGTTGGTCGAACTTTTCAGTGCGTCAGGGTTGCTGGGGAAACCGGTGGCTGAATGACGCGTGTGAAGCAGAGAGATCAAGCGCCAGGATGAATGTCCCTTCAACAGCGTAATGTCCCGTCCACTGAAGCAAAAAGCTTCACATAGTCGAACTGCTGTAAACAGGCAGTCTCTTTCATGTCAGATTATATGTCAGCGTGTTCCGTGACCGTTCCATGTAGTTTATTGGTTAAAAGCTGGATTTTTTTTTTTTTTTTTTAATTAAATTTTCTGTGTTTTACTACTTTGTGTCCATCTTTGTAGTGGCACCTATATAGGTCAAATATACTGTACACTACTGTTCAGTTTGGAGTTTGTATACTTTTTAAATGTTTTTGTTTCTTATTCTCACCAAGGCTACATTTATTTAATCTAAAACAGTAAAACAGTAAAGTCCCCGATATACTTTAAACGAAATCGAAGAACGAACTTATGTGACGTCATTTTAAACAAAATCAGGCCGAAACGAAGTTCGTTTGGAGTTTGTTTTGGAAGTTCAAAACAGCCTGCCAAAATGAACTTTCTGGAAAAGTTTGCTTTGGCTGGTAAACACCTTCGTACCATTGGTCCGTGGCCATTACCCTGCATTCTAGCGCAATATGGCTGCCGTCGCATCATCCAGGTGGATGCTGCGCATTGGTGGTGGTTGAGGAGATTCCTCCTTCCATATGTAAAGCGCTTTGAGTACCCAGAATAGTGCTATATAAATGTAAGGAATTATTATTATTATTATTACGTAAGGTAGGTGTGTGCTGAGGCTCCGCCGTCTTTCACTCGGAAAATCTTTTCCAGTTAATTTTTTCCTCTCGTCCATAGAAGTCAGATGTCTGCGAGTGAAAACATGAACACTGGAGAGCTGCTTTATAGTAGAAAACGAAGTTGTACTTCTGATGAAACTGACACTGTTTTTTGTGTGTAATACGGTAAAGCTACTTGATTTTAAGCAATCTACTTTATAAAGTGTTATAATATAAATGCTACGTGACTTTACTGGAGTGCCGAATTACAGAGCGCATGCAACCATGTCCACATTGCCATGATCAGATGCTTTTCCTATGCTTTAATAAAAAAATCCTTGCTAGTTTCTCAATTTTATTGTTTACTTTGTTACTGAGAGGAAAGCATGCAACATTTTTACATATTCATCTAACCGTTGCTCTCAGCAGTGTGGGCGAAAGGGTTGCCAGGTTTTCACAACAAAATCTGCCCAATTGCTACTCAAAACTAGCCTAAAACTAGCCCGATCGCGTTTCGGGGGGGGGGTCCCACGGTAAAAATCATGTTCCCGTGGGGAAAAAAACCCACGTTTTTGGCGGGGCTCCCCAGTTAAAAGTCGCATTCCAGGGGCTAAATATCATGTTATTTGGGGTCGCTTTAACCCGCAGACATGAAAAACAACCCGTGGCAACAGTCTAAAAGTAGCCTAATTACACGGGAAAACCACAGACTTGGCAACACTGATGGGCGGCATCAGATGTTCGATTACAGTATATCTCTGCTCACGTATTTCGAACTTAATTTTACCCCTAAACAAAGAACAAAAAAGAACTTCGCTTGAAATATATTGGGGCCTTGACATTGTAAAAATATATATTTTTAAATATATTTAAAATTGTAATTTATTCCTATGATGGCAAAGCTAATTTTTCATCAGTCATTGTCTGGAGTCAATCTTCAGTGTCACATGATCCTTCAAATATCATTCTAATATGCTGATTTGGTGCTCAAAAAACAATGTTGAAATCATTTGTGCTGCTTAATATTTTGATGAAATATTTACTTCAACTGGATTCTTTAATAGAAAAAGAATGTCAGATTTGACAAGCTGCAGCATGACATGCCCAGCACTTTCATTAGAGTGAGTGGATGCCAAGGTAGGGTGCCCAAATTAGTACCTTGTTACAGAGGCAGTAACAATAAAATTGACTAAATGTGTTGTTATTCTTGTTGAACATAATTTTCTAAGAATTTTGGAACCTAAAAATCGGGCTGTGGATCAAAACGGCTTCATTTGACTCAAACGGCTTAATTGTTTCCCCTCTTCTTCTTCTTCTTTTTGCAGGATTAAAAGAAAAAAACATAAATTGTATATGCATTGAAATATGTAGTTATTCGCTGAATGTAATTCACTGACTTACTCTGACAGATTCACAATATGTCAATATGTGCTATCTCAAAGGAGCAGGAGAGGAGTTCATCAATATCAGAGAATAAAAGAGCCAAGAGTTGATACCTGCAGCTGCAGCATTTTTACTATAAGCAACATCTCCACAAACTCACTGTACCAAGCATGCTAACAGCCTAAACTCCACCCAAAATGCAAAATTGTTTTTACTTCAACAGAAGTATTTAGTGAAATGTGGGAGTAAAATTTCTCATAATTTGTCTTTTGTCAATTTTCTAACACTTTCTTATGCTTTTTTCCCCCTTTCTTACCTTTTCGCTCTGTGTGGTAAAATCCTAACACGTGTCCACTTTAGGAAATAACCAAGAGGGACGATTTGCATGGCCAGCTGAGCTGTATTCAGCTGCCTATAGACTCAGGGGTATGTAGCACTCCGCATGATGTAACCCAGTGAGACTAACCAGGAGGACCAGCGTTTGTGGACAGTGTCACTTGTGATTGTTTCTTGTAGAAGCAGACTTGACTCAAAGTCTTTCTTCAGGTTCACTTGCTCAATGCCTGGCGGCAGAGTACAAACCTTGTAGAGCCTCATGCTTTATTTTATCTGGCTGAAAGGATGTGTTTGGGCTTATGGAAAGCCTCAGCGAAATCAGACAAAGCCAGACAGACTGCTGTGCAAAAGCAAATAAGGCAACTGGGAAGTCCTTTTAAATAGGTCTCAAAATCGTTTAATACGCAGATACGTCTCAGATACTTTTAATTAATCTTGTTGCTCTGCATGGTATCATCTTATTTTTTTTATTTAACTAGACTTAAAGTTTTCCACTGAGTTCAGTAACTCTGCTATCGTGAAAGTCCATTCAGTGAGCCAGAGCTGAGTGGAAGCACTTGACCCTGTTGAGGAGACTCTGTCTGTTTGTGGTTCTGGACATCACATCCTGTATTTGTTTTCATTCATACAGCTGTGCTAGGTGACATTTGCAGTGGAAGGCTATGAAATGGAGCGCACCAATGGCTATGTGCACTCTCGGAAAAATGGTACAAAAGCTGTAATTGCGGCGGTACCCTTTAAAAGGTTCTCATGTGCACCTTTAAGCTACTGATATGCACCCTTTATGGGTAAATAAGATACAACGGTGTACCTTTTGAAAGTACCGCCCCAATTGTCTCTCTTGTACCTTTTTTTTTTTTTTTTTTTTTTTTTTTCCTTTCTGAGAGGGTTTGAACTTGCCTCTTATGCCTTCCAATCCTTTACTTCGTCTAACAAACTTACATAAACCTCTCCGCTACTCAGGGGCTATTAGCACATTTCATGTCAAAACATGCCTGAAATCTCTCTATCAGCAAGGTTGGTCAAGCCCAGTAGAATTCCCAAATTAAGACCTGTGATTGTTAAGCAGCAGTTGCATAGCAACCTTAATGTCTTAATTGACAAAACAGCCCCAGTAGGCTTTCTTTCACACCTTGTACCTGACCAAAGCAGTTCTAGCAAACATAGCTTAAAAGAATCATTCTAAAATTTCAGACTGAAATTTAAGATATTCAATGAAAATCTTGACATTTATGAAAGAAGTACAACACAATCTCATGGCAGTTTGTATCTATTTTGGTGATGAATTTGAATGAATTCGTACAATTTCATTTGTACATTTTTGTATGATCTGCTTAAGCCCAATGAGAGTTAAGGGATAACACTTTAGTTTAGAGTCCAGTTCTTACTATTAACTAGTTGCTTATTTGCATGCATATTACTAGGATATTGGCTTTTTTATTAGAACTTATAAAGCACATATTCATGCCTTATTCTGCATGACCATATTCTACATCCCTTAATCCTACTGAATACCTAAACTTAACAACTATCTTACTAACTATTAACAAGAATTAATTAGGAGTTTATTAAGGCAAAAGTTGTAGTTAATAGTAAGGAATTGGACGGTAATCTAAAGTGTAACCAATTAGGTTTAGGGGTGGAGGTTCATGCTTATTTTATTTTTTTTTTTTTCTAAAAATAGTACAAATTCATACGAATTCACTACAGATTCACTAAAGCATTAAAATATTAATTTTAAAGTAGTACTTTCAAAATAATACATTTTCAGGTCCCACTTTATATTAGGTGGCCTTATGTACATTTAAATGAATCATTTGATACAATGCACTTATTGTGTACACATGTTTTTACATTGTACTTATATTCTAAATAATACCAGCATGTACTTACATCTGTAATTAATTTCTGTAATTACATTTATAATTACACTGTTGACCCATCCCTTACACCTTAACCCACCCTTAAACCTACCCATACCACCAAACCTGTCCATAGCTTTACCCGTATCCCACCTCAATAGCAGCAAAAGTGTTTTGCAATACAATATGAACACAATAAGTACATTGTACTTATTTTCTGATGCATAGTAGTTAAGGCTCTCTAACATAAAGTGGGACCCATTTTCATGAGATCGCGTTGAAAACACAGCAATGTCCGATTTGCAAAGGAATCATTCTTTCATCAGTCAGACCTTTTCAGTGAGTTGTTTGATTCACTTCACAATACTGGGCTGCATCCGAAATCACATACTTCCCTAGCATATAGTAGGCGAAAAACAGTATCTGACAAAAGAAGTATGTTCAAATTCACAGTACTCATAAAAGAGTAGGCAAAAAGATGGCCTACTTCTTCCAACGAGATTCTGAAGTATGCATACGATAGACACTTATACCATGAGGCCACAGGTAAGATTTTTAAATGGTGGTGGTGATGCTGCGAATGTAGTACGCAAACAAAATGTGTTTTTTTTTTTTTTTTTTTTTTTTTAGTGGCCATGAAGTAATTACTTATTCAAAATAAGTACCTACTCAAGAGAATATGTGATTTCACAGCCCTGGTCTTAATGATTTGTTCACAGAACATCTATTTGATTCGTAAACAAATTTTATTTTGAGTCTTTCAAATCTTTTAAATTAATCAGTTGATTAAGTTCACTAAAAATCATTTCAATTATTTGTTCACAAATTATTTGTTCATTTTTTGAGTCAAATCTTTTCAATTAATTAATTGATTCAGTTCACAGAACTGGTCTGAAAGATTTGTTCACAAATCGTTTAGTTTGAATCAAATCTTTGCAGTCATTCAGTTGATTAAGTTTTCAAAATGGATTGATTCTTTTATAAATTAGACTGATCCAATTCTTGAGATCTGGTTACAGCTGTTAACAATACTTTTTTCTTTTTTTTTTTTAAATGCAGATGAAAAGGTCATTCAAATTTTTAACATGAGGGTGAACTATTGCTTTAATAAACTTTAGTTTTAATTGATTTTAGCTAGAATACAATGGCTAATAGTTTTTGCTAGGGCTTTAAAAAGTCAAAAAGTCAGATAGCTTATTTAGCTAACACTGTAGGTATTTTATGTTTCTGCCACATCTCTTTACTCAGAACGGCTATATCGGATTACGGATAGTGAAGCCCAACCCAGACACATCGTCCCCAGTGCTCAATTCTGAGCGTGCAGTGAGTACCAGTGGGTGCTAATGCTAAGCTAACTGCTAACTGCAGGGTGGACGCCTATTCCTGAAGATGCTTTGTTGCGCCTCTCTGCTAGTTCAACCTATCACAGCTGTGTTTTGTTTTACTGTTCACTGTTGTTGAGAAGATACAAGGAGTCCCTCTCATGTCTTGACTTACAGAGCTTGACTCTAGTGTCATAACTATTTCAAGTTAGTTTTTTGTTGCTGTACTGTAGTATCATAGATATTGTGGTATTCCCTATTGACAAGTCCTATTCACTGTTTTTCATTAAGATGTGAATTAATTGCTGTTTGACTGTAATGTGTTTAGTGTTACAATGATCCCACTGGTTTCAATGCAACTCAAATTTGCTTTGTTTTTGTTCCTTACCCATTTACACACCCATTACTAATGCATTTTTTTTTTTTTCAGAGAGCAAAATACACAGTGCTTTGATTCAGCTTGATGTTAATATGTGAAGCCAATGGGATACATTGTTCGTAGGTGCAAGGTTTGTCAGAGCAGTCTCCACTGTGTCTCCTCTTTTTCTTTGACCATTAATTCCATTGAGTACTGTGAATATGCTAAAATGAGTTTGCTATTGACGTTTTCACATCAGGCAACCACACAATGAGCAGAAAAAAGGTTGAATCCTTTATCATCTTTATTGTATTGTATTTATATTACAATCATTGTCCACAGATAGACGCCTTAATGGTCAAACTGAGAGAGTGATCCATGTCCTTAAACAGTGGTCTCTGTTTTGACACACCAACCAGGGTTGAACTTCTGTGCTACACCACACTGAAACACTCTCGGCATTAAGCCATTCCAAGACTATCCCAAGAATGGGGACAAGGAGGACACAAACAATTTGATGAGCCCTCTGATAAAAATAGCAGTGTTTATTTCTTCTGCCTGATCATTGGACGTGCCTCCTCTACTGGTGCAGTTCCTCCAGTGAGCCGAGAAAACCCCCCACACATATTCACCCGCATGTGGATGTGTCTTACTCTAATATAACAGGTGGTCCGACCATGAGATCATCTGCTTAAAAATATACAGAAATATACATTGAACTAATATTTAGCACACAGTACTTGTGGTTTCAGAGTGGTAGTGCAACCTGGTGCTGCTAAATGCATGCCAGCACTTTGTTTTTGTGGATTACCCCAATTAGGATGTCTCTCCCTTAGATACCAGTCACCCTCTGGCCTTTTTTGAGGGCTGCTGGAGTGGGGAGACCACACCCTCACCCACCTACCTGTTCCTCACCCTGCAATATGCTTCTCTAAGCCCCAGTAGCACTAAGACCTTCTAACTAATGTTTGTTTATCTTCCGCATTTGATAAAGGGCGATGCCTCAAAGTCTGACTCTGAAGCCGATTTCCATGCACGGAGCTTGGAGGATGTTTCAGGACATAAGAAGGATCTGTCGGCATCATCCGGTGAGACCCACAGAGCATATATGGAATCACATGGCATATTCAGGGCTCAACGTTTTTTTTTTTTGTTTTTTTTTCTGCTGGCCAGTAAGATTTTTACTTGCCCTGTCAACAAATTAACTACAAAATAAGTTTGATTTGATTTGATTTGATTTGATTGACTGACTGACTGACTGTTATTTGATAGAAATATTTATATTAACTGGTAAGTGTTCTCTACAACGATTTTTTATTTTTTTATTTTTTTTTATTTATTTTTTTTCAGCAAGCTGAAAATTATGCAGCTATAATATTAATCCATGGTTTTATATGAATTTATAGATTTATGAACTCAGGTTTGTTTCAGCAGATCATCCTTATTGTTTAGTCCTGATATTGTCAAATGAGCTTGTCTAAAACATGTAGCCATAGAGTATACTGACATTTATTTATTTATTTATTTTTTGCAGGACAGAAGCCATTTTTTATATTAAACATGATTAATGTGCACTATTATATTTTAAAATCCATAAGCTAGCTTCTGTGCTATCCCAGATACCCTTTTACCCCTCTAACAGTGGGTTTATACTATGTATTTCTGTCTTTTTGACATAATGCATCATGGTCCTGTTTGAAGATTAAAGCCTGTTTGAAAAATTCATGCTTAAAATGGTTCCTAATGCATTTTTCAGCTGTCATGTTTTGTAGTATCAGTGATGTTGAGCATACTATCCCTGTCCCTTCCACAGTTGTTCCCATCAATGGCCATGTGGATTTGAAGACCAGCCTGACCCCTCCCCTCATAACTCATACAGCTGCAACACCCATGCCTATCCCTAAGATATCAGGAGGAGGAGACCCTGTGCTGGGCTACGAGTCCCGCAGAGGCAGCAATGTCTCCATGGATCCCAATGGCCAAGATAAATCTCCGGTCAGTAACTACCGTTCTCTGTCATGTCAAAATATAAACACATTTGTATACACACTGGTGTTTTTTTTTTTTTTTCTCCCCGTACACAGACTCCCCGTCTGCTAGTGAGATCTAACTTGAGAGTGACATGTCTTTTCCTCATGTTTCTGCAGTCCAGTGCACGGAGCTCCCCTAATGCCCCCTGGAGTTCAACCAGTAGCTGGAACAGCAGGCGCTCCAGCTGGAATAGCCTGGGCCGAGCCCCCAGCCTCAAGAGGCAAAAACGGCAGTCTGGCGAACGGCGCTCCTTGCTGTCCGGCGACGGCCAGTCCAGTTCAGATGAGGGAGAAGGGGTAGAGAGCGGAGGCGGTGGGGGCATGTCCGAGGGCGATGATGCCTCCCTCGCCAGGACAGACTCCCTGGGCCAGAGGCCTCGGCACAGGCGCATGGAATCCCTGGAGACGCGTAGCTCGTTTGATCTGCCTCCAGACACCCTGCAGGTGCCATACGTGCATCGCTCCGCCAGCATACACAGCGCCCGGCCTCCCAACTTCCTCAGCAACGGCAAGAGTTCTCCATCTGCAGCCACCACACAGCTTTCTCTAGATGATCACCACAGCGAGGATGACAATGCGGATGATGAAGGAAACCTGGTGAGAAAATCTACACTTGATTTATTACAGCTATTTTTCTGTTCCTTACAGTAGATCTATCACAAATGTCTACCAATTTTCTTCTATTCAATTGGCTGCTATAAGATTACAGGAAAAAGTACTTCTATATCTTCTATTGCTAACGAAACCAACTTACTGATCATATTGTCATCCATCTTTCAGAGTCGCAAGGCTCGTCTCTTCCGTTGGCTGGAGCACAAGCAGCCTAAATGGTGTCGGCAGAGGGCTCTCTGGTCCCTTTACCTGTTCCCTCCACAGTCACGGTGAGTATCTGATGCTTTCTTGGCTCTCGCAGTCTTACCTGCAGAAAAGACCATTTAAGACGTTTTCAGGAAGGGAATTCTGTCTTGGGGATCCCTGCTACATTGAGGAGGGCCCACCATAAAATTTGTCATTTCATGTGTTTTTCACCAATAGGATTGATTGTCTTTTGTTGACATTAATAATACTGATGTTAATTGATTTATATCCAGTATAATGTAGATGGTGTACTTGAGTCCTATGCACAGTGTCACTTCTTTAGTAATTTTATTTAATTTCAAGGCTTTGTAGGGTTAGGATTGTGTGTATATTAATTGTAAGTTCATAATAAATAATAAAAACATTATTATATTAATATATTAAAGGGTTAGTTCACCCAAAAATGAAATTTGTCATTACTCACCCTCATGACGGTACATACCCGTAAGACCTTCGGAACACAAATTAAAATATTTTGACACTGTTATTATTATATTTTTACACTGTTTCAAGTGTGAAAAGCCTAAGTGTGAAACGTTCCTTTACCTGGGGTTAAAAGCGATGTTTAGAACGACGATAGCCCAGGGTTAAACGCAGTGTGAAAGCCCTCTAGTTAAGAAGTCTTGTGGGGACACAAGCTCTCCAGCATCCAACATTTGCTGGTTATTTCAAAAGCTGAATCACGTTTATCATAGTACCATGACTCATGTTCAGTACAGCAGTTTAGGTTGCCCCTAAGCCCTAAGAAATATCCTCATTAAGATGCTAAAGGGGTGAGAAATATCCTGTACTTTTTAGCTTCTCCCTTAGGCATCATCTTGGTATTCCCCTTATTCTTCTCATCTCTTTCCAGTGCTTTCCATTTTTGAAATGCGTGCCTGCTCACATTAAGCTCCATGGAGGCTTCACTTATTAGAGAGAGAGGAGAGGAAAGAAGAACTCAGCATTGCATGTTACACTCTGTCAGCGCTTTACTAATTAAACATCAAACAACCTCAGATCATCCTCCTCTTCCTTCCTGTGCAAGCCCTGGATGATGCAAGCTATCACCACTTTGCACTGTTATGACATACAGATTGGCATACATTGGTGTCACCAAACCAAAGCAAAAAGCCTTGTGATTTTAGTATGTCCGTCTGTGCGTGTCGTAAGCAGGTCTTTGGTTATGTATACTTGACTCTTTCTTCTGATGTAAAACAAAGACATTGGTTGTCAGCTTGTCACACAACTTGTCACACTTCAGTCTTAGAAGATGAACCATGTTGCACTGACAGTCAAAGAGTTTTAATATGTAAGATTAAATATGTTTTGTTCTTTAAAATGTGATCCTTTTTTTTTTTTAATTTATGCACGGCTATGACTGCTTCACCCAACGGTTCTGTGTATCACTACACAACACCCTTAGCAACCACTCTTAGCAACGTAAACTGTTTGTTCTCAATTGATATTGTTCATTGAAGCTTATTGTATTATATAGAAGAGTATTGTGAGAAAGAGATCGAGTTTATTACCTGCATTCAGATTTAGCATTTTCAGGCCAGTCCTATGTTTATAATAAAAAATCTGTTTAAATGTCCGATGTATTATCTTGTCCTTTTAACAGTTAAGGTGTTTTCCCATGACTGACAGCGCTAGTCAAAGCATTTGTCAGTTGCGTCTTGTTCCATGTTCACAACAATTCAGTCTTTTCAATGTAAAATTCTTTGCTACTGACTGACTCACTCATAAAGACAATCTTTGCCGCCATCTAATGGCGTTATAATGTAACTTCTGTTGCTGTTCACGGTCGGGGACTATTTTTTCCGGCGGAAGGAAGGCTTTTAGTTAAAGTTTCCTTCATGAAAGTTGGAGCATTGTGACTAACAACGCCCTTCAGCCTCTCGTACCTTATTGCTTATATATATATATATATATATATATATATATATATATATATATATATATACAAAGTTCTGGCATGAAACGCTAATGGCCAGGCTAGGTCCTTTTAACTCAACCTGCTTGTAATCACATCATTATCTATAGGACACAGATGATTGGTTCCTGCTATATTAGTAGCCAATGAGCTTGAAATATATAAAACTATTATTTTATATATTTCAACTTATGAATTAATTTCTACTGAGAAATAAGCATTGTATAAGCAATGGATATTTACTTTAAATATTTTGTCATATCTAAAGCTCATTTGAATTTGTTTTAGATCATTAAATATGACATTATGGTACTTTTGGAAGCTTGTCTGAAATCGTGTGTGAAGTTGCCTTAAGAAGCACCTGTGAAGTCATTGACTAACTGGGTAGCGAGGCAGCATGGCAGCTGCCTTAGGTTTCAGACACAGCATTACACTTCTCTCCCCATTTCACCCCTGCATGACCACACTCCCCAGCATGAGAGATCGGGGCTGTGAGAGGCAGGTTGGCATGACAACAGCGCAGAGTTTGCCGTCTGTTCCCACACAGTGCCGTTCTGAGCATGAATTCTTTAACATCAGGCCAAGTCTTGAGACATTAAAGAGAACTGAGCACTATTTATTCATAAAAGGAGTCATGCAGGCGCACTTTATGTCTTATGGCAGACACGGATGTGTATTTTCATTGTGATGAATGAAACTGGAATTAATGTCAGCCATGGTTGTTAACAAATTAGTACATTGCCCTTACTTTATTATTATTATTATTATTATTATTATTATTATACACAGAATGGGACTAAAATTTGTTTTTTGTTTCCAGAATGATACATGGGTGCCACTTAATTAAACCTGAATCTTGACAAACCTACAATGTTGCAACAATTTAGCAACAGTGTAGCATTCTACTCTCTTAAACATTTAAAGGCATATAGTTCACCAAAAAAATGAAAATTCTGCGATTATTTACTCATCCTCATATACATGTCGAACATAAATGAAGATATTTTGAAAAATGTTTTTTGTTGGTTTGTTTGTTTTGTTAAATACAGTGGAAGTCAAACTGTTTGGTTACCAACAATCTTCAAAATATCATCTTTTCTGAGAAAAAAAATCAGTCATACATAATTAGTACAGCACGAGGGTGAGTAAATGATTTTTTTGTGAATTATCCCTTTAAGAAAAACTCTATTACTGTAGTCTAACTAAGCGACGTTTGAACTTTGTGACCCATCTTTCAGGGAAATCACTTTTTTCTGAATTCATTATATGCATTATTAGCATTTTGTCGCCTGTTTGCATTACTCAACCCACCATGTCTGGTGTGATTATGTCTTGCAGGTTTCGTATGACATGCAATAAAATCATCACTCACAAGATGTTTGACCATGTGGTTCTTGTCATCATCTTTCTCAACTGCATCACTATCGCCATGGAGAGACCCAGAATCGACCCCTCCAGCGCTGTGAGTAATGTAACTTCATACACATACAAACACGCAACCAAGTCTTTCAAAACAACATTTGCTGAAGGCATAAGTGCTCAGGTCATTGAGATGAGTGTTGTATGCTTATTTTCAATTAAAAATGAACTTCCTTTTTATACTTCCTTTTATATTTTTTATACAGTTTTGCAGAAGAAGGATTTTAAATTATTTAAATAAAACAATAATATGACAATTCAAATAAATGTTGCAAGGTTTGATCCCATGTTCCCACGTGTCCTTCAGTTTCAAGGGTATTTGTTTATTTATTTTAATTTAATTTAATTTAATATTTATTTATTTATTTATTTTTTATGGGATAAGCGTCATAGAATATCAGTTTGCTGATTGCTGATTCAATTATCTAAGACAAACCGTGGACCCCTGGATGTTCATGAAAGTATTATTTAAAATATATTTTAATGTATTTCTGAATGGATTCTGAATGGATTTTTTTTCTGTGGCATCTTATATCATCTTTGTTTGATATGGTTGCTTCTATAGAGAGTAAAAACAAATGTCAGCTGTTTTTTCTCCATTTAGGGTACTTAAAAGCATGCAATTTATTTTTATTTTTTTTCTTCTCTGATATCTGCTTTTGACGTCATAGTTCAAGATAGTCACTAGTGAACTGTTTGCAACCGTGCCCTTAGTTTAATCAATATTGTCATAATTTTCCTGTTGCTTCAGAGTGCATGGAGTCATGTGGAATTTACAGTTCTGGCTCAAAAAAAATGTCCACAATCTACTGCTCATGAAGCAAAGGTCTGAACAAGGGCTAGCTGAACAACTTTGCCCTTGTGATGAATGTGAATGCTAAATGACGCTCAGTGTCAGGGCATATTTTATAATATCTGTAAGTTCCAGATTCTAAAACTAGCATGTCCATTGTGGGGCGATATGGGGAAAGCTGGATGTTCTGCTAGGGCCTGAGAATAAAAAGTGGATTATTAGACGGTTTGGGAGTTGGATGATTTTACAGTTCTTTTTTGTACGGTAAAATGGAAAAGAATCAATTTGTTATTCATGCTTTCTTACAGACCCAAAGGAAACAATCAGCTTGGCTTAAATGCTTTGCTACATCTCATTATCAGTTTTGTATGTTTACTACTTTCAGCAGTTACATGTTCCCTCAGGACACCTACTGTAAGACAGAACAGCATGAGAAAAGAAAGCAAGAAAATTATCTCTTTTCCTTTCTTACCTATATGGGAAGAATAGTACTATAGAGTTAAATTTGCTACACTTCATTGTGGCATTGATAAACTGTATATGAATACAATTATTTGGGGGGAAATGGCTATTTTAGTTGCTATTTTCAAGGGTTTTATGACTTGGCAGAACTGCAGTGCTGCAAACCTCCTTGAAAAGAGACAGCAGATGTCCATCATTTTTGCAGCTGCCAGATTTCTGACATTTCAAGGAACGTATTTTCATAAAATGTTGTCCATCGAGACTTTTCACTCACTCTTGTACCGAAAGTGTACATTTTCAAGCTCTTTATTAATTCAGAGTAAAGTCTGTTAACCTAAGTCAAGAGCTACCTTCTAACCATAATGAATTAATTATCTTAATACTTAATTAAATATCAAATTTACGAGTCACTCCTAGTGCTCATTCTGTAGTGATTTGTCAGTGCCATATATGATTATGTGGTGAGCTTGTTTATACAGAATTATACAGGAGTTTCTAGTATTGTGAATGCCCCACTTATTGTCAATGTGCCTTTGATAGCATTATGTAATCTGGACACACGGAAAATGCATCAGTCTCATTGCATGTTGAGCGTATATAGCGATGCATATGTTTATTATTTTTATTTTATTTTATTTTTTATCTAATGATGGTGTATCTGCCTCTGTAACTGATAAGGCAGAGAAAGACCCACAGCGCTTCACATGGCAGAGAGCAGTAGTGCAGACGGCCTCATCGCCAATCAGGGCTGGAAGAGTCCAGCTAATATATTCCTGTATACATTTTTAATCCAATTATACTGACTCACTCACAGAATGAATTGTCTGACATTAGTGAGTGTTATTCATAGATTTGTATTTAGTTATTTGCAGTTATTTACACATATTCTTGATTTTGGAGCAAAAAAGGGGGAAGAAAGGAATAAATAAAACACTTTTCCCCCTAATCTGATGAAGGATACTGTCAGTAATGGAAATATAGGACCTTAAACCCTCTCACGTGTAATGATTTTCTGAGACACATTATGTAGCATGGAAAGGTTGTTTTCTGTTGTGTTATTTTCCGGCAGTTTAATCCATGTAATCCAGTTTTTAACATGTGTGCCTCTGAGCCTCTATGATATTTGTTTACTTCCCCCAAAAGACATCATGTCAGCACTTCACAGAAGAGGAAAAGCTCGACTTATTTTCCTTCCCCGCATGTGAATTTGTTCAGACTTGGGGCAGATGGCACATTGTGAATTTGCTTTTTAAAATCTCAAATGATTATACACATACACAAATGAGTATACATACATACACAGCAAGATTGTTATTGTTAATGAAAGATGTGGAAAAAAAAAAGAGTAAAATTCAAGACCTAAATTGAAATGATAAAACATTGTAACCAAAAATAAGTTGAAATTTAACAAAAAAAAACAAACAAAAAAACCCAAAAAAAAACAAATGACAGTAGATGATGTTGCTGCATTGCATGTCGTGTCATTTTGAATATGTAAAATTTCTAAATGTTTTCTGGTAATGACCTGTAACATGTTTCGATATGAACTCGCAGTTTGAAATGACATTTTTGAGTAATTGCAGAATCTCTGGACCAGGTAAAGTCAGTTCGGTCCGACTGTCACTACTGAATTGTGTAACTTTTGCTGTAATAGAACACTAGTGTTGAGCTTATGCAAACCATCTCATCTCCATGACAGACTTGATCTATAGTAGCAGGTACCTCACTGAGCTCAGATGTGTGTCATCAATATTTCATATGGAGACATTTTTTCATTTGGGTATGAACAAATGTCATCAGACTCCCCACCTGAGTCCCCCTCTGAAGACAAGGCATGAGCATGTCTTTTCAGTACCCAAAGTAATGGGAAACGAATGATGAAAATACCAAGGGGAGTTTTAGCAGCTTTTGATTACTCTCTCTCTCTCTCTCTCTCTCTCTCTCTCTCTCTCTTTCTATCTCTGGTCACGTACACACTGAAAACACATTTAAATGCGGAAGTGGGTCTTCTAAATTACTCTTTACTAATTGCTTTTGATTCACACTAATTTGCTAATGAATCATTTTGATCATTTTGTAAACCAGTTTGTGAACCAGTTTTGGCTCAGAAAGAGCAGTTTTAAGGTTTTACACTATCTAAACTTTACACAACAGCAATGTTCAGCTGATATGTTTGAACACAGGTATCTAAAAATGCATATTTTATTATTTCTTATAATATAATTTTTATATTTTTTGTAATCTTTAGGTTCTCCGTACTCTACAACCAGAGACGTATCATTGTCTGTATATATTTAGTTAATGTTTTGTTTTTAACTTGAATTTTTCACACTCTGAAGAGGGGTTACAATCATATTAACTGAATTGTGTACGTTATTTTTTTATTTATTTATTTTTATTCTATTTGTCTTTGTTTTCTCTGTGAAGCTGGATGTGTGCTACCTCAGTAACCTTTAAAGAATGAGAGTGAAGGACAGGGGTTGTCTGACCCTTCTGCTTCAGAGACCAAACACTGTGCTTCTCAGACATGCTCTTCCTCATTCATGAATTCTGACCCGCACATACACACACGGTTCACTCGACAATGAATGAAAACAAGCCTCAGAACAGAATGGAATGGCAAAGACGTCAGTCTGTTTTCAGAAACAATACAAACCGCAGTGATGATGTCAGCAGGAGGCTTTCTCAGAGAGAACAGGAGTTTTAGAACATGGTGCCATGACCCACTGAAACATGCATTAGCGGAGGGTCATGGGAAAGATGGCCCTTGGGCCCTGCTGCTCAGACACAGTAGGAGAAGGATAAATAATCCAGAGAGCCCATGTTCTCAACACTCCGCCGTGAAGATCTCCGCTGATTATTTTGCTTCCACACCACTTGTTTAAAGTACAAATCAGCTTCTCTTCTTTATGCACCCAGAATCCTTTGCAAAAAGCTGTTTATGACTGTTTAAACACCAAGGATTATTTGCAAAGTTGAATGATTCCTCAATACCTGTTGACTTAAACAAAATGGCTTTTGGCAGAGCCGAGGGCAGATTTGTATAGGGATTCTAATTCCGCTGCTACTTTTCTGTAAAGAGCCAAAACACTCATGAATTTCAATAATAACGTCAAGGTATAGATAGAGTAATTCAGTAATCGATGCCTCTCTCAAAGGAACCATGGTGAGATCTTAGCAGCCCTCCAGTTAACTGGGTCACTCCTAACTGAGACCAAACTAATAACCTTTGTGTAAGCAGCACACATTGTTATCCATTAGGCTTTCACGATCCATGCATGCCTGACAGAGACAGAGCATGTAGCGTACACCACACAGTGGATATTCATCTTTTCTGTCACCCCTAATGTAAATGGCATTGTATTTGTTTAATGTATGTTCTCTTTGTCTTTATCGTTTAGTATGGTGGAGTGTAGAGAGGAAAGTGAAGGGAGAAAGTGGCGTAATGGTACCAGGGCAGGTTTAAACACTAGTGAAAAGGTTTAAATTGCTGACCATTTGGTTTGTTTTGTACTTCAATGGTCAATTTCAATTCGGTTTGGTTTGTTCTGCATTGTTACTTTGTACATTGTTATTAGGGATGCATGATTAGGTTGTTTCGAGGCAGATACTGATAAACAATATTGTAACACTGTAACTAAATGATCTTATTATCAGCATTTATTTTTTCAAAAAGTCCTTTTTTAATTTTTGTTTTCTCCTTTCCCCCCATTTTTACACAAACTTGTCATGCAGCTTGAGTCATTACATTTTTTAGATTTATATGCACACCTACAATACCATTTTGAGGTAGTATGATTTTTTTTTTTTAATAAAAAACTTTTTTTGAAAGAAATGCCCACCAAAGCTGCATTTATTTTATCAAAATACAGTAAAACATTAATATTGTGAAATAATACATTTTTACGCAGCCCCTAAAGACCCTAAAGGGACCTTTCCCAAAAAAAATATATATATATAGTTGAGCTCAGTTTACATACCCCTTGCAGATTCTGCAAAAATGTTCATCATTTTAACAAAATAAGAAGGATCATGAAAATTGCATGTTATTTTTTATTTAGTACTGTCCTTAATAAACTATTTAACATAACAGTTGTTTACATAAAGTCCACAAGACAAAAAAAATAGCAGAATTTATAAAAAATGACCCCATTCAAAAGTTTACATACCCTTGATTCTTAATACTGTGTGGTTACCTGGATAATCCACGACTGTTTGTTTGTTTTGTGATGGTTGTTCATGAGTCCCTTGTTTGTTCTGAGCAGTTAAACTGAGCTCTGTTCTTCAGAAAAAATCCTTCAGGTCCTGCAGATTCTTCAGTTTTCCAGCATCTTCTGCATTTTTGAACCCTTTCCAGCAGTGACTATATGATTTTGAGATCCATCTTTTCACACTGAGGACAACTGAGGGACTCAGACAAAACTATTACAAAAGCTGCAAACATTCACTGATGCTCCAGAAGGAAACAGGACGCGTTAAGAGTCAGGGGTGAAAACTTTTGAACAAGAAGTTGATGTGCAAGTTTTTTTATTTTGTTTAAAGAACATATTTTTTCATTTAGTTCTGCCCTTTGGAAGCTACAAAAGATTCTTACATGTTTCCCAGAAGACGAAAGAGGACAATTTATTCTGTTCATCCAATTCAAAAAGTTTACATCCCCGACTCTTAATGCGACATGTTTCCTTCTGGAGCATCAGTGAATGTTTGAACCTTTTTTAATACTTGTGTCTGAGTCCCTCAGTTGTCCTCAGTGTGAAAAGATGGATCTCAGAATCATACAGTCACTGCTGAAAAGGGTTCAAATATGCAAAAGATGCTGAAAAACCAAAGAATCTGCAGGACCTGGAGGATTTTTCTGAAGAACAGAGCTCAGTTTAACTGCTCAGAATAAACAAGGGACTCATGAACAACCATCACAAAACAAAAAAACAGTCGTGTATTATCCAGGTAACCACACAGTATTAAGAATCAAGGGTATGTAAACTTTTGAACAGGGTCATTTTTATAAATTCAGCAATTTTTTTGTCTTGTGGACTTTATGTAAACAACTGTTATGTGAAATAGTTTATTCAGGACAGTACTAAATAAAAAAATAACATGCAATTTTCATGATCCTTATAATTTTGTTAAAATTATTCACATTTTTCTAGATTCTGCAAGGGGTGTGTAAACTTTTGAGCTCAACTGTATACCGACTTCCGTGTGCACGCAAGAAACTTTTTGCTCATAGGAATTTTTTGCGTCCTCTCGCGTACATCACATACGCTGTATGTATATTATAACCGTTTTCCTTTGTGTGTCACTGCCATTTTACTACGAAGAAAACGACAGTATGGATGCGCAAGTGTTTTGATCGTGTGAAATATTACATTTTAGTATATTTTACTTTACCAATATTTTTCAGTTGGCCGTTAAACTTGGCATATAGGACAGTGCACACTGAGCCCCATATTGCGCCATCAGCCCATTTTGTGGCACCGTTTCTCGGCCACCACAGAGTTAAATTCATTAAAGCAGACTTTCGTTAAAGGCCTTGAAATATGACGTACTGCCCTAACAAAAGCCAAATTTTGAGCACTTTTTACTTTATCAGTCTTTTTTATGGACCCATGAACTTGGGAAATATAGAGAATGCAAAAGCATTGAAATATACTTTTTCCTCCCATCCTATATTTTTTCCACCACCATGTCACTTTAGGGGCTAGATACAATTTAAATTTTACAATTTTATAGTGTAATTTATTTCTGTGATGGTGTCACATGTTTCTTCAGAAATCATTCTAACATGCTGATTTCTTATTATTATTATCAATGTTGAAAGTTTTGCTGCTTAAAGGGTTAGTTCACATAAAAATGAAAATTCTATCATTAATTACTCACCCTCCTGTCATTTCAAACCCATAAGACCTTTGTTCATCTTCTCGGAAGAGATTGTTGAATAACGTTATTTTTGTTTTGTTTTTGCGCACAAAATGTAATCTCGTCGCTACATAAAATTAAGGTTGACGATTAAGGTTGCTATTTTAACTATGTCTTTAGTACCTTCTGGGCCTTGACAGTGTTAATTAAATTGCGGTCTATGGAAGGGTCAGAGAGCTCTTGGATTTCATTAAAAATATCTTAATTTGTGTTCCAAAGATGAACAAAGGTCTTACAGGTGTGGAAAGACATGAGGGTGAGTAATTAATGACAGAATTTTCTTTTTGAGTGAACTAACCCTTTATAATTTTTCTGGAAATCATGATACATTGTCTTTGATAATTAGAAAGTTTAAAAGAACAGCATATATCTGAAATTTTGTAACATTACAAAATATCTTTACTGTCACTTTTAATGCGACTCAGTTTAATGCGTCCTTGCTGGGGAAAAAAATCTTTAAAAAAAAAAAAGAAAAAAAAAAAGGTCAGTCTGGTGACTCAGAACTACATAGAATTACCATAACTGCTCCTAAATTACCATAAATTGACATTTCCCAATTCATACACATTTTCATATTTTCATAGGAGTTGTTGAACAAGAGATGAACAAAAATATACCGAACTATTTAAGGGAACTATTTCACTTCTAATGAGCACATGCCACTTTCTGTATATCATATTAATTCACCTGTGACGCTGGTGTTTCTGGTCGGGTGAGTCAGATTCCTTACACTGAAGTCTCTAGATTGTAGTCGTTTTAGCATGAGAGCATGAGGATGGAGTCTGTTGACAGTGTTACTGTCTGTTATAGAAAGAGGAACAAACAGTCCTGGCTCAGGTCAGAGCAGAGAGCTGGAGAGGACAGCACCTGCTGCGTGGGAAGGCCGTGTGGCACAGACAGAGGGCGAGGGGAGCAGGAGGGTTTTGTGTCTACAGTGTCATTTTAGGATGATAGTGCTTTGTATCAGTCTTATGTTTGTGGACCTAATCGCATGTTCCTGGTTACTTTAAATGCAAATGGAAACAAACAAACATCAAATCAAAATGTAATCAAAATCAAAATTTGATTTCAGTTTACACATTGTCTGTTTTGTGATTTGAAATAAGGTCACATGACTTGCAGGTAAACAAATAAAATATATTTTTTAATCTTTAGTAAGTGTTTTATTAAGATTTATTTATTTTAAAATTATTTATTTTAATTTTTCATTTTTATTATCTTTTCATTAAACATATGAACCTCAGTCTGGGAAACCCTGGCGTAATGTGATATTTAATGCACTTCATGATAATTTTCTTTATTTTTGTATTTTATATCAATATGCTACAAGGTTATCCTAATCAAATCAATGTGATAAATGAGTTAAGTCAAAAGTAATCTAAAAGTAATCAAAAAGTAGTCCAATTACATTACCTTAAATGTGTAATGTAATGGATTACATTACTAATTACAATTTTTGTCATGTAATTTGGAATCAGTAACCGACTACAATTTTTTATGTAATCTACCGGGCACTTATGCGGGGACAGTAAAAGTTAATTCCCAGAGGTGCGACGTTTGGTAAAAAACACCCTTGAAGGCAAAAAAAAAAAAAAAAAAAAATGGGGTCAGATGATCGTAAATGGACACAAGACAGTTTTGCCACAAGATTCTTGACTAACATTATAAATGAACCCCAGGGAAGAAAATAAAAAAATGATATATGATATGGCCCCTTTAAGAATTTTTTATTTTCATAACTCTTTTCAACAGACATTTATGTCTTTGATAATGATTTTTCAGATTTGATTTACTTATTTGGACTTCAGAGATAGTTACTGTCATGAAGCTGTTACTTATCCATTTGTTACCCACTGTGTTATCTAGTAGTATCCAGCGAGGATGCTGGATGAAATTTATGGCATGCGGTGTGCGTGTGAGTATGTGATGTTAATGCCCGTGGAGTACTCAAAGCGTGGGCAGAGTCTTAGTCCAATAGATGCCTTCACAGGAGGCACCTCTAATGTGTTATGCCACACACACACACATATGAATCTTCTCTGATCCAGCACTGACTCACCCGTCACTTTCCCTGCTTGTCTGGTTCTCTCCGCAGGAACGCATCTTCCTGACGTTGTCCAACTACATATTTACTGCCATCTTTGTGACCGAAATGACAATAAAGGTAGGTGACGGGGTTGGCATTTGTCTCTGTGTGGCGTCTTCTCTGACAGAGGGTAAACTAACACACTGCCTGGGCCAGAATACCAGACAAAAGCAGACTGACTTCAGTTCCCTGTGGCTTGTTTATAGTGCTGATCTCTCTTAGATCAGCATGGCTAATGGAGTCTGGTGAAAACATTCCTGTCACAGGCTTTTCAGATAGCCAGTCTTGCAGCCCTTTTACTGGACTTTAAAGAGGCAGTTCAGCCAAAAATGAAACTTCTGTCATTATTTACTCACCTTCATGTTGTTATAAACCTGTATGACTCTCTTTATTCCATATAACACAAAAGAAGTTTTCAAAGCTGTGATTGTCATTCTTTTTATGCAGTCATTTGAAAAGTGAGCTTCAAAAAACATGCAAAAGCAGTTCCAACTAAACTTTATAAGTTCAAATAACTATAAATTTGTCAAGTTAAACATACTTAATACTTTAAGTAAGTAGAACTTAACTTTGAGTTATCTTAACATGCATATATATATATATATATATATATAACTTTGAGTTACTTTTTGTGATTTATGAGGACACAAGTTTGTATAATGACATGGGTATTACACTGGTATTACGACGTAAACATGAAATATGAGGACTTTTCATCAGTCCTCATATTTAAAATAGCTTTAAAAACATACTAAACAATGTTTTATTATAAATGTAAAAATGCAGAATGTTTTCTGTGATGGGTAGGTTTAGGGGTAGGGGTAGTGTAGGGGGATAGAATGTACGGTTTGTACAGTATAAAAACCATTAAGCCTATGGAATGTCCTCACTTTGATAGCAAAACAAACCTGTGCGTGCGTATGTGCACAGCACTGAATGGATAAAGTTAAGTTATATTTACTTAAAATATCAAGTATGTTCAACTTGACGAATTTAAAGTTATTTAACTTATAAAGTTTAGTTGGAAGTTCAAACAAGTAAATTTGTCAAGCTGAAAATACTTAATATTCTAAGTAAATACAACTTAACTTTTTGACTACTATCTTTTTACATTGACTCGATTAAATTAAGCAAACTAAACATTTTTTACAGTGTATAAATGTTATTGGTGGCACATTTATACACTATTCATATTAAGAAACATTTATAATGTTTTTAAATTTTTAAAACAGTTGTGCTGCTTAATATTTTTGTGGAAATACATTTTTTTGGTCAGTGTTCTTTTATAAATGGAAAGAACGACATTTATTTGAAACAGAAATAGAAATGATACGCTTGCAGTGGTTAAAGGATTAGTCCACTTTCAAATAAAATTTTACTGATAATTTACTCACCCCCATGTCATCCAAGATGTCCATGTCCTTCTTTCGTCAGTCGAAAAGAAATTAAGGTTTTTGATGAAAACATTCCAGGATTATTCTCCTTATAGTGGACTTCAATGGACTCCACTGTTGAAGGTCAAAATTACAGTTTCATTGCAGCTTCAAAGGGCTTTAAACAATACCAGACGAGGAATAAGGGTCTTATCTAGCGAAATGATCGTTCATTTTCTAAAAAAAAATACAACTGTATATGCTTTATAAACACAAATGATCGCATTGCAAGTGGTTCCGCCATTCCGCCTTCCGTATTCTTCAAAAAGCTTACGCTGTATGTCCTACGCCTTCCCTATTCAAATTACGGAACGTACGCGGCGCCAGTTCCTCTTTTTCCGTAAGTCGAATAGGGAAGGCGTAGGACATACAGCGTAAACTTTTAGAAGAATACGGAAGGCGGAATGGCAGAAACACTTGCAAGGTGATCATTTGTGTTTATAAAGCATATACAGTTGTATTTTTTTTGACCGGTCGTTTCGCTAGATAAGTTCCTTATTCCTCGTCTGGCATCGTTTAAAGCCCTTCGAAGCTGCACTGAACCTGTAATTTTGACCTTCAACAGTGGAGTCCATTGAAGTCCACTATAAGGAGAATAATCCTGGAATGTTTTTATCAAAAATCTTAATTTCTTTTTGACTGAAGAAAGAAGGACATGGACATCTTGGATGACATGGGGGTGAGTAAATTATCAGGAACATTTTTTTTTGAAAGTGGACTAATCCTTTAATAGCTCACAGAAAGTTTATTAGTGAATACGACTTGAATTTCAGTCTGTTCCTTACACAAAGTTATTGAATGGCTTCAGAAGACCTATACTTTTATTGTGCTTGAAATCCTCAGTTCCCATTCATTACTGCACAAAAAGCTACTGATTTCTTCTTTTGTGTTTCGCACAAGACAGAAAGTCATACAGGTTTGGAACAACATGAGGGTGAATAAATAATGTCAATATTTTTGGTTGAACAACACCTTTAAGTCCCTGCTTCTCTTTGACAATTACAAAGTCTAAACAAAGACTACAGCAGCAAAATATTAAAATCTCACTCTGACATGTTTAACTGCCGCCAGTCAGCTAAATTAAACATTTGAACAAATGCAGCCTTATAAAAGTCCTAAAGAGAGCACACTGAAATGTAAAGTCTATTAAACAAGCCCTGCTCTCTATTTTCCACTCTTCACCACACTAGTTAATACGAAGTGGTGGTAGTGGTGGTGGGGTGGGGGGGTGGAATTGTCTGCCAGATATTCAAATGACTATCGTTGAAATGGAAGAACATGTTGAGGCCTCTCTGGAGAAGACAGAAAAGTTCATAGGTGTCAGTCACAAAGGTCTAGGGTTTCTATTCTGGGGCCCTGCTTTATGCCAGGTCACGCCCACCCAAGAGATTTCAAATGAAAATCATGGCAGAGAATAATCATACTCACTGGAGGTTAATTAACGGCGACTGACAAAAACTTTCCGGGTCGGATAAAGATGACAGGGCTGTTGAAACTCCTGGCTTTTGTTGCCTGACAAGCCTTTGTTCACTTTGAGGTCTGATCACATTGTGGTTTGATATATTCACCAGCAACATCATTAGAAGCTGCGCATTCATGCTTAGCACTTTTTAGTCAGATGATTCTCACTCCTGGTTTGTTTATCTCAGCTTTTTTCCCCCCCCTGAGCCCCTTTTATATGCCAGCTGTATGCCAGTCTAACCTGATACATTCTCAGAAATGCCACAATAGTGTGAAAGAAATAAAAAAAGAACCCAAGGGAATAAGTGTATTTCTTCCCAAATTCAGATTTCAAACACATCAGCTTTCTCACGTTTCCCGTCATGTGCATATTCTTTTTGTAAGTTTTTATAACAGGGTTAGATTTAGAAAGAAGGGTGCATATTTTAACCAAATTGTAACATCTGCAAGATTCATTTGTTATGAAAGCTACAGTAAACAAAGTTCATAATTGTGAATGATACAGAAAATATGGTTTTAATATGGTTTGAAGATATGAAGTATTGATTTTTTCTTAAATTTGAATTATTTATTTTGCAAATAAAAAAAAATACAGTATACCAATGGAAGATGATATCCATCCATCTTACGTTGGTCGGTCAAACAATCTACAAATGTTACCCTGGACCACAAAACCAGTCATAAGAGTCCATTTTTTGAAATTGAGATGTTTACATCATCTGAAAGCTGAATAAATAAGCTTTTTGTTAGGATAGGATAATATTTGGCTGAGATACAACTATTTGAAAATCTGGAATCTGAATCAAAATATCTGAATCAAAATATTGAAAAAATCGCCTTTAAAGCTGTCCAAATGAATTCCTTAGCAATGCATATCCACTCACAATTTATTTTTTTTTTTTTTGCTATATTTTTAGTAGGAAATGTACAAAATATCTTCAAAGAACATGATCTTTACTTAATATCCTAATGATTTTTGGCATAAAAGAAAAATCGATAATTTTGACCCATACAATGTATTTGATGGCTATTGCTACAAATATACCTGTGCGACTTATGACTGGTTTTGTGGTCCAGGGTCACAAATGCCTTATTTGGGATAGAAACACATGTTTTATTAATGTTTTGGCTTTAATCAAATTTTTATTTAACATTTACGTCTTAAATCATATCTGTTTGTTGGTGTTGTGAAGGTGGTTGCTTTGGGCTGGTGTTTCGGGGAGAAGACCTACCTGAAGAGCAGCTGGAACGTTCTGGATGGCATGTTGGTGATGATCTCTGTGATTGACATCCTGGTATCCCTGATCTCCAACAGTGGCACTAAGATCCTGGGCATGCTGCGGGTGCTACGGTTACTGAGAACCCTGCGGCCACTCAGGTACACTGATCACAACATCCATTCAGTGCTGCAGTTAGTCATTATGCTAAATAACAGTTACAATTACATCAAAGCTTTAATGCACAAGTGCATCACCACCTGCCATGCTGTAGGCTACATAAACACTTACATGTACTTTGGGTCAGGGTGCTAGATTTGCAGCATCCACTTTCTTACAGGAAACATAATTAATGTAAAGACTGAAGTTTCACAATTTGCCTCTTCCTCACTTAGATGCATCAATTAGCTCCTAATTGATGCAGTATGTAGCTGTGTTTGTGTTTATGCATATGTATGTGTATTTGTGTGCATATGTGTGTGCGCCTTGCACTTTTCCTCCTGCAGAGGGAACTTCTGGAGGCCTTCCCTACTCTTAAATATTTATGACATATTCAAGCAGAAAATAAAAATCAAATATTCATCTTTCCTGCCCAATTTGCCCACAAAATGCTTACACTGGTCTTTCACCCCCAGTCACTCCCTTCTCTCTTTTCAAGTACTTCTCAATTCGGGGTCAACTTCCGCAAGTTTCCTCATGCTACCGAGAGACTTGTATTAAAAATACATAATTTTCCGGGAGTTGTGTTTCAGCTGTGTTAGTACAATGTTATAGTGAACAAATGTGCCATCAACAACATTTCTGAAAAGGAACTGCAAAGAAAAAAGGATTGTTTGGATTTGTTGCAATTTATTCATGTTTCTCAGTCAGATACAAGGAAGTTTAAAATATTAAATAGGTCAAATCAGCAAAAATCAACAGCAACAAAAGAATAATGATTTTATTCGCTGCTTATTTTTGATGCCACATGTATATTAATCAAATATTTTTTATATTGCATAAATGTAAATTATTTACTTTTGCACATGAAGACTAGTAAAGATAAAAAAAAAAAAAGGTTTGGGATAAAATGCTGTAAATACATTAATTCATTAACATTTCTGAAACGGAAAGGAAAAGGACCATTTAGAATTGTGGTAACCCTTTTTACAATAATGGTTTCATTAGGTAACATTAGTCAACTACTTTAGTTAACATGAACTAAGAACGAACAAAACTTCTACAGCATTTATTAATCTTAGTTCATGTTAATTTCAACATTTACTAATACATTATTAAAATTAAAAGTTGTATTTGTTAACATTAGTTAATGCACTGTGAACTAACATGAACAATAAATGAACAGCTGGATATTTATTAACTAACAATAACAAAGATTAACAAATACAGTAACAAATGTATTGTTACTATCATTGTTAGTTCATGTTAGTTAATACATTAACTAATGTTAACAAATGAGACCTTATTGTAAAGTGTTACCAGAATTTTTTTTAGCATTTTATTCATATAACTCATATCCATTCATATATGGATACAAGGAACATTAAAATACTAAATAGGTAAAATCAACAACATTTTTTGATGCCACATGTACAGTATATTCATCATATAATTTTTTAGGGCTGACCTCGACTAAAAAGATTTTTCTGGTCGACTAGTAGTCGTTCATTTTAAGTGATTAGTCAACTAATCGCACGTTTATTAATAAACCATATAAATCATAATAAAGAGCTTTTAATGAATACATAGCCCAATCAGCATTCAAGCACACACATAAAGCTTGCCAAAGTGCACCTGCAGAAGTAATGATTATGAAGGCGTCAGGATAAAAACAGAAAAGAAATTGCTTTAACATTTTAATAATTTATTGATAAACTAGTGTTTTCTGTATTTTCGTCTGCAGTGATGAAGTTGACGAGTAGTGGACGCGCCTACTGTAAATGCACGTTTCATACGGATTACATAACCTGAGAATATTTGTTTTCCATTTGAATTGGTTCATTTAAAAGTAGACATTTTGCTTTCTTTAGATATATTTTTCATGTCTGTGAGGCAAGTTTACATGGAGTTTCGGTTCTTTTTTTTTTTTTTTTGGCATGCTCAAGTTCACAGAGAGACTGCAGAAAGCGCACTCTGTTTGCTTTCGTTATTTTACCAAAGCACAACGTTTTGTTATTGTGAGTGCACACAAATAAAAGTAGACTCTTTACAAATTCAAAAGATGTATTACTCTTATCTGTATGACCAAAAATGACAGCGCATTTTAAGTGCAAGTGATCGCACCGGCGCCTCCATGTTAGCTGTCATGCAATAAGTGCGCTACTATTCAGCTTTCACACTCCGCACAAACACTTGACTAGCCCACATTTTTCTGGTTTAACATTAAACTTGCTACTGCTTACATGTTTCAGATGAGAAGCCATATTTGAGGTCGATGAATGATAGTCGAGCATTTGAATGTATTGTAATTACCACATAGACCAGCTGTTAATGATCTGTCCATCACAGACTGCATGACTTCGCCACTTCCTCTGGATCTTTTTTCCTGCGACCAAGTGACTAATGGTCGACTAAGCCTCTTCTCATTGACCAATGGTTAGTCGACTATTAGGGGGCAGCCCTAATAATTTTTATATTGCATAAATGTAAATTATATACTTTAGCACCTGCAGACAAGTAAAAAGAAAAAAATATATATTGAGGGGGGAAAACCCACTATAATTAATTCATAAGAAATTGTTAGCAGCCCGGGTGGAAGCAATCTTGGGTCTGAATCCCAAGCGCCCGGTCTGCTAATTAGTGACCTCTGGTGTGGATTATCCCTGTACCTACTTAATTCTTCCTGATTCCGTGATTTTCTAGTTTTTATTTATTTATTTATTTGTATTTTAATGTGTGCTGATAAAGCATATTTTTTTGCTTAATTGTATCGTGCCAAATAAGGTTGAGGTATTTTGAAAGAATGACGAATTCATCTCCCAGCAAATCTTTTAAGGCATTCTTCACTAGTTTGCTAAAAACAGTTAATGAATGATTTATGTCTCTGCCCATGAGCATCGCTATTACTCCACTGCTACTGAATAGTGCATAGAGATCCAAGCATACCCTTATAGATAATGAATAGTATGTGGAACAAAACTTGAATTCCTTTTTATGTTTTTATTCCAATTAAGTATTATTTTATCCACTAGTGGCATAGTTACATAAGGCAAATTAACCTTTAAACAGTATATGTGATAAGGTCCCATTATAACTAATGACAGTTGCTTTGGTTGACTGTCAGAGAATGTAGAGCACCCGGAGAGGAAAAAACGCCCTGTAAATTAAACATGAAGCGGTCTGTGTTTTCACCTCGAGCTCCTCTGCGTGAACATTTTAAAGATTCTAACACAAAGTTTCCTCCACTGCCAGAATGCTCTGCTTCAGAGAACATTACTGTGTTTGCAACTGCCGAACACCTTTTGAAAGTTTTACTTCTTGATCTTTCCCTCGACAGACTTTATATTAATGCACCTCTGTGTGAAGTCCAAGTTGAAATCAAAAGAAAGACAAAGACAGCTGTAAAAAGTCTCCACAGCGTGGGCTCGGCTACTTCGGCAAAAGTCAATTCAGGGAGGGGTGGGTAATCCAGACCACATGTGTATCTGGACCAGTGCAATGTGCAATGAGCTTAAAGGGACAGTTCACCTAAAAATTTAAAATTCTGCTATTGTTTACTCACTCTAATGTCTTTCGAATTGGGTATGACTTTATTTATACCTGTCTTTTAGCAGGTTGTCCCAGGTCCTGCGCCACGAGGGGGGGAAAAAGGGGGCATTGCCCCCTCAGATCTGATTTGTGCTCCGTCAGTTTCAATTTGTCCCCCCTCAACCCCCAAAACGGGATTCATTTTAACCCTTCGACCAGTACGATCACACTGGTGTGATTAGAACATTCAGTGCATCACTGCAAAAATGGCGCTGACCCAGAGACGGACGCACTCAGTGCTTTTCATATATCACAACTATTAAGTGTTTTCAACCACGTAATGTTTATTTGAGGTTTCAGACATTTAAATAAACATTTAAATGCTGTACTATATATAAAAAAAGACAATTATAGTTTGTTAAATTCAAATTCCATACACCGATGTCTAGGGAAGCTGCAATGGAAAAATCCTTTCAATTATAATTTGACAAAGTGTTTTATTTATAGATACACATTGTGTATGAAACAAAGTTTAATCTATTCTTCTCCCAGTTCACTGGCCATTTATTTGTATTTCGGGGAAAAATGGATGAATATACGTGATGTAAATCCGATTATGTAAATATAGATCCTCTGAATTGTGATGCAAACACATCACGCGTTATATCAACTAACATGATTATTATAAAGGTCTTTAAAAGACAAAACACATTCACTTTCACATATCTGACAATTGAAATATATCATATAATTCATGATATAGTTAACAAGTTTGTGAATATTTTGAATAAAAAAGGAAAAATTAAATAAACGCAATACATATCTGTCATAGTATGACTGCATGACGTGTCGCCAAGGAATTAATACATTCTAAAATATTGTTCTAAAATTAGCCCTTTAAAAACTCACACCGGGGGCTCAGATAGAATATAGATCCCCTAGAATGCAGATATAGAATATATATAATATATATTTTTTTAAAGAATGTAAAAGTCTTTACTGTCACTTGATGAATTTAATGCATCTTTGCTCAATAAAAGTATTAATTTCTTGAATAATTAAAATTTTTTAAATGACAGTTTTATTTATTTGTTTGTACTTTTTTGGTGCTTTTATAGTGCTTTTCCTTCAAAATAACTAATTCATAAAAGATTGACATGAGAGTACACAAATAACAAAATTAAAATTCCTCTTAGGGTGGGTTGATATGCCCATTAATTCATGTGGACATCTGTTTGTATGGACAGTTAAGGTCTATGTTCTCAAGTATTAATGGCATTGTTACAGAGACGTGTGTGTTTCAATCTTTAGACAGGATGATTTATGCGTTGTGTTAAGGGGGGATGTGCACACTCTGTAAATTCATCAACTCTTTGACCCCAGGTTAAACCTCTTCCTTGCATGTTGCACCGCACATCACCCTTGAGGATCTAAATTAATCTCAAAAGCGCATAAAGAACCATCCATCCTCCACTGTCTGTATGTGCCCCAGAGGAACAGACCCTCCCTTAAACACCTGCCGCCAGCATCTATCTACTGATATCCCTTTGTTCAGTCTCCTAGAAGCTCCTGCTTGACCTTTTCAAATGCAAGTAACCCAACATAATGTACCGCGTTATTATTGTTTGTGCTCATTAATTCTCACGCTAATTACAGTCTAGCTTCGTTCACAGTGCCTGTCCACTCTAAGGCATTTGTTAAACTAATCTAACCATGCTTGACTTGAAACAAGTTCGTTTTTCTGCAATGTCTATTTGCTGTAATTACAGGGACGAAGAATTGCACGAAAAGACGATAAGGACAGATTGGCTCTTTTGGATTTCATCTGGAGCTGATTAATTTCATTTACATATCATCGCTGCAGATGTTCTTTATGTCTTATTGTTTTTAGATAATAGCTTGTGTAATTGTGAAGTCATAATTTTACTGGATTATGTGAGTGGGCTAGGGAAGAGATTCAATCATTAATTTCTCACCCTAGTGGAACAGAACAACACCAGGGTGAATAAATAATGACTGAATAATTGAGTGAACTATCCCTGCTATATCTCCTTTTGTTGTTTGCCGAAAAAGTCAGTCATACAGGTTTGTAAAGACATGACAGTGAGTAAATAATGGGGAAAATTAAGCTGCTGTTTTTACTGCCTGCATGATTTCTTGATTCATAGTTGAGATTTTTATTTTTTTATTTTTTGTCCTTTGACGGGTGTCCTCAGATTGTGCGCTTGCTGTGTGTGTGTGTGTGTGTGTGTGTCAGGGACACACAGCTTGAATCCTCCAAACTGACGGTTCCCAGCCCAACTACAGCATCCTTTAATTACAGCCAGGATGAAAATGTGTCTCTGTGTTCTGGGAATAAGAAGCTCTTTCAGTGCTCTACTTATTGTTCCCATCCTAATTTATTTATTTATTAAAACCTTTCAGAACAAAAAGACCGGATCGGAGCGATGAATATGAGAAATTCCACTTTTCCGACGACTTGCAAAACACTGTAACCATAACATGTTCCCAAAACCAGAAGAGTCGCATCAGCATCACATTATAAAAACTAGGACCACCTCCCATTGGTTTCTCACCATCCTAAAATACCATGGCATTTACAATAGTACTACTGAAGTACCATATGATATCATATATCATACTATGGTAATCATTCGCTACCATGGTATATATGAAAGTACCGTGCTTTACCGCCCACTTTACAAACATATATTTCTTTTGCTCTTACTGAGCTCTTTTTTTAATACTGCATATAAATGCACACTAAATTGCACAAAATCATGTAGCCTATTTACAGCTTATTAATTATATAAACGCATAACTTCACTGTGTTCTGTAATGTTTACTGTATTGAAAGACATTATTGGCACAACACCTCATGCACCAGCGCCCTCTATTGGTGAGGGGTTGAAATCTCATGGTGTGAGCACCAGTGTAATTATCTATATACTATTATATTTATATACTATACTATTATATAGTTATTTTTTAACTAGTATTCATATTTTATTTCCCAAAGACAATCTTTAAAAGTTTTAATTGACAACTGGTGTGCCCACTGTGAACAAGCCATATCATTTCACTGGATTGTCCCTCTCAAATTCAGTCAGAGATGAGCGTGGGTCTAGACATATTGATCCTTCTCATCGTTTGACATTTCCATAATTGATTTTACGGTATTACCTGAAATCCCCAAAGTGAGCTTTGATAAATACGCTTGAGCTTGTGAGAGATGCACGCAGATATTCAGACAAACAAAAGACAGAGCAGCCTGTTATCTGCACTCCCTTTGGCAGACTCCTTTCTTTCTCAACCAGTTACTTTGACTAAACCTGATTGGTCTCTTTAAACATGGCCTTTTCTTCATTCTCAGACACTGATACAATCACAGCGCACTTCTTAAGAAGATCAAAGCTGAGGATCAAATCAGGTTTTTGCCGCTTTAGCTCAATTCTGTGGTGAGGAGACAGAAATTACTGTCACCAGATGAGGACTAATGTGCCTTTTATTCTCCAGTCTAAAGGGAGGAACTTTTGAAGTCCTAGTTTGTGTAGTATAATAAACATCTTGCAATATACAATGTTTCCGCAATGCATCAGAATCCCCTGCTACTGCTTTAGGTCCTCATTGTGTCCCATTAACATCAGTTCAACACAGACAGGGCTGCAGATTAAAACCGGTTGCCTTTGTTAGAGTATAATTTTACATGTAATGAGCTGTTTTCACAGGCAAACAATTGCTCTTCTTTGCTACTTTTTAATTGTTGTTCTATGTAAACATGCATTAGAGAAGGGACATCTTTGACTGTTAGAATGCATGTATCTTTAAAAACGCATGCTTTCTGTCCCCTTTTAGTTGTCCCCCCCACAAGAACACATCCTGTGTGAACAAGCTCTAAAGCAGCTAAATTCCTGTTACAGCTGTGTGTTTGTATTACACATGTTTTTGTGTGTGCCTTTGTGAGCAGGTGTCTTAGTGTCACTGTGGGTGCCACCCTCTGCAGAGGTTGACAGGTGCAGTTTTGTGCCGGATGCCGTTAATAATTAGGCTTCATCTTTATTCTGCCGGTTTAATTAAAACTGTCTCTTTTTTTTTTTTTTTTTTGCAGCACAGAAAGTTTCCCTACAGTATTGCATTGCAGTTGCTTAGCACAATGGCTAGGGCATGAAATGTTTGCTGGTAATTGCCAGGCATGCTCACTCTTAGAGGAGGTAGTGATTGCAGCAATGATGATGAATTAAATTATTTATTATTATTATTATATATTGTAAGTAAATTATATAATTATACAACAGGATAATAATTTTACTAAATGTTTTATTTTTTTATTTTGTTCTAGGAAAATTGTTTTTGTGTTGGGTTGACGCTTTATTTCCAAATGTAAATCAGGGTCCTGAAGCCAAACCAGTTCAGAACCAGCAGGCTAGATCTGTTGCCTAGTGTGCCAGTGTGTGCTAGTTCTGGTTTTAGATCTTTGCATAGCAATGAGTCAGCTATGTTGAAGGTTACAAATTATATTTTGCTCTGCTTGCTCTGGATTCTGGCTCTTGTGATTGTTAGTTTTGTTGGATCTGTGCACGGCATTTGATATCATTGACCATAACATTCTTCTTGAACGTCTTGAATGTCTTGAATCCAAGGCACTGCACTACAGTGGTTTGTATCTAACATTGAGAATAGGACTTTTTTCTGTAAACTTGGGAAATTTTTTCTCATCATCTGCTCCTTTTTCGTGTGGTGTGCCCCAGGGATCCGTTTTGGGACCTTTATTTATTTCCCTTTATATGCTTCATTTGACCTACGTTTTTCAGAAATACATTTCTTTCTTATTTTGACAATTTTAAGTTATACCTTCCAGTAAGGCTTGACACCACTATTTCTTTCGAAGTTGTATATAAATGCATAAAGGATATTATATTGGATAACCAATAATTTTTTGCAGCTTAATGAGGATAAAATAGATTTTTAGATTATCTCGCTTGCAAGTTGTACAAAATGCAGCCGTAATACTTTTGACTGGGTCTAAAAAGAGGGACCATATTTCCCCAATTCTAGCATTCCTCCACTGGCTTGCTTCAGGGTTGATTTTAAAATTCCTATGTGTGTATATAAGGTGCTGTCTGAATGGACACCAAAATATATTAGTGACCTTCTTCAGCCATATCATCCCAGATCTTCTAATCATTTACTTTTAATTCTGTCACAGTGCCGCTATGAATCAAAGGATGATTGGGTTTTTTCTGTGGCTAGGCCCAAGCATTTTTGGTATAGTCTCCCCTATCATGTGAGGTCTGCTCCTTTATTGGACATTTTTAAGTCCACTCTTAAATCATACTTTTATTCTCAAGCTTTTGGAAATTTGTAATTGTTGCTTTTACAGTGTAGATTTGCTTTTTCATACTCTACAGCACTTTGGATAAGTTCATATTGTGTTTAAATGTGCTTTATAAATAAACGTTGTTGTTGCTTAAACATCTGTTCTCCTGTTTGATTTTCAGAGTGATCAGCAGAGCTCCAGGACTGAAGCTGGTCGTTGAGACACTGATGTCATCACTCAAGCCTATCGGGAATATTGTGGTCATCTGCTGTGCCTTCTTCATTATTTTTGGCATCTTGGGAGTTCAGGTGAGTACAAAAAAAACAAAACAAAAAACATAACCCTACAGAAATCACCAGCTTAAACAAGTTTTAAATGGTTTTCTGGTAGTTTTAGAGAGATTTTGAGCACTTTTCAGTTTGGTCAGCCTGGCAGGCCATCTTAAACCAACTTTTAGCAACTTTTAACTGGCTTAAAGCCAGTTTTAGCTGTGTTTTTCAGTAGGGTAGTTAGAAATGCCACCTCACAGTTATATAGTGGATATAATATTTCTTGCTTGGATCAGACTATTAAAGTAAAAGCCAGTCTTAACTTTAGGGATTAATTGGAGTAATTCCTCCTAAAAAAGCATCATATATAAAGCAACACATAACATATGACAGCTCTGTGTGTTTAATCCACAAGATTGCCTTTAAGACTCTTAGTGAGAGTAAAAGAGGTGGTGCATAGAACGAATACATGGATTCTGTCATTTCTGTAAATTTGAAACACACTATTCCTGCCCACAGCTGAATAATTTGACTATGATTAAAATGTTCTGTTTTCCATACTTCCACAATTTACATAAGTCCGTAGGGGAACACTGATGCAATTTATCTTCCATTCTTCCAGGAAAAGATGCCTGTGCTCTTTGTGCCTGTACGATTTGTTGTGTGTAACATTGACTTTTGTCCTTGTATGGTTTCCACTAAACAGTCATGCTGGACTTTCAATAATGGGGACATAACCATATTGTATGGAGTTGTAGCAGTGTCTTGAAATTACTCATTAGATAGCAATTTTAGGTAAACCTTTAATTTCAGTCAAAAAAAAAGTACTACAGTAGGCTATATAACAGTGACAACATTGGCATATTCTAATGTTAGTACTCATTTAAAAATTGTAATATATGCTCTTTCTTAATCTTTGTTAAAAATTAATTAATTAAGTTAGTTAGTTAGTTAGTTAGTTAGTTAGTTAGTTAGTTATTTGCTTTAAAGAGCCTATAGGGTTGTCACAGATGTGTATTTTATTCCAAAAAAATAATTTGCAGAGAAAAGGAAGGTTGGTTGTGTGCTGATAAAATTGCTGTTTTTCACAGCTCTTCAAAGGAAAGTTCTTTGTGTGTCAGGGGGAGGATACAAGGAATATCACCAACAAGTCAGATTGCATCAACGCTAACTACAAATGGATCAGACACAAGTACAACTTTGATAACCTTGGGCAGGTAAGCTGTTAACCTGGCAACGGTTGCACAAACAGTTGCTCTTTCTCAAGATGCTCTTTTAGGTGCGCCTACAAGCGACTGGAAATGCCACTTCCAATTTGAAAAGAATCCATTATGGTCTCATCCCATTTTCAACAAAGTCAAATGGAGCCACCGAAGTCAAAGATTTCTTTTAACCTTTTTTATCATCTTTCGCCTCCCTCAGGCCCTCATGTCCCTTTTTGTTCTGGCTTCCAAAGACGGTTGGGTGGACATAATGTACGATGGACTGGATGCTGTCGGTGTCGATCAGCAGGTATTGACCATATCAGAAGCTCCTTTTACCCGCATAAAATTTTATTGTAATAGTAATATGTAATATGGATTTTTATGCTTGTGGATTCACCTTGTGATACATTTGATCTGCAACTGTGGACAGTGTGGTAACCTTATTCATATAAGTGGGTCACTGTTTCTAGAGTGCAAACAAATTGGGCCAGAGTACATCCCAGTCGTTCGCATTCTCTAATAACCGCAAACTCTGATTGGACAAACTCCATGAATTGAATCAGAGCTGAAAAACCATTGATCAGCATTTCTGTCCTAGCTTCAAAGAACTGCTTTCCCATTCATCTGTTCTTCTGTAAGCTCCTTACTGTCCATTCATCAGATTTCTTTGAAGTGCCTTATTTTACACTATTTCCTCCAAATGTCTGTTTTATAATAAAATTAGAATTTTTGAATAATTTCTGAATAATAAAAAGTAAAATTTTTTGCATGAAAAGGAAGTCTCCATGCTTCATGTGTGGCTGTGGGCTCCTGAAATTGTTCTGCTCCGTTTGAAAAGAGCCCAGCCCCCTGTCCTAGCCAAGGCATTCATGTATTTGAATTGGAACAGATATCTCTTCCTTAGTGCATGCCATGTGGCCTGTGCCTCACCATTGCATACAGAATGCTTAATCTGGCCTAGAGGCAGGCGTTTTTGAGTCTTCAGCAGGACAAACCTTTAAACTGAAGTGTGACTTATATCATAATTCATAACCTCAGGCTATTCCTACGGACCTAGCAAAAGGTAAAAATAGGAATTTCCATTATTAAGCCCTTGAGGAATACAGATGTAAATAGGTGGTCTATAAACTATAACATTTGTGTCAGACCATGAGATCAGACACTAAAACTCAAACAATATAGTATATACGACTTCCTAATAGCTTAACCACCAATGTACTCTGTACATTAACCTGTGTTGTGTTTATCTGTGTTGTAGCCCATCATGAATTACAACCCATGGATGTTGCTCTATTTCATCTCCTTCTTGCTGATTGTGGCTTTCTTCGTGCTCAACATGTTTGTCGGCGTGGTGGTTGAGAACTTTCACAAGTGCCGGCGGCACCAGGAGGCGGAAGAAGCCAAACGGCGCGAGGAGAAGCGCAATAAACGCATGGAGAAAAAAAGAAGGAGTAAGGAGAAGGAGCTAGCTGGTCGGTAGCCTTTCCACACCTTTCTGAGTCCTGCTTGATCATTTTGATTTGGCCGCGTGCTAAATTAGATGCTAATGCTAATTAGAGTGACCGGCGAATGAGGAATGAGATGCTCGGGCGCGTAATTAGCTAGGAATCCACTCCCCGGCTTGCCCCCCTTTTGCCTGGGAACGTCTCTAGAGCATGTCCCATGGCTTGCATGGTGATCTGCTTACTGAGAGAGCAGGGTGTGTGGTGGACCCCTGCCACAGGGATCTGCCCACCCTCCTCCTCTCATGCATGTAGGGCAGTGCAGTCTGAGAAGTAAAAAAAAATTGAGTCTTGTCACACTCAAATTGGTTACAACCATCAGCTGCCTGCTCCGATGCTACCCAGGATGCACGGCGTGGTATTGATGAACTTCTCTTTTGGTTCCACTTCCTGCTATTCTCAGCAAAAGGCGTTAGCATTAAAATGACTTCATTGAGGATCTCTGTGTGGATTCTAGCTCTTGTTTGGACATTGGTCCAGCATGTTTGAACTTTAAGTAACAGTTAAAAATGGGAATTTCTTTTTTTAAGCCCTTGAGAAATACAGATGTAAATAGGTGATCTATAAACTACAACATTTGAGTCGGACCATGAGATCAGACACTAAAACTCATGCAAGGAAAACGAAGCTGTTCTCATTGGCACACACCAACTTTTATCACTTAATCTCAGTTCAAAGGTCAGATTTATTCCCCTCTAAATGTCCTATCACACCATACTTTCTCATTAAGATCTGTATTTGATTTGCGCATTAGCTTATTAGTGTGTCCTTTTGTTTTATAGCGCTATCTTGCTATCAGCTTTAGCTGGAGAAGGAAAAGTGCTTCATTTTACCCTTAGTTCTTCATCTTTTCTTTTTGCTACAAATCTAATTTTCCGTAGGTGTGAATGTCTGATGGGATGTGTCGGGTTTCTAGGGTGGAAATGGGATTAAACCATGTGTCAGCTTTGCCTGGCTCGATTAATATTTTGAAACTTCTTTTTGAACGTAGTATCTAAATATCCTGAGGTAAGTTTTGGACTTTTGCTATAAATAGTTGAGGAGAAAAGTTGTGGTTCCTTTCAGGTGAACTTGTTGGTATGACTTCTATCATTAACTGAAAAAGCTTGCTTGTCAGATATTTCCGTCCACAGCTATCTAGGACTAGTAATCTAGAGCTTAAGCAGCCGGGATAAATAGATTTAGTATTAGAGTTTACACACAGCAATAGGGTTATTTTGGACTCAGAATAATTGGAACACCCACTGGCATATTCTCTCAGAAAAATCCATCCTATTTCAGCTCCTTTGACAGTTTCTTTGCTTGCCCTACCTGATTAACATGGTTTCGTTCTTCTAGATGTAATGCTGACCGGTGTCAGTTGGTCCAGTCCTGATCACACACAAGGTACAGATTGCTTATGTCATGTCTATGTGTTCACCGTGGTAGTGGTGGTTTGGGATGAGGGTGGGGGGGACACCGGATGGGAGGGCACCATCAGCGCCCATGTTCTCACCTCATCAGATCTGATCTGGCCACACAAGAATTGTCTGTGGAAGTGTGTTTGTCCGGTTTCCACACCTCATCACCAGTTCCAGCCAGCCCAGCCTCAAGCTCACACAGGGGATGGATAGAGAGAGAAAGGGATAGAAAAACTGCAAATGTTTTTTTTTTTATTTATTTTTTTTATAAAAATATATATGGTTATAGTTCTTGATTAATCAAGTTGAACTCACCTCAGCCTTCAGTAAGTGCTTTGGTGGTATTATAGGTTTCGATCTCTCGATGTTGCCCCCAGTGTGATGCACTGTGGCTGACTGTTCGAAGGGAAGAGTATCACTGTTAATGTCTTTAGCTTTTATTGACCCGTCTGCTTTAAAGTTCTCTCATCGGTTTGATGTTGTGGCATAGTGATTCACTTCGTTTTGTGATGTTATTCCATAACACTGTTTTCAAAAGTTATTGACTTGCTAAACACGACACTACACCTTGCTGTTGTTCAGAGGCTGCATGTCGTGTTGAAACTCATTTGTGACTTACGTGAGTGAAATGTTTGTATGGCACACTTGTTCCACTTTGACTTAGAAAAATATTGCTGTACTGGGATGCTCCACATGATTTTAACTGATACAGTAACTTGAGTACAGCAGAGTTGTTTGTATATAAGAGGATACAATACGATATTTGTTACCTGTACATCTCAAGTATGTATAATCTAGGGCTGCAATAACAACTATTTTGATTTATCGATTCATCTGTTGATTATTTGTGTGTATAATCAATTAAATAATGTGCAGATTAAATGTTCAGGCAATGAGCAGATTAAATTCTATATAATGTAAATTTAAAATATTAAGTTTATAATATGAAGTTATTTAAAGAAAACACTGCTCATTGTTATTCATGCTGTTGTTGCATTTCATGTTTTAATTACTTCCCATTTTAAACCTAAATTTGATGTTTGTTATGAAAATTTAACTGTAATAGCGACATTTACACGCTCGCTGTCAGCACTTGCTGTTTTACATAATGCATCATAATATTTTTTATAATAATATTTCATAATAGATTTTTTTTTTTTTTTTACTATATTTTTGATCAAATAATTGCAGCATTGCAGAGAATAGGAGATTTCTTTTAAGAACATTAAAAAAAAAAACAACAACAACAAATTTTGAACAATGATTTAAGTAAATGTGTTTCATGGAAAATGTATGCTTTTACTGCTTTAACGTGGCATCACTGACAGAGGTTCTCTGTGCACAGTGTAAAGACCTTACTAATCAATAATGAAATTCATTATCGATTATTTTCATTATCAGTTATCATCAGTGAATTGTTGCAGCCTTAGTATTAGCCGAAGAAACCTGAAAATGAAGTAAACCTGACCGAAATGGCATTTTATTTGTTGGATCCATTCCCAACATTTGATCTGTTGTGCTGAAACAAATGTCGATGTCAGTTTTCAAATCTAAAAAAAAAAAAAAAAAAAAAAAAAAATTGGCAGTTATATAACCTAAAAAGCGGAATATTTCTGTGCATGGAACATGTTTGCTCGTGTTGTTCTCAGTGTAGCTGAGAGACTCTTATCTCTCCCCTTCTGTCTGTGTTCTGCCTCGGTGAACAAGTGCTCCCTCATGAACCCCTTTTCTTTTCTCCTCCATGCCTTTCTTTTCTTTCCTTCTCTCTCTCTCTCCAACTTTTTTTTTTTTTTTGTCTCTCCTTGCCCCTGTTCACCTAATGTTCTTGGAAAACATCTCTTTTTTTCCTCTTTCTCAATTATCCATTTTAAAACCCCTTAAATTTTGTTTTATCACCAGTGTTTTATGGAGACTCCATATAAGAGTAAAACTACTGATGTGATAATTATTATAAATTTGTCCATAATTAAGTGTAAATATAGACTATAGGTGCACTCAGTTATTTTTTAAACCAATTTTTTAAAAGCGAATATTTATGTGATTAAAATGTGTACACAGCTTAGCTGTGAAGCAGCAGCAGCTAATAAACAAATGTAATGCATCCAAACCAGTAGGTGTCAGTGTAGCATCCAAGACCACTGGAATAAATAAGCAAAAAATAAACAAAAACATACTTGCTACATCCAAAATTGATTTCTATATAGTAGGTACTACATTTGTGTTAAAACTTACTTTCGTGACCTTTAAAAAAGGATGTTCTATAAAGAATGAATGTGTGTAGTATGAATGAAATTCGGACTTATACTACATCTGCCATGTTGTCATTGTCACGTGACCTACGGTGTCAGTTGCGTTGCTTCATTTCCATTCACAAATCCTCTACTGTGGCCTCATGGGATAGTAAAGTGTAAATCGAATGCATGCTTCAAAATCTCACCGGAAGTAGTAGAGTATCCTCAATGTCATACGGGTACTTTTCGCCTACTGTTTTATGAATACTATGAATTTGGACATGACTCACATAATGTTTTTCGCCTACTATATAGTGTGGAAGTAGGCATATTCAGACGCAGCGACTGAAGGCACTTCTAATGTGGTTGATATATTGGCCCTGTCCCAAATGGCACACTTCATGTGCACTTGCGGTCTTGTGAACTTACAAAGTCCACAAGAATGTAGGGTGTCACATTTGTCAGGTTTCAGAAGTGTGCCCACGAGCGCCCCCTTTGCGACCGATATGCGCGCTCGATGGCACTTTTGCCGAGCTCCGCATAAGATTACATTCTACCTGACAGTCAAAGTGGCATTATGTCATTGAAGTATGGACTCAGGGGAAGATTGCGAGGGCTTAGACACTAGAGTTCCATTTGGGACAGGGCCATTTCTTATGAAGTTGTATACACTTACAGTATATATTCTAACATGAAAGCTCTGCAGATTAGCCTGAAAGTGTAACCGTTGATTAACATATGTTGCAGGAGTGTATCGATCACACTTTTTCCATATATTAAACACAGTTCACAGTTGAATGCATCAGCGTTGTTCACACAATGATTGAGTTACGTTGTCGCATTTGGGATGAAAAATGACAGGCTTCATTTTGCTTCTAATTAGAAGGCAATGTGTTAATTACTCAACCGTCCAGTTACACTGTGCCTCAGCATATTTTATAATTCTGTTTTGGATATCTGTTTGGGAGAGGTGGGGGTGTTACCCCCCACCAGTCTGTCTCTCTCGATTAGCTTCTGTTCCCCTCCTGTTGGACTGCCATCGCTGCTGTATGCTCACGTATGGGATCAAAGGGCTGGTTAATCATATCACACTGCAGTAGGGCTGAAACCATCTGCCTCTCCTCTACCTGTGTCCTCCCCCAGTCGCCATTTATTAACCGTTCTCTGAGGTGCCTCATCAGAAATGTGTTCTGCCAGCAGTTTGCCCGGACACACTGTATAAATAAGGCATATCGTTTGGAGGTGTCCTTGATTAGGTAACATTTGATTTACAATAAATCCTTTTAGGCTGCTGCATAGTAATAATTCTTATCCTGCTACTATCGAAGGATGTTTTTATTTCCATTCAAAATCAGGAAGGTGCATCGTTGATAAGCGTAGATGAAATCTGCAGAAGGGTCATTCTCAAAAAAAATGTTGACATTCTGAATTATAAAACGTTGAAGTTGTGAATTCAATTGTTTTCTCTCATAAAAGCTGATGGTATGTATCCACCCTATTCTATATGGGGCATCCATGACGCTTTGCGCGAATTATGGGGGTAAGCCAACATTATCTCATGACCAATTCGTACATATTTTACGAGGTGGCTAATTCGTACGAATTCCTACGACATCACTTGCACGCAATTTGTCTAAACCCCAGTGACGGGTAGGTTTAGGGGCGGGGTTAGGGGTAGGTCATTCGTGCGAATTCATACGAATTTGTCAACTCGGTTGGTTAAGCTGTAAACAATCAGTGAAAGGCTCGCTTTATGAATGCAACAATACTTTTTTTTTAAACTGAGTATAATGAGATGACATTATTCTACTCAACCTTCAACCATTGAACATTAAATGGACATTCAAAAATGTAAAAGCATCAGCAAGGTACTTTTAACAGACCATGAATAACCCCAAAAGCACGATTCTTTCCACTTCAATAACGGACGGGTTAAATATCACTGTAGCAATTATATATCTGTATTATGTTACATACGTTGCCTTAACTTCAGCATTGCCTGATACTATTTGTGATTATAATAAGTGATTTCCGTCATTTTGACAGATAATAAATTGTGTTTACCTGTGAAAACAAACCTGGAAAGAGACGTGAGGATTTGAGGAGAAAAATGAGAGATTCTTCGTGCATTCCAGTGAATTATTAATTATAAATTAAATCGTGAGAACCACAAATGTGCAGTATATTTTGTCCTTTTTGATACTATTATGGCGGAATACAAAGGGAAAAAGAAAATAATCATGAGGAAAAGATTGCAGCGACTGAAAGAGCTCTTGCCATAGATATTCTTGTTATAACGTCACGTTAAAATACCAAGCGTTACGTTATTCTCATGATGTCTGAAAATAAAACATGAAGGAAAATTGACAGCTCATTCAGTCAAACTGACGGATAAGCTTTATTTGTAGGGCATCCTTATGATTTGAAATGATTCGTTTCAGGCTTCTTGAATGTAAGTTCCCCAAATCGGAAGTGCCACGCATAAATCAATACGCACTAGGCTCGTCAGGAATAAGGTGGATATATTAACACCTTGACATTATTATTAATCATAAAGAATGACTTAACTTTTGATATTTATTTTATTTCAAAGATGAAGCAAAGGATGTAAAAATTAGTGTAAAATCAAATTTTCATGAAAGATGATGTAGATGAAACACACACAACTGATCCGGCATACTAATTGGCATACGGCATACATTGATTACAATGATTACAGTACATTATGCCTTTTTTAAATATTAAATCATGTAACATCAAATTATAGAGTTAAGTATTTAAGATAAGTTAACTTTTTCAATGTGATGGGAAAAATCACTGAACACTGAAGAATAGCTTCTTCTTACTCTTTACTTTGTAAATATTTAATTCAAATTATTTACATAGCACTTTGCACATTGTTCCAAAGCAGCTTTATAAAAAATAGAAAAATAAAGAAGATAAAAGGATGAGAAAAATAGTGCCAGACAACCCCCCAGTGAGCAAGCCGAAAACGAGTGGCAGCAACAAAAAAACACCCTAGGATTTTCAAGTATAGTAATTACTTGAAATAAGAAATAACTAATTTGTATTATTTATTATTAATTTTATTATTTATTTTTGCTGCCTAACTTAAAACAAAATGAGTAATAAACAAATAATTATAAATGTCATAAGTTGTACAACATAAAGGGGACAATATTGTGTTGGATTACACATGGATTTTTTGCTGGATTTTTTATGACTGAAAGCTCATGTTTGTAACCATATTTTGAGAATGACCCTGACATTTTGTCATTTCACCTTTTCTGGCATTCTTATTCATAGCTGTAAGCACAATCTAATTATTTAAAATACCTAATTAATGAACTGGGATGTGTGCATTAGAACTTCATGAATGATGGATGTTCTAATTCTGCAGATCTGCAGACCTATTCATCGGGTTCCATGCGCAGAATCTACAGTTACATTTGTATGAAAAACTAGCCCCCGACAGCAAATTCTCCTTAGCGAAGTATATGAGCTCAGCATTTATTTAATTTGTCTTTTTGCATCTACATTGAACTGGAGATGACCTTACCTATCTTTATTTTCATCTCTAGCAGACTAGTATATAGTCTCTCGACTGATACTGGGGGGGCAATGAGACACCGAGTGACAGAGGGAGAAAATGAAATTACTAAGTGTCGTGTAACCTCCACTCTTGGCAGCAGAAGGCAGCACGGTCTCTTATGTAACCTGGCAGCTCCAAACACCATTTCCTTTCTTCCTACTGCAAGTGAAAATGACTCAAAGTCTTCTTTATGTAACTTGGGCAAGCAACAGCCCCCCAAATTGAACAGATGGCATAAAGTTTTCAGCTGAAAGAATTACTTTTGCTCCAATATATGTCATGATATGATCCTTTACCTTTAGATAGTTAATGTGTCAGCTCTACTGACATTCTAATAGAGTTGCATTTGGACATTTATGCAGATTGTGATTGGGAAATGCATGGGTGGGTGGTATAAAGTCCATCTTAAAATGTACTGTATATAAATAAAAACTGCTCATTAATTGGTAAAAAATTCTACCTCGGGTAAGGGAACATGAAACATTCAACTTAATTTGATTCTGATTTAAAATGCACACAGTGTCCTACATTTCAGCAGACTCATGCCTTTTGGCAAGAAGTGCACCTAATCGCTTTATGGGTCTTCATGGTTCATTCAGTAGGGAGTAAGTTTATTAACAGAATAGATAGAGAACGGAGTTAAAAGTATTCTGCAAGAGTTGCTGTAACCTCTTAGTACAACTTGATCTTTTTGTAACCTCACAGAGATTTTGTACTGATACGGCTGGCTTGTTTGTCATGTTGTGGGAGTAGAGGCTTGACAAATACCAGCCGAGAGAGGGATGCAACGTTGTCTGAGTGGTTAAACAAGCCATGTGAGCTATAGAAAGAAAATAACAGGGGAAGAGGTACAGTAAAGATATTCTGCTGAAGTAGCACCACTTAAGCAGCACAAGTGATTTGTGTTTGAAACTAATGTATCAGTGCTTATAGATTATAGATGTTTATGTGATTGGTCATATATATTTTGTTTGTTTAGCAGAATCAGTAAAAGTGCAGTTTTTTTTTTTTTTTTTTTTTACCATTGTTCTGTGAATTTTCATGGACGAAATCTAGTCATTTTAATAGGAATCCAGGCAAGCAGGCATTTCACATTAGGGTGAAAGATTTGCCTTCATAGATTTCACAAATTTGCTGCGTTGACTGACAAAAAGCTTCTTGGCTTGCTTGCTTATGTGTGAGCTGTAAATTGACCCATTAAAAGATGGGTCTCGGTCCGCTTCCAAACGAACTCTGGTGCGGTTTGAACGATATATGAACGCAACACGGATCAAAGACATGTAAACGAAACAAAAATAGGAAGATGAGACCCTAAAAAGGACAGAATCCTCACGCATATCGGTTTTTCTCGTCACAGTCGCGAGTTTGCCCTTCACGGGCATCAGACGCTCGTCTCCACACAGCAGATCGTTTGCGTGTGTGACGGAGGGATTCCCGCCGCTGTTTTGACTCCTTTACACATTTTATAAGCTCTTCGCGAGTTCCAAAATACCATCATATGTAGGCTACGCACACACAACAAGCGCATTTACCTCAGCACACAGCATTGTTTTGGATCTTCAGTAAGTTCCGTCTGAAAATAGGCAAAGACTGATCAGGTTGTGAACGTATCCCTATGCCTTTAGGTTTGGTATCTTTTGGTTCGGTGATAAAACTGACAATCTGAACGCTAATCGGACCAGGACTGAAATTTTTTTCTTTTCTTTTTGGTCTGGACCAAACGAACCAAACGAACCTGGCTACAAGTGTGAACGCAAGTGTGAAACCCTGGGTATAATGTTTTTTTTTTACGTGTACGCTAGTGTACATGTGCCAAAAGTGTGTCTGAATGTGTTCAGCAATTAGAATAGAAAAGCTTACAAAATGTTTATCATAGACCCAGAATCTGCCCTACATAAATTTACAGCCATGAGCCTCTACTGCTTTTTGCTCACCAGATTTTTCACTAAATTTCGCTAATGTGACCGCAACTTAATACCTGGCCAGATTTATGTATTTATCAAAAATGACTTATAAATGTAGAGCACTACGACATAAGTAACAACCAGAGTTCGGGAAGCTACTCTAAAACTGTAGCTTGCAAATGTATTTTTATAACTGTATAGTTGACTTGTTGTTATTTTTTTTTTCATGTAAGACTCCAAAAAGTATGAGCTGAAAGTGATAAAAGTGATCCTTTTTCTTTTTATAATTCAAATATGCTGTTACTCACTCTGGACCAACAGTGTTTGCATTTGGAGGTTTTACAGTGAAAAAGGATTGGATTATTTTTCCCTTTTCTGTTGTAAACAGAGGTTGACTATCACGTACCTAACATATTACCTCAAATGAGAACAGGTTTTGATTGTCAGATATATCAGGCACTCTAACTAACCTCTAATGTTGAGCAATATAGAATGACATCACTCTTGCGGCTCTCTTGCACATCATCACCGTTGCCCATCCACCAGCCTCTGCCATTCTACTTCCATCTCAGATGGCCCATCTTGCTCAAGTCAGACTCAGAAAGAAAGTGCGGTTTGTCTGCCACGTCTTCCAGCATGCTATATTATGTGTGTGTTTGTGTTTTTTGTCTCACCCTAGTCTATCCTACAGTATATGTTTGCCGGTGTTTGTGTATGAATGTATTTTCTTTACCATTCCTTCCCATTACTGAATGTATGATTTATTTATTTCTCTTATAATAATTTTGTTTTGCCTCAAAAATGTTCTTCCTCCTCTGTTATTTTTCACTCTTTTGCCTGTTTTAAGAAGGCATTTAGTCTGTCATTTCCTGTTGGTTTTGACTCTGTGTGTGCTGGCATATTCTGCCAAAAAAATAAAAAAGTGCAGTGTATCTGCCAAACTAATTTTTACATTTCAGTGCATCAGCAGTATGTCCAGCAGACATCGACTCATTACTTTTAGGAGCAACTCATTGACCATGCACTTCAGGGGGGTAAAACCAGCCTCAATTAAAAAACATTCGGCTTAGAGCGAACAAAGCTGCAATTTGCTGCTTTCCCTATTCAGATGGCTGTTTTTATCATCTTTGCTTTTTCCCTTTCTATTTTTGTCTGACATTTTGCCATGCAGGCTTTAGAATTTTTCTCTGGCTCTTCCTTTAAATAACTGTCTAGTCCTCCCACTGCCCACAATTCCCCAGTGCTCATGACTTTCACCCCACATGACTCATGAAGTCTGCATAATGGGCAGATCTTTCTCTGACATATTTCTTAGTAGTGTAGTTTGTTTTAAGTATCGCTCTATAGGGTTATGTCAACCTTAACATGAATAATCAGCATCGGAACATTGGTAATGTCCACCTTTAGACCCTCACCCTTAGACCCTCAATTTTTTTTTTTTTTTTTTTTTTTTTTTTAAAGAAAAAAAAATAATTTCTAATTTGATTTTTTTTTTTTTTTTTTTTTTTTTTTAATCTTTATGGTGTTTGTAGTACAAATAATGTTGATAATGGACCAGAGTTTGTCTGTATTTCCCAACTGACTTAGCTTCTGAGGTACTAGCTGCTATTTGGTTAATTTCTTGGATTTACACCTTCCACATCCTCTCTCTTCTCTATTGTGCATTGTTAAAATATTTCTGAAAGGATTTTGGACCTCCTAAAAGATGGGATAAAGGTTAGAGAATAATCAAAAAATAAATAAATAAATAAATAAATTGTGTAAAATTGATGGATGTATCATTTAAATGTATAATTTAAATTTAAATGTATAATTTATATTCACATATATATATATATATATATATATATATTTCAGCATCTTATTTCATGATTGCTCCATCAGTAGTATACTTTTTCAAATATTAAAAACTAGGGTGTTCATGCATTTTCCATTAGTAAATAATTTTATGGGGTCCAGAGTTCCTCAATTTAAAGTTTCTTTTAAGAGCTTTTTTCCCTCCAAGTGCACGTGAGCTGCGGCAAAGCCAGAATCATGTTGAAAGCATCAAGACCAGCATGAAGTCTCAGTGGGACGAAAAGGCCAAGAGATTTGTTGTCGTACCCTCCTTTTGGGGGGGCTGACGGGTATTGCACTGAGTTTTAACAGTTAGCATGTCCAGGACTGGTTGGCAACCAGTGTTTTGTGGCTATATTCAAATGTGGTATCATTCAACCCAAAACCTTCAATTGCCTCACCCAATAATCTGACCATCGTTCTCAAATGTATTCATAGATGGAATTGGAATGGGCTAAAATTGCCATCTAAGCAAAGAATGTCTCATTAAATCATAGTCATGGTATCATTAGCTTGTGCCACAAAAATAGAGACAGAGATGGAGAGGTCCCAGACCCACATTCTCCATCACTATTTCATTCTTGTGTTGGTTAAAAATAGTTTTGATCCATTTTCCTTCTCTTTAAATTCTGTTCAAGCTGATTTGGCTGATGTGGACGTTAGCTGGACGCATTGCAATGGCATGACATCAGAGTGGCACCGCTGCCAGTAGGAAGCAAAAGTTCAATCCATTATCTGTAAATGTGATGCCAAGACCTTCACTTTCTCTTTTTCTTAGTTGGGGCACAAAAGGCCAGCTTATATGAAACTCTTGCATTAAACTCAGTGCAGTACTCGGTAGATATAAACATCTGGTTATGGAGACCGCTTTCCCTCTGTCACTAATTTATTAGTATTATTATTGTGCTTAGGAGGATTGGAATTAGCAATGTAAGCCAATCAAAACTGAGTTTTATCCCACTGACATGAGATCTTACAAGACGTGTTTTTTTGAATGAAAGTGCACAAAGGGAGAGAGTCTCACTACAGAGGGAAGGAGGGAAGTAGATAAGTGGGGATGTCCTATGGGAGCTGACCTGTCTACTGTAAAACCAGGCTGTGAACATACACCTGTTCCCATCCCAAATGTCCTCCATAATTGAGCACCTTTGAAACTGGGGCAGTCTGCACAGCAACTGTTTTTGGTCCCAATGAATGGTTTTGGTTGCTGCCCCCTGGATACTGTTGTCTGCAGCCCAAATAAATTAATTTAGAACACATTGGTTAAAGAGCAGAACACTGACCTCATCTCAGATTTTGTAAGATCCTAGGAGTCATAAAAATAGCAATAAATAGGCTAAATAAATAAATAAGTAACAACCAAATTGGCAATGTTTAGCCAAGTCTGGATATTTAAGATTCATAAGTTGTACATTATGAAGCAAAGGTAATGTTGAGTCAGCACATTTAAAAACACCAGGAGCATGGCTCCAATTAGCAGAATTAAAGCCAGATGGGTTAGAAGATTCTTTTGGTAATTACCTGCAGAACTGGCGTTGCTGACATCTTGTCCTGAGAAATCACAACAGAGTGACCCCATATGCGTCACATGCATATTCAAAAGAGTGTGATATTGCTTTTTATACGTTAAATAAACAAGAAGATTTGAGACAATATTTCCAGGTCAATTCTTTCTTTCTTTCTTTCTTTCTTCTAACAAAAACAGTAGTGACACTTTGTTCAGTGTTTTCAAACAAATCGGTTGAGTCAGTGATTAAATGACTAACTCATTCGAACAGCTGGTGAATTCAAAATAGAATACTACTACGATTTACTATATACTTACTACTATTTTTGCCATATTTTTATATGAAAGTAGTAGTGGAGCGGGTTTCAAATTCAGCCAGTCACTTGTTTTGTTCCTGAATGAATTGGCTTTTTTGAACAAATCAGTTTATTGAATGAATCAACGACTCACTCATAAAGATCAAATGGCGTATCTATTTAACCTGCAGAAAGAGTCACTCCCAGTGTTGTTAGTGTTAACTACAGCTATTAAAAATCACTTTTGTTAATTCAAATCAAGCTGAAATAAAATATATAAATTTCAAATGAGAAACTTAAATGAAAAATTGAAATGTTGCCTTGGCAACTAACTGAAATGAAATAAGTTTAAGATGAAGTACTAAAATTACTTAATACCAAATAGTATCTTACCAATAATAAAAAGATGCAAAGTCTGTACACTCTAAAAATAACTGTAAAAAAAAAAGAAAAAAAAAAAGAAACAAATTTACACAGTAAAATACCATTTTCCATTGAAACATAATATGCCGTAATAAAGGAAACGTTCTCGAAAACGACAAATATTACCCAGAAAGCATTGTTTTTACATTATATTACTTTTGTATATTACAATGCATTCTGTATATTACAGAGCATTCTGGGTAATATTATTTGTCATTTTCGAGAAAGTAGCCTATAGGCCCCTTTTCTTAAAACAACAAATATTACCCAGAATGCATTGTTTTTATGATATATTACTGTTTCAATGAAAAACGATATTTTACTGTGTAAAATTGTTTCATATTTTTACAGTTATTTTGATGTGATGGAACGCACAAACACAGACAATGGCTTACTTATAGAAATCTCTGCTAAACTGAGATTAACATCCAAAAAATTACTCACATCACCTTTAACAAGCAAATAATTTGGACATGTTCTAGAGTAGTCTCAGATTCACTATCCAGTGGGGAGCTGCCATGTGATTAAACAAATACTGCTGATGTGGCTCCATTATATATATAAAAAAAGAAAAGAAAAGGTTGAATGCAGCACCTGTTCCTTCGTCCAGTGGCTGGTGCCAGGAAAAGCCTGCCTAATGGGCTGACAGGACCACAGGGAACACAGCTGCCGCTCACAGCCCTGTCTGTGTTTCGGGATGATAAGCCCCCCAGGCCCCCTGCTGCTCTGCCATCCCTCCAGTCCTCTCTATCCTCAGCGAACAACAGAGAAAAAACACAAAGAATAGAAATGGATCAGCAAAACTAGCATATGCACAAGTCTGTCCTTGTGGAATGGAGATGCTTTAATGTTTCATGGAATCTCATTAGAAAGTCCATGATGTAATAGGACAATTTATTTTGTTTAGGTATCTGTGAGTGAGCAGATCTCAGGCACAGTGGCCCCTGAATCTGGCTCTTCTGCCTTTGATTTGGCATAAACCACAGAAATATAATCACAGTTAAAGGAAAAGTTCACACGAAAATGAAAATTGTCATTTACTCACCCTTATTTATTTCAAAACTCATAGGACTTTCTTCTGTGCTGTTCAAACAGAGAAATTTCGAAGACTGTTTTACTTTCAAGCTCATCAAAAACCATTACCAAAGTATCATAAAAGTGGTCTATACAACTCATGCACTATATTACAAGTCATATGAAGTCATACGATAGCTTTGTGTGAGAAACAGATTGTTGTTACTCACTGAAAAGTTTCGTAAGATTTGTAAATGAATCATTCTTTTGAGTGAAATCAGTAAATGATTCAGTTCATAAACTAATCTGAATTATTCTCTCACACAATTATGTTTTATTAACAAAGTTCGGAAGGAGCAAGTTCAGATAATCTATCCAATCAGCATGAGAGGAGGCGTATATATAGAGATGACTTACCTCTGTTACGCGTCAGTTTTTCCAGCATCCCTCCTCTACACCAACTCCTCACTCTTGATTATTCCTATCCCAGCCAGGGATTGGGGAGGGGGGAGATATCTGATTATATGTAAGTGTGAACTTGTGAATTGGATCGTAATCCAGCTCTCAAGTTCAACTCACAGACTTAATGATTCAGTTGCAGTGATTAACATTGATTCACTCTATTCCTCACACAAAGCAGTCATAAGGAATCAGAAAGCTTTAATATGATACACAGGTCATATGGAACACTTTTATGATACATTTATGGTGCATTTACACCATTTTTAGAGACTCAAAGCTCCAGACCAATTACAATATTGTAATTGCATGGAAAAGAGCAGCCAGCACAGTCTTCAGAAATTCTCCTTTAGTGTTTCACAAAAGAAATAAAGTCAGGCAGGTTTTGAAAAACATGAGGATGAGCAAGGACATTTTCATTCCTGGGTGAACTTATACACAAATGATCTATCTCTTAGCTTCTTCTCTTTCCCACTGGTTCTTTCCTCCTTCTCCTCTTTTCTCGGTGTGGGCATGAGTGTGTACAAAACAGTGTTTGTTTCAATACAGTTATTTCATGCTTCCTCCCTGTTCCCATGGTTCTTCAGAAGCCCAGAGTAAACCCTATTACTCCGATTACTCACCTACACGGCTTCTCATCCACAAGATGTGCACCAGCCACTATCTGGACCTGTTCATCACGATTGTCATCGGGCTTAATGTCATCACCATGTCCATGGAGCACTACCAGCAGCCTAAGGTAGTTGCATGAACTTGTTGATATTTCATTAAGGAAATGAACTCACTGGTTATGTAACTGCAGACAATGTTACTGTAAGTTCAGCTCACCACTATCTCACTTTATGGCTCTGCATATTATTTTCTGATTAGGAGGCTAATGTTTATGTACTGTACTGCATTTTGATTATATCATAGCGGTGAGTATATAATTTTCTTTATATTATTATACTTATTTGCACTTTCATTGTGCTGCTCCAGGACATTTTCTATCATTGCCTGTGTATAAAAAGCCTTATGAGAGCAATGCCTCACCAAAATAAACCACACTCTAGTGTATGCACTAAAATTTATGCATATTCCCTCATCTGTCTTTCCCCCCTGCATAACACTACAGAGACAATTCATGAATATTCAATAGAGGGCTAAAACAATAACATGAGTTAGCAGATAAGCTCTGGGAGTTTAGGTTGGATTTCTGTAAATCATTTAAGTTGGTGTAATATGTTCTTCTGAACTACTTTTTTATTCCTTTATGACAAAGGTCACTTTTGACTGTAAAAGGCCACTATAAATTACCCTTGATAGTTTTGTGGTTCTTTCAATTGGTAGCCTACAGAAGCCTACCCATTTCTTCACCTTAATTCTTTTGCAGTTAACGTGTCTTTTTTTGTCCACCTGTTTTTGTCTGACCCTGCTGACCCAATGAGCATTTTGCTCTCCAATGGTCATGCCTTTACTTTGCAATTTCTAGTATTGCATTAGTATTACATCATTCTCATGGGCATTTAATAATTTTTGACTTTTCAGTCTGAGTGAAATCTCTTTTTTGGCTTATTTTTTTCTGTAAAAGAAAACCTACCTAATAATTATGCACACCTGAATATAAGGCGTTTTTCACTTCCAGCCTTCATACACAATTATATATCACTTATAAATGATTAAATACAAAATTAATAGTAGTTATTAAGATTGATGTGGTTTGGAATTGGTAAAATGTGCTTGGAAAAAAATACACAAGTACACAACTGTTTTCAACATTGATAATAATAAGAAATGTTTCTTGATTAGCAAATCGGCATATTAGAATTATTTCTGAAGGATCATGTGACACTGAAGACTGGAGTAATGATGCTGAAAATTCAGCTTTGCCATCACAGGAATAAATTACTTTGTAAAATATATTTAAATAGAAAACAGTTATTTTAAATTGTAATAATATTTCACAATATTACTGTTTTTAATGTATTTTTAAATAAATAACTGCAGCCTTGGTGAGCAGATGAAACTTCTTTTAAAAACATTAAAAATCTTACCGATTCCACATTTTTGAACGGTAGTGTGTGTGTATATATACACACCCATACACATATACACATATACTTTTTTTTTTTTTTTTTTGGTGGGGTATCTCTCCTCAAATCAAAACTAGTGTTTACTATCCCTATTAGTCAACTCTGTTGGGATGATTCCCAGGGTTTTCACCCATCATTAATGGAGGTCCGTGACCTCATCTGTGGCTATAAATAGCAGTCTGTTTTAATTAGAGCCCCGGTGGCCCGCAAAATCTTGGAGCAAGTGGAGCAAAGGGGATTGTTAGGCTTTGACCACACACACTCTCATTCCGTGAACAAAATCAATTGATTTTCTGGTGCGTCGTCACACTTAGCCTGGCCTTAATTACTGTGTGGTGGATGAGGGAAGGTGAGATCCCTGGCACTGTCCTCTGACTGTCAGACCCTGAAGATGCCAGCTAATGACTGCTGTTTTCGTTGTGCTAATCTAACCACCATTGATACCTAATCATCTTTTTTTTTTTTCTGTTTTTTTGGCCATTTAGACTACAGTTTGTGCATTTATTTATTGTTTTGAAGGAGTGGAAATATGATTGTTCACTTCTGAAGTATCACTATTACATTCTCTTTGCAACTTCTCTGCTTTAACAGGTCCTGGACGAGGCTCTGAAGATCTGCAACTACATTTTCACAATTATATTTGTGCTGGAGTCTGTCTTCAAGCTCGTTGCCTTTGGATTCCGACGCTTCTTCAAGGACAGGTAGTAGACGTGACCCTCTCAAAAGCTACACCTAAGGTAGTTGATCCAAAACAAATCATTCAAACCAAGAAATCTCAAAACTGTGATATCATTTGTGATGTGAATGCAATAGAGTTTGTTAGTAGTCCTAAAGCCACATCCTTTGACATGATATCACAGTTTTGAGATTCCTTGGTTTGCCTCAGACTGTCAGAAGCACATCGAGGGCTGAATGCACTGGCGTCTGTGGTGGAAAACAAGAACCGAATTTATATCACTTGTGGTTTTGGTAAAAGAAACCCCTCTTGAAGCATGCAAAATCACACTGCCTGGGGCTTAAACAATGAGAAAACCTCCTAAATGGCATTTATCCCTCTTAAATTAGTGACAATGAAGTGCTAAATGCCTGATGCTAGAGTTTTAATGTGTGTAGGCAAAATTTAACACACATTTTCTTTGTAGAGTTTAAATGATCCATTACTCTTTTAATTAGTCTTGAATAATCAGTCAATTTGTGAATTAGGCTCTTTACTGAAGTTGATAGGCCATTAGAAGTTCTAATGTAATCAGCTTTTTCTTTCAATAGCGTAATAAAGAGCATTTCATGTCAATATATTCCCAGATCCCTAATCCACGTGTAGGGAAATGTAAAGCAGCTATTTGCATACTAATGAGAACTTTGACACAACATAATTGATATGGTTTTAAAACAAATCTCTCACCAAAGGCCCTCCCATGTGTTGAAACTACTATAAGACATTTCAGAACATGCTGTTCAGGAGGTGAAGGTTTAAGAGTTGAAACTTTAAGACTTTTTATTGATTTACAACATTTGAAATGGCTTTCTGTTACTTTGATTGGTTCTTTCATGCACACTCCAAGTCTGCAGGGATGGAGGATGGAAGTACACTTTGATCACTAGGCCCCTTAGCGAATGAAGCCGGTGGGAAAAATCTAGAAATGCTTTGTATAATCATTTGACTTCAATTTCCCAACATTTCTAATGAAACACCTCTCATGGCTGCAGGCCGCAGCAAATTGAGGTGTCCTAAAACAGGCTCTAGGCTCTACCTCACCCATGACAGTGTTATATTTGACCCTCAGAGGCAGTTATTTAAAGTTAGCCGCAAAGTTTGAAGCCATATTTAGACAATGAACATGCTGAGAAGCTTGCTGGAAAAGAGAAGTAACGTCCAGGGTCAAATAAGGGTTATTTGCACAAAATGAAGTTTCTTTGATCATTTCAAATTTCCATTGCTTACAGAGACTTAAAACCTCATGTTTTGACTCCTGAAATTGTATTGCACACTTGTTAAGGATAAAATGCTACCTTCAAGTCCTTTTCTGAAGTTGCAAGATTGAGGGAGTTGTAATGTGATTTATTTTTAAGTGATTTTGAAAATGAACATATTGGGCAATTTCATATTTCTTTTTGTCTTTTTTTGCGTATTGACAAAGGCAATTGGTACAACAAAAGAATGCGCATTAGGTGTGCAGTTGATGCTGTAACAGTATTTTTTGGTGTCAGAGAATTATGGGTAATGTAGTTTTGTTGCATGAGCCTGTCACCTCATAAACCAGCTAAATGATATATATATATATATATATATATATATATAATTTTCAGACTGCCAAAAATTCTTACTATATATATATATATATAAATATATATAATTATAATGACAACAAAACTAAATTATAAACAATTATTAATAATTATAATTATTAATTATTAATCCAGAGAAGGTAAATACAACATTCATGTGAACTCATCTTGTAAACACAGTACATTACCGTGTAAAAAAAAAAAAAATGGGGTTAAGATTTTTTTATATATTTTTTAAAAGCCTCTTGCTGCATTTATTTGATTAAAAAAAAAAAAAAAAATCAGTAAAACTGTGAAATATTATTACAATTTAAAATAACTGTTTTCTGTTTTAGTATATTTAAATCAAATTTATTCATTTGATGGTAAAGCTGAATTTTCTGCAGAAATTACTTTAGAAATCATTCTAATAAGCTGATTTGGTGCGCAAGAAACATTTTTTTTTTAATATTATCAGAGTTTAAAGCGGTTACACAGTGGAATATTTTTTGTGGAAACTGATTTTTGAGGATTATAATTCTGAAGTTCAAAAGAAAAGCATTTATTAAAAAAAAATAATGTAAAAGTCTTTACTGTAAATTTCGATCATTTTAATGCATACTTGCATAAAAGTAATAATTTATTTCTTTGAAAAAAAAGAATACTGACCCCAACATTTGGAACAGTAGTGTACAATCATTCTGACATTACTTAAAGGCATTATTCTTATATATAATTTGACATAACACGTGTCTTTACGCAGATGGAACCAGTTGGATCTTGCCATTGTTCTGTTGTCTATAATGGGTATAACACTGGAGGAAATCGAGGTCAACGCTTCCCTTCCCATCAACCCCACCATCATTCGCATCATGAGGGTGCTGCGGATCGCTCGTGGTTTGTATTCTCTGCCCTCTTATCTTCTGTACAGCCATGGTCCATTTTTCTTCCCTGTGAAAGTTTACACTCCTCAGCGCTCCGCCTGTTAGCCTCAGTAGATCAGACCCCGTTGTGTGTGTCACCCTCGGGATCTCTGTTGTTTCACAGACTGCTCAGCAGAAGCCGTAGTCTGTGTAGAAAGAGTCCAGATGGCTGCAATGAGAAATTCAGTTCACACAGCCACTCTACTTATTTCTTACACACACACTCACAACACACACAGTGTAGGAAGCTGGGGTGCTTGTCTGCTTGGAACGATTATTCTTCCTCTAATGAAAGAGCTGCTGGGCGAGTTATTGATTATTCCCTCAACAGAGATGGCCAAGCAAACACACCTGCTCAGATGTCTGTGTTCTCATCAGGTTGTGTGTGTGTGTGTGTGTGTGTGTGTGTGTGTGTGTGTGTGTGTGTTTGCGTATGAGTATGGGCTCCTCCTGGATTCATTCAGACATTCCTGTAATGAAAGTCACAGGCATCATCCACTTACAGCCCTGATTGCAATTAACCAAACTTCCACAGTGGCATCTCTTTCATGGCTGAATGGCCATCATTAAAGCTCTCTGTGTGTAGTGCATGACCCCAATAATAACGTTCTCTGTGATCTGACCACAGTGAAAATTACATGAGAAATTAGTTTCCACTGGCCACTTTTAAAGAAACAGTGCGTCCACTGTGTGCACCTTTAATTCTGTCCAATAAGGGCTCTGTTGAAAGATTGAGTCACAGTTTGAGTTTTGCAAATGCCACTTTAGTTAAAATTAGAAGTGTTATTTTGTTTCACTCCTGTTTGTAATACATTGAATGTATCTATATTGGTACATTTTTTTTTTTTTTTTTTTTTTTTGTGATTTTGTGATTTTTTTTTTTTGTGATGGCCTAATTTAATTTAAGTTGTAGGCCTAATGCATTATTTTCAAGATGCTACAAATGTTGTAAATGTGATGTCTGTGTGAAACGGCAAAAGTGAACCTTTCTCACCTGACGTCTCACATGAGTTCCAAGGACCGGGTGAAGCGATTAAGAAACAAAATAAAAAAATTGAAGGGTTAGTTCACCCAAAAATGAAAATTCTGTCATTTATTACTTACCCTCATGCCGTTCCACACCCGTAAGACCTTCGTTAATCTTCGGAACACAAATTAAGATATTTTAGTTGAAATCCGATTGCTCTGTGAGACCTTCATAGGGAGCAATGACATTTCCTCTCTCAAGATCCATAAAGGTACTAAAAACATATTTAAATCGGTTCATGTGAGTACAGTGGTTCAATATTAATTTTATAAAGCGACGAGAATATTTTTGGAGCGCCAAAAAAACAAAATAACGACTTATTTAGTGATGGCCGATTTCAAAACACCGCTTCAGGAAGCATCGGAGCACAATGAATCAGTGTGTCGAATCTGCTGTTCGGAGCGCCAAAGTCACGTGATTTCAGCCATTGGCAGTTTGACACGCAATCTGAATCATGATTCGATACACTGATTCATTGTGCTCCGATGCTTCCTGAACCAGTATAATATAAGCAGTGCAATATAATATAATATTGAACCACTGTACTCACATGAACCGATTTAAATATGTTTTTAGTACCTTTATGGATCTTGAGAGAGGAAATGTCATTGCTCCCTATGAAGGCCTCACGGAGCCATCGGATTTCAACTAAAATATCTTAATTTGTGTTCCGAAGATTAACGAAGGTCTTACGGGTGTGGAACGGCATGAGGGTAAGTAATAAATGACAGAATTTTCATTTTTGGGTGAACTAACCCTTTAAGAAATAAAAAGTATGATATGCTTGATGATACTAAAAAGAGTTATTCAAAGAGCAGTGTACCACAATTGAGAACTTATTTCGGTACTGACATACTGACCGATGTCAGACCGGCTGCAGATTTCTGTGCATGCACTTGTCGCCTGTCGCCTGCGAGGAGCAAATTGTGTTCTCTTCCTAGGTTTATTGCACTTGAACGGTCAAATACACACAAAAAAATGTCAAAATGTCCATTTGTGAAGACAAAGGTAAAGCCGCAGTCATACTAGACTTTGAGCACACAAAATTTCTATGGACACTGCAACGTGATATGACATCACACTCTGTGGCGTCTTATTTATAAACATAAATTCAACATATAGCAAATAGTAATACATTCAAAATGTAAAAATTATACAATTTACTCGACTTTACTGCAAAAATATGCATTTTTTTCATTCAGCCAAGAGGTCACACCATGATGTATCGATCTTTTACTGATCACACGCCTTCACGTGATGTGAATTTGCAAGTCAGAGTTCACCAAACTTGAACTTTGGAACACAGCAAAATGTTTAACCATTGCTGGTCTGACGCATTTGCATGCATATGAATGGAAGTCATTGGAACGAAAAGTGTAGTGTGACCACCCCTTAAGGCTGTGCACCACACTCAATATTCCCTTTTCAAAGTCTGAAAATAGAAAAAAAAAAAAATCTCCACAGGTTATTTTAAAAGTTAAAATCAGAATTTGGTAAGATACCAATAAACAAGATAAATGCAATTAGTTGGTTCTTTCTGTCATGTATGAAAATGAATAAAAAAACAAAAAATGTATAATTGTGACTTTTTATCTCACAATTGACTTTTTTCCTCAGAATTGCGAGATATGAAGTCGCAATTGTGAGTTATAAAGTCAGAATTGTGTGATATAGTCACAATTGCGAGATATAAACTCACAATTCTGACTTTTTTCTCAGAATTGTTTATATCTCACAATTGTGAGTTATAACGTCAGAATTGTGAGATATGTTTTTTTTTTTTTTTTTTTCTCCACGAGTTTACAGCTCGCAATTCTGAGGAAAGTTAAATTGACTGAGGAAAGTCAAAAAGAGAAAAAAAGTCAGAATTGCGAGTTTTAATCTCGCAATTGTGAGTTTATAACTCGCAATTTTGACTTTTTCTCACAATTGTGAATTTATATCTCATAATTCTGACATTATAACTCGCAATTGCGAGTTTATCTCACAATTCTGAGAAGTCAAGATTTTGAGATAAAAAGTCGCAATTACCTTTTTTATTTTTTTATTTAGTGGCGGAAACAAGCTTCCATACTATTCTGCATCTAACGTGATACATAATATGGAAAATGTGGTATTTTGAAGATTTTAATATTGGCCATCTGTTGGTCATAACATGAAAATAATTATTGGCTTATCAGTATCGACCAGAATTTTATTATATATATTTTTAAAATTGTTTAATTTTGTTCCTTATCAGATTGTGTACATTTCATGTATATAAGCGGGCTCTCCTCTCCTTTTAGTGCTGAAGCTACTAAAGATGGCCGTGGGAATGCGAGCTCTGCTTGACACTGTGATCCAGGCCCTGCCTCAGGTACTGCACAAAACTATTGTCTGTCTCCCTCATAAAGTTCCTCTCTCCACTCATATCCCATGTATCCTGCGCTGCGAGAGAGCTCCCGGTCCCCGTTCCCTGTTCTCCTGTGGCCCCTCTACTCTCCACAGGCCTCATTTACATAGTCAATCTGCCATGAAGAGGCCACAGCAGTGCAGATTGGCTCTGATGGGCTGCTTGGAGAATAGCAGAAATGACAGAAGCCAGAAAAGAAAATCTCCAGCATGCACATTCTTTGATAACATCAGGCTTCATCACCGCCTGCCGGGTTTTTGATTTGGAAACTTGCCACACCACAGGACACACTATTAATTCCAGTCTCTCCTCAGATATGCACTTAGATAATCAGACATGTAATTCTACATTTAACTAATTGTCACTAATTGGATTAGATCATGTTTAGCCATTGCCTCCTAACGCCCTTTCCCTCTGTCACTGTGACTTTCACACAGTTTCTTATTTTGTTTTAAAGTTGCTTTTATGGTTCTAGACTATTGATCCACTCTTCTGCAACTTGTGAGAGGTGTTCTGATCCTTGAGTGTTCTGAGATATCCTGCCAGATTGTGTCAGCTTGATCCTTGTATCTTGAATCACTTTGAATCCAGCCAGTGAAGAGTGCACTTAAGAGAGATTAGGATGGGAAAATAGCCAGCCTTGGAAAAAGAAATATCAATGCAATCGGATTTGTCAGCACATCTAATCTGACTCTCTTTACTTCTTTCTGTTTTTCTCCGTTTGCCTCATTTTTCAATCATGCATGAACCAGTCGTCTGTGATCATTATATGTTTCATGTGATTCCTCTCTGAATCCAGCTGGGTGTAGGTTGGTTCTTCCTGTTATGCTTTGTCATTTTCTATATAAGGGTATGCCTGGTATACCAGAACAGGGTTCAGCCACTTAAACTATAATAATAATAATAATTATAATAAATATTATAATAACATAAAGATCTAAAGTTGGCCATTGCTTATTGAGAGTTAACTTGAATTTAATGCTATATACTTTAATTAATTTTTAGACATTTTGATAATGTCATACTAATTTTTATTATTTATATATAACAGGATGGAATATTTTAAGTCAGAAAAGCCAACTAATACCACAAAACATCACAGAATTATGTTCAATTATATACAAAACAATACTCTCAAGACAAATTTTTCTCAACTTTTTGATTAGGGAAAGAAAAAGAAAGAAACTAGAATAATTATTAATAAATTGTCTATAAATAAATTCAATACAATGATTTTTTTTTTTTTTTCTCAGAATTACTGGACAAAATTGGCAAAATACATTCAAATAAATGTAGTGAAATTTACACCTATGTTTAATTTGAAAAATAAAAAGAAAGATGGTTTTCATCTTTGAAAATTATGAATTTAATATTTATCCAATATATTAAGACACATGATGGTACAGAAGAGGATTAGGGCCAAGCAGTAAAAAAAATAAAACCATCCCGAGATTAAAGTCATTATTAAGCAAAATTAAACTTGTTAAATTTTGAGAAAAAAGTTGAAAAAAAAATGTCAAGCATTCGAACAGTGTCATGGTCATTGCATACAGATAGAAGACATGACAGAGTTGGATCACTTAGTCAAAAAGCTTAACATGGCTGAATGCATTAACAGTGATATTAAAAGATCAAATTCTGTACATACCTTATTAATAAACCATACTATGTGCAGATAAGCAGATGAGCGCATATGAACGCAACGCGTTTAATTACATGTTAAGCATTTTCCTCCATAACGCACCTTATAAAGAAAACCACTAGCATGGCTTAGGGTACAAACAAATACAGTGGAATTAAAAGATCAAATTCTGTACACACCTTATTAATAAACCATACTATGTGCAGATAGTGACTTCACACTATAGGCTGGAAGAGTGTGTATAGACATTTTTCAGTAGCCTATATTTCTTTTTGTGTAGCCTATTTAATAAAGCCTGTTCTTATGTAGAGATATAGATTGCCCTTTTTGTTTCTGTTTACACATTTACAGTAAAACACATCGACGCCACTTTTTTCATTCTTGAAGTGAACTTTTTGTCTGTATGGTGATTAGATTCACTGTTTTGCACTGCCGCCTTGAACTTGAGAACGCGTCTGCGTTTGGTGTGCTTATGGCGCTTCATCCATAGCGCGCACACAGAGAGCGCACAAATTTCTTGCACTTGAACGGACAAATACACATAAAAGTTATAATTAGCTAAAGCTGATAGTATCTTTGTTACTGAAAGAAAGCCTAAAATATAGCTTGACTAAATGATCCAACTCTGTCATGTACTCTATCAGTATGCAATGACCATGACACTGTTCGAATGCGTGTTTATTCTTGATATTTTATTATCGACTTTTTTCTAGAAATTTAACGAGTTTTTTCTCGAAACATAACGACTTTATTCTCAAAATGTAATGAGTTTATTCTTGACATTTTATTTAGACTTTTTTTCTTGAAATTTAACAAGTTTAATCTCGCTTAATAATGACTTTAATCTTGAGATGGTTTTATTTTTTTGTTATCGCCTAGCCCTAATCCTCTTCCATATGATGGTGACATGAAAATGTACTGCATAACAAAATTGACCCAGTGCTAAATAGCTTTGAGGTTTTTTATTAGGATATGAGGATTGAGGATATTTATAGTTTTCTGACACTTCTTATTGATTGAGAGAATGGAGAAATGAGATCAGAAAACAAGACTGCAGATCTGTCCCCCATCAACATGTCTTAAACATGTGTGCAAAACTACTGTTACAGTAGGCTACGGCTTCAGCATAGTTTGAGATTTAAGTTTACAAAACTGGCAAGCTCTAATCAGGTGGAACACAGCTGTCATCTTCTCACTTCATGACTCTCTCTTATTGGCTCCTCACAGGTGGTATTTCTAGGTCTGCACTGTCAGTTTCTTTTGCGCTCCATGACAAACTCTCCTGGCTCTCTTCCTGTCCCCCCTCTCTCTCTCTCTCTCTCTCTATCTCCCTCTATCTCTCTCTCTATCTCTATACAGGTGGGGAATCTGGGTCTTCTCTTCATGTTGCTCTTCTTCATCTTCGCTGCTCTGGGAGTGGAGCTCTTTGGTGATCTGAGTAAGCAATAAATAAATTTCCTTGTGGTCTAATTCACTCAGACACACACACACACCCCTATGCACTCATCAGGATAATTCTGTCTGGATTTTATTTGCACTGAATTGTAAATTACTTATACGCCCTAGGGAGTCCAAAAACTTTTTGTGGTAAAAAAATGAAAATATGCTCTACACAAAAGTACAATATTAAGTTAACTTGAAATAAAGCTAAAGTTAAGATGTCAAACTAACTCTCATTGACTGTGCCACATTAAAATGTATCCAGTAAAATTAAGTTGTAATGCACCAGTATATGCTTTTAATTGGGTTTTCAATGCAAGTATCACAACAAAATGTAAACACATTAATATGATATTTTACATGTGATATTATAGGACTTAAATGCAAAACACAATTCTATGCAATGGTACAGAGAGTCCATTCTCCTTCTCACTATTCACCAAAAGGGACTGAACAACTTTGAAACACTGTTTAGGCCACTCATGTTGTAACTGTAACCCTCTGATGTAGCATAATTATGTTTTAAATTGCTTGATTTATTACTGTTTATTTGTTTATTTGTTTTAAATTGCTGTGAGATCACTTTCACATTTTTGAAAGTTTTCCAACATTAAGAGCAAACCATAAATATGGTACCTGCAGCATATTTTCTCTAGAATACGTGGCAGCACATTTGGCACTGGTTTACTGAATACAGCATGCCGTGATTCATTGCAGCACAGCACAATACCAGGGTTGATGTCATTTCCATTTCCAATCAGCCGGCTCAAGATAAACATAGAGACTTCATAATTCATATCCAGCTTTACAGTGCTGTCCAAGTTCAATATATGGCGTCTGCTGGCTGAACTGAGATTGACTGTCTGCAAGGCAAACTTTTTTTCTGTCTCTTCCCAACTAAGGATTGGGCTAAATTGTTGACTGATCGATTAGTAGTCCACCAAACAAATTATTTAGTGAGATTAGGTAGTTTATTTAGATTTAAATGGTTGTCTATATACTGTATGTATGTTGTGAAACACTAAGTACACTGCATAGAAAGTGTAGGTTTTTTTTTTTTTTTTTTTTTTCGTTTTTGTTTTTCTTACATATTAGGACATTTAAATGCCATTTCACCAATAGATAAAAGGTAATAAATTTATATAATTTGAGTCTTTGAATGTACATTTTGTATATTTCTCACTACATAAAGTGTACATCAAAATCAGGTGCAAATGTATACAGCATACTGTATACAGTATACAAAAGAGTAGAGTTACACCTTATATAGTATAAACTGATCTGGATTGCCAACGGTGTCTACGATCTACTTAGGCTTAAAGGGGTTAGTTCACCCAAAAATGAAAATTGTCAGTTATTACCCTCATGTCGTTCTACACCTGTAAAACCTTCATTCATCTTCATTCATATTTTTGATGAAATCCGATGGCTCAGTGAGGCCTCTATTGCCAGCAATGTCACTGAACCTCTCAAGATCCAGAAAGGTACTCAAAACATATTTAAAACAGTTCATGTGACTACAGTGGTTCTACCTTAATATTACAAAGGGACGATACTTTTTGTGCCCCAAAAAAACAAAATAACGACTTTTCAACAATATCTAGTAATGGCCAATTTCAAAACACTGCTTCGTAAAGCTTCGAAGCTTTACGAATCTTTTGTTTCGAATCAGTTGTTCGAAGCGCCAAAGTCACGTTATTTCAGCAGTTTGATACACAATCCAAATCACTGATTCGAAAAAAAAAAATTTTTTGTAAAGCTCCGAAACAGTGTTTTGAAATTTGCCATCACTAGATATTGTTGAAAAGTCGTTATTTTGTTTTTTTGGCACACAAAAAGTATCCTCGTCACTTTATAATATTAAGGTACTCACATGAACTATTTTAAATATGTTTTGAGTACCTTTCTGGATCTTGAGAGGTTCAGTGACATTGCTGGCAATATAGGCCTCACTGAGCCATTCGGATTTGTGTTCCGAAGATGAACGAAGGTCTTACGGGTGTAGAACGACATAAGAGTGAGTAATGACATTATTTTCATTTTTGGTTGAACTAACCCTTTAAGATGTTTTTGGGAAATACAGCCCTGGTCTAGTTTGGTCATAAGCATTGAAGTATGTTGTCCCATCATGCCAAGATAAAAAAAAAGCTGCCTGAGCCCCTCAGAATAAAGGTTGCTGAGACTTATGAGTCTGGAAAAGGATTTGAAGCCATTTTCAAGCTATTTAATGTAAACCATTTCGTTGTACATAAAATAATTCACACATAGAAAAGGTTTCAGACCTTTTGCAATCTGTCCAGATTAGTCCCATTAAGTCTCATCAAATTAGTCTCATCAAATTCATCCCAAGAGCTGCTTCAGGAAATCTATATGCATAAGTTTAAAAAGGAACCAGCTTTTCATGGGGTGCTCTTACTTTTTCACAGCATTGTACATATGATGAAAGCCGCATTTGTTCATTATGAACATGTATATTTGTACATTCCCAGACCACATACAGGTTTGTGTTTTGTTTCTGTCTTAGTATGTGATGAGCTGCACCCCTGTGAAGGTCTCGGCCGTTATGCCACGTTCAAGAATTTTGGCATGGCTTTCCTCCTGCTGTTCCGTGTATCCACTGGGGACAACTGGAATGGCATTATGAAGGTGGGACACAGTCAACTCATTGTGCTGAATTTCAATGATGCACACAGTTTTGTTTTAAATGCTTTGGACTTGTTCTGGGTAAGGATGTTGGCAACCTATTCAGCTTTCATTTTTACACATCACAGGACACGCTCAGAGACTGCGGCCAGGACACCGGCATCTGCTACAACACAGTGGTGTCCCCCATTTATTTTGTGTCCTTCGTCCTGACGGCGCAGTTTGTGCTGGTCAATGTGGTGATCGCTGTGCTCATGAAGCACCTGGAGGAAAGCAACAAAGAGGCCAAGGAGGAGGCTGAGATGGAGCTGGAGGCTGCGGGTGGAGATGGAGGAATATCCCGAGGGCACATGCCACCTTTGGGACCTGGCGACATGGGTGGGCCAGGGGGGTCTCTTAGGATCTCAGGAGACTCTCGAGACTCTCGAGACCTGTCTAGACCGCTTTACCCCACAGACAGCCCACCTACAGACATACGAAGAGACTCTGAAGATCACATAAAGACAGATCCTGATCCTCCTCATAATTTGGAGCCGCCTTTAGAGGTGAGTAGAAATGCTAGGTGTGAGGTTAGCGGTGTGAACCTTGGTGTCATTTCCAGGTTCAACACATGAGTCAGACTATATGCTAGCTGGTTTCTAGCAGGTTTAAGCTGCTTACAACCGCATTAGACCAGCTAGAAACCAGTTTAAGCTTGTTTTTTCAGCAGAGGTGTCCAGCTTGCTTTTGTTTTGTTGAAAAGTGCTGCAGGGATGACATTTTTGTAGGCCAAAACCTGAAAACAAGAAAACAAGTTACCATTTTAGCTTCTCTGGTTCCATCGTCCCGAATCTTTTTTTTTTTTTTTTTAAATGGGTTTTTGGTTAAAGTGGTCCTTGATTATGATTTCACTTTTTTAACTTTAGTTAGTGTGTAATGTTGCTGTTTGAGCATAAACAACATCTGCAAAGTTACGATGCTCAAAGTTCAATGCAAAGGGAGATATTTTCTTTTACAGAAATCGCTTTTTAAGGACTACAACAAATGGATGATAGGGACTACAACAAGCTTCTTCCTGGGTTGGTGACATAACAAACCCCAAAATTTACATAAACCCTGCCCCCGGGAGCATGGTGAGGCCATGGTGGGCTGCTTTAGAGGAGAGGAAGAGTTGTTGTAGTAGAGTGTTGTTACCAATCTTTCATTTGAAAGCCAAATTTGGCACCATTTTATGCCAGACTGCTTCACAAACAAGGGTGAATTCAACGCTGGATTTGCACAAAAGATTAACATGACGGCACATGCTATTTGATGAGTTGAATCAACTCTACAGCAACTTTATAAATTTATCCACTAACCATTCAAAAATGTCCAGTTGCATTCTAAACTTCTTCCTGACTCCGGTTTGAACAATGTAAGGCTGAACACTGTTACTGACAATCGTCATTTTGGCTGCGTGAGATTCTCCAGCTTTGTTGTTGTTGAGCAACCGAAGTGTGAGCTGTTAAAGCTCCGCCCTCTTCTGGAAAGGGGGTCGGGAGCAGCAGCTAATTTGCATTTAAAGGGACACACTCAAAAACGCATGTTTTTGCTCACACCCAAATGAAGGCAAATTTGACAAGCTTTAATTAATGATCTGTGGGGTATTTTGAGCTGAAACTTCACAGACACCTTCTGGGGACTTTAGAGACTTATCTTACATCTTGTGAAAGGGGCATAATAGGCCCCCTTTAAATATCTGAATAAGGTCTGTTAACACAATCTCACAATATTTTTACATTTTATTATACAACATAAAATGCATAAGTAATACCCCTTTGTGAAGAAGTCAGGTTTCTTTCACTTAAATATGAGAAGAGAAGAAAAGTCTATTGTAACTTCCATTCCATTTTATGACAACTGTAATGGTGATGCCATGCAACCATGGTGTAGTTTGTTTATACTGTTGTCTATGCTCAGCTTTTTATTTTGATTGTATTTATGCTTCCGAAGTCATAAAATATGTGTTTATTTGTGAATATTATCACAATTAACAAAATGAATAAGAGTCATTAACTTTTGTTGGTCACAGAGCTTATTTTCTGCAATAATCTAAAAGCCAAGTAAAAATTCTTATGTTTTTTTTTTTGAGGGAACTCGAAGAAAGTACGTCATCTTTTCAGAGCTCTATTATCTAACTTCACACTATACTGCTAGACAACATGCCTTATGCTTCCATAGGCGCCTGAACCCATTGACATCACTGATGCATATATTAAAGGAATGTTTCTGGTTCAACTAAACTTAAGCATCTGCTGCATGCTCTCCATTACCCCAGAACATGATTTTGTCCCTCAATTTGTTAAAAAAAAATCAAAATGTTGTTTACAGCAGTGCACTTACAAAGGAAAAAAGTCCAGCTCATAGTTGGTTAAAGGGCTAGTTCACCCAAAAATGAAAATTGTCATCATTTACTCATCCTCATGTTGTTCCAAATCCATAAGACTTTTGTTCATCTTCAAAACACAAATGAAGATATTTTAATGAAATCTGAGAGATTTCTGACCCTCCATTGACAGTCCATGCAACTACCACTTTGACGCTTCAAAAAGTTTATAGATTGTAAAACTAATCTATATGAATTGAGAGGTTTAGTCCAAATTTTGAAGAGACACGAGCACTATATGATGAACAGATTTAATTTAGGATTTTATTCACATATAAACATTCATCAAAGCACACGCATCAGTTGTGGTAAACGTAAGGTCAAGCATGTTTGCTTGATGTGCGAGAACCAATGAGCTTCATTCTCATGTGACGTTTGAGCACGTTTGAGCTTCTGCAAGAACCAATGAGGTTTGTTCTCGTGCGTCAAGCAAGCACGGTTGAGCTTCTGTTTATGTTCGCTGATTAATGTTGGAAATAAAAGCCTAAATTCAATCTGTTCATCATATAAAGTGATTGTGTCTCTTCAGAAAATTTGTACTAAACCGCTTGATTCATATGGATTAGTTTTATAATCTCTCTTTGAAGCGACAAAGTGGTAGTTGAGTGGACTGTCAATGGAGAGAAAGAAATCTCTCAGGTTTCATTTAAAATGTCTTCATTTGTGTTTCAAAGTCTTACGGGTTTGGAATGACATGAGGGTGAGTAACTGAAAACAATTTTTTTCATTTTTGGGTGAACTAACCCTTTAAAACATTTATATTAGTCAATTTATATTAGGACGTCTGTACAAAATGTGTTATCTGAGCTGTAGGTTATTTCTTAGCAGGGGCAGAACTGTTCTAAACAGATGAGATTTGGTTCTGCACTACCGTTGTAATTCCTGTGGATTTCTCTCTATGTGAAAAGTCCCTTTTTGGCCCTTTTTGGAAGATCGCTGGGTTTACTGGCTTTATATGGTCATGAGGCGAACTGAAGAAGATAGTAAACAATTTTGTTACTCTGGTCTCATGTAAACACGTATAATGTTTAAGCCTTGTGGTAATACTTACAACACTGCGTGCTTTAACATTTATTCATGTCCAATGCAAATCCATTTAAGTGAATAATTGTAGAAATGTTTTTTTGCTTAAACATAGTAAAAATTATTTTCAATGGTAATTAACAGCATAGAGCTTAAAGGTATATTTCATCAAAAAATTAATATTATTTAATCATATACTCACCCTCATGTTGTGTCCAAACTTGTATGACTTATTGTTTCCTCTGTGGGGGAAAAAAAAATCTTCTTTTGCGTTTGGAACAATCTGAGGGTGAGCAAAGATGACAAAATTCTTATTTTTGAGTGAACTATCCCTTTACCCTGTCACCCAGACCATCTTTATAAATATATTTGATGTGAATATCTTAATTTCAAACAATGTACAAAATATGTTAATGTAATCACCAGTGTCCAACAAACAATTAACCGTTTATTAGTTAAAATGCAGATTTAGTATTTGTCAGGGATTTGCAGATTTAGGTTTACCCGAAAGACACGTTTTAAAACACTAGACTTATTTTTAAAGCGGGGAAGTCCATCAGTTTCTGTTATTGTCGTACGTGCCTGTTGTTTGCTCCTTATAAACTCGGTGGTCGGAGGTCAGACTGGTGCCATGGGAAAGTAGTGATACATGCTTCTTTTTTAATGCAGGCTGGCTATTTCCAGAATACCAGCCATTTTTTATGTTAACACATTATCCCTCCAGCTCTCTTCTGAAGTGTGGCCGTGTCAAAATGTTTTGCTCATCATCAGGACAAATGTTCATAGAGCTCTAGTTCCCCCTTGTGGATGTCAGTGGTAGAATCAAGTGTTTTACCTGTGAGCAATGCATCTTTGTAAGTTTAGAGCTCAGCACTACTCTGTTCGGCACATAAATGAATCGTGCTACTGGTTTACCTAAGTGATACATTTTAGATACTCCTAGTTTAAAGGATTAGTTCACCCAAATATTAAAATTCTATTATTTAGTCAACCTTGTGTTATTCCAAAGTCAAATGACCTGGCAGCACGTTCTTCAAAATTCTTTTGCGTTCCAATGGAAATAAAGTCAAATAAAATCTCCATTTTGGGGTGAACTGTCCTTGTTTATTCCTTTGTAAATCTTCCTTCTGACTAATTGTGTTATAGTCTGCAAGCTTCTCTCCTTCTTTCATTTCTCCTCTGTTTTTTTCTCTGTGTAATGTCATTCACGTTCCCCTCATCTCTTCTGCCTCTGTCTCTGTCTGCTCTCTTTCTCTCTCTTCGTCATTCATTCTGTCTTCCACTTGGGGCTTTTAGCGGAGGCCTATGCTTGACTCAGTTTCCCTGGTGATCCAGGGCTCACTGGAAGGAGAGCTCAGCCTCATGGACAACCTATCTGGCTCCATCTGCCACTACTACGCTCTGCCCCCCCTTCCCAGCAAGCACTGCACTGAGAAACAGGTCAATGGCTTCCCTGTTCACCCAGCTATGCCTTGTGCCACACTCCTTTCCTCTCTCTGCCTGTCTCTTTCCCTTATTCTCTCCCTCCTTTTCTCTCTCTGGACCACTTAAACATACATAATAGCACCGAAGCTTCTGTGTGTCAGTTACAAAACCACCTCTGCACTCTGGGATTTCCAGTGCCCTTTAGAAGGCAAGGACTTGGTTCTGCTTCAGTAATATCCATTTGTTGAAGTGTACTTATTTCCTGATTCCATAAGAGTGACAAAGCCTTGGAAAATTGTGTGAAATTTCTTCCTCGTTCCAAAGATCATAAATACCCCAAAAAGTGATGGACTCATCAGGCCGGAGTTGAAGAAGTAATGTGTGGATCGATAAAGAGCTAGACAGCTGTTGAATTATGCAAGAAAATCTCTTTTGGTCTGTTTCACAGAGAAATATTTCATTCAATTGCATTAGCATTGCAAAAACTGAGGCTTCTAAAAGCTTTTTTTAAATGTAATTGGAGAATATGTAATGTCTTTATGGAAATAGCTGGCATTTATTTTGACGACTTTGCAAAAAGTTGTTCCAGCCCAAACTCTCAGTGTCATTTAAATGGTGCAGTATGCAGGATTTCGCCCATTAACTTTTGAGGATCTATGAAAGAGGTTCCACATTATTTCAAAGGTAATCTGATGAACCTTTAATATCTGAGGACCATTAAACATTTCGATATCTATCATGGCTACTGACGGAAGGTTATGTGTATCTTGTCAGCTGTCTTGGAGGGTTTCCATCAGGGCTGGGCAAAATTCTGAATTGAAGTGAATTTGAATTGCATTGGCCACACCCCACAGGAAACTGACTTGGAATCGGAATGACAGGAAGAATTTACAGTGTTTATAGCAGTATCCATCCATCCAAATTTTTATACAAGGCTATGGCCAACATTAAAAGTTCGTCTTGAAACGTTTTTCCTAGTAAATTAGCTGATGGTATTTGAATTTCAAATCATTTTAATTCTACTTCATCACACTGAGGTTTGGATTGCAATTCTGCATCCTGTTTACTACATTAATCAAAATTCTAATTTTTAAAAGACCTTCTCAATTTCAATCTGAATGGTGTAGAACCCTGGTTTCTACGCACTGAACTGTTCGCAAAAATGAACTGACCTCACCACATAAAGTTGTATTAATTGTACCTGTGTGATAGTCTGTGCGTGTCTTCTAACTATGCATGTGCTGGTTGCCCATCTCACTCTTGGCTCATCTCTTCTTCTTTAGATTCCTCTAGCCGAGATGGAGGCTCTATCTCTGGCGTCGGAGAAATCCTGGTCCTTAGCTCTGACGGATGACTCTGTCCCAGATGATTTTAACCCCCTCTTACTAACCAGTCAGGAGTGCAATGTATTTAACAGTAGAGCAACGCTCATTTTCCACTCCTGCCTCTCAGCCTTACACTGCTTCCAAAGACATCCACCCTCTCCACCCTGCTTCAGTATTTGGCCCTGAATATTTTATCCCCAGGTCTTTTAGCCTTCTAATAGATTTGTTCTGTTCAATTAAAAAAAAAAAAAAAAAAAAAAAAACATGCTGCTGTTTTAAGCTAGTTACAGCACAGTTTTAACAAAAAAACAGTGGCACCTTGAAGGACTCCTTGGTTTCATTTTATTTCTAGTTACTAAACAAGAAGTGTCAAATCGATGTCAAAAAAAGTGTCCGACTACTTTTTCTAGTGAGCAGCTGTTGACAAAATGCTATAATAATATTGCTTTCATTAAAACATTTATATAATATTTAGTCACATGCTTCTGCTAATCACTATACTTTCGACTTATGCACTACCATTAAAAAGTTTGGGGTTGGTATCTTGCGCAAAAAATACACCAAGGGTGAATTTTTTTAAATTACAGATAGAATACAAAAGAGTAATATTGTGAAATATTTTTTACAATTTAACTTGTTTCTATGTTAATACATTTTAAAATGATGTTTATTTCCTGTGATGGCAAAGCTGAATTTTCAGCAGTCATTACAGTCTTCAGTGTCACATGATCCTTCATAAATCTCACTTTTTATCAATTTAATGCATCTTTGCTTAATAAAAGTATTGTCTTTAAAAAAAAATACTGACCCCAAAATTTTCGACAGTGTACATTAAATATAAATAGATATTATATTTAGAATTCAATAATATAATATAATATAATATAATATAATATAATATAATATAATATAATATAATATAATATAATATAATGCCAGTAATGTATGGAAGCTTGTTTCTGTCACGGAATAAAACTATTTAAAAGATAATTGTGACTTTTTATCTCACAATTCTGATTTTTTTTTTTTTTTTTCTGAATTCTGAATTCCTTAGAAATGCGTCATATAATCTCACAATTGCGAGAAATAAAGTTAGAATTGGGAGAAACTTTTGACCTTTTTAGTTTATATCTCACATTTCTGACTTCTTTTCTCAGAATTGCGAGATATAAAATCGCAGTTGCGAGTTATAAAGTCAGAAATGTGAGATATAAACTCGAAATTATGAGAAAAACAGTCAGAATTGCGAAATATATAAACAATTCTGAGGAAAAAAAAGGTCAGAATTTCACGTTTATATCTCGCAATTCTGACTTTATAACCCACAATTGCGAGTTTATATCATGCAATTCTGAGAAAAAAAGTCAGAATTGCGAGATATAAACTCGCAATTGACCTTTCGCCGGAAGTTTGATTGACAGGCGATCAAACAAATCATAACACCGAATCCGCCGTTTTGTCCGACAAAGCAGTCAGGGGAGTTAGCAGATTGACGTTGGTGGATTTGAGCTTGAAAATGGTGTACTGATGTCTTTCCGCAGTTGAAACAACATTCCTTTTAATGTTCATTCATGTTTGATGCTATAAATTAACTAGTAGGAAGAGATGATCAGTTTACGAGCCGCTTGAATTGAGGCACTACAGCGATCTGTTGCGACACATTAAAGAGCCACAGTATTTATTGTTTAAATTTCTTTAAAAATTACAAAATTTGAGACTTTGTTTCATATAAAAATTAACCTGCTCTGTCTTGTCTATCGACGCGTTGTCAGTGTCCTTATTGCACCGCAATGTATTTTCCACTGCGTGAGAACATGATGTGTGGCGTGAGAGCAGCATTGGTTGTCGGACGTACTGTAGCAACAGTAACTAAAGGGGGTGGGTATTTGCGAAAGGTCAATTGCAAGCAAAAAAGTCAGAATTGTGATTAAAAAGTTGCAATTACCTTTTTTTTTTTTTTTTTTTTTTTTTATTCAGTGGAGAAAACAATCTTCCATAGTAATGCCAGTAATCACTGGCATGTTAATATAATAATGGCAGTTATCTATTTTCTGACAGTTGGAAGTCTAATGAATTAGTAAAAGTAGAGAATAAACATCATAAATGATTTATGCAGAGCTGAGAGGCGAGTGTCTTTGGAACTTTGGGGGTTTCTAACCGTCCACTCCGTTCGTTCTTTCTCTCTCTTTCCCTCTCTCTGTACATTTCCCACCAGCCTGGTGTTTGTTTGGTCCAGTCCAGTCCAGTAGAGTAGTATTACTGCCTGTCAATCTGCTCCTTTCCTGTCTGGGTTCTGCAGCTATGTCCCTGTTCTTCTACCCACATGTCTAAAGGCCATTTCTAAACCTCTTCTCCATCTTGTCTCTTCATACTTTTTAGATGTTCCTGTTTCCATCCTCAATTTATCTGTCTGCATATCTACCTGTGTCTCTTTGTTTTTGTTTCATGATTGTATCTTTGTCTTATTTTTTGTGTATTAAAAGTGAAGTTTCTCCCTAGTACCATGCTTCTTGAAAGAACATAGGAGTGTGGTATGGGGTCGGCTTCTGCTGTCTGCCAGCTACAGTAGTACAGGCTCTGGGCGCAGCTTCTGAAGGGAGAAGGCTGATGGTTTCTGTCACCTCACAATTGAATTCATATTCATTGTTTCAGAACTTCGCCCATAGATCCATAAATAATTTATACATAGCATTTCTCAGATGGGTGAGATTTAGATCCGGCGTGTTCTCATTTCTCTGTCGTATTTATGTGGATGAAAAATGGCAGAAAAATATGCACTGATATATGCATAACTTCTTAATGCCTACAGTACCATGACACAACATCAAAAAGTGCCTTAATGGGCATGTAATTTTTTTCCCACAAAGAACGACAATAAACAATAAAAAATGAACAGAGCAAATTCGCTCAAAACACATTTAATCACAAACAATGAATATGGACAAAATTTGATAAAATGACTCAAATCTCTGAGCAAGAATATGTGGACCTGCATAAGTGTCATTTCAAGGAATAGTTCACCCAAAAATCAAAAATTGAGCACTAAGTCTTGCAGTGTAAACGTAGCCTAAAGTAAGTGATTCAATCTGATTCATTAATCATTCAGATGGATTTTGTAAACTGGATGAGTCGATTCATTAAAATGACTGTTCGCAAATGTTCATATCTGATTGAACTAATACTTTAAGTCATCTGTAATTTAAATATAAATACAGTACATAGATATGAAGTTTAACTAAATGTACATATTCATATAAGAAATATGCATTTGCATTCATACAACATGATTTATGAGAACGTTTCTTGATCAGTCTCCTCCCTGTGTATAGTGCGCAGTGATGTTTGCCTTTCATTGTATGCTAACCAGTCCAGCCTTTATGTATTAGGTACAATGTGTGTGCGTGTGCGTCCATGTGTTCATAAGGGCCCCTGATGCTCCAAACACAAGAACCAGCTCTCACCTTGACTTGCATCTTTTTTAACGTCCCTCAGACCACAGCTCCTCCAGATCCTCTAGACCCCCAGCAGCCAGACGAGCCAGCGGATGAGCACTTGCTGTACGTGAAGAAGACCTCAGTGGGCCGCACGCATTCTCTGCCCAATGACAGCTACATGTTCCAGCCGCTGCAGCCCAACTCGACCAACAGTACCCACACAACCTCACCTCACTTAGCTCAGACAGGTGCAGCACTGCATTTTATTTCTGAATTTGTTTTATATATGGTTGATAATGCGTAGGTTAATAATTGTGTCATATCAAATGTATCCTCACACAGGGTCTACAGGCTCTGTCCAGTCTCAAACAGAAGAACTCACGCAACACTTGACTGTGCCCTCCGATCTGTTCAGACCGATCAGTCCTCATAGCCTATCAGACTCAGAGAGCATCCCACGAATTCCCCCACCTCGCCGGGCACACACTCTCTCACGCACCCTACGCAGACAGGTGAGCTCAGGTGTATTGCTTTTGATTGTGTTGTGCTTACAGATTCTGTTCTTTTAGCAAATGTTGATGCACTCTGGTTTTGTTGATTGTACATAGTGGTTCTGTTCCAAAACCTAGTGAGCTTCCTAGATGAATACTTCTTATATATTCACACATACTACCATTTAAAAGTTTTTTTTTTATGTTTATGAAAGAAGTCTCTTATGCTCAACAAGGCTACATTTGCTTGATCAAAAATACAGTAAAAACAGTAATATTGTGAAATTGTATTACAATTTACAGTAACTGTTTTCTATTTTCATATTTTTTAAAATGTAATTTATTCCTGTGATGGCAAATTTGATCAATTAGCAGCCATTATTCCAATAAACTATACCATTGTGTAGTACAAATAGTGTAAATAGTGTGTTCACACTGATAAACACAGCAAGGCATGGAGAACCACAAGTAGGCTACCCGGTAGTAGAGTTGTCAAAAGTACCAAAATTTTAAAAATGTGACGCTTTGAGCGCTGTTGAGTGGATTCATAAACACCATTGTGATCATCGGATATGTCTGTGATTGGCTTCAATGATCAACGCTGTAAAAACGTTGTAAATAGTCATCATGACGCTCTTCACAGAGCGCTTACACAGATACACACAGGAGCATTCGAAAGCAGGCGTCTATCGCAGAACCGCTGTCCGCTGATAGACGCCTGCTTTCAAACGCTCCCGCTTTCAAATTCAAACACTTCCGTGTGCTTTCAAACACTGCCGTGCATTGATCATTGTAGCCAATCATAGACATATGGCCAATCTGAGGTGTTTACGAATCCGTTCAACAGCGCTAAAAGCGTCACATTTTTTAAATTTCAGTACCGATAGGTACTTTTACCAAAAAAAAAAAAAAAAAAAACCTGAAACTTAATGCACTCATTGCTAGACAAGTGGCTAAACATGCTAAAGCTAATGTTAAACATGCTAATGTTATTCCTTCTACTGAAAGAACAGTGAATGTTTCTGTTAGTAAAAAAAAAGAGAGTTGAAAAATGTTCAATTTTGGGTAAAACGCAGCGCTCATCACTGTCACTTTTTACCCAGCTGTCCAATCACAGTGGAGGAGGGGCAGGACAAATACCACACCGACCAACCCCCACATCGTGCTTGTACAACGGCAACAGATGACAGCAACAAGCACAACAACAGAACAAAATCATTTAAAACAAGAGCCAGAGTAAATACTTTACATTGTATCGACATGCTTATATTTAGAAACAAACTATCTGCTAAATCAGTTACTAGTAATAATTCCACAGATATTCCAATCATAGCAACCAAAGCATCTCAAATGAAAAGGAAAAAAAACAGCCCCACAGCAAGGTGTTTTTGGAAGAGCACTGCATTTTCAGCTGGCTAAAAACACTTTAGTGAGCATGCAATTTTACAATCTGGCTAAAATAAGTTATTGTAGGGATCAAAATAATTAAGTTGGAATAACCTACATATTGGGAGTGACGTATGACTCCATAAGCAGCTCACTAGGTTTTTTAACAGAACAATTTTCTCTCTGCTGGTCTTCTTTCATAATGCATAATATCCCTTGTCTTCCTTTATGGATTGTGATTGGAGACTTATGGGAATGTGACTGATATGAAGTCTGACACCTCTGCACTGTTGATCTCTCCCTCTGGCTAGTATATTTCTTCTCTTAATCTTTCCTGCATTCTCTCCTTTTTTTTCTGCTGCTTTTTGGCCTGCGTACCCTCTAATGTGACTTACTCCGAGCAGCTCAGCATGGTACAACCCAAGCCTGACCCCGAGCTGCTCCTGAGACACAGATACTCCTGTTTCTGAGAGAGCCGGAATGGGCTGCTTGAATCAGCTGGCCTCCAGCACCCTCTCCACAGATCCTTGAACTTCGTCCCCAACTCTGTCCCACTTTCTCCTACCACACCCCTTAAATCCCGTTCCTCCAGCCCGACGCATTTCACCATGGCTACTGTAAAGGCCAAAACTGCAGGGTAAAGATCAAGGGGAAATAAAGTAGTGGACCAATGTCTCATATGCTTATATATAGTTAAGTTAAGAAAAATACTCTAAAGAAATTATCGGCAGTACTGTAGTACTGCCTTTTAAAGTCAACCTTAACTATATATATATATATATATATATATTATTTATTTATTTATTTATTTTTTAACCCCCCAGACTTTGTCATGCTAATGTAAAAACAATTTCCTGCCACCAGGTGGCAGCATAGTTTCAATCATACAAGTTTCAACACAGAACAAGGACATTCATGACTTGGTCTCTGACTCTTGGCTCTTGGCTAACTTTCCAAATTTGACATAGTTCCTCTTGATCTTTAGCCCCTCCCAAAACACCCACCCACCTCTCTTCTACTGGGTCGGTGTCTCTCCTTGGGCTTCCTTGATAAAGAGAAATATACAGTTTACGGGAGTTCTGAGAGAGTGACCCCAGGAAGAGACATGGGTCTTGTGGTCTGTTGCAGTAGCTCAGTGGCTCAGAGTGCAGTCTGCCAAACAGTGCCTGTAGTTTTGCCCTAGGGTAAATGTTTCTCTGCCCTAGTTAAAACAATACACCTTTTGCAAAATTTTCTCTGAAAGTGCAATTGATAATTGTAAGTTTTCACCTATGTGACTTCAGCCAGAGCAGTAGCATGTACAGTACTGCTACTCAGGCAGTGTGTCAGTTTAGTACATGGGGAGTAGCTACTTAGTTCATGTCTAAGATTAGACATGAAGATATAGAGCAAAAGGGAGACAAATATCGATTTGCCAATTTCTCCAGTGTACTGTACGCTTTCTGATTTGGTTGAAAGTGCACACAGTACACATTTCCTATCAGTGAACGGAATAAGAAGGCCCAGGGACGGTTCTAGGGTTGGGGGTATTCAGGGCTTATCCCAAAACTCTGTGGATGCATGAGTCATCATTTGATTAAATATTAGAAAATTGTAAACTACATGTTGAAATGTTATGAAGTAAATATTTAAATATTAACTGGAGATAAAGATAAAAAGGTCTCATCTAACATGCATGCGTTAGTTTTTTCCCTTCAGGCTTTCTGTAGCTCTGTGTACAGGTTGACAGTTGTGTCATGACTGTCACTTGTCATTGCAACTGTTTTTAACTGTTTATAAGATAGCGTACTGTTTAAAAGAGTGCTTTTGAGGGAAAAATAGTTTGTGGTCTTTATAAAAGAGTTTCCAAGAGCCGCAAGTGGTCAGGCTCAAGCACAAATGTAAATTCCGTTTGTCTGTGAAATAGTTGCTACTTATTGCATTTGGATGGAGTGCAAGTCTGACCAAAAAGTCAATAGATCCTGTAGTTTCTTCATTATGTCTGATTTATAGAGCAGATGAGAATGACCTGACATTAAAAAAGTAATGTAAAAAAAAAAAAAAAAAAAATTATTGGGGCATAGGCCCTGGAAGCCCATCCCTAGGACTGCCCATGAGACAGAAAGTACTAAGAATGTTAACTGGAGGTTGTTGAACTAAGAATGTTACTTCAGAATGTGTAACTGCTATTAAGCAACTTTCTAGCACAATTTAAGCACTATTTTTGTCGGTTAAAGGTTTAATGTGTGGCCGGGATGTTTTGTGGCGAGTTTGATACTTTCAAGTTTGATACAAACTTTTAAAAAACAAGAATATCCGTGTCAGATTCTAAATGTCGGCTACCTCTGATTGGGGCTAGAAGCCCATTCAAAGTAGATGCCCTGAGGTGGTTTTTCTATTTTTCTAATTTTATCTCCAATCCTTTGAAGCAGAGAGCTTGTGGAGTGCAATGCTAATGGTGAACTCCACTCTAACTCCACGGCTCCCCTCTCCTTCACTGGCTTCTACACCCCTGACATCTCATACTAACCAGTCTCCCTCTCACCTGTTCATGTCCTAATCCCTAATGTTACCCCCTACCTTCCCCTCACCTCTTCCCGTCCCTGCTCTCCTCAGGTGGCAGTGAGTGCTGACTCTCAGGAGACTCTATACACAGAGGGAGGGGAAAACGAGGGTCCCTTGGGACTTAGGGAACTGTCGGACCCCCCTGTCAACCTTCCACCTCAGCAGCAGCACCAGCCTTCGCTCTTTCTGGTCCCTGCCACTCCAGGCGCCTCCCCGAAACCTTCACGACCTAGCGTCCACACGCAGCACAACCCCTACGACCAGTACAACGTGTTCTCGAGGCGTTCCCACTCTCCGCCCCTACTACCGCCGCCACCAGCGGCTGCCAGAAAGCAGGAGGAAACAGACTCTGTGGATCAGGAGGTATCCCGAATTATCCGTGCGGGACTCGCAGAGAGGAGGAGCGATGATGGAATCGGAGGAGGGACGGGAGATCAAGGTGCAAGACGTCAGCTTAAAAAGTACCACAGCGTGGACACTCAGGGCCAGCGAGCTCTGCTGTTACCACGGCCCTTGTCCTGGCTCGACGACCCACGCCGGCACTCCATCGAGGTGTGCTCATCCGTGGAAAGCAGTCCCCAGCGTAGTTCGATCTCCTCCGGATTCGTCTCACGAGCTGACAGCCTCCAGCAGCAGTCCTCGCCACGCACCCGCAAGAAGAAAATGAGTCCACCGTGCATCTCCGAGGATCTGCCTGAGGGACCAGAGCTTCCGGTAGGCTTTCACCCTGCTCTGGGGATGGTGCCGCCCCCCTTGCCAAGCCGGGACACTTGCCTGAGGAGGCGCGCTCCCTCCAGTGACTCTAAAGACTCGTTTGACTTGGGTGGAGGAGGAGATGGGCTGCCTCAAGAGGCCGTCCCGAACTCCAAGCTATTGACTCTGCCTAGTTTCTCTTTTGAGAAAACAAGCTCTGAGCACTGAACACTGACTCGCACGATCACGCACACACATGCGCACACGACACACGATGCACTCCGTGTATCCGTGATGGTGATAGTAATAGTAATAATATCTTAGAGAGTAATAATGCTAAATACAACAGTGGTGAATACTACAAGATCAAAAGGAATAGTAACTATACCTTGTATTTTTTTTCTCTACTGCCAAAAGAACACAAAAGGACATTGCGCTGAGGATTAAACAAGCTAATAACGGGACTCTCTCTCCTCAAACATGCAAGCGGATCCGTTGGCAACCTCATGACCTCCTCGTGGAGGTCAGTGCAGAACCCAGGGGAGGGCGTCCCCTTTTGGCCGTTGTGAAGACTTCACAGCACTGTATTGTTGAACTCCCTAAAGGGCACTGATGAAGGTACAAAGCAATATGAACGTTTTAGAGACACTATTTTCTTAAATTATTGGGCCATAGTGTTTGTAAAGGATGTAGAATTTCTTTTTTCAATTGCGTTATAGTTTTATTTGTCTTTTTGTGATTTTTCTCTTTTTCTCAATGTTTAAATTGTTTGTTGTTTGCTTTATTTTTTCACCATAGGATATTTTTAGCTCTCTTGTTTTAACAAAGACAAAAAGAAAGAAAACATTTTTTCAAAGTGCCGGGATCCATGTATTTGTAGAAATAATGATATTATTATTATTATTATTATTATTATTATTATTATTAATGATGATGATATAATATATCTCTTTAAAAATAAAGCATTAAACAGCTCTTTGATTTTTAAACACAAGTATTAGACTGGTGTGCCCTGACTAAAAAAGTCTATGGACACTGTCTGCAGAACAGATTGTTTGCTACTTTACTGACAGAAGAGAACAAATACTTGCATTAATTGAACTCATGAAGCAGAAAACACAAGCCTCTGAAAACCTTGTTTCAAGGGTCTGTGATTGGCTTCAATGATCAACGCTGTAAAAACGTTGTAAATAGTCATCAATGATGACTATTTACAATTTTGTTTAAAGAAAAAGTGTTTTTGAGCATTTCATTTTTTGGCACATTTTTTGGAAACCAGGTTGTCTTTAGTTAAATAAATGCTATATTATCAGTACAGCTCATACAATATTTGTGTGAAAATGTAACATGAAAAAAATGTGAGAAAAGAAAAACATTTGCTCTTTGAGTTTCTAAAAGCTGTAAGGTAGTGGTTTTCAACCTTTTTGACTCCAAGACTCGCCCATTGTCAAAAACAATACTTGATATATGAGTGTATATTTTGTAGTGTTAATAGATTAAAATAAATTATTGATTTATTTTGTGATTATAGAGGTCTCAAGAACTGTATGTTCTTTAATAAAAACAACAGTTGTTGAGAGGACAAATAAAAAAATGTCCATTTTTGTTGGACAGATTTGTCCTTTTTTTTTTTTTTTTTTTTTTTTTTTTTTTTACTCTGCACAGTAGGACCATGAAGAATAAAATGCAGGATCAAATTTCTACATTGAGGTCAAGAGTGGACAGAAAGTAATCCATGAGAAAATGGGGAGTTTTGTTAAAACAATGTTTTGTTAATTTATTAATAATCAGTAAGAGAAACAGCTTTCATTTCTCTACTTTTAATGACTTGGAAGAAATGTGAAAGATTATCAGAGTCATTGTTTACTTTGAAAATGATATTAAGATTATTTTAAAAAGCTTTGAAATACTTTGTTCATCCTCCAGCCCCCTTGGAAGTTTGCCGAAGCCCCCAGCTTCTTTGAGAACCACTACCTAAGTGACTATATTATAAGCAGTTATTTACATATTGTGCCACCTTTATTCTTTACGCTACACACGTGTGCTAGTTAAGGTGTATTTAGTTCTTCCATTTAAGCCTCACTCAGAATCAAAATGCATGTTGATTGAAGCTGTTGTCAAGTGCACTGTGGGAGGCTCAATGAGGCGATTCCCTTTTGTTTTCATGAAAGCTAATCGACACATCTGCAGGCCTCCTTTCAAACTCAGGAAAGCTTGCGCTTCACAAAGTCCAGTTCAGTAATATACCTCTATTTTGCTTCAAAGCCCTGGATTCAGTCCAAATCTGTGGCTCCAGTTTGTATATGGCTTCAGTGTGTGTTTGAACCTGTTTTTTTGTCATTGGATCAATTTCAGAAAGATTTACCAGCTTCATTTTAGCATACATAAGCTTTCTCTCATCTCACTTGAATTATGCATGTACTAAATGCAATTTTTGTGTGAGGGATGCATCAGGATGTGGTTTATAATGATTGTAGAATGTGCAAAGCACCTAATGATGTTCTGTACAGCTCTCCATTGCAGCGGACATTTGGTTACCGTATAAACTCTTTATTGGTGTATGTAATTCTACCTCTAGGATATCTTCAGCGTGGATCATTTTGATCAAGGTGATGCTAAAGCAAAAGAATGCAAATGGAGAGTGTCATCTGTTTGCTATAATATTTATGAATACTTTGTTACTTCAAACATTTGGCTTACACATCACAGTAAAAACACTTATTTGACACTGAAAGAAGATGATGACGTTCCCACTCGGCTTTTCTATTAAACTGCAAAATCCTGGAAAACAGCTTGAGTGACCAGATGGAAAAGAAAAACATTGAAGTTACTGGTAAACATCCTCAGGAGGAAATGACAATTAACCTTCGCTGTGCGTCTATGCGTGTAGATTATGTTAGCGATTTGGCTTCTCCCTGGGTTTCCACTCCTGAAATGAAGCCTGATTGCTGAGGACCCTTCGATATTTGAGCTCTCCATCCCTCCATGCAGAAGATGAGTATTGGAAAATCTATGATAACTTCATTTACTGAACAGGCTGAATCAATTTTACTTCCAAAACATGACGCAGTTCCCATTGAAGACTGTGATAAGATGGCCTGGCTGAAAATTGAACATTTGGGAAAACAACACCTCGAGAGATGTTTTGAGGTGGGTTAAAAACTCAAAGGCCTTGTTTACCAGCCAAAAAGTCATCAAGACACTTTGGGAGGTTCTCGGTGATTGGCCGAGTTGCTGTAGCGAGTGTGTGTTCATCAATGTTGCTCTGGCGCTCCACTGAGCAAGAGCATGTGTTTCAGAAAGCTAGAAGAAATCCATTCATGACCGCCAAATAATTGATAAGACGAGCCCTATTACATCACATGAGCATAAACACAAAAACATAAATATATTAAAGACAACACTTAAAGTGTTTAAAAGGCATCACAGGGGGAAAACAATTCTAAGAGCACATTGTGCTCACTCCAAAAGCACTTTAAAATATTTCCATGAAGACAAAGTAATCTCCTTTGGCATTAAGGTAGCCTTCGTGTCATTCACTTTAAGAAATCCTTAATAATTTTGCTTTAATGATGTAATTTTATACAGAACGAGCTTTAGAAAGAGGCCAACAGAAAAAATCTGCACACAAAACCCTTCTACCCTGGTAAGGCATCCTGATGTAAACTATGATTTGATGTCAAACAGCTGTCTGAAATCAAGGATGACTGTTTTTTTAAAATGGTTGAAATCTGTTGAAGATTATTTTTTGTGTAATTATTAATTTTATGTGGACCACTGTAAAGCTTAATATGCTGCGTCCACACATGTCGTAATTACCCCAGTCTCGAGATGACAACACGTAACGTTCTGTTTGAAGCTGCCGGGAATTATGCCTTTCTATGGCAACATTATCAACACCTAAAAGACCCCTTTTCTCCAAGTATCGCCGGTTCTGCCACATAAGTCTTGCTTTCCCGCCACGCACACACCTCTCTCTGCGTCGGTTCTGTTCAGCGAGTGGACCAGAGCTTTCAGATATTAGATAATAGATATTCTGTTGCTTCTGACCTGAATATAGCCTGAAATTACAGCACAGCCATTGGCTTTCTTACTTTTTAACTTTGTTTTAACAAGTTGACCAAAAAAAGAATGAAAGGAAGATTAAATTAGTTTCTGAAGCTTTAACAAAATGTCAAGTGTCAAGCAAAAAACGAAGGACAGTTCACATGTAGAATTGATTTGTGGTTGATGTAGTATATAATTACTCCACTGTTTATTAAAATTAAAATACATCATTCATTTAAACACACCTTAAAGGTGCAGTAAGCGACACTGTTGGAAAATGAAATCAGCACCCGAAATCAACACATTTTGAAGCAAAAAAAAAAAAAAAATGCATTCATCCATCATAAAAGTAATCCATACGGCTCCAGGGGGTTAATAAAGGCCTTCTGAAGCAAAACAATGGATTTTTTGTAAGAAAATATCCATATTTAAAATTGTATTAACTATAATTTATTGTGTAACCTCTGAACAGATGCATAACATAATGATGAAAGCGGAAACGCAGAGGATAGAGCAAAACAAAACTCCGGCCACAAATTAGAAGTCTAAAATGATTTTTAAAGACAAATTTTGGAGGATTTCGATATAAGAGAAGAGGAGCTTGAGTTTGTTGCACCCTATACATACTACACCCTATTGTTACTCCTACATACTACATCATACATCGTGTCAGGGGTTACTCATTTGGCACAAGTCGACTTGCGCAGTCATCTACCAGAAGCTGCCGGAAATATGGATATTTTTCTTACAAAAACACATCGCTTTGCATTAAAAGACCTTTATTAACCCCCTGGAGCTGTATGGATTATTTTCATCATGGATGGATGAATTTTTTGGGCTTCAAAATGTGAAGCATTTCACATTCAATTATGTTTTATTAGCTTGTAGGGCTTCATTTATTTATTTTAAATAGGGAAATTAGTTTGGTTGTACTGCTCACTAACATGCAAAAAACTAAATAAAGAATTGTGATAAGATTGAGGCTCACAATGCTGCCTGAAACAAATAATGATGTGACATTTTTGCCATGTCGCCCACCCCTACTTTTAGACAATTAAATTCCCTTACATTTTTATCCGGGCTCTCCAGTATGGTGCTCATTTCTTTGATCTTTGCATAGTGCCTTGAGAAGTACATATGTAGCAGCTTTGGCACGTGTTTGTCAAGACCGTTTTAATAACTTGCTCAGGTCCATCGACACAAGTCTGGTGAATTCTGTGCTGATCTAAAGTAATCACAGAACATCATGAACACAGAAACATGATAATAAAATAATAATAATAATAATAAAAAAAACATCTTATAACACATCGCAATTACACTTTTGACTGTTAACATGTTTCTCACACATGATTATTACTGCCCCTTTTCCAAATAGGTTAGATATCTGGACCATTTCTTATAATATAAATTTAGTTTGTCAGTCTGTTTATAAGACACATTTTCAAATGCAGCCAATCTACCTGCTACCCATTTCTGAAAGGACGAGGCCTTCTCTGACTTCCAGCTCCTAAGAATTATTTCAATCATTAAACTGGTTTGGACCCAGTACCTTATGTGCTTGTCTCTTATTTCATTGTCTGTCCACCTAATACAAACAGTTGAGGACATAGTGAAACAAGAATATCCAAACCTGTGCAGATGTGTTCATGAACTCTTTTCATGAAATCCTGAATTTCTGTACAAAATCAAAGAGCATGAGCTAAATCTACATCCTCAGCCTTACATCTCAAGCGATATGGTGTATCTTTTAACCCAAGCCTAAACAGTCTGGAAGGAGTCCAGTAAAATGGTGCATAATCTTAAACTGTATAAGGCGTACTTTTGCATCTCTAGATGCCATTTTGAGATTTTTTTAAAACTCTGTTCCATTCCTCCTCGTCAAATGTTACACTCTAAAAAAAGGCTGGGTTAAAAACAACCCAAGTTGGGTTGAAAATGGACAAACGCAGTGGTTGGGTTAAACATTTGCCCAACCTGCTGGCCAGTTTTATTTAACCCAACTATTGTTTAAAAATTACTATATGGCTGGCTTAAAATGAACCCAAAATAGGTTGGAAATTAAAAATCAGACACATAATTACTAGAGGCAACAATAATCAAAAGGTGAACATTTATTAATAAGCAATTTAATAAATGTTTATTGTTTAATTATTCATTAAACTTATTAATAAATGTTCGTTTATTAAACACATTAATAAATGTTAATTTCCAACATACTTTGGGTTCATTTTAAGCAAGCAATAAAGTATTTTTTAAACAATAGTTGAGTTAAATAAAACTACCCAGCAGATTGGGCAAACATTTAACCCAACCCCCTTCCCATTTACTGAAATTACCACACAATGAGCGTCTGCTGACACAGGAAGCTGTGTACTAGAACCAAAAGTAGTACAAAGTCAATGTCGTAAATACCGGAAAACTTAGATCTAGATATACCATACTGTTGTCGCAAGTGTTCGAAGGACTTCAGACTACCATTTTCATAAAGGTTGCTTAATATAACAATGCCCTTCTTCACCCATTCTTTCCATAGGAAGGGAGCTTTATTAATACACAATTTAGGGTTTAACCATATACTTGAACAAGCATTTATGTAAGGGTCAAAGCTATGCAGATGGGAAATCTTTATGCATGCAAGTATGAAATAATAGGATGTTTTTTCACCTCTCCAACCAGTTTAATGGACAGATTGTGGAATAGTGAAATCGAATGCAAGACAGATTGTTCAGTTGTGTACCAAGTGGTATTTGTATTGGGAGAGACTGTCATAAATAATTCAGTTTGGGCATACAACTCATTTTAATTACATTGACTTTTCCAGCCATTGACATATGGAGTAGAGCCCATCAATCCATATCGCAGGAAATCTTTTTCATTAAAGGGTTAGTTCACCCAAAAATGAAAATTCTGTAATTTATTACTCACCCTCATATTGTTTCACACCCGTAAGACCTTCGTTCATCTTCGGAACACAAATTAAGATATTTTTTGATAAAATCCGATGGCTCAGTGAGGCCTGCATTGACAGCAAGTTAATTTACACTTTCAATGTCCTGAAAGGTACTAAAAACATGTTTAAAACAGTTCATGTGACTACAGTGTTTCAACCTTAATGTTATAAAGCGACAAGAATACTTTTTGTGTGGCAAAAAAAAACCAAAATAATGACTTTATTCAACAATATCTAGTGATGGGCGATTTCAATACACTGCTTAAGCTTCGAAGCTTTACGAATCTTTTGTTTTGAATCAGTGGTTTGGAGAGTGAAAGTAGCGTGATTTCAGTAAATGAGGCTTTGTTACATCATAAGTGTTTCGAAATTTCAATGGTTCACGTGACTCTGGCAGTTTGATACACGTTCAGAACCACTGATTCGAAACAAACGATTTGTAAAGCTACAAAGCTTCACGAAGCAGTGTTTTGAAATTGGCCATCACATGATATTGTTGAATAAAGTCGTTATTTATTTATTTATTTATTTATTTATTTATTTATTTTGACGCACATAAAGTATTTTCGTCGCTTCATAACATTAAGGTTGAACCGCTGTAGTCACATGAACTGTTTTAAATATATCTTTAATACCTTTCTGGCCGTTTGAAAGTGTAAATTAACTTGCTATCAATGGAGGCCTCACCGAGCCATCGGATTTTATCAAAAATATCTTAATTTGTGTTCCAAAGATGAACGAAGGTCTTACGGGTTTGGAACGACATGGGGGTGAGTAATTAATGACAGAATTTTCATTTTTTGGTGAACTAACCCTTCAAGGGGTCAAAATTATCTCTCACTAAATCATTACAATTTGGGGGAGAAATAAAATGCCTAAATATCTATTGCCTGACTAAGCCCTCCATCATGGCCAACGAATGTCTGCTTCATGCTTCACGAGATATCGTGATTCAACATATGTTTTTAAGTTGAGGCGGCAAATGCTCTTGTTAAGTCAACTTACAAACTAGTTGAGGCAGTGAATATTTAACATGTTAAGTTGAATGAACAAATTCAGACAACTTGCATTGAAACAACTAAACTGCGAAATCCTTTTTTAGCCGATTCATCCATACTTGCTCTTAGTGGTTGCCTGTGTTGCGTAGCGTGTTCGTTATTTTGGGGGCAGCGCAATGAAACGAGGGGTGTGTTTGTTTGGGTGTCAATTTCAAATATCAACTGTGTTTCTCAGAAATTGCTTACTACACCTTTAATGCCACTTTTCTTGAATAAGGAGTTTTGGGACCCTGAGGTCTGACAGAGCAGTATGGAGGTCCCAGGGGGCCCGTTATGAGCCTGGTAGTGTCTTTATCCTGTTGGAGGTGCTGTCTCTGGTTCCCTGGAGCTGATAGTTCAGTCAACAGCAGTTGTTGTTGAACCTATAGATTTTGATAGGTTTCACTCTCATGTTGAAAGATGAGGATCAAAATTAGACTTCAGCGCATGATAGTTTCTCTTGTCTAATGTTTTATATTCATTTTATCTGCCTGGCGGTGCTTTTGTTCTAAGGTCTCCCGTTCAGTTTGTTCTCTTTTCTCATTCATTCTCATGTGTACAATAAATTAGTGTACATAAATTCATAAAGATTGATCTCAGATCCCATCATTATTCTGTGGAGTAAGGTGTACAAACAATCAATAGCAAAACCACTGCCTGATATTAAATGTACTGTTAAAAATGTATTGCACTGTCCAAAAAAAAAAAAAAACCAAAAAAAAAAACAGCAAGATTTATTTTTATCTGGGCAGCATTATATTAAGTTATCCAGAAGAAAAGCAAAAGAAAAGGATAAAACTTATGACTCATGCACTCAATACCAGAAAATTAATGCTAATCCCATAAGTGCATAGCAATAAAACTCTTGGTGAATTTCTATAAATGTGCATTAAAGTAAAGAAGCTGAAGAACTGAAATGTTATTTTACACATGCAAAATGTATTAAGAACAGGCAGAACAGCATTATTTTATATCACTTGCTTAGTCATCAAAACGCAAAGTCAAAAAAAATCAACGCATTCCAATTTTACACTTAAAAAGCAGAGAGAGAATATATGATTAAGAAAAAGTTCTTTCAGTCAAAATCTGATATGAGATTAGTCAGTTTGTCATCTCTATGGGCAGGTCTATCATGAAATTGAGTTATTTCATCAGACATGACTTTTCTGAAAACCTAATTATTTTTTTTTTTTTTTTTTTTTCATTTGATTCATTTGCCTGCATAACATTCCAGATCATTTTTTGTTAATTAACCTCAAGACTTCAGAGTTCAACAAAGGACTTTAGAAATGAGAGATGCTACATTTCAGCATTGACACCAGGATGAATCATATACGGACACAATTGTCACTCGCTTTTGACTAAACATTATGTTTCTTTACAAAAGGTAAACCTACAATAAAACAGAATGGAGAATCTAATGTTTGTAAAGGAGTCCTAGAGTATGGTGTATTGTTTTGGAGCATTAAACTGTGATGTCACAAAGCTGCAGTAGAAAACAAGTTTTGTGTGTGTGTGTGTGTGTGTGTGTGTGTGTGTGTGTGTGTGTGTGTGTGTGTGGCTTGGCGACTATAAATGCTCTTTTTGCAAAAGGGAGGATGTTTTGAGTTCTGAAATGTCAAGGAAATTAAGGAAAATTTTTATTCCTTATGACATGACCTCTTAAAAAAGGCACATGCTGTACCTCTGCCCTAAACAAATCATCAACAGTAAACCATTTAAGGAGATCGCTGAACATTGAGGTGCCAAAAAACTCACATGAAACCCCATTTTCCTCAAACTCACTTTACAAGCCATTAAAAACCTATAACCCACCATCCTGTATCCTTAAACCTACGCAATGGTTGAAGAAGCTAAACACAGGCTGACTAATAGGCTGCATCTCCTGTTCCAAACAGAAGCTTGATCCACCCAAGATAATCACAAGCGGAGGAATCCTGCACGTCAGCCGCTCATATAACAGTATTAAAGGAAACAGTTCACAGAAATTGTACACTCCCAAGCCAAAATTCACGTTATTCAGCACATTTAGTCACTGCCATCAATGTGTGTTCTGGTAGCTCTACTCCTGTTTTGTGGCAAACACACTAGTGTATGCCTGTTTAAGTCATTGGTTCAGTTCTGTGTGTAGTACATTGTGTGTGGCATACATTAATGCAATAGGGGGCCGGGGTTACAGCATCTGCTGATGCTATCTCCTCCACTTCCTGTTGTTAAGGTCTATGCCATGTTCTTCACGTCGCTATCAGTGACCACACATATTGGGAACATGGCCAAACTTTGTAGAACACTGTGAATGTAATAGATTGAGATGATAAGCGGAATGGCAGTGTAGGAACTACCCGCTTCCTTTTTAGGGATTGCTGCAGTCTTATTTTAGAGTGAGAATGTAACTGCAGAATCTGTTAAAATTCACAAAATCTTTTGAATCCAAATAGTTATAAATGGATGTCGCACTGCAAATTTATTTAATTAGTGTTTTGGCACTGAGTTGGTCAAATGTTTTTTGAAAGAAGCATTTATTTGATCAAAATACAGTAAAACCGTGAAATATTACTACAATTCAAAATAACTTCTCAATCTCGCGTGATCCTTCATTCTAATATGCTGATTTGGTGCTCAAGAATTTGGTGTTATCAATGTTGAAAACAATTGTGCTGCTTAAAAGGTTAGTTCACCCAAAAATGAAAATTCTGTCATTAATTACTCAACCTCATGTCGTTCCACACCCGTAAAACCTTCATTCATCTTCAGAACACAAATTAAAATATTTTTGATAAAATCTAATGGCTCAGTGAGGCCTCCATTGCCAGGAAGATAATGAACATTTTCAGATGCCCAGAAAGCTTAAAACCGTTCATGTGACTACAGTGGTTCAACCTTGATGTTATGAAGCGACGAGAATACTTTTTGTGCGCAAAAAAAACAATAAAATAACGACTTTAATCAACAATATTTAGTGATGGGCGATTTCAAAACACTGCTTCATGAAGCTTCGAAGCTTTACAAATCTTTTGTTTCGAATCAGTGGTTCGGAGCGTGTATCAACTGCCAAAGTCACACCCCCCAGTGGTGAACCATTGAAATTTTGAAACACTTATGACACAACGAAGCCTCGTTTACTAAAATCTCGTGACTTTGGCAGTTTGATACACGCTCCGAACCACTGATTCAAAACAAAAGATTCGTAAAGCTTCGAAGCTTCATGAAGCAGTGTTTTGAAATCGCCCATCACTAGATATTGTTGAATGTTTTCAGAGAATCAATCTTGAATTCCTGTTATTTTTCTTACCCCAAGTCTTAATATTTTGCAAGTAAATGTATTTTGGATGCTTATATGTACATTGCATTCATTAAAATAATAATAATAATAATAATAATAATAATGTCTCCTGTACATTTCTCTTCACTGTTGGATGGGATGTTCAGATATTTTACTGAAAAACAAGATTTTTTTTTTCGCAGTAAGAAAATAAAGCTTCATCACTACAATCTGACATGACACTTCACACCCAATCTTTATGACTGATGAAGCCGAGCACTCCCAGCACTTTTCTTTGAATGTAGCATCCCTGTCTCACATTGTATGATAAGTGCTAAAGATAGATGCACATGCGTTCCCTTGAGTTCCATCAGCTCCCTTGGCATATAATGCACCCCATATATACGGTCAAAGTCTTACTTCACATTGTGAAAACCTCTGATGATTCATTCAATTCCTAATACAGTGTGACACCTCAGGAATTATTAATGGCTGATACAGGACAAGTGTGAAAGCATCATGGATTCCACTTGAGGGAATCAACCTTCGATACCCCTCTAGATCTTAAGAGGTTAAAACAGTGGTGTTGTGGGAAAATCTTGACATTTTCTTTGGCAGTGTACTGCACCTGAATAATAAAGAGCCTGAAATACATTATAACTTTTGCATTGTTCAAATACAGCTAATTTGAATGTACATTAGTCACATAAAATTAGCAAAAATCTTTGGGCTCCATGCAGAGTTATTCCATGATTGCATAGCAATGAATGTCAAAAAATAATGAAGTCACTTCAACAAAATCTAAAAATGAGCTAAGTTTGAATTTTTTTTTCATAAGGTCCATGAGGCAATGTGAAAAGTATAATGTGACACGGCTCACTAATACGCCAGTCCTGCTGGGAACCTTGGCTGCGTTTTCATACCATTTATTGAGAGTGCTGTGACACTCTGACGTTGATCACATTAATGCCCTGCTTTATATTGTCAAAAGGCACAGCAGCTTGTCCAATTCCACATCCAAAACATCTGTTAAAACCAGTAGTGAGTTTGGCTTTAGACTCAAAGGATCTGTATACAAAAATAAAACATTTCAATCGATGTAAAATCAAGCTTTGCTAATTCTGGAGGTGCTCCGTTTTAAAATTCAGTTCTCTAACCTGATATAACACTGATCCAAACAGTCTTGGCTTGCGGTGGGTGGGATGAAACTATTGTAGGATCAATCATCCTTTATGCTGCCCTCACACTGAAGCATAAAATGACCCAGTTTCCATTTTGTTCTTCATGTATTGGCACAAAGGGGCTGTTCAGCTGTACACTTCAACATTCTGAAATTGTAGTCCCACCATTTTGTTTGAAACCTCCAGTGTCATACAGTACTTGTAAATAAAGGTTTGTCCATGAAATGGCTACTATACAAATGTGTTTATTAGTGGTGCTTGCTGTAAGGCAAAGCACTCAATTATTATTTCACATGCTTATGATTATTATAGATTCCATTCAAACTTTGGTGTGTAACCACACCATTTGTCGTAGACCCATAAATGAGGTGTCAAATCATGCGGTTTATTGAAGAGAGGTGTGCTATGACTTTTATAAGCGATCGGGCATTCTATGTTCATAAAAAATTGGGCGAAAAATCTCATAGACTTAACATTGCGACAAACTTTGATGGCTCATAGCTCCGAGCGAGGATTTTGTAGAAACGTGATCATCATGGAGCTATCAAGCCACGCCCTAGCAACCATTTTGAGCACCCTAGCAAGTTCCATAGACTTCCATTCAAAGAGATCGAAAGGGATTTCTTTGGATAGAAGTGTCACAGAAACATGAGGGTGGGCTTGTTTGACTCGAGGCAGCAAGCAGCCAATCACAAATCACCTTCACCACTTCCTAGACATGCCCTAGCAACCACTGTCGAGCACCCTAGCTACCCAAACATGGGGGTTCACTCTTTTGACTCATGCTAGTAAACAGGGCTTCCAACATGCTACACATGCTAGCAGCGAATACCTACATGTTAATAGCGATTAGCTAAGTGTTAAAACGTCAAAAATGCTAACTAAAACATACAAGCAACATACTAATCATGTTAGCATCATGCTAGCAACTTGTTAATCATGTTAACATCTTGCTAAAAACATACAAGCAACATACTAATGTTAGCATCATGCTAGCAACACACTAATTGTGTTAGCATCATGTTGACAACATGCAAATCATGATAGCATTATGCTAGCAACATGTTAATCATGTTAACATTATGCTTGCAAAAGAAAGGTTAACACTGCTTTTTCCAGAAAAAGCATACTAAATTTATAAAACGTGTACACTGTTTTTCAAGTTTTATGAAGTCATACGAGAGTTTTGTGTGAGAAAAAAACCCAAGTACTGAAAAGCTTCTCCTTGTGAACCAATAGCATCAATCCTAACTCAACTGAGATTTGAGTCACTGTATGTTTTAAATAATTAATAAATTGTGTATATTTATTTGTGCATATTTCTGTAGGTTTTGGGTGAACTGTCCCTTTAAGTTGTGGTGTCAGTAAATTATGTAGGAACAAGATACATATGGGTAGCACATCTTCATGAACTAAATAGCCTGGGGGACCAGGTTTCTGTCAGTGTCTGTTCCAGTGATGATTTTCCTTTCAATCACCTTCTGCACCAGTGGTGTCGCTTGCTCCTGCAGACTTCATGTCACTGACTTGTTTCAATAATTCACATACAACCAGCTGCCACGCTTTGATTTCACGCATTAAGCATCCCTGTTGTTTTAGTGTAATCGTGATGAGCTTCACAATTCATGTGTGCACAGAGTGTGCGATGTAGTTTAGGTCAGGTTTTCAAAAAAAAAAAAAAAAGAAAAAAAAGGATGTTTGCATCACAATTGTGGCTTTGAATAATAACTTTGGGGAGAATAAACACAGGCAATTCAGGGATTTGCTGTTCCTCCTCAGAGATGAGTAATGTGTTTCTCTCTTTACACTGATCCTTATTGACTAATCCTCTGTTTGTGATCATTTAATTTTGCTTGTAGCTCAAGTGGCCAGAGCCCTCTAACCTTTTAATTTACCCTTGCTGCCTGGCAAAAATGATAATAATAATCATTTTCTTGATGAGGATTATTATCTTGTTTCTAGCAAGAAAATCTAAGCATCCTCAAAACAAGATTAATGTACTTGAGAAGCATAAGATAATACAGTAAGACTTGTTTTCAGAGAATGTACTTTGTATTACGTCTATTATTCTTACCCCACTGACAATTTTATTTATTTTTTTAAGGGGAAAATAGGGGATAGAATATACCGTTCGTACAGTATATAAATCATTATGTCTTTGGAAAGTCCCCATAAAACATGGAAACCCAACATCGATTTTTATTTATTTCCTGTCATCTTGATTCACTCACCATCATGTAAACTATTAATTGGGATCTGACTTTTTTTTTTTTTTTTTTTTTTTTGTGAGGGTGGAGAGGACTACGGATTGAAATATTAAAAAAAAAAAAAAAAAAAAAACTGCATACCTTTTGCAGAAGAACATTTTGGTCGTGCTTTGGCTCTACGTGCATGTGCGGATGAATATGGTCAACCTACTGCTCATAAAACATTCACAAAAAGGCTTAAGAGATATAAAAAAAAGTAAAGGCTTTGGATATAACTAGTTTAGAATGGAAAGGATCTCAAGCTGAGTAGCTGAAGACGTTATTGTAGATGTATTACACATTAATAGACATGGTACTTCCTTGAATATAAATTCCAGTACAGAACTACAACAACCATAATGAAATGACCCTTCACAATAGGTAATGCTTTACAATGAACTCTGTTAAAGAGCTACATATGGCAGTTTATCTGTTCAATAAAATACCTTATACTTTAATAAAAACACTATCTATGCGCCACTTTTACATGTCAAATCCCTCAATTCTCACCATCTCTGAAAGCCAAGCCAATGTTGATTCTTGTTTTATTACAAGCTCTGTCATGTTCTCTTTTTGCCAACTAACTCTTCATTGTTTGCTGTTTTTTTTTTTCTTTTCTTTTTTTTCTTTTTAAACGGGTGATTCCTCTGAGGTTTGAGATTTAGTGTGTTCCATGTCAGCCTTTCTCACTTGTTGTGAAAACTAACCTATGCCACTCCCACATCAAAGTAGCCGGAGCAACTTTTCTGTGTTTATGGATATGATGAGACACGGCGAGAGTGACGTAGGCCTATGCAATTTCCTGAAAACCATCCCGCCAAGTTTAAAATATAAACACTTATAGTAAGCTTAGTAAACCAGGAAAAACATGTTTTGGAGGAAGAATTGATGATGTACTGACTTATTATTTAAATTTTATTAATTTTAAACAAAAAAAAAGTTATGTAGGGCTACTGTAGTGAACATTTAATTAATTGGATCATAAATTAGTCCTCAATCATTTGCATCTTCACCCCATCAGATAGACCTATTTAGTCAATCTTCCAGTTTTGAGTTGCTACTTCTTAGGTTTGCTTTTAGTGTCCAGCAGAACTGAGCATAAAGAAGCATACCAAAGATTGACACAAATATTATTAACAACAGACCAGATGCTAGATTTGGTGTATTTCAAAGCATTGATATCAAAGGGTGAGCGATTTCTTTCTCTTTTCTGTTATCAAGCCAACCTACATTACAATATATTTTTACAAGATGATATTCTACCACCTCTCAGATGTGAAGAAACTCTCACCCTTTATGTCCACTTATCTCCTAACACAGACAGGTTCCATTTGGGAAATTGGGATGAGCTGAGGACACCGTACTCCTCTTAAATCCTCATTTATAATTGCACATCCAGGACTTTCTATGTGTTTAACTTTAGCCCAATGGTTTAATTACAAATTTAGTCTCATATTACCACACTTCCTTAGATTTGAAACAGAGTGTCTGTACAGAGGATAAAGTCACCTTTTGATGAAACCTATAAAAGCTAGGAAAATATTTTAGACAACCATAACAAGATGTGTGACACAATAGCGCAGGTGTTTCAGAGCAAAAAAAAAGAACAATAATTAGTCTTTACTGTGACTAGCTGCTGAATCGCAATACAATTTTATTCCCTGCATAATCTTTCAGAACTCTCTCATCTAATTTATTCATTACAGTCAATTTTTAGCTTCAGCATGTAAATAATTAAGGAATAATGTACAGTCAGCTGGTCATTACTGGTAAATAAACCTGACAGAGAGTTCTACATTTTGCTATACTGACTGGCTGTCTGTACATTATACCATATTTCTTATTATATGACTCCTTAATAAAAAAATCATATATTGATGTGTGTATTTTATTTATTTTTGTGACTTGTAGGGCCTATAAAATAGTCGTCCATTGAAACAGAAAACTCTAAGACAAACACTGCAACAAAATTACAATATCAATTAATATTATCTGCAATCTAGGTTACTTTATCTATGGACTAGTTATTTAACACATTTAGCTATAAAATAAGATTTCCCTCTATTTTAAGTTCTCTCTTTTTAAGCTCTTTGTGTCTCTTAATGGTTTGTTGGTTTTCTGAGTGACATTTTCATTATCTTGCTTTATGCAGGGTCTCATGAGCTTATAATCAATCAAAATGTTTATATTACTTTCATAATATAAAAGTAATATAAAAGTTTCGAAAAATGGTAAGTGAGAAAAAATAGAGAGACTGCAGAATATTGCAAGAGACACTTGTTATATTACCATGTACAACAGCTGAATATACAGTTTAATGGTCACTAAATATTACATCAATTAATGCTGCGATTGACCAATCAGAATCAAACATTTCAGAGAGCTGGGAAATAATTTACCTAAAACAATAGCAAATTAACGGGATAGTTTGATAGCCCCAAAAATGAAAATTGTCATAATTTACTTACACTTATCTCAGTCCAAATGTCGGTCTCGGTCCAAAAACTTTATTTTCTGCAGAACATTTTTGAAGGATATTTGAAACAAATGTTGGCAACCAAACTGTTCTGGTGACCATTGTCTTCCATAGCATGGACAAACAATTTCTATGTCCCACAGAAGAAAGAAAGTCAAACAGGTTTGAAACGACAGGAGGTTGAGTAAATGATGACAGAATTTTAACTTATGTATAAACTACCCCCTCAATGACGCAAAATCCATGGGAAAAAGCTGACCTAGCTTTAAAATTGATAGCTTGACCAACAATAACCCAGACATATAATCTGCGCATAAGGGGTCAAGTGAACAGTTTCCATATCCTTCTATATTCTTCCATATCTGTAGAACAGCAAATACAGCATAAGGTTGCATTAGAAATAGATAGACACAGTAAGACTATAGTACCATAGTTTAAGATGGGGGGAGGGGATCTCAAATGAGATCCCAAAAAATGTCTTTGTTTGGAATGTGTACACAGCTGGTTTTGAATGACATTTGTATAATTGTGCATATCACTTTTTAAAATCTTATAAGGAAGTCCAGCTGATACATGGAAACTTGTTTGACTGCATACAAGGTCATTCAATTTCCTAAAATGTAAACAGAGACAAACACAACAGCTAAACAAAATTGGCAGCACAACTCAAAGACACCCTGTGCTCTGTATCCCAGGCTCCGAGCCAATTTCTTTCAACTGCAATTTCGACATTGAAAACACTACAGCACGTCCACTCTGTGATAAACACACATTCGTTTGGCCTGCAGCGAAATGACTGGAGGCTTTTCTGGGTATTTGATTTGGCATGGTGCAAGCGTACACAGGAGATTTCACCAAGCGGTGAGAGTAATGAGAGAACAACAATAAATATATGCTCTACAGGCGAAAACACACTGATGGTCAGAGGAGAGGACAAGTGTCACTAGAGGCAATTAGTGGGCAACAGTAAGCTGTTTGTGAAATCAGAGGTCCGGCTGTAATAGTAAGGCTGCTAGCATGACCTCTGCTTGATTAGTGGTGTGTGCCGGCCAATTCACACTCTCTGCATGCTTTTTCACTGCTACTATCCCTTGTGAATCCACTTGGGGTCATCCTAGGTCTGCGTAAAAGAAAAATAGGCGAGGTAATTTATAATACGAGCCACTGGCTTTTTACATCACGCTGATTCTATTAATCTCTTGCCCCTCTAGGTTATGGTTTCTAAGCATGCTCACTTGTGTGCAAGGGAGGAGAGGTGGCCGAGGACACGCTATTCCCAAAAACAAGAGTAAAAGCATACAGAACCCAGATGCTGAAGAAAAAGAGGCTGTGACTCATCAGGCGACGAATTTCCGGGATCAAGCCTGTCTTGACCTGTGTACTGCTGTTGTTACGATAACAACAGCTTGATAGAGCCAGATTCTTCGTAGATAGTTGGGAAGGCACTATGGCAGACCTTTTAATAGATTATAAGTGATGTCTGTGAAGTGCTTCAGAGAGTATTGCAAAGGAAAAAATGCATCTATTTGTAATGGTTTTCACCGGCATAACTGCCTGCACAAGTATGGCACGGTTTAAAATGCCTGCTTGTCATGGATTTGCTCATATGAGATGCTATTTGAAAGCCTAAAAACAGTATTTTTTTTGCATAATAATAAGGTATAAACATTGTTGAGACAGCTATGAATATAAAAGCTCAAATGCGTCTTCTCTCCACAGGAACTACAGAGGCTAAGTGTGCCAGGCGTGTCTTGGCTTATGAATATTAATTACATTCACCATAACTGATTTGCTGAAAGACGTTGGTAGGAGAGCGTTAGCGCATTCTTTCAGCAAATTGCTAAATTAGTCGAGCAGCAGAGGCTTTTTGCTTGATATTAAAGTCATTGTTGTTCACGGCTAGCTACAATTTTGTTTTATTCACACCGCAGTCAAGCACAATGTAATGAACTGAAAGTGAGGGGGAACCAATTTGGCCATTTATAAAAGTTGTAATCATTGCTACGCCCCTGGTTGCAATGCTCATGAACATGATTATGCAAATCATCAAATGAAATGGCTGTCACTAATATATGAATGTTCTAAAATAGGTCAAACTTCATTGTCATAAATCCTGGTTTACATCCAAAACAAACAGCACCAACAAACAGATCATCAAGGAATAACCTGAGATTAATTTAATAGTTATTTGATTATAGAGTATATCTGAACCCGTCAGAACCCGAAAGACTAATTCGCCACTGGTTCCTTCAAAATTTTCCTATTATAATAGGTTTTTTCAATGTATCTGTAAAATAAAGCCTGTGGTAAATATAACTTGACGATATTTTACAACGTAAATTACACACATCCATATCGAACGTGTCTGAGTGCATGCAGTGTACGTTGTAGAACAAAACATCAAAGTATCGTCAAGTTATGTTTACTATGGCTTTATTTTACTCATAAATTGAAAAACCTATTATAAAACCCCATAGGAAAATCTTGAAGGAACCAGTGGCGAATTAGTCTTGAAGATTATATAACAGTGCATCAAAGCTGGGTCATCACTTAAAATGTTGCCCCTGATTACTGTATCTGAGATAAGCAGCTTTTATTTCTTTAAAAAAAAAAAAAATAAGTACGTGGCAGTTTTGTTGTTGATGTTTTTTCAAAGAGAGTGTGTTGGGAGACTGAGGTATGGACGTTTTAAAGCCTTGGAAGTGATGCTTCAATGGGCAGTACTTTAGATGTGAATCCTTTTTGGATGACACAGATCAATGTGAAACAGTTTGCTGCTTTTGACCTTATGCTTCAACCATCTTCCTTTTTACTTTGATGGATGCAATTATTTTTTGGATACACGAATCAAAAGTACACTTGACTATATTATAGGCTTAGATCATGTATGGATCCATTTTAAATTACTATTTTTTAGGTCCAGTTTGGGCCAAATTAAAATTGTCGCAGGCAGAAGTATGCAAAGTTCAGCAGTAGCAGGGTATGTTTCCCGCTTGCTATATCATATGACTTAAGGCTTTAATATATATATATATAATATTAATTTAAGCATCAAAGCTGTGCTGTGATGAGAGGCCTTCCAAGGTGATCAAACATGTCTACAAGGCAACAGCTCTGACTTGGTTTCCATTATAGATTTATTATGGACTTAATTTGTGGCCGGAATAAACATTAGAGCTCTACTAAAGGTTGTGATTGGCTCTCAGGGATGCATAAAAAATAAACTGTATTAAACTTTTAAATGGTGCTAGAGGGCAGTATGGTGTTAGGTTGTGCATATCACTCAGCCATTAATACTAAAATCAAGTCTCTCTCTGTTTCTCTTGGGCTCTCTCTTTCATTTTCTCCTTTTCCTTTAAGCCTATAAAGCAGGAAGAAGTGTTCCTCTTTCTTTCAAGCTTTTCCTTTTATGTTTTTGTAAACCTTTGAAGAACCTGTTTCGGTAAACAAACAAGCAGAGATGCACGTAGAGGCTTAAAATTGCAAGGAGACGTGTTCACAGCCAGTATTCCAGTGGGGTTTTGGGTACAGATTAAGTTGATACACGAGTGCTGATCAAGAAGTGACTTTAAGGGTGAAAAAACACTAATCTCAATAGTTTCTCAAAGCTAAAGTGCAAAATAAGACTTCTGTTTCTCAGAATTTTCCCCTTGAGAAAACTGTGCTGATCTTATGTGTCTCCTCCAGAGTTCTCAGCTCTGTCACAAACTGCTCAGATTTGCCAAGATACCAGAGTCTGCAATTGGCAGTGAGACATTTCAAAATGGACAATTCTTATAAAAGACCAAATTATCTGTGATATGCTATCCAAACTGATTTTGTAGCTCTATATTCCTATCATATGCCATACTGTCTCATTGGCTTTTTTTAAGGACAATTTTAGGAGAAACACATTAAACTTAAATGTGGAGTATATAATATTTATGCTACTCTCATGACTTTTCATTAAAAAAAAAAAAAAAAAAAAAAAAAAACGTATATAATTCATTTGTATGTTTTCGTATGGTCTGCTTACAGCCCACAGATGGCTAGGTTTAAGGGTATGGGTATAGTGTCCCTTGCTTGCTTACTATTTTATAAAAATTGCATGTTTTCATGAAAATCACATCATATAAAGTTTTACAAATCATAACATAGTTATGTTTTCTCATGAGATCAGGTTGGTGCCACCATAAAATAACAATATAATTGAAAAATAATGACTTTTAAAGTTTAAAGTTGCAAACACTTCCCCACCATCCGTTGCTTGGAGAAAGATATTGTCCCGCCCCAAACTCATGCCATTGGTTGAGCCAATGTTGTTAAAATATTAAAGTTACATTTGGTTGTCAGTAGTGCAGCATAAATTACATGCTTCACCTTCAAGCTGCATAAAAGACGCATAAATGAGATCTCCAATAATGTTACAGTAAGCTATGCCAGAGCAATTCAGTTTTCCTCTAGGTGACTGTGGAATCAGAGCAGCAGACAACGCAGGAATATGACACCAAGGCTCAAACTAATTAGGAAGGGTACTAGACAGGCACAAAAACCTCTCAGGCCACATCATAACTTTAACCACCTCTTTGCTGATTTAGTCATTAAAGAAGTGCAGGGTTAATGGTGTCTCCAGACACTCTAGAGTTGCAAGGGAAAGATTGTTGTCAGCAAATGCGGTGTCCTGACACAAGGCACTTCGTCAAAGTCATAACACACGTGACTCTCCTTGACATTCCATGTACCTGAGAACACTATGTTCATGAGGTGATTTCCTGCTGTCAATCAACCCCAGCAGAGACGGCACCGGGCCAAGCACTTCTTCACCAGATGAACGTCTGCAAGAACAATAAATCTCGATCAAGAGATGCATGTCATGTATTTATGTAGTGAAGGATTTGCTAATCTTTCAGATGTTGAACGTTTGCCACAGTTTTACAGACACTGTCCAGGTTTCTATGGACAAAGTGTTCCTACTTCTGCTGCTTTTCTCATCCCTAGATTAAAGTCTCCTAAACTCTCCCAGCCTGTCAGGTTTAATTTTGAGAGTGTGCCTAAGTTTGAAGCATTGTGTGAATATGTGACAAAAGAAAATGGGCATAAAAAAACTGACTGATGAAATAGCATTTAATCATTTAGTAGACGCTTTTATCCAAAGTGACTTTCAAACTAACGTATCTTTGATTAACACATATCTTCACTGAGTCTGTGTACACTTAAAACGTTAAGGCTTCACATCATCTCAAAGGTTCAATCATACTATGATTGATATATAAGCTTATGCTCTATACAGTAAAGTTGAGTGAACGTTCTGAGATGATGTGCAGCTTTGATGCTTCAAGTGTTGCAACAGCATATTAAATGAGTGATATGTCCAAATTCACAGTACTCATAAAACTGAAAAATGTCCCCAGATGACCAACTATTTGATTTCATACAAAGTTACAGTAATGGTGTTTCAGTTTCTGAATGAAGAGATTCTTTTTAACAAATCGGTTGAATGAATGATTCAATGACTCAAACAGCTGCTTGTTTGTTCGAAATGATTAAATTAATGCTTCATTGACCTATAAATACAGTGACATCACTGTTTTTTCCAGAGCTGCTGTATAGTTAAATGAACTATATTAATAACTAATGATTTTTACAATGGAAATGAATAAATACTGGACATTGACACTATTTTCTTCTAGAGCTGCTATACAGCCAAAATTATGTTTCCTACCATCACTATAAAGCTGCTTTGAAACAATCTGCATTGTAAAAAGTGCTATATATATAAAGGTGACTTGTATGGAATTAAATAATCAATTATTATTATTATTATTATTATTATTATTATTATCATTTACAATGACCATTAAATGAATGAAAACTCATTCACAATAATTGAATAAATAGGTTTTTTGGTTGGACAGATGCCTTATAACAAACTTGAAACTATTTGTTTGTTTTGTTTATTCAAATTACAATAATCAAAAGCATGTCTAATCAGTTAAATTTAATATTAATTATGATTATGGATTGATTATGGAAATAGATTATGATTATGGATTAGATAAATTGATTATGGATTAGATTAACAACTTATTTTTATCATTAATAATTTATTAAAACTTTTAAGAATAATAGAGTCCTATGAATTTTTTTATTCCATATTTATATGATGTTACACTCTAATGATACACTCTAAAAAAAAATGCTGGGTTAAAAACAACCCAAACTGGGTTAAAAATGGACAAACCCAACAACTGGGCTGTTGCCCAACTTGCTGGGTAGTTTTATTTAACCCAACTATTGTTTCAAAATTACTTGTATTGCTTGCTTAAAATGAAGCCAAAATATGTTGGAATTAAAATTAATATGCTGGGTTAAAACAACCCAATTGCTGGGTTTGTCCATTTACAACCCATCTTAGGTTGTTTTTAACCCAGCATTTTTAGAATGTACCATGATATACCGAAAAAATCCTCATCAATCTGACAATCTGTCTAGAATGCAGATTCAGGAATGGAACATTGTACAACTACAGTAAGAACAAGTATATTAGTCAGTAGAGTCAGACTGTCAGATCCCACATAGCCTTCAATGGCTGACAGCACATCAAATTAAAACAGATTAGTGCAACTGGACTTATCAGTTTGTCACCATCAGTTACATGACAACCCGAGAATCAGGCAAGAAACCAGCCATTCTCCTGAACCCACTCCCACATCTCTGTTGATCAGGCTGAACACTGTTATTATAATTACAGTGCTCTACTTTCCAGCCAGACGAACACACTCAACTTTGCATTGTATTCATGCTGTTCAGTTTATGACTCAACTGTCATTTTCTCCTACCTTTCCCATGTATCCCTTCCCGATGTCCTCCAGATGTGACTTTCACAGGAGCCACAGGAGACCGGCACAGCTTCTATTAATCTGAGAGTGATCTTGGAGTCCAAGCAGAAACAGGCCTTAAATATGAGCTGCCTTTGACATAAGGGTTACGATGATCTTTACTCTGGCCCTCAGAGGCGAGAACAGCTAATTTGCTCAAGAGCAAAAGGGTTGACCTACAAATAATTTTCTCTGCATCAAATGACAAGCTAGTCCAAAATGCTAGAGCTGTGGATGGTGTTTGCCGTGTGCACCAGAGCGTATTATCAACTTGCATTGCCCATCTATCTGAAAGGGCAAAAATTCTCTAAACCTCATTTCCAGCCCTTTGAACTTTATTTACCAACCGAGGCAATGTGCCATCATATGAACCTGGCTATATTAAAGTCAGAGATATGACTTCCTGAGGATTCCAGATCGGATTCATACCGTTGACTCCAGAAGACTTGAATATTTCAGCTGAAATGGTGCATTATAATTCAGTCCCCCCCGCCCCTACATTCTTGATGGAGTCAAATCCTAATGTGTTCTTTGATAAGCCCATGTGCCATTGATTACATTGAGGTGGCGTTGGCATACTTATGAATGAGTGCTCTGGCATTTGCTCTGACCTCTCAACACTTCACGGTTTCCCATTAATTGAGATAGTGCTGTGGCACATTTGCACGGACTCATCGCATGATGGAGGAGACTGGCATTAATTTTGCTCGTGTTAACTCAACATTGAATCACACCAACTGCCACATGAATACAAATGCTGTATGCAAATCGCAGTGGAGAGTTTTAGCTCCTTTATAATCATAGAAATGATTATAAAGGAATCATTTCTACGAATCATTCCCCCCCCCAAAAAAAAAACTCATGGTAAAACCTTACAATGAAGTGTAGTTCATTAACATTAGTTATAGTCGACATGCCATGGAAATTCACTATGATTTATTTTCTACACGCATCTTAATAATCTTATTCTGAACAGTTTTCAATTTTTTTGACTGCATAATTTTCATCAAAAACTCAATCTTCTGGTGAAACAATAGATTTGGATGGATCTGCCTCCATCCGATCAACAACCGATGGATAGAAATCCTTGGCCTACGTTTTTCTTATTTTCAATAATCCGTTTCACATGAATATGTCACAATATGGAAGAAAAGATCCATTGCGACCTCCGTTACATCACGTTTTACAGTATTTATTTATCTAGGTAAATATTAACCTAACCTAATCTCATACAATTGTAATATTTAAAGTTAAATTTATTAGTTAATATATTTTGAACAAACATGAATTAACAATGAACAATATATTTCTGAATTAACATTATAGATTATTAAATTCTGTAGAATATTGTTAATTATTAGCTCATGATACATATCGCATTAACTCACGTTAATATACTAAACCTTACAGCGAAGTGTTAATTGTTTTTGCTCCCCCTCCCCCATGAAAAAGGTTTGTGATAGAATATTTGGGGAAAAAAAAGGAAAATTTTGTTTGCTTCATAACTCAGCAGATATGGGAGTATTCTGTATAAAGTTCATTCTAAATCCATGCCATCTCAACACATCCTTCAGCACTAGAGTCGTAAACAGGCTATGAATGTGGATTCCTCTCTGAAAGGGTAACATATCATTGTGAAAAACCGAACAAGGCTGGCTTTCTTTCATAAAAGTGCCGAAAACTCCCAGGTATGTATTAAGTACCTGCTGAGAATAGTCTTTTAATTTTTTTTTTTAAAGGGAATGACCTTTGGGACAAAAAACGCCATCTTTAAAGTAAAGGACTTGTCACAGGGCACTACACCCACTTTGGCCAGCTCTGACTTTTTCTGCCAATCAAGACTCGGTCTGTGCTTTCTATGAGAAATCAGTGCTGCAAAATGTTTACTTTGGATCACCAAAGTGGAGAAAATTTTGATTGCATCGCTAACAGGAACCTGACAGAAGGGAAGGGTAAATTGCCTCTGTCAAAAAACATTTACCTTAAACATGTTTGCTAAAAATGTCTGCAGATTTCATTTTGTGAGAGCAGCTTGTTATTGTACATGTTCTGTGTTTCATCTCTTTATTTGTTGACACAGAAACACAAACGTGTAATACGAATCCTCATGTGTGTCAATCTCTTGTCTGCTAGCTGAATGAATGAGCTCAGGTAGTAGCTCATTAGTCATTTACAAATACCACATGCACACACACACATTTCCAGAATGCCTCCTCACAATGCTTTCCCCCCAACCAATCTCTCTCTCTTCTTTCTCTCTCTCCTTTCCTCTCTCCCTCATCTCCCCTCCCACTCTATGCTAGTGTGTGAGTAGCTCTCTCTCTCTCTACCCCTCGCAGGCACGCACTCTGTCAGTGGAGGAGAGGGTTTCGAAATCCAGCTGTAGCTCAAAGTGATCGCCTCCTTGGGCATATCCATCTAAGAGGATTCTGCCCTTTTTCCCCTCGTACCACTTTCTTTTGCTGTTCTGAACCTGTAGGATTTCTTTTTTTTATCTGCCACTCAGGTTAGTGATATAGTGAGTGTTCTGCTGAAGAATAACAGAAGTTTTTCTTACATGGCTGAAGCACCTGCCTATCTCATTTATGCTTTTTTATTGACGTGATCTGTGTGTCCTAACACACAACACAGCTTAAGTAATTCCTTTTTGGTCTACTGGAATTGTTTTATTTTGCCATAAAGGGTTTCTTGCTGACAACGTGGTAGGAATCCCTGAGTAAACTCTTCGGAGAGACCATGAGTTGGACTCATTATAAATGCTAAACGTCTGTCTGCTTGGAGCTACGCCATCTGTGGAATTCAATCAAGGTAAAGCATTATTTTTTCTTCTTGTAGTGATATTATGTTTGACTCTGGATGTCATTTGTCCGAAATGCCTTAACTGTTGTGTGGGTGCTGGGACTAGTTTCAGATATTAAATATTTCATTTGATGCTTAGGTATTAATCATGTGATAGATATAGTTAATTAAAATCAGCTGACTTTAAAGCGATTATATCAAAAAGTGGGAAAGTTAATCAACCTCTCAACCTAATTTTTCGTTGATAAGAGTGGATTTTTTTTTTTTTTTTTTTTTTTTTTTTTTTAAGAATTTAAGGCACACTAAAATATATATAACCATATATATATATACACCATAGGTTATCATATTTTGTATATTATTATTTTAAAATAATTATTTTATTAACTTACAAAACAAGGCTTTAAAAAGAACTCAGGGCACATTAACCCATGTCTAAGCTTGTATTATATGTTAAAATGTTATTTTATACTAATTTTAAATAATTATTTTATTAATAACTTACAAAACAAGCCTGTAATCAGAATTAAAGACATATAAAATGTTTGACCTAATATACAGCATGTGTTAAAATATTAGGAATTAGGAATTATTAGGTACACAAAAAATCTGTATCATCAGATTAAAATATGAATTTGATTTCTTTTTTAATCATTTTATTCATATTTGCAAAAGTGTTGCAACTTACTTTTTAACCACTTTTGACCATTAATTCCTCTCTAGAGATGACCACTGTGTCAATGGAGCCCATAGTGGCGATGGTGGAAAAGATTTCCAATGTCACCGAGCGTCCAGTAGAAGCTTCTACTGAAGACATGGCTGCCACCTTCACCATTGGCACCATCCTGTCCCTAATGTGTCTTGTGGGTGTGTCTGGAAATATCTACACGCTCGTGGTCATGTGCCACTCCATGCGCTCGGCTGCATCTATGTACATCTACATCATCAACCTGGCTCTAGCTGATCTGCTTTACTTGCTCACGATTCCATTTGTGGTATGCACTCATTTCCTGAAGGGATGGTACTTTGGAGACGCCGGGTGTCGGATCCTCATCAGCATGGACTTCCTTACCATGCATGCCAGCATTTTCACCCTGACAGTTATGAGCACAGAACGTTACTTTGCTGTACTCAAGCCTCTGGATACAGTCAAACGCTCTAAGAGCTACCGAAAAGCCATCGCCTTTCTGGTGTGGACGGCCTCGCTGATTCTCACCTTACCCATGATCATCGGCGTCCAGCTGATGACGGAGAGCTCCAAGCCAATGTGTCAACCCACCCTGAGCCCTCTCTCGTATAAAATCTACATCTCCTTTCTCTTTGGCACGAGCATTGTGGCTCCAGGGGTGATAATCGGGTACCTATACATACGCCTGGCACGAACTTACTGGATCTCCCAGACTGAGACTTTCAAGCAGACCAAGAAGCTCCCAAACCAGAAGGTCCTGTATCTGATCTTCACCATTGTGCTCCTGTTCTGGGCCTGCTTCCTGCCTTTCTGGATTTGGCAGCTTCTAGGTCAGTTCCAGCCCGCGCTGGATCTCTCCACCAAGGCCAAGCGCAACATTAACTATCTGACCACCTGTCTGACCTACAGCAACAGTTGCATAAATCCGTTCCTCTACACCCTGCTCACCAAGAACTATAAGGATTACCTTCGCAAGAGACAGAGGACTTGGACGGCTGGCAGCTACCTCAACCGAAGGAACCGCTTCCAGCGGTCGCCCCGTCGCTCCTTGTCCTCCAGCAGTCAGCAGTGCACGGAGAGCTTTGTTCTTGCACATACTTCTCGCACCAACAATAGCAGCCTCTGAGGTAGGTCACTGACCTTGTCTTTTTGGCCTTCTATCGGAACTACATGCTGTTTTCCAGACAATCTAAGTCGATGTGAAAGATAAAAATCCTGTCTGAATAAAACCAAATTTTTTAGAGTCCAGCGGGTCTGTTTTGAATCAAGCCAGGGCCAGACTGTTTTAGTTTTGTGGTCGTGGGTCTGATTTTCAGATCGGCACGTGTCGCTGCAAAGGGCTACAGATGAGATATGAGAACTTAAAATGCCTGACAAATCTTTTTTGGTTGCTCATTATGATTTTTTTTTTTTTTTTTTTTTGGTTCAAAACATGAGTACGCATATGACTAGACAATGCAGGTGAAGGACAGATGAACTGGAGAGACACTGAAATAAAATGCTTTTTGAATAGGTAAAATTTTATCATTGGATGAGTCACCATTCTATTTATTGTATAACAATCTTTCATTTATTTCAGCTTTTCAGTTTGCAATTTACAACAGATTTAAGTATCAAACATTTTGAAAAAAAAAAATGCATTAATTTATGTCTCAAGACAGTAGTTCATAGATAATTGGTCATAATGCAACTGCTGGTCTGAATAAAATAGGCTACATGATAATTGGGTTCCACTGATTGGATCTCAGCACTAAATTACTCTCCAATCAGCAGACCTGCTGCCTTCAAGATGATCTACATGATACTGAATGCCTGCATCTTATGAATGACTGTAGACTGAAAGAATAAAGCTCCAACAAGGCTGGAATAGGCTATGAGGTTGAGGTAGTGTTAACATTAACAAAAATAAATTACTTACAGTGTCTTTCTGCAATAATTCTGTCTGGAATCACTCAGGGAAAAAAAAACAACAAAACTCCCTCTAGATTAGAACTTGATCTAATCCTGAAATTTATTTTAATTTCCCACCAAATGACAAAATTAAAAACAGAGCAGAGAAAGTAGAGAGGGGGGAAAAAGAACATACCAAAGCTCCTTTCTCATATTATATTCATTAAGCTCTCTCAGATCCAATTTGTGCTTCAGCGTGTCTTATTCAGCTTTGCGTTTAGCTTCAACGGAGTAGATTTTTGTCATTAGGTTTTCTTTCATATCCACTAAAGATAGAACAGGTAACAGAATTTTAAAATTCTTGATTGGGTTATCAGAATTTTTTTTGTGTCATGAATACAAAATCTGTAATCATTTATATTGAAAAGAGTTCAGTCTCCAAATTAATGGTACTATTCTTATAATGTGCTGAAAAAATAAAATAATATAAAAGATCACAGCATGTTTATGGTTAATTTATTTCTCTCTAATTTATAAAACAGACTTCTGAGCACCAGACAAACTGTTATAAGAACTACATAATTATTTATTGCACATATAATGCAGCCTGATATGGTCATAACAATAATTTCATTATTTTTACAAGCACTGCAAAAACAAAAACAAAAACAAAACAAAACAATCTAAAAACATAAACACTGAAATTATTGAAATGATAGTTTGAAGAAAAAGTTGTAGTTAATTCTTTTTCACAGTTCAAGACAGAAATATAGAAAGATATGAACAAATAAACCAGTTAACTGAAAAAAAAAAAAAAAAAATTTAGAGAGCTGAACAAGAAAATATCAAACAGTCAATTGAATCACTGCCATGATTACAATATCATAACTTCCCAGGTCTATATAGTTTGAGTTTCTTGTTTTTTTTTGTTTTTTGTTTTTCTTCTCAAAGTCATATTATGTTTCTGTTGTACAACTTCAGTGCACTACTGAGAGAGGAAATTGGTCAGCAGAGCAATGAAAGTATTTTTCTGAGGTCTTGCTTCTTGGGTGGATTTTGATAATCTGTCTTTGGTGGGCCACATGACCCACGTTTAGGAAGTGACGGACATTGCCAGAAGGAAGACCTGTGTGTCCCTGCAGCTCTAAAAATAACCTGTCCTTTACAACAGCCTCTCCTGCAATGTCTCTATTTGGCGCAGACACTAAATCAACATTACGCGTAATGATTGCTCTTCCCCTGGGTTTAAATATTGATTCACCAACACTGAGGGTGTGATTTCTATAATTAGGTGGGTGACAAATATTACTTCTATGCCCGGTTTCACAGACAATGCTCAAGCCTATTCACAGAGTAAAATGCAAGTTTGAACTGTTTTGACTGAAAGCAACTTGCTCTGATATATCTTAAAATATGTCAGTGTAATTGTTTTGTCTTAAGATGCACACCAGCAATGTTTTTCTTTTTTTTTTTTTTTCCTAAGGTATGTTTTAAGAAGCTACTTAAATGTCCTAAATGAACTAAGGTATAATCCTGGCTTAATCTAAGCCCTGTTTATGAAACCAGGCCCTAATGTCAAAATCACATGAAATATAATTCTGAATTAACTTTGTTCATCATATTATATATAATTTTAGTCACACTTTATATTAGGTGGCCTTAACTACTATGTACTTACATTTGAATTAATCATTTGATACAATGCACTTATTGTGTACATACATGTTTTTACAGTGTACTTACATTTTAAAAATCCCTGCATGTAATTAAATCTGTAATTAATTTCTGTAATTACATTTATAATGAATCCATCCCTTACACCTGTCCCTAACCTTACCCGTATCCCACTTCAATAGCAGCAACAGTGTTTTGTAATTCAATATGAACACAATAAGTACACTGTACTTATTTTTATGTAAGTACATAGTAGTTAAGGCCACCTAATATAAAGTGGGACCATAATTTTTGTCAATAATTTTAATTTAATTAAAAATTAATACATCCATGGCATTCTGCCGAACAACCAAAATGTGAAGGTCAACATTTACATTTAGAATTGCTACCTGTTGCTTATCTATTTTTTGCATAGTAAATTTAGCTACATGAATAGCCTTAGCATGCAATTACCTGAATTTGCATCCATATAATCTTTTACTTAAGGCCTAGGAAATAACTTCAAAAGTCACATTTAGCATTCAAATCAAAAGGAAGCGCAAAGACAAAGTGTCCCTGACAAAGCCCTAACTTGCTACCTATACTGTAAAAATAATTGTTGGTTTAACTTAAAAAAGTAAGTTACCAGGTTCATTGAAATTGAAAAATTTGAGTTAATACAATGAAGGCGATGGTTTAATCAACAGAAACTCAAAGTATTATGTTATCTGAACCACATTAATTATTGAAGTTGATTTGACAAAAGAAAAAATTTTGTGATAAATCATGAAAATAATTTTTACAGTGTAGACTCAACAAAGTTATTATAGGTAAATTAAAGTTAAATAAAAAAGACCCCCTTAGTTGTTTCAATCTGGACATAAATCTTTTTCTGTCACCGAGTGAGAGACCTTATTTGTCTAGACGGTGGGCTGTTTCATCTGGTACTGATCCAATAAGAATCCAAATCAATACATCTCATATATTCCAGGAGCTTTTCCAGACCATCTTGAACCTAGAATGAGATACTCCTGGCAGAACAATTCTATGATGATGAACTGTTATGATCTTTGTAATCCAAAAATAAGAAGAATGGCACATATTTCCATCATAATCTATAAAAATAACTTTGGCTTGGTTCAGTAATCAGTGTTTCGCCTGCCTTACAAAAGCAGCAATCATTGATCAATTGATTTATAATTCACATTGATACCACAAATCTGCACACTTTTCTACCCCAGTTGTGAGAGAAAATCGGCGTAATTTGTTGCATTCTGGCTGAGAGCGCTATTTGTAGCTGAAAGCGTTATCATAATAGCCAAAGTATTCTGTAAATAAAATACTCCAGGGATAGGGGAAGGATGTGCAGAACTTGACGGATTCTGTCGGAATTTGCAGAAATATGCTGAGCTTCCCTTGAAGGGCTAGTGATAACAGCTTGAGCTGGGCGAGTGAAATACAAATGCAGTGGCTGCAGAAAGATTTGAATGTTTAACTTTCATTTTATTGGTAATTTTGAGTGAGATTCTTGTGCCATGGGCTGTAAGGGGGAAAAAAACAGTAGGAAAACAGGTTAAAGAAAATGAGTATCAGCAGGTTGTGCATCAAAATAGTTTTGAGAGTGCAAAGTCGGATTATGCTACAAATACATTATGCATTATACATACACCACAGAGCTGCCTACATTATCTAATTAAAAATGACTGCAAGTGCAAACATTGCACAATTCTGGCTACCTCAGGATATCAGAAAGGTATGCATTTGTTTGCTATAGACGACGGTGTTGCATCATTTTGTATTCCGAGTCAATATGGTGTGGGAGTATAGATGGTGGTAATGGAAATGAATCAAGAAACAGGTTCACTGAAGACCTGTTAAAGGCAGCAGCTTACTGACAGACCCAGGACAGCTGGCAGAGTTTATGAGGCCCCGTTGCTCTTTTGTCCATGCTTGTAAATACCTTTCCAGTGACCCCGCTGGGGTCATCTTATCTCACACATACTGTACGTACAAACACTCGTGAAAAATCCATTTATCTGCATTAATTATGATCTGTGCCTCTGAGTACGATACTGAGATATCGATCACTATTTACAAGCCCACGGATTCCTTCTGTTCAGCCATTGATCCGAGCACTGTAAATGTGTCAGGGTTTCCCCTTGAAGAGGACAGTGCTGAATGTGGCTTTCTCTGATATTAGAGGTTCACAGAGTTCCATCACCCCACGTCACCCGGCAGGCTACCGCAGTATCTGTCTTACGAGGAGAGGTGAATGATCTTCTACAAGGTCAGGCCATTACAGACAGTTGACACCACCATCACTCACGCAGCACCTAGCTAGTTTTAATGCACACATCTGCGCTAATGACTTTTTGTGAAGTAATCAGTGCAGCTCAGATCCCTTCCGTCTTTATCCTGTCAAAATGTACAGGAAACTCGGCATGCTGTGCCAAAATTACCAGCTCCTTCCCATAAACATTACCCCTTTCCTTTTGCAAACATTGGACAACATTTTTGCTATGCAACTTAAGAAACATTACAGACTTCTTATCTTTGCATCTATAAATTTGTCCCCATTTTAGATGAAAAGAAACTATGAGTTTGGTTTTATTCTCTTGATTATTTTGATATACACTGGAGGTTGGCCATGTTACGCTCAGATGTTTACATGAAAGCTTTGGTTTTAGCGCTTTATCAAGGCTTTGGCAATGTTAAAAACAAACGCTTGAATGATTGATGATTTAATGGTACTTTTTTTGTACCTGTTTTTTCCTGATGTTTTAAGATGATGAATGATAAATGTGACTCTAGGGTGAGAGATTACAGTGTGTACTACTCTGCCGGAATCACGTGTTGTTTTTTATACATCAAACAAAAAAGATGTTGTACAAAAAGGAAAATGATTAAGGTTACTCTAAGACAGGTATTATCTGCAAAAACTTTAACTGTTTTCTCAAAACAAAGCACTATTTTCCTGCACAATTTTATAAAGTAATATTAGTATTAAACAATATATTATATTATATTATATTATATTATATTATATTTAGGGCTGTCGATTTAACGCGTTAATTAGATTAATTAAGTACCGTGAAGTTAAAATTATTAACGCATGTAACGCACTTGCCCCGCCCCAGAATTATAAGTCATCTGACATTTCATACAGTTGATTGATGACTAATATGATGCAGGGCAACAACTAAAATTCAAGATATTGGGCAAAAAATTGCCCATTGCTTCATCTCTGAGCAACACACAGCGGCATTTAATTTCTTAATCTGTGTTTTGAACGAACCATTAGGCTTGTTGGATTTGAAGCGGCACCGCACAGACCGATCGGTATATAACATCAAAGTACAGCAATAGCAATTTAAAAGCATACAGAGCCGTCTGCTGTATAATCGCTCTCGCGATACTTTGATATCATACACTGATCGGTCTGTGCAGTGCCGCTTCAAATCCAACAAGCCTAATGATTCAATGAACCATTCATAAAGAGAACCATTTACTTCGCTCCTGAATGAATCAGCCATTTGAGCGAATCGAATCAATGAATGACTCAATGGGCCCTATTTTAACGATCTAAGCACATGGTCTAAAGCGCACGGTGCAAGTGCACTTAGGGCATGTCTGAATCCACTTTTGCTAGTTAAACGACGGGAAAAATGGTCGGCGCGCCCGGCGCATGGTCTAAAAGGGTTGTCCCTATTCTCTTAATGAGTAATAGGTGTGTTTTGGCCGTAATGTACAATAAATCAATCAGAGTTCCCATTCCCTTTAAAAGCCAGTTGCACTTGCGCCAGGGTGAATTTGCTATTTACATGGCAGAATTTGCAAGCGGAAAAACTGAACACTTCTCTAGCGAGGAAACGGATCTGCTCATGCACAAGGTTAAAACGCGGGAGCAGACCATCTACAGGAAAAGCCGGATTCCACCAAAGCATTTTTATCTTTTACACAATAATAATCTTTTACATTGTGATCCTTTTATTTTTAATATTTGGCATGTTTGTGTGCTGCTGCGTGTCCCTGTGTGTGTGTAATACGCAAATGCATTTGCTATTTACACAACGTGGCGCAGGACGTGAAAATGATAACTGCGTTCGGCTGAAACTAGCAAAAAAAAAAACTTGCATTGCGCCAGGTGTATGATAAGGCCCAATGACTTAATAATTAAGACATTTGCCGCCACCTACTGGCAGTTTTAGTTTCTTATTTAGAGTATAATTTCATTAAAAAAAATAATTTCAGATTTCCACAGTAATAAAAACAAACAAACAAAAAAAGAAATCATTAAAGGTATAGTTCACCCAAAAATAAAAATTTAGTCATCATTTACTCACCCTTATGGTCCAAAAGAGTATGTGTAATAATCTTGAATCAAATAAAATATAAGTTACTTTTTGTAATGTCTATTTCATGCTTTACACAATAATGATTTTAAATGATTTTTTGGGAGTAATTTCTCATCCAAATTTGATATGCAATTAATTTGCGATTAATTAGATGAATTAATCACCACATCATGTAATTAATTAGATTACAAATTTTAATCGCTTGACAGCCCTAATTATATACTTAATGCAAGAGTGGACAGTGCAGATTTGTATACTTCTTTTGGTAAATTGGGAGCTAAAAAAAAGAAAAGAAAACATAGGCAGTGCATACAAGTTAAAACAAAAAACAAAACATAATTCATAATTCAAAAAGAGCAAGCATAATTAATTCTGAGTGAATTCCCAGCATAATGTTCGACAAAGATATCAAAGAAGAAGAAGGCCTTCAGTGCCTTTGCTACCCATAAGGATATGTACTGGTGTTTTTACTGCATGGACTGATAATGGCAGTTATCATATAAAAAGCGTTTTGTCACACTGAGATTTTGCACTTGGCCACTTGGATAACTCAGGAATGTTCTTCAGAGCATGACTAAGCCTTTGAGACAAGGGCGTTACAACGGCAAGAGACAGATGAGAGAACGGGGATTACAAAGATCAACAAACGAGGCATTAGAAGGTCAGAGAGACCCATTAATAAAGGACTTAATAATTAAGCATTATCTTTACTGACATTGAGCATGGAAACAGAATGTGAAACACATACAGCACAGATATTAACCGTCAGAGACTTTAAACTAATATTCATTAACAGTTATATGCTTATGTTAAAGACATTATGCATTTTATTATAACATTTCCCTCAGAAATGCGTTGCTGTCCTGCGTATAAACATACCCATTTTTAATAATGTTTGTCTTATCTATCCGAATTATTTAAAGGCAAGCTTTTGGTTGCAAAATCCTACAATTGATGATGAGAAAAGTCAGAGTTGATAGTAATTACAAGCAGATGTTTAAAAAAAAATAATGAGCAGATGTGATTCACAAGATTTAAGCCTCAAAGTTCAGCACTGTTGTCATGAATCGTGCCGTTTCCATGTATTCATAACATCGGTTTAGATGCTGGATAGAGAATCCTACTTTAGAAGATAATCAACAATGTCACCACCAGATCTACCCCTGAAAGTTCGAAAACAGCATGACCTGCTTAAACTGAGAAAATACCAAATGTGAGGAGCTAACAGATACAAACTGTCTTCAAATCTGTTCCCTGGAGTTGAAAGTTGAAATACTTACTTCTGATGACCTGACAAACAGTATAAAATTAAGACAATATTATATGCCTTTTAAAGAGCAGTAGTTGCATTCATATTCAATATTTGTTCAGTTTTAACTTCAGTGTTTTGAACATATTCCAATTTATATGCTAATTTTTCCCCTTTGTAACTAATAATGAAAACACTATTAGCCCACCTCACACGTACCTCTTCTAAGATCTTTATTTTTTAGTTTGCTAAGTCTTTAAAACATTTTTTAAAGAATGATTTCCTATATTAGACTAAACAAGTATTATTGACAGTGTGGTTAGGGCAAAGTGTTCAGTTCTGGAAGGGTGTTTGTACAAGGGAAAAAAAATACACAGTGAATACAGTGGGGTCCAAACGTCTGAGCACTTGCGGAATTGCTTTTATTTGCATTTTTCTAATTAACTAAAAAACAAAATAATATGCCGATTACAGAGCGAATCTCTGTCAATCCACTCATGCTGTTCTAGACCAGGCTTTTTAGCCTGTGCATTGCTTGTTTGATATGCAAAGCTTGTGTTTGGCTTCTTCTGGAACTGTTTTAGTTGGCGGAAAAGAAATATATGAATAACTAATTGGCCAGTTTTTGTCTGAAATGAAAATTACTTGTTTATGGAACTGTTACGTAAAACAATGCCATAATATAGTACTGTACTGATTTTTTTTATTACATTTTATTTTTATTTTTTATTTAATTTAACTCTTTATGTTCTCTCAGAGCTGTTTGTCCCTTTTCCTGCCATAACATTTGCTTACTGCCATAGCCGAGGAGTATATTTTGTTAGCTAAGATGTGTGAGTTTCCCAATGCCATGTGAAACACTCAGTGAGGGACTGGATCACAGGGTCATCTGATCCACAGAGCATCAATAATGAAATAGCACAGCAGCTCTGTCCCTCTGTATTCTGCATTCCACAGGTGTAAGGCAATTAAACCAAAGATTCAGAGTAGTGGGATCTATTTTCTTACAGAATGTGAATCAAATAGGTTGTGCAAAAATATGGTACACTGTGTGCTGACCCTATGTTTGTCCATCTTGTCTTTTCTGCAACTGCATAGCTGTGCCTGTACAGTTCATTATGAAACACTCAATATTGCTGATGCCCCCTGATCTTTGTCGCAATGTCCTTTTACTCCCTTAAAGCGACAGTTTAAAAACTCACCCTCATGCTGTTTTAACTTTCTTCACTCTGTGGAACATAAAAGAAGATATTTTGAAAAATGTCTCAGAGTTTGTGTGTGTGTGTGTGTGTGTGTGTGTGTGTGTATGTGGTAACCAAAATGGTTTATCTTCTTTTGTGTTCTGCAAAAGAAAAGAAGGAAGGAAACCAAAACACCTGAGACAATGACAAAGCAAAACGTCTATAAATGCACGTTTCACCTGATTTTTTTTTTTCCTTCTCTACTTTTAAAGTCACCCTTTGTGTACTTGAGAACTCTAGCAAACTTTGAAATGGTTCTATTTTGACACTTCTGTTTCCCAGAAATGAAATGTGAAAATAGGTTGTGTTTGACCTTAAAGGTGCTGTAGGCGGTTCTCAGTTTTCCTAATTCTGCTGGGCTTAGCCACCCCCATAACTCGACCACATACCCTTTTCTCCAAAACTTCCAAAGACGTGACTGCAAACCTCAATGAGCAACTGACAAAACTTTCAGATTTACATACCTTTTATTGCTTGTAGCTTCGTCGCTTTGAGTCTGGTTAGGACACTGTGTGAGGCCGTCACCGAGACACGTTGATTCCTCAGGACACCTATTTCTGTGCTATCTGTAAGGAAGTAGGGACATTTTATGTATGGCGTTCCAAATAGCCGCACATATAAAGACACATATAACAAATATAAAAGTCACTTTTTGCTATTTCTTAACAGTCTCTATTTCCCCTTGGCAACTTCTTAGGGCTTTCTGGAAGTAGAAAATTTGGCTGATGGCTCCAGTAACACACATTAACACATCTATACACACACTCACACCTCATAATTTTACCATAATCCTATCGCTGCAGCCCATGCTGTGAGTTTCTCTTTTCCCACAGATCAGAGCGGTGAAGCAGAAGCTTTCGGGCTTGTTTTGAATGGAGAGGAAGTCCTTGAAGGTGTTGCTGCTGAACTTATGGGGATCAGCGGGGTGGGCCAATAATTAGAGTTATGTGGAGTGACCGGGAGGAGCGGAAAGAGGAAAACTGCGAGCTGGGACGATGCCGCAGTGCAAGCCCTGAGCAGGGAACACAGGATAGGGCAGGGTGTCTCTTAAGAGAGTTATAGCTCCGCACTGATTCCAGGTGCTGTGCGCTGAGTGGTTTTGTTTTTTTAAGTGCTCAGAGAGGGAGGGCATTGCCGCAGCGGGTATTCTCTCAGGTGCTGGAACCATTAAGGCAGCAGGAACTCAGAGATGATATATGGTCTTGATGCACGGTCCAAGAAAGATAAATAAAATCTGTGCAAGCAGCCTTTGTGTGGCCTTCTGCCCTTTGAGATTCAGTGGGGAAACAAAGAGCTGGATTGAACAATGATGATTGTGCTGCAATCGTGTCCTCTGTAGTTAACTTATAAACACATTGTCCTCTGTAAAAGGACTGTTGTTGCAGAACAAATCACTTGTTTAATTGTTCTGGACTGCTCGTTTATGTTCGCAAAGAACATCGGTTAAATCTATCTCAGCTGGAAGTAAAAGGTTTTGCAGGCTCAATGGTTTGTGTAATTGTATCCTATATTAAAGGGTTAGTTCACCTAAAAATGAAATTTCTGTCATTAATTACTCACCCTCATGTCGTTCCACACTCGTAAGACCTTCGTTCATCTTCAGAACACAAATTAAGATATTTTTGATGAAATCTGAGAGGTTTTTTTTATCTCCCATAGAAAGCAACGAAATTACCACATTCAAGGTCCAGAGAAATAGTAAAAACATTGTTAAAATAGTCAACGTGACTACAGTGGCTCAACCTTAACGTTATGAAGTGACAAGAATAGTTTTTGTGCGAAATTGTTGAATAAAGTCTTTATTTTTGTTTTGTTTTTGCATGCAAAAAGTATTCTCTTAGCTTCATAACATTAAGGTTGAACCACTAGTCACGTTGACTATTTTAACGATGTCTTTACTACTTCTCTGGACCTTGAATGTGGTAATTTCATTGCTTTCTACGGGAGATAAAAAAAACCTCTCGGGTTTCATTAAAAATATCTTAATTTGTGTTCCGAAGATGAATGAAGGTCTTGCGGGTTTGGAATGACATGAGGGTGAGTACTTAATGACAGAAATTTCATTTTTGGGTGAACTAACCCTTAAGATCTTTTTGGACCCCAATGTGGAAATTGTAAGAGATGGCAGACCTTCATGGTAAATTATCTTAAGTGTGACTCATAGCTTATGGAACTGACGTATCTGTGCATTTGTGTGTGTGCCTGTATGTCAGCCTTGAAAGGGTAATGGGAAAAACGAATGCACTTTTCACACTACCTCTGAATTACAGCTGTATGCTGTCCAAGCCACATGGTCTCTAAACTGATAATCACAGGCCAATAGAGATTATTCGTTGCACAAAGGGACTGTGGTTTTCTGTGATATTGCCGAATTGTGATTTGCATGAGAAATCTAAAGGGATAATCATGTATGGGGAAAGTCTGAACACACAGTACAACTCACTTCCTGTTAGATGTCACTTTACAGGACCATGAGATATCAGGCTGGCTTAGAATTATCACAACTTCCTCATATCTTCACTGATCAGTAGATTTTACTGCACTTATTATGCAAATAAGATTTAAACATATTCAGGACACTAATCACTGACAGTCCTATGCTACACTTCATGTAAAATTACTTTAAACTACATTTTTATAATAATAATAATAATTTTGTGATGGATGTTGCAGATTTATGTTTCATATAAAAGTATTTTAAATTGCATTTTGCCCATTATTTTAGAATTATTATGCATGCAGTTTTTATGACCTCATAAAGATTGTCTTGTCACACTGCAGGACTATTTGAAGTGAAATAATTAACACAAAAAGGGATTTAAAATTTGACCAGTCAAAGTACCTAAAATATATACTCCTTTCATAAATGTATTTAAATATTTACCTAAAATATTGATCTTGATTAAAAGAATGTGCATGGACATGTTATGCGTCAACGATCCATACTCTAAATTAAAACTTCAATAATGAAATAAAACTCTTGATCATTTATTTGTCAGCTACTCATTAAAACTTTGATCTGCACAAGCATAAATAAATAAATGAATTAATGAATGTTAATATTCTGTATTATTTGTATGCTCTACCTTGCACTGGTATACATAATGTAGAAGAAGGGAAAGTAATTAATTCATTACACCCATATGGCTCTGTAATAATCTCCTAAATAAAGACACTGATTTGACAGCTGCTGATTCGTGGGTTTTCACACTGAAATATTTAGTGAGAGAGCTTCTTTATGGCCTGTGATTTTCTTTAGTGTGTCCTTGCAGGAGAAAGTGACCTAGAGAGAGGTGTCAAGCTGCTTTATGAAGGAATGTGGTTCTCGTGCCCTCTGGCTCAGATCATATTGCAGGCTTATGTCATGTTCCCCTGAGATATGGTCTTCAATTCACAGCTGACTGTCTCCTCGGTGGTCAAAGTCCCAAGGCATCCCAATAATCACTTACCCCTTAACAAAATACATCACAAAGCCACATAACACTTGCTATAACAATCACATCTGTACTAAATTTGGTTTCCTGAGGATTCCAGAGAACATTATTAGTGGAATAATCTGAAAAATTATCTCGGTTATGAGGTGCTACGGTTCATTCGCTCAAGTCTCATTTAGTCAATTACATACTTGCAGGGGTTAAATTGGGATTTTGGAGGTGTGCGAACCTGCTAATGAAAAAAATATATCAATATGAATCTCACTTGTAATAGTACTATATATATATATATATATATATATATATATATATATATACTGTATAAAGGTATTTTAAAGATGTGTCAAAAGGTCATTCGGTTTAACCATTCAAAGGCCAGTACAACCATTTCATTTGTGATTAAAACATCTTAAAATGTAATAAATGTATATATTTTTTATTATGGCATGATTTTATAACATCATATATCAACACAGTGCAAAATGTTGTTAAAATTATGTGTAGAAGTCGTTGCTTTGTTATGAGAACAACGTCCGGAAAAATGAATTTCATTGATGTCATTCGGAGTAACCAATATAAAGGGACCATTTTGGATCAAGTCATGTGGTCAATATCATGTGAAAGGACGTAACATCATTCAGACACCTGCAAAGGACCACATGGTCGTGAAGCCAAGTAACTAACTCTCTTTCAACTATTTGAATAATTCATGTTTTCACTTGCTCATACGCATGTCCTGAAACATCAGGTCATTCGGTACAACTGATACAAAACATGGAAAATGTTATAATATTTTAAAACTTGTACTAAATATAAAATGTTTGATTGTCCTTTCGCTAGCTAGCTAGATATCAGTCTGTTAGCATTGTTTGAAAATATCATCTTTCGGTTTAACCAAAAGTGTAATTCGGTAAAACCGAAATTTTGGTTAAACCAAATGACTTTTTCGGTGAAAAATTTTGTCCATCTTGTAAAAAATTACAAATGCAGTGTTAATTGATTATAAAAACGGCATAATCACATTGTTAACACTTAATAAAACTTGAAAATGAATTATATCTCCATTATGTTTTTTAAACTTTTATATATATACATATATATATATTTGTGCGGGAATTGTGTGGGAATGTCTTTCCAGGATCATTCCAGCTCATAGTAATCCTTACTTGCTTGGCACTAAGTTGATTTAATTTGTACATAATAGCTGTTACCTTTCGTGAAATCTCAGCTTTTGAAGTCTTTCTTGGGTGGTCTTGCGTGTTCAGTGTTTTAAAAAACGGCTTTTGACTGCCTGCTGTTAATTCTGACTGGACGCCGATGAGAAAAAGAGGATTTTCAGTCAAATATTAGTTTAGACTTACTGTTCCTTTTCAAAAAATTAGTTACAAACTATTTTTTAATAATGTGAGTATTAGTGCCATTATGATTGTTTTGTGAATAGATTTGTATGCTACCCAACAATGATTTATAAGCAACAGGGGACGTCTAGAAAACATCTGGATTTAGCTGATTGACTAAGCCATTTAGAAATAATCTTTCCCAATGATTTGGGTAAAAGCCTAAAGAAAGTGATGGCGCAGACTGCTTCAGAATAGCCGTTACACACTAGACTGCATGTAGTCTGTCCAAGAAGCAGGAATGTGTAATATTATGAGGTGCAGTAGGTTAGATTGCTCAAGAAACTTGGCAGACATCCTACAAAGATAATAAATGAAGATTACCCCTAAACTAAACACATGTAAATACAAAAGCAAGCACAAACACTATGATCTGCTACTGGCTGAACGAAAACACCATGTGTGAGTATCAGTGGGCGCCTGGCAGATGCAAAGCTTATTAAAATCTGTTCACAAGAGTTGAGGGTTGAAATGGTGCCTGAATTTTGCTAATAAGATCTTCCCTGGATTCTTACGGCAAAAGGCAGCCAGCCAGTGCACCTCTATTGAATGAAAGTGGCATTAAGTAACATCGCTAGTCTTAAGCTTTTAGACTTAGTTCCCATTTGAAATATTCTAAAACTGCATTTCAATGATGAACTTTAGGATGAAAAAAACATGGCATGACAGTGGCTGTGTCCCAAATGGCACACTTGATTTTTGCAGTCTTGAGATGGTTATGTTTGTCCTTGGAATCCAAGGCACTGAAGGGTGTCCCATTTGTCATCTTACGTTTCAAAAGAGTGCTCATGACTGCTGCCCTTGCAACCGCTATATGCCCTTGATGCACACTTCAGCCGAGCATTGATGCTGACAATGCATTCGGATTACTTTCTGACAGTTTATGCACCACTGTCACTAGAAAGAGTGTAGACTTCGAGGGCTGAAAGGGTTTGGGGTAGCATCTGGCACAAGGTTTTAAAAAGGACTTAAAACTTTATTCTGTCATCTTTTACTCACCCCCATGTTGTTCCAAACCTGTATGACTTTCCTACTTTTGAGGAACATAAAAGAAGATATTATGAAGAATGTATCAATGGATTTTATCATAATGAAAGTCAATACATACACAACACTCTACTGTGACCAAGTAAGACATGCTGCTGCTGTACAATATAGCGTACATGAATTACCCGTAGCAGATCTATATAGGTGGAGCTGGGGAAGATGGAGGGTTTCTGAAGCATGCTGCACTGCTAAGGCAATGCTACCAAAGTATTTTGAAGGTTGAGCACGCAAGCTCATTGGCTACTGGTACAGCAGGAACCAATCAGCTGTGCCCTATAGATAACGATGTGATTACGAGCAGGTTGAGTTAAAGGGTTAGTTCACCCAAAAATGAAAATTCTGTCATTTATTACTCACCCTCATGTTGTTTCACACCTGTAAGACCTTCGTTCATCTTCGGGAACACAAATTAAGATATTTTTGATAAAATCCGATGGCTCAGTGAAGCCTCCATTGACAGCAAGATAATTAACACTTTCAAACACCCAGAAAGTTACTAAAGACATATTTAAAACAGTTCACGTGACTACAGTCGTTCAACCTTAATGTAATGAAGCAACGAGAATACTTTTTGTGTACTTTTTTTTAGTGATATGCGATTTCAAAACACTGCTTCATGAAGCTTAGAAGCTTTACGAATCTTTTGTTTCAAATCAGTGGTTCGGAGCACGTATCAAACTGCCAAAGTCATGTGAACCATTGAAATTTCGAAACGTTTATGACGTAACAAAGCCTCATTTACTGAAATCACATGACTTTAGCAGTTGATACATGCAACCACTGATTCGAAACAAAAGATTCGTAAAGCTTTGAAGCTTCATGAAGCAGTGTTTTGAAATCGCCCATCACTAGATATTGTTGAATAAAGTCCTTATTTTTTTTTTTTTTTTTTGGCGCACAAAAAGTATTCTCGTTGCTTCATAACATTAAGGTTGAACCACTATAGTCACATGAACTGTTTTAAATATGTCTTTAGTAACTTTCTGGGAATTTGAAAGTGTTATTTATCTTGATGTCAATGCAGGCCTAACTGAGCCATCGGATTGTATCAAAAATATCTTAATTTGTGTTCCGAAGATGAACGAAGGTCTTACGGGTGTAGAATGACATGAAGGTGTGTAATTAATGACAGAATTTTCATTTTTGGGTGAACCAACCCTTTAAAGGACCTATTAGCCTGCGTCATCTAGAGTTTCATGACAGAACTTTGTATGCACTCTTTACTATTGTAATCAGAAATGACTTTCAGAAAATTAAATTTACATTGGTCTAGCCACTGGTTGATTCAAAACGAATTCAAAAAGAATGTTTGTAAGTTCACTCAATTCGAAAAATAAACAAGTGGTCTACTTTAAAATCATGTCTGGTAACTCTTCGTAATGCAATCACACTTGTTTTACTGACTTTTAACATGTGTTCAGTCGTGAAGAATGTAGTGGTTTGTACAAAAGAGACATGATTCACAGGTTTAAATGATATAGCTGCTGTTCAAGCTCAATCCTGTATAAAAGCTGAATGAACAGCATGATCAGTTAGAGCCAGATCACCAAGGTTCCCACATGGTTTATCTTATCCAACTTTACTTAGACTGTCCAAAAAATGCCTTTTTCATTACCGGTTCTGCACTGTTAATCACAGATGTGCTCTTTCTGTGAATGTTGCGATACTGCCTGTTATTTCCTGCATCCTTGGTAATTATTCAGAGCACCTGTGGTGTGAAAAAATCGTTAGGGTTGTGAGTATAAACCTAGGTTGGAAATATTTTAATGGTACAGATAATAGTTTCTTTTTCCCTTTTAAACTAATTAGGATTTTATTTGATGTAAGTTTGCAAACATATAAATGTGCAAAGCTGTTTACCAGAAACTGTTTATGATGAAGTTATCCCCTCCTATCTGTTATCTCCTCTGAGCAAAGCCCTGACCTTTGAATAAATCACCTGCGGTCTTTAAGATCATGTGTTCCAATTAGCACCCATCCCATCCCTGCACTTGAGACATTATGCCATGGAAAAGTCACTAATGGAAAAAAGTTTTCAGCGCAATGGCTATTTATGGCAAGCATTAGTTTAAAAGGACACAGAGAACATGACCACGTGATGACATTATTGTTTCATCTAAAAGTGAACAGTGATTACATGTTGTTCTTCACCGCAGCATGTGTACGACAGTGTAGTAAACAACCTGAGATTAATTAGAAGGACATCTGTAAAGCTGCTTGGAGATCTTAATTATTTCCACTTGTGTTTCAATCGTAGATCCTGGAAAAAAAGACAAACAGTATTTAAATTCCATTCGGTCTCCTCATGTGTTCTGTTTCCCCAAGGGTCTTTTTTTAAATACAGTCATATATTACTTTCCACTTGTGTTACTGAACCCTGTCTTTGTTTTGCACGGTTCAGTATGTGGCGTCATCTTGCTTATTGAAGGGTGGCACGTAAGTAAGTGTGCCGCAGTGTTTCCAGTTTTTCTGCAACTGTTGGGCAGAATCAGAACCAGAACAAATACAAATATGGGACCCTGAGAGCTCAGCCGAATCCTGAAACCTTGAATTTTGATGAGAGTCAGAAAATTTATACAGAATGCCAGCACATGCAATCATGCTTTATACCCAACTATGACTATTTCAAGGCAACTAAATGAAAGTACATACAGTACGATTACAATGGGAATGTGAAAGAAACTGCAGAAGACTATTAAGTAAATTGAAAGTGCTATACACCAGGGTGTTACGCAGTTTTAGTGAAGTATGACCCAGAAAGGTTCTCGCTAGGGTATTTTGTAGCCTTCATAATGATGTAAGGTCCATTACTGCAGCAGTTAAGTAGAAACAATTATCCTATTCCAGATCCAGAAGGGTGTAAAAATTTTGGACATAAGTTTTGTGCTCTATTTTCAGCTCTCAATAGATACAGCAAAGGAATTCACAAAGGAAGGAAGACCGAAGGAACACCCCAAATTCCCACCAGTGTGTATTTGTCCATTTATGGCAATGTAAGTGTCTAACAAATTGAACCTACTACTGTTCAAATTTTTGGGGTTGGTAAGTTTTTTAAATGTTTATGAAAGAAGTCTCTTATGCTCACAAAGGCTGTATTTATTTGATCAAAAATATGGTAAAACCAGTAATACTGTGAAATATTAGTACAATTTAAAATAACTGACTTCAGTGTCACATGATTATTTGGATATTATTCTAATATGCTGATTTGGTCCTAAAGAAACATTTTTGTTTTATTATTATTATTATCAATGTTGATAACAGTGTTGCTTAATATTTTTGTGGAAACCTTGAAACATTTTTTTTTCAGGGTTCTTTCATGAACAGAAAGTTAAAAAGAACAGTGTTTATTTGAATTCTTTTGTAACACTGAAAATGTATTTACTGTGACTTTTGATAAATTTAATGCATCCTTGCTGAATAAAAGTATTAATTTCGTAATAAATAAATAACTAAATAATAAAACTAAATACTGTACAGTGGGGTTCAAAAGTCTTAGAGCACTAGTGAAAATGTGTTTTTTTTTCCCCTAATTTAATTAAAAAAAAAATTAAATTATATAAAAATATATTTTATTACATTTTAAGTTCTATAAAAATTATTAAAAGTGTATTGTCATAACAATTTGATTTAAAATTCGAAATGGAAAAACTATTGAATTGTACAACTTTGGATTACTTACTGAAAAAAAAAAAAAATAGTGCAAAATGTCAAATATTTCTTATTAGTTTTACATCATTTAGAATTTAAGACATTTTAAGACTTTTGGACGCCACCATATAGGCCTATTATGAGATAACTGACAGATTTGTTTTTAGTAGATATTTCCTCACCAAAACATTTTGCCCAAATCACATAAATAGCAATTACCAGCACAGGTAAATGCTTTTGGCTCAATTGTTTTCTCAGCTAAGCCTAAATTGGGCTTAGTGAGTCTAGACACATTCTGTCCTGAGGTTCTGTTTAAATGAGTTTGGAAATTCTGCTGTTCCGACAGTTATAAATGAACAGTAGCGCAAAGTGATTCCAAAGCATTACAATATTTATTTATTTAGTGATTTAAAACAATTGAAGTTCACTTCTCAAATCATTTCAACAGTATACAGGATGTTGCAGAGATATGATAAACAGATACACTGAAAAGGCATATGAAACACTGAAGCACCTCTAATCCTGCATCAAGATGCATCACTTCCCTCTTATAGGGCAGTTAAAGGTTGTCCCTGTCAGCTGGTATTTTTGCTCAGACACAGACTCAAAGTAAATTGTCATTGGCAAATACGTTGTGTGTTCAGTTACTCGCGACCTGCCTTTCAACCACGGCAACCAACAGCAGACTAATTGCCACGACAGTCTCGCTGGAGCAATCTGAGGTGAAGACCCTTGCTCAGGGGTCCCGTTGTGATTGAGCAGGATTGAGAACTCAATGTGTCCCCAGTGTCACTTTAACCTCACAATGATACTTAACCATCCGACTACCCCTGACTCTCTGGATGGTGTGTGATTCGTTGTTCCTCAGACACTTCAACACTTTTTTAAAATATGTTAAGTCTGGTAAAGATGATGTCCATCGTATTAAAAATACTGCAGATAAATGTCAGAGCTGATGCTAAATAGCTCTGGTATTTCAAACTCAGCATATTACATTTTATTTTAAAAAGTAGTGCATAAATATCAGAAATGTCCAAGCACTTTAATAGCAAATAAATACAAATTTCATCCAATAGCATGGTTGTCGAATTCTGCACTAAGAGCGTGTGTGCCGTGCAAGTTTTTGTGTATAAATACTTATTTACCTGAGTGTCTGTACGTGTGTGAACTCTACAGCACTACAGATGGAGCTAATTGAGGGAATGAGTCACAGGGGAAGTAACAAGGATCAGACATTAGTGCCCCAGGTTCACTTGTTTGATGCATGGTGTACCATATGAACCATTCATCTGAAATAGAGTGGAGAACTTTTCCTCACCCTCCACACATCATCGGTACAAGACATGATAGGGGAGTTTGAAAAACACAAACACTTCTCCCCAAAAAATCGTTTCAAGATTCATGAAATGCTGTTTTTTTTTTTTTTGCTTTTCCTTTAAACAACAAAGAGGTAGTGTTCCCATGTCTCGCCACAATAATAACTAAGGAAATGGAAACTGGGGAAAAAGCTTTCTCTGATCTCAGCGACAGGGACTTCACTGCAGGGTTTACTTATACGGAAAACAGTGACACTGGTGTGCGCACATTTCTGCCCATCCACCCGCTGCTTTAGCTGCTGTTCATATGAAACAGACACTCAATCCAGAACTTTACATTTTACATTCATGAGATGTATCTAAAAGGACATTGCAGGATCTTTTGTGGATGTTTTCCATGACAATGCAGCCAATGCCCTTGAAAAGCAAGATGCTACTTCATTTAACATAACTGAAATCTAAACCTGGTGTAAAATTTTACTTTCTAACCTCAAAGAGAAAATCTCAGTCCCATAACAACTTCTGTCACTAAAGTGCATAACATATTGCAATCATATCCGTTATCGGCAGACAATTGTATTTTTTTTTTTTTTTTTTTAAGTATTGTTTTAAAATTAATACTTACATTCAGCAAAGACACAATAAATTGGTCAAAAGAGACAGTCAAGACATGTATACTGTTATGTGTATATTGTTAAAGATTTGTATTTTAATTAAATGTTGCTCTTTTCATCAAAGAATTATGAAAATATTATCATGGTTTCCACAAAAATATGTTTTCAACATTGATATTAATAAGAAAGTACCAAATCAGCTGGATTCTGAAGGATCATGTGACACTGGAGAAATGGCTTCTGAAAATTCAGCCTGGCATTGTATAATATATTGAAATAAGAAACAGTTATTTTAAATTGTAATAATATTTCACAATGTTACTGTTTTTGCCATATTGTTGATCAAATAAATGCAGCCTTGGTGAGCATAAACATTTAAAAAAAAAAAAAAAAAAAAAAAAAAAGTTTTATCGACCTCAAACTTTTGAATAGTAGTATATTTTTAGATTTTAGATTCATTTCAGCATCATCTAATGCAAACTTTATGGGCTAGTTCACTCAAAAATGAAAATTATGTCATCATTTACTCACACTCATGCCATTCCATACCCTTATGACTTTATTTTAAACAAAGATTTGTTTAAATCTATTTGTTTTGTTTTTTTAAATAGGGCCCAAACAACATTGACAAAAGACAGACATTTTTTTCTAAATATATTCTTTTATAGCTTCTTTCAAATATCTTCTAAAAAAAGATTCTAAACCCAAAACATCACTTAGTCAGAGTACACCAGATGTCTTAAAGGGTTAGTTCACCCCATAATGAAAATTCTGTCATTAATTACTCACCCTAATGTCGTCCCACACCCGTAAGACTTTCGTTCATCTTCAGAACACAAATGAAGTTATTTTTGATGACAGAATGCTGTCAGATTTCCTTCCATAGACTGCCTTTGTAACTACCACTTTGACACTTCAAAAATTTTATAAAGAGGGTGAGTAAAATCCTTTCAAGCGTGAGTTTATAATATATTAACTGACCCCCCAGAGTGAGTTTTTTTAAGGCGAGTTTTTTTGCGCTTATTGTTTCCATGGCGACGCGTCAGGCGTGTCACGTGCGCCGAACACAGCCTCAATAACACTGTATGACAGATGGATCGCTATTATTTTGTTTTTCCTTTTTTATTTAAAATATTCACAAACTTGCTTACCATGTCAACAACTATCTGATATTCCGATTCTCAAATATGTGTAAGTGAGTGTGTTTTGTCATTTTAAAACCTTTATAAATGATCTTTATCTTGATCTATAACGCGAGATGGGCGCCGCCATCTTAGTTTGCCCCGCAGTTCGCAGAGTCCTGTCGGTCAGATTTACAGCAGGTGAATTCATCAGTTTCTCCCGAAATATATGCAAGTAAGTGGCTGGTGAACTGGAAGAATAATAGAGTAAACTTTATAGTTACTTAGGCCCATTGTGTGTGTCTGATATGAATAAATGTCGGCAAATTATATTTGAATGGATCGTTATTGCTACTTCCACTGATGTCTGACATCAGTGTGTATTTTATAAACTCTAAATGTATTGTTTTACTGGTGCTTATGCGTATTTAAATGTCTGAAACCTTAAAAAAAAAAAAAACATTATGTGGCTGAAAATACTGCATAGCTGTGATATATGACAAGAGCTGAGCGCGTCCGTCTCGCAGCCAAAGCGCGAAAGCACAGTTTGAATCTGGCAGTTATGTGTCACTGAACGCCCAGAGGCACAGAAATAAAAATCCCATATGTGGGACCGTACCGCTCAAAGGGTTAATGACAGAATTTTCATTTTGGGGTAAACTAACCCTTTAAACAGATCCAATATAACAAACATCTCGCATGCACAAAACTGTCAGGGCAAAAGCCCTCTTTATGGTATGCCATTCTTTTATGGTAACTGGAAAATAAAATGTGACTCACACAGCATCACCCAGCAAGCTAATCCAACAGGGGTCTCGACACAAATCATCACCAGTAACCCATTCTGTTCAGCTCTTAACCCAAAGACACAGGATGGTGTAGAGGAGAAGTGCCCTGTGGTACACTGATAAGCACAAGGGTTGAAAATCACGGGGATTAACTGAAATGAGAATGGGATGGAGGTGATGCTGGAAACCAGGCATCATGACAAAGTGTAGTGGAGCGAACACTTCACCTACATGCCATCTCCATATCAGGAGGACGTGTAACACATATCATAATACTCGGTAATAACCTTCTTTATAAATCCTTTTGCATATAACACAAGGACTTGATTAAGAAATCCTGCTTAATGGGCTTTCGCATTATATACACAGTTCCTCCCTGCAAACCTGCAAATGAAGGTGCTCTGATGAGGAAGCTTTGGCAATACTGTGCTATTCAGCTGGCATGCTGCAGGGGTGTACTGGCTAGGATTACTGTGCCCGGCACACGTTAGATGAAGCGCAACTGATAAGGAAAATGAGAGAGAGAGAGAGAGAATCATGGCACCTGTTGACATTCGATTGCTGCTTATGTGCTCTCTGGCTGGTTGCCCTGCCCTCAGTTTCTAGTCTGCCTTTCGCTGTCTGAATCTCACTGATTTACAAAGCATTTCAGGTCATTCCACAGACCGCACTATAATGCACTGTATTATGGTTTCCCACTGCCAGCCAAACACTATATTCCAACAGCTTGATTTAATCAGAAACAAAACAATAGATTTACTAGTGCAATGCATTAGACCACAAATCAGACCACAAAAACAATACCTGCTTTTTATGTATTTTTCCGCATATTTTTCACAGATTCCTATTTTAATTCCCTTAAATTCTTAGCAGTTAAATGAGAGGTAAATCAAACAGGCTTATCCTTCAGGCAAGAAGAGAGAAAGCAGAAAACCAAAGTGACTAACACCACTGAAAATATCCTGAAAAGACTCTTCCCAACACATAAATTGTCTCACCAATTTCCTATTTTTTTATAATCAGCCAGTGCTTATCATTGTTGTTGTTGAAATAATCAAAGTGGCAGTTTAACAGGTTTATATTGGTCTGGTTTTGAAATAGAAACAAGAACATGTTGTGACCTATAAATGTGTACAAATATGTACAAACTACAGAGAAGAACAGGGAGGACAGATAACAAATACAAGTGCAGAGCATTCTGAGTCATCTGAAAATAGATAGATGAATTTGAATTCAAATAATGGTAATGAAAGGTTGTAAACATTCTTGCTGTTTTAAATCCTTTTGCATGTAAAATAAAACAGCTTTTATTAGGCTAGTGATATAACTACATCTCATTTGAATTTATATTTAAACATATTTTTAAAGTACTATTCATTTCTTTATATATACAACATTTTGATGATGAAAGAAGTACAAAGGAAGTACATTCAAACCCCTAAAGAGTGTGATCTATGATCTAGTCTATAAGAAGGATATCTTATCTCTATTGCACTTTGAAACAAGGCACTATGCCAGCTGGCCAGAAGGGAATGTCCATATAAGGAATGTATGTTAAGTTGCATTGTATAAAACATGACTAATAAATAAATAAATAGTTCACCCAAAAATGAAAATTCTGTCATCATTTTACTCACCCTCAAGTTGTTCCAAACCTGTATGAATTTATTTCTTCTGCTAGCCACAAAAGAAGATATTTTGAAGAATATGGGTAACCAAACATCATCAAATGCTTGGTCACCCATATTCTTCAAAATACTTTGTGTTCAGCAGAAGAAAAAAAATCATACAGGTTTGGAACAACTTGAGGGTGAGTAAATGATGAAAAGAATTTTAATTTTTGGGTGAACTATCCCTTTAAGTAAGCAAACGAAGGGTATTAAGCTTTATATTGATGTTTACAATACACTCAAAAAAATGATTTTGATGCTGTTCACTTTATTTAAACAATTTATTTTGATTTAACACTATTTTATCAGGTTTCTGATGAAGTGTGATTGCTTCATCGTAAATTGAAACGGTTACTCTTTGACTTAACTTGATGTTTTCATTTTGAAATAACATATTTAAATCAAGAAACCCAATCAAACAGGACTTTCACTTCCCATCACGCTTTGCAAAGGGGCTGAATTGGGAGAGTAAATATTGAAATAAAGTGTTATTGTATGCATTTTTAAGCAAGATGAGAAAATGGAGAGACTTGTTAAAGGATTATTTCACTTTCAAATAAAAATTTCCTGATAATTTACTCACCTCCATGTCATCCAAGATGTCCATGTCCTTCTTTCTTCAATCAAAAAGAAATTAACTGCCCTCCACAGGTCGAAGTTTGAACTAACTGTTATATACTTGCACTAGCATATTGTATATCACAATTTAGTTCAAACTTTGAGCAGCATCTACACTGCCGGAATTCTAATAGAGAAGAAGACAGCTAGTTCAAGATGAGCGTCTATGGTTAAAACGTATATAATTTGTTATTTTTTTTAGAAAATGACCGATAATTTCGCTAGATAAGACCCTTATTCCTCGTCTGGTATCGTTTAAAGCCCTTTGAAGTTGCATTGAAACTGTAATTTTGACCTTCAACCGTTTGGGGCCAATTGAAGTCCACTATAAGGAGAATAATTCTGGAATGTTTTCATCAAAAACCTTAATTTCTTTTCGACTGAAGAAAGAAGGGCATGGACATCTTTACAGAGCCCCACACATGACATGCAAGAAAAAAAATTAAATTGTGCACACAATTTACTAATTCGTTCCCTCGATTTACTAAATCATGCACACGATTTACTAATTCGTTAGCTCGATTTACTAAATTTACAAAAAAAAATCATGCGCACGATTTACTATTTCGTTCCCCCGATTTATAAATCATGCTCATGATTTATAAATCGAGGGATCGAAATAGTAAATCGTGCGCACGTTTTAGTAAATCGAGGGAACGAAATAGTAAATCGTGCGCACGATTTAGCCTACTATTTTTTTCCTGCTTGTCATGTCCGGGGCTCTGTACATCTTGGATGACATGGGGGTTAGTAAATTATCAGGAAATTTTTTTGAAAGTGAACTAATCCTTTAATGTTCAATCTTCTATTGGTATTTAAAAGTTTCTGTTATGTTAATGGTTTTAGGAGTTACCATTGTGGTAAAGTATGGAGCTTGCACATGTGCTTGGCTTGAGGACTTGCTAACAAGAATTCAAATTGCTTTAATAATAAAGCAACTGGTAGTGCTCTGGATGAAACCAGTATCATTTCTGAACTGCCAACACCAAACATCACATGTGTAAAGAAAAGCTAAATTTAGATCACAGGATTAAACGGGAAGCATTAATTGTATGATTATTTGAATGTCAATTTAAATGAAAACCATTTATTTAAGTTCAACTAAAACCATTCATTCAAGTTAAATGAACACCACTGATTCTAGTTAGTACATAGTTTATTTAATTTCGGTTTACTTGTTTCAGTCACGTGGAACCTCTGTCCATGATTGAATCATGTTCAGCCAAGGGCTTTTTTTTTGAGTATACAAACATAGGTTTTGAACTCAAATAAGAAAAGCTTGGAGCGAGCTCAACAGAATTCATGTCAATTGGAATGGCTCCTAAACAGTAATCACTGCATTAACCAAAGAACAGACTAGCAGAGTGGCGTGTCAGCTGTGCTCCTGGAAATGGAGATTGTCAAAAGCTTCTTGCACATTTTCTTTCTGCATTGTATTTTTACTGGTGATTGGATTGACTTAAAGTAGCGTGAAAGGACCATACAAAATTACAACTGCCCTAAAGGAGTTCAATTTTGTTCGACCAGAACGTACTCAGAATTCAGGGCATCACTCATGCTGCTGTAGGTGCTAACAGGCCAGATGATGCTTGGTGCCTGACTAAATCTAATTTATTGGATTTGCCCCTCTTTCTTTCACCCAGTGATGACATTTCTTCTCTATTTCCTAGTAATCACAGTAAGAAGATTGTGGACTGCTCTGCCTGGCTGCTCAGCCCCTGATCTTCTGGCCCTGATGCAAAGTCATTCTGTTTATAATGAGCACAAGCTTCATTTATTTTGGGCTCATTTCTAATGACTGCTGGTACATAATGATGTCTTCTTCCTGTTCTTGCCTTTTCTGAAGAACAATCGCTTATTGCACACATCAGGAGAGAAGTCTATTTTTGAAAATCTAAACAAGAACTAATGGAGAACTTGTCTGCTGAATGAATATACACGGAATGGTTAGTGGCAGATATGCAATTTATCGTAGGTGTTAAGAGGAAAACATTTAGGAAGGACATTTTTGGACATGACATGATTTTGGTTGGTAGGACCTCAGAGATTCTTGGGAAGCCTGTTGCACAGCTAATGGAATTCAAACAGTTGGAGATCGAATGCAGTGTAAACAATCTGTCTGCTAATCTGTGATCGGTAGGGCTGTGCGCAGCTGGTCTGTCCGGCAGATGTCACCTTGCTTAAATCCCACTGTGATAATTCCTCGGATGAGGACCTTCGTGATTCCCTTATTGCCCAGAGTAATAGCCTAAATGGCCACTGACAGCTGCACATATTGCCACATACCCCTCTGATTTAGGGTTAGAATCATTTACTTCACTTTCTTGCAAGTTATGATTTATGTTATTTCTGCAACTGCTGTGTTGCCATCTTCATTTAGATGTTTTTATTTAAGCAATAGCACATAAGCAAGAGTGTTATACTGCTTTTATATTACAACAGTTCAATAAACAAAAAGTTAATAATGAGAAAATTACTTTTTAGACAGTATTTCTTACTTTGTCTAGTTTCACTCCATGATGGAAAATACTTCCAAATTAAGCCAAAGCAGAATCAATCGTTGCTTTTCTTTTCTAAATAAAGTAGTGTGTTATAATGAATCGGTTAACTAAATGATTCAATGACTCACTCATTAAGCAAGTCACTTTTCGTTCCTTATCGATTAACAGAATGAATTAGTATCTCGCTCATAAAGCCATTCACGTATTTTGTTCCCGAATCAGTGTTGTTAAACAAATAGGTTGAATGAGATTAAAGACAGTCACTTGAGACCACCTACTGGTATAGACCTTAATTATGGTAGTAGTGTCATATTTAATTTCTGACAAGAATGAAAAGGCGGCTGTGAGGGATAGAATAAGAGTGCATTCAGTGGATTGTACTGTTGATTAACAACATACTGATTGTTCAGCTGATGAAACGTCTTTCTGAAAAAAAAAACATAAAACAGTTTTAAAAGTTGTGAGTTGTAAAAATCACATGATCTATGTCCTTTATACAGTGCTTGCTATTGTAAAGACTGTAAATATATGCCTCACAGTCTCGTTTTCGTCCGTGTTAAAGGATTAGTTCACTTTAAAATGAAAATGATCCCATGATTTACTCACCCTCAAGCCATCCTAGGTGTATATGACTTTCTTCTTTCAGACGAATACAATCAGAGTTATATTAATAATCACCCTGATGCTCCAAAGCTTTATAATGGCAGTGCACAGAAACCACCTGTTTGAAGCTCGAAAAAAAGAGCATCCATCCATCATAAATGTACTGCACACAAACGCATTGCTTCGCTTCAGAAGGCCTTTATTAACCCAAGCGAAGGCCTTCTGAAGCAAAGCAATGCATTTGTGTAAGAAAACTATCCATATTTAACAAGTTGTAAAATGAAATATATAGTTCCGCCAGACCGCCTTCTGTATTCAACTTATGAAAAAAGTGCAAGGCCTCTTGCATTTTAAAATGCTTACACTACGTCCAACGCCTTCCGTATTCAACTTACCAAAAAAGCACTTTGCACTTTTTTCGTTGAATACAGAAGGTGGTCTGGCGGAAGCTAGTTATTTTACTTTATAACGTGTTAAATATGGATATTTTTCTTACACAAACACATTGTTTCACTTCAGGAGGCCTTTATTAACCTCCCGGAGCTGTGTGGAGTACATTTATGATGGATGGATGCACTTTTTTTCGAGCTTCAAACAGATGGTTTCCGTGCACTGCCATTATAAAACTTTGGAGCATCAGAGTGATTTTTTTTTTCTTTTCTCTCTTTATTTTTATTCCAAAGACAAATGCTATTGTTTGTACAGAGATTGTATTAGGGTGATTATTAATATAACTCCGATTGTATTCGTCTGAAAGAAGAAAGTCACCTATGGCTTGAGGGTGAGAAAATCATGGGATAATTTTCATTTTAAAGTGAACTAATCCTTTAAATTCAATAGGTCTATATTAATGTAACCTGCAGAAAGAGTCACTGCCTGTTAGGAACCTCCAAACACAGTGGAACTTCACTCTGCCAATCAAATTCAAGGAACAGAACTAACTGTTTTATAATAAGGTACATGTGGATGCCATCTTCTATTTACATAATTGAAATAATAATGCTATGCTGTAAAAAACAATCTTACTAAACTAGAGTGTTAAAATAAATATTCAAGTGTAGGTTCATGGGAAAAATATAATTAAGTTTAATGTTTAATATTATACTACTGAAATGACCTTCAAGACTAACACAGTCAAGTATTTGAGTGAGCAGTGCTTACATAAATACACAGAGGCAATCGTTCTCAGTTCACTAGGTCAACAAATATTTGAAACAGCTGAATAGATTGTTCTATTATTACAGTGTTATTTAAAGCACAGGACTATATCTCACCTTCTGATAGCTTCAAGGGTTATGGCAGATTTTGACTCATGTCATGACAAGACGCAACATAGACCAGCTGCTGTGTGTGTCAGCACCTTCCTGGGCAATGGGACAAGCCCAAAATCATGACACGTAGGTGTTTGATTGCACACTGTTCTCAGGTTTATATGCAAACAAAGCTGTAGGACTGGACTCAGTATGGTAGGTTGTGACTTGTGAGGGGGCACAATGAACCAAAGAACTGGAGTACGCTCATAATTATGCTATTTTTTATTGAAATATAGTTTTCTTTCATTATAAGGTTCATTATAATAGTTAGTAATAGAGAAAACCTCCTCAGATAAGAATGCATTGGAAGGCATAATTGGATAAGAAAAGAGAGACAATTTTCGCTTTTGTAATTCAGATGTCAAAAAAAGTTGTATTGTTTGCAATGCCATTGTTCTCAAACAGTTTGCAGATATGGAAATGTCACTGCAGTGCCAGATTTCTAAAATACTGAAGCAAGTTTAAAATGAAGCAAATGATACCTTAATTCGTTGTATTAGAAGCCAGAATCTATAAACTACCATTTTTATGGATCACACCCTAGGCAATGCATTCTAGTAATCGAGCACTACCGTAATAGGTAATATAGGAAAATGAAAGCTAGATAAAGCAGGAGTCTTGGCCTTCGTGCACTGCTTAATCAATTCCACACAGAGCAAAGAGTTTGCACAGTCACATACTGTTCTTTCTCCCTTCTGTTCAAAACCTGACCATATGGGAGAGCGGTCTGGGTTAGCACGAACCGACAGACTAAACGCATGTTTATCTGCCAAATCAGCTCCACATAGTTTAACTGGTTGTTCTGCTGCCGTTACAGGGAAAGATGACTGTCTGGGGCAAGACAAGAGGAAAGCAAGCCAAGACGGCTGTTATCTCCCTCCTCCAAACAGAAGAGGGAGAGCAAAGGAAGAGCAAGAGAAGAAAAGCAAGTCATGGGACAAGGAGTATCCCCACATTAAGGGGCCAATGTGGGGTTGGAGTTGCCACCACCTCACCTGTTGATCCGTTTCAATCCTGGATGACTTTTAAGAGGGAAAAAACAATTCCCAGTTCATCGTTTTTTCTCAAACTCTGGGCTATTATCACTGTGAACTGGGTTATTTTTTATATATATATTTATTTTTTGATCATCTGTCAAACTTTGTCATCAAGAATCAAATTTCAAAGTAGGGCAATATCCAAGAGAAAAATGGGAGAACTTTCATCTCCCCCTGTCCCAAGTGACGCACTATGATGAGAGTCATTTCCTTCAAACAACTGCAATAGTAGCCATCAGAATCCTTCCGAACATGACTCACATCAAAAAAGAGGCATATTTCCTAGTGCAAAAATCAGTTTCTCTCATATTTATGAAAAGATTCTTGCTCTATTTGATCTTATGGGCTGTGTTTGACATGAAGCTTTTCTATTTGATTGTCTTTGATGATTTGATGATTTTCATTGTAGGGTACTACAATGCAGCCATGGAAAGCCCTCCAGAACACTGTGGGAAGGACTTCTCCACACGCTTTTATTTTTCAGAGTGCTGTATTCCATTCCCCGGGCCTGTCAAATGGATTCTCTCTGATCAGTGAGGATTCTGTCTCCTCCATCCTATTTGCTTGAGGCAGACAAGACTGGAGGTTCTGCGTCGACCTCAGACTGACCTGAGAGCTGTTTCTCCAAACTACAATGCAGAGGATGCTTGGTTTTGACTTCTAATGAGTTGGACATTTATACTTTCCATACTGACAAATCATCCATATGGAAGGCCTGTACACATATAGGATAAACACAATATGAGCATTGCAGAGTGAAACTCACCAACTTGGCAACTTTAGCTTCCTGACTCCAAAGGAATAGATTATTTATCTTAATGCACAATGGCGCTTATTATTGTTGGGCTCTCTATTTGTTTTACACAAAAGATAAACAGGAAAGTACTGCCCAAAGTCTGTATGTTGCTTTGGTATGTTAAATCCGAGGAATGCCTATTTTGTTTTTGTACAGAGAGCTTAAATATACATGGTAACACGTTAATTCCTTAACAATATTTATACTGCATTAGGAATGCATTAACTATCATAAACTAATAATAAACATTTTCTAAAGCACTTATTAATCTAGGTTAATGCTAATTTAATTTTATAAGTACTATTGTTCACTTTTAATTCATGCATGTTCACAACATGGACATATCTTAAAATATTTTAAAGCTTCTGCTAAGAAAAAAGCTACAACGTACAAAACAATCAGTCCAACAACAAAACAAATATTGCACCATTATTACAGTAATATTAAAACTGAAGTCCTCTGAGGTAGTGTTGTCACAATACTGGAATTTCTAACTTCTATTAGATACCTTGAAAAATATCTATATTCTGTACAATTTTTTGATACCACAGGGAAAACTGCCATATACTGCATTGCTGAATTCGAACCCGCATATTAGCATACTACTAGAAAAATATGGTAATCGTAGTAGTATACTAGTATGCGTTTCTGAATTAATATAGTTGTATGTGGTTCTGAATGCTTGAACTTTCAGATGACATTGGAAAACACAGTGTCATAATTGCAATCCGATAGGATTCCGGAAGTCCTATAGCTTTATCCAAGCAGCATGTCATGTCACTTCCGTGATCTGCACATTTCCTTATGTTGTGTTGTCATTCGAGACTAACTGCTCTAAATAAAGATGTGACGTACTTAACTAATGTTTCGCAAAGTTACAAACAAAAATGTGGCTCAAAAGCATTATGTGAACAATCGATTTTGGGAATTTATGTAAATCGACATCGCAAATCGAAATATTGATATTTTTGACAACACTACTCGAAGGTCATGTTCACTACAGATGTCACTATTCTGTTTGTATGAAACAAGAGAGCATGTGTCCGCGGTATGATACGAGAGACATGAAAGTAGTGGCGGTTAAAGTTACAGGATGAGCGGACTGATATACAGCGTTTTCATTATTTTGCAATTGAAATGTTAAAATGTGGTATTGACATTAACCTATATTAATACATGATTAATACATGCTGTAAAAAATATTGTTCATTGTTATTTCATGATACCTAATGCACCAATGTTGACAAATTATTGTAAAGTGTTACCATATACTTAATGACTGTGTTGTGTTTTATGTTAAATTTATATGGGCAGATTACTTGTAAATATTACTGCTATGTTATTTAAATTTTTGCCTACATCTTTGTTTACACAAAAGCTAATGGCAATCACAGATCAGGTGAAGTACACAAATATGTATTATATGAACTATAAAAGAATATATATATATAATGCACCTATTGCAAAATAACACTACAATAAAATTAAAAAATAAATAAATAAATAAATCAGAGGGAGAAGCCTTTCTATGGAGTATGAGAATTCATAGTTCCAAGGCTGAATTTTGTACCTCAAGGGAGAATGAGTTAGTTCCAAATGACTAAAACAGTACACTTTTTCAACTGCTGTGTAACAAGTTAATTTATTTCTAATATAAACTTTCAAATGGACATGTTTTTAGAAGAGCATTTAGTGTGCAAATACAAACAACCAGAGGCAGTTCAAATGCAATGCAGGAATGCAAAAACTGTTATTTTTAAGATGTTTGGTTGAGACCTACACAGATAATTCTATAGTATAGTTTCTCTGTGTTATTGTTTTGCTATTGTGTTGTGATGCTGTTTTTTTTTTTTTCTTTCAAATCTGTCACTGTTTAATCTATGTGCAATTGCAGAATTTCTCTTTATAAGACCCAATGATGCTTGCTGAGCAATGTACCTTAAATGCACTCAATAAATATGTTCAGTAAACGTACTTGAATCTTTTTCTTTTCTTTCTTTCTTTCTTTCTTTTTTTTTTTTTTTGTAACTATTACTCATGTTATATTAGCATAATTAAAAAGAGCTGTTTAATTAAGGCATTAATTGATTAGAGCTCTTAGCGCAGAATGAAGTATAATTCAGTAATGCTGGACCGGTAGTTTGCTGTCATTCTTGTTTTTTTATTAGATCAGAAAGTACAAAAGATATCGTGCCTTGAAATGGCAGAACCGAATTAAAATCTTTTGTTTTTGGAAATGTTATTGCTGCAATGAACTGCCATTCAGATTTCACAGGAGACTTAATGAGCCAGATGTTTCAGCAGATGTTGTCATGAGAAGCTTAGAGAGGTTTGTTTGATATAAACGCCTGCCAGTGGACAGCACAATGGAAATATTGCCGTTTTATCCACTGATGTCATTTACAATAATATTAGCAATACGTTCATTAACTATTGTGTCAATCTGAAGAAATGTGAGTGCCAACTTCACATTAAAACCTAATTTTTCCGCAGATGATTCAAGTTAAAAACATGTCTGGCTAAGAATCATAAAGAACTAAATTAGTAGTTTATTAACACTTTTTTTATTTCTTCAGATTGCCAAACTTTTGAAAATTCTTTCTATACAAACTTTAGTTGACCTATTTAAAGTATTTATAACAAACAATATCGTAAGACCAATACATTTAAGAATATGGAGTAAATTATCTATATAAATTCTTATTATAGTGAAGACTGAATGTAATTAGTATGTCTACATTACATCTAACAATGAATCATGAAAACACAAGGAATCTTTGTAATCAATCTGAAATGTGCATCATATTAATTAGTCCAATAATCAAACTGTAATTCGAAGAACTGAAAGTGCCGTTTAAAGAGATGTTTCCAGGTATTCACTATACACTGACATCGATATGCAATTAATCATATCATTTTCTCAGGAGCAAAAGCCTTGTGATAAGTAATATAATCTGTGTGGAACCTGTGTGGAAGCTTTACATTTCAAATTTCAAGCTATCTTTTTCCAATTAAGATAATGTTAAGTCACCTGTGAAATGCGCATAAATGTTTTGGAGCATCACTTATGGGCACCCACCAAAAGAATTGCAGTAGGTGCAGAGTGACCAAATAAGAAAAAATAAGGAGAGAAGCAAGAAATCTGCATACAAATAAGCTAGTATTTTCCATTTTTCGGTAAATGCATTGAATTTGCATCAACATATATCTATATAACCAGAGTATGCATGCAGTAATTGACACTATTCTTTTGCTTGAGACCCCCTTTCTGTTATATGAAAATGTAGTGGTATTCTGTTTACACTGTCATCGATGTACAGTATACATATACATAGCATGCATTCCTGTTTGATTATTGTTGACTACAAGCTACAGTTACATTTAGTTGTAGAAGTAATTCAGACTAATGTTCTAATGAGAGTTAGCTGACATGTTGCAAATTTACTTGTAGTTAGTAGAATGTGGATCATTGAAATAAAGTGTTACAGTTCTTATGTATTCAACCTGTTCTTCACTAATGCGCTGACTTTTTTGAATTCATCTAACTTGATTATAATTTGTTAAATCTGAAATGGTTTACTAACATATCCTTAACACATGATCATATTGATTGGGGACAGTTACTTCGCTCATGAATATTAAATAAATTATGAATGAATAATTTAAAATGACCTTAAAAATAGTCTGTGAAATAATGATCAGGTGATGAGGTCTGTAGTACACTACAATATTTGCTCCTTTCCAATTCAAAACTGCAATGTACACAACATTTGATTGCATTTTGTTTTGTGATTTCACTAGAATGAAAGGCTGCAGAAAAGCAAGTGGAGCAGAGCTGTGTGCAAATGAAAAACTGCCACTTTAGCCCTCTGCCACTGATGACAACCACAACAATCATTCAGTAAAACATTAAAAATCAAATATTCATCCAGTTCCCAATGTGAATAATGCATACTGAACACGAGATCTACCTCTGCCTCTACCTCTGACTCATGCTGTAGTGAAACAAGTGATCTACCAGGTGCACATTCCTAATCTGTCTGTTGTCAGATCACTTAGCAGAGACTAGACATTTTAGCCCTCTCCAAGGACGTATGCTAAATGAGCTCATTATTATAAGTTATTATATAGTTTCAATAAGAATAAAAATGAGGGAAATTAATCTGCCTGGCTAACACTCTGTAACACAGCATGCCTCCTAACTCAAATTTATTAAACTTGTGTTCAGTTTCACAGAGGCAGATCTCAGAAATCTGACTGAAACTAAACTAACTAGGTGGTCCACTATGTGAAACGCACACAAATAAAGTGTCCCTTAAAAACGGAAAATATCTTTTGTAGACACAATGCAAAATGAAGCAAATTCAAAACATGTGCAATGACCACCAAGCCATGTCAATATTTACAGTTTATTTCTTTTAAAAGCAAGGGGCCCAGAGCAAAATACAGTCAGAGGTCCCAGAATTCATTGCTACAACCCTGTAATGAAATGTTTTGGTTGAAAATTGTCCCTAGTTTGATGTTTTGTTATATAACGCAATGACATTCACTCGAAAAAATGAATTGTCGGATTTACTTGAAAAAAGCAGTGTCGAGTAGTTCCACAAAACTATATTGAGTAATTTGTACAAATAACAATTTAGTTGTGTGAACAAAAGAATTTAAAGTTAAGCTGACAAAATTTCTTTGAGTAAATACAAATAATTTGAATTTGTCACTGTTACATAATATTTATATGTGCAGTTTACTTAATATGTAAGGTGAACACATTTATTGACTTAATTTATCTTATTAAATTAACTATTTGTTCTACAAAATGCACTCAAAAAAAACAACTCATTGAACAATCTCTATTTAATTGAGAGTAGGAATTCCATCCTATAAACATGCATTTATGAGCGCTCACAGCCTAAACACAGGCGGCGCTCTTCTGCATAATGGTAACCACAAAATTCAAAAACATTACAGAAACCCCTCTTAATGTCCAACATAACTGAACATTAAACACTAACATAAACTAACAACATCATTCCCTTTAAAAAACATAAAATAACACTTTAATCCTTAAATTTACTCTCCTAATGCAGTCCCTTGCGAAGCATGCTGTTATGTCAACATTAATTTGTGTGTTTCACTCATCAATGTTAAGTTGATTGAACAAACACTTATTAAGTAAAGCTGACAATACTCATACGTCCCGGGAAGTCTGTGGCACAGGCACATCTGAGCAAGGTGGAGCCAGAAGGACGATGGTCCATGGTGGAGCCGAGGGAGAGAGGAGCCTGGGAGGAGCCAGGAGCAGAAGCAGAAAGGTGTAAATCCAGAGAGCGGCCTTGACGATAGCCCGCGGTGGAGTTGACAGAGGGAGGAGCCATGGTGGAGACTTGACAACACAAGGGGGACGACTAACAGAGAGTAAGCCGATGGTTGTGGAGCCCCAGGAGCAGAAGGAGAGCAGATGGGACATAACGACACAGATGGCTTCAGAGACCAAGGCAAAGCTGCTGTGATGAGCATCTGAGGTGGAACCAGGGTGCCAAAAAAACCTGAGGTGAAGCCAGTGTGCCTGAGGACCAAGGCGGAGCTCGAGTAAGGCAGAGCCAGAAGGAACCAGAGGGGTAGAGAGACAGAGTGCAGCAGACATCCCGGGAAGTCTGTGGCACAGGCAAGACAACGTCTGAGCAAGGTGGAGCCGGAAGGACAATGGTCCATGGTGGAGCCAAGGGAGGGAGGAGCCAAGGCGAAGCCGACAGGTTGATGGGCCAAGGTGGAGTGACAGGCACAGATGCAGGAGGCGGAGCCATGGAATTCACCTGACTGGGCGAAGCTGGAGACTGAAAGACCCGAGGCTCATCAACATGACATAGTGTTAGAGAAATCGAGGGGCTGAAAGGAACCAGCAGGGGTGGGGCTGACAGAATGGCTGGTCTTGGAAGAGGAGGCGGGAGAGGGAGGCTGGGTGGGAACTCTGGAGACGCAGGAGAATTCATGCTGGGCTGAACCAGAAGGGATGCAGGAGATTCTGAACTGGGTGGAACCAGCTTTAACCCAGGAGATTTTCAACTAAATACGACTAGCAAAGTCGGGAGATCAAGGTAAATTTCCACTTCTAGTTCGTCACAAAAATTAATTGCAGAGGTCAGCAGCATCTCACCCTCAGTGGTGGGAGTGTGGGCGTGGTCCATTCCCTCGATTCACTAATGCTCCCCAGACGTCACATGGAGTTGCCGACTCACACCCCTGGTCCCACCCCCTGGCCACCATCTCACCTGTCAATGGTTTCTTTACATTCATCTAACAAGAGTCATCTACTACTGTTTAGTGAGACATCTTAATTACAAACTGTTTCATCCAACTTAAACATGTATTAAACTCTTAGAAAAGTTATTACTCATGGCAATTTCAGATGAGCAAAACAACATTAAGTTTATCTCAAACCGTTGAGCTTGGCTGCAGCCTTTATACCCCCAAAATAATTAAGAAAGAATTAAAAGAGAAAAACAATTCTTCAAATTAGGTTTTAGAAGGCAGCAACTTGGGGTAAAAAAACATGTATAGTGTTCCCATGAGGAAAAGGCCCAGAACTCAAAATGTCATTTTGTATTTACAAAGATCTTAATCACTATACTGTGGCTACAGAATAGCTCTAATGATGTAAATTCACTATGGAATATAAACGGTTTATTTTAACAATGCTTTCAAGTTTGCCATATCAGCCTTTAATCCTCTTAACATTAAAATGCTTCACACACAAAATTCAGAAAAAGAAAAGATCATCACATGTCCCTTTGTAATAATTTATATTATGTTCCCTTTCGAAAGGGAACTCGAGCTGCGTCAGAGCGCTAGGGGAACCGCCTCCATGGGAACTGGTGTCTGAAACATATCCAATCTTGGCAATATCATATTGACCGGCGACAGCCCATGACATCATAACAATGCGACCCACAGTATATAAGGGGCGCCCAGAAAACATGTCATCCTCTTTTCGTCTTCAGGGACTGTTTTGTGTGAAACACTATCATGGCAATTATGAAACGCACAGAGAAACTAGAAGGTTTACTAAGTGTGTGGATCCATGTCCTCGTTATCTGACACCAGATGACACACACAAGCTGTGCGTTCTCTGTCTGGGTGAAGAGCACGCACTGGGAATTCTCGGGGGAGTTACCTGTGCAAACTGTAGCGTTTTCCTAAGTTAAGAACGCTCCGTTCTCGTCTGGCTCTCTTTTCAAGGGAAGAGTTCAGCATTTGGACCTGGTAGTTTGGGCAGAGCAGAGACTCATATCATGGGGCATTCAGATGGAGCTCGCCGAACAGTCTGAGAGGGGTGTGACTGCTCGCTCGGTTCGGTGGCTCGCGAGAGTGAGTTGCTGGGAGAGGACGCATTGTCATCTGCGTCTGCATCTACATCTGCAAGTCCAGCGGCGAGTTGTCTTCCAGCCGAGCAGGAGATGGCTGAGGTGAGTAAATGACTAATAGTCTCAGCCACCCTGTCCCACGAATGCTGAGCTGTGGGAGTTTATGGAACGCGCTGCCGGCAGATTACAGTTGCCATGGCAGCGCGTTAGGAGAGAGACCGCGCGCATTCTCTGGCCATATTACTACAGCTAAAGTGAGCTTTCCATTCCTTCCTGACCTACATACTGAGGTTGAAGGGGCATGGAAGAATACCAAAACATATTCTGAAAAATATATAATGCCCTTTTAGGCTGGAAAAGAGTGGTAGACCTTCACGTTTTCCATGGTGTTAGGTCGCCACCCTGTGGCCGCAGGTTGAACTGGGTATGTGTCAATGCCACCGACTGATAATAATAATTAGAATAATTAGAATAATAAATGCTATTATTTAGCACTTTTCTTGTAAATGGCAGGGCATACGCGGCAGCAGCTTTGACCAGCGGCAGTCAAGATGTGCATGCTGCTGAGGTCTGAGTCCTCAACCAGACAGGTTGGGCCTGGCCCGTCCCGACCCGAGGGCCATGGACAGGGCCAGGAGGCTCCGTTCTTCTTTAACCCCAGGCGCTTCTTACATCAGGCCTCTGGCTGGGCCGATAATGAGTATTATGATTCTGATGGTCTGCCTTTGGCTTTGACAGTGAGAAGACCCTTTCAGGCTTGTAGGATGGAAGACACCACGTTTCCATGGTGGAGGTCGCCACCCTGTGGCCGCAGGTAGAACTGTTACCAGGTCCTGTATCTATTTAAAAGACTAAGGTATTTCTTTTAGACCGCTGTTCCGTGTGTAGGACGTGCATGGGCATCCATCTAAGTTAGGAAGGAATTTTTATTTTTTATCTATTGTAAAAATATAATAATTAGGGCCCTGAAGTTTCCTGTAGGTTGGCTAGAACGATTTTTTAGAGAGAAAGAAATACCATTTGGGTCTTCTTAGGTGAGTGTGCTGGTTTTCACGTATTATATGTTCTCTGGTGAGACCACACTCTTTTGTATTTCACTTTATTAGCGAGTAAGCTGGCTTCCTCCCACTTGAGAGTGGATTTGAGGCCACTGCTTTGTTGCAGGTTGGCCCCCTTCAGGCCACCTTGATAGCCACCTCAGGGTAGAGTAGTTTGTCTCCTCTCCTGTAGGTTTGGAGGGCTGCTTTTGCAAAGAGACGAGCACTTTGACTTCAGTTAGATTATATGTCTAGTGTTAGCCCACGGGGCCGCCGGACATTGTTACCTGGTTAGCGTCACTCATCCCAAGGTTAATTTAGGATAGCTAAGGCTTTATGGTATTCATTAGCCACCTTAGCGGTGTCATTTTGAGTGATTTTGCCTCTTCTCAGCTGAGAGTTGTTCTATAGAGGCCGCTGCTCTGAGGAGCGCCAGGTAGATCTATGTGCTATGGGCTGGCCCTCACCCGGGTCGCCTTGATAGCTGGCCTAGGCTAGTTCTAGGGATAGTGAAGGCAGTCTGTTGAACATTCCAGCCTCTGACCCCTCATTAGTGATAGTAGGTTCCCTTTTGTATCCCTAGTGCTGGCCTCCTCTCATTTGAGAGTCATTTGGCCAAGGCCCGCCCCCCTTCTGCATGGTGCAGATTGGTGTAGAGGCAGAATAGACAGTTCTCTTTTCTATTGTGTTAGACAGGCCTCCCTGTGGGCAAAGTCTCTATGGCTTGGGGTTTTTAGCAGCTAGCAATGACTTGCTTTTGGATAAGTAGGCCTTAAGAGGCCTCTTTGTAAACGAGTCCCCTATAGTGCGGGTACTTTTTAACAGCAAGACTTGCCTCTTGGTGATGGCCTTAGCAGGCCTCCCTGTGAACAAGTCCCCGTTTTTGGTTGGGTGCTGCTAGCCAGAAGCTAGATAGACTCGCTATCAGTAGATGGCCTTAACAGGCCTCTCGGAAGGCGTGCCCTAACATTGTCGGTGCCGTGTTTAGCCACCTAGAACTGGCTACCAGGCGGCTGGCCTTAACAGGCCGCTCTGGAGGCTAGTCCCTGACAGTATTGGGTTTGCTTCAGATTGCAGGCCTTAGCAGCCCTTTCTGAGGATGAGTCCCCAGCAGTGTGGGTATCAGGCATCCAGCTATTGCTTGTTTTCAGTTTGTTGGCCTTGGCGAGCCCCAGTGTCACAGGCCCTAGAAATCTAGCTATCAGGCAGCAGGCCTTAACAGGCCTCTCTGATAGCCAGCCCCTAATAAGTGGGTGCATATGGCAGCTAGCAATGGCTACAGTTGAACATCCATTGAACATTTTCCATCCAGATGTTCGGCCTTAGTAGGTCCCTCTGAAGGTGAATTTCCCACAGTATGGTTACTTCTCTGCCAGTCAAGACTTGATACCAGGTGGTTGGCCACTGTTGGCCTCCCTGATGCGAGTCCCCAGCAGCTGGGTATTGGTCAGCAAGGTCTTGTTATCAGGTGGTTGGCCTGTCAGGCCTCCCTGAGACCACACGCTACTGCGTGTTTCTGGCTTGGCTAACCTTATTTACCTTGTTTCTAGTCTATAGCCTGGTCGATCTGATAGGTCGAGCTGGTACTCTGCTCACCCTGAGGGTGGGCTTGAGTACTTATCTTCCTAAGTCTGGTCAGTGGTTGAAGGCTTCCCTCGAAGCCTCCCAGTTAGATCAGCTCTTAGGCTGTGAGCTTTCTTCTCGAGAGGGTTTCCTTTTTAGAGTGCACGGCCTCCTTAGCGCCTTGAAACTTAGGTGCTTTGTAGATCCTAGGATTGAGCAGAGTAACTCCCCTCACTTGCAAGGGTTGATAGCACTTCGCTGAGTCCTGCTCTCCAGGATGCCCATCTCTAAGATCCGGTCTGAGTTGGTCTACTGCCCTTTCTGCAGTCCCTCTTTCTGGATGTCTCTTTGTGAGACTTCTGTGTCTAGAGACTCTGTTTCTGAGGAAACAGACAGGTTGTTGGCAGACTAGGTTACTAGTTCAGCTAGAAGCCAGGTCAGCCTCCCTGGTGGCATTCGGGGTTGACTTTGTTCCCCTGAGAAGTGACCGGCTGGGGTGCTTTCGGGCCCCTTAGCCACGCTCCCTTAAAAGGGACCCCTTCTGTTGAAGTTGTTGGTTCCAGGCCTTTGTGCGGCCTTGGCAGGCCTTCATATGTAAAATATGGAGGCCGCTTTGAGGCTTATAGCTGAGGCTTTGACCGCTGGGAGCGCTGTCACTGACAGCTCATTTGTGACCCGTAGGTTGAGTGGGTCTGGCGTTTCATGTGAAATTGCTTGATTCTGACAGTTGTCACTGCCATATGTTGGCATGCACTCCCCTCAGCATGCCGGCGTGGGTATATCATTCCCCTAGCGCTCTGACGCAGCTCAAGTTCCCTTTCGAAAGGGAACGTCTCAGGTTACGCATGTAACCTTGGTTCCCTGAGAACAGGGAACGAGACGCTGTGTCTCTTAACTCCCTCGGGTCAGCGGTCACACCGGCGATACCACCTCGGTTTTTTTCTTACCAGTGTGAAAGAGACTCAAAATACTCTGTCAGTGTTGCACATATAATTAAGAGTTATACACCATTAAAATTTGTGGAATATCTTCTTTTATTTGTGTACACTCAGAGTAAAAACAAAATGTTGTGCTTTTTGCAAAATAAAGAAAACTAACATGATGCGTGATCTCTCGTCTCCCTCTGAACGAAGTTTAATCTGATGGTTCTCAGAAAATGAACTGTAACTTAGTGAATACTAATGACACAAAAATGAGACTTATGTCTAAAAAAAACGTTGAAATGTCAGGTTTTAAATCGTGTAAGTCAAATCGAAAACAAATATTCTGTGTTTATGTAATCTGTATGAAAAGAGACACATGTCAGATGCCCGATATTCAGCTCATTATCCGCTAATGCGGCCACGCCCACGGAGCGAGCGCTATTCAGACGCAAATTCTGAGGCAATACATGTATACATCATCTCAATCGTGCATTTATTGTCTTGAAAAGTGTTTATCTGGATGTTAAAGCCATGGTTAGCGATCTCTGGAAGACATGCCGTTAGTTCCTGAATGTCCTGTTCTTCTTTAGAGTAATTTGTGGACTAAAGGTGTACAGAGCACCCTCCGGCTGCAAGTATGAATTGAAAACACAGTATCCAGCGCTCACAGTGATGACAATAAATATTGAATAAATATTACTCCTCTGTATAGAAAATTGACATAAACATATGAGAATCCATCAATATTTCTCCAAATGTGCATGCTTTTAAGCTAAAAGACTATATGAAATGCCATAGAGTTAACATGAATGTTCAGACGCTTTGCATCACAGAAATACACTATATTTTAAAGTATATAATAGAATACCATTATATTAAATTGTAATAATATTTCACAGTATTGCTGTTTTTTCTGTATGTTTGATATACACCATGATGAGCTTGAGACATGATCACAGAGGGTTTTTTCACAGCCTACCTGACTGAAAGGCCTCATTAATATGCAGCTCATTAGAGGTCTTTATGCGATTCTTTTGTCTTCTCAGGTGTAAATCACCCATTATTCATGATGATTCACGCCTCCATGCATACTGTGTTTCTTGACAAAAAGTGTCTTACAAAAACTAAATCAATATATTGTTATAAATGAACGAGTATGCAGGATAATTTTTACATCATTTTGAAGCAAAAACTCTAGTCTACAACCTCCAATACCCAGAAGTCTTGTGAACACAGATTTAATTTTTTTTTTTTTTTTTTGCTTTATTTCAGTGACTTAAGTTTTTTGTTTTTTCAATAACCACGCATAAACGTTATTCCTTCAAAAACACAAACATGTACATACATGTTCCTCACATATTATGGTAGCCTAGTTTGTGCTGAATACAGTGTAATGACACTTTTTCCGTTAATATGTTTATGAACAACTGAAAAAAGCACAAATGTCAGGGCATGTCAAAACTTCTCCAGGGCCCCGAAAATCCTCAGACCCCAGAGGGTTAACCATGCCTCAGGGCCCGCCTGCTTACAGTCCCTTCAGACGATAAGCGGATGACATGTTATTTGGGTGCCCCTTATATACTGTGGGTTGCATTGTTATGATGTCATGGGCTGTCGCCGGTCAATATGATATTGCCAAGATTGGATATGTGTTTCAGACACTGGTTCCTGTGGAGGCGGTTCCCCTAGCGCTCTGACGCAGCGTCTCGTTCCCTGTTCTCAGAGACCCATGGTTACATGCGTAACCTGAGACATTTTTATATATTATTTATTTATTTTTTCTGTTTTTACATTTTATATCTCACTGTCAAATGTCTCTCATCTTGCATGATTTATTTGATGTCTGGCACACTAGACGGTTTGTGTCTGTATCTGTTTGAAAGTGCATGTGTGTGGGTGGATTACAAAGTGCCAGCTTCCATCACCATCATGGATAAATAATGAAATTGTAAGCGACTGATTGGATGATTGATGCGCTTGTGTGAGACAGAATCACTGAAATGAAGTGTGACCAGATGACCTCAGCTAGTTAATGAATACTGAGCACCTCAACCACAGTCTTCCCAAGGGTCCCACCTTTCCACTGACTTTGGTATGCAGCTGAATTTTTAAAAAAAAATCCCACTGATGAGCCCTCACTGGGTCACATTGTTATACATTTGATGAACATCAGCACTGACACCGCAATTAATTAATAGATTATATATCAGATGTGATGTTACTAATTAAACTGCTGTATTTGCTTGAACTAAGGATGCACTTGGTGCTGGCATCTGCTGATGACTGTTTACACAATATAAAGACAAAGAAAATATAGTAAAGGAAGATGACAGTTGATGTGAATATAATTGTTCCTTGAATATAACCAACATGCATTTGCATTTAACTGAGTCTAGGATGAAAGTTGTTGAAAACTTGAATGATCTATGACTGTTATTATAATAATATCGTCATTAAATGACAATAAAACTGTGAAGCAAAGAATTTCATCAAGAAAAAGAGAAATGCTGTACCATTTTATGCTGGGCCATATCCCAGATTTTGTATTGAAAAAGTCTTTCATCAATTAATAAAATAAATATGTATTTGGGTGTTTCTTCAACTTTGGGCACTTTTATGCCCTGACCTAGGGCTTATTTTTTGTTCGAAGTAAAATTGTATTGTGTGAAGATCACAGTCTTATAAACTTTTTACCTTACATTTATTATTTATTTTTGCTACTTTTAAATGCTTGCTTTTTTATCGATTTACCCTTTTCCCAGACTTTTATTAAACTGTGAAAATCCATCATGAAAGCCATCATAAAAAAATTAATTCATACATGTTTAAAACTATGATAATCTGAACAAACTGTATTTTTGTTGTGTGTCATTTCCAGTCAAGCTGTATTATTATTATTATTTTTATTTTTTTTTAATTTTGCAATAAGTGAGAAAATATTACTTATTATTTGTGTATTTAGGATATACAATGCTAGCTCTGAAATATTAAATGCCGGATCAGAACAGCCTTACACTTTGCCATTATCAATCAGCATGCATCTTTTGTTTTGTTCGACTGTACAAAAGAAAATCAAGATTTTAATAATGTATTAGTAAATGTTGAAATTAAAAATAACAAAGATTAATAAATGCTGTATAAGTGCAGTTCATTCGTTAACTAATGTTAACTAATGAAACCTTACTGTAAAATGTTACCGATAATTTTGTAAAATCCAAAAAAGCTTTGCAGATCTTTATTGGAAAATGTTTAAACAATGTTTTTCATGCTTGTTCAATGAACCATTGCACATGGTATTGCAGACCTTTCTACTCACTCTGAAAAACACCAGAATAAAGATGCCTAGAATCCTTGCTTGTACATGCCATAGACCTGCTGTTGGGAGACTACAGATGTGGCCAGAGCAATAAACTGCAATGTACGTAATGTAAGATGCCTAAGACTGTGCAACAGGGAGACAGGAGGACAGCTGATCGTCCTTGTAGTGCCAAACCACGTGCAACCGTGTGTCACCTCAGACTTGATCAAGAACTTGAAAGTGCCTTGGTGGAAGAGTGCTGTAAAATCTCACAGTGAGAACTGGCAAATTTGGTGCAGTCCATGAGAATGAGATGCAATGTAGTACTTAAAGCAGCTGCTGGACACAACAGATACTGACTGCAACTTTTGATATTGACCCCCCTTTTCTTCAGGAACTCCATTATTCTATTTCTGTTTGTCAAATGTTTGTAAAATTTGCTCAGTTTATGTCTCAGTTATTGAATCTTTTTATGTTCATACAAATATTTACACATGCTAAGAAATTTGCTGGGAGAAAAAAGCTCTAGATTTTAGATTTTGTAATGAGAAATACTTTGTTGTGCAGATACTTTTATCATCAATGGTAATACTAAGAAATTAAGTGAAATGCATTTGGGGAAGTGCTTAAAAATTGTGTCTGTGAACAAATTAGTCTATACTCTATATAGTTTAGAATATAGTGACATAGACATATCTCTGTCTCATTAAAGCTGGACCCATCAGAGGCCAAATGTAGGTCCCAGCTGGACCAGAGAACAAGTCTGCTCATGCTGGTTCTCTTTGTGAGAAACTTCCCTTACAGGATTAATTCATTAATAAGACATTTCTTGTCCACTTGTGCCCTAAAAGCCAGACCAAATGTGTGAGGGGAGACCAAATGATGATGGAAAGGACAAGGAGTGAGTCATTTTCAAGAGCTGCAATAGTGAGGAACAGGTATTATATAACAGAAAAATAAAAATGATCCACACATCTGTATCCAATCAGCTGCATAGAGCCGCCATATAAATCCTAGAAAATTCAGAAAGTTTTGAAGAAACACCTGCAAGCGATAGTGAGAATAAAATCCTTGCCAATTTATTTATTTGTGTCCATTTTGGATAGCTGCTTGCTTTTCCTGAGTATTTTACCTGTTTACCAGCTCAGTGTCTGCTTCTCCATGTCACATCATTTGGTTTTCATGCTTAACTAAAAGAAAGAAAGAGAGAGAGTCTCCTCTGGTAATTTACTCTTTAAAAAGGCATGTCAGAGGCATCTGAAACCCAAGGGAGTTTATACTGAAAGAGCAAAGAGATATATTGTTTTCAGATGGTTGGTGGACAGCCTGGAAGTGTCTCATGTTGTTGTATTAGCATAATGAATAATGAGAGAGGCAGCAAAGCAAATCAGTAATATGAAATAAACTGTTTCATACGAAAGGATTTTACACATTTTCTCTGGGCCAAAGATTCAAATGAGATTTCGGCAGCACAGAAGGTAACACAACACTTAACACATAGTAATGGATTTGGTATAATTGATGATGCAGTTTCATGCTGATACATATGTGAGCGTGACATGCTGTGCATAGAGTTCATCTCATGGGTTCAAACACTTTCTCTGATGTAATCACATAAAAGTGCGAAGTTTACTTTGTATTCAAAGAAGTTCACCTCGGATCACTTCAGACCGCTGGATAAATTTCCACTTTGTGCTTTCTTTTGAACACCCTTAAAAGGGTACGGCTGTGCTCACAATCAAGAGCCATGGTAGATTGTAACTGCATTTTAAAGTTTATTAGAGCTAGGCACAGGCTTTTTTTTTGTATTTGTTTTCTGTCTCGCCAAATAATGGCACCCAGAAATAGTGAATTACTGAGAACAGGTGTTTATGTACCTCATAACAAGAGCTGATGCTTTTATGCCAAAATAATGTCGAAAAAACTGAGAAATGTACCTTTATTCCAACACTATGACCTTCTTGCTAAAATGCAGAAAGCAGAGAACAGTGCTTTCTGGGTATTCAGGAACATAAAAGGAAAACTGAACGATCACTTTGCCCAGACTTTAAAAATAAAGCCTTCGTTCCTGAAAATTTTCTCGTTTCACGTGTTGACAGATGGCCTCTATTGCATGTTGAGGTCGTACATTTGATGCAATACGTAACAGCGCTCTAAGAGTCAGAAAAAAACCCACAGTAATTGATCTTCAAGTACATAGATGGGAAAGCACATAGATCACTTCTGGGACTGACAGGGGTTCACAATGAGGGTTTAACCTTGGCTACAGCACTGAATGGTACAAAACAACACAGTCAGATATATGGCCTCTGTGCCTACAAAGACATTGGATTAACTCCAAAAGAAACAACATCTCAGAGAAAAACAAGCAGAAATCAGACAAGTATTTCCATCTCTTGTTGACTGTTATTGATAGACCTCTTTACACTTGGCATTAAAATGTTTCACATCCAAATAGTATATTCTTGAACTGGTTCCATTTAGACCTTGCATTAAATGCGTCTCTAGTGTGATCGGTCTTGCACTAAAATATAGATAATGGAAAACAGCACCTACATGAGAGACATTTTCCTTAATTAATCTGAATTTGAAAAACATTGGAGGATGCTTTCCATCATTTTGACAGGTAAAAATAAGTTAATGTATATTTATCATATACTTAAGATTCCCACATAAGGATGCTTTGCGACAGAGCTTGGACAAAAAGAGCTTTTGCAACAGAAGTTCTTGTGATATCGGAGTAACAACACCAAGCATTGCGATATTTTACTGACAAACAAAAGTAGAGCATAAAATAATATCTTCAACTCAATCTTTCAAAGTGATGAATAATGATTTCTTGTAGGGCAACCTCTAATAGATTATACCTACTACTTATGTAGATATATGCAGCTAACGCATTAGCATTTGCACTTTCAAATGCAGTCAGAATCCGTCCCTGAGCACCTCTGAATGAGGTTGCTCAACAGTGATCTGCTCAAAATGAGCCTTGGATGTACTGTATGTACACCTGACATTTAATGTGGTCAAGTGCTATCTGAATGTAATATGATCACACGCATATTAATGTCAGGTGAAAATGAAGCCATAGACATCCTTTCTTCAGTGAGCATTTGTCATCTTAAAGATTAATAAATATCAAATGAGTGCATCCTCGGGAGAAAACAATCTAAATGTTCCTGTATGATTTCTGCTTTTAATTAAAACAAATGTCAGAGTTATTGTCATTTTTCAAATGTCAGTCGGAAACTTGTGTTTTTACCTCAAAGTCTCAGAGGGAGGCGTCCCGAGAGCCATGACTGGGAAAGAAGCTTTGAATTTCCTGCACTTTTGCTCTCAGACCAAATTCTCTCCGGAAGTTTTAATTGGTTTGAGCTTCATGGTAGAGTGCCACCACAGACGTATTGCTTGGGTACAAACAATCTATCAGTGGCCAGCACATTCGAACTCTGGCAAAGCTCTCTAAAACAACCTGAAGTGAAATATATAGTGACTGAAAAAATAGATCTCTGAGCTCGAAACACAAAGCTGTTGGTTTTCTTGCAGTAATTGAAGACCTGTGAGTGTTCATTCTGACACCTTGGAAGACAGGTATTTCCTATTTTCTTTTGTACTGTCAGTAGGGTGGCCAGCTCATGAGTTCATGAACCATACAGCAATAAACCTAATAATAATACCAATGTATCCACACTAAGAAATTGACAGGATGAAACCCATATCCGAGCAAAAAACCTAAGAGGTAGCATGTGTGCTGCATGGATTTCAGAATATACAATTTTCTGTTAATATTTTAATAAAAATGACAATCAACACTGGTCCTAACATTATTAAGCCAAAACATTGAACTATACTTGAAAAAACATTGTCAAAAAAAAAAAACTGTCAAACCAATTGCCATGGAAACCTGTCAAGCAAATACTGTAACCGTATGCATATTTAGCAACATAGGAAATGTTCTGAACGTGCTAATTTCTAATTTCACTGACCTTAAAGATTAAATGTGTGCAAAAACAACACCTGTTTTCGAGCACACTGTAAACCCTAGCGCTCAAAATAATTAATTGGTTTGAGTAGGACAAACTTAAACAAATTAGTTCAGTCAAATCAACTTTTATGAGTATTTAGCACTTTCTTTTTCTTTCAAGTTCACAAAGCTGATATTTAAGTAAACTGAACTGTTTCATTGTTTAAAGTTTTATTAACTTAATTCTTTTAATTTAGATGAACTTAAGTTTAACTGAAACTGGGCTGGGATTTTTATTTCCCAGCATGCTTTGCCCATGGCAATAGAAAGGGAGAGTAAATGCTAAAATTAAGTGTTATATGTTTTTTTGTGCAAGATTAATGTTAAGTGGGAGATTTAGTAGTGATCAATGTTTAGTTATGCTAATTTAGAAGAGTTTCTGTTCATGTGGGTTTTTGGAGTTACCATCATGGTGACAAGTGGTGCATGCGGCTTGGTTTAAGAACAAGTATGTTAAATGCTTTGTATTGTTACACCCATTCAACACTGAAGTATTATACCATGCTATTGTTAATATGTTAGCACATTAACAAGTTAGCATTTTCTTAATTAGCTTGTTATAGCTAGCTAAATTTACACTAATAAAATGTTTACATTGAGGTTACATGATAATTTTAATTTAAATGTATGAATTAATGTACTCAAATATTTGAAGTTAAGAACAATTAAAATATATGAACTCATATATTTTAATTGTTCTTAACTTGAAATATTTGAGTACTGCCAGTTCTGCTTACTTAAAATTTAAATTTCTTAACTTAAAAAAGCAACTGGTTGCCTCAAATTTTTTGAGTTTTGCCAACCAATTTGGCTTTACAGTGCAGGTTTCTCATTCCCCATGTCTGTCACTGGTTGTACAAACGGAAAGCCAACTCATGCCATTGGTTGAGCCACTGTTGCCATGGCATGATGTTTTTCCCCAAACCGGGTTAGCGGAAACTCCACCCCACAGCTGATTCTAAAGATTCATTGGTCATGTCAATCACAGTGCTGATTGTCTACACCAAACACTAATCCCTAACCCTACCCTTCACCCTAACCTTAACCAATGAAATTAGTTGCAGGGCGGGATTTCCGCTAAACTGGTTTGGGGGGGGGGGAAACACACGTTGCCATCTCAGAGTGGTCGGAATTCTTAAACAAACAAAGCAATGTTAAGATAACAACACAGAGTCACAACAAATACAAATGGCTTACTTATAATTAGTATAGTCTCTGCATATTAAGCTTGGATATAAGAAAGTATTTTAACATAAGAAAAATTACATGCTTCAGCTTTTAATTTTGAATTTATCAGCTCCCATCTGAGCTCCCACATCTAAGAATATACCAAACAATCTGTGTGTAATAGTTTCCTGTTTTCTTTGTAGTATGTAGGGGAATTCACTCAGATGTCAGGAAGTTTAAAGCTATAATATGCCCAGATCCCCAGATGTTGGAAACAGACCTTTGACTTTTAGACCATGCCCTGACATCTAAAAATAAAAATTCCCAGATAAGGGAACCCCACACCCTCATACAATTACACAGGACAGCACCAATACACTCCCACTATAATATAAAAATGAACTATTCTTTTGCTCCCCGTAGCTTCCATATATATACACACAATTTAGATAATGTACTTCAGTACATACTGTAGATGGTCCCCACAGACATATAGGGTACATTAGGGTAAATTAGTGATGTTGAAATTAGAGAGTAATGTGATTACAACAAACTGCAGATGTTGAAATTGCAAAAATTTACCTTGATTCAACTCAATATAGTAGTATATAAGTGAAAAATATAGTGTAAAACACCATGGAAACATGCAGTTTAGTTTCCATGGTAACAGTATGACCTCTTGTGCAAACTGATATTAATAGTGTTAAAATCAACAAGATTGTTATAAAGTATCTAAATGACAGAGGAAAATGATTGTCAATGTGGTGAGAACAGAAGCTCACTAAGAAATCTGATGACACATTTTTCAAGATCATTACAGCCTTTCACTGTTAATTAGCTTCGAACTGTCAAGTTTATTGGTTCACTGATGCTTTTGAGTCTTGCTCCAGTAAACACTAAACAATTCTGTCAATAGCCTGCTTTCATAGAGAGTAATTAAAATTCCATTGCAATTGATTAACCTTGTGTCTGTGTCTTCAGGTGACAGTAGAACATTTAGGCCCGGTTTCACAGACAGGGCTTAGCCTAAACCAGGATTAGGCCTTAGTTCAATTAGGATATTTAAGTAACTTTTATAAATGTTCACTAGAAAAAAAAACATTACTGGTGTGCATCTTGAGACAAAACAATGGCGCTGACATATATGTCAGTACAAGTTACTTTCAGTTACAACAGCTCAAACATGCATTTTAGTCTAGGTCTAGCTTAAGCCTTGTCTGTGAAACAAATGTTCCTTCACCTAGACATTGTGAAGTACACTCCTCGTCAAATCAACAAGAGCATCCTGGTTTGCATTCATTAATTCGTTCAATCTTGAAATTGGCATTTAAAAATAAATCACTTTAAGATGACTGATATGTTCAAAAAGAATAAGTGAACATTTACAGATTCTTTGTGACCTTTCCATCTAACAGTTAAAGGGATAGTTCACCCAAAAATGAAAATTCAATCATTTATTACTCACCCTCATGTTATTCCACACCCGTAAGACCTTTGTTCATCTTCGGAACACAAATTAAGATATTTTTGATAAAATCCGATGGCTCAGTGAGGCCTGCATTGCCAGTAAGATCATTTCCTTTTTCAATGCCCTGAAAGGTACTAAAAACATATTTAAAACAGTTCATGTGACTACAGTGGTTCAACCTTAATATTATAAAGCGACTGGAATACTTATTGTGCGCCAAAAAAATGAAATAACGACTTTATTCAACAATATCTAGTGATGGGCGATTTCAAAACACTGCTTCATGAAGCTTCGAAGCTTTACAAATCTTTTGTTTCAAATCAGTGGTTCAGAGTCATAAGTGTTTTTCGAAATTTCAATAGTTCATGTGACTTTTGATACATGCTCCGAACCACTGATTCGAAACAAAAGATTCGTAAAGCTTCGAAGCTTCATGAAGCAGTGTTTTGAAATCGCCCATCACTAGACATTGTTGAATAAATGACATAATTTTAATTTTTGGGTGAACTAACCCTTTAAGTTAAACAATTTTGGTAACATCCTTGTGTAGAGGACTTTGGTAGACATACTAACACGTAATATTTAAATGTGAAATTGAAAAATTGACATTATAGAACAATTACTTTCAGTCCTCTATAATCTGATTGGGCAAGCAGCATTCCTAAGTGCTGAAATGTAGTATGTATTTTTATATACTACTTATAAGTCAAACTGTTGAAGGTGAATATTATCAGGGAATAATGATGTACAGTGTAGCCTTAGATCTGTTCCTCACAAAAGCAGTGCATATAAAGCAAGCCATGTTTTATTCCTGTCTGCACATTAACATGAAAGGGTCTTTTTATATTTTTTATGAGTGATGTTTAGTATGTTATTATGTAGGAAAATTCTACTTTGGGAGCTGAGGTGTGTGACTACAGGAAAGGGAAAAATGCACTTAAATGCATTATGGAATACATTGACCGGCACACACAGTAATTATCTAACATGGCCAAATGCCTCCATAACTGTAGCCAGTCCTCAAGCCTCTGAGATATAATGTTCAATCAGAGTCACACTGGGAAATCCTGCCCCTGTCGCTCTCATTTACATTCCATCTGCTGAGTTGTTCCGACAAATCAGACCCAACATGGCAAACAGTAACTTGAGTCTAGTCACACTATAATGCTGCTGCTTTAGCCGTGCTGTGATAAAATACAAACATTCAATGTATTAGAGCAGAATGATTGAAAAGAGCTGGAAATGCCTTTTATAGTTTTGTCAACATTTCAATTAAGTAATTTTTGTTTTCTCTGTAAAAAATTTTCTGGATTGCAATTGCTCAACTCAATTTGTAAGGTTTCTTTTTGTTGCAGTTTTGCTGCCAGTTGTAAAAAAAAAAGAGGCTATAAAATGAAGGTAAATAACATCAGAAGCAATTTTTGTAAATAAAGTTTTCTGTAATTTTCTAACTCTTATGTGAAAAGTCCCTCAAGATGATTACCAAATCTGTTTGCACTCTCTCTAAAACACTTTTTTCTTTGTACTTTGGGTGTAATTTCTTAGCTCTATAATATATTTCAGTCTTTTGATTCTAATCCAAGCTTTCTTTTTCGCTTTTTTTATTGCCCCCTCATTTATTTATGATTGAAATCATGTTCTTCCACAAGTCGTGCCAGATGTTGCTATGCTTCAGAAGACAGCAGGTAATGGTATGCTCTTTTTAAGAAGGACACGTTTACCTTAATCTCACAAAACCAAGATTTTACATTAATACTTTATATCTTCCTCTCAAAAGGCTTTTGCCGACCTCTACAGAATTCCATAGGAATCAAGCATTTCTCACACATGTTCACCAGCTGCTGTTCACCAACACCCATTACTGTGCTGGTAGCATTCCAATTCAAGGTTTTGGGTAACCCAAAAGTCCAAGGTTCAGTCTTGGAGAAGGTTATAAGCTGAAGACCTCTCAACCCCTGGATGCTTCAGGGGAATGAAAAAACAGCCCAAAATCAAAGCAAATGTACAGTAACAAAATATATCAGCAAAATGCTGGTAAAAAAAAAAAAAAAACACAGAAGTGGATGTATACTTCCATGGCACTGTGATTGATTTGTTACCATCAATGCAATAATGCCTGCCTATCATGTTCTTTTCATCACTATGATTAGCTGATTACCCTGTCAATGTGATAATACCTGTATCTCATGTTCACAAACCAAATGGGTCAAACTGCTGGAAATGGATGGACTAATTACCACATAAACAACTGAACCCACTCAGACTACACCACTTCTGCTCACATCTGAATCACAGTGTACTTAAAATGATGATTGAGCCGGTTTTTTTTTTGGGACTACTCAAATCAGTTAATGTCTGTGAACACCATGACACCTGCAGTTTTTAAGGATTTGCTGAGTAATGCTGAGAGCTTATTTGCAGCCATTTGATGCTTAGTATGTATATTTACTACACAAAGTTGGCCAATAAAATGGGAGAAGTTTAAACCATATTATCTGTTTGTGTGAGCACTGAATGAGCTGTGTGCATGAATCACTGAGCATTTAATTCAACATCGAGTCCCACACCTATTATGTTAATCAATCTCTCAAGCCATGTTCTGTGTTCCAGGATGCTGGTGGAAAACATCTGGCAGTGAAGAGAATACTATGGCAACCAACTCTGAGCTCAATATCTCAAACTATTTCCATAGCCAAAATGTAAAGCAATTATGTCATGTCAATGATACCTTTGTTTCACTGTGAAATGTCTGGTAAGCAATAGGACTGAATAGTGAGTCCAACACTGAGCGCTAAAAGCTTTCCAAACTACTGTACTGGGATCCCCAGGGGGCCACAAGGGGGTGCTAGAAAATTTGAGAGTGACAAGAAACATTTAGTTTGGTTTTAATTTGGTTTTAGGGCTGTCAAAATTAACATTATGATATATATATATATATATATATATATATATATATATATATATATATATATATATATATATATATATATATATATATATATATACATACATAGAGAGAGAGAGAGAGAGAGTACTACTAATATTAGAGTATATATAGATTAGATAGATAGATAGATAGATCAAAATAAACCATGCCAATAAACCATGTTTAAAGGGGCTTCTTGGGTTCACATGCAGACGTTATTAGGAATTATAAACCTAGAGACCATCAGGTAATGAATGTTATTTGATGTAAGGTGCAGTCCAAATTCTCATCTCAACAGATGTGTTTTGGTCACAGCCTGAATGAATAAAATACATTTTCACTTTACAGCTAAAACCTTTTACATTACAAAAAATATGTGGACCTCTGAATGTACTTGCTGAACATTTAATTTAAAAAACCATGAGCATTAATAGAAAGCTGGCTCCCCTTTTGCTGTTATAACAGCTTCTGTTCTTCTGGGAAGGCTTTCCACTAGATGTTGGAACATGGCTACAGGGATTTGCCCCAGTTAAGTTCCAAGATCAGTGAAGTCAGGCAATGATGTTGGGTGATAGGCTTAGCTCCCAGTAGTCTTCTGAATCATCCATGTTCAATGGTGTTCAGGTCTGAGCTTTGTGTGGCCACACCACACTCAGTAAACCATTTTCTTGAGGTGCCATGCTGAAAGCCAATGAGGTCTTTGGTATATTGCATCTTACTATAAAAGATTATCTAAGGAAATTGTATGTCTGTTTCATTTCTTTTTTCTCCTGTTAATAATGGGTGTAGCTGAAATAGTTAAAATCCTGTTCATTATAAGTAGATGTCCACAGGCCATGTAGTGTACCACTGGAAAAAATGACCATGTTTTAAAAGTCTGGTAATTAGAGGCTTCTTAAAGTGTTTACCACCTTTGGTATCAGCATGAAAAGATGTGTTTGAGTCAAATTTTCCATAAAACCTTGCAGAGAAATTACATCGGGTTCTACCACTTTTTTGTGACTTCTTCATTTCCTGACTTTAACATCAGCAAGTTTATTTTTCCCTCTGGAAGCATACTGAAATTTTAATGTCACTAAAACACAAGAGGCCAAAATGTTTATAACACCTTTTTTTTCCAGAAAGTGTTTCCGCGGCGCTGCAATGCCGTGATGTGTTGAATCATGCTACTGATTGATAGAACTGTGTACTGTTTTCTACAAATTGACTTCTTTTTTGCAGTCACAAAGAAAGGCAGTTTCAGTGGAAATGTGCTACAGAATATGTATGTTAATGATAATCACTGAATTGCCATAAGCTTTATAACAACCCTATTTGTAAGTAAAAGCAAATTACAAAATTGGCCCACAGGAATATAACCCTTATTTTCAGCTTGAGCCATAATTTCAATTAATCAACATTTGCCACTGCGAGTGCAGAAAATACCAACAGACAATTATTTACATTTTAAACGAGTTTGTGCCAGTGGTAATTTTTTAAATCACTTTTTTCCTTATTTTTTATTACATTTTTCAGTTGGAACCACTCTTAAAATGTCAATCCCATTACTAGGATTTTATATAGTATAGTAAACAAGCATACGCACTACATTGGTGGGAAATTTGTGGAATTAACATTTGATTTTTCTGGATTCAGTGCTTTTAAAAAAATAGAGCAAAAACATTACAGCCATGATCATTCATTACTTAATAGTGTTGGAGAAAAACAAAGAGAGAAAATTAAGAAAGAAAATTAAGGGCTATAGAAAGAAAATTATACAAGGTCTTTTGAATTCAGTGATTCAGAAGGTTATTTCATTTTACCAGTGCGCTCTGTCTGTCATTATATGTAATGAGACTACAATGTACCTTTTCTGGTGCCAGTGACTCTGCTCATCATCATTTGAATCTCAAATCTGCCCGTTATGGAAAAACAATGCAGACTAGAGTCAAGGCAGTTCTATGAGTGTTCAAACGAAATGCTGGAATTGTTTGCCTATTAAATCTTTTTGTTTATTTCTGAAGTTTTCTGTTGTCATGTAAATGAGAAGTTCTGGAGTTTGCTGGATCAAAACAGGAGAAGCATCTCTGTCGGGCCTGGTACTGGGAAACTGGGGTTTATTATTCATTTCTCATAAAACATCTGCTATGAGTCCATTGTTCTATCCCTTCTCATCATCTCTGAGGCTAACACACTGATGGGTTTGGTTGAGTGCCAAGGTAGGATTCTAACTCTGAAGCTGATTTTTCATTTTGAAATGTATCATTTTGCAAACACTAGAGTGCAACATGCAACAATGCACTTGACTACATTATCTGAAGCCCAAGAGTGAACTTACCATAAGAATATTAATGTGTTTTGCCTCATTCTTTATAAATATTCATGTTGATGAAATGTAAAAAAAAAAAAAAAAAAAAAGATTGATGAAGAAGCTGGCCTGTCACCCATAGCAGAAACAGACTGAGGGCCTGTTTACACCTGGTCACTTCATGCGTTTTATCTGATCATGAAAAGACCAGATGTATATGCCCTCCGAAACACTTTTGAGATGGATTTAAATCCGATCACTCAAACAACTTCAGGAGGTTGTTCAAGACACATTCCAGACAGAACTGGACAAGTGTAAATGCATCTGGTTGTTGAAACCGCATATGTAAATTTTACTCCTCCCAAAATGTTAAAAATTAAAAGTGTAAGAGTGTGTTGTAAGCTATGTGATATGTTATAGCCAGATATGACAGCACTACTGCAACACGTATCTAAAGTAAATCGCAGATGGCTACACAATCATCTTCATTAAAAGTAGTGAGACTAAATGATCTTACCAGTGCTGAAGCCGCTATTTCTCCTATTGCGTATGTTTTCTTGATCTTGAAATTAGCTGATGATGAATAAAATTCAGCGCATAGGCTCTCTGTTGCTTTCGTTGATGTGAACTCTGTTAAATTTGCATATAGCTCAGGAATTGAAGATCTGATTTATATTCATTTTGCGGAGACACTTTTATATGTCCAAGTGTAAATGAAAGCTTTTTAAAAGAAACACATGAATTGGCCAGGTGTAAACAGGCCCTGTAAAAACTTACTGGGGATAATTAGTGATCATTTTGATGCAAATCACTAAAAACAATGAGCGATCTTCTCCTCATTAATTCAGTTAGTGGGGAGATTGAGGCCAGTTGTCACAAATTGTCACTCACAAGGATACGATTTTAAATCAAATCCCAGTTGATTTTGTATGTTGTTTTCAAACATCTAGTTCAGAACAGAATTATTCCATAAAACTCCAATATCATCATATTTTTTCTTGTAATAGCAGAACTGTCACACCACTAGACTCTCGTTTGCACCGTTTCTCCCTGCCTTGTTTGTCGTCATGGTAATTCATTTGATTTCGTCATTGTGTTCAGGTGTGTGTGTGTGTGTGTGTCATTATCTCCCCTATTTAAGTTCAGTTCAGTTTGAGTGTCTTGGTCGGGTCTTGTATGAGTAGTTGTGTCTGAATTATCATTGTGGAAATACCTGTTGGATATTAAAGCCTGTTAAACCTTCTTCATCAATGTTGTATTCGTTTGTTTAGTCTATCCATCACAACCTGTAACAAGAACAAGTGAACAGTATTTAGTTGCCGTTTAGATGAATAGACCCATCAACCTGCATTCCAAGACCCATTTTTTAATTTCTTTCCTTTTTTTCCCCTGGGCTTTTGTGCAGCCAAGACTATGTACCTATATAGAAACTGACTTAAATATAAAACCTTAACCTACCCTACAAAATATTCACTTGAGTATAAACTGTGACAACTGGTCTTATGTTCCAGACAAAAAATCTTGAAAAAGATTGAAAAAGCACAACTGCAACTAATGAACTTTTTAATTGATGTCTGAAGAAAGATAAAAAGCAGATGAATAAGATACGTCCAACTTCTTCAAGGCACACTGTTAGATTTTTTTTCTTTTTCCAGATCACAAAGTCTTTGTATTTTGCAGAGAACAAAAAGAATATTTAGGTTTCCAGGTATGAAGGCTTTTTCAACAAAGTTAACTGTAGGAACATTTTATCATTAAGGTTAAAGTGGTTTAAACAGCATATATACTTTTCAGAGAGTTCAGCTTGAATATAAAAACTCTGAAACACAGGAAATACCTGAGTAATAGAACTTTGGATCTGAAATGGAATCCTGCAAGTTAAAGTGGAGCAAATGTTTAAAAAAAAATACAAATAATACAATAAAGGACAGATTATGATTTTCTAGTGTAAACAAATCTTTCATATTCTATCCTACAGATTACAGTTCACCCATCAAATCTGTTCTATGAAACAGACAATTTAAATGGTATCAATATAATGTCCCTTAGTATATATGTTTTGCCTAGCTGCAAAATGTCTCACATTCATGTAAACAAAAGTATTTGCTTAAAACCTTGTTTTGATTATAATGGCGCTGACGCACAGGGAAGGATATTTGATGCAGCTTTCCAATAACACCTTTCTATACCACCGAAAGGTCACATTCAAATTAAATTCATAGCTATTGAATTTATTTATAGTCTTACCTATTCAAATTGAATTAGGTCACTGATTTTTTTAATAGATTGGGGCTTCAATTCACTAGAATTGCATTTACACTTTTTATCATTATAAAGGATTTCAGACCTGTTTTTCCAAATCTCTTGCGTCTTGGTGCTCTTGAAATGCCCTTTAGCAGCAAAAGATATCTGACGTTTTATATATTCTTCTAAATGAAAAGCTGCCACTGACGATATAATATAACCATTTTAGCATAAGAAAAATGAATAATTTCCGTTCAAGTCCATTCTAGTAAGAAAAAAGCTCTATTTTTTCTTGACTCCTTTGACAGGAAAAAGCTTTCGTAACTAATCCATAGTTATTGCAGAAATTATCTGCAGAAAATACAATGTTAAAGATAAAAGGGGAAAGTTAATGCATTAGTGGCTTAAGAAGCTTCTGATATACAGTACAGAGGACAAATCACACAGGGGCTGACAAATGTTTTTTTTCTCTCTTTACACTCCTGCCCTTTGCTCCAGCAGCACAGATCAACTTTAATTAATTTCGAATTGCATATGGAATTGGATGTGCATTCGCCGTTCTTTCAGTGGCAGCCTACTCTATAATTCTTCAAGCCGAAAAATCCCGATAATGAGGTAAGATGAGCAGAAGAGCCCATTCTGAGAATTCTCTTTGATTTGATCGCCCTATCGGAAGTGTGAAACCTTCAGCTCATTATGATTTTGGATGGAACTCGCACACATTCTACTCCTCCTTCCATCTTCCTCACTCTCTCGCTTTCTGGCATTATGTCTCTGCTCACTGAGCCCCTGGGTTGAATCACATAATCTGGAGCAGCATTTTCCCAGACCCCCCCCACTCCTCCCCAATACTATACACACATATGCACACAACATAACAAGAATTCAAGCTGATAGAAAATTCATAAATGATCTTGTTTTATAAGATTGTGCACTAAATGCTGTCCTTTGATAACTAGTAGTGAGGTAGACGAGAAAACCACTGCGTAGGGATTTTGGAGAGAGCTGGAACTTGGCTGATTCGGTCTGAGACTCAAACAAAGCCAGGAAAAATGTTCAGCGGTAATCCAACTGTTATCAAATACGGAAAGTATCGTCCATTGCTTGATAAAACCTTCAAGCGTTTTATCAATGCTTAGATGTCACACATGCTCAGAAGTCACACAAAAACCAGGAAAGAAGAAAGGAAGTAAAGTGGATCAGCTACTTATAAAGCTTACAAAGTTGGCACATCAAGTCAAATAACTAACAATGAAGAGATGTATGCTCTAAAGCATACATACATTTTGATTATGGTAAAATTCATTAACAATTTTATTACTATGCTGATACATTACCATTTTCAGCTGTATCAATTAATATTAGTTGTATTAAACAGTATTTTAATATTCAATATTAAAAATTTCAGTAACACTTTATTTCAACAGTCCACTTTAGACATTCTACTAACTATAAGTAACTTTGCAACTACCTGTCAACTATCAGTCATTAGAATATTAGTAGACTGTCTGCTTTATTTTTTGCTAACACTTTACTTTGATGCTCCACCAGCAGACATTCTACTGGCTATAACTTTGAAATTACATGTCAACTACATGTCAACTAATGTTATTTTACTAACCCTAACACCTAACAGTCTACTAATACTCTAATGAGAGTTAGTTGACATGTTGCAAAGTTACTTATAGGCATAGAATGTCTAAAGTGGACTTTCGAAATTAAGGGCCCTATTTTAACGATCTAAGCGCATGGTCTAAAGCGCACAGCGCAAGTGCACTTAGGGCGTGTCCGAATCCACTTTTGCTAGTTAAGGACGGGAAAAATGGTCGGTGCGCCAAGCGCATTGTCTGAAAGGGTTGTCCCTATTCTCTTAATGAGTAATGGGTGTGTTTTGGGCGTAACGCGCAATAAACCAATCAGAGTCTCATCTCCCATTCCCTTTAAAAGCCAGCTGCGCTCGCACCATGGCGGATTCGCTATTTACAAGGCGGAATTTGCAAACGGAAAGACTGAACGCGTCTATAGTAGGGAAACGGATCTGCTCGTGCGCGAGGTTAAAGCGTACAAGCAGAACATCTATGGGAAAAGCCGAATTCCACCAAAGCATTTTTATCTTTATGCATACAATAATAATCTTTTACATTGTAATCCTTTTATTTTTAATTTGGCATGTTTGTGTGCTGCTGCGCTTCCCTGTGTGTGTAATAAGCAGAATGTACGCGTGTTGTGCCCCCGCATATAGGCGCATATTACGCACTGTTTAAGTAACAAAACAAATATTGCGCCACTGACTTTAGACCAGGTTTCAGTTGGTCAGTGCCACAGTCTATTTCAGTTGCCTCAAAATAGTAACGCTCCTGAACACACCTCGTTTTCAGACCAGCACGCCCATGGGCACAGATGGGCGCAAATGCATTTGCTATTTAAACAGCGTGGCGCAGGACATGAAAATGATAACTGCGCCGGGCTGAAACTAGCAAAAATGAAACTGGCCTGGGGTCGCATTGCACCGGGTGTATGATAGGGCCCTAAGTGTAACAAAATTTTCGGTCACACTTTAGATTAGGGTCCACTTCTCACGATTAAAGGGTCAGTTCACTCCTAAATGAAAATTCTGTCATTAATTACTCATCCTCATGTCGTTCCACACCCGTAAGACTTTTGTTCTTCTTCGGAAGGCAAATTAAGATATTTTTGATGACAGAATGCTGGATTAGTTTCATATGGATTAGTTTTCCGATCTCTTTATGAAGTTTTTGAAGCATCAAAGTGGTAGTTACAAAGGCAGTCTATGGAAGGAAATCTGACAGCATTCTGTCATCAAAAATATCTTAATTTGTGTTCTGAAGATGAACGAAAGTCTTACAGGTGTGGAATGACATGAGGGTGAGTAATTAATGACAGAATTTTCTTTTTGGGTGAACTAACCCTTTAACTATTAAGTATGACTTTTGCCTCAATAAACTCCTAATTACTGCTTATTAATAGCTAACTATTAAGGTAGTAAGTTTAGGGTTTGGGTAGGATTAAGAATGTAGAATATTGTCATGCAGAATAAGGCATTAATAAGTACTAATAAACAGCCAATATCCTAGTAATATGCATGCTAATAACCATCTAGTTAATAGTGAGAATTGGACCCTAAACTAAAGTGTTACCAAATTTTCAAATGTATTAGGAATAGTATATCTATGAATGAACTGATAAATGCTGTAAATTGCTGTTAGCTCATGATACCTATTGACAGATTGCTCAAAAGTTATCCATTAAACTAAAAAAAATAAATAAATAAAATACTTTAGGACAAAAATGAAAGGGAAAAAATGATTTCACTGAATGTGTGTTTTTCAGCATGTTTATTAAGTGCACGGTGGTTCATCTTTGTTCTGTACACTTGAATGTAGTTCAGGGTAATATCGACCTTGTCTTTTAGACTGAAGAAAATGACTATTGATTTATAGAGTACCACAATAAATGGCATTCTTGGAAAATCCCGAACATACATAAGATCAACAAAGGCACACGTCTGGGTATTCTAAGTATGCTATATTATATTGTGTATAGTGCGATACAAGCCATAGATCAGAATATATTAATTAGGATTTAAACCTCAGGTTAGACATTCAAAGGCAACCTGCGGTGCCTCTGAAAGTCATTTTAGCAATGCAGTGATCTTTATTATGCTACCCAATTAGCAGATGTATTTGTTAAAATAGCACATAATTCTGTGCACTTCAGAGTTCATCACTTCATCACTGGGTAATTAGTATAACGTATAATGTTAAACTAATTACATAAACAGTATGTAATTGAACCAACTGATAATACCAACTGTTGGACAAAGGCAGAACAAGAAAAAATATAAATGAAAGAAAAGAAGAGGACAAAATGCTAGGTCTAAAAGCAAATCACCTCAATTGCTGAAGTAATGGATTTGAGTCTACAAACTCACTGAATGGGCTTAATGTTGCATGTTGTTGCAAGTCAGCACGTAGCTGATGAGGTCTGACATCAAGCTGTGTTACTCCATCACTCATTCTCTTTCTGCGCACATCGAAGAGAGAAATTCTGCTCCAAACAACGCTTTATATTCGAGGACTGAAAAAATGAAAGGCAGATAAAAGGCTAACAGCCATCTGTCAAATTGTTGTTGGAACAAATTATTTTAATCTAGAGATTAATTCTATAATTTGAACAAATATTCAAATAACATGTCCATTAATCAGCAGAACTTGTCAAAAGTTAAAGTAATGAGCAATTGCATTTCAAGGGGACATAAATTTCTATTCAGCGGATCTTATTTGTCATATTTTCACTGCCCTGTCTAATCACTGCTAATATTAGACACTAGCTGAGTAATGGGGATATTTTATTCATTCAAACCGTAATAAATAATTATGCAGTGGGGTAGAAATACATGAATGAATTATCTGTTGTGGACAATTAGACAAACAAAATCCTAACGACATCCTGTTCCTCTTCTGGCCAGTCAGATTTAAAGAGAGCTGCTTTCCTGTGGGCTAATTTATGCAAATATTATTTGTACAGATGAAAGTTTGGGACGTGATGGGGATTATTGTAATAAATTATCATTTGAATAGAACGCTCCTGGAAAAGAAAGCAATTTGTTAATGAAAAATTCAAGAACTTGTGAGGTTAGAGAACACTGGAGGGCATCTATCAATCAATCTGGAGTAAAGAGACCTTACAAACAAATTATATTATTACAGTTTAAATTGATCTCTACATGCACGTTTTTAAGTGAAAAAAAATTAAGTGCTGCTATATTTTATATCAAAGAAATGTTTGCAAGTGCTTACGGCAATGCGAATGTGCTATAACAACATGGCTCTGATTTTGTATTTCGAAATAGTTGCACATTTATCACTGATATTCTGTTAATAGTTTCACCAGGGAATCGTTTTGTGGTGGCATTCTCCAGTTTGAGTTTCCGAGCAGCTGTGAGTTATCAGCTTTTTCCTGCATGTCAGTGTTTGACACATCTGGGATCTGTGCAGTCAGCTGATAACTCCCTTCTGTCTCCACACCTGCAGGATTAGTACAGAAATCTATAAAGGGGTGGACACATTTGCCCACTACATTGTGCTTCCTTGTATAGAACCCTGTTCTTTTCAGATAAGCACTAAAGCATTTTATTGACTAGAGGATAGATTCTTAAACATTCAAGAGAGACAATTTTCCCACTGCTCAACAGGAGGTGTATATTGACTGTTTGGAGAGTCTTTCTGATGTGTGATGGTGTCAGAGTGAATCAGATTTAAAGGGATATCTCACCCAAAAAAAATGAAGATTCTCTCATCTCTACTCACACTGATTCCAAAGTGGTACTTTCTTTCTTGCATAAACACAATCATAGAGGTTTATAACAACGTGAGGTTCATGAGTAAATGCTGACAGAATTTTTGGGTGAACTATCTTTGTACATTATTATTGAGGAATATGTAATCTTTAAAAAATGAGCAATTCCCCTTTATATTTAACATCGTACAGATGTTGAAATATACGTGCAAAAAAAATTCTATCTGGGGAGCACTTGAATAATGAATGCAGTTCATACTTATCTTGCTTTCCTTTATATCCTGGAAAAGTTTTCCAATATAAAACCACAATGACTATTTCTGAACATGGGAAATGTGGTTAAACTAGAGATAACTCAGATTTGTTAAAAGTAAAGTGAAAAGAATTTTTTTTTTTCTCAGTAAAAGGAACAGGAAGTCACTGTATACCAATACTAAGACAAAATTTGTATTTGCCAAACTTTTACTTGTCAAAATTAGTATGGAGCAGCTGGTATATATATATATATATATATGTTGCTGGAAAAAAACATTATAATTATTATAAAATCCTGGATTATAATATTATAAAATATAAAATTAAGTAAATTTCAAACTTTTAAAGGGATAGTTCAACCCAAAAATGACAATTCTGTTATCAGTTACCCCAACCCGATCTCACGGCAATTTGTATTTTACAAGGGGGCTAATTCGTACGAATTCATACGACCTCACTTGCACAAATTCATACTTTTTTTGCTAAATTGTACGTATTTTACAAGTTGACAAATTCGTATGAATTCATACGAATGACCTCAAACCCCACCCCTAAACCTACCCATCACTGGTGTTTAGACAAATCGTACGAATTCATACGAATTAACCAACTCATAAAATACAAACGAATTGGTCGTGAGATAGTGCTGGTTACTCACTCCCATGTCGTTCCAAACCCGTAAGACTTACGTTCATCTTCGGAGCACAAATGAAGATATTTTTAATGAAATCTGAGCTATTTTTGTCCCTCCATTGACAGCCTACACAACTACCACTTTGGCGCTTCAAAAAGTTCATACACTAAACAGATTTAATTTAGGCTTTATAAACATTCATCAACATGCTTCTGTTTGCATTCACAGATCAATGTTTATGTGTGAAAAAGCCTAAATATAATCTATTCATCATATAAAGTGATCGTGTCTCTTCAGAAAATTTTAACTAAACTATTCATTTTAATTTGGATTAGTTTTACAATCTCTTTATGAACTTTTTGAAGCGTCAAAGTAGTAGTTGCATAGCTGTCAATGGAGGGACAGAAATCTCTCAGATTTTATTAAAAATATCTTCATTTCTGTTTTGACTTCAGATTAGAGATCTACTTTTGAATGATTGTCAGTGAAGAAAAACATGCTTTTTAAGCTCAGATGGTGCAGTTACCTGCAGGAGCTATTGGGGCCATGCTAACAAGACTTAATCTATCTATATTCTGTCTATTTCTGACATGTATGAAGTCTCCACCTCTGCTTTTGCATCCCTACATTGTTTTTCTGATTACAGTAGAAAACTCTGAGTCAGTCAGCCACGTCAGACACTGACTGAAAGAGACATGCATCACTTCCAGCATGACAGTACAATAACACTCAGATATCTGCACAGAAATAAGAGCGATCCAGCTTTTCCCCCATTCAGTCAAACATGGTAAATATAGAAATCACACATCAGTGACACCAGTGAGCAGTTTGAAATGAGCAATTATTCAACAGACTTTGCCGCACTGTCACAACATCCACCACCAAAAGGAAATGGAAGACCTGGCAGACGTCAGAGACACTGGGGTGATGCATGTGAAATGTATTTCAATTAATGTGGCCTGATTTTTGGCTAATGATTTTTGGCTAATGAAGGAAATGTGAAGTGTGTGTGTGCGTGTGGTGAGTCATCCCCATTGAGAAAAAAAGTCTCACTGAAGATATTCAACAAAGAGATGTTGCACACAGCCACTTTAATTAGTTATATAAAATATGTTAATGCTTGTCAACAATGTGATACACAGCCATGCTAATAAAGCTAATTTGAAATAGAAAAAAAAAATAAAATAAAATAGCAAATATCCTGTATCTTTCAAAAACAATCTGCGAAAAATATCTAGATTAGCTAGAAACATAAACTCACGCTTTATCCCAATGGATTCACTATAATTTTGATAAACTCTCTCCTGTATTACCACGGTGCACTAAGACTGTGTATTGTGGTAATACAGGAGAGATATACTGATATTGTACAAACCTAACAGGAAGTGCTGGACAGAAGTCATTGGGTAAAAATTAGCTAACACTGTACAGGTATATATATTTTTTTAATTTAAAAATAATTTTTTAAAAATGTAAAAATGTACATTTACAATCAGTTTTTTTCCATATGTTTCCATATTGCAAACAAACATGTTGTGATTCAACAGTAACTACTACTATTAATAGTAATCTCACTTTTTATAGCTTTTCCAGCACTAAAGATACTTTTCAGAGCACACAACATCTTGAGTCAACAGTATAGTCAAGAGTTCACCGGTCCAAATAAAATAATAAAACCAGCAGTGCCGGCTGAAGCAATGAAAACAAACAAAACCATAGGAGGACTTCAAACAGTGAGAGTGAACATATGAGAGTAGAAGCAACCGTTTCACAAAAGCCTCCATCCATGTACACACAACACAAGCAGAGCCAGAACAGAGCTCAAGGGAAAACGGGACAGTGCATGAGGAAGCATCAACAACCAGTGAAAATGTGGAAAAAAGAATCAAAACAAAAGATTAAAAAAAAAAAAAAAAAAAATTAAAGCAGTTAATAAACAAACTTCATTAATCCACTCCAATAGGTGTCAGTATAAAGTCAAAGACTACTATGAGAAATAAGAACTAGTGAAACCTTAACAAAAACATGAACCAGATGCTGAAAGAGTAACACACAGTTTTATATTTACTACTAGACATGAAACATAAATGCTGTGAGTTCAGTTCTATTATCATTATGTACAATATTTAAAATCAATTGACATTGTTATTTGTTGACATTGACAAAATTATTCCTCAGTCTTTGGTTAACTGTTTAATGAACATGTAATTATTTATTGCGGTTTAAAGCTGCAGTTCATAAGTTTTGCCTCTGTTGCCATCTCTGTTTGAAACCTGCAATTGCAGTTATTTGAGGAATTATCGGATTGTCCCTCGGCACGGCTCCTCAGCGCGGATGAATCTAATGTTTGCTGTCAGTCACCACACCGATGTGGATACTGTACTTTGAAATCTGTACTTCAAGATTGTAGTCTTGAAGTATGACCAAAGTAAGAATTTTCACTGGAAAATGTCATCTGAACAAGTAAGTAACATGTCTGCCACTTTTGTTCTGACCAACTGAGAAAAAAAAAAAAAAAGCATTACAATAAATCGCTCTACCAATGGTGATTAAATCTAACGATCGCTTAGTTCAGATCACGTCAAACCATGCAAATTATTATTATTGTTATACTTTGTTCTCAAAATGTTAATGTTAACAACATCAGCATTGCGTGACTATGTGTATTTAGTGTGTATTAGCTTTATCTGTAGATTTCAATTTCTGTACAGTCTAATCTCTAGCGTTAATTTGTCATACCATACAATCCGCAATACAAATAATAAGTTTAATTATTGCAGTTACTGTGAGAAAAGGCTATAAATAATCCGCTTCATGTGCGATATAGCCTACTAGCTGGGACTCATTCTTTATGTAAACAGACATGACGCAATGATGCAAAGAAAAACAGCGACATGCTCGAATTTTCCAGGGAAACCCACCAGTACCACCCGAATTATAAAAGTAAGGAGATAGTTTTGAACACTAACCAAAAAAAAAGTTACGGACAGCAGTTTTAAGTGCTGTGACTGTTTCACTTTGCATATAAATTTAATGTAAACTGATGACACCCTAGTGTTCTTCAGACTGACAACGTTGAAACTTACCATGTCAAATTCAGTTTAACGAAGAGCTTGAAGGTGTCTTGGAAGCATAAATAATGAATGTGATGTCCTGGTGGTCCTCATACGTAGGTCGGAGGCTGTGACTTCAATAGGAAGGTATGCCCATAAAAGATGAGAAATGAAAGACCTCATGACTTATGGCATCAGTGTGTCTCTGTGAAACACAGATAATTATCTACGGTGTGTATATAGGTCAGATGCCAAAATATGATTTATAACTATAAGACAAAGTCTGCATGAGAAGAGATTGTATGACACCCTCCTTACTCGCTTTGTGGGTGATATTCTTTCTTCTGTCTCATACTCTCTACTAAAGGCTTTACCGCTTCATGATGCCTTTTTTTTTTTTTTGGTGGGGTAATTTGATGAAACTCTTCTTATTGTTTGGGTGGCACAGCAAGACCACTATAAAAAATGGTTTTGGCTTTGAGTCATGGTCCATTTAATCCCTCAGTTCTGGGCATTTCTCTTCTCATACTCCTACTTCTTTTTCTTCTCGCAATTCCTACCTAACATTTGGACTGCTATATCTATCACCACTGGTGTTTTCTGCTCTACGATTACATAGAGTGGTTTACTTGTCTGGCTAAGAATTTGGAAGTGCCAAATGAATTTAGCCATATAATTTTGTACAATGCTTTGTAAAACCATAAACAGTCTAAGGAGGAGATACTCTGGGGAAAGAACGTCTTGCTTTTTCATTAAATTAAAGTAGTGCTCTAGAACATGCATGCATGTATTTAAGCTGAATTTGAAAGAAATTTCAAATTCACAAATTTTTAACTGTAAACCAGATAAACTTTAAATTTAGCTTGGACAAATCCTTATCTGAAAAAGTAAACAAATAGTTTAAGATATAGACAAATAAATATATAGATCGTTGGTTGGTTGGTTGGTTGGTTGAGAATCTAAAACACATACTGTTCAACAAGATGTTCACTGAGTGGACTGACTTGGGGAAAAAAATACTTCCGTCTTGGGAGTTTCCACCTCATCACGTATGTTTGTACACACAGTCCTATAGATTTGGTTGTCCTATGTTGTGCTGTTCCTGCCTGCATCATATGTTCTAGGTTGCCGCAGGGGCTTCTTTGTAGTCAGCACCTCAGGTCTTTTTTGATGTTGTAAACTCCTGCCTCTACTGATCTGGTGCTGAGTGTTTATTCTTGTCTTATCATGATTAGTATCTCTGTATTTCCCTCAGTCCTGCTATTTCCAAACACTGTTAGGATTTCCGAAACCCTAGAGGTTAGACCTTCTGCTATCTGTTTGTAGTACATCACATGAAGGGGCTATTCTTTTTTATCTTCTTTCTTTTTTCTCTCCTTCTACTTACTCCTCCACAGCAGAATGTCATATAGTGTATAAATTATATACACCACCACCACCAAGTCTCTTGCTCACTAAGGCTACATTTATTTGATCAAACGTACAGTAAAAACAGTAACATTATGAAATATTATTAAAATATAAGCTGAACTTTTAGCAGTCATTCAGTCTTTAGTTCAGAAATCATTGTAATATGCTAATTTGGTGCTTAAGAAAAAATTCTTATTATCAATGTTGAAAACAGTCGTGCTGCTGATTACACTTTATTTCGATAGTCCTCTTTAGACAGTACAAACTATAAGTAACTTTGCAACTACATGTCAGCTAAATCTCATTACATTTACATTTAGTCATTTAGCAGACGCTTTTCTTCAAAGCGACTTACAAATGAGAATAGTAGAAGCAATCAAATCAACATGAGTGCAACAGTACGCAAGTGCCGTGTCAAGTCCCAGTTTCACCAGCAAAGTGTTCGTAGCAAGGAATTTTTTTTTTTTTTTTAAATACACACACAAGTAGAGAAAAGTAAAGATAAAAAGTGCTAATATTACTGGGTCAAGTGTTGAAAAAGGTATGTCTTTAGCAGTTTTTTTAAAAGACTGGTCATTCCACCAGCAGGGAACATTAGAGCATTAGACTGTTAGGTTAAGGTTAGGACATTTTCTTTGTCTTTACTGTCACTTTTGATCAATTTAATGCATTACTGCTGAATAAAAGTATTACTTTCTTTATATATATATATATATATATACATATGATACTTTTGAATGTACATATATACATGCAATCTGTGTTTGGACAATATGCAATAAGACAGACCTGTCTTTCTAAAGAGCAGAAAATGCCAAGATTTCTTTGGTCTGAGGTTCTAAATAAAGACATCAATATAGCGTGAGCACAGCACAGAGGTGCAAAAAGACAGGAGAGCCAGCTCTAAATTGGAGGCAGCAGTCCCAGAGAGAGTGCCAGACACCACAAATAATTCAGCACAACAAACACCTATGGATCTGGAGCTATGCAACCCAGAATAAAACACCTCTAGTGAGTGGCCACTTAGGATGGGTAATTGAAATTCACTGTTTGTTGTATTAAGGGTTGTGTTAACCGATAAGATACAGAGATAAATTCTATAAAATGGGAATATTTAATGGAGTGTCTATTTACACTAAGTGCAAATAGCCTGCTATTAACTCCACCCATCAATTTCTGGTTGGGTCAGACAAAATTACAAAAGAAAGCTGTCTAATAACAGGAGCAGTCGTATGGAGAGTAAAGCTGGTGGCGGTAAATTTTAATGCGATCGACCCAAGTTCGAATTTGCCTTTTTCCAGTCTCCTCCTTCTTCCTTTTCCCATCACATATCAGATTAGAAACAAGAAAATATGTGGAAAGTGGGAATAAAGTGCCTAACAGGCATTTAATAGTAGGAGTAAAGTGTTTATTGGTTAGGGATAAGGGTAGGTTTAGAGAGGGCTTTATTGTCCCTATAAGGCAGCATCCATTTGATGATTTTAATAAATATAATTATAGACTCAATATGTTGTTATTGCATGCTGTTTTATAATGTACTACAATACACAGAGGTGCAAACAGTATCAGAAATTAAAAAGAGCTCTGTTGCCAAGTATGTTTGCACACATAAGGAATTTGTTTTGGTGACAGAAGAAGCTTCAGTACACAGAGACAACAACAGTATATATAAAATAAAAATAGACAAATGTGTATGTGTGCTACATACAAATAGAATAGAATAGAATAGTGTATTGTCAAATAAATATAAGTGATATTGCACATATCATTGTATAGTGGGGAGAACATTTATGAGGTAGATTGCCTGGGGGAAGAAACTTTTCTTGAGCCTGGCTGTTTTGGTGCTCAGTGCTCTGTAGCGCCGGCCAGATGGCAAAAGTTCAAAGAGAAGGTGGCTTGGATGTGAGGGATCAAGAATGATTTTCTGAGCCCATTTTCTCACTCTGGATGTATATGGTTCTTGGAGGATGGGCAGGGGAGCACCAATAATCCTCTCTGCAGTCCTAACCGCCCTCTGTAGTCTTCTGATGTCTGATTTTGTAGATGAGCCAAACCAGACAGTTTTTAAGCAGTTGCATAACTTTGTTTTAAAAAATGGAATGGTGGAAAAATTTTTGTTATGCGTGCCAGAGGTCCTGGGTTCTAATCCAACCATTTAATCAGTGATTGTATATCAAAAGCAGGATGTTTGTGTGCAATTTGTTTTGTGAATTCATCGGAATTAAGAGAGTCTCTGCAACAGCAAATGCGATAGATTGAAGTGCTCATTTGTGTGAAGACAGCACAGTGTGCACGAGTGCCAAGAGAACACTGTTGCTTTCTGCCATTGATAATGGCGGTAACAAGCACAATTCAAAAATAACACATTCCAGTGCCGGATCACCTCATATTTAATACAAACGAATGAACCGCTAATCAACAGGAGATTTTTCTTTTGCATTACAGCCATGCAGCGAGATGTTATGTTGGTGAAGACAATACTGACCTTGGCAAAAAGTGGTGGAGACATGTCCCACTCACAAATTACGCATATTTATTGAAGTGTAGAGGACAGGGGTTGCTTGAAGTGTTGATGGTTGTGCAGATAGACCGTCACAGTGGGTGTGGGGTGTAAAACTAAGATTTTCAAATCAGTAACACTCATTCAGGTCATCAGCCAGTTGCTGATTCCCTGCAGAGTTGTGGGATGGCATCTTGTAGTTTGTAATGTCATTCAAGCCTTTCCACAATGAAGCTGGGCCGTTGGCTGAAAGCCTGTGTTTCAGCTTTTCAGAGTAGCTTCTCTTAGCCACTCTGTTCTCTTTTGTCTGTGCTTTTTTGGCCTAATTGTGCAAGATTTTGTCCCCATTCCTGTAGGCATCTTTTTTGCCTGACGAAGCTGTCTGAGTTTCGCTGTGAACCATGGTTTGTCGTTGTTGTATGTTAAATAAGTACTGGTATGAATGCACATATTCTCACAGAAATGATGTGTGTTGTGATGTATGATGTGCACTGTAAAAAAAAGTCCCTGTAAAATTTACGGTAAAAAACGGCAGCTGTGGTTGTTAGAACTTTACCGTAAAAAATACGGTAGCAACGTTTTAGGTTTTATGGGACAGCACTTAGTTTACTGTCTATTTTACAGTTCAAAACCGTTTATTTTAAAGGTTTACATTGTAATAATTAAGGATCATAACAGTTTATTTTACACAGTTAAAAATTTAAAAATATGGTATCAACATTTTAGGTTTTACAGATTTAACTTAAATTTACATTAAAAACTGTATTTCATTAACGGATATAATGTTAATTTACCAACCTATTTTATTTATTTTTTATTACTGTAAAAAAGAATAGTTGGTTTAACTTAAAAAAGTAAGTTACCTGGTTGCCTTAAAATTTTGAGTTCATTGGAATTAAAAAGTTAAGTTAATACAATGAAGGCGATTGGTTTAATCAACAGAAACTCAAAATATTATGTTCTCTGAACCACATTAATTATTGAAGTTGATTTGACAAAAGAAAAAAATGTTGTGTTAACAAATCATGAAAATAATTTTTTTACAGTGCACCAAACAGTGGTGATGAGAGTCACATGATGAATCAAAGCTCATCACAAGCAGCTTTTCCAAAAGCTGAGAAGAACAATACTAATATATAGAAGGTGCACACAGTGTCATTCACGCAAAAACTAAACACCATCATAGTAACATGTGAAATTTTAAAAATGCAATAAACATTAATTTAACAACATTAGATGTAACATAAAACCCTAACATACATAACTGATCAGCAAAAAACTGAGAAGAAACAGTTATTTCAACAAAAATACATCAAATGTGAAGTGTCACGCAGGGAATTGTGGTAATGTCAATTTACGGTTTTTCACTGTAAATTATACAATGATGTTATTTTTCACTTCCAAAAACTGTAAATTTGATGGTAATTTACTGTAAAATTAAATTAAATACACAGTTAGATCACATAATATAATATTACAGTTAATCACCGTATATAGTACGGAAACTTTCTGTAAACCCATTAACTGTTTTTCACTGTAGCAGTCTTTTACTGTTAAAATCACGATCATTTCTTACAGTGTGACAAAATCTGTGAGCTTATCCAGATTGGTGGCAGCAGCTTCAAAAACACTTCAATCAGTGAACTCGAAACAGGCTTGTAATTCCCACTCTACTTCATTGGTCCATCTCTTTATAGTCCTTACTACATGCTTGACAGATTTAAGTTTCTGCCTGTAGGTTGGGAGAAGATGAACCAGACATTGATCAGAGAGTATCTGCCAATATTTGCACTTAAGTATAAATAGAATCTAACAACTATTTGCACCAAGCACAAATAGCATCTAAATACTATTTACACTTAGTGCAAAGAAAACACTGCTATTTTCACTTAGTGTAAATAGCATCTATCGCTATTAGTGCAAATAGCCTCTGACAATATTTAAGCATTCATATTTAGATATGGACTAAATATACAAACGAACACTTATAAATGTGAAAATCCACTTTTGCATCATAGTGGGTCAGTCATTTCCAGTCTATCTTGTGCCCCGGCAAAACCATTATATAAATTATATACATAGAAATTATTACAAGGTTTTTGACAAAAGCCAGAAAAAAGCAAGAAAAAGCCACAAAACTGCATGCATTAAAAATTCATAGGATTACCCAAGGATTGAAAATATAAAGAGAATCAACACAAGACTGTGGATAGAATATTATTTATGACAGTTTCACAGTTCACTGAAGAGGACTGTTATCTACAATTGGTCGGAACGTTCGCACTGAAAGCATGGAAACACCTTCTTGTCCATAATGGTTACAAGCACACCAAAATATTACAAAGAAAAGGTGCTATCAAGTTTCAAAATGAAAGTGTTAGATCTGCTTTTACCCTGTTTTTATATACATAATGTTGCTTTATTAAAGCTTTCCATGATGATTTTCTTGACTGTCTGTCACCAGTGTCCCTGGACTACCTGTCTAAGTGTTAAGCTGTTAATCTCTTCCTTCTAAAATAACCTTATGACCAGTTTGACCTACCTAAACATGATCCCTTGTGTCCTTTACCAGTCAGCAGAAGATAGAGAAATGTTCTTTATCAACCACTGCAGTGCTGGGAAAGGTATTTTCAAACTGTAAATTGTCAAGCTAAGCAACTCATAATTTAAAGTAGTTAAATGACAGCCAAGCTACTATTTAGAAAAGAGTACTACCTACAAGTTACAAATTACTAATAAAAAGTAGCTCAGTTTTCTGGCACAAAACAGTGAGTTTCTGAATAAATGAACAGTTACAAATAGGGTGACAGTATCAAACTTGGACTGCAAATGTAAACTAAAAAACACACACACAAAAAAAAAAAAAAAAAAAACTGAATACTTTGTAATTTATATAACTGAGGTGATAACATGAACTAAATATTCTATAAAACACCATAAAAAAAACAGATTCATTATAATGAGCCTGACTTTCTGATGTATTTCAAATGAGAGGATTATTTACTACGCAACAGTGAATCATTTTGCGACGCAATTGGTTTAACTGATTCGAAATTATGAAAAGCTTCACTTCTCCCATCACTACCTAGCGCAACCAATATGAGAGATAGGACCATTTAGGATGTTTACTAGAATGAATCTAAATTTCCTACGCTACATATAAAAAGGGTCATGTAGAACGAACCAATTCACTGGAATGAAATGGAACTTCTAAAGCTAAAAATAAAAGAAATGACTATCAAACTATTCAAATTGACACTTGTTTTAAAAAGCTTGTTACAGTAAAAACACTTTTGCTGCTGTAATACTACTGAAAAGTTGGTAAAATTGCTACTGAAACACTTTTTCTTTGAACCAAATTAGTTCTAAATGCTTCCATCATTTGTATGCAAAACAATAAAAACAGCATCTAATTAGATCTTTACAACATTAATTCAGCTCCCGGGAACACTCAGTGACCATTCTCTCAGAGGACACATGGCAACACTAATATGATAGAGTAAACAGTGACAGAACACCAGGTGCAGGACAAACAAGGCTGGACCTCACAAATGAATAAGGAATAATGGAGAAAAGAAGAACTTTTCTGAGGAATGGCTCTTAGCTTAGATAATTTGCTCGATAATACATCATTTTGACATTTCCAGAATTTTTACTTTGTTAAACTATCTTATTATTTGTTGATTAGAGGATAATTAGGTCTTCTGTTCTCAAACGGTTGAGTAACTAACAGCAAAGTCAGTTTGTCCTAGAAGCAGTGTTCCCTAAAAAATACCTTCAACAGAAAATAACTATTGACACAGCAATTACGTCAATAATTGGGGTCAATTTGTGTTTGAGAAATTGGCCCACTTTTGGGAAAGCATGTAAGTAATCAGCTAAATCACTTTTTCTCCTTCACTGCTCTTTTGCTGAGGCACCCTGATGAATGGTTTTAGTAAGACACACAAATCTGTCACAGTCCTGTCGAGGAGAAGGAAGTGGCTGGACAAAATCATTTCCCCTGCTCTACAAACTCAGACACAGAGACAGGGCAGCCTGCCTTCACCGTCCCCACCATCCGCTGCAACAGATCAGACTCAGTTAGGGCCCTATAAGAGAAACTCTAATTCCTCCCTAACTCATAAATCATAGAGGAAGGAAAAAGGGCTTACCGTCTGCGCCCCAACGATTCCAACCATTAACCGCTGCTGCACTGTTGACTTTTACTGTCTGGAAACGGTGTGTCCATAAAAACATCACATCAGCCCAGCAGAGCTCTGCTTAGATCATTGAACAGACACTGGGTAACTTCCAGTGATGTTGCAGTTAGGCCAAAAGATGACAAACATCAGTGTGACTAATTGCTGATTATTTCCATTTAATAGCATATTTATGGGCTACTTTTATATAATTTGTGTCTTTATATCTTATGGTGAAGACATTTATTTCTTTGCCAGATAAAGGTGGATTCAACATCTGATATTTTTATAGATCCAAGCAGCAGTTCAAAAGCCATGCTGTTCTTAAGCCATTTTGGAAGAGGCTGCAGCAAACTAAGCACATGTTCGAGACAATTTTCAGGCAGACAGATGAAATACCAAAGCGTAACTGTGCTAGTCCAGGCGTATTGACAAGGGACTGCACACCCAATAAAACACTTAAAGGATTAAACACCCTATAAAAATGAGACAGTTATGGACAAATCACATACCAAATAAACCACACTATGTGATAAACAATCAGAATGTCCAGCTGTTAACTATAGCCACCTTGAAAACTGAAACAGATTACAGATACATGACACATGATTTTTCGGTGACACTTTAGAATAATGGTGAATGAAAATGAGATTACAAATTATAAAGAATTAACGATTTATTACTAATCACAATTACTAATTACTAATACTAATTACTAACCAGCATCTTAAGGCATTCATGCGTAGAAACATTTCTCTGGGAAGTGAAAACACAAACAGACAGCGCAGGAAGCCGCCAATGGTCATCAGATCGCATAAAATAGTGGATAATGAATAGAAATGATGATTTTGTCTAATAAATATTTAACTAGTTTGTGTAAATATATAAATTTTTCTCCAAGTATGCGCACTTTTGCAAATAAAAGCCCTAACGGACGCTGTTCAATGCAGCTGTGTGAACACAAATAAACCAAAGCAGATGTGACTGAATATGAATGCGTTTCAAAATATCACAAGTTACCAATTAATTATTTTATACTCCTGACAATTACTGTCACTGAAACCGAATTTTATCATAAACAGTGAACAAACATCGAACTTGGAGTATTTAATCTTTCTAATGAAACATTGTCCAGACCGACTGCAGTTCTCTGCATAAATTCAAGTAAGCACCCTATCTTTCCTGCCGCAGCAACCCTGGCTTCACCCACAACCTCTTTTGTTTTTGTTTTGTTTTCAGGTGAAAAATGACATGTAAAGACATTCTGACTCGAAGTTTGTCAGTGTCTGTTGGGGCAGTGTGAACATGACAGTTATTTTTCATAAAATTCTAAATCCATCGGCCAACTTGATTGTCTGTGCGGTGTGAATTGGTCTTTAAAGAAAGCCGAGATGCATTTGAAACCGTAATCAAAATGAGATGAGATTAATGAGGTGTAGCTTTGAACCATTGTGTTTTCACACAACCTCCATCTGTGTTCGATGCTGTCAGGTGAGATGACTTTCACCACCTTTTCCCAGCTCCTCTCATCTGCCTCTACTTTAATCAATCACTGTATGGAAGGTCTATCAACACTTATCAAGTTGGAGGTCTGTCAAAAGCACAGCTGCGTGTGTTCCCTGTCAATCCATTCACATTGCTTGCAACAAACAGATGCTCTTTCCTTGGATGTGAATCACCAGTGGAAAGACTGTGTAAACATTGGGATGAGTCATGAATGAAAGCTATTATACATCATCCTAGAAACTAGTGTTCACAGAAATGTTGCTTAGTCTTAAAATGTTAAGTGTCAGATTTATTTTTGTTTAAAATGTAAATGCAATTTTGTGATCAAATTAGCAAAAGTCACATTAATAGGCTCAGCTGACAGCACTTGTTGATTACCACAAAAATTTATTTAGACTTGCCGCTCATTTTCTTTAAAAGTGGACATAGTAGTAGGCCTACCATAAGAGTGAATATTATTACCTTAAGATTACATATTACTACTAAGGTATAATGCACCCTTAAGGGATAAATAAGGTAAAAAGGCATTACATTGTGTGTACTGTCTTAGCTGCTGTACCATTAAAGGTAATTTTTGCACATATTTTCCTGAGTGAATATGTGTGTTAACATGACTTTAATGTGTATGTGTGTGTGTGGGGTGGCTTACCAACCTTTTCTATGTAGCTCAATACAATTTTACAACTTCATTGCCATGACAACCCAAAAATAGCCATAAAACAGCAAGAACAATTTTACAGCTCAAGTAATACACAAGTTTTAACAGAAGAATTAATGTTAGGGCTTTTATAAAACTACAGGCTTTGCATTTTCTGCCTTTAAATTCCCTAAAAATTGGCCCCTTTTACTTCCATTGTAAGTGCCTTATACTGTAATCTCAGTTTTTGCTTTTTTGAGGAAAAAATGAGGAACGAGTCAAAATAAATTTTTGTAGCAAGCAACATTATGCCACAAATGATGTTGATTGAGCTTAACTTGTATTAAACTCGAAAAATTCCTTTAAATATCTATCAATCATGTGCATTTAAAGCTCTTAGGAGTCTTAAAATATGCATGAAGATGTACTCTTACAAAAACAAGTCTGCTTTAAAAGATAGACTTGTCATATTAAACATCCTCTTCAAGACACCCAAATTTTAGTTATCAAAGCCCACTGAAACATCATCTAACACATTGTATTTTGCATAAGTGCTCATGACAGCCCAAATGATTGGTGACAGTAGTCTAGCTATGCACAGTAGTACGCCTTCCAGGGGGAAAATGACTGCGGGGCTTTTGGCTGGAATTACCAGAAGATAGACTGCTTCTATGAAAAGAGCAGTGTGTCAATTTTCTGTGTCCAAGGCCAGATGCGTGTCCTGAACAGCCAGTGTAGGGCAAGACAGCCATCAGCTATAGCTGGATATAGCATTTTTTTTCCCCACATTCTTTCAAACAACTTGTCAGTGTAAGTCAAGAACTCAATAGTGGCAGATCTATCTTAAAGATTTCAGGAGCTAAATGGTGGGGTGCCACTTAAAATGCAAAAGCGATCTCTGCTAACCTCATTGTTGCACAATATAATAGAGAGTCTGGGTTTGTGAAGAGTCTTATGCTGACTATTCAAGTTGAGTGAAAGATTGACTGAAAGGAAAAGTAGTTTTGTTAATATGTTATGTTGTTGCACTCTCTCACATATTCCTTTGTGTTTCTTTATTCAAAACTTTCAAAAAACTATAAAAAAAACTAGTCAAAGATGGCTGCTCAGGGTCTTTTACTGCCAGCGTCTTTGGGGAAATTAGCTCAGGCATTCAAGCATAAAACACCATTTTTATTTTCATTTGCAGTGTCTTGGTTTTCTAAAGAACATTGTAATTTTCAACAAAACAAGCTTATGACTTTTGGCCCTTTCATTCAAACACAGCACATGGTCTTTGCATACAGATGTTCTTATATCATTGTTAACAAAAAACGGAAATGAGTTCATGCAGGTGTCACTGATAATTCATATATGTCTGGCATAAGATATTTTTGGCACCATCTAAGACTAGGGTGCATCTACTCAGAATAAAGGTAAACCATAGAACAAATGCAAATGCAGATTCAGAGGAGCCAGAGTGCTGAAGAAATGCTCTGTGTGTGTGTGTGTGGTTCAGATATTCCCTACATTGTGAAGACACAATGTCCCCACAAGTATAAGAAAATTTTGATCTTGTGGACATTTTTTGGTCCCCATGAGGAAAACAGCTAATAAATCATACTAAATAATGCAGAAAGTTTTCTGTGAGTTATGTGTTTATGGGTAGGGTTAGGGGGTAGAATATACAGTTTGTATTCAGTATAAAAATCATGTTAATAGAACAGGGGAGTCCAATCCTGCTCCTTGAGGGCCACTGTCCTGCAGAGTTTAGCTCCAACCCCAATTAAACACACCTAAACCAGCTAATAAAGGTCTTACTAGGCATAGAAATGTGACCCTGGACCACAAAACCAGTCATAAGTCGCACGGGTATATTTGTAGCAATAGCCAACAATACATTGTAAGGGTCAAAATGATCATTTTTTTCTTTTATGCCAAAAATCATTACGATATTAAGTAAAGATCATGTTCCATGAAGATATTTTTATAAATTTCCTACCGTAAATATATTAAAAATTTATTTTGTGAGTGGATATGCGTTGCTAAGGACCTCATTTGGACAACTTTAAAGGTGATTTTCTCAATATTTTGATTTTGCACCCTCAGATTCAGATTTTCAAATAGTTGAATCTCAGCCAAATATTGTCCTATCCTAACAAACCATACAATTCAAAACCATTAAAAAAATTTACTCTTATGACTCTTATGACACATGTATGTTCCTATATGCCACTACTGTGTGATGCTCAGAGATGAACAATGGTTAATTCTGCTCTGACTACATTTGTAAATCTAAAATAACAAGTTGGATTTGTTTGCCCACACCGAAATGCCATAAATCTTTGACAACAAACATACATTTTGTTGTACCAGATATTCAGATATTTACACATGAGTGCAAAGACTATGTAAACATATTATAGTGGTGAGCAGGACCCCATTATAATTGACTAGAATACAGAAACAATAACAGTGTTTAAATGGAAAATTGTGCTTTCAAATTACTCAGGCACTTTTTAGTATTGAAATCCGAATGTCTTAAAACAATTGGTTCAATTTTCTTGCATATTAACTCTCTCAAAATTGAAACTGGTTTGTGTATGTATTCAGAATCCTAAAGTTGTCAAAACTCATCAAAAGTACAATATTTGTACTCTGACAAATTTTATGCAAATGTTCTTTCTCACACTATTCTCTGCCCTTTACTCAGCAAAGCATTTTACTTAATCGGTCGCCGATCGAAGTTTAGGTCATCCCTCCACATTTGACAAATGTATGTGCCAGAATCAAGTGCTTGCAATTATGCTGCCACAATTAGACCCAAGCAATTATATTCAGATAACGGGAACAGAAGTGTCATCGGTTATAAGAGACAAATGAGCAGCCACTAGATTCAACCTAGCTTCTCATGTCAGCTGTTGTGTGTATGAATGCTGGTGAACACAGTCATTAATGTTTCAATTGTTTCTAAAATGAGACTAAAATGAGAATAAAAATTCAGAAGTCATCTTAAGTCAAACACACACACACACACACACAAAGTAATTTCAAAGTAATTTCAGGGTACTGTATATTTTGTAACATAAATTTGACATGGTATTTTCATTCTGTGCCGGCTATTGATTTTGATTGTGTGGAAAGGAAGGATTTGTTCACAATAATGGAAGTCTCTGGATTGTGGACAAGTTTGATTTAATGGATTCAGAGGCATCTAGAAATAAAGAGAAAGGATCTGAGAACAAAATGAAAACAATATTGTGAGTAAACAATGGAACTGGACTAATATAGTTGCAGATTCTGTACAGATTAGACTAAGGCTTATAGGTTACAAGACATTTCTAAGGGGTGTGGGCCAAGAGAAAGAAACACAATGAATGATTTCTGGTTGTGTACCAGAATTCCGAATAAGGATTTATAACAAAACTCTAGAGATTTTCAGCTAGACCTCATAATTTCTGAAATGATGCTGGCTCATTTTCCAAATGTTACAAGAGATTTCATCAACACCAGTTCAATGATAGATAGGCAGATTCTACTTTCAGGGACTAAAATAACCTAATTTGTTTTCAGAACATGGAAAAGCAGCAGCTTAAAAATATTCCTCCAAAGCTGGCCTGACACAGTAAATCTACATAACTAAAAAAAACAGGACAGATAGAAAACAGAACAAGGTATTAAAACATTATCTTAAAGATATTTAGTTACTTTTTTACTTTTAGTTACTTTTTTAACTTTTGTTAGCTTGAGCAATTGTCTTCTTCATTTAACATCAGAAAACATCAATTATTTAAAAAGCCAGAAAAAAGTTTTTTTTTTTCTATTCCAATAGTGATGCTCAAATCTTGAAATTGAGTATGAACGAAGAAAGTTCAGCTGCAGCAACACTAAAAACTTTGAGTCTTCATATCTCTCATTCCTCCCATACAAGCAGCTGACAACACACATCACCTCCTACAACCCCCCACAATCCTATTCCAACATCCTATATACTTCCTTCACACCCCATGAAAAACTCTGAACTGACTGAGGACAACAGAAAAATTACAATCCTGAAGGTCCTCACAAGCATTTCAAATCAATTACCAAGCTTGTCCATCATCATACTATACTGTGAATAAATTTCTTGTTCTGTTATAGGTTTTGATTCGCTCTTCACAGTGTATCCTACTTCAATATAAAAAGCCATTTCCAGTGTCAGTTGTAAAAGTATTTATAACAAAATTCAACTGAAAATCGTTTCAGTTCATTTCAACCATTTTCAAGCACTGCAACATAATGTTCTTGTTTTCAGAAGATTCCTTGTGGGGGAAAAAATCTATTATATTAACAGTATTAAACGATTTCATAAGCAAGTGGTATGATTTCATATCTTCGTCAAGTGGTACCTCTTGTAATTTAAGGTGAGGACATGCCACATTATGTTTTATTCAAAATCACAGTATAACTAGCACTATTTTGATGGTTTAATTTAAAAAATATTAACCTTGAGGGAATTTTGTGAAAGCTTTGAAATTTGGCTTAATGGATAGAGTAGTGAGACACAAATATCCAATTTAGAAACATTAGGCAGCTCATATTAATAGACTCAGTAAGTAGACTTGCTACCTAAATGGGGTCATCTCAGTTAAAATACTAATTAAAATATATTAACCTTAATTTACCTCATGCAGTCTCTAAAGTAGCAACTGGGATTAATATACGCATCTAAAATGTTCAGTGTTTATTCAACATTGGAATCCGCTATTGCGGTGATTTAATGAAACACCACATTTGTTCTTCCTTGTGCCTCTTTTGTCCAACTCTCTTTGGGGGCATCATTATCCGACCAAATCACATAGCGGCTGTAGCTTCTAAGCGAGTCCCTTACTCCCTCCAACCACTCATTCTTTTTGATAAAGGGGAAGCGTAACATGCCAGACACAGCTTGGTCCCTGTAGTCAACACTACAAACTAATGACTGTCACAAAACCAACTCCTCTATGATCAAAAGGCCCAGCAAATAAGGTCTGTCAGTGGAGGATTGTCTCTCTCAACAACAGTGCCAACACACAAAAGGTGCATTGCAGAGTTGAGTGTCGAGCATCTGCACTGCAATATCACAGAGTCTTACGATCCAGGGAGAGACTCTCAAAACTCAAGTGGCGAACAACTGTCAGACATGGGCTTGAAATTACTGTCCATTTTGGCCGTAATTTAAAGTTTGAAGTGAAGCTTCTTGCTTGGTGTTTGTCTCATGTCAACCATTCTGTTTAAAGTTAATGCTGCCAATCCCCGTTTCACAGGGAGAGATTACATGAACAGTGTAATGCTGGCATTCAGAAGTGCTTGCTGGCACCAGCTTTATATACTGTTCTACAATTTTTTTTCTGTTTTATATACAGTTTATACACACATACATACATACACAATATATATAAATATATATAGGAATGATAATGTATATATTATAGGAATAAAACTAGTGTGAGTCATTGAATCATTCACTGAAATTGTTCATTCAAAAAGCTGACAGCATCCGTACTCTTCGCTTTGTCTTATCTTTAGCCTCTTACCGTTTTTTCTTCACTATGCTCAAACTGAAAAGGTTTTTTCCACATTCAGTCATGACTTTCCATTTTAAGCATAGTAAAAAATATATTTTTATCAGAAAAAAAAACTATAAAATGTTTTATAAAGATTTTATTAAAATGTTTATATAAAATAATGTAAAAAGAGGGTTGTAAAAATATAAAAACTATTCATAACATTAAAATAAAATAATGTAAAAAATGCTGTAAAAAAATTAATTGTCATTTAACTATAACCTTACCATACAATATGTGGTATACCATACAAGTTACCTTACCATATGTAGTGAAGGGATAAAAGAATACATAATATCTGATAATATACACCTAAAAATATACACAAACTATATGGACCAAATACCTTCCTATTATACCTGTGACATGCAGCTATCATCATTTATTTCCACCAGTGAAAGTTGAAATCCAAGCAACAACAAAAAAAACAGGACATTTTCAATTTGTCTGTTGAGTTTTCACATTAATGTCAATGAAACTGGAATAAGAGTTACAATTATCCATAGTAAGTTGACATTTAGTAGGCGTTTTCTTTTGCAAAGATGACTCACAGACATTTACAAGGATAGTCCCTCTGGTCATGATAAGAAGTGACTATTTAAAACATATAAAGTACAATATCTTAAAAGTTTATTTTCTGGAAAAGTACTCTTAGCTGCAGCTTGAAGCTGAAAGTATGAACGTTTAAAGGATGAGACATTGCTCACATTGCCAATTGCTGTGTCAGACAAGCTTTGATCTAGAATTATTTATATAATTCAAAGTTGAAAATAAGGATAAGATGCAAATGATAGATGTAGAAAAATGTACCTTTAAAAAATCATTTGTGAAGAAAAGTGTGCATGTGTGCGTGGATGGACCTTTACAGAACATGACAGGTGATATGAGCCAAGACCTGCATTTTGTACTGATAAACACAATATTCTGTTTTACTTCTTCAAAAATGTCCAGATACTGTGGAATCAGTTTTGGAATCAATTTTCTAATATTTGAAATGCAGTTTCAAAGCATTTGTATTCTTATCTTGAATTATTTTCTGAAGTCAGTTTGAGAAGTCCTTTGAGAAGTATAATTGCCTAATTTGTGAACAAGACTATGAACAAGACAATTTTCTCCAGCTTTCCCTGTGCAAGGATTACAAAGATCAAAGAAACTTCTGAATGTGAAAAGGTGAAATGAATGTTTGATGTGGACTGGAAGAGACCATGAAATGAATCGCCCACCCGAGCAATCTCCACACACTTTCAGTCACAAACACTTAAAACACAAATACAGAGCAGCCCTCCAAATCCATCCAAGCCAAGATTTTATAGATTATATATATTATTTATATATAAAATCCACCATGCTACTCACAAAATATCACTGCATATTTCTCAGATGTCACCACACAACAAATTCAATAATGTTATAGGCTATGCTTTTTGTTACCTTGACTTTCTCAAGTTTTCATGTCAGGTATTTTTGTCACAATTAAAATCATTCAGAGCAGCAATATAATCTTAATGTTAATCTGCTCCTAAGGCATAAAATCCACTGTAAACTGTAGTTTATTTCATGAAAAGAGTGCTCATTTATATGATTACGGAGCCTTGAGTTTTGCAGGCAACCCTGAAGAAACTGCAGTATCTGTTGGCTTTTAGGTCTGAGCTTTGCTCCATCAGCTGTAAGCACCAAATATTTCACAGACGTAAGACTGATAACAAAGCAAAACATACACAGACTGCTCAGAGCCCACCTACCATTCTTGCAAAACTTTTATTAAGACACGATGCCACAAACTTTGGTAAATCCAGAAACTATTTTAGACTTAGAAGCAGTCATTTAAACACTCTGCGAGCACTACTTTCACCTTAATATACACCAGACCTGCATGGAAAGCCTAAAGGAACAAACTTTAGTTATTTTTCAACTACCACATTTTGAAGGAAACTTCTGAGGTTGAGAAAGTTAGTGGGACCTTTTTAGTCTTTTCTTTAGTCTTTTATAGTGATAAAAAAGGGTTACTTCATTAAAATGATACCTTGCAGAAGTAACGTCAACATTTAATCATGAAATATATAATATTCCAATATTTAATCAAAGCATGGCGCCCAATACACCCAGTCTGCACTAAGCCTTGAATGTCCAATGACGCTTAACCACCTCTGTTTGTTTCTGTATGAGATTGTGCTGTCAGTAAACGAAAAAATGAGTCTGTTTCAGTGAGGCAGTCAGTAACGCTCTCTAAACAATTACTAATGAGTCTGATTCAAATCGCTAACTCGTGAGCAAAACTTTCATGAATCTTTATGACTGACTGAAAAAACAGTTTAAAAGAATAATTTGTTCACGAATCACATATCACGACTCACTCTAAAAAATGCTGGGTTAAAAACAACCCAAGTTAGGTTGAAAATGGACAAACCCAGCAATTGGGTTGTTTTAACCCAGCGAATGGGTTGTATTAACCCAGCAGTTAGGTTAAATGTTTGCCCAACCTGCTGGGTAGTTTTATTTAACGCAACTATCGTTTAAAAATTACCTTGTTGCTTGCTTAAAATGAACCCAAAGTATGTTCAAAATTAACCTTTATTAATATGTTTAATAAATGAACATTTATTAAGTTAATAAGTTTAATGAATAATAATTAAACAATACACAATAAACAATATTGAATTGTTTATTAATAAACGTTCACCTTTTGATTATTATTGTTGCCTCTAGTAATTATGTGTCTGATTTTTAATTTTGGGTTCATTTTAAGCCAGCCATATGGTACATTTTAAACAATAGTTGGGTTAAATAAAACTGGCCAGCACATTGGGCAAATGTTTAACCCAACCGCTGGGTTAAAACAACAAAGTCACTGAGTTTGTCCATTTTCAAATCAACTTGGGTTGTTTTTAACCCAGCATTTTTTAAAGTGTGCGTTCGTTGTTGAATGCAAACATTGAAAAGCACTGTAAATATATAATAAACGAATGACAAACCACATATGGACACAAACCAAAACGTTTTCCCGACTGAATTACTAAGGCTATTGTTGCAAAGTTTTTTTTTAGTCACTGATGACAGCAGTGGTAGAACATTGAGTAGCGCTTATTAGTTGTTATTAGTTGTTTTATGAGATAAAGTCAAGGGTGAATGTTTTGTGCAGCTGAGACAGGATGTGATTAAAAACCCCATCACTCACAAACGGCCTACGGAAACGATGACAATGATGGCATAATTGTGGCAACATGGAGATAAAGGCATTCAAACGTCACAACTGATGTTATCGGTTTACTATAGTTCTCCTGCTCGTAGGACACGCTGCCTATGCAAAACATGTGATTTAAGAACAAACTCTGAGTGTGAATATCCATATAGCAACTTCAGTTTATGCTGTTATAGCTATAACAAGACAAGAACCATCTGTTAAGACATTGTTCCAACAGAGTCTTGATAACTGCACTGGGCCAATCAGCTGATTATTGTCGCCTTATTTTAAACATCTCTTAAAATAAACACAACACTTGGACCTTGGGAACACTTCATATAATCATGCTTTTAGAGGATCACTATTTTTAGCAGCAACACGAGATTGCATGTTCTCTATGATGTCTCATTTTGGTTTGCAGTAATTGCATAGGCAGCAGGAGTCTGCCAGGCAATCACATTTGCAGACAATCAATGAAAAAGCCTTTTAAGAACACCAATATAGGCCTAAACATATATAGGGAAAGAGCAAAGACAACTAATCAGAAACCAGAAAAGCGCAGCAGAAATCAGAGCTAACCTGTGAACAGATACTGTACAACCTGCTTGAGTTTCCTGCATAGTGTAGCAGAATGTTACACAGAGTTGTTTCAGATATGTTAAATATCATGGACGGTAATTGTTTCTCATGGGGTCGTAAGGTATTTTCAACATTTACAGGGGCTAGTCGGTGATTTTATTGCCATCTGAAGCTTCGGAGCGTTATGAATCAGCGTATCGAATCAGCGGTTTGGAGTGCCAAAGTCACGTGATTTCAGCAGTTTGGCGGTTTGACACACGATCCGAATCATGATTCGACACGCTGATTCATAACGCTTCGAAGCTTCATGAAGCAGTGTTTTGAAATCGGCCATCACTATATAAGTCGTTATTTTGTTTTTTTGGCGCACCAAAAATATTCTCTTCGCTTTATAATATTAATATTGAACCACTGTACTCACATGAACGGATTTAAATATGTTTTTTGTACATTAATGGATCTTGAGAGAGGAAATGTCATTGCTGGCTATGCAGGCCTCACTGAGCCATTGGATTTCAACAAAAATATCTTAATTTGTGTTCCGAAGATGAACGAAGGTCTTACGGGTGTGGAACGGCATGAGGGTGAGTAATAAATTACATTATTTTCATTTCTGGGTGAACTAACCCTTTAAGCCATAACCGACTGTATTTACGTGAGCTTGGTATCAGGCCGATATAGATACTGGTACCGGTATTGGTGCATCCCTAGTAGTAATAATCATAAAATAAAATATTTAGTATATTTAAATATGTCAAGCATATTAAGGAACTGTATCTAAAATAAGGGGCACTGCTAAACAATAGTTTTGTTTTTTTTATAAGCCGATATATATTATCTTTAATACATAATAAGTTTTAACTTACGCACAGCTGCATGCTGCAACCATCCTCGGTCCTGTTGTTTAACAGCAGTTTCTTCTACACAAATTTACACATTCATTATAGAGTCATCATTTTAAAATCAGTGTTAATAGACATACGATGAGAAAATAATTTCATCATTGATTAGAGCATACAGATGCATGTTGCCCATCATCTGACTTAAAAAGCATTTAGGAAATTGGTACGGAGCGCTCTTCAAAGAGTTATTACCACAGTATGAAACCTTGCAATCTTGACAGAAGGCTGAAGTGCACAGTTTGCTTATCTAATTATAAACAGCATGAAGGTCGTCTGTTTAAAGACATCTGTGTGTTATTTGATCAGGGTAAAGTTTTTAACTTTGTTAGTTTAACACCATGTGTTCTGCACCATTGCGTGTCGCTGAGCAACACACAGACTGGTACCCTGTCTGAAACGTTGTGAACAGACAAATAGTGATACAAACACTTCTGGAAGGAACTTGTCCAATCAAAGTAGAGGACAGGAAAAAAACTACTGCTTTAAAATAAATAAACAGCAGAATTAATGAGCATTTTAGTTTTTGCACTTAAGTGTTGTCATGACAGCAGATGTTGACGGCCTTCGCAAAGCATAAATTTTTGGACACTGCTCTGCATATTAACTGAATGGAAATTAAATGGGCTGATTGAAATCACTTCTAGCCAATTTATTTAATAATTACCTGTAGCCATGTCTGTTTTGATAAGAGCGTTTTTTGAATGACTGCAAGGCTCCTTGTGGTTTTTGAACTAGGGGTATATTAACGCACTCTACAAACAGGGAGACACACACACACACACACACACAGTTACACACAAAACACCATAATGAAGTCATACGGCTTCCTCTCAGAAGCAGGAAGCGTGCTAAACGCATTCCAGACTTGCTCTTTGTGCTACATCTATAATTAAGCTGCCAAAACAGCGGTATTATGCCCAAAGCACTTTTAGGTGCTGTAATGTCAGAATCCTACCAGGAGTAGGTAATTGAATATAAAACTTGATGACTTTATCACCTAGTTTGACTAGTTACTTGTTATAATAGTAATAACTCATTTCAAAGCACAGGAACAGCCAAAGGTTAAGTATTAGCTGCAGAGCATTCTGTCAGGGGCGGTACTAAAAAATGTTCACAGTCTAGAATTTACTTGCTTTCATGTTTGTTAAAGCGCAGGCATTACTTTATGGATTATCATTATGGAAAACAGACACTGGAGAAACTGTCTCAGGGAGATATGTAAAAATAGTACCATTGTAATTGCTAATACTTAGATTACTGTTATTTCACTTTTATAGGCAAATTAGAGCTGGCAATCAAATTAATTATATGATATGCAAATGTATTCTTCACAAATTTAATATGTTGATTAATTAATAACAAATAGCCTAGTGTATTTTAATATTTTTCTAAGAAAATGAATTAAGAAAAAAATGAAAAAGAATGTAACAATATGCTTTGCATTACAGTAGATGGTATTAAAGGATTAGTTCACTTTCAAATGAAAATTACCCCGAACCCCAAGGATATTTTTTAACCCAAACGCATTGCCTTCGCTTCAGAAGGCCTTTATCAAAAACGGCATAAAAATGAAGTATAAAAAAGGTGTAAAAATACATAAAAATAAACTTTAAAAATAACAAAAAACAAACACATTTTACAAAAAAAATTAAAATAAATAAATGTGGAGACATGATTAAAAATATAGATTCCAAATATCTAAAGGTTTTTTTTGTTTGTTTGTTTGTTTTTAAAACCTATTCCTGCAAATTTTCACTTTAAATACAATGCTTGGTGATGTTTTGGATAAAAAATTCTCTGTCCAGAGAAATCCTTGAGTCTCTGTTCAATCCTTAAAACCTCGGTTGCATTTCTCATCTGCTATACCACCCCCAGGGCTCAATCATTACATCGATTACAAAACAGGTTTACCGGGCAGTCACATCAAAAAGCAAGGGCTGAAGATGAGCACACTTCAGCACCAAACACTTGAGGATACATGGAGACCATTGCACGAAACAGTGGGAAAATCCACAGCAGTCCAAGAGATGTCTACAGCAAAAGAGCTCAGTTAGATATCCAAAAAATATATAGATGATGAATTCTGACCTTGGTTTCTCCTTAGGCACATCATTAGGTTTGGTGTTCATCATACACCACTGAAAACCCAGGAGAAACCTTAAAATGGAATAATTTTGCACATGTTTTAATGACTTGGAGACCCTGTTAAGGCATCATCATATTCATGATAAATGCCCCATTATGACTGATGTCACATTTGTAAAACAAAACGAGAGAAGGTCCTGGCATAGTCATCATTTATAATAGTGTGGATTTTTTTTCTCCTCTGCAGGTAGTATCCTTATCCTATAAATCAGTCTGGTCTCCCTATTCACACATTAACACGTGGTAATAAGATTAGCATAGTCATTAATATAGATGAATATCTTATGTTTCCTACAGGCTGCCATAGATCGATCAATTGAACTGATGCATTTGCAAGGTCATCTGCTAACACCTAGCATTGATTCAGTCCAGAAGTCAAATACTCAAAGCAAATGTTTCTGCAACCCACTGTGCTGTCAGCGAATGCATATATAAACCGGGCTTGAGGTCAGAATATTTTAGAACCCTACAGAGAATAACAACTATTCAAACCATTTTCACTTTTCAATTTTCTCATGCGAGTTTTTATAAACAGAAAAACAAAAGAGCATTAATGCAAAGCATGAAATGAGATTAAACGGACATAGATAAAAACAATAGCCAAAAATAATCAGATTTTACTTGTTATTGCATTCAAAAGCAATAAGGATGTATAGTCTAGCACTATAAACTGAAAAGAAAAGACAAAAAGCAGCTGAGAACAGAGTTTTTGTTGGCTTTGCCTGTTTTAAACACAATCATTCCACTGTTTGAATCATGATGGGGAGATCTTTGCACTGAGGAAGTGTTTCTAGCCCTACAGTCAAGTGTCCATTTGTGTGGAGGGAGACGGGAAGTAGACAGCTGGCTGCAGATGAACCCTGCAGCTGAACTGAGCTGTTTTATTTGATCATTGCTGGCTACACAGACCAGAAACTGTGCCTTGCAGTACAGACTGTCTTCTTCCCTGTCCTATTTCACTCTGCCTCAAGTATCCTTTCCTTTGACATGTCAATACACACTTACATAAGTCCTAAAGGTACTTGCAGTATACTGAGAAGTGTAGCCAGTTAAAGTGCAAGTTCGCAAATTTTCAGTCCGCTCTGTTTTGTTAAAATGTCAGGTGGTATATGTAAATTAACAATGTTTATTCTTTCTCTGTGGTTAGATTTGAAAGTGTTAATAGAGACAATTTCCAGCTCTGTATTGTTAAAAAGTCAGTAGTAGCCTATACGTAATTGAACAATGTTTACTCTTTCTCCGTGTTACCTGGACCAAGAAATTCACATTTATTTGTCAACAAAAGACGCAAAACGCGTCATCTGGCGGCCCAGCCACGGACAGTTAGTTCGTCAAAGGGTTATTAACCGTTACAACAGACTTCCTGTGTGTACGTGACAGCGTTTTGCCTCTTCTTCCCAATTAACTGACCAAACGGCAGTTTCTTTTATTTTTTCCCCTCCATTTGGCCTAAAACACTGTGTTCGTATTCATCCAGTTTGAAATGTTGGCCACAAACATGGAGGTTTTCCAAATTTTCCATAGCAGTGTTCTCTGAACGCTATGGATCCTTCACTGAAAACCGAAATAACTCATTCCCGCTAAACATTTACTCTCTGAATTCTTGCACTCGGAACAATACAAGTTGACACCATAGTGACTAAAAGTTTGCTAAGAAGTATATTTCCTTCTCAAGTAACACTTTAATGCTTCTGTATTTGTGAGTATTGATCATAAGCAATAAAAGCAAGATATGTCAGTCTGCTTTGACAACTTTAAGACCTTAAAGGTTCAGTAGGACTTTTTTGGAGAGACTAGCAATAGCGAGCTAGCTTTCAAATCATAACATCCCACTCTCCCTTCAGATAGCTCTGCAAAGCCACATCTCCTCCAAAACACATGAAGGCACACACACACTCTGCTCTCGGCATAGCTTCACAAAAGACGGTGTTAAAAAACTACCTCATGTCCCATTCCTAAACCCTGGGTTAACCTATTCTTATTCTACCTTATTCTAACCTTATTCTTATTTGTATACTTGCAGTGTCAGTGTTATTGATTGGATAAACGCAGCACGCAACCTGTTTACATAGGCTAGCTCTAACATTGAGCATCCTTGTATTGCCATCTGTACTATAAAGTTTACTGAATGGACATATTGGACTATAAAAGGTAAGAATGAAACAGTCTCTTCTTCACTCAAATTGTCGTGTTTTCTGTCAGCATTTGACATTTTTCCTCTCAAACGCTAAAAATACTGTTTATATACAATGTGCAGCATTTCCATGACTGAAATATGAGTATGTGCGTCTTGCTGTAACATTCTAACACTGCATCGTTTCACACTGTACAAGTTTGGCACCACAATGTGGAGTTAACACCGCAAAAGCAGTGCTAACCCTGCTCCGGAGCAGGGTTTCATAACTCCAGGTAAAAAAGCGGTTCTAACCCCGCTTCTAAATTACAAGTGTGAAACGTTCCTTTACCCGGGGTTAAAAGCGGTGTGAACGACAATAACCCGGGGTTAAGTGCAGTGTGAAGTGCTGATGACATATGATGTCTGCACGAACAGGGTGTGTGAGGGAACGTAAAAACATATGTTGACAGGCAGTTACAACATCGTATTATTTCATTCGGACCGAATATAATGATTGGATGAACATTTTATGGTCCTACGTCTTCTACAGATGATATATATTTATAAAAATACATTTAGACTGTTTAACATAGTGATTGCTATCAGGATATGAGAAGACTTTCAACCAGTATAACAAAAAAAAATTGTTTCTGTAGAGAATCACCTATTGCACCTTTAACAAAAGCTGTTCTCTATGCAGGACAGCACCACGGACAGCTCCCCATTAACACACCTGAAAAGAATGTTTCTCCCAAAAGGAAAAAACAAGGTGTCTTGTGTCATGCAACTAATCAAAACACCAAGCATTGTCACAGGAAGTGTCTCGCTTTGCAAATCATTTAAATACGCAAACAACTCTCTGTGCCTTGTGTACGTGAATTGGCCCACTTGTCTGCGAGTTCCTCTTCAGCAGCTTAAAGCATCATCAGTATTCAGCTCCCACTGTTATGCTACAGTTCCACCCTGCCAATCATGTGCTCTCGGTCTCAAATATCCAAAGAGCTCTCAACTTCATGCACACGCTGTACTTACTGTATATAACAACATTCTCTGCATGTGGTGCTGCCTTTCATTCTTGTACAAGGATCTACTCGGATCAATGACGGCTCCATTCACAAACATAAAGCACAGTTATATTGCAGAAGAAATGTGGTGAATGCTTTAATATAAATCACTAACCTTCGGTATTTACTTTATAGCCCCCAAGAGATATGTTCCAATATATGACTGCTTTATATAATAAAAGTGAAAGTTATTCATAGTCCATATCAACAACATCAGATGTTGACCAAAGTTCTACACAGCGATATCAAAATGACATTTAATGCATGGGGGCCGCCAAGACATAAATCCACGCGCTTAACTACAACAGAAACAAAACTCCCAAAACACTGGGGAAATAACTGTGGTGCTTCACAAAGCCTAACAAGTATTGCATAAACTGAATTTAACATTGTCTCTTGGTAGTGAAAATCAGATTACAGCAATATCATAGTGATCACAATTCAACAATTTATATATACAAAAAAAAAAAAAAAAATTGGGATTAGGTTATTTAGCTAGGAAATCATGGCCGCAAAGTCCTAAAATGTTCTTTGTACGTCTTTGACCTTTGTGCGAAGCAAATTTCTGACATTATTTACACAGATTCACATTATTTACATAGATTAAATTTGGATATTATTTACATTAAATTTACATTTAAACAGACAGTAAAACAAAGTTAGTTGAATAGGCCTATTTGTTCTTCGGAGTTACAAACAAGATTAAATCTAAACGAATTTGTACAACAGGCAGCACATATATGAACTCTTTTTGAGAAACAAACCATCTTTTTTGAATTATTCTGTAAAAAAAAAAAAAAAAAAAAAAAAAGAAAGAAAGAAAGAAAATAAAAGTAATTTGTCTCTTAAATGTTTCATTTCATTTTTGCAGCTAAGGGCTACATAGTAATTTTTTAGTCTGCAGTCCTGATTTTTATGAGAACACTGAGGATCCCTGTGGGACTAACCCAAAGTCAGATGCACCGAGATAATTTAAGCCTAAACGTCGTGATAAACGTCTTAGAAAACGCGCCAATTCAGAAGAGAAAAAATGTTTCGAAATAGACTATATTTCTCAAATATCTTAAAAAAAGTCTTGTCTGTGCGTAAAGCAGCCATTAATAGCCTATTTATTGTTTATAACTTATATATATATATATATATAACGAATTTATAACGTTAATTGAGTGGCTAACAGCAGATAAATATGGCTTTTGCATTTTTTTTATGTGACATTTCTGCGTTATGTACATTTTTACCAGGTGTTTGTTTCCTGAAATATTGAGGGGAAACTAGTAAAAGACATAAAAAAATAAATTAAAAAAAATGTAAATAAATGCACGTTGTCTCTAAACTTTCTTCTAAAACATTTAGTGGCCAAAAGGTAAGTGCGGAGAAACGGTTTGACGTCAGGAGCTGCGGACACCGGCGAGTGCGCTCAGACACATCTGTCAAATATCCAAACAGTGTGTGGGGTCTGGCGCACCTGGCACAAAGTTCCCGTGCAGAGCTCCGCATTCACCGCGAGCGCAATGAATTACAACAAGTCTGGCAGTGGCAGCGGTCCGTCCCGTAGCAACTCCGGTTCGGTGGACGAGCTTGTGATAACATCGACTTTCGGGACGCTGCTGTCGGTGGTTTACATCGTTGGAGTTTCGGGAAACGTCTACACGCTGGTAGTCATGTGCCATTCCATACGCTTCGCCACTTCCATGTACATCTCCATCATCAACCTGGCGCTCGCGGATCTTCTTTATCTCTCCACGATTCCTTTCGTGGTGTGCACGTACTTTTTGAAGGACTGGTACTTCGGGGATGTGGGCTGTAGGATACTGCTGAGTCTGGACCTGTTAACTATGCACGCGAGTATCTTTACTCTGACAGTGATGTGCATGGAGCGATACCTGGCAGTGACTAAACCACTGGATACTGTGAAACGCTCCAAGAGCTACCGAAAAGCCATGGCGTGGGGCGTTTGGATTTTGTCCCTCGTCCTAACTCTTCCCATGATGGTCATGGTTAACCAGACTACTAAAACAACAGCAGATGGAGGGGTGAAAAGGATGTGCGCGCCCACCTGGGCACCCCAGGCGTATAAATTGTACCTGACTGTCCTGTTCTGCACGAGCATAATGGCGCCAGGGCTTGTAATTGGTTACTTGTACACCAGACTAGCCAAGACGTACCTGGAGTCTCAAAAGACGTCGGCTATCAACAAAAGCAGCAAGCGCTCGCCAAAACAGAAAGTTTTGATAATGATTTTCACGATTGTTCTCGTGTTCTGGGCGTGTTTTCTGCCCTTTTGGATATGGCAGCTTGTCCCCCTGTACCACAAGCCCTTCAGTTTAGCCTCACACACGCACACGAGCATCAATTACCTCGTGGCGAGTCTGACCTACAGCAACAGCTGCATCAATCCGTTTCTGTACACGCTCCTGACCAAGAATTATCGGGAGTATCTTAAAAACCGCCACAAGAGTTTTTATCGCTACACGTCATCGTTTAAAAAGCGCCCACCGAGCTTGTACTCATGGGGAAAGTCTGCGTCATCCAGTAATCAGTTTGAGCTCAACTCTGAAACGCTTGTCATGGCGCAGTTAAAGGTGATGCAGTGAAGAGATTGGAAAGCTTAACCCGTTCGTGTAGAAGGTAAGCATGATTCTTCAGTTAGGGGAACTTTATGTGCCCTACGGTGATTTTCATAAAACGCCATAACATTTTTATACAACAGAATTCATTCACAGAAATGACAAGGGATATCTGACAGAACAGCAGTGACGGTTTGGATTTTAGAAATGTCATTTTACTATTATTATTATTATTATCCAGAAGCCATTCATTTCTTTTTAAGCATTCCATTTAACTAACAAACAAAAACCCAAGGCTTTTTCTCCAAAGACCTCATTACCATTACACATAATATTAGGCTACTTTTACACACAACATCAATATCCACTTAAAGACTGATCAAGGCCATGACCAAACCCTTATTTCAGAACAATGCTTACAGATAAATGCTGAGAAAAAAAATCCTCCATTCACAAAACAAACAACTCATTCATATTTTCCACTTTAGCTTGAACCAATTTAACCAATAATGTCATGTCACTTTTCTGAACATGTATTCAAAGGACATCCAAGTAGGACTGTCTTGATTTCAAGGCCTAAAAGATACCCCTGTTGAGATTATCTGACAAACCCAACCAATTCTCATAAACAACAAGCAGATTTTTTAGCATTTGTAATTACAACTGTATAGTGGAAGGTTCTTTAGACAAGCATGTGATAACTTAAGGCTATATACTGTACCTATCATACATACTGTATATATTAAATCCACTACTTCTCTGGAATAATCACACATTAATAAAAATCTAATAACATTGAACAAAAATATAATTCAAAAATGCATGTTATCAGAACTAATATGTTTATTGTGCCAAGAGTAACTTTTACCACATATTTCCATGTCTGATAAGTAAAAACGCTGCGCCTTATCACAGAAATATTATTATTATTATTATTTTCCACAAAGCCGTAATTAAGTGGATGACAAGGATTCAAATTTAGTGTGTGTGGGGGGTGGGAAACGGTGTACAACCCTGGAAAATGAAGTTTAATGAACCTACACTTAAATCTATCGGGGTCCATATCATTGCAATAATACATTTCTTACAAAGATGCCAACTCGCAGTGAGATTCCACAAACCAATCAACAAATGACAATAGAAAGCAACAAATGGTCCACTAATCTGAGACATTAGTGCACTAATACTAAGCACACTCATCAGTAGTCCATTCAGCTGTGCTTGTGCACTAGAACCAAGAAATGAATCACCAGACAATCTGGGCCAAAATCATCTACAAATTGCTTTTCCAGTTCACAATCCATATGGTGGCATTTGCCGCTTAGGGCTAAACTGGCCTATGCATATTCATGTATTTGAACTCTGTTCCTCAAACACTAATGCATTATGCTCAGTCAATGAGTCTGGCATATTTATGGGAAACTCTGATATAGAAAGTGTAGCAGGTGGCTACGGTGACACTTTACACTCAATATCCTTATAAAATAGAAACCATATAAATTTTCCAGGAACATCAGAAAAAATTACCACAAAGGTCAATCTGTGGTCTTCATATTTTGTATTTATTGATAAAAAGGAAATGCATAATGGTTTTTCAGATCAGTAATATCAAGATTAACAATAGAGCATGCCAGTTGCTTAGATAATCCATTTTGGGCGGCGAAGAGAACAAACCCCTGCAGTGTTCTATTTTGGTTCTCAATGTCAGTAAGGACTCAACGGTCTTTCAGTTGTGTAAAGTGGGAAAAAAAAAAAAACATATATTCACTCACTCCATCTATCTCTGGCAGAACCAAGGATGTGGAAGGATAAAATTGATTCTCGCAGTCTCTATTTCTCTGGAGACTAAAGAACAGAAGCCATACAACTGGGGCCTGACGTTTTCATGCAGTCATCAAACTCAAGAGTGGGTTGACGCTCAGACCAGGGTCATAAGCAGTTATGGGATTTCTTGAGCAGCTAAAAGTGCCAAGCCTCGTGCTGGCAAAACACGTCGAGCATCATTTATCATGGAAAGATTAGCTCAAAAGTGGAAGAAGTGAGTCTGATGTCAAGAGAGAGCGTATCACTTTACTTAATGACACTGTAGAGTGAGCACTCATATTAAACAACCCCCGCTTTAATAATAAATTGCACAACCGCAGATTGAAGGCGCCAGTCAAATGTTTCACATTTCCTTTTGTATTTATCAGTCTCTTTAAGAAATTAAATAAATCACAATCTCGCCGTGCGTGTTATTGTTGGGCTCTGCAAGTGGGTAGTCATAGGAAATTGCATGACTTAAGCGTAAACGGTGCGGAATGTTGTATCGCCAGAGGGAAGCTTGTGTTACTGTAGCCATCCATCCAGACTTTCTTGTGAATTGCTTGTGGTCAAACTACAAGCTTGAATGTGTCCATAATTTGTTTCGTCATATCATTTAATTAGCAACATCTGTTCTTCAAAACCTGTAACACCTACTGGAAAAGCCCCTCTTCCAAAAGGCATACTTATCAGCTGTGATTAACACTTGAAAATCAGTCTTACCTTCGAAGCAGCTGCCAATAATCAGGCAAATTTTAAGCTTCAGGACTATATAACACATGTAAGACTATAATGAGATTAACAAAGATCTTAAAAAGGTTTTAAAAGGATTACAATATCACTACTATACAAAAAATAGCACATACTGCAAGACACTCCTACACTTATGCAAATGCATCTACCCTAAGCCAAAATGTCTATTTATACCGTTCAAAATGTTTTCAGTAATATTTAAGAAAATAATACTTTTATTCAGCAATGATGCATTTAATTGGTCAAAAGTGACAGTAACGACTTTTACATCGTTCCATTTAAAGACCCCCTGTGGTGAAAATCAAGTCTTTAATGTTGTTCATGTGTCTATCTGGTGTTTTAACATGTTTTAAGACAAACCATGTGCAAATTCATAAGTTAACACCATTGCTGAGTATTTTCTCTTTAAAACTGCAATAAACCAAAGACAGTCTCAAACCCGCGGTTTGAAATCGTCAACGTGCCGGAGGGCTTTAGCATATCATTAACTGACCGCGCAAGGGAGTCTCAAAAGAAGGTTATCCCGGTATATTTTTCTGTTGAAATATCGGGTATATTTAGCAATATGGCGGGTGTATGATGCATATTACGATGTTATGATGAACTATATGCCTTTCTTCACAGACATTGAGTTGTTCAAAGCGTTTCTAAGGATACTGATTGTTAGAAGGCAGCTGTCTGACTTGTGAATGTGAACATGGTTTGTGTTACATTAGCAACACATTATTAGCTGTTTGATAACATAGTTAAGCAAAACGCTAATCATATTAATTACCATTATGTGTCCGACATTGTAAAAAACGATACCATTGTGCAGTGTTTACCTCAGTAAGTTGACCGAGTGGATCTCGTCTGAGCTCGTGCGAGCGAGTGGAGGCGGGGCTAATTATCATATTCATAGACCCATGTATATTAAATGAGGCAAGGGTGTAGAGTTACATTCAAGCTATTTTAAGACATTAAGAATTTTTTTCACAGGGAAAAAAAACGCTTAAATATGTAATTTTGGTGAGATTTAAGGCATACAATTATTGACTACAGAGGGGACTTTAATATAAATGCTGTTCTTTTGAACTTTCTATTCAAAGAATCCTGACAAAAAAAAATAAAAAAAAATAAAAATAATTATATATATATATATATATATATATATATGACTTTCCATAAAAGTATGAAGCGGCACAACTGTCTTTACCATTAATGTTTCTTGAGCACCAAAATCACCATTTTAGAATGATTCCTGAAGGATCATGTGACACTGAAGACTGAAAACTCAGCTTTGCCATCACAAGAACAAATTTAATTTTAACAAATTTTAATTTTAATTTTAATTAAAATAGAAAACATTTATTTTACTTTGTAATAGCATTTTACAATATTACCATTTTATATTTGATGAAATAAATGCAGCCTCAATGAGCATAAAAGACTTTTTAAAAACACTTTAAAAATTGTACCCATCCCAAACATTTAAACGGCAATATATCCTCCCAGTATTTCAAAACAAACAAGCACATTTATACGCATGACGCACATCCAACATGTTCAACCCCATCATCTCATGCAAATGCAGCTCATCATAGATAAATAAGCAACTCCACAAGATATGGACGGATTGTATTTCAGTCTATTGTATACAGTGGCAATAAATCAACGGTTCAGCCTAGTCACTGAGGGGATCTGCCCTGAGACACAAGACTGTGATTGCGGTTGGCAAAACCTACTTGTTCTGCATAAACCTGAAATGATCATGTTATGAAGAGTCTTTGCACACTAGTTAATATTCAGCCTTACAGTAACTAAAGCATGAATGAATTAGCAACTGAAAAAAGGAACATTACTAACCGAGAGATTTCCAATTAAACTACCAGTGATGCAACAGGAACAGCAAATTAGGCATCAACCAAAATTCATGAATCATCACATATGAGCAAACAAGAGGAGCCTAAAGAGACTCCTCTTCCTATTATAATAAAGCTGATGCATGCATTTCAATAACTGGCATTAAATGTATAAGCGGATTCAGAATGTGTCTAAAATTCTTGCTAAAAATGCTACTGTAATCATTAAAATTCACCACAGGTTTTAACAGATTCATAGCATAAGGTCTGAAAACATACCATTGAGAAGATTTTGATGGTTACCTATGCTTTACGTGAGAGTAGTAACAACCTTCTGTTTTAAATCTCACTTCAACTCACACCACAGAGGTGAGAGCATCCAGGTTTGGGCACTGTGCCTGTACACAGAGAAGCCAATTAGCTCCAAACAAGTTGTCAAAAACAAGTGTTGTGATTGGCTGAACTTGACTATTACCATATAATGCCAGTGTTATTAAATCTAACACATTTGAAGGAGGGAATGTGTTTCCAAAAGCTCATCAGATACACAATACAAAATTTCATACTTGGCACTGGAAAGTTAAAGAAACATTCAAATAAGAGAGACATCTAAAGTAAACACACTCGTTTATCAAAGATATCAAAAAAGGCTTTCTTTTAAAACTTTCATTCAAGTAGAAAGACATAGCTGAAGGAATAAAATGTTCTTTTGGGTATCTGATACATTGATGTTTCATTAGAAGCATATGTAGTTTTTGAAAGCAATTCTACAAAGAACATTTTTTTCAGTTGGTGACATAAGCAGAGATATTTGACAAACTGGTTCCCAGCTCCTTGTTTTCATTACATACACCTGTTCTATCATCCCACTTGTGTCGTCTGTCTAGACAGTGATTTAACTCTAATAATATAAAAGATTTTAAAGAGTGAAGTACAGCCAGCAAAGAGAGAATTCAATTGTAAATAAGCACCTTCAGAGCTAAATTCAAACCCACAAGATGCATGTCTTCAAAACAACGGCTGTTCAAGTGAATCTCCTGAAAAACAACTCTTAAATTAAAAACATAAAGGGAGACAAAACCCATTTGAGAACAGAAAATCCCAAACATTTTTCTAATGGGACAATAAGGGTTTTTATCATTCCATGAACCCGACTGTTGAAAGTGCCAGATGAGAGTGTTTCAGCATTTTCCTTTGTGTTTGCCTTAGGGTTCCTGTCACTCATCCGTCCCTTTGAGCCAGGTGGATCCTACGGCAGGGAGGGGTTATCAATGGCATAATCGGGGTCACATGTGAAGGACACCGTAATGGCATATCGTGTGCCCCAAACGACCTTCTCCACATGGTGGAGGTTCTCAGAACCAGATGAGAAGAATGATACTCGACCTGCAGGAGATGAAAGGAGAGGGAAGATAACAGAGAGAAACAAGAAAAAGGTTGAAGTTATATGCTGAATAACTGCATATGATATATGCTAACATCAGCCTAAAGTCAATCATGAGGTTCAAACTCAAGATTTTCTACAGATTCCCCCCCTCATGATTAAAAAGTAATTTTAAGTTGTATCTGAATTTAAATGTTTGCGTTTGACAATTATTGTTGCATTTCATTGTTCCAACACACAGTAATTCTCTGATAATTACTAAAACATCCTAATTTTGCTTGGATGGATTTTTGAATTCATTTTAAGACAAACTTTTAAGAAGCAGAAAGTAAATGTAAATTGAGCAAATTTAAATGTAAATTACGTAAAATTTATGTAAATCACCTCCATTATGTCTGTCTGGAACTGACCTTTGTAGACCATTCTTGATCATGAAAGTTGTACCAAATCTCATTAAATGTTCATGTTTTTTTAAAAAGCTGACTTTTAAAAGTGGAAATGCATGTGTAAAATTTTATGAATAAATGCTGTATGTTGGACTGCACTGCTGGAGGAATATCCATAATGCAAAATAGACCCTGCAGAAGCCAGAGTAAATCGAACGTATTAGGCAATGCAATTGGAATTCTGTATTGAAAAAGGATGGAAGGGATTCATGTGAAAGTGGAGAAAATGGCTAACAAAAACATGCATGATTTAGGAGTGTCAACAAAACTATGACTTTGTAATGCACTTATCAACACGCTCAGTTCTAGAACAGCAAATGAGCTCTCAATGTGTCTTTTATAAAAACAGGCTTATTGGGAAACTATAAAGTATGGCATACAAAGCCATTTACATAAGCAAAGCAATTTAAAAAAAACAAAAAAACATCTACTTTTAAAAAAAGACTGAAAATGAATTACAGTGGACAAATATTGGCACCCTTGGTAAATATGAACAAAACTGACTTTGTTTTTGCAATTTCAAAACTGACTTTGTTTATGCAATTGTGTAAGCATACTTTTTGCATAAATTGTTTTAAATGTATTTATTTAAGAAATTGTCTTATCATTTGGAATTTCTTTGTTCTCAAATATTTATTCCTTAAAATTACAACAAAACAAAACAAAAAAAAAAAAAAAAAAAAAGAAAGGAAAAAAAAAATCATTAAAATGGAACCAACTATCAGCATCATTATGAGGAATGAAAACCTGGATTGTTATATTCTATATAAATTCCACCCCTACATATTGAGCAATAGTTTAAAATAAGTTAGTATTGTTAGTATTTAGTATTTCACACTGATTCGAGCAGTTAATGATATGGGGGACTAGAAGAAAGTGGCATCAAAAGCATTTATAACAATAATTACCAATAGTAATAACCAATCATATGACAACATATCTGTTCTGTCCAAATAGGAAAACTTAGTTTATCCACATCTCATTATTGATTCACGAAACAATTTCAATTAATTGATGCATTACATAAATTCTTATGGTGCGATCATTTGGATTTACAGGAAGAGGAAAAAACAAGCATTTTAAACTAGATACTTTAATAATAAAAATCATTCCTCTATAAAATGTTAGATTTCACAGTGACCCATGCAGATTGAAGCTGGACGGATATTAAAAACCGCATGCTGCCTCCATGCTAATTATCCAAGTCTAATTCTGTACACTCAAACTGATGCATAAGGAGACATTTGCAAATTACCATCCGTTGTGTTTGCTTCATTCTGACCCTCGTTGACCATTTTTAATTGTGAAAGTAACATTGAATCTCATTAAAATGTTACAATCATACTACATTTTTGAGAAAATGAACGCTAGGATCAATATGCATGTGTAAATAACATGCTGCACTGCGTTTCTGGAGGAAAGTGTATAAAACCTGCAAGATGCCTAAGGACATCTGGAGCATTAGGCTGGGAAAATTTAAATCCTGATTACAGTGTTTGCATGGAAATTAGGAGAGGAACGATACCACGCAAGAGAGAAACAGACTAAAAACATTAGGTTCAGTGATTTAGAAATTTAACAAATCAACAAATGAAGCCTGACAAGCTCAGAGAAGAGCACATGCTTTGCCAGCATGTTGTCATGTAACTTGGTGCGCTAGGAAACAATAAAAAAACAATTATTTCAGAGTTTCTAATGATACGATTTGAACGTGTTTCCATGGAGAGGAGTTTAATAAGAAGTGAAAAAAAATGGACAGAAAAAAAAGACTTTTTTCCCCCCCATCAACAAGAAAAAAGCTGCACATGATCTAATCTATTATCTAGTTTGGTTACATTTAGGTCTATTCCAGAAACATTTTATGGTGGCGGGGGGGTTGCTGGAAAAGGTCACTTGCAGAAAAATGAATGGGAGAAAATGCAACTCTCAATATAATGTAGAAATGGAAGTGTCTGCATGTTGTCAGATATTATTCCTTATTTAAAATGTTATTGAAACTTAATCATGACCAACTGTTTTGGACGCAGAGTGAACAGACTTGCCTTAAAGGGATAGTTCACCCAAAAATGAAAATTCTGTCATCATATATACACCTTCAAGCTGCAAACATGTATGAAATTCTTTCTTCTGTTGAACACAAAAGAAGATATTCTGAATCATGTCGGAAGCCACACAGTTAATGGACCCCATTGATTTTTATAGTATTTTTTTTTTCTATACTATGGAAGTCAATGGGGTCCAATAACTGTTTGGTTACCCATATTCTTCAAAGTATCTTCTTTTGTGTTCAGCAGAAGAAAGAAATTCATACAGGTTTGGAACAACTTGAGGGTGAGTAAATGATAACAGAATTTAAATTTTTGGGTGAACTAAATAGGTCAAATGCAAAAATTTCCACATAAGAGAAACTATAGTTAACATTCTAACCTTTAAATGCATACTATAAAGTCATAACATGACAGATAGCTACTGTATCTCACCGTTTCAAGGTCTTCTGCTTTTAAAGTGTCCCTATATTTGCACATTAAAACACTGTCACACATCTTTAAACTTGCACCCATTTCCTTTCGTCTGCCAGCACAGACATAGGCACAGCAAAAAAAAACAAAAAACAAAAACAAACGTCCTTTGTTTTTCCACCTGACAATAAAAATGCACCTGTTGCCTCCTTTAAACTCCTCAGCTGGTTCTAACCGTATGAGGTGCTCGCTGGGCCAAGAGCACATTGCTCCTCTGTGACTCTGGGATCACAGCTGCATCTCCTGATTTGAGAGGATTCATCCAGTGCCAGGCATCAATTTTCCCAGTGAGACAAAAATAAAGTGCTTTTTTTCCACCCAATCTCATCTTCTAATATATGACGTCATCTTTCACACTCTTCTTATGTCTGTAACAGCACCCTTCCCCTTCCTCATCTCACCTCTGTCCTCCTCTCTTGTGTTTAGTGCTGTGCATCTCAACAGGCCAATATCTCTCCTCCTCGCATCCATCATGGAAGAGGGAGGTTGATTGTCAGTCTAGTTATAATTACAGCCTGTTCGACAGAGTTATCCATCAGAGTAATAATTACCTTAGCGAAGATCAGGGCTCATCAGCCACACCTGATGGATAATCAACACACTGACAGAGCACACTGCTTTTGCCACCCAGTGAACAGGAACACGTTCCAGCTGCTCCATCTAACGCACTGTATCCTAATTCATTTAAAACTGGAGGCAGGCATTCAAAACTCATCACCCTTGCTGGAGACGGGGCATGACGGGAGGGAGAAATCCAAAGCTGAAAACATTGGGGTCTGATGAATAATGCATTATGGGTATTTTAAGCCTAGAACATCAGCTCAGTGACACTATATACACTATATTGCCAAAAGTTTTGGGACACCTGCCTTTACGTGCACATGAACTTTAATGACATCCAATTCTTAATCCTTAGGGTTTAATATGGAGTTGGCCCACCCCTCAACTCTTCTGGGAAGGCTTTCCACAAGGTTTAGGAGTGTGTTTATGGGAATTTTTGACCATTCTTCTAGAAGCACATTTGTGAGGTCAGGCAGTGATGTTGGACGAGAAGGCCTGGCTCGTAGTCTCCGCTCTAATTCATCCCAAAGGTTTTCTATCGGGTTGAAGTCAGAACTCAGTCAAGTCAAATTCCTCCACACCAAACTCGCTCATCCATTTCTTTATGGACCTTGCTTTGTGCTCTGGTGCGCAGTCATGTTGGAACAGGAAGGAGTTTAAGAGTTCCTTTCACTGGAACTAAGGGGCCAAGCCCAACCCCTGAAAAACAACCCCACACCATAATACCTCCTCCACCAAACTTTACACTTGGCGCAATGCAGTCAGGCAAGTACCGTTCTCCTGGCAACCACCAGACCCAGACTCATCCATCGGATTGCCAGACAGAGACGTGATTCGTCACTCCAGAGAGCACGTCTCCACTGCTCTAGATCCAGTGGCGGCGTGCTTTACACCACTGCATCCGACACTTTGCATTGCACTTGGTGATGTAAGGCTTGGATGCAGCTGCTCGGCCATGGAAACCCATTCCATAAAGCTCTCTATGCACTGTTCTTGAGCTAATCTGAAGGTCACACGAAGTTTGGAGGTCTGTAGCTATTGACTCTGCAGAAAGTTGGACTTCTGCGCACTGTTCGCCTCAGCATGTGCTGACCCCGCTCTGTGATTTTACGTGGCCTACCACTTCATGGCTGAGTTGCTGTTGTTCCCAATTGCTTCCACTTTGTTATGATACCATTAACAGTTAACCGTAGAATATTCAATAGTGAGATTTCACAAATGGACTTATTGCACAGGTGGCAACCTATCACGGTACCACACTTGAATTCATTGAGCTCCTGAGAGCGACCCATTCTTTCACAAATGTTTGTAGAAGCAGTCTGCATGCCTAGGTGCTTGATTTTATACACCTCTGGCAATGAAAGTGATTGGAACACCTAAATTAAATGATTTGGAGGGGGTGTCCCAATACTTTTGTCAATATAGTGTGTGTGTGTATATATATATATATATATATATATATATATATATAAAAATTTGTTTTTCCCTGTAGCCTAAACAAATTATATGAATCCCTAAATCAATGGCTGTTCACATTATTTTGTTCAACCCCTGTACATGCACATACAAAAGCATATATCTTATCTGCAGTCACCTGCCATCTAATATCACCTGCCATCAATCTTCAGTGGGTTCAGGGAGCACTCCATGATCAAATGTCACGCTACATGGCAAAACACCTCTCACTGGCGCAGTGGGGATATGTGGGGGCAGATTTTAAAGAAAGCAGCCTGACAGTTTCTATCATCTTTGTATGACGCCACCGAGTGCACCTTGGAAAATAGCAGACATTATCCACTCAAAAGTGTCAGATTCTAATAAAGAGCTGAAAGGTAAATGAATTCACATTCACAAGTCAAAATAACAGCTTCTCCGTGCAGACCAAATAATCAGGCATCTATTCATGGATTACGTCAGCATGGGACATTATCAAAATGCCAGGCTGAGAAAACAAAACAATTAGTCCATGCAACAGGTATGTAAAACAATTCATAAAGAGGGGTTGGAGTGTGGCTGTAATTGCAATAGAGGAGAGAGCCTCAGCGAAATTTCATATTACTTCATGGTGGCATACAAAGTGATAATTATTGCTAATTCTTTTGCACTTCACTGAAACTGCAGAACCACTTACACGATTCAGAAAATGGACTCCAGTGTGCGAAAGAACCTCGGTGGTGCCAATTAATAACCTCATAAAGTTTACACACAGTACCTGCAGTGTATCTTCATGACAGATTTATTATGCAACTGGTTTTAGTAGTTAACCATTGTGTCTTCCTACAGGAAGTACACTTATTGCTACTTTAAGTTGCAGTTTCCCTTCCCAATAGAACATTACTTAGGCACATTACTTTCTGCATTAGGCACAGTCACCAGGCAGAGCGTAACTGATCTTAATTTAAGCAGACATAACACCATGTCTGGCAAGAGGTCGTTTGAATACTCAGGAGCCACAGGAATTATATATATATTGCCAGTGGGCATTAGGTGTAAATCCAACAATGTAGATTTTACCTTTAAGCGTTTTCATACATATTTAATATATGCTTAATTTATATTAACATACACTGCCGTTCAGAGGTTTGGGGTTTTTTAATGCTTTTGAAAGAAGTCCCTTCATGGTCACCAAAGCTGCATTTATTTAATCAAAAATACAATAAAGACTAATATTGTGAAACATTATTTAAATTTAAAACAACTGTTTTAAAATAACTATTTTAAAATGTAAGCTGAATTTTTAGCAGCCATTACTCCAGTCTTCATTGTCACATGATCCTTCAGAAACAGCATTTATTTGAAATAGAAATCTAAAAAAGTAAAAGAATGCCATCAATTGCTAGTCAATTAATAAGTACAAATAATTATTATAAAAAAAGATGTTAAAAACACTTAATGCCAATAATCTGCAATTTACTACAGCCTTAAAGGGTTAATTCACCTAAAAATGAAATTTCTCTCATTAATTTCTCACCCTCATGTCATTCCAAACCCGTAAGACCTACATTCATCTTCAGAATGCAAATTAAGATATTTTTGATGAAATCCAAGAGGTTTTTTTTTTTTTATCTCCCATAGAAAGCAATGAAATTACCACATTCAAGGTTCAGAAAAGTGGTAAAGACATCATTAATATAGTCAACGTGACTACAGTGGTTCAACGTTAATGTTATAAAACGATGAGAATACTTTTTGTGTGCAAAAACAAAAATAATGACTGACTTTATTTAACAATTTCGTCTCTACACAGTTGACGCAGTTCAGCTTTTCCGTGTTTACGTCCGAACACCGACACTGTATTGGCCAACTGTGTAGGAGACTGACAGGGTAGAGACGAAATTGTTGAATAAACTCTTTATTTTTGTTTTGTTTTTGCGCACAAAACGTATTCTCGTAGCTTCATAACATTAAGGTTAAACCACTGTAGTCAAGTTGACTATTTTAACGATGTCTTTACTACTTCACTGGACCATGAATGTGGTAATTTCACTGTTTTCTATGGGAGATAAAAAACCTCTCGGATTTCATCAAAAATATCTTAATTTGCATTCTGAAGATGAATGTAGGTCTTACGGGTTTGGAATGACATGAGGGTGAGTAATTAATGACAGAAGTTTCATTTTTGGGTGAACTAACCCTTTAACAGACCACACTTACAGTTCAAAAAGAGCTGAACACAGTACTACAGAACAGGGGCAGCAAAATACGTTTTTAAAAGTTTAACTACTTTAAAGTTGACATAATGTGCCATTCAGTAAAACAAGATGCAATGCAATGTTTGGCCCCTATATATCTACCTGCTTGGACAGGCTGACTAGATGACGAAACTGATTGTTGTAGGTCATTAAATGGTTTATTTTCAATAATATGAAAATAAAACCAGCCATATTCTGACTTTAATATACATTTAATTCTGTATTCATCTACCACAGTAACGGAGATCTTCATTTTGGGGCATTTCTCATTAAATATATAGATATACATGATTAATTTAATTAAACAGATTATAATTTAATTTTTAAAATTAACTGACAGCCATAATTAAATCCTTATCTTGCTTGAACATTTCATTACTTTCATGCTTTTATACAAATCCTGATGATGTGTGTGACATTGTGTATTTACCAGCCCGTGGCTCCACCGTTCTGTTGCTATTCGGGTCCATGAAGACAAACCGTCCGCCACCAAACTCCAAACCATAATCAGACAAGTAGAGCAAAGATGTGTAGTCAAAGGATCCATAAGTCTCCTGTTAAAAAAAAAAAATGCACATTTTAAACATGAATATTTATTTTCTGTAAAAACAAACAAACAAACAAAAAAAATCTCAGCATGAGCCTGAAACATGAATTAAGATGTTTTAATAATTAATCTTATTTGGATGGGGAGAATCATGACCTCATGATGTGTTATGGGGTTTTTGGTTGTTTTAAAAAACAAAACAAAAAATTCTAATTTCTGTTGATTGACAGATTCATTCATTAATTTATTTTTAATTGCGGCAAAATTTTATAATGTAGACAAGTAAAACTCTCTCTCAAAAAAAAAAAAAAAGGCCGCAAGTAAAGCCTAAGATTTCCTGGCTTAAGGAAAAACAGTGGTAGAATTTAACAGCATCCCTGGGACTTTAAACTCTACTCTGCTTTATGAGGGGAATCTCTTTAGTGATCCCAAACCACACAGGCGTCACTTCTCGGCATGTCGGATCACACTTTTAACTACTTTAATCTAATCTACGGTTTAATTCTGGCAACGGCACGTTGTTTCCAGTGGTTTTTCAAAGACGGATTAATGAGGAATATTCCACACACCTACCACAGAGGGAGTACATTCAGCATTTGAGACGCTTATTTGTTTTTATTATTCTACTAATGCCAAAATATCATCCCACAACTCATATGGACAAACCCTACCAAAACAGCACGTTATCACTGTGGCGTAATACATTTCTGTCTGAACATGAGCTGATTCAAGTGAATTGTAAAATTGTATAAGCAAACGACAGATAATGACGCAATGTGGACAATTACATTTCAAAAACAAACCAATAGGTGCAGCTACAAACTACAATGACCTTCTCAATCTGTTTATCTTTTTGCCTCTCATGCAACATGAAGAAATCCAAAACACAAAAGCAATTTATCTTCAATGTAAGCAGTTTATTCCTCTGATGTGTTTCAGCCAAGCACGTAAACCTTGCCTGCGAAATGAAATGATCACTTTGATTAAATCACCCTGATGGCCACATTCATAAACGCACAACCAACTCAGAGATCAAAGGTACTTCTTAAGACCAGACATAAATGAACTTGAACTTGTTTTTAGATCCCCTCAAGACCTCATTTCAACAGCTAGAAAGTGATGTAGGAACATTACGCTTTGTTTCAAAAATAAATCATGTCTTTTAAAAGGCAATGTTGTTGTGATAAAAGCGATTTTAAGTCTGACCAAATAAAGAGTTCAGGTCCTAAACGTGCTGTAACAAACATTGGTTTGGGTGCAAATAATGCTGAGTACTTCCATCTTTATGCATGAGAAATTCAGAGAATAGCCTCAAATATGCTAAAACCACATGAGCCAGTGGCGTACCGCAAGTCTTGGCCCCTCCTGGGGCTCGTTATGCACGAGTATTTAAGGGTTCAAGCGCGTAGTGCTGAAACCCTATTGGAATTGTTAGGATTTTCAAAGATCATCATTCTGCCCTAAAAGTGATTGGGTAGACCAATCTATAAGTTGTAGAGACAAAGCTGCAGAGAAACTTTGAGGGATGGTAGTACCCACCCCGATTGGCCTAATGGTGGCGCTACAGCGATCAAAAGTACAAAATGACTCACAACTCCTAAACCATCAGGCACAGACTCAAGTGTCTTATATCGTTGAAATCATTGGCTCAAGACAAACAAAACACACTTATTACCAAAAAAAACTAGCAAACTAGTCTTAGGTTTTTTCGCCCGATCTGAACCAAACCTGTGTAAAAAAATTCGCTGGAGTCTGAATGTCAATAACTATACAAAAAAAAATCTCGAAATTTCCATTCAAGTTCGCAACTGGACTCCAAAACGTTGGCCACTTTTACTAAAACAGCTATAACTCTTGAACAGAATGATATAACTTCACCAAAATGGGTACACTAATGTATGGGCTCAGTCTGTGGTCATGTGAAAAAGGATGTTGCGACTGGACACTTGGTGGCGCTATAAAAGGAAAAGAACACAAAAGCGGCTATAGCTATGCAACAGTCAGTCTGATTGACTTGAAAACTGCCATGCGGTGTCTTTTTTCCAAGGTGCCATGATGGTCTATATAGACATTTGCGCATCTCAAAAAACACGGCCGCTGTTGGCCAATGAAGTTTGAGCCCCTGTTAGATAAGGTTAACGGAGGCCAATCAGAACGACAATTGCTGGGCCTTTCTGACTCATAGCCCTGTTTGACTCATGGCCCTCAAGGTCTGAGAGAAATTTGTAAGAAATTGGCCACCAAGGGGCACCGTTGTGATTTTCAAGCACATAAATTACTGTATACTACATGATTTTTCACACATGCACGCCATACTCATACCATGAGATAGATCTCCTCATTCTGAACAACTTTGCCTCTAGGACCACTGCTGTCAATCAAGTTGTTCATTAAATATTGGAGATTATTTGAAAAACCTACTTTCACAAACTAGTCCTAGGTTTTTCGCTCAACCTTGATAAAACCACTGTAGGACAACTCTCTGGACCTTCTAATCTAGGTCAACAACTAACTAAAAAAATAAAAATAAAAAAAAGAAATTTGTTGAACCTTAGCATTTGGATAGCTATAACAGGGTCATCTAGAAAACGAGCATGGTCAAGAATACACAAAGGCCTATCAGTCCTAAACGAAAACTCAGAACTTCACAAAATTAGGTGAGCATATGCGACTTATGATTCTAAAGAAGGAAGCAAACTTTTATGTAGATCGGGCCGTAGGTGGTGCTATAACTGTTAAAAAGCTTTAAAAACCATATATTTCATTAGTAAATTACTTGTATTGGCTGTAAATGGTCTCTTCCATTTATAGTCTAGGTGGCTACAGGCTTGCTAAATAAAACAGTAACTTTTTACACATGTGCTTAAAAGCCTTAAAGCCCTTGAACCCAAATAACTGCTGCTTGCAGCTATATTTGTAATTGTATCTGATTAAGAAGGACAGTAATGTTTTTTGGGGCAATTTAGCCCTCTCTTAAATAATACTCTTTTTATTTTGCCAGTTCAGTTCTAAAATATTTTTTGTTAACATTTCAAGTCAGTCTTTTAGAAAGAATAAATGTCACATCAATCAGCATATGTCTGTGCAAATCAATAAATCAACATTACAGCGTGTGATTCATTGTTCCCTGTGATTGCGATTCATGTATATAATACATCTGTGCAGCATTAAAAGTCTGTGTAAACACCAAGTATATTTGCCACTTTAAAATCAAATTCAACTATTAGATAAATGGTTCATGAAGATGGGCACTACGGGGCTGTGGGGATCTCCCATACGCCAGTAATTGGGGTTGAGTGCCAATTAATTTCATATCTGTAATAATTAGCTGATGCGTGGTTACATCATGAATATAATATTAATCTAGTTCCATTATTCATATCCAAATCCCTTTGTGTTTGCTTTAAAGATTTGCCTCTTTAGACAAGTATGTAAAGTTCTGCTTTATTTCAAGTCACTGAACTAATTTGATGTGAAACATTATTTATTTATAAATGTCAACTTTGCAATAATATGGCCTATTAAAGCTAGTTCAAAACATCTGGGCCCTTGCGTATGGAGATATTTTTGGTCCATGTTCTGAGGGAACCAATGTGATTGGCAGTTTCAGAACACTGGTCATAGAGTAAACATTAGGAGTTCTTGAACATTCCTAAGATATGATTTAAAAGCTAGAAGTTAAATGTTTTCTTGGATGTGCGTGTTACCTTATCGATATGTGGGTGCCAGTACTCATCATGAGTGGTTTTGGCAGAGGTGCTGTTGATGCGAGAGAAGAAGGTGGGCTTGGTGAGGTACATCTGTTTGGAGTCCAGACCAAACGTCTCAGCTATCGCCTTTTGAATTCGGCCACGGACATCTCTGGTTTAAAACGGAGCACATAAAATTTCTTTATATAGTTGACATCAGCTTGTGGTACTTTTATCCATCCATACCCATAATAGGGATTACAAAACCAGAGATTTTCAAAACCAACTAGTTGGTGGGCTGCCAAAAAGACTAGCTGACTAATCGTTAAGAAAGCCCTGAAAAATTAGGTTTGCCCGACACATTTCTGTGTTCAAAAATGTATAAATATTTTTAACTTGACATATTGTCATAAAAATGCTAATGGTTTAAAACCTGGATGATTCCCAATGAAATGACTGAATATGTATTCCTGCATATGTATAGTTGAAGTGGCACAGCTAAAAAAAATTTTAATTAAATTAAAAAAAAACAAAAAAAACAAATTATTTTAAAAATAAAACAAAATATAAAAATACAATTTAAAAAATAATAAATAAAAATAATAAAAATAATAAAACAAATAAAAGACTAATGTTGGACAATATTTGAGAACTGAATGATTTGCATTAATAGATCAAAAGAAATGCTTCAAACATTTCCACATCACTCACCTGTACAGTTCAAAATCTTCCTCTGTGAAAACATCCCTTATCTCATTCTTAAAATATCTGTGGATGAAAAAGCATATGGATTGATTTTGAGATCAAAATAAAAAACAATATCAAACACACCACCTTGAACATTTGTAGGATGGCAGCCATTTAAATACTGAAATACTGCTTCCACATCAAAATGCAACCAGCACACACAGAGGGCCAAAATGTCACAACATGCGTGCCAACACATGCCAGCTGTACAAGTTAACTGCCAGCACAGTACCAGCCTGTGTGTGGGCACCAAAGTGTAAACCTCATAAAAAGACATGAGGAAAATCTCCAGGTGTAAGAGATGAAAACACGATCTTTCACAATCGAAGCTAGAAAGACATTCCCATCATTGCCGCCACTGATTTCTGTTCAGCTCCTCAGGCCCAGGGGTATACTTTGATGTGCACATGAAACACACCTCGAGACATCTGATAAAGCTGTGATTCGGACAGATCAAACTGTTGCTGAAGCTCAGGTGGAGACGACTTCCTGTCATGGAAAACTCACCTATAGATATTTACAAACTGCTTCCCCATTGACAACGCCCCAGAATGAAGATCCAGGATGGAGGCCTGTACACAACAAAAATGAACAGAAAAAAGACAGTGGAAACATTTTCAAAGTGGAAAAAGTCAATATTTGAGAAAAAAAGCACAGCTTTCCCTAGTGTCTCTGGTCTGACTAAACTCCAAAGACAACCACTGAGGGCTTGCAACTACCCGAGAGCTGGACTGTACAAAGGTTGTTGTTATTCGTGCTTCATCATAAGGTCAACAGATGGACTCCTCTCAGGCCTGGTATTCCCTGCTCTCTGTCTACGCACACTTCATAAATCATCATGATGGGGCTGATCTGCTCTTAAAAACTCAGCAGGACCCTCGGTTATACCCTCTTTTAGTTTTCTGGTTACACTCTATAAAAGGCCTCTTTGCCTGGGAAGGTTTCTACCTTAAAAGTTATTTTTATGTAACATTATACGGTATTAGATATTCTCTGTGTAATCCACTGCAGTCAAAATAAAGCGGACACATCATAAAGTAAAAGTAATAAAAGTAATCCATGGTCCTTATATAAGAGGGGTTGCATTTTTCTAAAGTAACATGAAATGTATAATTAAAAATAATATTATCAGCATAACAATTTGGGTGAAAGGCTTGAACAGCAACATTCAAAAGTTTGGGATCAGTAAGATTTTTTTTAAAGAAATGCGTACTTTTATTCAGCAAGGATGCATTAAAATGATCAAACGTGACAGTAAATATAAATATTATACAAAAGATTTATATTTCAAATATATGCTGTTTTTTGTGCTTTATATTCATAATTATATTTGTAACAGTTTCCACAAAAATATTAGTCATATTATTAGTCAATCAGCATTTTAGAACGATTCCTGAAGGATCATGTGACACTGAAGACTGGAGTAGTGGCTGTGTTTAGTGTATTTTTAAGCAGGTGTTCATTAACAAATCACTTTAGGAAAACAATCAAACTCTAGCTGCTTAAATATTTCACATTAAGATGACTTTTATAAGAGGGGTTGTGATATTTTAAGAAATACTGGACCTTATATTCACTCTAAATTGTATCTGGTGCATTATTTTACAATATGGTTCAGATCTCGACACCACATGTACTTTTCTACTATGATCTTTTCCAATATTTTACTTTTAAGCCGCAGAGTGATGCACTGGTTAGCTGAGCTTAATCCATTACAAAGGTAAAATGCAATTTCAACAACCACTGGCAATGTCACACGCTGTTCCCATCAAACATGCGACAGTTCCTTCCAGAATCTGCCACCCATTGAATGTGAATTCTCAATTGCACTCTTAATGAGAGTGCTTCCCTGTAGAAACTCAATCATATAAACAATATGGTGCCATATAGACACATGATGGAAAAGAAGTTTGCTTTTGAATTCCAGCTGAAGTCACAACCATAGTATGTACTGCCCTCTTGTGTTCTCAAGCAGCTTGATAGACCAACATGCAGCTATTTTCGAACACAGATGCAGGCATATGAAGAGTGTCTACTCACACCACCATCTGAGCCAGCAAGTGATAACCCCCGCTCAGCTAACCTGTTGAATAAGAAGAAACACATGTATTTATGCATGTGCACTACCATAAGTCAGTTTGTTTGTTTTTTGCTTTTTAAAGAAATTAATAGTTTTATTAAGCAAGGACACATTCAGTTGATCAAAAATGACAATACATTTCTAAAGGCCCATTCACATCAAGAACAATAATTATAAATACAACGACAACTATATCAGCGTCCACACATCATTCTGCTTATTATAAGCACACTGCAGTTTTGTCATTTTCCACTTTAAATTCCCAAGCTCTTTAAAGCAGGATGGATTCTGATTGGCTGTCAATGTTTTTATCGTTCACCAGCTGGAAAGAATCGTTCTCAAAGTGATTCCAACAATATTGTTTCTTGTGCCATTATCGTAATATTCGAAGTGTGGACTCTGCTATACTATCTAGAACGATTTTAGAACTACAAACCCGATTCCAAAAAAGTTTTCAAATTGTGAATAAAAAAGGAATGCAATGATGTGGAAGTTTCAAATTTCAAAATTTTATTCAGAATACAACATAGATGACATATCAAAGGTTTAAACTGAGAAAATGTATCATTTTAAGGGAAAAATAAGTTGATTTTAAATTTCATGGCATCAACACATCTCAAAAAAGTTGGGACAAGGCCATGTTTACCACTGTGTGGCATCCCCTCTTCTTTTTATAACAGTCTGCAAACGTCTGGAGACTGAGGAGACAAGTTGCTCAAGTTTAGGAATAGGAATGTTGTCCCATTCTTGTATAATACAGGCTTCTAGTTGCTCAACTGTCTTAGGTCTTCTTTGTCGCATCTTCCTCTTTATGGTGCGACAAATGTTTTCTATGGGTGAAAGATCTGGACTGCAGGCTGGCCATTTCAGTACCCGGATCCTTCTTCTACGTAGCCATGATGTTGTAATTGATGCAGTATGTGGTATGGCATTGTCATGTTGGAAAATGCAAGGTCTTCCCTGAAAGAGACGACGTCTGGATGGGAGCATATGTTGTTCTAGAACTTGGATATACCTTTCAGCATTGATGGTGCCTTTCCAGATGTGTAAGCTGCCCGTGTCACACGCACTCATGCAACCCCATACCATCAGAGATGCAGGCTTCTGAACTGAGCGCTGATAACAACTTGGGTTGTCCTTGTCCTCTTTAGTCCGGATGACATGGCATCCCAGTTTTCCAAAAAGAACTTCAAATTTTGATTTGTCTGACCACAGAACAGTTTTCCACTTTGCCACAGTCCATTTTAAATAAGCCTTGGCCCAGAGAAAACACCTGAGCTTCTGGATCATGTTTAGATATGGCTTCTTTTTTGACCTATAGAGTTTTAGCCGGCAACGGCGAATGGCACGGTGGATTGTGTTCACAGACAATGTTTTCTGGAAGTATTCCTGAGCCCATGTTGTGATTTCCATTACAGTAGCATTCCTGTATGTGATGCAGTGCCGTCTAAGGGCCCGAAGATCACGGGCATCCAGTATGGTTTTCCGGCCTTGACCCTTACGCACAGAGATTGTTCCAGATTCTCTGAATCTTTGGATGATATTATGCACTGTAGATGATGATAACTTCAAACTCTTTGCAATTTTTCTCTTAGAAACTCCTTTCTGATATTGCTCCACTATTTTTCGCTGCAGCATTGGGGGAATTGGTGATCCTCTGCCCATCTTGACTTCTGAGAGACACTGCAACTCTGAGAGGCTCTTTTTTTACCCAATCATGTTGCCAATTGACCTAATAAGTTGCAAATTGGTCCTCTAGCTGTTCCTTATATGTACATTTAACTTTTCCGGCCTCTTATTGCTACCTGTCCCAACTTTTTTGGAATGTGTAGCTCTCATGAAATCCAAAATGAGCCAATATTTGGCATGACATTTCAAAATGTCTCACTTTCAACATTTGATATGTTATCTATATTCTATTGTGAATAAAATATATGTTTATGAGATTTGTAAATTATTGCATTCCTTTTTTATTTGTACAGTGTCCCAACCTTTTTGGAATCGGGTTTTACAGTTATCGTCCTTGGTGTGAATGGGCCTTAATGTTATAAAAAAAAAAGCTATTTCAAATAAATACTGTTCTTTTGAACTTTCTATTCAAAGAAAAAAAGAAAAAAAAGTAACACGGTTTCCACACAAAAAATATTAAGCAGCACAACTGTTTTCAACATTGATAATACTGAGAAATATTACTTAAATACCAAATCAGCATATCAGAATGATTTCTGAAGGATCACATGACACTGATGACTGTAAAGTAATGATGCTGAAAATTCAGCTTTGCCATCACAGAAATATATGAATCCCCTAAAGGAACATGGTGTTGAAAAAAATGAGATGGATGAAAAATTATATGTAATTGCTTTTGCGTTGTTTTTGCAAATGTTTTGCTGAGAAACTTTCCATTTGCTTAAAAATGTTGGCTTAAAAAAAAAATAACACAAAGTTTCTTGAGGGAACGCAAACGTTTTGCGAGGGAATGCAAAGATTTTGCAAGCAAATGCAAATTTTCTCAGGGGAATGCAAAAGCATTGAAATATATTTTTCCACCACCATGTCCCTTTAGGGGCTCCATAGAAAATAGAAATAATCAACTTTTTAAATATATAAAAATAGAACACAGTTTAAATTCTAGTAATATTTCATAATTATTTTTTTGTTAAAATAAATGCAGCCTTGGTGAGCATAACAGACTTCTTCCAAAAACATTTTAAAAAATCTTACCGACCCAAGCTATTGAATGATAGTGTATATATCTGAAGTATGTCTGTGTGCATGTGTACCTTCTAAGCTTCTGTGCCTCCTCCAAAGTCACCACACTGTCTGAAATAGCTCTGCCGCATTTTGTTGGGGTGCAACCTGAGGACAGAATGCATTAGCCTTTCATACAGATTCATTAATTATGACACCGATTAAAGCAACTGGCTCTACGCTCTACGCCAAATTTTCTCTTCAAACTGCATATTCAATGACACATTCAGTGAGGCGGCTTGCCTTGCAAAATGTACTGCATAATGACTCTGAAGTTTACTCCAGCATCCTCTCAGAGAGGAAGCGCTTTTGGTCAGGCAACATTCACAGTGGGGTGTTCAATTCACAACAAGGCTCTAAGTCCAATCAAATTCCACAGTATACAGTATTTTGGCATAGATTCATATTCCACTTGGGAGAATCCAGTAGGACTTCCAAGAGGAATTCTTAAGACCTAACAGCGAAATGGCTACGGTTAGCTTTGGGACAATATATTTTCCTGAATATATTGTCTCTTTCCCAGAGTTTATTTACGCCCGTCATAAAAAGAGCGGGATGAACTAGAGCCAAGGGAATGCTTGTTAATCCCACCGCTTGCTTTGTTTGAGAAGCCTGCAGCTTTTTGAAGCTGGTGTGAGGTTCGGTAATGAGTCCTATGTGGGAGGCTTCAGACTGTCAATCACAGCTCTGGCTTCCTACCAAATATCTAACTTCATGATTTACACCGATGGAATGCACAGGTGCTGACTTTGTTCAAGCAAAGCTTTCTACTCCTAGAAGTTGTTTGGGAACAGGTTTCCTCTGATACGGCAATGTGTATTAGTTCAAAGGTCGCCCTAGTTATGTTACACAGAATTTTTGGAACAAAGATCCAAATAGTAAAGAATAGCTGGGCTCATAAATTCCACCAGCCACAAACCCAAGACATTAATAATAAGGTGATCAGTCACAGAAGCTTAAAGTGACCAAAGAATGTATTATTTTGAATAAATCAGATATGCAAAAACAAAATTAGCATTTAGATTAAAATGTTTTTGGATTAGAAAAATATGTTATAAAAACATGATCTTCACATGCATGTAGGAGTGCAAAAAAACTCACTGGCTACTTTATAAGGTACACCTTGCTAGTACCACAGGTTGGACCTGCTTTTGCCTTCAGAACTGCTTTAATTCTTCATGGCATAGACTCAACAAGGTGCTGGAAACATTCCTCAGAGATTTTGGTCCATATTGCATCATACAGCATCATGCAGTTGCTGCAGATTATTTAGCCTGTGATTATTATTGCAGATTATTGTTGAGCCTGTGTGAATTGTAGCCTCAGTTTCCTGTTCTTATCTAACAGGTGTGCCACCCGGTGTGGTTTTTTGCAGCTGTAGCTCATCTGCTTCAAGGTTTGACATTTTGTGCATTCCCGTTCAGTGATGCTCTTCTGCAAACCTTGGTTGTAACAAGTAGTTTTTTTTTTTTTAGTTACTGTTGCCTGTCTATCAGCTCAAACCAGTCTGAGCATTCTCCTCTGATCTCTGGCATCAACAAGGCATTTTCACCCACAGAACTGCCACTCACGGGACATTTTGATATTTTTTGGACCATTCTCTGTAAACCCTAAAGATGGTTGTATGTGCTGAAAATCCCAAGTAGATCCCAGAGCAGCTTCTGAAATACTCAAATCAGCCAGTGTGGCACCAACAACCACGCCACGTTCAAAGTCACTTAAATCACCTTTCTTCCCCATTTTGATGCACAGTTTGAACTTCAGCAGATCATCTTGACCATGCCTAAATGCAATTAGGCTGCTGCAATGTGACTGACAGATTAGATATTTGCATATCATGAGTTGAACAGGTGTATCTAATAAAGTGGCTGGTGAGTGTATACATTACAATATCATATATATTAAATAATAGGCAGTGCAATATGGATAAGTATACAAAAAAACTCTTATAGTTCGGTGAGGTTGCGAATTGCAACCAACTCAGTCCACCTCTCACCTCTCCCTTTCGAAGCACATAGAAAAGCTATGGTGGCTGACACAGGACAAAGATGTTGATGCTTCTAATAAACCAGACGACAACAATGACGACTACTACTACTACTACTTTGTATTCAACGTAGTGATGATGCAAGCTGCCTCTAAAAACACCAACGAAGAAGAAGAACAACAACAACATAGTGATGAAATGCGCTCTATTTTGCTACAGTTTGTCCATTTAGGGCTACTGTACAAACATGGCGGCGCAAAATGGTGACTTCCATGTAAGGGGACCCGCGGTGTATGTAGATAGAAATGGCTCATTCTCAGGTAATAAAAACATAATGGTTCATTATGTAAGGTCTTTTTGCACCACTGAAAACATAGTTATGTATATTATATTGCATTTCCGTCAATAGATCCTCCTAAATATTATACACTGGACCTTTAAACTGTCATTTAACCTTTTATTCCTCATAATTTATATATTACATATTATAATATATATTATAAATATAACATTTTTTAAAAGAAACAAGCAATACAGTTGAATGCATTTTAAATGCCACTGTTAAAAACATACTAGTAAAGTAGCAAAAGAATTGTAATAAAATATGAATAATATAAATGGAGTGAGCAAGAAAGAGTTGTGTGAGTGACAGTAATATGTAAATATATGTATAAAAACCAATTACAGTTCACTATGCAAATTTCACAATAACAACATCGTTATTTCAAATTTGCATGTAAAATTTATAAAAACCAGAAATACACACCAAAACCAAAGCAGAAATTTCCTATAAAGTTTGCAATGTAGTCTGCACTTTGAGTGGATGGAGCTCAGCGAATGGAAGAAGAACCACCTACATACCTGGGAATATCTTGTGCTTCTTGTAGTCTTCAGAGCACTCAACCGGGAACACTCTGGGCTGAGTGAGGACCTCGCCTCTTGAAACCAAAGTGTGTGTAAAGTCATCAGTCCATGTGAAATATATCCAGCTCAATAGTCCAGTGACTCCTATCAACAGCAACAGCGTGGACACGTTACCTCTCCAAGAGGAGGCCTGTCTCTGCGCATTTCCCCTGAATGAACACACACCATATTATAAATACAGTCTAAGAACATAGGAGCGATGGACTGTCAGGTGTGCATTTCCTTCATCCATTCATTTGATTGTCAGATTGCACAACGAAAGGAACAAGAGACATATACATTTATTCTGCATTATGCAGGGAGTATTATGCATGTAAACGAGGATTTGAAGCAGCATCACTCATTAATTGCAGCAATGCAAAGTCAATGTGAGCTCATAAAGTTTCAGAAATTGAAAATCATTACCTCTTAATTTTCTTTTCAATGGCGCTACTTTCTGGACTTTTACTGATTACTCGTCGTTGTACAGTCATGTTTAATGAATATACTTGTCTGCGTGCATCAACATTACACGTGTATGGTTTCGTTTCACTCAATGTTTGTCTACTTAACTGCCCTATACAAGTTCAGTGTGAAAGCATCCGCAAGAACGTTGTCAAACACTATACGTTTAGAGTGTCAAAATAAAAGTCTAGCATATTTATACAGACCGGATGCCACTCTGGTGTATTCTGTGACGGAATTTATATATATATATATATATATATATATAATTGATTCGAATTAATATATCTATGTTCGAAGCTTTAAAAAAAAAATAAAGGTAGGTTTAAGCTACCTGAGGATTTCGCTTTATTTCAAAATAAAGGTTTACCATCCACATTCATTTAAACAAAGGGCTGGGTTGTATTATTCGTGTATTTATTTATTTATTTTAAGCAAACCCAAGCTGTTCAAATTATGAGAATGTAGAGGTTCATTAAAATAAACTGTAATATGGAATAAGACAAATGTACACTTATTCACCCAGCTAGTTAGGTTGTTCAGTTGTTGTTATAATTATTGCGATATTTTTTTTTAGTGTAATTATATTTTTAGTCGAATCAGTTCTGTCTGCCCTCTGCAGCCATAATAAATCTTTTAACTAGAAATACAAACCAATACCTACCTAAAATGGAACTTAAGTCTTCTGCTTTAAGCTTTTATATCGTTATCAAATACAGTAATCTGAGCTAGTTTAATCTTAAAGAGACAGTTACACAACTGACAGGTTTTCCAGTGGAAAAAAAATAACTAATTTGAGAATCTAATAAATTATGTGGTTATTGTTTTTCTATTTGAAAGGGATGTACATAACATTGTTTCAACCTCAGCAACAACATTTTTGATAATTTTATAGTTCTCATGAACAAATGTCCTTGTGATTTAGTACTTGATGTGAAAATATCTCCAATTACTTCATCACAAGAAAACCCGCTGCAAAACGTGCACAAAGGGAAACTGCCCTGTATTTATACATGTGTACACACAAGAGATAAGGATAATTTCCCTCAAAACCAGTAAATGTAATCAAAACACTTTAATTAATGAACAGGCCAACTCATACAAAAATAAAACAAAGTCACTTTCCTCAAACTGTAATCTGCCTATACCAAGACTTCAATGCTTGAATTTTTGAGCTTTGGACAGCGGACATTTGTGGACCCAAAAAAAAAAAAAAAAAACATTACTTTCCAAAGTGTTTAGTGTCTCACTAAATTTTCGAATGATCAATGCTAGATCGCCACTACAAATCAATCAATCACAATCACATGCAGGAAGCTCTCAAATTAACACTGGACTTTAAAAAGTCATTTAAAAACACCATTCTCCCACAAGAATTTTTATAATTGCACACTAAACAGAATAAATGAGAACATAAATTATATTTTTGCAAAGGATGTGTGAAAGCATACATTTACAAGAAAATCGATAAAATTTACAAAACAATGAAATGTAAAATAACAACAATATTGTGGGTATATAACTTATATTATGGTCTATTGCTGGCAAACTAGAAATGAAGTTTGCATTGAGTTACTGATCGTGGAGAAAAAAAAAAAAAAAAAAAATGAATGAATGAACGATAAAAGAAACTTCAGTGCAGTGGGAAAAGGATCTTTTAATCAAAGAGGACTAAAACCTTTGTAGGACTGGGCCATTTAATATAACCACCCTAACTTGGCAAACAGTACACTGTAAATACAAAACCGTAAAGACGGTATACTGCAAAAGTAAACAGCAAACAATACCCTTGATCATACTAAATAATTTTATAGTGTGTGGTAATATGATTGGCAACTGTGCTTATTACAGAGCCTCTTGATTACAGCCAAGTTCCTTTGAATCTCTCACTTACAACAATCAGATAAAATGTGCATCCATAAATTGAGAAAAAAAAGATATGCACTACTGCAAACAACCGATGAACCTCTGATAACAGAAACCAGGAGTCTGTATCACAAAGTTGCTGTAATTAAAAAACTTTAAATGTAGAAGAGCTATACATTTCTATATGACATTTTAGGATTTTATTGTAGTTGTACAACATTCCCTGAAGGCCTGTGTTGGCCGTTGAGAGATACAGAGAAGAACACAAAAAAAAAAAAAATTCCAAAGATCAGAAAGATGAAATTGTCCGTTTGAAAGAAAAGAAACATTAAAAACTCTCAACTGGGGAACAAGTAGATCTTGCTCAATGTTGTCCCTTTTTGCTGTGAAAAAAAAGTTCCACATGTTGGCCATACACACATACACACGGGCAAACTCACGCATACAACCATTTCACGCAGCAGCAGCTTCTGTCGTTTATTCTGCAGGAGAGGAAAACACAAACATGCATTAGAAACATGTTTACGAAATCAGATCAAAGAAACGAGCATTTAACACCTCACCTATGTTAACTTCTTAGCCTTGTTGTACAGTGAATCCACGACTTTGCTCATGTTCTGTATGGTTTCTAGAGCTGCGTCGTAAGTCTTGTCCACAGGCGGCTCTTCAAATATGATGAGCACTCCTTCACCTTGGTCAAGGATGCCTGCAATAGTACAAATCCAACAGACAAACAAATGAATTGTGCTGTGCTGAAAATCCTTTATATAATTTGGTGTTCCTGGTCAAAAATGACCAGACTTGCTCGTAAATCACTCATTATGCTATCAACACCAAATATTGGATTCATTTAATTATCACACGTTTTGCATTATTTTTGGAACTGACTGAATGTAGGCCTCATTATTGATCTAATCTTATGCAACTGTTTTTTGTGGGTGAATAAGCTTGAGTCATCTTTTTTCACTCAAAAACTGAGATGCATAAGCTCAGATCAGTGACTACATTTACATGCACCCTCATAATGCGATTATAATGAGATTTAGGCAATATTGTGATTAAACTTTACCTCATGTAAACGCAATACTTAAATTGATACAATTAAGCTCTTAATTGTAGCAACCATATTCATAATATAAAACATGGCATATTTTAATCACAATAAACAGGCATGTAAACACTTTAATCGCATTTATTCCACTCTGACCATGTGCATTTTTGGGGTGCTGAAGAAACTGAGTTCATGCTGACATTGTTGCATGGCATTAATATAATGCAGTATATTAATGGTCAAAAACATTTAAACGGAGACATTTTTAGTGCGTCACCAGAATAGTGATTGAGGCTGGATAGTGGATACCAAACAACGGGCGAACAAGTCCGTGTGCACTGGAAGAGCTTGGCCTGTATGTGTACCGTATGTGAGTTCATAATTTGGTATGTGAATAATGGCTGTAAAAATAATCACAGTTCTTAAAGAGTAATCAGAATAATGAAAATTGCTTGTAAACAGGAGTGAGTGTTTTTTTTTTATTTTTTTTTTTATGTCATGTAAACATCTTACTGAAATGAAGTCCTTACTCTGATTATTAGAATTTACCACATTATTGGTGCACATGTAAACGTAATCAACGGGGCTATTTACACCTGGTCACTTCATGCGTTTTTACTGACTAGATAGTTATCTGATTTACCAAATGGTTCCATTTACACTTGGCCATATGATTGTCTCCGCAAAGCGGATATAAATCTGATCTTCAATTCCCGCAATATATGCAGATTTAATAAGAGTTCACGTCACTGAAAGCAACAAATATGAGCTGCAAAATCAAAGACCGCAATAGGAGAGAGCACGGCAACAGCACTGGTAAGATCATTTAGTCTCATTACTTTTAATAAAGATGATTGTGTGTTGAGCATCTGTGACTACTTTCAGTTTCATTTGCGGTAGTTTGCGCGTCGGCTTGCTGAAGAGCTCCTCAGCTGCTCATCTGCGGCGATGTGTGCTGCAGTAGCACTGTCATATCTGGCTATAACATGTTATTTAGCCTATAACGCTTAACCTATAACACTGTCATGCGTTTATTTTTAAGCATTTCTGGAAGGAGTAAAATTTACATACGTGGTTTCAACAAACAGATACATTTAGACTAGTTCAGTTTTGACTGGAATGCATCCCAGTCAGACCACCTCCTAAAGTGGTTTGAGCAATCAAATCCATCTAAAATGCGTTTCGGAGGGCATTTAGACCTGGTCCTTTTACGACCAAATAGCTATTTGATCAGAGAAAATGCATGAAGTGACCAGGTGTAAACAGGCCCAACGAGGCATACGATCAATCAGTACCAAAAAGAAAATGCAAAACCTGTCCTAATTGAAAGAAGCTATTTTTTGCAGGCCAGTCATTTTTGATGGGAAACACCACAAGTGTAACAAAGTAGAAATAGTACAAAAATGATCAAAACATTTTGGGGAAGCTGTTATACCCTGTGTGAGCAAAGTCAGTAGGTTTTAATCCAGTTCAATATCATTAACTAGCATTTTCAGGGAAAAGAATATCCTCTGGGTCAAAATGACCGGAACGCAACATGAGGCTTAAGATATTTTGGCGATTTTTTTCAATCTCATTGGATAATTTAGCTACATAATGCAGAAAGAGACAAGAAATTATTGAGAAGAGAGGGGGAATAGGATCGGATTGGGATCACAGGCTGGATTTCAGTCACCCATAAGCACCATTGGTACAAGATGTCTGCAGAAACCACTACAACACAGCACTGACATTTTTTATTTACTTCGGCTGGCTGCTATTTTTTTTGTAGTGCTCTGCAACAATTTCTTAAAATAAAAAAATAAATAAATAGTAATAATAATGATAATCAAGATAATGACAAAAAATAGACTAACCATGAAACTTTTTGTCCAGGATCATTTGTGACAGTTTTCTCTCAACATCATCCTGTGGGCCACAACAAATAACAGACAGAGCATTTTATTTTAGTGATATTGTATAAATGATTACGTATCTATTGTTTCATTTTATAGTTTGTCATGTTTTTAGTTAATGGTGACATTGAAAACATGATTTCCTAAGCTAATATCAATTTAAAGCTATACACAATACTCTGTATGAGAGTGAAAAGCTTATGAAAAGAAAAGAACAGTTCGTACCTTTGAGAGTTTGATGAGACCTGCTATATGTGTAATCTTGAAAAGAGAAAAAAGGACATAAAAATGACTTTAACAATTAAGTAAAAGCTGTTGGAGTTGTCAGAGAAATGTATTGGTCTTTTTTTAGATAAAATCCTGAATTTCTTAAAAGTATTATATTTACAATAAACAAATAAAACGCATTTAAGGGTGAAAATATCTATGAAAGACACACAATACCTGTACTCTGGAAAAAGGCTCAATGACCCGAATGAGGTTCTGTTCCAGCAAATTATCATAAAGCTTGGCCAAATGTGTGCTGATGATGGGGTCGTCCCTCAGCTCTTTACTGTACTCTGTCAGGGCCTTCATGTGTGAAAGAGCAAACAGTAAGCTGAGCATGACATCAGAAACGTCCGCTGAAAAATATATACAGACATAAAGCAAAATCTCACCTTTTCAAAATCTGCTAATGATCTGTTCTTGCTGGCTTGTGCTATACATCTCAGTGCATCGGTCTGATGGAGAAAACAAAAATTACAGGGCACAACTATAAATGAGCACTTGCTTAGAAAGAAAAAAAAAGATTTGTCAGACGTGTAACAGGTTGTTAAAAGCACATGGTCAAACATAAAAGCCTGCTGCACAAAAACCATGAATTGCCTCTGTAGAGCATTAGTTTGTAAGCAGTAATTTCATCTATAAAAAGACACTGGAATTTTAATGAGCTTACCTGTCGCCCTGCATATCGCAGAGCCAGTTTGCCACTGATCAAGGTCTGTACCTCCTCTGGCCTGGAAGAAAACAATTGAATACTTTTATTCAGCAGGGATACATTATATTGATCAAAAGTTTTTCAAAAATGTTTCTTGAGCCGCAAATCAGCACATTAGAATGATTTCTGAAGGATCACGTGACACTTAAAACTGGAGTAATGATGCTATAATATAAAGTAATATATTATTAATGTAAACATTTTAAATAAAAATTGTACAATATGATTTGTTCTAGTGATGCACTAAAATATCAGCAACCAAAAAGTTGAGCCAAAATCCTTCACCAAAACGGTGTCACTTCTCCGTGTCCATTTCATACACACAACGTGGATAAGTTACAACTGTTAAACGTCAATTGTGTGGATGCTATGGCTGGGCTAACAATAATATGTTTTTAATTGAGTTTCATTTTGAAATGTATCATGTCTCATATAATCAATAAGTGTTTCAACAATGGAAAGACATCAATAAAACAGTTTGTAAACAATATGCCACGTAATGTTAGTTACTTCAGGAAAGCCGTTCAATATCAATAGGTGTGTCTGAAACCGCTCCCTATCCACTATATAGTGCACTATTATCGGGTGTCCAAATTCTGAGTGAACAACTTCTTTCCCTACATTCATTCACTTGTTTGTACCCACAATGCACTCTGATTTCGAGCGTACATTCTATGTACACTCGCTGAAGCACTATTTGCCAAAATCTAACACAGAAAGGACTAAGTGTGAGAGAGAGAGCGAATGAGTTTGAAACAATAGATGCAGTTTGCAGCTTTCTTATTTCTACTTTAACATTTATTTCATGCTGGTTCTAGTTTTACCTTTTTTTATTTATCATTACTTGATTAAAACATTAAAATATAGAGAGACAGTATTATAGAGATGAATTGTTAAATAAAATGAAATTATACAAGGTAAAATTTTGTTTTATATTATTTATTATTAAAATATATTTAGTCTAACTCAATTTAATGTGTTTTACAAAGTGTTTTACTAATCTGTGGCATTGTTGTTAACTCACTGCAAGGAAGAGATGATAATTTAGAGGATGATTTAAAAATATTCATTAATCAACTGTAGGTAGCATATTAATTCTAACGATAATAATCATAACGGTCACCTGAGGGCGCTCTGTGACCATTATCATCTCTTACATGAGTAAAAAGTTAACATAAAAACTGCACTGTGTGCAATTTAAATGTTTACAACACACCTTCCATTTGAGTGTTGATTATTAAATACATTTGATTAATTAATTATTAAACTATTTTTGGTTTTGATTTTCGGGTAAATGAAAAAAATAATTACGGTGCTTTGGTAAAAAAAAAAAAAAATGTGCATCACTAGTTTTTACTGTACTTTTGATAAAAAAAAAACAAATGCAGACTGGAGGAGTATAAGGGACTTCTTTGAAAAACACTAAGAAATTCTTACCAACCTCAAACTTTTGAACAGTAGTGTGCAAGTTGCGTTTTTTTAAATACATGCTATACTGTATTTTAGCTACACGAGTCATTAAGTGTAGGCGATGCATTATGGAGATGGATTGTACTGAAGAAATGAAAGCCTAAGTATTACTTAGTAAGTATGCGTTACATAACAGTGCTTGGCGTAACTAACACAATGACTGTTGTATTATCCTGTGGCCTCCCACACAAAAACAGGGATAAAATGCAAGCGATTATCTCACTTACAAGCTGAGCATGATCTTGCAGAGGAGCATGTATTTCAGTGCAGTGACTGCCCTGGGGCTGTCAATGGAATCGTAGCCCTCAAAAGCCTCAAAGAAGTAAGAATAGGCAGTTTTCCAATCTTTTTCCTCAGCTGCATGGGTGATACCTGGAGTGAAAGGGGGAAATAGTCTCCAATCAATAAGAAGCAAACTTCCAATCTCAAACGCACTTGTAGATCTGTAAACAGAGAAGTGAGACTTGCCTGACTGCATATCAAGAGCTGCCTGGAGCTTTGGGGGACAGTAAATGGCATTGGCGGTGGTCCTGGCTGAGGTGAGGGCAGCCCTGGCTTTGGGAAGGTTGCTGAGAGCGTGGTAGGTTTTACTCTCTAGCAGCTGGACCTCAACGAGCAGAGCTTTATCATCCATCTTCTTCAGTTCCTGCAGCAACTGTGACTCTGAGGAGAAAGAACAGAGCTTACAATCTTAAAAGAATATATTAATCTTAAAGTTCCAACTACATCAAAAATATAACAGAGTACAAAAATAAGTTAGTAGTTATACAGTATAGTATAGTAGTTACACAGTGGGATCCAAAAGTCAGAAAGCTCTGAAGAGAATGCTTATATATTATAATTTTCTAATTGAATACAATGTTGGTTTATTACAAATCATACAAGAATGAGAAAAAAAATCTAATAAAAAAATTAATTAGTGATTAAATAAACAAATTTGATCATTCTTACCTAGGTGAAGTGCTTCCTGGTATCTCTTGGTGTCAAAATAGAGTGAAATGAGTCGAGCCTGACAAAAAAAGGGAAGGAATAGTGATAAATTATAGGATAGGAAGGAATAGTGATAATTTAATAATTAATTTAATTAAGAATATATACGTGTTTTTTTTTTGTTTTTTTTAAATCTATATTACTGGTTTTGAAGTGTGGTTGGTTTTAAGAAAATGCAACGCTCCAAAAACACTGAAACATATGTAATGCTTATTGCTTTTATAAAATGTTTTAAAGGTTTTGTTTTAATTTGGTACAGTAATTTACAATTCACTTGATGTCACAGTTCTGTATATATAGGCTCTTTTATGGCATCCAATCAGATCTTAGAGTTGGAACTACCCATTTTATATTAATTATTGGCTTGGGTACTAGCTCTGATCATCCTGACAGTTCAAAGCTGATGCTCAGCTGTGTTTCATTATGTTTACCTCTAGGGCCTGTCTGAGGAAGGTTCTCTTCTCAGCTTTAGCCCATTCAATGCATTCCAGACACAGCTCAACCTCCTGGCCCGTGGCTGCCTCCATGTCCAGAAATAGATCCAGGAGCGAGCGCACCAACCGTGCTGCCTTTGCCTTGCTTATGGAGATCAAGAAAGGCCTCACAAACTTCAGCAGGCCTCCAAGCTCTAAAAAACATGCAGAATGATGATGATGTGTCAGAACAAAGTAAAGAATTTCCATAATAGGCATCTGCCTAAAAATGTTGACTGCCACCTGCAGCTTGTCCCGTCTTGGCCAGAAGAGTGCCCAGCTCCAGGATACTTTGCTCCTTGACACGAACCGCCTCTTCATCATCCTCTTGGACATCCCGTCTCACTGAAAAAGCCAGACAAAGTCACAACAACACAAAGTTAAGCGGTAACTAAGACCAACATCCTCTAATAAACCTTCCAATAGAAAGTATTTGACCTACAGCTTTTGTACATAAGTGGCAGTTAGAATTAAAGTTACCAGGAGATATATATAAAAATATATATATTCAGTTAACTGAAAAAAAAAAAAAAAATGTAATCAATAAATGCACCCTACAGGTAAAATGTGTAATTTCTGCTGACTGTTCTAATGACTTTCAACGGATTTTCCCCAAACACTCCCCCTATCAGACATTGGTAGGACAACACATAGTCCCGCCCCCAGCCTCATGTCATTGGTTGAGTCACTGTTGCTGTGTTAGGCCTGTCAGCATGCTCAAAATAACAGTAATGTTTTGTTTACACTTTTCGGGGAAATCAGCCTACAAATGACTAGTTATAGTTGTCTCTACGAATTAAGGAGGATCTAAATAAATACTTAAAGTTTTTTTTTTTTTTTTTTTTTAAGACTAACAACGTAAAAATAACCAATTAATTATGACTTATGATCTTGGCTAACTCATTTAAAACCAGTTTGTCATTATGTGAGCCTTAGAAAAAAATTATATTAATAAAAAAAGGTTGACAAGAAAGAAACGTATGTCTTGGGAGTCGACAAAGATAAACAGGCATAAGAAAGCAAATAATCGGCACAAGTTTTTATTAGTCAAAAGCCAACTTATTTTACTGTACAAAACTGCTTAAACTAAGAATGCGTGTTATGACCTAAACAGAAAGTTCATATATTTACGAAAACATTTAGGATTTCAGCAGCCAAAACAGAAATAAATAAATCTCAGTCAAAGTCACGACAGCAAAAAATGTCAAAGATTGTCTTAGGGTTGGTATGAAGCACATCAAGTTAATAAAGTTAAAATTGTCAAAATAAGTGAATCTCCAAATAAAATGTCATCGGTTGAGTTACTATTAATACAAAATTAAGATAAATCCCAGATAAATGTGTTAAAATGCGCCTTGGCCTGGAAGGGTGGCTAATAGTGCAAGCTAACTGTCCATTCACACTGAGCTGTGTGTCAAAACGTAGCGGGCTGCCTACCTAGACAGTTTTTTAGGGTATCGGAGGCGCGTTCGAACGTTCGATTAATATGTTTAAGCACGCATATGAAGTAAAAAAAGGGTTGTCTTTGTTCTATGCTTGATTTGAACTTTCGAACGCAGCCATAAGGTCTAAAAATGTTGCCTATGAAGGCAGCTTACAATGTTTTGAGACGCGCGCACACACAGTACAGTGAGTCAGCACCGCAGCACCGGCTCATGGTACCTTAGCCTTCCCAATACTGAAGCATTAAAGTAGTCATGCAGAGTAAAAAGTAAAGTTTTATAAAATAATTTGAACATAGCTTTACCTATTGAATGTAAAATGTCAATAGATGCGTTTCTGTCTGTGCTGATGAGAGACTGAGCTCTCTGAAACTCCACCACTGCCGCGGCTGCCATCTTCCCTATTCAAAAATCTCACTGCCCACAAGCACTTGCGAACTCACCCGGAAGTGCGTTATAAGTACGTACGTGCGTGCCTGAGGTGGTAGGCTGGGTTTTGTAGTTTTTTTTTTACTTTTACTTTTTCTAGTGCAAGATGGAGTAGCTAAAATATTTACATCTTATACATTGCAGTTTCTTTTGTTTTTCTGTTCTTTTACTTTTCATTTGTGTAAGTTGCTATGGATAAAAGTGACTGCCACATGATTAAAATGGACTTATTTATAATTGTAATAATTAAAATTAATGTAAATATTAATAATTATTGTAGGCCTAAATATTATTAGGCTATTATTCAGACCATGGCATTTAGCAGGCTATCATACTGCTTAGAGAATTTGTTGTTGTTGTTTATGGTCAGTAGGTGGTGACAGAGCCTGCTGTTCAGTTATCCTTCCATGTCATCGACAATCCTAGGGTGAAATCCAGTGCATTCTACTGAATGAAAAATTATATCAAGATTTTATATACAGAATTATGTAGGCTATTCCGAATTTAAAAAAAAAAAAAAAAAAAACTGAGGTGCACTTGAGCAAGGCACCTAACCCCTAATCACTCCCTGGGTGCCTTCTATGTGTGTCCACGGTTTGCAGTGTGTGTGTTCACTACTCACTGCTCCTAATGTGTGCACTAACTTTGATGGGTTAAATGCAGAGGGCAAATTCCGAGTAAGGGTTACCACACTTGGCCTTCACATCATGTCAATAAATATTCAGTCAATAAATACATAAATAAATAATAGGCCTTTATGTGCGATTAAATCTATATACACGTCCTTTTCTACATGGTTAAAGAAACATAGGCCTATCAATCAAATACAGAAGGAAATAGCAAAAAGTCGGCCCAAAATATCAATAAGCCTGTGTATAAATTATTTGAAAAGTTACATATGGTGCGTTAAGCCTTCCTGGGAAGCTCGTATTTACGAGTTGCGAAGTCGTGTTTACGTCAGGTGCGTTCAAGTCACTTTCGTCGGAGCAAGATGGCGGTGTACCTTCTCTTAATTAACTACACAAAAATACAGCAAGGTTTTTAAACTCTACTTCTAGAAAATTAAGAAAATCTAGAAAATTAAGAATGTTTTGCTTTTTATGTTTTTAATTAATTTATGAAGCAACTGTAAACTTTCTCGTTACATGGGACTATTATTGTTATATTACAGTTTTGTTTTGTGCAGGCATTGATTTATTTTGTTGTAAATAAAAAAAAGCTTGGGTTTCTCACTGACACGCCCCCATAAAGAAAATCCCGAGCTTCCCAATCGTATTTACGACTTTGTGGTAGCATGCGTTCACCTCATAAATACATGACTTGTACGCACCATCAGTCTCGGTTCACCTGAGCAACAACAATGTTATAAGTGACCAATAGCCTATTTATTAAAAAAAAATTATAATAATAATAAAAAAAGGATGTAAATACGTATAATAGCCTAAATATGACATTTTTTAAAATATATTTAGTTGGAGTATAGGCTATAAATTATTTTTATGTAGCCTAGCTAAATTTATAGCCTATACTAATGAATTTAGATGCATATAATTATAACTAAATATTAGTTGTAATATTTATAAATAAATAAAAAATCTTTAGTCTGTTATTTTTATTCTATTATTATTATTATTATTTAACTTTAAAAATGACCTCGGAGTCTAAAAGTTTGTTATGATTGCCAAGTGTACGAAGGCGGGGCAGTGGAGAAACAGACCACAGTGAGGCGCTCTAGCACAGGTTTTCTAACAGCAGGACGCAGTGCGCGCGGCTCTGACAGCACAACATCAACCTAAATCCCGTATCTGCTGGTGTGGACCAATAGCACAGCTTCACAGTTCTCAGCATCACCAACCAAAGGAGACATCCAGCATCCCCAGACCACTGGAGCGCCTACAGAGACCTCCGACAAGACGTGAAGATTGTTTTGTTTGATTAAAAGCCTATTATTTTATTACATTTTAGGCATCCTGACAATCTTGAAATTAAATCTTTTACTTGGTGTGGCGGTTTTTGCATCTCCTTGATGCGCAGTTTATCAAGGATAAACCCAGACAGCCATTACTGCGGCTCTTGTTTTGCCAAAGCATCGTGGAGGAGAGCAGATTCCTGTAAGTGAGCTGCATTTCATCGAATCCTCTGTAATCATACATGTTATATTTGGTGGATTGTTGGTCATATTTTCAAGGTTTTACAGTATTTGGAGAGGAATTGTAAGCTGGCTTGGTTAACATTTAATCTCTTTCTTTCTTTCTTTCTTTCTTCTAATTTTGTTGACGTGATGATGAGAATCAGTGTCAGTAATCTCTCGTGCTCATGTAAACATCGCAGGGAGGATCTCACATTTTCAGAACCTTGGACAGTGGCTGACATATTTCAGCAAAGCATAAATGCATTATAGTAGCAAAATGAAAGTGGTTGTTTTTTTCTTATATTTTTTGTTAAATAATCTACAAACATGTATTGAATGAGAATGAGGTATTATACTAGCCTACATGTCCCATTAAATACAAATTTACGAACGGTGGAATCAGTATTTACAAGAGAGCAGTAAACACTGGACTCTGCAATCATGGCGATGTCTTTATTTATGTTCATTGGCGGGTTTGAGTTTGCTGTGTAAAATATAGGCTATATATAGGTATAAATGTGGGGTGTCAATTATTTTAAGTGCTGTAGAGCTACACAAATCAATTGTTTATATTTTAACCAAACATACAGTTGAAAACGAACGATTTCCATGTTATTGTGAGTGCGTGCCAGGGAAGAACTGCATCTTACTTGAATCTACGACACAATGCCTTTAAGGCCTGTTTTCGACACAAACAAAACAGCAGGGTAGACTATCGTCAAATTTAAAACCACAAAGAAAGATCCTAAATCATCTTAAGTAAAAAGCAATTATAAGTTAACGTGTGCAGAATAGATTACATAGGCCTATATATCAATGATATATTGACATTTTTTACCCAAGTTAATTATTTTGACACTTGAGAAAACCAATTGTCCAATCATCTTGGATAACATTAATAATGTAAGATTATTTTATTGGAAACAAAAGGCCTAATGGCCAAGCCAACATGCAGCATCACTGTTGTTAGGACACTACAGGTACAACCCTATATTTGTAGATGACTTGAGCTTGCAAAAAAACAAACCAGCTAAAATAAAACAGATAAAACAATACATTTATATAATTAAAAATGCATATTTTAATCTGAGGAGAGCCTATTATACTGCATACTCCATACATCTGCAGTATAAAAACTCTGTGATGCTAAAATGCTACTTAAAATCAAAATACACACTTATATTATTGCTATGTATATATCAGAAATGTGCCAGGAAAGAACCAATTTAATATATATTTATATATGTTTTGTTTTTTGTTTTTGTTTTTTTGTTTCTTATAGGCTTTGCCGTGACAGAGCCCTCATCCATCCCGTCATAATTCTTTTTTAAATAGAGCACCAACCTAAATTTGGATGTCTAACGCAGACTGAACTAGTCTTAGGAAGCAGTGGGGCTCCAGTTTGGCACCTTCTTTAGCTGACCCCTAACCTTGAGATCCTGATAACCTGCTCCCCGGCATCATGGGAACCGTGCTATCGCTATCACCCAGCTACAGGAAGGCCGCCCTGTTTGAGGATGGCCCGGCCACCGTGGGCCACTACACGGCGGTTCAGAACAGCAAGAACGCCAAAGACAAGAACCTAAAACGGCACCCGTTCATCAACGTACTGCCGTGGAAACGAATAGTAGCCGTCTCGGCCAAGAAAAAGGGGTCTAAGAAGGTGCAGCCTAACACCAACTACCAGAACAATGTTTCTCACCTCAACAATGAGAACCTCAAGAAGTCACAGTCTTGTGCAAATCTCTCCTCCTTTACGCAGGACCAGTCGAGTCCATCAAACCAAGGCTCCAAAAACTCCAACAACACGGCTTCTTCTGTCAAGAAGGCACCTCTTTCCAACTCCAACGTTGTTCCCGGGACACCCAAGAGGGTGATTGTCCAAGCCTCCACCAGCGAGCTACTGCGCTGCCTGGGGGAGTTCCTCTGCCGGAGGTGCTACCGGCTCAAGCACCTTTCCCCCACCGACCCTGTGCTTTGGCTCCGCAGCGTGGACCGTTCTCTGCTGCTGCAGGGCTGGCAGGACCAGGGTTTCATCACCCCGGCCAACGTGGTTTTCGTCTACATGCTCTGCCGCGACGTGGTCTCCTCTGAGGTGGCCACGGAGCATGAGCTGCAGGCCGTGCTGCTGACCTGCCTCTATCTGTCTTACTCTTACATGGGCAATGAGATCTCATACCCTCTCAAGCCATTCCTGGTGGAGACCTCCAAGGAGACATTCTGGGACCGCTGTCTGTCCATCATCAATATGATGAGCGCCAAGATGCTGCAGATCAACTCGGATCCTCACTATTTCACCCAGGTCTTTGCAGACCTCAAAAATGAGAGCCAGAAGGAGGAGGAGAGGAGTCGTCTGCTCATCGGCCTGGACCGGTGAGGGGGCTCTGGAGATGTCTTTTGGTGGCACTCTTGTCTGGCATTTTTAGAAAGGGATGGTTATTTATAAAGGGATAGAAATTTACTCACCCTCATGTCATCAAACCTATATGACCTTCTTTTTTCTGTGGAACACAAAAGAAGATATTTTGACAAATGTCTCAGTGTTTCGTAGTCCTGAGAATCAATGGGGTCCAACAGGGTTGTTTTGGACCCCATTGGCTTTAACTGTACACTCTTAAAAATCAAGGTTTCAAAGGGGGGTTTTACAGCGATGCCACAGATAAACGATTTTTGGTTCCTCAAAGAACCTTTCACTGAACAGTTTCTGGGTTTTTTTTTCTAAGTGCGAAAGACATTTAAAAAGTCTAAACAACATTATTCCACTATAAAGAACCTTTTGTGGAATGGAAAGTTTCCATAGTTTGTTGAAGGGATAGTTAACTCAAAAATGAAAATTCTGTCATCATTTACTTATTTTCAAGTTGTTCCAAACCTGTATGAATTTCTTTCTTACGTTGAACACAAAAAAAGAAATTTTGAAGAATATGGGTAACCAAACAGTTGATGGACCCCATTGACTTCCACTGTATTTTTTTTGTTTTTTCCATACTATGGAAGTCAATGGGGCCCACTGTTTGGTTACCAACATTCTTCAAAATATCTTCTGTTGTGTTCAGCAGAAAAAAAAGACATTCATACAGGTTTGAAACAACTTGAAGGTGAGTAAATGATGACAGAATTTTCATTTTTAGGTGAACTATTCCTTTAAGGGTTTTTCATGGAACCATCAATGCCAATAAAGAACCTTTATTTTTAAGAGTGAAAACAGTTCTTCAAAATATCTTCTTTTTTGTGTTGTGCTGATGAAAGAAAGAGTGTGAGTAAATGATGAAATGATGATTTTCATTTTTAGGTGAACTATCCCTTTAAATAGTTCCTACAAGGGTGGAATAATTAATGGGATATGTTTCAGTGGATTATTCGCATTCGTACATTTTATAGGAAGCAATGGGTGATGCTAATGTTGTTTAAAAGGAGTAGTGAGTCTTTCATTACCTTTACCAATGGCAATTGAATAATTTTGGACCTGAATACAAAGAAAAAATGCCAGATTTGAGTGTACCAAGCGCTCTAAAGTAGTGAATATTTAAAAGCACTGACCTAAAAGACTTCAAAAGACACAACGAGATAAAAAGAACAACACAACAATGAATGTGGACAGGACTCCAGCTGTTGTCTAGCTGACTTCTGGACACTTTGCACCAATATGTTTGCCACCACTGTCAATAGAACTGGAGGTTGATTCATAATCAACAGACACTTGAACTCCTGTGTCCATGAAACCAGACACACACTGAATGATAAACACACTGCTGTTGAAAATGCTCTGTTACAGCCATTTGCAAAAAGGGAAACGTTGGGCGTGTTTATGTCCGCAAGCCACAAACAAAGAATAAAGGGAAATGACTTTGAGGCCAGCATTGCACAGTGGCTGTTGATATAGATGGTGAAGAGGTTGTCAGCACATTTGTAAGAAAGACCTACTTTATTTTCATCCATGATACAGAGTTAAACAGACCTCTCTGTGGTTTACGTCTCTGAAGCTTTTTCATTTTTTAAAACAACTGTATTCATCTGAATGCACATACAACCTGGATGAAGTTAAGTACTTTGAGTTTTTTAAGCCGACTGTATATGTGTTTAGGGAATGAAATCTGAAAAAAAAAAAAAAAAAAATAGTTTATCTTGCTATGCCTGCTTCGATGAGCCATTGTTTTGTCATTTCGTTTTATACTCAGACTAGTTTCAACAGGGGGCTCTGTACAGAAAAGCCTGTAAATGTATCAAAAACAGTGCCATACCTTTGATGAAAATCATGTAGGTCTAAAAACACATACCAAAGGCCGGCAAAGTTTGGAACGGTAGGATTGTCATTAATAACAACAAGTATCTATCGAAATCGTAATTTATTGTTATTTATTAATTATTTTCACACATTTCTCTCTTGCATTTAGAGATTTTAGTAACGTGTTGTGAAAAAACAGTGCAGAAATTAGTTTGATGGCTACCTTTTGGTGAGAATGAAGATTACGGTTAATGCACATTTGCATTTGAATGAATTATTCAAGGCGATAACGTCTATAAGAGCTTAGTTTTAAACCATTTTCAAATCTGAGAAACACCAAGGTAATTCATCATAGTGACAGACGATCGGTTTCATTCGAGGTTAAATACCTGAAACCAATTTCTCTGTGAAGTACTGTTGGGATGTTCTACATATCAGCACTGCAAAAGCAATCATGAGTGATTATCCCATGACAGCACACGCCAAACACAAGCTCCGGGCATTAAATTGGATGAGATGTGGTCTATTTCTGGAGATAAGCAGCATATTTATTATCAGATTCACGTTAAAGTACTAAACAATATTACAAACTGCCATTTGCAGACACACGTTGATGACATCAATCGAACTGGACCTTGGATACTGGAGGGATTGCGTGTTATATGATCTATTTGCCCACTTTAAAACATCTCAGCAGTGCTAAATTGTGCATGCTTTCTTTCAGTAGTTATGTATCTCTTTCTTTATAGTCAAAAAAAGAAAAAAGAAAAAAAAAGAATGTGACAGTCATATAAGCAAACATTATTATGTCTATCTGTTAATTCATGCAAAAGCCTGTTCTTCTCATGATCTGAAAGTGGGATGGATGGATTCTGTGCGACTGCTCGCCCTGCTGCATTGCTTTACGTGACTGAAGGTTAAAGGAAGCCAATAATTTGTTCAAAAAACGTGCCAGGAGAGGTTTGGATATGGGACTTGCACTTTTCTGTGAGATATTTGTATGAGGAGACTGCAGGGGTTTGAGGTTGTGGGGGTTGAAGTAGGTGAGCCCTGTTTCACCGCTTGCCTGCTATTATTTGCCCCCAGCCCACAACAAATGTGCCATTTTTTTCACTTGCATCACAGAGTAGTCCTTTGAAATCAAGTACAACACTTAAAAAAGAGAAGTAAAAGATTAAAACTCCTGTCAAACTCTCTCTGTATCTGTTGTGTAATTCTTTGTAGAACTGAAAACAGTGTTACAAAAAAGGATTGCATGAGCGTGTGAGTGCGAGTGAATGTATTTGTATCGAAGAATGTGACGTGTGTATGTTGATTTTCTAGGATCAGAGCATGGCCGTGCTTATTAGAGGGTAGGACTCTATAGTATCGGGCTAGAGTTTGACAGGCGGGTGGGAGGGAGGGGGACGGATCTGTTACTGTTTTGTTCTTTTAAAAAAGATGAAAATCTGTTGCTGTAATTTTTTGCATTTTGTTTCTGCTTATTTTTATTTATTTTTGTACTGTGATGAAAATAAAATGCACTGATCGTTAAAGATAGGCCACGGTGTGGTTGTTTGAGGAAGGTAGGATTCACAAATAAAAAACACTGTAATTCTCAGCTGGACTGTCCAAACTGTGCCTAGTCACATTTGGGCACAGGGTTGTTACATAACTGCAGCTTAGCAACATGAAAACTGGCTGTTTACCAACATAACATCCTTCTTTTCAATTATGTGGTCTCACATTGCCATAGATTGGTTTAGTTAGGATAATCGTAGCTTCTTAAACAAAAACATTTCCTGACTATAATGGATATCACTGAAACTAATAGATGCACAGCTTAACAGCAGAGTCGTAAGTCTTTGTGCCATTTTAACTATATAGCAATATAATCATAAATAATGTTGATTTAAGTGTCACTCTTCCCAAATTAGATGATTGAGCATATATTCAGGAATAGGCTGTGCCTCTATATCCACACTCTAAAAAATGCTGGGTTGTTTCAACCCAAATCTGGGTCAAAAATGGACAAATCCAACCGTTGGGTTAAATTTTCTAATTATTTTTTAACCCAACGGTTGGGTTTGTCTATATTTGTGGGTTTTTGAATGAATGAACAAACCCAATTAAGGATTCACAGCATCATATGTGAAAAGATACATTAATATACAGTATCTCACAGAAGTGAGTACACCCCTCACATTTTTGTAAATATTTTATTATATCTTTTCATGTGACAACACTGAAAAAATGACACTTTGCTACAATGTAAAGTAGTGAGTGTACAGCTTGTATAACAGTGTAAATTTGCTGTCCCCTCAAAATAACTCAACACACAGCCATTAATGTCTAAACCGCTGGCCACAAAAGTGAGTACACCCCTAAGTGAAAATGTCCAAATTGGGCCCAAAGTGTCAATATTTTGTGTGGCCACCATTATTTTCCAGCACTGCCTTAACCCTCTTGGGCATGGAGTTCACCAGAGCTTCACAGGTTTCCACTGGAGTCCTCTTCCACTCCTCCATGACGACATCATGGAGCTGGTGGATGTTAGAGACCTTGCGCTCCTCCACCTTCCGTTTGAGGATGCCCCACAGATGCTTAATAGGGTTTAGTCATCACCTTTACCCTCAGCTTCTTTAGCAAGGCAGTGGTCGTCTTGGAGGTGTGTTTGGGGTCGTTATCATGTTGGAATACTGCCCTGCGGCCCAGTCTCTCGAAGGGAGGGGATCATGCTCTGCTTCAGTATGTCACAGTACATGTTGGCATTCATGGTTCCCACAAATGAACTGTAGCTCCCCAGTGCCGGCAGCACTCATGCAGCCCCAGACCATGACACTCCCACCACCATGCTTGACTGTAGGCAAGACACACTTGTCTTTGTACTCCTCACCTGGTTGCCGCCACACACGCTTGACACCATCTGAACCAAATAAGTTTATCTTGGTCTCATCAGACCACAGGACATGGTTCCAGTAATCCATGTCCTTAGTCTGCTTGTCTTCAGCAAACTGTTTGCGGGCTTTTTTGTGCATCATCTTTAGAAGAGGCTTCCTTCTGGGACGACAGCCATGCAGATCAATTTGATGCAGTGTGCAGCGTATGGTCTGAGCTGACCCCCCACCCCTTCAACCTCTGCAGCAATGCTGGAAGCACTCATACGTCTATTTCCAAAACACAACCTCTGGATATGACGCTGAGCACGTGCCCTCAACTTCTTTGGTCGACCATGGCGAGGCCTGTTCTGAGTGAGATCTGTCCTGTTAAACCGCTGTATGGTCTTGGCCACCGTGCTGCAGCTCAGTTTCAGGGTCTTGGCAATCTTCTTATAGCCTATGCCATCTTTATGTAGAGCAACAATTCTGTTTTTCAGATCTTCAGAGAGTTCTTTGCCATGAGGTGCCATGTTGAACTTCCAGTGACCAGTATGAGAGAGTGAGAGCGATAACACCAAATTTAACACACCTGCTCCCCATTCACACCTGAGACCTTGTAACACTAATGCGTCACATGACTCCGGGGAGAGAAAATGGCTAATTGGGCCCAATTTGGACATTTTCACTTAGGGGTGTACTCACTTTTGTGGCTAGCGGTTTAGACATTAATGGCTGTGTGTCGAGTTATTTTGAGGGGACAGCAAATTTACACTGTTATACAAGCTGTACACTCACTACTTTACATTGTAGCAAAGTGTCATTTCTTCAGTGTTGTCACATGAAAAGATATAATAAAATATTTACAAAAATGTAAGGGGTGTACTCACTTCTGTGAGATACTGTACATCATAAGAAAAACTAGAAAGTAGAATACTAAAAACAACCCAAGTTGGGTTGAAAACGGACAAACCCAGCGGATGGGTTAAATATTTGCCCAACGTGCTGGGCAGTTTTATTTAACCCTACTGTTGTTTAAAAATTACTATATGGCTAGCTTAATATAAACCCAATAGGTTGGAAATTAAGAATCAGACATATAAAAGGCAACAATAATAATCAAAATGTGAACATTTATTAATAAGCAATTTAATAAATGTTTATTGTTTAATTATTATTCATTAAACTTATTAATGTTGATTTATTAAACATATTAATGTATGTTCATTTCCAAGATGGGTTCATTTTAAGCAAGCAATACAGCAATTTTTAAACAGTTGAGTTAAATAAAACTACTCAGCAAGTTGGGCAAACATTTTTACCCATTCGCTGAGTTAAAACAACCCAATTGCTGGGTTTGCCCATTTTCAACCCAACTTGAGTTGTTTTTAACCCAACATTTTTTAGAGTGTACTGTTTACGATGAAAACGATTCACTGGATAAAACCGAACTTTCCAGAGCTACACATGAATGGAGTACAGTTTAAAGACAGCATGAAACAGAAGTTGCAATGGTCGTTTCTTCCCTATTGTGATGTATATCCGAGTGAAATGGCTCCACGAACAGGAAAAAATGTAGGGCGGGACTTGATTTTGTCCATTGGGTATTGATTGGATCATTGTGGTTTGCTATTGCTGTGATGTAATTTAAGTGACAGGTTGTCCCGCCCTCGTGCCAATAAACACATCAGAGAAGAGAAGAGAAGAGAAGAGAAGAGAAGAGAAGAGAAGAGTTATTTTGATGAAAGATTATAAGGGCACATGAGTTTAAAAAAAAAAAAACTGCACAGCCATGGATAAATATTATATTCCATAAAATATAAAAATTACATTTTTTATTTCATGGTGATTTTAATGTCTATCATGAACTTAAGATCTAGCACTAAAATACCCATGTATGAGAATAAACAGTGTGATTGCTGTCAGTGGATCTGCTGTAGCCACGCTCACAGCCAAAAAGATTGACAGGTTGAACTGTCATCATCAACATCCCAGTGGCAAACAGCTGCTCTCCCTGGATTTATAGCCATGTGCAGCAAATCAATGAAATAATGACAATATATCAGTGTGATGGAGCAAAAGCCTCGGAGCAGACACTTCAAGGGCATGTTTATTTTCATGAGCAGATATTTGGTACAGCGTTTATTTGATTAACAAAACATAATGTCACGTATGATAAATCAGTACTAAGATTTCTACGCAATATACATTTTTAAAGTGTAATTGTTTGGTTTCCATATACTAATATTCATGTCTGTAAATTACTAATGGTTAAATATTGCATTAATATACAAATGAAAAAGCTCTTTTTTAAACAAACACACTATAAACTGGATTCCCTTCTCGATTTGGTCCAAGCATGTGTAACATCTTTCAAAATTTTAAAACATTTTAAAATATATTAATTAAATAAGAGAAGTATAAAAGTAGGCACATCATTTGATCAGATCAGGCTAAATCTCCAACATTAACCAAAATGAACAGGTAATAATTACAACAAAGAACACAAAAGATCTGGGAACTGAAATTATTCGGCACTTAAATGAAATCACTGGGGATCACGACAAGAAGGAAAAAAATGATTATATATTATAAAACGGTAATATATTGCATGTCAGAACAAAGCAGACTGCTCTATCCACAAAATGGGCTGGACTGTATGCAAATGAAGAATCACGTAACTCAAATTAAAAGATCATTTACACAGTCAGTGTGTTTATATCAGGTTTAGTGTTTGATTCAAGAAAAATAGACCTTTACAACTTTTAGAAAATGTTGTTAGTCCATTTATTGTGTTCATCTCTTTGAGCTAAGAAACAGGGGTGTCCGACTTTATCTTCCTAGAGTACTGTGTGTTTTCATGCTTTTACTGACACACTTTACCAATCCAGGCTAATAGTCAAGAGAGAGAACAGGGACTGAGGAAGAGGATGAGAGAGTGTAGAGAGAGAGAGATGGACAAGACATAAATATTCCTTCCTATGCATTTTAAAGAGAGCAACTGTTTTAAAACAGACATAAGCAGTAAAGCAAAATGGAGATTATGTGATCAGCATTCACATGTAGCCCGGCCGACCACTTGCTCAAAGTGATAGTCTGACTGGGACGGATCAGTACTAGTGGCTCATAGCTCACTAGCGAATCCACTTCCCCCATTTTAATCACACGCAGTGGAACATCACTGACACTACTGATGTGAGCTTAGTGATATTTTTGGCCATGAGACATGATCCTAATTAACTGATAAAAAGATCTCTAGCTACTAGCCATGAACAAAACAATGAAACAATTATGGAAAAACAGATTTATGCAAACACCTGCTTAGAAATAAAGAACAGAAGTCAGTTTTCAGTTTGGCACTTTCTTTATCAGTTGCGAAAGCTTCAAACTGGGTCAGACATCTTGGGAGTTTCTACTCAGAACTCTGTTGATTTTGTTCTATGAATCAATACTGCTCTCTTTCTCTCTTATTTGAACATTTATACACAAATGTGCAAGTTCGTAATATCAACACAGCTGTTTGCTGTGTTTTTCAATCGATGTTGACAATATATTGAAATATGACTAGATATAACTAGCTGAAAAAAGTAAAAATGGACCTTAATTGAACAACTGGTTGACTTAAGAGTTTGGAGGATTTTCATTATCTTGTGTTTTTGGTGACAAATGCATTTTTGGCTCATGTAAAATGGCTTTGTAAACATTTTAAGAAAAATTTTGAATGGCTTTATCAGTACAGAAATGGTTGAAATAACTTTTTTTTGCTATAAGCCAAACTAAAGGGACCACTATTGGCGGCAGGGTCTATTATTTAAAAAATGGCAATTGAAAATAACAGTCGCCATCACTTCCTGCTCTGTGCTGCCCCATCTGATTCTACTCCAAGATATGTGAATAAATGACAGTTCTCCTCCTACCTACATTATATATATAGTGCATATACAGTACATTATATAAGCTATATCAAATATACAATGTGCTATAAATGACCAGCTATATGCAGAAAAAGAGAATGGTTTAAATTACGAGAGAGTTTAACGCTCCTCTCAGAGCAGTTAATGAGTTTAAGGATATGATCAACACATCCCGCTCAAGAAAATCCGATCAAATTCAGCAGAAACCGCAGGACTGCTTATGATCTGTGTAATACGTCGGGACACAAGCAGAGCTATTCTTCATCCCGCATGAAGCAATGATCAAAAACCAACATATTCCCTTTTAAGGAAAACCCTCAAAACACAAGTTAGATGCTTTTAAAACCCTTCATATCCTGTTCCTCATAAATATTACATTTATGATTACCCATCATTTTGGTTGTAATGTTTAATAAATAAACAGAGCCGGGTCTGGTAAATCTTCTTTGAGGGTCTATCTCACTACCTCCTTGTCATCTTGTAAATAATCTAAACTGAAGTTTGGAATTTAGGGACAAACTTGTTTTAAATTAAATATTCTTCCTTGCCTGTCTTCAGGCAAATTTGGTATGGCTTCATTTCTGAGGTTCAACTCAAAAGTTTTGACTAGCACAAAATAGATACCCTGCTGTCAATGTCCGGTTAAAGGGGCCTTTTTGGGATCCCCGGTCCTCTAGTTGCCTGGCACTGAGAGAATGTATCCCGATCGGCTCTTGGTGAAGTCTGGCTGTGATTGGTTGATCTTGGTTTCCACGATGATAGTGCACTTCCTCCCATTCATACTGCAGTGAATGGGGCTGACAATGTTCACCTGTAGCTTCCTCTTCTCACTAGAAACAGAGAGAGAGAGAGAGAGAGAGAGAGAGAGAGAGAGAGAGAGTGTGAGTCATTGAAATATTCCATATGTTCTTGTTTTTGTTTTGGTCCACAGAGCTCTGTGTACTTGTCGCATCTGGTTGGCTGTTTCTGGGTGGATGGGCATTTTACGCCAGACTGTCTCGCTGAGGGGATCAATGAAGCACAAGAGTAATTGGCTGAGAGAGAGCGGCTGAGTTTTTAGAGAGGGGTGAATGGAAAAGAAAAAGTTCAACTGTATCACACGCACTGTGCAGACTGTGAAGTCAATAGATACAACCACTAAAAGCCTCATTACACCTAGGAAACCTATTAGCTACATTTATATATATGTCCTCACATCCGAACGGAAAGCTGTATTTCGATAGTGTAAAGCCATTTTGAACATGAAATTGAATATTCCAGGTTCAGTAGTACAAATCGAAAACAACTGCGGCATTGTTGCAACAAACATGAATTTCCACTTGTCTCGTTTTCTTTAAATGTAAGTATAGCCACACAACACAAACAATGTGTGTGTTAACATGATTGTAGCAGAAACAATAGTTTTTTTGTGTGTGTGTGTGTGTGTGTGTGTGTATGTAAAGTTATATCCAATATCAGCCTAAAAATGATCAGAAAAATGACAAGAACAACTTTTCACAAGATGTAATATAAGTTTTTGGTGTCCCCAGAATGTGTCTGTGAAGTTTCAGCTCAAAATACCCCACAGATCATTAATTAAAGATTGTCAAATTTGCCCCTATTTGAGTGTGAGCAAAAACACAGCGTTTTTGTGTGTGTCCCTTTAAATGCAAATGAGCTGAACAACAACAACAAACAACAGTAGTGTTGTTTGTCAGTAGTGTCAGTGATGTTCCACTGCGTGTGATTAAAATGGGGGAAGTGGATTCGCTAGTGAGCTGTGAGCCACTAGTACTGAACAACAACAAAGCTGGAGAATCTCACGCAGCCAAAATGACGATTGTCAGTAACGGTGTTCAGCCTTACATTGTTCAAACCGGAGTCAGACACTGATGGAGAGACTCAGGAAGAAGTTACAACTTTTAGAATACATCTGGACATTTCTGAATGGTTAGTGGATAAATTTATGTAGTTGCTGTGGAGTTGATTCAACTCATCAACTAGCATGTGCCGTCATGTTAATCTTTTGTGCAACTCCAGCATTGAATTGACCCTCGTTTGTGAAGCAGTCTGGCGTAAAATGATGGCATGGCAACAAAACTCTACTACAACTCTTCCTCTTCTCTAAAGAAGTGGAAACTGGTACACCGACACCATTGTCGCTTGCGAAAACAAAATGGCGGCGGCGTGGGTGGAAACATGCAGATTAAGGGGTGGTAATATTACAATAACTTCCCATTCCTACGACACTAGGGGAGCGAAATCTAAGTGGCTCGTTTTTTCACATGCTTGCAGAGAAAGGCTTACCAAAACAAAGTTACTGGGTTGTCCTTTTTGACATTTTCTGGGTGGGTAGACGCACCGTGGACCCGATTATAGCACTTAAACGCAGAAAAAGTCCAATTTTTATGTTATGTCCCCTTTAACATAAGAATTAGTGTACAGTAAATGCTTTTATAAAAATTATAAATGGCACATTTCTGCATTTAAATCCTCTAAATCTGGCCCCATTTACTTTTTTTAGTATAGGTGTTTAACGGTTTGTTTTTTAAAGAAAATGAGAGAAGAGTCTAAATAAATTCACATATTCTGTCAAACATTGAGCTTAACATGTACTGAACCCAGAATATTCCTTAAATAAACTCACATGAAGAATTCTTTAACAATAACTTCCTCAAACTCATTTGTAAACATTACTGAAGGTTTTATCTTTGTGTTTATTATAGTAGAACCACAACAACTCAATCATCTTCTAAATTAGAAGTCTGATTCAGAGTAGTGACCTTTACCAGGCAGCTTATGTAAGAAATCCTGCAGATGATAAACTCTCCATAAGTTACTGTACCAGCAGGATGCTCTGCCAGACGTTTCTATGGCAACCCAATGAACCCCATTATGTCTGTTGGCTGCTCCACTCAGCCAACAGACTGTCTAAACCAGCATCAATCTCTCCTATCATTCAAAATCATTTTCAAGGGTTCATAAACTCTGTTTTTACTCAGTGTACATGGTATACAGTATACAATTCCTTCAGCTTCCTGTTGAGGCAAAAATGAAAGGTTAGTCGATGAATTGCTTGAGGTGTAGTGGAGTTTTGATTGTAGCAGCAGGAAACGGCATGAAAACTGTAGATTTCCCCATACTGAGTGTCTCTCTGTGAGCCAGAATCTCTCACACAGTGCTGGTCGAGCAGACAGCTCTGCATGGCCCACTGGAAAATCAATTCTTTCCAGCCCTCCTCTCCCCTGTGCCTGTGCCCTTCACGCCAACTGACTCACCACCTTTGAGGCCTGCTCTGCTACTCAGAATAGAAGGAGTATTAAGGGAAGGTAAAGGGGGAGGGGAGCACTCAGGAGATGCAGAGGTAACTGCTAAGTACCACTCAAGTCCAGTTGTCTAGTGGCAGACAGCATCATGACTGTGTCTGTATATATATCTCTACTCATTCACACATTTTTCAGTTAGGGGAAATTTTCAGTCCCAAAGCATGAAAGACAGTGTCTGACAGTTTCTGGTTTCTACAGATACAAAATGACACCAAGTATTTTGACACTAAAATCACACACTATATCAAACCAAGTAGCATTTATTTTAAAGAACGATTTCCCAAGCATGCTTTGCAAGAAAATATTTCACCAAAAAATAAGTTTGTTGTACTTAAAAATGATATTTACAGTACATCTTTTTAAAGAAACTTTATGTATGCATTTTATATAAATTAATATATTATTAAATTATGCTGTGTATACATGCACATATAACACTATAATAAAATACCTGTCATGTGTCATCATGTGTTTGCAGATATATTTGGTCATCCAAACCCCTTTGACAAAATATTTTCTTGAAGTAACCCCCGAGATTTTAAGTTAATTCAATAATTTAACAGATAATAAAAAAAAAAATTATAATATTTTTAGTAAGTGTTTAGAATGTTTTTATTTTTATTTTACATTTTTTAAAATAATTTTTATTTTTATTTTTAAAATTACTTATTTATATTAGTTTTACATTAAGAAACCCTTAATGCAACAAAATTCATCAGGTTTAAAGTGTGACATAGTGTCTCCAAATATTTTGGGACCACTTTATATTAAAATGACCATCATTGTATTATTAAATGAGCCCTTACTGACACTTTCTCTCCTACTGCCACACCAGCAGATGCAACTAAGGTTCAGAAAGCTCTTAAACAGTGTCTTAAGATCACTATTCTGCATCTGTACTTATCTGCAAAAGCAATTTTGGCTCTAGTACTGTAGATTTAGTGGGTCGAGGAGAGAGGGAAAATGGGAGGAGAGAAGAATTAATGTGTGTCTGCAACATAGTCACGCCCCACCTACCAAAATAGCAGATATGCCCTTGGGCTAATCCGTCTTTACATCCTCAAAAAAAAAAAAAAAAAAAAAAAAAAGCTAAAAAGTATTATGCTTGCTGTGCACTTGAGAGAAGAGAAGCAGCATCCCAGCATCCTTCACTTCATACCACCCCACCCAAGTAATCAGACTGCACTGCCTTTCCTCACATGGTGCTATCACACACTTCACGTGTCTCTCACCCTTGCTCTCTCTCTATTCTATCACACACACACACACACACACACACACACATTCTCAGGCTGGAAGCACCTTTTTGAGGTTGCTATTATTAAACCTTGTCCTAGGGATTAGAATAGAGAGCACATGTTGTGGTGGTGGAAGTAATTTTTTCACCATGATCCCTAAATAAAAAATACGGAATAAAACCAGTCAAATTATACCTCATTGATTCATTAATGAACAATTAAGCTTTGCTACATTTGATTTTCATTGACATTTAGTTGATTTTCAATGTGTGAAATCTACCAAAAGGAACATGATGTTCATTGAAGCACCAGCAACGATGATGAATAAGCCAAGTAGATAGATTACTGTAGGAAATATAATTATTCAGATTCCTCAAATCTGTCTGTGCAGTAAAGCCCGCCCTCTAAAACTACTATTTATCAAACACAAGCAGGAGCTTTAGCTTCTAATATGTATCAGATTAGTGGCAGGGCTTCATTGCCTCTGCTCTTTTTCACAATTTTAAAGAGAGCTGTTAAGGAGGAGATTACAAAGTAGGTCATTTAGAAGAACGGGGAGAAAAGGCTTAGCAAGAAGAAATATTGATCAAAGCTGGGGCTCTTCTCAAAGAACAGCAGGCATGAATGCGAAAGAGGGAAACGAGAGTGAGGAGGGGAAAAGAGATAGAGGGATGAGCAAGTAAGTGAAAATGAGAGAGCAAAAGTATAGGACAGGGAGGAAACAATGGACGACAGAGAGGCCAGACCTACAGGGAAACCTACAGTTAAAATGTTGTCAGGTAACCTAAAAATGTGCTTCAGGTGGTAACATCGAAGGGTATGTTTACACGACAACGATGTACTAAAAATGGAAACGTTTTTCCTTTGCGTTTTTGTGTACAGACGACAACATTGTCAAAATGATCCCTGTCCACAAGGATCCACAGAAAATACTTCAAACGCTGTATTATTCATGCCAGGCCGGTAGTTGGCGATGTCACTTTGTAAAGAAACACTACGCGCCTATAGACTAAACACGTAATATGCATTCACATGACGTCACCTTTTTCAAATGTTCACATTTTTGTTGTTTACATGGAAACAACAAGAGTATAGTTTTTAAAAATTTGCACTTTGAATCCCGTTTTCAAAAGTTTGCATTTTCAGGCCCTCAAAATGCTGAATGTGTAAGAGAACGGCTAAAACGCACAAAAAGTTTTACATTTTTAGTTGAAAATGGTGAAAATAATAAAAAATAATATGTGTAATGCATATATTATTATATTTAAATATATATAATAACGACAAAGAAAACAGACATATACAATTATGACTAAGGGTCAAAGGTCAAATCAATCATGAAGTTTTGGATACAATATTACACTCCGACTGGTTAAAACAGCTCTTAATATGCATCAAAGAGTTAATAAACATGACTCTAATATTAATCAACATGATTCTAATCAGATCAAATCAGGAAGTTGTACATACTTCCTATGGAATATCTGCAAGATTTCAAGCTTAACAGACACCTGCAGATCTGCTCATTGACTAAAGACAGACCCCTGTGTTCCAGATCAGGAAGTGAAATTATCAGGCAGCAGATGCTGATGTGCATCAGTAATATTTAGGCGATAAGTTTGCTGATAGTGTGCAGATACACTTCCTGTTGAGAGTTCACAGAGATCAAAGTGGAACCAAGATTACCTGTGCTGAAGGTTTAGAATCAATAGAACTGAATCTGATGAACAGCAGGTGTGAAGGGTGCAGTATGGACCTAATGATCTGAACATCTTCCAGACTTCTCTCCCTATCTCTGGGAAGGTTGAAGAAAACTATTAACTGATTCAAAGTAGACAATCTGTTCTTCAATAGTCACAATACAATAGGACAGATGCCCCATGAAAATCAGCACACTTTATACATACGCCACCCATTGTTATCTGCCCTGCTGGCTACTGAGGAGACAATGTCACTTCCTGAAAGAATCCCCATGGGAGCTGCACAATCAAAATGACATTTTTTTGGACAATACCTCTAAAACACTCCATTTCTGGTCACTCAAAGTCATACAGTATAAAAATAATCCTGCCTGTAATGGGAGACACTTTTTGAAAAATCGACATGCTGATATCATGATATAAAGGCCTAATAGCAAGAGATCAATAGTGTTAATGCAGATTTCCCAGAGCATGGCGGGTTGCAAGGACAGCCTGGCACTTCATTTGCAGCAAGAGGCTGTTGCTGGATCCAAGCATGACTTACCAAACATCCAGATGTATATTTACCCATAAAGCTCCTTACTGTCATTCATCAGTGTCTGAACATCAAAGCACAGAGTAAAGCCTCAGCAGAGGATCACTGCAAGAGGGTCAGTGTAGGTGACAAGTCAAAGAGTTAGGTTAATGAGATGAAAGAGATGTGAAGGAAGAGAGGATAGACTGAGAGGAAATGAGAGGCTGACTGAGGATGAAGGTGCTTTGAGTGATTTCAGATGTTTTGCTAACTCCACACCATTTCTCCAAAACCAAGCTTGATATCAGCAAAATGATTGACAGAAAGAGGTTGACTGGACTTAAGAGAGATGGACTGTTTTGCTCATTGACTAAAAAAGGCTGTTTCTTTGACTAGTGTATTTCTAGCATATACACTACCATTCAAAATTATGGGGTCAGTAAGATTTGTTAAATATTTTTGAAGTGCTTATGCTCACCAAAGCTGCATTTCTTTAATTTAATTTTAAAAATAGTAAAAAATACATTTTAAAATGTAATTTATTCTTGTGACTGCAAAATTTTCAGCAGTGTTACATGATACTTCAGAAATCATTCTAATATTTGGTGAAAACAAGAAACATTTATTAGCTATTATTAGCTGTGTTGTTTAATTTTTTTTTTTTTGTGCAAACAATGAAACATTTTTTAGGATTCTATTTAAAGTTTAAGTTGAAAGAAAAAACATTCATAACATTATTAATGTCTTTACTGTTACTTTTGATCAATTTAATGTATCCTTGCTGAATAAAAGTATTAATTTCTTTCTAAAATAAGAAATACATTACAAAATTAACTAGCAAATATACACATTAATCATCAGATACATACTTAAAATTGAGACTTTCTCCTCTTGGAAAACTCGACTGAAGTATTGATGACACATCCTGCACTACACAGATTTTCATCCAATCAAACGCTCTCTAGAATGAGAATGTCCCTCCTTCTAGCATCATCTGAAATGACTAGTATGGCTAAATGCAGGGGCGGAGCTAGGGGTGGGGCTAAGGGGGCTGGAGCCCCGAATGTTTTTCCAAAGGCCCCGAATCTTTCAGGTTTGAGGTTTCTTAACAGTGCTGTCAAAATATATTTTTTCTAAACATATCTCTCTATCAAAATATGTTAAACAGTTCAATATCACTTTCCTGCAGTATCCATACAGCGTTACCGGCAGCGCTTTCTCTCTCTTCTCTCTGACAGCGAGTTCAAGCAGCGAGCCACGCCCCCCGTCACTCACTCAGAGCAGCGGCAGGCCTCAAGACTCTTGTTCAGTCCGGTTGAAGGATTTTTGTTATGATATAACAACTGATATGACAACTTTAGCACATTTGTCAGCTAACCATTCATTCAGTGTTTCCCATTAATGACCCTGTGCCGCCGCCACTAATGAACTGAAAATTGAAAACATAGCCAAAATGGTCTCTAACGTTGTATTTTGCCAACAAACCAAAATTGAAACCGTGATATGGCTTTGTGCCTTTATAAAACAGCAAAAGACTGTGATTAAGTATATATACAGCCTGTTTGTGCTGCGTGTTTTAAAGAGAAGTGCGCGCATTTGCTCACGCGATCAGCTGGTGATCTGGTGATCAAAATAAAAGCTCAAGGATTTATCTTTTGCAAGTGTAGAAATTAGTACAAAAGTACTGTAATTTTCCTATAGTGTTGTGTAAAGTAAAAATTCTCATTTATTTATTTATTTACAATGCATTTGTTACAATATATGGATATTACTGTCATATGACTAATTATATAGGCCTAAATCATTATTACATTATTATATTATTGTAATAATTGTTTGGCATCCTAAAACACATTGTAGACTGAGACTCTATATCACAACTAAAAAGATGTTTGAACCATCTTTAATGTCCAGGTACAATGCTGTTTCTTTGGTCAATTTGTACTCTGTACATGGGTTGAAGCTCTTAATTTTGAGCTTCCAAAGTGCACCAGATTGATGCATTTAACCTTAAAATGTACAAAACTTTCTTTAGAAATAATGTGTAATTGTATTAGTAATAGTAACAATAATAGTAGTAGCAGCAATTAAAAAGACAGAAACTGTAATTATGGTAGTGGTGGAAAAGATAGCAACACAAATGTAAATGTATAAGCATTTGATTTTGTTCAATTAGTGAGTGGAGATGAAATGAGAGGATGGTAAAGAAACAGGAGGTGAGGTAAAATGGCTGTGGAGACATTAGATGCAGAGCAGGTGAGAATCACACAGACGAAAAGGGAGAGGAGGGGGTTGTACATGAGCCAACTAAGCATCCTCCCATAATCACATCTCTGGCTGGTTGGAACGCAGAGAGTGAAAGAATGTAAGACACAAGGGCAGTGGGGGTGGAGCGGTGTGAGAGAGAATGAGACGCAGCAATGCAGAGCTAGCACAGGAGAAAGTAGGTCAGATTCATCCACTCCAATTCAAACGCACACTAGCACAATATCATATCCATCCACCAACACTCCAACATCCATTTAAAACCCCCAACCTGTTCGTCAGCTAAGCCTTTCTCTCCATCAGTTCATTTCAGGATGACTAAACACACAAACACATCCAGCTCATTAGATAGCACAAAGCTAATCTGACAGAGAAACAGCAGTTTACTGTACATACTTGATGTGTTTGAATTTTCTCCAAAGAGAAAATATTCTAATAATAAAGTAGATGGCAGTATAAAATGAGATGAATGTGATATTGAATGTGTACTCTAAAAACCACAGATTTATTTTGAAGCACTGTCCCTAGTGGTGAAGTTTCCTCCACGAGCTCATTGCTCATTTTTGAGTGCTGTGTCCATTCATGGAGCTGGTAACACAGCATGCATGTTAATTAATTGTTCTGATTGATTGATATGTTGTGCCTGACAGTGTTTAGTGTTCAATTTTTTATGTCTGAAGTTGTAGTTGCACCACCTACTGGACTGGATGGTGAAGTGCTGGATGGAACACAGGAGAGCAATAGCGGTTGCTACAACTTTACCGTAATGATAATAGACAAAAAATAGTAATAATAAATTAAAGATACACAACATGTTCTAGTTACTGTAATATTGTAGTTATTACTTTTAATGCAATGTATAAAAAGGCTTAAAGCAAAAACTTGGCACACATAGTATATTAATATACACTATATCGTTCAAAAAGGGGTAAGATTTAATATATATATATATATATATATATTCTTCAGCAAGGATGCATTAAATTGATCAAAAGTGACACATTTATAATGTAAATATATAGTAAAGACATTTATTTTACAAAACATTTCTATTTCAAATACATGCAGTTCTTATGAAATTTCTGTTCATCAAAGAATCCTAAAAAAAAGAGTCATGGTTTTCACAAAAATATTAAGCAGCACAACTATTTTCAACATTGATAATAATAAGAAATGTCCAAATCAGCATATTAGAATGATTTCTGTAGGGACATGTGACACTGAAGATTCAGCTTTAACATGACAGGAATAAATTACATTTTAAAATATAATAAAATAGGAAACAGTTATTTTAAATTGTAATTATATTTCACAGTATTACTGTTTTTACTGTATTTTGATCAAATAAATGCAGACTTCTTTCAAAGTATTGACTGAATGATATTGTAAATACACTATAAAAAAAAATATAAAATATTATAATAAAGGTCTATTTTGAGTCAATAGTGTAGGTTCCACCTGCCTTAAAACTTCATACTGTTGACTAAAAAACAAATGCAGAGGAGACTTTACCACTGAAGTGTATATGTATGTACATTGGAGACTGCAAATTCCCATTTTTTTTGTTTCGCTTGGATGGGGTGAAATGAGTTTTCCCTCTGCAGGCTACTGTAAGCGACTCATTTACATACGAATTCCAGTATAATCACTGCAACAGGCAATTCATAGCAGCCTTTACCTTGGAAGGATAGGCAAATGGAGCTATTTAGAGAAGCATCGCTCTCTCTCTCTCTCTTTTACTCATTAGTATTCTAAACCGGCAGGCCAACTAATGGACTAAATATCAGACAGACATGGATCGTCTAGTTGCTATGGGAACTGCATCTGCAGCACCGAGAGTGAGGTGAGGTGAGAAATACAGAGGAAAAAAGAAACAGAGCTAGTGGAGGCTCAGAGAAATAATGGAGGACAAAACAGAAGAAGGAAAAGCAAAAATGAAGCACTGGAGGGACAAGAGGGGTGCAAACTGGACAATCTGGAGCCTGAAAGAGCTTTCAGCATGAAGAATGACCTTGCTGAAGGACACAATGATTGCAGTCAGCACCTCAACACAAAGTCGCTGGCAAACAGACTAATGAGGCCTGAAAAAAAAAACCTTTGCATTATTGTGTGCATTTATAATACAGCACATTAGGCACAGAGTAGCTTTCTTGCTGTATCATGCCCGCTTCTCATTACACTGATGCTAGAACACACACTTAAGCCAGCAAGTGTCTTTGGAATTAGAAACCTGATCCCATCAATGGAAGAAATTCACTTATGTCTCTGCTCTGAAACTCTTCTCTCAAAGTCATGATTGATTTATAAAGAACGAAAAGTGCTGCTGCACAAATTACAGTTTGGACAGAGATACTCTTATTAATGTTACATTTTGTGTTTTTACATTGATATAAAAATGCTGGGTTGTTTCAACCCAAATTTGGGTCAAAAATGGACAAACCCAACCGTTGGGTTATATTTTTAAATTAAATTTTTTACCCAATGGTAGGGTTTGTCCATATTTGACCCAAATTTGGGTTGAAATAACCCAGCAATTTTTATGCTGCCTTCACGTGCTATAGGAAATTTGATAATTCCCACTTCTGAAGTCGTGATTACAAGCTTATCGCATTCAAGTTTCGACATGAAAGGGCGTTCATGTGCAATTTTATACCTAGGAAACTCGTATTTACGATAATTCCGAGAGCACGTGAAGGCAGCATTAGAGTGTAGGTTTATGGAGATTATTGCAGTTTAGTTGAAAGAAAATGATTAGCCACACTGTAATGTACACTACCGTTCAAAGGTTTAGGGTCAGTAAGATGTTTTTGGATGAAGTATCTTATGCTGACTAAAAACAGCAATATTGTGAAATATTACAATTTAAAATAACTGTTTTCTATTTTTGATTCATTTTAAATTGTAATTTATAGGCAAAGCTGAATCTTCAGCATCGTTACTCTAGTCTTCAGTGTCACATGTCCCTTCAGAAATTATTCTAATATGCTGATGTGGCACTCAAAAACATTTCTCATTATTTTCAATGTTGAAACAGTTGTTCTGCTTAATATTTTCTGTGGAAACTGTGATACATTTTAAAAAAAGACTGATGAATAGAAAGTTCAAAAGAACAGCATTTATTTGAATTATTTAACATTACAAATGTTTTTAGTACTTGCTAAATAAAAGTATTAATTTCTTTAAAAAAATAAATAAATAAAATACTGACCCCAGTAACAGTAGTGTAGGCACAAATCATGTTTAACTCAAACCAAATTGCTAAAACTGAAATTCAATTTAAAGGATTAGTTCACTTCTGAATGAAAATTTCTTTAGAATTTACTCACCCCCATGTCATCCAAGATGTTCATGTCTGTCTTTCTTCAGTTGAAAAGAAATTAAGGTTTTTGAGGAAAACATTCCAGGATTTTTCTCCATATAGTGGACTTCAGTGGGGTTCAATGGGTTGAAGGTCCAAATTGCAGTTTCAGTGCAGCTTCAAAGCGCTCTACATGATCCCAGCCAAGGAATAAGGGTCTTATCTAGAGAAACGATCGGTCATTTTCTAAAAAAAAAAAATATATATATATATACACTTTTTAAACACAAATGCTCATCTTGCACTAGCTCTACGATCCACACGCATGATGTAATAACGTTACAAATGTCATGTGTGATGTAGGCAGAAGTATCCAATCCAGTGTCTACAAAGAGAACGTGCAAAGATTAAGCCAAACGCCCTTCACAAAAAAAAAGTTAAAACAATGATATCGGACGATTTTGTAGTTGGAGGAGGAAAATTAGATTAAGTTTTTCGCCCTTCCGTGGTACTTCTGCCTACGTCACGCGTGACCTTTCAACGTAATGCGTGGCGTATCGCAGAGCAGTGCAAGACAAGCATTTGTGGTTAAAAAGTTTATAAATTCTTATTTTTTAAAAAGAATGACTGATCATTTCGCTAGACAAGACCCTTATTCCTCATCTGGGATTGCATAGAGCCCTTTGAAACTGCACTGAAACTGCAATTTGGACCTTCCACCCGGTGAACCCCACTGAAGTCCACTATATGGAGAAGAATCCTGGAATATTTTCCTCAAAAACCTTAATTTCTTTTTGACTGAAGAAAGAAAGACATGAACATCTTGGATGACATGGGGGTGAGTAAATTATTAGGAAATTTTCAGTCAGAAGTGAACTATCCTTTAAGTTTAAAAGTAAACTATCAAGGAAAAAATGGCAGGATATGGGAACGCAAGCCAGATTAAAGCAAAGCTAGATTTTATTATTCATTTATATATTTATTATTTTTTATATTACTTAAAACTAGGTTTTTGCAATTTAATAAAATAAAGTGATCAGATGTACTGTTATTGTAATCGGCAAATTGAGCTTAGTGTTTAAGGACAGCACACTCTTAGTAATGTGAAACAAGACCTTGTCAGTCTTTGTCACACATTAAGGATGTCAACTCAAATTTAATTAACTGATCTGCTTCCTTCTCAAAAGTGCACTGGAAGGACAAACCTATGTGCTCTGATTGTTCAATGTGGCTTAAATCAACATCAGTCAATGAAACACATTTTACAAATGGATCTTACTACACTACACAACGACATTACATACAGCCTAGTTTAATCAGTTTAACAAGAAATCGAACTGGGGTAGTGAAGAAGTGGCCAGAACCGCCATTATCCCAGTCCCATCATGCTTTGCAAATTGCAATCAGGTCTTAACCTCAGGACTACTGCTATGAGGATTGCTGTAAATTCCTCCTCTTTCACACAAACACGCATATTCAAAGTCTTTGTTACCCGTCCTTTGCTGCACTGCAAATTAACAGAGTTACGGCGAAGTGAAGATTGGATTCTAGCCCAGTTTTGTTAGGGAGGGCATGGAGGTCATTCTGAGGCACTCTGGGTAATAAGCACACAGAAAGTGATCAAAGAACAAACTGGGATCAATAAAGAGTAATGGAATGTGATTTTGCTGAGTTGAGAGAGCAAACAAAGAGAGAAAAAATTAAAAGCAATAAAGCGAAGCCCAGAAGCTAAAAGAACACTGAACCTGAAGGATGACTTCATATAAGTAACTGCTGATTATTGTCTAAGAGCATTTCAATGACCCTGTGACCTTCTATATGCATGTCAATATATAATTACAGTGACAGGAAATGTAAAGCCCCCCAACTTGCTTTCCTACTGCCTGAAGCACAAATCTTTGACCCCTAATCCTTAACACTATAATGATGTCAGAGGTTCAGAAACGACACTCACTCAGACATCCAAAACTCCTGGTTACTCTCCCAGGAGCTTTGAAACAGGATTTGAGTCCAAAAGCCACCATTCATTCCCTCAGAGAAGTGTTAAAAGGAGACAGACTTAATGAATTCCTGTAGAGAACTCTTTCATTTAATTTCACAGGGCCTTTTAGTTCAAGCTACAGTGATCAATAGAGACAAGGGTCCTCATTCAGATGAGACACTAGCTGAGCTGACACCAACACCTTTGTTTGGAGCCCAATTTAAACAGATTACACAAACACACTGGATTTGGCATCTCTCAGTGGAATTCCCTCTTTTGAAAGAGTTACACAGGCTAATAATGGAGACTGAGGACTTTTCTTGCTGCAACAAAGTAGTCAACAGAATCTCATGACTCGAAATAGTCTAACTAATCCTGATCCAGGTCTTCACACGTTCTATTTAGTGCATGAGTGAAACGCTCCTTGATAACTGTGACAGGATGAGTGACAGCTACAGTGATGCAGACAGATGTGTGTGAGAGTGCGCGCATGTCGACCAGAGAGTGTGTGGGTGTGTATCTGTCGGGCTGTGGTTTGAAACTCTTTGAATAATGCTTAAAGGCAGGTGTGATGGCTGGAGTGTTGAGGCATTCCCTCTGTAGAGAGAAAGAGGTGCAGTGCTTCCTGTGTGCTGTGCATGCCAATGATGAAGAGCCCGGTTAAAAATAGAGCTGCAGTCACACAACCTTAAATATTTAATCTCCTACATCTCAACTCTGGAAAAGAGAGAGAAAGTAGGGTAGGATAAGAGAAATATTGAGCCTCCACAGGCAGCATTTTAAAGGGGTAGTTATAAAGAAGAAAAAAAATTTGATTCTTCAATAAAAGGAAAATTTAAAAATGTTGCCTTGGCACTGAAATAATTTTAAGCTGAAGCACTAAAATTACTAACTGGGAAAAAAATAAAAAAAATAAAACAGAATTAAAACTAAAGCTGAAAACTTAAAACTTAAAAAACTTAATTTCAATTTTAATTTTCAAACAAATCATTTAGCTACAGAATACTTCCATGTAAGAAAGAAGAAAGTCATTTGAGAGTTTACGATTTTGGAATGGCATGAGGGTGAATAAATGATGACATAATTTAAATTTGGGGGTGTGCTATTCATTTTAGGCATCACACAGTAAGTAGGATCCCAATGCAAAGTTTGCTCCAAAAAGGTAGGCAGCATAATGTGCAAATTCAGTGGATATTCAGTATTAGCCATGCACATGCGTTGTGCTGCTCACATAAACAGCGTCGTCCAATACTGAGTGTGGTTCATATACCTCTTGGATTTCATCTAAAATATCTTAATTTGCGTTCCGAAGATGAACGAAGGTCTTACGGGTTTGGAACGACATGAGGGTGAGTACTTAATGGCAGAAATTTCATTTTTGGGTGAACTAACCTTTAAAAGTACTGCATTGTTAGCTTAGCAACATGCTAGCATAAAACTCAATAGTGAAACGAATTATAAAATGAGTCACCTGTGTGGTTTACTTGAGGTTCAATGCTGCCTAAATAGAAAATAGACATTTTGTAACTGGGCAAGAGATGCTGGAATGATGGTGAGGATAAACACAAAGCAAGTTTCAGAGAAAAATAAAAATGTGGAGAGAGAAAATGGGCACTTAGAGATATAATCCTCTTTTTACATAAAACACGACTGAGTTATCAGAGACTTTGTTGACAACATTCTTACTGCAGATAAGAGGGTTACGATTTTACTCGCATATGGCACAGACTGTGCTAGTCAGACTGATTTTCAATAAATGGGATGCTCTTCCGATCTATTAATAGCACAGAAGAAACGGTTATGTCTGCAGTTTTCCCGTAAAGCCACTCTGGCAGAAAAGTCAAACCAATTTAGTGTCAAACCTCAACGAAACGTGCCCAGAGATCCAAACTCACTTAACGTCCACATCATGCATAATGTGATGATGTTCGGTATAATTGAAAATAATTTAAACAGACTACTATTTTTGTATCACTAACTCTCAAAAGCTGCTATACAAGCTCTTTCCTAGATGTCACAGTTGAAATGGCAATAGGAAGTGAACTGAGAGAGGAAGGAACAGCCTTCTCTGCAGTGGCTAGTGCTCAGGCTGCTGTGCAGGACAGCAGAGGAGAGATAAAGGTTAAGTACACATCTACAGGGAGAGGAAAGCAGCAGAACACAGCAGCCTCAGAGCCTGGCCTTTTGTTCGGCGAATGGATCACGCTGATGGATGGATTCAGAGAGAGCTTACGGCTGCAGGTCATTAGCAGCGAAACGTTAGCAAGGTGTTTTCTAAAAAAACACCCTGCTTGGGGGACACAGGGGCTTTATTTACAGAAAAGCAGTGAAGCATCTTTGTAAGAAAAGTCGATATCACTTAGCGCAGTTGTTTTTGTAGTTGAGCTACAGTCTTCATCTATCTGGCCAAGTACACATGATACAATGTGTATTCGAATATTTGAAGCATTAAATACACGTTGAGCTCTACCTCTGTATTTCAGAGCAAGCCTGAGGCCAATTGTAGTCTGATTAATGTGTATACATTCTGGACAAAGCCTAGGTCTGTTACTGTGCATGTTTTTAAAGGCTGTTTCAGGGCACTGTATATCTAGGGAGTTATGGAAGCTTGTTTCCGCCACTGAATAAAAAATAAAAAAGGTAATTGCGACTTTTTATCTCACAATTCTGACTTTTTTCTCAAAATTGCGAGTTTACATCTCACAATTCTGACTTTTTTTCCAGAAATTGCAAGTTTACATCTCACAATTCTGACTTTATTTCTCAGAATTGCGTGATATAAACCCACAATTGTGAGTTATAAAGTCAAAATTGTGAGATATAAACTCTCAATTCTGAGAAAAATTCAGAATTTATATCACACACTGGCAATTCTGAATTTTTCTCAGAATTGAGAGTTTATATCTTGACTTTATAACACACAATCTTGAGTTATTGAGTCAGAATTGTGAGATATAAAAAGTCAGTCTTTTTTTTCCTCAGAATTGGACTTTATAACTCACAATTGCGAGTTTATATCTCACAATTCTGACTTTTTTTTCTCAAAATTGCAAGTTTACATCTCATAATTCTAATTTTTTTCTAGAAATGGCAAGTTTACATCTCACAATTCTGACTTTCTTTCCTCAGATATTGCGTGATATAAACCTGCAATTGTGAGTTATAAAGTCAAAATTGTGAGATATAAACTCAATTCTGAGAAAAATTCGGAATTAAGAATTGAGAGTTTATATCTCAATTCTGAGAAAAGAAGTCAAAATTGCAAGAAATAAACTCGCAATTTCGAGAAAAAAAGTCAGAATTGCAAAATAAAAGTCAGAATTGCAAGAAAAAAGTAAGAATTGCAAGAAAAAAGTCAGAATTGCGAGAAAAAAGAACAATTCTGACCATTTCTCACAATTGCGAGTTTACATCTCGCAATTCTGACTTTATAACTTGCAAGAGTTTATAATTTGCAATTTGTGAGGAAAAAAGTCAGAATTGCGAGATATAAAAAGTCGCAATTGTGAGATAAAAAGTCGCATTTATCTTATAAATTGTTTTATTTCCGTGGCAGAAACAAGCTTCTATAGTGAGTGACTTGTATTATTGTGTGTTTGTGTTTAAAATCATAATCTGCCCTGTCAGGCTCATTTGACAAAAACACACAGATACGCAAAATGGAAACATTAATTCAGACTACCTTCATCTTACCCGTATCTCTTGGCTTCCCTCTAATCTCAGTACATAGACAGACACACACACTCTACATACCCCAGATAACCTTTTAAGTCCATCTCATTTTTTCTGGTTCATAAGCCATACAGAAAAAAAAAAAAAAAAAAAAAACATCAAAAGGGCTGTTATAGTGTCTACCGCCCGTCGATTTCAGGACGTGTAACCCCTTAGCCATCACAGTATGACACACCAGGGCATAATTTAGCAAACATCAAGCAGAACATCTATCTCCTTTCTGCACCATGCACGGCTCTTGTGCAATCATTTGGCAGCTTCTAGGAAGCTTAAAGTTACTCTCAAATCTAAAAGACACAATTTTTTCTCCCGCTTCATAAAAAGCCATAGGAGGTACCAATCCGACAGGGCTAAGCTGGCTGCTCTGTCCTTAAACGCCCTGAACTGGCACCACAGACAAGAGAGTGGGTGAATTATTACAATTGGCATTCTTAGCCTTATGTGCCCTGGCCCCGTCCCCAGAGTCCTCTCCCAAATCGCTCTCAGGAGCGCCCCCTACTGGTGTCACCTTTTGAAGTGGCTGAGCAGGGTCCCCACCAGCTCTCCGATGCGGCTGTCCCCTGCTGGCACCATGCCTTGCAGGCACACGATTAGGTCCCGGTTGTCTTTGGTGTGGAAGACGACCAGCTGGTCCTTCCCAGGGGAAACACTCACTCCAGTCACCTGAGACAGAAAGACAGGGCGATGTGAGTTAAAACAGCACTCATACAGACACAGAAGACCGGCGTGCACTAATAAGCCCTGCCATAATTTAGTTCTCATTATCGTCAGCCTGCAAACATGGGCCCTGGGTTTTGGAGGTGCACTCACAGGAAACATTACACATCTGTTGGTACATCGAAGTGTGGGAGCAACTCATAATTCACTGTTTTACAATGAATAAGGTGAGACGCACTTCCAGAGCAAATGACCTTCATGTTATTTTAGTATAATTTATATACTATTATAGTATTTATAAATATTTCTAATTAGCTTTTATTTTTATCTTTTCAGTTTTAATGTTAATTTAGTAATTTTGTTATAATTTAGTTTTATTTCAGTTATAGTTTTAGTAATTTTAGTACATCGACTGAAACTTAAAAGAATATATGAAATGTTCCCTTAAGTTTTATATCTAATGTTTATCTTTTATTTTATTTCAGCTTCATTTAAATGAATTTGTAATAGTTTAATTTTAGTTAACAATAACAACACTGTTCAAAACAATAACTTAACATAGGGCTAATGATAATTAAAGGGATATTAGATGTTTGAGTGTGGTGGGTTAGTGTTTGGGACCTTAGGTTCTAATTCAACCAGGTGTCAGAACAGACTGCATATGTCAATGTTGTTACATTTCTATTATATGCAAAAATAAATTTAACATGCTAGTCAAAAAGGCAAGGACTTGAAAACACCTTCTGAAAACACATCTTTTTCAGTGTAGGGCTTTAAGCAAAAATGTCAAAAACGATCTATAGATTGTAATGTAAAGAAAATAAAAACTTTTTAAAAGACAAATAATAATAAAGTTGTCTGCCATATCAAAGTCAGTCTGGTTTAACCATCATATATGAAGCCACTTTACTGTCATTTGACAAGAAAACCCTAAAACAATCAACCTTTTAATGACATGGCAAGACTAGCTCAGGTTGGCAAATGGAGAAACCACAAAAAAAGTTAATATTAATGAATAAAAATTTCATGATATTTGTAAAATAAATAAATAAATAAATGTAACCTTGAAAAACAATGATTGAAAATGTTTCTGGAAATAATGATTAGACTCTACCGAGTATTCAATTTTCATGGTCACATCACTTGACAATTTTTGTCTCAAACATTATGCTGAAAATGCCAAATGTTCTTCAAAAGTATTTGAAAACAACATGAATAAAGATTGTATTTCTAAGACCTAGACTTTCAGACATATACTTATTTGACCCAAATACAACAGCAAGCCTCCATACATAACTGCTCTTATCCAGATAAAGCACTTGAAAACATGTGTTGCCTTTTCCTTAAGGTAAAATTTCTTTGTCTTTCATCCTCTTTATCTCTCTTATTCACCCAGATGGGGGCTAGGGTTCAACGAACACAGTCTGGGCTAAGGTAAAAAACAGCTAGGGGCAAATCGAGTGTACTAACTCCCCCGTGGATCAGTATTCCTGGGCAAAAACCACCAGCTGAAACTGAGACTAAGAAACTAAGGATTCTAACACCACACTGTCAAAAGATTCATCTAAAAATGAGCTTGGCTAGATGGGAACCATCTCTACCACATCTAAGATCTTGGCGATTGGCACATACAGAAAAGATGCAAAGGGGCGACAGCTGGTGTGACCAAATTAGGACCGCATGATAATACAGTCATTATGGGATGCCGGATATGAGCAATTTGTCACTTACAGTATGAGTAAATATTTAAAGAACAGTTACGAAAGACAAATGTGATCATGACACTGATGACCAGGCCAGAACAGGTTGTGTTATCCTGATATCCATATAATGCTTGTGGAAATATAGATCAGGCACCCCTGGTGTCTCTAATCGGTAGGGAATGAGTCACATTACCACTGACTTCCTGTGTTCGAAAATAATTGAAGGAGTAGTATTGCTCCCACTGTTATGTCAAATATTCATTATGTAAGTATCATGCATTGTGATTGTGTGCATTATAAGCTACATATCTTCTTTTTCTCCTTTCTATAGTAATACTGGGCCATTTTATTTTCATTTCTTATTATCATGCTGAGATTAATGAACCAAACAAACAGCATTCAGGAAAATAAATAGAATACAAAGAGGTCTTTGAAGAGTAAAACAGCCTGCAACAGGAGAGAAGAGATGAAAACAAAGAAAGTCTATAGAAGTGTGAAGACACAAGCAAGCCTGAGCAGAAGGAAAACACAGAGGAGGCAAATCTGTGCACATGCCGGAACGATACTAGACATCAGCTGATCTCCCCTCCTGCTCCGTCACCATGACAACCCCATCCCCTGGGATGTTGGCATGACAACAGTGGAGAAGGAGACGGATGAAGAAGGAGGAGCGTAGCTGAGTTGCAGAGTGGATTGTTTGGGGGGGGATTAACGTGGTGATTATTTATTTATTTTTTTTGGATAATATCGCTGTAATGTTTTTTTTAGGACATGGTTCCAGCCCAACCATTTAATAATGCAATCAGTGTCCTTGATATCCTTTTGTCTTTGAGGTGTTAGCTGTCACATAAATCATTTTATCCATTTCCCTGACCCATGCGTTCTGTGACACTGGAGCAATAAATATATATGTGAGGGGCAGGAAAGGTTTAGCTGGGCAGTGATCTTTCGCAAATCAAGAGATGTTAACTGCTCTTTTCCAGCACCCAAAAAGCAGATATTTTCCTGCATTGGGCAATTTCTTATCCAATTTCTAATTTGTGTTGAATGAAGAAAAAAAGAATACTTAATTAATCAATAATTTTCATTGTGCGTCAATTTCACAACTCGCTTCTTCTTCCATTATTAGTTCTCCTAGTTAATAAAGTACAATTATATAAAAAAAAAAAAAAACGTACATTATTTTTCAATAGTTTGGTGTCAGTACGTTTTTTTTTTTTTTTTTTTTTTTTTTAAATAAATATAAATTTTATTCAGCGAAGGAAGCATTACATTGATTAAAAGTGACAGTGAAGACTTTTACCTTGTTAAAATTCTATATCAAATAAATGGTTTTGAACTTTCAATTAATCTAAGAATCTTAAAAAACGCATCATGGTTTCCACAAAAATATAAAGCAGCACAACTAATTTCAACATTGATAAGAAGAAATGTTTCTTGAGCACCAAATCAGTATATTAGAATAATTTCTGAAGGATCATGTGACACTGAAGAACACTCAGCTTTGCAATCACAGGAATAAATTACACATTAAAATATATTCAAATAGAAAACAATTATTTTATAATTTGAAAAAAATATTTCATATTGCGATTTTACTGTATGTTGATGAAATAAACGGTGAGACATAAGACCTTAAATATTTTTTGGACTATAAATCATTAAAAATACAAATATCACTAAAGTTAATTTGTTTACTGATAACATATTTATTGATTAATTTATTAAAAATAAATAAATAGCTCAAGCACTCAAAGTCAGAATTCCAGGTCTATATTTAAACCTAATCCCTGAGACAAAAGGTTTGATGTGAGCTTTATTTCAAGCATAACAGAGAATTAAAGGCACAATATGTAAGATTTTTGCATTAGAATATCCAAAAATCACTAGCACAGTGTTATATATTTTGTTCACTTGTGTACTTACTACTTACATTATCCCAAATGTTTCCAACAATGTTTAAATCCAGAGAAATTAGCAATTTTAACCAGTGTAACATCCATCCTCATTGTGTCGCCTGTCAATGACGTCACATCCGCGTTATCTATGGTTTCCGGAAATGTAAAATATTCTTCTTACACAAACGCATCGCTTTGCTTGGCCTTTATTAACCCCCCGGGGCCACGTGGAGTACGTTTATGATGGATGGATGCATTTTTTTTTTTTTTTTTTGAGCTTCAAACAGGTGGTTTCTGTGCACTGCCATTATAAAGCTTTGGAGCATCAGGGTGATTATATATATATATATATATATATATATATATAACTCCGATTGTATTCATCTGCAAGAAGAAAGTCATATACACCTTGGACGGCTTGAGGGTGAGTAAATCATGGGGCAATTTTCATTTTAAAGTGAACTAATCCTTTAAGAAAATTACTGAAATGACTATTACAATCTGAATAACCATTAAAAAATCTTGATTACGACTATTCTTACAATTCAGTTGACTTCTGATATTTAATAATGTGATTGTCATTCTCTTTAAATCACTAAACTGTATTTAGCACTCTAAGTATGACTGGCAGTCGTATTATGCTGCTGTGTGAATGCAACCTATGATTACATATGTTAGAATAAGGTAGATATTTACATTATAGAGTGGGATGCTCTTCATGGGCTTGTACTGCTTGACAGGGTCCATTTTGTAGAGGTGGCGATCAGTGATGAGCAACGCTCTGTCTTCTGCTTTATTGAAACGATTGATCTGTTGAAATAATAATATTACATAGGTTAACATTACATGTAAAGCAAATATCTAAGACTGGAGCAATGATACACATTAACTGAGAGTCTGAACCGTTTATAACCAAGGACATACTTTGCGGACATTGCAGGAGAAGAGGATTCTCATGAACTTATCTTTCCTCTGCAGATCACTGGACACCAGAGTAAAGGAAGACGCTGTCCCAGGACTGTCCCTTTTCTAAGAACAGAAAAAACTTGGTGTTAAACATTCAAAACTAAATGTATAATAACTTATTTTAAATCATATGTTAATCTCAGATACATTGCATGATTTTAAACACTAACCAGGTAGTTGCCCTCCCAGGCTCTCTGTAGTCCTAGATCTGCTCTCTGCCCCTTCAGGCACTCTAATGTGGCCACTTTAGCCCTGACCTGCACCATCTCCTCTGGAGACAGGTTTTTAATGAGAGTCCAGGCCCACCATCTAAAATGTATTCAAATAAATATCATAAACACAAACTCTTGTTTTTTTTTTTTTAAAGAAGTAAATAAAGAAACATTAAGAAAGATTTTAAATAAATGTTTCAATAATTTAACAAAACGTTTGCATGTTAAAGAGTTCATGACATGAGAAATCAAATTGTACTTGATCTTTTGACATATAAAAGGTCTTTGTACCATTAAAATATCCAGCAAGTTTCATAGTTTAAAACAAAGCATTTATTTAATCAAGCTCCAAAAATGGCTCGTTTTGATATTGTTAGATTATTGTTAGATACTGTCAGTTAGATTTTACACTCAAGTTGTTATGCTGATAATATAATTTATATTGGAAAAAAAAAAATGTTTAAATGCTGTAGGTGCACATCTGCTGTGAGATTAAAAATCTAAACACCAAGAATATTATTTTGACTTTCAGGTCATTTTGTACATTGTTTTCAGGGTCAGAGCTGTGTTAAGGCTCTTGTGAATAGATCTTCAACAAGACTTTGATCCAAAGATCAATATGTGCTTCAGGCTCAACAGCCCTGTTGAACGCAAGACAGCCTTTCCATACTTAAAGACCTAGGAAATACACAAGCCTATAGCGAAAAAATAACATTTCCTTGTCCAACAGTGATAAAGAGCTGAAAGCAGTGGAGTGAGTCAGAGACATTACATTGTTATGGTAACATTAGGCAAAACCGTGTTCCCAGTCACACGTCTGACGCTAATGCAGCACAGCTGAAGCCATACATGACTACCCCATGAGTCACGCAGAGCACCAGTGAGCCTGTCCACATCCTATCCTCCGTAACTCTGACCTGTTGTAGATGTTCCTCAGCGCCTCCTCAAACTTCCGCAAGACCTTGGGCGGTGTGGGCCACTTCACATGTTTGCCATGATCCTTCATGCCACGGACGTTTTTGAAGCGCCGGTTAACCTCTCGGATGTATGACTTAACCTTGTATCGTCTGTATGCTCGAATGATGATAAGAGCGGCACGCATGCGGCGGTATCGCATTCTGGCCAGTGTCCCACGCCATACCTGAGTGAAAGAGTGAGAGAAAAGAGTGTGAGTGAAATATCAAGATTAACATTGTAACCTAATGCAAATATCACTATGAAAGATGAAAATTTTAGACTATCTCAAGGCAAATAGAAATAAAGAAAAGAGAAAACCAATATCAACTACAGACAATCTTTACTTAAATGGTTAGTTCACCCAAAAATGAAAGTTCTGTCATTAATTACTCGGCCTCATGTCGTTCTTTTGTTCATCTCTTAGAACACAAATGAAGATCTTTTTGATGAAGTATGAGAGCCTTCTGTCCCTCCATAAACAGCTACACAACTTACACTTTGACGCTTCAAAAAGTTCATAAAGAGATTGTAAAATGAATCCGTATGAATTTAGCAATTTAGTCCAAATTTTCTGAGGAGACTCGATCGCTTTATATGATGAACAGATTTATTTTAGGCTTTTATTCATATATAAACACTGATCAGCTAACATAAACAGAAACTCAACTGAACCTGAATGACGCGTGAGAACAAACCTCTTCCGGAAGCTCAAACATGCTGCGTAACACACGCGAATGAACCTCATTGGTTCTCGCACGTCAAGCAAACATGCTTGAGCTTCCGTTTACCACAACTGATGTGTGCGATGGTTAATGTTTATATGTGAATAAAAGCCTAAATTAAATCTGGTAATTGTATAAAGCGATTATGTCTTCAGAAAATTTGGACTAATACGTTCAATTCATATGGATTAGTTTTAAGATCTCTTTATGAACTTGAAGCGTCAAAGTATCAGTTGCGTACCTGTCTATGGAGGGACAGAAAGCTCTCAGATTTCATCAAAAAGATCTTCATTTGTGTTCCGAAGATGAACGAAAGTCTTATGGGTTTGGAACGACATGAGGTCAATATTTTCATTTTTAGGTGAACTATCCCTTTAAGTAAAGATTGTCTGTAGTTAATATTGCTTTATTTTCATTCGCCTTGAAACAGGATGAGATAATTTCATTCCCAGTATTTCCGTTACTCTGTCTAAATATAGGAATTTTTATCTTGTTTATTTGTGTATGAGAGTACCCCTGGTGAGATACAGTATACCATTGTGCCATATATAACACATCTGCTCCTGTGAGGGATATAGCTGGACTCTCTAATGATATATATAATCTGATCTGTGGCACCCAAAGTGCATTTCTGAGAGTGTAAGGCCTGTCTTAGACATGAATAATAGATGATAATGGACCTCTGGGGAGCTGTTTGAGTGGCTCAGTACTCAGTAAAAACCCCCACCATATGTTGTATCCACTTTACGTTGACTTAGGTGGGAAGAAGTGAAAGGAACCTTATGTCTGGCAAATATGACATCATAAACATGTGGTTAAACTTAATGTGTTGTCCAAAGATATCAATTTCAATGTCCTTTTCTAAAATACTGTCTTAAAAATTGAGGGTGCCACTTTTTGGTGACCTGGACTGTCACCAGATGCCTCAAGCATGCATTATACTGTATTCAGTGTAAAATAAAATAAAAATTAGCGCCGTAGTGTGGGCGAGTGCCCCTACATGGTCTCTAGTCTCTGCCTGTGTGCTAGCACTGACCTCAGGGAAGAACTTGCTTTGAGATTCTGTGCCACCGTGACTGAACCCATTACGTAACTTAACCATATGACTAATGCAGAGGAGTGAAAGAACAGCAAGACTCCACATTCATACTCAGCAAATCTGCTACCCTAGGTCCTGCATCACCAAATTGATGTGATGGACATGATGTACACTAGTCTCATTTCTAAAACACATACCAATCAATCAGTCCGAAAGAAATACAGTGCAATTCAGAAAATAACTTATTGATATTACTGATTAGGCATTAATTATGATGTATTATAGAGTACATATTACATAAAGGTATTTAGCTTTGCTAATTAGAGGTTGAAGGGTCAATTTCAAATCTTATTCAATTCTGTATGTTGCCCAGATTTGGATTATAAGTTTATTACCTTTTTTTTTAAACACTTTGAAATTTGCTTTAACTATTGTACATTTTTTTTCTTCTTAACTGGATGGAAATGAAGCTAAGGATGATTTTGTCAAACGGTATTTACATATTACATAAGGGAATTACTTATTGCATAACCAATTGTTTTTGTCAGACTAAAAGTCTGAATAGCTGTATTTAGGCTGTTTCTGTTCAAAGGGGTAAAAATGATTCTGAAATAACAAGGCATCAACAGTAAATGCATGTAGGCTAAATTTAAATTGAGCCACACATACATTTAAAGAGTTAGTTCACCCCCCAAAACAATTCTGTCATTAATTACTCACCCTCGTGTCGTTCCAAATCCGTAAGACCTTTGTTCACCTTCAGAGCATAAATTAATTTCTTTTTGATGAAGTCTGAGAGGTTTCTGTCCCTCAATAGAGATCCAACGCAACTACCACTTTCAAGGTCCAGAAAGGTAGGAAAAACATCATTAAAGTACTCAATGTGACTCCAGCGGTTTAACCTCAATTTTATGAAGTGACGCGAGTGCTTCAAAAAACAAAAAAACAAAACAAAAAAAATATATAACTTACCACTTACAAAAATATTGATCTGCAACATGTGTTCACAAGAGCATCACGAGTTGTGTTCAGACTCGCGCGTCAACAATACGCACATGCATGAGTGTTGAGAGCTGACATTGTTGTGTGAACACGCTTTGGATAATATTATTTTGTGAATAATGTGGTAAATTATGTTTTTTGCGCAAACAAAACACTCACGTCGCTTAATAAAATTGAAAGTTTTAGCCAATGGAGTCACATGGAGTACCTTAATGATGTCTTTCCTACCTTTCTGGATCTTGAAATTGGTAGTTGTGTTGGATCTCTATGGAGGGACAGAAACCTCTCAGACTTCATCAAAAAGATCTTAATTTGTGTTCTAAGATGAACAAAGGTCTTACGGATGTGGAACGACACAAGGGTGAGTAATTAATGACAGAATTTCCATTTTTGGGTGAACTAACCCTTTAATATAAATTAAAATCGTATAATGCACACCTAGCCATAGATTGGTGACCTGGACTGTCACCACGGATGCCTCAAGCATGCATTATACTGTATTCAGTGCAAAATAAAATAAAAATCAAGGCATGAACAGTAAATGCATGTAAATTTAAATCAAGCCTTTACACATACTGTACAGTACCACGCACATACAAACAGCAGGGGTGCCCAATCCTGTTCCTGAAGATCTATCCTGCAAAGTTGAGTTTATCCCTGATTCGCAAAGACCCGCCTCCTTTAGTTACTGTTCCTATGTCCGACAAGCCATGCCACTCTCACGCCACACATCATGTTCTCACGCAGTGAAAAATACAGCGATACAGCCAATAACAAATCTCAAATTTAAACAAATAAATTTAAACAATAAATACCGTTTTGTGGCTCTTTAATGTGTCATGACAGATTGCTGTAGCGCCTCAGATCAAGCAGCTCATGAACCGATCATCTCTTCTTATTAGTTAATTTATATCATCAAATAAACATGAATGAAGCACATTTCAACCACAGAAAGACGTCAGTGCACATCATTTTTCAAGTTTAAGTCCACCAACATTAATACTAACTCCCCTGACCAGGGTTGCCAGGTTTTCACAACAAAACCCACCCAATTGCTCCTCAAAACTTGCCCAATCGCATTTTAGGGGGGTCCCACGGTAAAAATTGCATTTCAGGGGCTAAATATCACGTTATTTTGGTCGATTCAACCCGCGGACATGAAAAAGTAGCCCAATTTTGCGGGAAAACCGCAGACTTGGCAACACTGCCACTGACTGCTTTGTCGGACAAAATAGCGGATTCGGCGTTATGATTGGTTAGATCACCTGTCAATAAAACTGGGTCAACTGAACCAGCTAATTGAGATCTTCAGGAATACTTGATAACTACAGATAAGTGTGCTGGATCAGGGTTGGATCGGAGCTCTGCAGGTAGGTAGATCTCCAGGAACAGGATTTGGCACCCCTGATATACAGTGTATATATTGCATATATCAAATTAGCAAATAAATGTTTATGCTATACGATAAAACAATTGACATATATGCAAATATCTAATTTTACAAATGTTACTAACATAAATTCTACATAATTTCAATCATAACCAATAGCAGAATGTCTGAGTGAAAATCAGCCAGAGCTGTTCAAATTGTGTTTATGGTCATTAAGGGAGTTTAGGCCAACTGCACATTCACACTGGCCATGCTGATGACATTGGAAATGCTTAAACAGTGGGGCGGACAGACGGTCTGTGTTTTTTTTTTTTTTTTTTTCCAGAGAGAATGGTGGTAGTAGACGACACCCAGGGGAATGTGGATAAATCAGGCCAATAACAGGACCTCAACTCACCCCGCCCCCTCCAGTCAGTTTGTCTGATCAGCGCTTAACAAACCCAGCACAATACCGCCTCTACGCAGCAGATTTACACTCATCAAAGCCAAACTGGAAAAAGCTAAGACAAAGAAATCTCATGTATAAATAATTAATGTATAAATCTTTCAATCACACCCTTTTTCTTTTTAACTTTCTTTTCAGGGCTGCCGAAAAATTTTGATTAAAAAGAAAGAGTGTGACAGGATAAGATCTATGTATTTTAATGGCTGCAACTGCTGTGCAAACATCTTCTTTACTGAGGTGAAATAAAAATGCATAAATAAAAATCTGTTGAATCTCTCATCCGGCAGAAAACAGGACAAAGAAATTCTAGCAGAATCTATTCAGATGTGCCATCAGGTGTCAAAAGGCAATTACAGATGGCTGACAGAATGTGAGGTGACTTATCATTAATCAGAGAGGCAGGCAGGCAAATCCCACAATCCCTCAACACACACAATTTCACACACTGGCAGGACAGAATCACGGTCAGGGTATGTGACAGAGTTAAACGCATACACAAAAGATCCTAACCACAGACAACCCCACGAGACGGTGGGGGAGGAAGACACGAAGGAGCCATTTTAATAAATCAATAACATGTGCTTGGCAAACCATTGACTTTGTGATAGAAGCCTCCATCTTCCCTGTGTCCTCTGGCAGATTGTTGGACTAGTGTGTGTGTGTGTGCGTCTGGTGTAGATGTTGGGGTGCTGCCACTTTCTTAGCCAAATAACAGCAAGGCTCCTTTTGCAGCTGTCACTGCCTTCACATTCGACTGCTGTAATATTTATCTAAATTTTAATATTTTCTGAATAAAACGTGAGTGGTGCAAAGGATACTGACATACATTTGTTAAATTGTTCTTAGTGTTTTCAGCATGTTACTATGTGGTTGCTAGTGTGTTTTGAGTGGTTGCTACAGTAGGTGACTAATTACTGTATGAAGTCAATACTTAATTTCAGTTATACTTAGTTAAGCTGTTCATGTCCTAAGTATGAAAAATTGCAGTGGTATCTGTACTATATCTGTATTTTTATTCTTAGAAAGTAATTTTTCTCCACTACATTTCATAAAAATATATTGTTCCTCAAAATTTCAAAATTAATAAATTGATACTCAAATTTGTAAAAGAGCTGATTCTTTTCAATTAATTGGCTTGCAAATCACACTGAATGATTTATTCGTGAACTGGACCATGAACTGATCCAGTTTCAGCTGTTCTCAGGTCAACAACTTTGATTCAGTGATCTAGTCAGAGTGCATCTCCAGTTAACAACTCACTGAATTCTTTATGTCTGACATAAAATGCAAAAAATCAGTAATTCACAGCTTGAGTGTGCATGTGGCTGATGGCACAAAATATTAGTTACTAACTGAAAAATTGTTGCTTGCCTTAGACATGGTTTGTCTATTAAAATCACTGAACATTTCTCATCTTGTTTCATCTCTAGTCATTTTGTGTCCATACATTTCCTGAATATAAATATGTTCAATAAACAATAAGTTAATATTGAGTAACTACCATTTTAAACAAATTATTGCCGGTTACTTTGTCCAATTTTCTCCAAAAATATTTCCAAAGTAACAATAGAAATGTTCCGCTGCTAAATAAATCCTTTTTTTTTTTTTTTAAATGAATCAGTTGAATTATTCAATGACTCACTCATAAAGACAGTTGCTTTCTTCGTTTTCATAAATTTATTGCCATTTTCAGACAAATTGGTTAAATGAATGATTCAATGACTCACTCTTGCCACCTACTAGCGTAATGATGTAACCTGCATAAAGAGAGAAAAATCCCCACCAAATGTCAATAGATTCCTTGATAATGGAAACGGGTCGAGGAAACAGTAAAGATATTTTGATAGATGAAAGACCTTGAGCACATCTGAATTGGCTCTTTTCAAGGACAGAATGGTAAAGCACCTTCATTAGATGCAGTACATTTCCATTTCCCACTTTGCCAGTGATGGCGTGTCCCCATTAACTGTTGTCTCCTGAGCCATCAGGATGTGGATACTGCAATCGTACATCACAGAACCAGGCAAACATTTCACAAAAACCTACAGTTTGACATGACAAAATGGAACTAGAAGATGCCTCGTTTTCTTACAAAACAATCTACCACTGCAATCCGATGCAGCAAAAGGAAGAAGATGCAGTAGAAAAGATCTGAGCAAAAACAAACAATCCTAGAGGAGGCATAAGGGATTTATGGGGGGAAATATAGGAGATTTATACAGGGAGTCTGACATCTCTGTGCATTGAGTGTTTGTTTGACTCAGCATATGCAATAAAAATCCACATTGTACTTGGAAAGTCTTAAACCTGTTCTATCATTTCAGAAATTAGTGATAAGGGATTTAACTCAGTCCATAAAATAAACAGAGAGCTTCTCTCACAGCAGAAACCACAACTAACACGATGTGGATGCTGGGGCTTGAACGAATGAAATATTAATTAAAGGGAGGAAATTCATGAATAATGCAGCCACTCAATATTTGTGTTTTGTACAAGCTGATCCAATTTGCTTCAAATTGCCTCCATTCAAAGACACATCTTGTTGATGAACCGAAACAGAGGGTCGTACGGCTAGAGTCAGCCCAGCATCTTGCCTCTGCCCAAAGGAGCTCGCTGGCAGAGCAGAGGATCCTGGGTATATTTTCATCACCTACGGGAGAAGCACTAAAGTGTAACGGCTTAGAAATGGCAGTGGAATGAGGGGGCGGAGGAAGGCAATGGCACAGAAAAATGGCAGGAGATCTGTGAAGCAGTGGTGGGGTGAGACAGACAGGAAATCAGTGAGGAGAAAGTGGGAGGTGAGGAATAACTAAGCATTGATTGGGGGATTGGGGGGTTCTTTTGGTTTACATGCTTAAAAAAGATGAAAGATAAATGCATCCCCATGAGCTACGCACTGAGAAATGAGAGACAAAGAAGAGGAAGCAGAACTCAAAAACCTACAAATGAGGAGATTCATACAGATGAGCAGTAGCATTTTCAAATTGGGTTTATTTGGAGCCTTTGGCACAAATGTTAGAACCGCTGGCAAAACCGGCAGACTTGGCACAAGTCAATCCAATCTGCCATATGCTGATAAAGGGATTGTGTGTGAAAGAAAGATGATCCAAACCTAAAGACACACACGGTTTCAATGTTTAGGGCCGACCATGAGCTTTTTTTTTTTTTTTTTTTTTTTTTGGGTGCAAAAATAACACATTAGCGCCTGTCACTCACTGGAGATTGACACAGGTGATATCAGCTCTGCTGGGACGCTCAGTTATTGCCTGGAGGTATACAATGTGATTAATACAGAGACAACATTCCCCCAAATACTGTTTTTCCCCCTTAGGGAACTCAAGACGAACCTGTTTCAGGATGACACCTGCTCTAAATCCATACAAAAGATCAAACAATCAATTTCCAATCCAGGCAGAGCAAAGATTTAACACTTTGATATATGAATCTGCTCATGAATGTAGCAGTCTGGTGAGACTACAAGACAGAAATACTGAGCCTAGAACTGAGAGTTTGACACTGAATGTAGGCGTGGTGGAAAACCATGTCAGTTTGTGTTTAAAAGCATCTCGATAACGGGTATCCCCTGATAACATCTTTTGAAATAAGGAATAAGATCTTGCAACAGGGGGAGTGGTAAAAAAAAAAAAACCACTCAATGCACAGACAGAAGCTGACAGAACAGATGCTTTGATTTCTAATAACTGTCAGTCACTGAAGACAGTAAAGCGAGAGTGGGGAATATAAGGTAGCATGCTAGGACCCCAAAATCATTTTGTATGACAGTGAAATGACACTGGCAGTCAATAAATCTGCCATTCAAAATATTTTCATGCTCCCGAGGAAAAATAAAAGTAGAAACATCCCTTTAAAAATGCCACAAAGCGCTGTGAAAATGATACAAGAAAATGCTGTGAGTCAGAGGGATTTACGTGCCATATTGTTTTACTGTTGTCTTGTTGTTTTGTCTGCTGTGGTGTGAGGTCTGTTGTTGAAAAGTAATGGTGTCAATGAATCACAGGAACTTATGGTGCGGATATGGCACCTTGTTGTCTCTGGAGCTGATTAGTGTGTTCCATAATGGAGTTTCATGAAATTCCTGATCAGAATTCATTTTTGAAAACCAGCTGAATACCAAATGAAATATGATGAATGTCTTATGAAAAACTGGCACCAAATCAGCATATTAGAATAATGTCTTAAGGATTATGTAACACTAAAGACTGGAGTAATGGCTGCTGAAAATTCTGCTTTTCCATTACAGGTATAATAAAAACAGTAATAATATTTCAAAATATTACTGTTTTCATTAAAATCAATGCAGCCCTGATGAGCATAAGAGACTTCTTTCAAAAACATTAAAAAATTCTTCCCGAACCCAAGCTTTTGAACGGTAGTGTATAATGAGTTTAGATGAGGTTAGCCTTAAGGTCTAGGAATTTTAACATGACTCATAGGACCAAGCATGGATGAGTCTTGCACTTTGTGGGAGGACATCCGATTTTAAAAAGCATATCTATTTATACAGTTCCCCAAAATGTATATTTGGAGACTTTTGTACTGAGAAATCAGACCTGAAAATGTCTGAATGTCATTGAATTAGGTAGTAAAATATTAAACCAAGTAGCATCAGCCAAAAATTGATAGTAAAGCTTTTTTTCAGAACGAACTTCATTTTATCTTCAATTGAAGATATATAAAGTCCAAATACAAATGCCTTTGGTTTAATATTTTGTTATATCATACAAGGACATTCATACAACTTAAGTGTCCAAATACTTTTTGAAGCCACTGAATATATTTATATAACTACACAGCAGGCATTTAAAATAAATGGCATCAAGCCTAAGCTAAACATAATATGTCTCAAACCTTCTGCAGAAAGAGGACGATCCTCTTCACCATCTCTGCTCTCTGCTCCTCCAGACTGAAGATGGTTCGGGGAGTACGGATGAAAACTTTGGTCTTGCCGTAGGCCACATCGTGTTCAAACCCACAGCCCTGCAGTAGACGTTTCACCGCCTCCTTATCAGATGGCAGGTCATGATTGGGCCAGGTGAACTCTGAGATCATCTTATACCTAAAAAGTGAAAAAGAAAAGAGAATGGGTCAAGGATAGGGAGCAATGCCCTGACAGTCTCATACTGTTTATATTATTCTCAGTATTTTAAACTTTTTTTCAGCATTCTATGACAATGCAGTTAAAGGATTAGTTCACTTTCAAATGAAAATTAGCCCAAGCTTTACTCACCTTCAAGCCATCCTAGGTGTATATGACTCTCTTCTTTCTGATGAAAACAATCAGAGAAATATTAATAAATATCCTGACGCATTCGAGCTTTATAATGGCAGTGAACAGGGGTCACTAGTATGAGTTGAAGAAAGTGCTTCCATCTACATCCATCCATCATAAACGTGTACTCCACATGGATCTGGGGGGTTAATAAAAGCCTTCTGAAGCACTTTCTTCAGCTCATACTAGTGACCCCTGTTCACTACTATTATAAAGCTCAGATGCGTCAGGATATTTATTAAAATATCTTTGATTGTGTTAATCAGAAAGAAGAAAGTCATATACACCTAGGATGGCTTGAGGGTGAGTAAAGCTTGGGCTAATTTCATTTGAAAGTGAATTAATCCTTTAATAATAATAATAATAATAATAATAATAAAATGTTTAATAAATAAATCAATTTATTTACTAAATAGTTTTACATTTATTATTGTTATTATTATTATTATTATTATAACAACCTTTCTTTAGCAGGACAGAAATAGTTAAATATTGTATTACCAATAATCAATCTAAACAATTATTTTTTTCAATGTCTCTTTAAGACAAGTCATTTCACTCGGCAGCCATCTTTGAAACGCCTCTCGGGTAGCTATTTCAGTCATGCAAGCACAGCTCTTATTTCTTTGAATCAGAGGAAGTTAGCCTGAATTACATCTAATTACATCTAGTTCACCAAGCTTACGATTAAATTTCATATTTGAAATCACCAATGAAATCTGTCAACAACTTTTTTCTAAACACTCAAATCATGACCAAAAAAAAGTATTTTTTTACGCTGGACCAGCCAATGCGCATGTGCAGTCAAGTACGCGTCTCAGAACACTGGCTAAAGGCAGCTGCAGTGACACAACACCAATTGGGTCTTTTATTTAGAGGCTTTGTATAGGCTTTAAACACAGCTTGTCCAATCAGAATACAGAGTGTGAGCTGTCTATTTCATAACAAGCATTATATAACACACAGTGAGACTTTATTTAAGAGAGGTGTGAAGCCAGGCCCTTCAGATCAAATACTCATTCGTCCAGTCTCGCCTCTTAAGTAGTACATTATATTCCATGCACATCTGCAGGCTTGACAGAAACACAAATCACTCCTGTGAGTGTTGTTAACACTGCATTCTCAATTAGATGTAATTCAGTCAAACTTCCTCCTAGCGACAGACATTTTGTCAACTCAGGTGTTGAATCTCATCAACTCAGAGTTGTGGCAAGTGTGTTTCAGGGTGTTTTATGAGATTCTTTCCTTTGAGCAATATACAGAGCCCTCAGAAAGTATTTGGACACTACTGGGAATTCAGAGAATATTTTATGGGTTTTTTCTCAAGGATTATGGTATTAATATACATCAAGAATCATTGTATATTCAGTGACAGTACAATGTATGCTCTACTAACTCTCGAGGCTATTGAAAAAGACTTCAGAATGAACACTGACTGTACGTCATTGTTACATAAAACCCTTCAGCAATCATGACACTTGGAGAAGAGACTCCAGAGGATGACAGCTTTCACACCAACAGACGTTGCGTAAGATCTTCACAATCTGATTGATCAATCTGTAGTTTCAGATGTCAGTAGCAACCAAAGACGCAACAGTCACACACAAGCTGTCACAAGAGCATTGAGTTACAATTCATGAGCTGAGACCCTAAACTAATGTGACACTGTCAATTAAAAAGACTATTTAAACAGAAGATAGACATCTGATTATGTAATGCTTTGAAATGGACACGTGTTGGCCATGCAAATGGAAAAAATATAGTCACCTCTGAAGGAACCGTGGGTAGGTCTGTCGGTTAGCAAAACCAGCTCGTCGTACCCGGACATTCTCCAGGAGGCCCAGATACTCCACTTGATGCTTGCAGCGTTCATGCTCAAACAGCAGAGGTGACTTCACATCATTTGGCTTTATGCAACGCACATAGTAGGGCTCCTATATGAACCAAAAGAGGGCTATGGTGAGTAATTGTGAATCTATAGAGTGCAACACTTTTTCAGCAGCCTTGGTTATTAAAGTAATTTTTAAAAAAGTCTTTGTTAAAGAGTTATGATCCATGAACCAAACCAACCAGCTATGAGGTAAATCACAAAATTACTAACTTTAATTTGAAGCAAAAAAGTCAAAAGGCACAAGACTGTGTACTTAATGCTTCAATGAGGGAAAGAGCTACAATCCTATAAGGCATTGCAAATGATATAATCAAATTACGAATAATGGAGAAATATACAACTACTGATTTAAAGATATTGATTATATATATATATATATATATATATATATATATATATATATCATGGTAATGTAGATTCTAACTCATGAATCCCACTGTTAAACATGGTTATTTAAAAAATAAGTTGAATATATATATATATATAGCAACAATATATTTTACATTTATTGCAAAATATACATATATATGCAAATATTTAAGAATGCTTCAAGGGAATAAGCAGGTGCTAAATAGTTCTTTTTGTAACAATTGTGTGTTTGGTGGAGATTTTTCAGCAGAATCATTGGTAATGTAGATTCTAATCATGAATCCCACTGTTAAACATGGTTATTTTAAAAAATAAGTTGAAATAATGTGGGCTGATGGCTTCAACAGAAGCATTTACCATTGATCATCAACCCATGTAGCTCACAGTAGGTTTGTCTTTAAAGATTTATAAGTTGTCATTAAAAATCACTTCCCCTATGGAGAAAATTAATGTGATTTTACTTCCAGAAGCTGACTGTTGAAACCAGACTCTATTAAATAGGGTTCTGGACTACTTGACTCTGATTGATCATTCAGCTGTATGATAGACCATTTTTTCCTGATTTTCTTCATAGCTATGCTCACATTGTATGATCTGGTGTCTACTACTCACATTAAAAAAAATCAACTGAAATCGATATTTAATGTCCATGTATTCATTTATTTGGTAAGCTGTCATGTAATAAGCAGGATAATATACATTAGTCTGCCATTATCGCAAAACAAACTAATCTCATACATTATTTCACAATAATGACTGTCTGTATTATTACTCATATACTATATGCATTGGTCATGGTCTACACAAAACTGCTTCAAACACACTCACCTTGCTGGCCAGGTTCTCCACCAAAGAGATCATGGAGTTTTTAAAGAGTGTGGCAGCAGTCAGGGGTCGTTTGGTGACCTCTGTGATGCTCAGCTTGCCCTCTGGCCACATGGCCTTCAGCACGGGATTTGAGCTGTGAAACACAGAAGGAGAAGGACAGATATAAGTCACAGATGTCGTGTGACATCTGGCAGGTATGCAAATAAGAGACGTACTGTATGATAATACTGACCTGTTGTAAAGTAACCTCTTAAAGTCCTGAAACAAGGTGTCCTTGTTCTTGTCAATGAAGCCCACAACGGAGTAACTAAAAAAAAAAGTACACATTTTCTGCTTAGGGGAATTACTTTTTTAACGATAACTTATAAACATTTAGACAGACTTACTGCTACGAGGATATTAATCGATGGTATATCCTTTCGTTGATGACATTAGCCCTAATATTTTATTGTATTTTCTTAAAAAAAAAAAAAAAAAAAAAATGGTATCAAGGTCCCACCCACACTCCCGCTCCTGCAGACTCAATCGCAAACACAGCTGTTAATCATGACACCCCATTTTTATGGTATCAAATAACGATCTAAAACCAAACTTACTGAAAAAAAAAAAAAAAAAAAAAAAGAATGTCAACATGATACGTTGATACTAAAATGACAAAAATTAGTTTTTTTATTATTAGTTTGGCTCGTGTCCCATTCGATTACATGGAGAGGGAGGGGTTTATGACCTATACCGCAGCCAGCCACCAGGAGGCAATCAAAACATTTTGGCTTCACTTTTAAGGACATGTGCAGCACAATTGTCACTGACACAGAGAAGCTCCAGCTCCTTAATTAAGAATATATATAATTTTTGATTTCATTCCCCTACCCGTTTCTCTCTTTTTCACACAAACAAAGGAGCCTGAGCATCAACAAGACGTTTCAACATGGTGTCACATAACACCTACACCCACAGAAGTTTAGGAAATAACTGACAGCCTGCAATCTGGCAAACCACTTAAGTGAGAATATGAATCTGCATTCACATTTGGAATAAACTTGTTTTTGCAGCCGGTGTTTACATCATTCGGACTGACTAATATGTTTGCGTCACTCGAATGTTTATTTACCATACCTTTTCAAACCCAATTCATGCCCAAGGGAGGGACTAGATCTCTTTCCACTTAGTTAAGCCTTCGGTGGGTTACTAACAGTGATTGTTAATTACAGCATTTAGGGCTTATGGTCCCAAACAACAGAGAGTGCACTTACGCCTCCTCTAAATGTACTTACGCCACATCTCCAGCATAATGACGAATGCGGAAGTCTCGGTCAAACTCCAGGTTTTTGTCTGTGGGGGAAAGCTGTGGAGAGAGAGATTTGAGTAATTTAAGTATTTTTTTAAACATAAAAGTAGACTCACAAAACTCCTTATAATACTTGGAAAGCAACAGCTCTTTTTGCAATAAACAAGCCTGCAAAAAGTGCAGCAGTGTCAGAGAAAGAGCTAGGCAACTCAAAGCCTGGGAGGGGCATCTAAGTAAATCTGCACATATGAAAGATAGATGAGATCCGCTCTTCTATCCAGCATAAGACGGTGGAGCTGAAAAGCTGTGCTGAAAAGAGTTCAGTGAACGACTGTGAAAGAGATGGTGCCTACTTAAATTATAGGGGTGTAACGATACCCTCATGTCTCGATTCGATACATATCACGATACTGAGCTCATGATACGGTATTATTGTGATACTCCAAAACATATGGTAAAAGGATAACAAAATTTATTGCTGATTAAAATGCTAAATTTGGTATTACATTGGGGATGGAAATGAATAAGCTTGGACTGGTAACCCAATGCACAGGACAATGGAGACACCAGAATAAAAATATTCATGATTCTGAAGCTGAAAATACAGAATTATTTTAGATGAATATGCTTGCACTCTGTCACTGACAGAGTAGATATATTTAAAATAGATATATTTAATAGATATATTTAAAATAATGTAGGCCACTTTTTACTGGTAACATAAAACATTCGCCATTATCAGGACCACAAATATTCCCCCACTGCATTATTATACATTATATTCAGCATTAAATATAGTAGTTTAATGTATTACTGACACTAAAACAATGTAAACTTGATTTTTTTCCCCCCTCACACAGTAATTTTCATTTTGGGTGAACTATACACAATACAGATATCCACGATACATATCGTTGCATTTTTTTATTGCGATATATTGTGACACAATATATTGTTACATCCCTATTAAATTACAGTTATAAAACTGAAAGTACGGACTCTAAATTTTGATTTCATAAGCTGCATTCAAAGCTGTAAAATGCAAACCTGTGTCAACATGCTTTATATCAATGTATCAAGTTGCTACACAACAATAATCAGCCTATCTTTTATTACTATTTTACCTGCCAGGAGAATTGTTAATTCCAAATAATTTTATAAATAAAAGCAACTATTTAAACTTTTGATAAAAATTGATAAACTTTTATTATCAATTTTTATTTTTTTAAATAAATGTTTAAATACATTTTTAAATTAATACAATTTAAATAAACATTTTTTTTAAAAAAAATCTCTAAAAAGTAAATAAAATAAAATAAAATAAAATAAAATAAAATATATAGTCATTATCATCACACACACACACAATATAAAATCCCCACCACCACACACTTGAAGGTTGATCAAGGCCATGATCAGATTTTTTAATTCTATGAAATACAATAAATGTTTTAATATAAATAAAGTGTGTTAAATGTGTTAAATTTTGCAATGCTACAACAAACTCAAGGCTCTAAGACCCTGTTATCAGTGCCAGATCACTGTCCTCCTTAAGGAGACTCTGTATGCTGGGCAGCTAGTGCAGTTATATAAGACTCACTGTCATTCATAAAATACAGCAGTGACATCAAAGGCAAGCAGCCTCAGCTCTCATTAAGATACAGAATGCTGCTGATTCACTGTGTGAACAGGGACGCCCATTTCTGCGGATTAAAGCAGAACGGAACAATGGAACCCCGAATCCCTCTAGCCATAAGCCATCACATGCCCACACACCGGATTAATTAAAGGATTGACTATCAGTAACTTTTAGTGAGCTTTTGTGTCACAGTCCCCATTGTGGTAGATGCCAGCATCTCTATTCTGTGTCGGGTGCCACTTTATGGGTCTCTGTTTGGTTTGTGTATGTGGTGACTCACTCGGCTCATTTCAACTGCAATACAGATAAAATGGCCCTCTAAGGAAATGGATGAGAAGCCACTATCTCTACTAGAGAGGACAAACCTAAACACTTCAGCCAAAGTGGAAGAGCAATCAGAATAGATGGCTGGAACTGTGTTGAAAAAAAACTAATTTAGTCATTTGAAATTGCAAAAGAGATTCACATTTGATGTGGGATATCTGAAGACTGCATTTCGGAAGAGTTTAAAGTTCCTTAGGGTTAGTACCCAGACCAGGCTCCAAACACATTCACTGGGTCTCTTAAAAACGTGATATATCTCAATTAGTCATGTCCGAAAACATGCATGCACATACAACAACACAATTTGTGAATAAATTAGGTCTATCAGTGTAATCACTGAATATATGGAGCCAGGCTGCATATTCCATTGTACAAAGTAGAGCACAGATGACAAAAAGTCAAAATAGAGTCACAGCAAGAATTGAAAAGCAACTAAACAAAGAACGATGTTCAGAAAGACAAAGTTCACAATCATACCTTTAAACCTAAAGCATCCTTTTGAGAGAGAAACAGACATTTTTAGCAGTGTTTCACAACCTTATTTTGTCGTGTGTTCACCAAACCATAAAGGCGCTCTTTTTACTCATATTATACTTTATCATTTAACATTATCATTAATATTGTAAAAATGGCAATAAGGGTATTTACTTAGTTATCAGCATATTATTGCCTATCAAAATTGGTTACACTTTATTTTAAGGTGTCCTTGTTATTGTGTAATTATACATTTAAGTACTGAGTAATATTAATTAACAACATGTACTCACTCTAGGGTTAGGTTTGTTTTGGTTTAGTTGCATGATGTCATTATGTATAATTTATAGTTATTGCTATAGTAATTACATGTAATGTGTAACAAGGCAATAAAAATAAAATAAAGTATTACCCAAAAATATGCTTATTCTAAAAACCTGACAACGCAAGAAAACAGTTGCATAATCGGTTGTGACTGTACTGTGACTGTAAAACGCCAGAAAAAGATGTTTGTAATTTTAAACATTACTGTTTCATTAATGCAGATTTGCGCTTGCATTTCCTATTTATCATGTTATTCTTGTATAATCTATTATATTCTTGTATAATACATAATGGCAGGGTAATATGATATAAATAAATGATTTTTTTTTGTTATACTTTCTTCATCAAAGAATCCTGAAAAAAAAAAAGTATCATGATTTCCACAAAAAAATATATTAAGCAGAACAACTTTTTTTTTCAACATTGATATTAATAAGAAATGTTTCTTGAGCACCAAATCATTGATCAAGGATCATGTGACACTGAAAACTGGAGTAATGATGCTGAAAATTCAGCTTTTTTATCTTTAAATATAAAAAAATATTTTAAAATCTAATAATATTTCACAATATTACAGTTTTATCTGCCATCATAGGTGGATTTGACTTTCTTCTTTCAGACGAATAAAATTATATTTTATATTAAAGAACATTGTATTAAAAAAATATCCTGGCTCTTCGCAGCTATGTAATGCGGTTAAATGGGGCCCAAGTTTTTTAAGTTCCAAAAGGCACATCTATCCATAATAAATGTAATCCATATGACTCCGGGGGGTTAATAAATGGCTTCTAAAGAAAAGCGATGGGTTTTTGTAAGAAAAATATCCATATTTAAAATTTTATAAACCATAATCACTGGCTTCCAGTAATGGCCGTATGCAAATCGAGTTCAGGCGGAAGAGTGACCTCTGACCCAGCGTATGATGTAGGATGTAGGAGTATCATAAGCTTAGATGCCTCTCGCAGTTCAAACAAATAGGGCTGTGCAACAAACTCAAGCTCCTCTTCTCTTATAACGGAATCCTCAGACATTTCTCTTTAAAATTTTTAAACTTCTAATTTGTGACAGGGGTTTTGTTTTGCTCTATCCTCTGCGCTTCCTCATTCGTCAAGACGTCATGCGTGGTGATAGCTCATGACTCCTTAGGTATTGACTCAAACTCATATCATCAAGATAAGAACCACAGTTTGGGTCCACCTGCACTAACCTTTAGGCCACAGCTTCAAACATGCACTCCAATTCTACCCAGTCCAAATTTACAGGGTTTAAAAAAAAAAAAAAAAAGTGTTTGATTGTACAGACACGTTTAATCCTGGATCCTGCTGGTCGCACAGATGCCTCCCCGCCCTCCTACCCCAAGCTCTATTCACACCCCCTAGGAACACACCATCCTGTCTAACACCTGTGCTTCTCAATACAGAGTGCTGGTTAAGCCAACCATACGAACAGCAATGGCAATGGCACCTGCCAGTAAAGCCCAAAATCTGCCATTCATACATCGACACAGCCAACAGCAGCCAGGTTTCCAAATCACAGTGGACTCTAGACGTCTAGATCAAACAGTAAACCGTAAAAACATTTATTTGAGTTTAAAACAAAAAAAAAAATCCTAGCGACTGATTAAATACAAGAAGGAACAACAGGACTCAAATGTGGTCTCAGGATGTTCTTGGTGAATTTAAAGGGTTAGTTCACCCAAAAATGAAACTTCTGTCATTAATTACTCATCCTCATGTCGCTCCACACATGTTGAACCTTCATTCTTCTTCGGAACACAAATTAAGATATTTTTGATGAAATCCGAGAGCTGTCTGACTCCTCCAGAGACAGCGATTTAATGACCACTTTCAAGGCCCAGAAAGGTACTAAAGACATCGTTAAAATAGTCCACGTGACGGTTCAACCTTAATTTTATGAAGCAACAAGAATACTTTTTGTGTGCAAAAACGAAACAAAAATAACGACTTTATTCAACAATATCTTCTCTTCTGTGTCATTCTCCTATGCTGTTTACATTCAGCGCTTCCAGGTTCTATGTCAGAACGGCGACTCATTATTGACCGACGCTGTTCATGTGAGCAACACGACGCATGCGTGTGATGCTGACGCAGGAGCCGGCCAATAATGAGTCGGCTGTTGCTTTCCGCCTACCTTTCTAGACCTTGAAAAATGGTCGTTAAATTGCTGTCTATACCTCTCGGTCAGATACCTCTCGGATTTCATCAAAAATACCTTACTTTGTGTTCCGAAGATGAACAAAGGTCTTTGGAACAACATGAGGGTGAGTAATTAATGACAGAATTTTCATTTTTGGATGACCCAACCCTTTAAATCAGTTCAAGAACTGAGGAACTATAACTGAAAAGAACAAAAAAGAAATTGAGGAATTCAATATCTCGGTAACACTTTACAATACGGTCCCATTAGTAAATGTCAGTTAATAGATTAACTAACAATAAGCAATACATTTGTTACAGTATTTGTTTGTTAACGTTAGTTAATAAAACTTTTTGTAAACATTAGTTAATAAAAATACAACTGTTCACTGTTTTTCAATGCTAGCTCAGGTCTATTAAATGATATTAACAGATACAACTTTGATTTTTATAATGTGTTAAAATTAAAATTAAGATAAATAAATGCTTTATAAGTATTTGTCATTGTTAGTTCAGGTTAACTAATGTTAACAAATAGAATCCCAAGATCTCTTCATAAAGTTTGAAAGTTTTTAAACTTTTCTTGTTGCTTTATACTCCAAAAGGCATAAATCATGGGCATGTTTTTGGACAGACAGATTTCATACAAATTGGCTGCACTTCGAAAGCTCAGTAGCAAGTAAGGTCAAAGTTGAAATCGCTTGACCAGCGCTGTGGGGTAAACCTGAAGCAGAGTTCATTGCACTGGGCAACGCTAATGTGAGCCATGTGAAAAGAACCTTAAGAAAAACTACCCATCTAATGCTAATCCTGCAAAGCAGTGACCAAAAATTAGGTACAATGACGTGTCAACCCATGTCGCACTGGGATTTCATACACCAATTACCCAGTAACTTAAGTGTTAAACGTGTGTCAGTGCTTCACAAGTCACTACGAAAACAACGCAATTACTTCCACTAAGAAGAAAACAAGTCATGATCTCTTCCTAATGAACAGTTCTGCAGAAGAGTGGGCCACAGAGGCCAGCGGAGCTCTTCTCTTGGAACAGAAACCGACGGCTAATTGGCTGGTTGCTGCGGCCTACACAAGCCTGATCGGGTAATGAGCCTGCCCTTGCCTTCACACAACCAGGCATCTATGTGCTACCATAGCAGCATCCGCTCACATGGCCACACCTGCAATCGGCACGTGATGAAGAGAGGGAAAACAAGGGGTGAGGGGAGGGCGAAACTGGGATCAAAGAAAAGAACAGGAAAGAAGAACGAAGCCCCCAACACATACCGTCAGGCAGCCGCTTGTGTCAGCAAATAACAGTAATTAAAAGCTGATGGGAAAAGAGGCATTTTTATAGCAAACACCTGGAAGGATCAAAGCCATTTTAAGGGTGTGATGAGAATGTGGGAAGCACAGTGAACATCGAGAGCCTGTGAAGCACATGAAGAGAGACGTAAACAAGTTGATAAAGCACAATGAGAAGGTGAAAGTGGCGTTAAATGAAGCACCTTATTGAAATGAATATGTCAGCTCAAGGCTAGATCTGCCATTACATCTGATGTTTTCATCTTAGATAAAGCGTAGAGCATACAGGCTGAGGCAAACTCTTTTTTTCAAGCAGTTAGTTATGAAAGTACACTTTTACCACTAACAATTTTGTCTTTTGACATCTAAAGAGGGCAAATTATTCTCAGAGAGTACTGAATCACCATCTCCCGTATGAGCACCAAAACTCAACATCTCACCACTAGACCATGACTCCAGTAACATTTGGCCTTTATATGGCATACAAAGGGCAGAGATATTTGGAATGCTCAATAAATACAATAATGGTAATACCTTAATGCACAAAGCATGCACATTGAAGCCTCGGAAAGTTATCAGTAATGAATAACCAGTAATAAATAATGTTTTTTTTTTGTTTTGTTTTGTTTTTTTAAATAAAGATTAGATAAAGTTCTCTCTTTCATATGAAAATTTTTGTGTTGTTTTGGGCTGATTTACTATTAGTATTACAAAAAAAAATAAAAAAATCCTCATTGTTCCTGTCTGCATCAAAATAACATCTCTTGGCCAATGGAAAAGGGCCCAACACATGCAGAATTTGCAGAAGGCAGCCCAGCATCCATTTGCAACAACTATTAATATTAAAATGTGGACATATATATACTGTATACATGATCAGGCATAACATTATGACCACTGACAGGTGAAGTGAATAACACTGATTATAAATTGGGCACCAAGTGAACATTTTGTCCTCAAAGTTGATGTGTTAGAAGCAGGAAAAATGGGCAAGTGTAAGGATTTGAGCAAGTTTGACAAGGGCCAAATTGTTATGGCTAGACAACTAGGTCGGAGCATCTCCAAAACTGCAGCTCTTGTGGGGTGTTCCCGGTCTGCAGTGGTCAGTATCTATCAAAAGTGGTCCAAGTAAGTGGAGAACCGGCGACAGGGTCATGGGTGGCCAAAGCTCATTGATGCACGTGGGGAGCAAAGGCTGGCCAGTGTGGTCCGATTAACAGATGAGCTACTGTAGCTCAAATTGCTCAAGAAGTTAATGCTGGTTCTGATAGAAAGGTGTCAGAATACACAGTGCATTGCGTATGGGGCTGCATAGCCGCAGACCAGTCAGGGTGCCCATGCTGACCCGTCCACCACCGAAAGTGCCAACAGTGGGCACGTGAGCATCAAAACTGGACCACGGAGCAATGGAAGAAGGTGGCCTGGTCTGATGAATCTTTTTTTTTTTTTTTTTTTTACATCACATGGATGGCCATGCGTCACCAAGCTGGGGAAGACATGGCACCAGGTTGTACTATGGGAAGAAGGCAAGCCGGCGGAGGCAGTATGATGCTTTGGGCAATGTTCTGCTGAGAAACCTTGGGTCCTGCCATCCATGTGGATGTTACTTTGACACGTACCACCTACCTTAGCATTGTTGCAGACCATGCACACCCTTTCATGGAAATGGTATTCCCTGGTGGCTGTGGCCTCTTTCAGCAGGATAATGCACCCTGCCACAAAGCAAAAATGGTTCAGCAATGGTCTGAGGAGCACAACAACGAGTTTGAGGTGTTGACTTGGCCTCTAAATTCCCCAAATCTCAATCCAATCGAGCATCTGTGGGATGTGCTGAACAAACAAGTCTGATCCATGGATGCCCCACCTCACAACTTACAAGACTTAAAGGATCTGCTGCTAACATCTTGGTGTCAGATACCACAGCACACCTTCAGGGGTCTAGTGGAGTCCATGCCTCGATGGCTCAGGGCTGTTTTGGCAGCAAAAGGGGGATCAACACAATATTAGGAAGGCGGTCATAATGTTATGCCTGATCGGTGCATATGTGTGTGTGCGCGCGCGTTACAATTATCGTTGTTCTCCCCTACTCAAAAATCTATGCCAAAGATAACATGATGTTGCTAGAAATTTGCCATGATTTTAATGAATAGTCATTCACAAATTATACAAAACATCTTAATTTAAGGGTGTGTTCACACTTGCAGTTCAGTTCTCTTGGTTCTTTTGGTCAGGAACAAAAAAGAAAATGATACATTTAGTCCTGGTTCGCTTAGAGTTCACACTGTAATTTTTAACACCAACCCTAAAAATACACACACACACAAAAAAAGGCTTTTATGATGTATATTTTGCGACGGAACTTGTTGAACATCCAAAACAATGTGTGCTGGGCTAAATGCGCTCACTGTATGTGCATACATATGATGGTATATGAGCTGAAAGCTCATGAAGAGCTTATAAAATGTATAAAGGAGTTAAAACAGCGTCAGGAATCCCTCTGTCACACGCACAAACGAAGATCTGCTGTGAGGAGACGTGGTTCTGATGCCTGTACCGAACTGTGATGGGCAACATAGCGATCCTTTTTAGGGTCGAATCGTCTGACATCATGTCCTGTTTTTGGTTCTCTTACATGTGTTTGGACCGTGTTGCATACATACTGTATTTCAGTCGAACTGAACCAGAGTTTATTTGAAAGTGGACAGAGACCCATCTTTTCAGGGGTCTCGCTCCACTTGTTTAGTGCGCACCAGTAATTGGATGGCAGTGTTCAAGCTTATTCAAATGAACCGGAGTTTGTTTTAATTTAACAAAACCTGCCAAATGTAAACACGCCATAAAAAGTCCAAAAAGAGCAACTTTATGAAATAATGAACTATTTATCTCTTCCTCACTGCTGCAATCTGCTATGCTCTACGGCCAGTGCAGCTTATGGCAGAGCAAGTTCTATGTTTCCTGTCAGGCCCAAGTTAAGAGAAAAGAACTACAGAGAAAGAACTCCAGTCCACAGAGCATACTTTTCATACTTGAAATCAACCAAGAGTGAAACTTCCCCTCTTAAACCGAGACTGCAGAGGAAAAAAGCAAAGCAAAGAAGGTAAAAATCCTCAGTGAAGAAATCGCAAGAGACTCAGCCACAGATTTTTAACAAGCAACCATTAATTATGCTGTTAAAGTGGCCTGCACATTCTACGTTCTCCCACAAACAAGCCTGGAAACATCCCAGAGGTGTCTGTGAAAGATGAAAGTATCACATTCAGTATTTAATTTGTGAGATAAACACACCTGAACACATAAGAGAGCTTTCCTTTTCCATTTTCACCTACTGATCCATCTGTTTCTCTTTCATATGCTCATATACCATGTCGAATTTGGTGAGAGTGGTGTTTACATATCTAAAGCATATACTTTGAAATGGATACACTCATGCAGATGTTTTGCTCACACGCAGCAGGAGAAAGACACATCATCTATCTAGCTAACAGGCCTGAGATTCCTCCACAGTGAGGAGTAACCCTCTGCATTACAAATGAGCTCTGAAGGACACTTATTATTCCTGCATCCAGGGAGACTTCTGATTATTCACACAGCCTGACACAGGGAATTATCTAGGGGCAGACGATGCCTGCTCGCTTTAGCTTCCTCCCTTTGGTGTGAATGCAGCATGTGTGAGCTGAGGGCAGATTCTGAGCACAGTTTGATAAAGTAGTACCTGAACTGACCCTCATCTGGGTCTGTGCCCACTGCACTGCGTGACCAGCCAATCAGTGTCCAGAGATTCTGTCTGTCTAGGTATGTTTACATTTTGTTTTGTTTACTGCCTTTTTCTATCTTTATCTCAGTCCGTCTCTATCCATAACTCTCCTACTCCCTCTTGCTTTCTGACACTTTGCCAAGGCTGAGACATCAGTCTCACTAGCTTCCATTGGTTGCCAGTGACATCACCGAAGTCTCAGTAGTGAGAAATACTGGAGGACATTTTTTTCACTGACTATTATTGCCTCCTTGTGTTGACTCAGGGTAATGCATAAAATTCAATTAAGACTACAGTATGTTCAGAATAGAATACTATCTAATACTACTATTTCTAATTCTACAGTATGTAAATGGTCCACAACCTGCATTTTCTCTAATAACGGGATGACCTACTAGATTTGCCTAAATGTGCAATTTGGTGTCAGTAAGATTTTTTTTTTTTTGAAAGAAATATTTAGTTTTATATAGCAAGTATGCATTAAAGTGATCAAAAATGACCGCAAAGACATAATGTTACAAAAGATTTCAATTAAAAACTGTACTTTCTATTCATAAAGATTCCTGAAAAAACATACTTAATGGTTTCCACAAAAATATTAAGCTGCACAAAACTGATAATAAATAGAAATGTTTCTAGTGCAGCAAATCAGCATATTAGAATGATTTCTGAAGTATCATGTGACACTGAAGACTTGAGTTATGGCTGATGAAAATTCAGCTTTGTCATCACAGGAATAAATAACAATTTAAAACATATTATAATTGAAAGCAGTTAATTTAAATTGTAATTATATTTCACAATATTGCTGTTTTTACTTTTTGATCAAATAAATGCATCCTTAGCAAGCATAAGAGGCTTCTTTCAAAAACTTTACCCAGTTATAGTTATTTTCAATACCTTGCGGCTGGTGTAGTGGGCATGTTTCGCCAGTTTTCCATTGAGAGCCTGCAGGAACATCTCATCCGTCACCTTCCCCACATTCATGCACGCCTCATCCAGGACCGCAAAAATGCCTTTATGCTGCTGCTCCACCAAATCCACGATGATCTGATTGTTAAAGTAGTCAATCTGTTCCCATGAACACACAAATCACAGCAAAATTTATTTAGTTGCAGTAATGCTAGATCAATACAAAATGAGTTTCTTTTTGTATAATATAAATAGTGAAGATGTGAAAAGTTCATGGAGAAACCATCAAATAAAACCCACATGTTTCCAGGGGATGCCCTCTCGCTGATACTCTTCCTGCTCTTGTTTCAACACCAGTTGAATGAAGAGTTGCTGTAGTTTTTCATTACAGTAGTTTATACAGAACTGCTCGAAGCTGGATAAAACAAGTAAGATATTCAGGAGAGACACTCTAATTATAGTAAACAGAGCAGAATAACACAGCCAAGAAAGATCCTCATATCTGTACGGAACAGCATATACTCTCACCTGTTATTCTGAAAGATCTCAAAGCCATAGATGTCCAGGACTCCAATGACTGTGTTCTTCCCATGAACCTTGGCGTCATAGTTTTTCACCTCAATGATGTCATTGATTCTTCCCACAATCCAACAGAAAAGCCGCTCATAAATGGCCTGTGAGTAGCAAATAAAGAGGAGTGAAACTGGTGGAAGAAGAAACGTAGATGTGAATAGTTTAGTCAGTCAACCAAATTTGTCTGTCTTGGTCAAGCTTTTTATTATAATTGTACAGCTACGAAATTTTTTTTTTCTTCTCTATAGCTATGAAAGTATTGTAAAAAGAGAAATATCAACAGTAAATAAAGACATAAGGAATATATAAGCTACCATTCAAACGTTTGGGGTCAGTAAAACTTTATGCTCACCAAGTCTGCATTTATTTGAACAAAAATACATTAAAACAGCAATTTCTGAAAGATTATTACAATTTAAAATAATTGTTTTCTATTTTAATATATTTTAAAATGTAATTTATTCCTGTGATGGCAAAACTGAATTTTCAGCAGCCATTACTCCAGTCTTCAGTGTCACATGATCCTTCAGAAATCATTCTAATATGCTGATTTAGTGCTCAAGGAAAGTTTCTTATTATAATCACAGTTGAAAAAAGGTTGTGCTTCTTAATATTTTTGTGTAAACCATGACACGTTTTTCAGGTTTAAAGGAATATTTGAAATAGAACGTTTTGTTTCTTTTGAAAAAAAAAAAAAAAAAAAAATCTTACTGATCCCAAACTTTTGGTAGTGTGTATGTATATATGATGTGTGTGTGTGTATGTGCAATTTTATTACACTTGTACACTATATAAATACTAAAATATACAAACATACCTCAGATATACAGTGCAGAAGGTGACATTATCATTATCATTACAGTGAACCAAAACAATCATGCATCATATTTAGGGCCTGTAGAAGTTTTAATTCAGACATTGGCATAAATTTCATATGCAAATTATTGGTCCAGCAGGTTTATTTACAGCTGCGTTACCACAATTTTGTTTGTCTCCTGAAAAAAAAAAAAAGACTCCCAGAGTCCCAATTCATACCTTGGCCAAGGCATCACGACCATAACTGGCCTCTTGATGAGTATGCTGTTTGTCAATCACATCACGCCCGGTGGCCACAGTGCGATAGAGCAGAGCCTTCTCTACATTCTCCTCTTTGGTGGACAGCAAATCCCCCAGCACTGACACTAGCTTAGAGTTCTCAATGAGAGTCACATCTCCATCACTTCCAAACTTCAGATTTCCCTGGAAAGATTAAATAATTCATCAATCAATAAGTTTGGGCTACACTAGCTGCAGTTGGTAATACTTTCTGAACAAGCTTAGGAAATACTACACACCAGATGCAAGATGGTAGCCAGAATTTTGTAGACTGTCTGAATCTCCTCTACAGTGAAGCCAATGACCTTCATGGCATCAGCGACAGCTTTATATTCAGCAGTGTCATTTATAGACGACTACAAGATTGGAAAGAGAATCTAGATGAGTTACGGTCACAAACAAAAGCACATCAAGATTAAATAATGTTTAGTTAAAACATCCTCTTCCTGATCTTGCTTTTAACAGTACATGCTATTAATTCAGCTTTAGGGATAACAGCACGGTCAGTCTTTACCGAAATGTAGACTGGCTAAAAGCCTTTCATTTAGTGAAGGTAAATCAATGATATTGAAATGGGAGGTCATTAAACCTACTATTAGTTTCACATTGAATTGATAGCAGTGCAATTAAAAGCTGGAAATTGCTGACACAGCTACTAAATCCCCAGACTTCCTAAAGCAAAAGCGCAACACTCAAATCTGTAATTATGCTGGCATACTCATTGCTAACAGCTCCAGCAGAGTAACACTGATTTCATACAGCAGGAACCTTTTGCAGCCACAGTTGTGCTGGACAGAGTGTGAAGTTTAGCCAGCATGTTCACCTACAAAAGACTTGGGAACTGGCATGAAATGTTTAAAACACCCCAGGCTGTTTGTTTCAGACCTCTGTGAGTTCAGCAATCCAGCCTGTTCCATGACGACACCTTGTTTGTTGCTATAAATTTGTTTTCGCGCCCGCTCATTAAACTCCCTGCAGAAGCAATGGAACAGTGCTGGGTGACTCAACAGGCTATTACAAATAGGTTTTAAAATGCACCAATGGCTACTGTACCCAGGAACAACAATAATCAAATTCCCTGCACAATTATTTGTGATTTCCCCTGCAATGATTTTATTTTCCAGAGATCCCAAAGAAGGTCTTGAGATCCTTTATGATATCTATGAAAACCCAGCAAAATTTTCTGTATAATATTACATGAACATTACCACCCATAATGGTCTCTTTTAATTTGTACTTGGTGCAATACCTTTATCTGGCCTCCGACTTTAATGTAGGTGTATGCTGTGGGATCTCTTTGAATGTGCAACGACCGCAGCTGAGCATCTGGAGCTCCTTTCACCAGCTGAAAAACACATTTAAAAGCACTTTTGACTTTCCCCACAGGATCATTTCTCTTGTGTTGATATGGTGAAGCATGTAAATTATAGTCTTGATAATAATGGTTTGCAGAGCACTAAAAGACAGATGGAATTGTTCTAATGTTTTGAAGCGATAGGACATTATTTTGTAGGGGCAATAAAAGTGAGAAATGATTGGCCTTTGAAGGCTCTGACAGTGGAGCCATAAACAAGTTTAGTAGGATTTGTCTGGTGTCTAGCATCATAAAAACAGCATATCAACTCCTGCGACGAGTCCTTCACTCACCTGGTAGAAAGAGTGGAAACTCCTCTCTCCTTCCTGCTGAAAAATGACTCGGGACTAAGTAAGAAATCAAAAACAAGTGTTAAGGATAAAAATCATATGCATTTATAATAAACATAAAAATGTCACAGCTTCTCCAGCACACATAAAACGATCAAGCAAGACAAAACTGAGTGGTGTGTGCCCGAGCAAAACGGTCTGCAATAATGATAGGGTGTTGTGGGTGGTTGTTTTGTGAATGTTTTAAACACATCGCTATGTGGTCATTTCTAGGGTGGTAGTTAGGTGGCAGTTTTTTTGGGTGGTTTTGAAAGATTGAGATATATTTTATATATATATATATATATATATATATATATATATATATATATATATATATATATATATATGACCCTATGAAAGAGTCAGTTCTAAGCTGCTCTTCTTTAGCACCCCCTACCTTCTCAAGCAGGTAGTTGTTGATATGGCCACCAATGGGGTCTCCCTTAAAATCAAAGTTGATATCCATGTACTTGCCGAACCGGCTGGAGTTATCATTACGGTTGGTCTTGGCATTCCCAAAAGCCTCCAGGACACAGTTGGACTTCAGCAGCATGTTTTTCACCCTGTATAAACACACACTCTTTTCATTTCTACAACATTTATAAGCCACTTATGTATCATTTCACCACTACAGCTAAATGAGCGTCAGTATTAATATGAGGCTGATGGATCTGATTGCTCCTGACATTTGGTATTAGAATAAATACACTAATCTGTCTGTTTGAAGCCTTTACGAGCCAGTATGCATGGTTATATCTGGCTATTTTAGTGTATATAGTATCACCATGTGGTATCCCAGCATGGTGGTTAAGAGTGCTTCAGAGGATGATTTATGGGGCCTGCTGCATCGGTCAGACCACAGAATGCTCAGCATTGGTTCTCCTGCCGTACAGACATGCATGACCTACACTGCACATTGGAGGAAAGTGCCCTGCTTAGTGCCTGACAGGCTGAAGAGGTCCTAACTCTACTGTTGCAAGCCTTTCAGGCATTATGCGGGACATTTTCCTCCATTTTGTGACCCAAATAGCTACAACATCCTGTAAAATTCCACTTTGCTTTTGCATTGGGCCTATAGCAGTGTCGCCTAGACTTCTTTCTCTTTAGGCATCCCAAAAGCACCATTAAAGTTAATTATTTTTAATTATCTTTTTACCGCCCTAATAATTTATTTATTTTAAAGTCATAATTTCAGTTTTATCGGTTTAGCAAAGCAAAATCGAAATTTTATTACCCTCTAAAATCTGCTAAGTATCCCCTCAAGTATACTATATGTTACCCTTGTTGGAAATTACTATACACTTTTTTTGGCATAACTTTAGATGTACTTCCTGGAAAATATTTTCCGCTGATCAATGCCCAGTTTTGAAAGAGCTTTAACCTTTAGCAAGCAGAGAAAATAAACCATATCTACAGGGTACAATAACAGTGATATGAAATGTAGCACAAAGCATTATACATCTAAAAGTGTATAACAGTTACAAAGCCTGATTTTATTGTTAAGATAGTTAAGATACAAGAATGAAGGTCTATGCAGAATGTTGCAGTAGAGATATATAAAGATCTTTATGATTAAATAAACATTACAAGCCTGAAATACTGAGCGCTACATTTCTCAATCTACATAGATAAAACAAAGATAAAGAATGAAGCACAGTAGATTTTCCTATCATTTATTCACCAAGCTTGACTTAGATCCATCATATTTCAATTAGTGTGACCCAGCACTATTTTAATCTCTGCCCTACATTTCACTTCTATCACCATTGCTCCCTGTGAGGCTAATTCCAATGTATTATTCATTCACTCACTATGAGAAACTTTGAAAATTATGCTTTCTCTTAGTCGTACCTAAGCAAAGATTCGTATGATTATGAATGATATCCACATAAACAACATCAAATACTTGTGAAATGCTCAGCGGTTGTTGATTATAACATTAAGGAGGCATGCTATGCAGCATGGTCTTAATATGACTCATCACTGCAGCAGCGTGGAGAGAGAAACAAAAAGGCTTTTGTTGTACGTACCTCTCCACCTCTGCTCTTTGGCTGGGATTGGTGATAGCAGCAATATATTGCATAATGTATTTACTAGCCTCTGTTTTTCCAGCTCCGCTCTCCCCTGCAAAATAAACAAACAATGACTAATGCTTTATAGATATAATTATATAATTGGATAAAATAAAGTAAATACCATTAAATTCTATGAAATACAATCTGAGACCGTTGGTGAAAATGTGTCTATTTTGCAAGCAAATTTGTAAGAACATACATAAATAGCATACCAATTCGAATGAAAAATGAATTGAAAATTTTACATTTGTAGTATTTTTATTTTTGAACTTCACTGTACACTCCTGTTGAAAAGGTTGGAGTGAGTATTTTAAGAAATTAATACTCATTGCATTAAATGCATTAGGATGCATTAAATTGATCAATCAAAATTTTGGCAACAGATTACAAGCAATATTATTAATTAAATTTAACAAATAGAATTGAGTTAGAATTAATCAAATTAATTCCTTAAATGTCAACCATTTAAAATGAGTAAAATTTAAGTAAAATTTAAACAAAATATCTAAATAACAGACAGACATCAAAGATTAATTAAGAACTCTTTATTTTTTTGCCAACATTGAAGACACCTGATGATAACAAGCAGAATCACTGAAGGAAAGAGAAACACAAGAATTAACAGAGGTTTAGATGTTGATGTTGATTGTATTGAAAATCATTATGGTGATCAGTGTTTCATTTAGTTGGGCATTTTGACTCTTTGCTTTTTATGTCACATTGTGTTTTTTGTAATGGTGTTTGCTAATTTTACACATTTTAAATGGTTGACTTTTAAGGAATTAAATTCGATTAATTCTAACTCAATTCTTATATGTTGAATTTAATTAATAATATTGCTTGCAATCTGTTGCCACAATTTTAGCTAGAGCTAGAGCATATTACTTTTTACAGTGTAGATTACATTTATTAAAATCACATTTTTCTTAAAATATAAACAAGTTAGTTTAATAGTAATAATATTCACAATATTACTGTTTTTAATTATCATAAGTATCAAATACACATTTTTGCATTTCCCTAGAACAGAGAGGAAGTCTAGGAGGAAAAATTAAGGCTACAAACAAAAAAGATCCAAATATCACTCTTCTGAGTTGTTTGGTAAGGCCCTTAACCTATTTTTCGTTTAAGACAGTATTACGCTAAACCACAAAAAAAGTGCTCATGGAATTTATTTGTTAAATTAAGACAAAATTATGCTCTAAATAAACAGCAAGTTCCTCTATTTGCCACAAGATGGCACCACACATACCAAATATTTTTGAAGTGTAGTCACCACCTGTGGTCACTCTCTGGATAATAATCCATGTTTTCTTATAGAGGCAATATCTGAGTGGTCACCAGATTATTCCCCTTGAGCTATGTGCCCCACCTCAGCATAGTTCCACAGTGACCCAGACAGAAAACAGATACCATCTCAAAGAGACATTATTGTAGAAATTGTTAAACAACCATATTGTCGTTAATCTTTTTCAAACAATGGGCATGTCTTGAGAAAACAATTTGCTCATGCACTGAACTCTATTGTGAGCTTCTTCTCAAGCAGTCCACTGTGACTGGGAAACCACACACCACGTCACTGGCAAGCAATTCTCATCAGACCACAGATCTAATCACATCATTCCCAGTCATGCTGAGGCCTCACAAGAAGACCCCGGAAAGCCTGTATTCCAGTAAGGCCTGTTATTTAATCAGATAGAAGGAAGACAATAGGCTGCTTTTAGTATTATTTGAAGATTAAAGGGATAGTTCACCCGAAAATGAAAATGATCCCATGATTTACTCCCCCTCAAGCCATCTTAGGTGTATCTTCTTTCAGACGAACACAACTGGAGATATATCTAAAAACATCCTGGCTCTTCCAAGCTTTATAATGGTAGTGAATGGGGGGCGTTCATCAATACGTCATGCGTTGGGTCAGGGGTCACTCTTTCGCTGCAAATCGATGCATACGGCCATCTGCCGGAAGCTAGTTATTATAGTTAATAATAAAGTTTTAAATATGGATATTTCTCTTACAAAAACCAATCGCTTCACTTCAGAAGGCCTTAACTAACCCCCTGGAGCTGTATGGATTATTTTTAATTTTCATTTTTGGGTGAACTATCCCTTTAAGTAATGCCTTTTTTTCCTTAAATCATAAGATTACTGCTCCTCAGAATTACCCATAAGCTTGATTGTGAGTCACAACACAGACATAGTCTACCTGAGATAACAATGCAAGTGTCTTTGTTCCTCCTCTTCATGGCTTTGTACGCAGCATCTGCAATGGCGAAAAGATGTGGCGGTCGCTCGTACAACTCTCTGCCTTTGTACTGCTCGATGATGTCCCGCCCATAAATGTTCATGGCACGGTAAGGGTTAACCGACACCACCACTTCTCCAATGTAGGTGTAGATACGACCCTTTTCAAACCTGCAGCAGAAAGACGAGCACATTATTGATTTGCTGTTTTCACATTCATGCATATGGACTATTTGTTTAACCATGATAAAAGATCTGTTTGGTTTGTGGTCAGTGTGGCTTGTATAATCATATGTCAGTGCCTTATGTAAATAAAGGGCAGCTTAATGAATTATCTCGGTCAGGAATCAAAAGCAAATAAAAAGCACAGGATAGTCAATGTTTCATGAGCTGCATAATCTGTTTGCACAATAATAAATCCTGAATTTTGTATTTTCAGGCTGGTTAGTGCTGGACCAGCACCAGCCAAATTGACTAGTCATTCAGACAGCCCAACGACTATTATATCTCCACATCCACCCTAAACTCCTTGGTCGCATGAAGCCAACAGTTGACGTTTACCCTGCTTTGAAAAAGCAGGCTGTTTTGAGCTCCATCCTCAGGGGAACCTGACTTCCTTGTTCTTCCGAGCAGACCTGGGTCAAGCCTAGTAGAATAAAGCATCCTTTCTTCTCAACCTGTGGGTTTGCCAAGCCTCCCTCATCTCCATCCTGCCCCAGTCAGTGTGCTTAAAAGTTTGAGGCATGACCTCATAATCTCATACTGAACTAAAAAAGCCATATTATGCCCATTTACAAAGTCTTTTTTGTTTTGGGTCTACTAGAATCAAATAACATTATATTTCACATATTTTACATTGTTGCAGCACCTCTCTTCCCAGTCTGGCAGTAACGCTCAGTTACTGTCTCTATGAAGCCTCTCCTTTTGAAAGCGTAATGTGCTCTGATTGGTCAGCTAGACTTGTGTGTTGTGATTGGTTAACTGCTTTGAGCGTGCTTTGGAAATGTCATGCCCCTTTATCATAACCGTTGAGTTTCAACACATTACTAATGTACTCAACCAGGCCTCGTCCCCTTTTTTTTTTGTGTATGCCATGGGCGGGATTTATTTAAAGGTGCAGTAGGAGATCTGGGAAATGCTAACGTTAACCTGCTAGCATTGACAGCATACGATTCCACTCTCCCTGCAAATCGCCGTCCAAAGCCACGCCTCCTCCAAAACACACACACACACACACACAGCTGCTCTCGGTAAAGCATCACAAGAGACGGTGTTAAACTACCTCATGTCTCAAAGCACATGACATTACAATAATAATGAACATAAATAACTTGTACGTGACTGCTGCAGATTAATTTCGGTGTTGATACTGTTGACATGGAAATGCATAATTCCAAGTCTGACTGAACAGGTCCGGTTAGAACGTCACGGGTTGCCATCTCTTAATTACGGCAGTTATGGCACGACCGCAGCATAAGCTCGTTGTTTTGATTCGGTAGGAACTGTAAAAGGTGGCTGTTGTTTGTTTGCGGTGCCCCGTCACGGTCTGTCTGTAACATGTAGTGCATAGCATGAAACGCGCTGATGACATAAGGAAATGTAAAAACATACACTGACAGGCAGATAGAACATCGTATTACTTCATTCGGACCAAATATAAAGCTTGGATGGATATTTTATGGTCCTACACCTTCTACAGACGATATGCATTTATAAAAATACAGAACATTTAACATAGTGATAGCTATCAGGATATAAGGAGAATTTCAACCAGTGTAAGAAAAAATGTTTCTGTAGAAAATCACCTATTGCACCTTTAAACTAGGAATTTTGAGAGATGTATATTTCCAGAAGAAAACTCAAGACTACAATCAAGTTCAGAAACAGTGTTTACTAATATAGAGAATAACTCCCTTTGGAGTGGACTTTTTTGCTTTGTAAACTTGCAGAATTTCTCATGCTCAAACAGCAACATTACACACTAAAGAATGTTGAAAATGTAAAAAAGCATAATACATCCTCTTTACATCCCCTTCTGACTCAATTAATTAAATTTTAACATCCAGGTATAAGTTGAACAGTTAGACTCAGTAGTATTAAGAACTGCTTCAGTCCTCAGGGAGTACCTTACTTACACCCCGCAGAGCAGAAATGTACCATACAACAACATTCACACAAACAAGTCACAGAAACAGGCCTCAATTCCCTCAGGCCTTCTCACAAATGCATCAGGGATTCATAGAATGAGCAGCGATTATTTAAACAAGAATAAATCACCATGGACACATCATGAAGCATATTTAAAACAAATTCAGTCAGATCCAAGTGTGCAAATGGTGTATGTATTTTAAAACTCACCCAAATTAATTCACCCAAAAGACTAAAATTGTCAACATGATGTCACCCTTTCGTTGCTACATTTATGTTACAAAAGACTTCTATTTTGAATATATGAACTCTCTATTAATCAGAGAATCATGATAAAATATGTATCACAGTTTCCACAAAATCATTAAGCAGCTTGACTATTTTCAACATTGATAATAATAAGAAATGTTTCAGGCATGGCAGTGATGGCAGTGATGCTTGTGCCTTTGGTGGCAGCAGCCTGTCAGACCAGCCCTAGAGCAGTATGCATGAAAAGGCTCTTTTGTGCCAGCCTGCGGGGTAGGATACTGCGGTGTACCCGCTCCATTGTTCTTCTGTCAATGTGAGGTCTGTGTGTAAGGAGCAGAGGCCAGGCCTCCACACCCCAACACAGCAGGCTGACTCTACTCACCCACATCAGCCCCTAAGGGACAACAAAGTCAACTAATGACAATGCCAGAGGGGTCATTTTGAACTATATGATCATATTTGAACTATCCATTTTCCTAATAAAGAGATTGTAGTGTTCAATTCAGAACTTAAAGATGCAATATCTTACATTTTTTAATTTATCGTTTACATCTAAGGCCCAATTAAAATGTTAGTCTTTTTTTTTTGTACCAAAATAGTCAATTTAGTTTTTCATAAGTTTACATCCTGATATTTAATCTTGAATTTTTAGAGTACAATGAACTCTTTTATCTGAAAAGTTCAAGTAAATTTATTCTACATTACATGATTATTCCTCATAATTCAGAAGTATGTGGCATTGATGGCAAAAAAAATCTATTAAAAAAAAAATGTGTTATAAAAAATTATTTAATCTCTCGTATTGAAGAAACTAACAGCTGTAAATAAAGAAATTGGAAATGAATAATGCTTTTCTACAGTGTGAGCAAAGTCATAATAACCCACATTTTTTCACTTTACATTACTGATCAAAAGATTTGGATTGGTGAAGATTTAATGTTTTTAAAAGAAGTCTCTTATGCTCACATGGCTGCATTTATTTAATCAAAAATATATTACAATTTAAAACAACTTTCCCATTTTAATATATTTAGTAGTTTATTCCTATGATGGCAAAGCTGAATTTTCAGCAGCCATTACTCCAGTCTTCAGTGTTTTTGTTTTGGTGTCCCGGATCACAACAGTGGATTATATGTTTGTATGGAGCATTTGACTGCAGATCATTTTGAAAACGAGGCACATTGTTATCTAGAGTTTGCAAAGAAACTTTTGTTGAAAGATGAAGCAGCTAACTGTATTGGATCTGAGAGCTCCATCGCAAACCTTAAGAAAACAATATCATAATTCTTTGTCTGTAAATTAAATTGTTTCCGCATGTATATTTGTTTTTGCAAAATTATTATTAAAATTATAAGTGAACCTCAATGAACATATTAAAATAAAAATATACATGTCATGACCCCTTTTAATGCATCCTTGCTAAATAAAATTATTCATTAATGACCCAAAACGTTTAAATGGTAGTGTACATTGTATTTGCAAACTCAGTGGCTCATGAAACTCTGCGAAACTCTAGGAAAGGACAACCAACACCATGATTTTCTCTCCATTGATTCCACCCTCTTGACACCCTGTCATTAAGCCCTCTGTCAAAGTCATAGTCCAGACATATTGTCGAGATCGCTTTCATTAATGTCACAGCACACAGCACAAGCCACTGAATCCCCCATCTGTCCTCTTATCACAACTCGGCCAGTCGCAAATCCACTACGATTCTGAGAACCTGTCTGTAAATCTTGCTAATTCCATTGCGTTTCATTTTCATCTAGAGACATGACTAACCCTTTAGATTTGCCCTGCTCATAGAGGACAACTGCCCTCAGAAATCAATTGTGATTGAAACACCAGCATGCCATGAGGTGTGTGCGGGAAAGCACAGAACCATCATCTCCCATCTGCTTCTACAATCAGATTATCATCAACACCTGATAAGCAGGCCTATACAGAATCTACTCTTGCTTAAATCAAGATGAAGCTTCATAGATTTACCCAGCTCTACTTTAACTCATTTTACCATATTTACCCCCTTGAAAGTGCAAAAAAGTAATCAAAGTCATTGAGTCAGTGTTCCTGAAAATTCAGTGTGTTTCTCATCAGGCAGGTCAACATACAGAGATCAATATAAAGTTTTTGGACAGAGGAGGGCTTTAAGGTGGGGTCCAGGATTTAGAAGTTTTCCTGGGAGTAAGCAGGGAGATCTGGGAAGGGCAGTCGTGGCTGAAGCTCTGTCATCCTTTCTCCTCCAATTCCCAGAAGGCCTAGGGAGGGGTTGTTGTTGCATGGAGATTAAGGATGTGTGTCAGACAGCAACAGGCCACATCCTCTAACAGCTGGATCTACTCCACAGGTTGAAGCATCAGCATTATTGCCCAGTAATTTATTTTTCTGAACAAAAACAATGCGTAACTACTAGTATTTTTGTTGTTCAGAGGAAAATATTAGTTTTATTAAAAGGATAATTCACCACAAAACTGAAAATTCTGTCATCATTTACTTTATGTTGATCAAAACTATGACTTACTGTGGAACATACATATTCTGAAAAAGTTTCTGTATTCTGAGAAAAAAAAAATAGTTTTGGGCAACTATCCCTTTAATTGCTCTATACCTTTTCAATTACTTAAAAAAAGAGAAAGGAATAGAACTTTTTCAGTAAGCTAAAAGGTTTTAAAGTCAGAGCTACACCCTTCACTAACCTTTAAAACACTTGGGTCATCCGAAGTCCCAGACAATAAGGGCTTGACACCAATTTTAGAAAGGGATCACTTGCCAGGCTGAGGATAACTACTGGTTTCAGGCTTGTTTGGGTGGGTCTCTTGCGGTTATTTGCTTGTGGTTGACCGGGGTGGGGTGCAGCCTGTAAATTCCCTCACACCAGTTGCAAGTAAAAGTAAAAAGTGAGAGGAGTGAAAATTAACTGAACTGGACAGCAGTACAGCATAAATAAAAGAAGAATGGAGAATTAGAGACAAAGAGAGAGATGAAAAGATGATGTGCACACAGAGAAGAGGGAACACAGGAATATAAACGTATAAAAGCATGCAGACTAAAGTGTTGAACTTATAAGATGGTCCAACCCCTAGATAGCGCATCAAAGCCTGTGTATTCACAACCCCAGCAATGAAAGGATAATCTGTTCCTGATCCATGTTTATCCCCCGCACACAATTTTACCACCAAGCAATCAGTGTTACTCAGTCCACAGCTTAACGTAGAGCAAGCAGGGTATGACCTGATAGCGAATTGTCCTCTGGACTGTCTATCATGCAACCCCAGAGAGGTTCAGCCCAGAAGACTTTAGAGATCTCAGTTTTGTCTCAGATGTTTATCCTAAAATTCCTTAGGATAAATAAAAGAAGCGATTGTCATAAAAGTTATAAAATGAAAGCACAATAATTTGGGGAGAATGTGATGAGAAATGTTGGATATCATATTAAAACCTCTCAGATTTGATTGGAGACTTTAGTATTTTGGCAAATGGCTCTGAGCACAGTTGGAGACATTTTTCACATCTTATTTGAAACTCTAGAGGAAACACATGTAAGATTACTGGGGTCATTTTCTCAGCACTTATGCAAAAGTCTACATTTGACCTCCACTGAATCTCACGGTCTAGAGAAATAACTGAGATATTAAAGAGATGTCATTTGTGATTTTTCTTTCCTATTGGCCAACATAGGGATGCTGACATGATAAGCTACTAATACTTATTTTCATGTTATGGCATAGATGACCAATAAGTAGGGCTGTGACGAGACAGTTAGCTCACGAGACGAGACGAGACATGAGATTGACGAAATACAAGTCTACAAAAATAGTCTGCAGGTGCATCTGAAATGTTTTAACTAATCATTTTGTAATGAATGTCATTTCAGTTCTACTTTCTGTTCTGAGTATTAATTATTATATGCAGTAAAAGACAACAATACTCAAGCACTATAAAAGGTTTTGCCACAAACTCAACTGACTGGCTTCTCTCCTGTATGATTTCATATGAGTCTCTTCAGACCTTAGAAGCTAGAACTGTACATGATTTATGAGCTTCTACAACTTTTGACCTCCTAACTGAACTCCTTTCCAGAAATTGATCATAGAAATATAAACAGTATAAATAAATTGAACAGTTTTCTCTTAGTCTTAATAAGTGCAAACAATAAGTGCAACCATAATCAAAGTACAGTACTCTCTCAATATTCAAAGTGCAAATAGAGACCAAATTTTTCTTCAAGCATGATGCAGAGCTAAGAGATGGTTACAACTACACAGCCCAGCCTAAGATAGCAGTCATATTGGGAGATATTTGCGTGCATCAGGGAGCCGCTTTCAAAATGCGGGGTATTTAAATCACGTTCGAATGCGTGCTCGCGTTTTACTTTCGCTTTCGATTTCACAATGGCGCGTACTCTGTGAATAGGGAGCAGCTATGCTGAGTGCGCATTCTACAAGATAAGCCATTTGACAGACGCTTAGGCTCTGTTGTGCAACGTATCCTCCGCCATGGTCTTGTCAGTCATCGTCACTTACTCTCGTCACGTGATCAGTGAACTCTGATTCCTGCTGGAATCCGTATGACTCTGCAGCTTGTGTTGGATTAGCTGGATGGGATTGAAGCGACCGTTATCCAACTGAATTAAATGGGGGGGTTTTTTTCTATAAAAAGCAAAACGACAGTGGAGGCATATTATAAATGTAGCAGTGGCATATTCTATCCTTCTATTATTCTATTCTATTCTATTCTATTCTATCCTTTGTCAAAATAAACTAATAAATAAACACTTAAAAGTAAGATCAATCATTTCTACAAATACTATAAGTGAACTTAGGCATCACATTATTGAAATGCACAGTATAAATAATGGATATTCATTTTGAGACTTGCATTTAACAGTTATGTGTTGTGTTTTTAAAAGCAAACTTTAAGTGAACATAAGATGACATCAAATATAATATAAATGTTAAATGGAAATGAGCATGCACTATTAAACATCCAATATATCGCTTATATAAGAGACAGCTGCTGTTCTCTTGTCCCTTGAATTTAATCTTTGAAGCAGCATGCGACCCCCACCACAACAACTCTTCTCACACTTTCTAAATGAGTTTCTGTGCAACTTTACATTTGTTTGCTGTTAAACACCAGCTGCTTCTGTACTGCCGACAATCCTTTAAAGCTTAACACACACATCCTTCAACAGCAAAAAATTATTTTTCTGGAAAGCTCTTCATGCCCACTGTACTCACTTTGACTCACTCTTTTCAAGCTAACCTCCTTTACAAACATACTACTGTGAACAAAGCCTGAAAGGAGAAAATGTGTGTCCCACTTGTTAAAGCTTCAAGCCATGTCTGAAACGTGCAGCTTTCACGCTAACTTTCATTAGCTTTGCACTGACTATTCAGGAAATGAGAGCCAGGTGTAAATCTCAGAGCTCGCCAGTAAGCTGAGGTTTTTGTTATTTTGGCCCACTCCCTTCATTGTCTCCATGAGATCACAGGCACTTTTTGTTCTCCCATCAGGATGACGAAAAGAAAAAGGAGGCATGTTTTGACGATTGTGTTTCAGAGGTCAACGGTAAAGTGACTAGACAAGGCCCTAAGCCAATCTCTAACTCATCTGAGCTTTTAGCACATGGTTCTGATCCCAATATGATGTCACTGAGCAGTAGCAGAGGACATGACGGCCAACTCAAGAAGAAAAAAAGCAGACAAAAAGACAAGACCAGCCAAACAGAGTCAGACGTTACTCAGCAAGCTATTTCAAGAAGTGATCTCCATCAGGGTAAAAAGAGGGCAGGGATGGAAAGTACAAAAACAGACGAGAAAGAGAAAGAAGTACAGTTAATGAGGTAATTGGCTTAAAAATAAAGGAAATGGAGAAGCAGAGTGGAACATAGTGTGAATGTTACACCTGGCTGTATAACACGGCTGCACCGACACAGCAGGACACAGATCTGCCTGAAAATTAGGGCTGTGTATTGCCAAGAATCTGGCGATACAATACGTATCACGATACGATATATTGTGATATATTGCAATATTGTAAGAAAGGCGATATATTGCGATATTTCTTGTTATTTTTAGAAAGATCTAATTTTAGAAGAAACAGTCATAAAGAACACAACCATATGCATAAAACCTGACAAGCAACTTTATTTTATTTAATCAATACAGTATCATTTGCATTTATATCAATAATCACTATTTTGTGCAATCTAAATAAAGGGAAAATAGTAAAGTGACTGCAGGATTCTTTATGTGTATATGTTTTAAAGGTTAACAGTATAGCAGTTTTTAATTTCTAAACTATTTAACAACAGAAAGTGCACAGTCCATTCTATGACTGAATGACTGATTGTTTTATATTGAATACTGTAAAGCTGTTTGCTTTAAAGCAGTCCATTGTATAAAGTGCTATTTAAAGTACTGAACTGCAGAGCTGGTGCAACCATATCCACATCGCTATGATCAGATGCTTTCTTTCTGCTGCCACCACTGTCAATTTTGTTGTGTGTTTATTTTGTTACTGAGAGGAAAACGTGCAGTACATATCAAATATTCTATCAAAACATGGCCTATTTTGCAAACAAAATTACTCTTGTCGATTTCCTTAGAGGCTTCTTTATAGCTAAAGCCAAAATGAGTCCGCACTTCAGCTCTGTATGCCGCGGGAGCGGAATAATTCTATCGTCTTGTGAGCTGGGTTTGCTAATGCTAACACTAGCGATGCACACACCTTCACCTTGCGCTTCTCTGGCTCCGCATCAGTTTACGTTCTGAGATAACAAACACTGCCATCTAGCGGTTGGGTTTTATACAGTCTGTGGCTTAAATCGAACACAAAGCCACGAATCTTGGATGTAAATATATAAATATCGATACAGTGTTTTTGAGAATCGATACAGTATCGCCAAACATAATATCGCGATATTCACGTGTATCGATATTTTCTTACACCCCTACTGAAAATATGTGACTAAATTGTGTGATTGTCTGCATCAACGACATACAAAAATGAAATGAAGCAATGAAATACATGGCACATCATTGTGTCCAATCTAAATGTTGTTAACATTATATATAATCTCATTAATGTGTCTATGTAATGAAATCAAACCACATCATCGGTTAGAGAGAGGAAATGAGCTTCCAGCAGGGGCGAATACACAATTTGGGAGTCACTCAAGTGCACAAGGAAAAACAGAATAATGAAATTTGGGGCTATGGATATAGCCTGTTGTAAACATGAGAGAAAAAGGGGTTATGAAGAGGGTGAGGGGTCAATTCGAGATGGTAGGCTATAAACCCTAAAGACAGTAAAAGTGAGAGAGAGCTCCTCTAACATGCCTAGTGATCTCAGTGACCGCCAGCCAAGGCACACAGTCCACAAATGAGACGTCTGTGGAGCTTGAAGCTTATTCTGGGGGAAAAAAGGCCAAAAAAGCAACAGCCTTGTTTATATAAGGCCGGTGATATGTTTCAGATTACAGGGGGTTGTATGGAAATTCTTGAGGGCAGACAGGCCCTTTTCTTCGCTGGAGAGTGAGAGAAAATCAGGCTGTTTTTTGAAGCAAACTTCGAAGCAGCCTTTTGAGGGACATATTCACCTTTAGAGATTCGTCTTGCTTCTTAATGTGGAACGTGCAAAGCCTTTGACCACGCAGCAGTGCAGTTTTATGTGAAGAAAGAATTTAAAACTAGCATTGCTGGTCAACTGCATACACTAAATTAATAACTTTTTTTTTTTTTTTTACAACAGAATGAATCAATACTGATCTTACTTAAGCTGGACTTTGACACTATTTTCTTCTAGGGCTTTTGTACAGCCAACATTATCACCTTCTATCACTGTAAAGCTGCTTTGAAACAACCTGCATTGTAAAAAGTGCTATATTAATAAAGGTGACCTGACTATCATGTTTAGGATGCATGTGTCCTGGCCAGGCTACTTAACTAGCTTAACCAGCAAGATCTGATTCAGCAGGAAAATAAAGGGAAATGGATATGATCTGGAAAGTTGTTCTAAACAAAAACGGGAAACAATCCTCCAAAACAACAGGGACAGAGCTGAAACCTGTAGTAAATTACAAAAAAATAAAACAAAAATAAAAAAGTAACAAAATAAAATAAAAAATCATACAGTTTTAGAAAAATAGTACAAATGATGAAATTATTGAAATAAAAATGAATTTTTTATTATATTAATTTTTGGTGATTCAACATATTGTTTCAACACAATCCTGACAAACATATATTTTAATTTTTCCCTATTCAAGGTACTCGCATGCCTATTGCCAAGATGATCAGACCGGACTTGGGCTTAAAAGGGATTTTTGAAAGCGAACAGGTAAATCCTATCTCTAGTTGAGCAAGGAATACTATCTGTGATTATTTTATTTAAAAAATAAATAAATAAAAAAAAGACAGAAACTATGGAAGATTCGACCACACAAGGATCCAAAGCAGGCAGCAAACAAGCATGGAACTCAAAGCAGGACAAGATGTACCATGTCTTTGGTCAAAGGCTATTATAACATCACAGGTCAAATCCTTTGGGCTTGTAACATTTATATGGAAAGTATTTTTCCAGTGGAATTCTTTCTTCATCTCTCACACTGAGGACCTTTAAAAAAACAGTGCTGGTAAAAGTACCTAAATATACACACAATGCACTGACCATATAAAGATTTGTAACTGTATCATTCTTTTTTATAGGCCAAACCGTACAGTATCTCTGTTGCTGCATCTATCCTTACAGGATAGAGAAATATAGCCTTTGACTTTGTTTCTGGCTCTGCGCAGTGCACCTGAGCTCCGAGGACTTTGATCCCTCTGTTTGCAGTGCAGGATGGGAATCGGGTTGCCATGTGTCACAGCTGGACTCCACGTGGCCCTGCTGTTAAGGCAACAAGTGAGCTTTTACACCATTGATATGGGAGAGGCTTAAGTTAGACTTATTCAGCCAACAGCTTCACAGAACTGAAATCCTTAAGATTTAATATAACTATGACAGGAAGATCAAATTCAGGCACCACTATTATAAATGGTGTCTTTGTGATCTGCCCCATAAGGAATTTAATTCAAAGACGCATAGAGGCCTGAATTCATTTTCATGCCTGAGTTTATATTTGTCTTCAGTTTGTTTTTGTCCAGTGGCACCATAATGTAAATATGTAACAGAAACAAGCATCTGGGCTCAGCTTTCATCATTTCCTGTAGCCCTCTTTAAACCTAACCTTAGACCCCTACTTACGCTTATCATCCGGCTGATTTTTCTCAACAAAGACCCTGATAAAAAAACTGAGGAAATGGCACATATTTACAGCCTTCTGCTTTAAAAGTTTCCCTCATTCCACTCTATGACCACACAACACAGCACATCAATTTTTAAGCAATCATCCGCACTGGATGTGTAATTATTCTTAGGAAAAGGAAAAAAATAGACCCCTTTAACTATAAACCTGAAAAACAGCTGACTAGCAAGATATATTACAACAGTGGTTCTGTTTTTTTTGGGATGCAGACTTTACATTTCACAAAGTGACAAAAAAGTTAACAATAACGTCTTTAAAATTAAATATGAAAGTAATATCGCAATGAACTGCACAACAATATGCAAAATTATTAACATGTTGGTTTAGCAAGATGAAGAACATGAAGAAACACTAGGCTAAATTACTTTTTTTTTATCTTGTTCTTTTGAACTTTCTATTTATTAAAAAATCTTGAAAATTTATCACAGTTTTGACAAAAATCAGCATATCACAATGATTTCTGAAGGATCATATTATTTGGCACTAAGAATTGAGTAATGGCTGCTGAAAATTCAGCTTTACCATCAAAGGAATAAATTACATCACAAATTGAGTTAAAATAGAAAATAGTTATTTTAAATTGTAATAATATCCCACAATATAACTGTTTTTACTGTATTTTGATCAAATAAATGCAACCTCGGTGACCATAAAGTCTTCTTTCAAAGACATTAAAAAAATCTCACTCAAGCCAAACTTTTAAATGGTATCAATGCAAAATGTGTGAAGAATACTCGCTTTTAAATATATAACTCTTCTGAAATCTGAAATATGCATGATTATGTGGTTTGCCACATTGTATTATTTGCATTTAGCCAGGCTGCCAACTCTCACGCATTCAGCATGAAACTCACGCTTTTATTCCACACACCCATTTTCTCACATGATGAAAAAGCATCACAGAGCAAAGAGGATGCAGTCGTCGCGTTGACAGCCAAGACAGAGCAAGTTACCTTTGATATGAAACGAAGTCTCAGCCTTCAAATTTTGTAAGATTTATTTATGAAATTCAGATGACAGATTGCTGTATAGCTTCAGAAGCGGCACTTGAACCAATCATCTCTTCCTCTTTACCACTAGTTACAGCACAAAATAAACATGAATGAACATCCATCCAAGGGTATTTCAAAAGAACCAGTACAATTTAAACTGAAACAACTGAAATTAACGTCTCATGTAGTCGCTCAGTCAGTTCCAACCATGGAAAGACGGCAATAAAACAGCCTGTAAACAATGTCACATAACGTTACATTTACCCCAGAAAAGCCATTCAGTGTCCAAACAGCTAGTAGGCTACTCTAGAGAGGAGCATTTTGAAAATTACATATTCATTATATTTTTACTCTTATATCATGAAAAAGTTATTATTATTAAAACAGCCCTATATGCAATCAGATGTTCATTTTAACCTTCAATAATAATCAAACAGCTGACAAGGTTTCTTGTATAGTTTACAAGATTGGTTAAAGGATTAGTTCACTTCAGAATTCAAATTTCCTGATAATTTACTTACCCCCATGTCATCCATGATGTTTATGTCTTTCTTTCTTCAGTCGAAAAGCAATTAAGGTTTTTGAAGAAAACATTCCAGGATTTTTCTCCACATAGTGGACTACAACTGCTACCAATGGGTTGAAGGCCCAAATTGCAGTTTTCTAGCTAATTCATCATTTTCTAAAAAATAATATAAATGTATATACTTTTTAGCCACAAATGCTCATCTTGCACTAGCTCTGCGATGCGCCACTCTTATGTAATCATGTTGGAAAGGTCCTATGTGACATAGGCAGAAGTACCGAGCAAGTGTTTACAAAGTGAATGTGCAAAGACAAAGTCAAACGCCTTTACAAAAAAAAAAAAAAAAAAAAAGGTAAAACAATGATATAAGATGATTTTGAAGTTGGAGGAGAAAATGAGATTTTTGAGTTTTTCGCCCTACCGCGGTACTTCCACTCACGTTACACGTAACCTTTTCAACGTGATTACGTAATGCGTGGTGCATCGCAGATCTAGTGCCAGACGAGCATTTGTGGTTAAAAAGTATATACTTTTTTTTTTTTTTTAGAAAATGACCGATTGTTTCGCTAGACAAGACCCTTATTCCTTGTCTGGGATCATGTAGAGCCCTTTGAAGCTGAATTGAAACTGCAATTTGGACCTTCAACCCGTTGGTAGCTGTTGAAGTCCAATATATCGAGAAAAATCCTGGAATGCTTTTCTCAAAAACCTTAATTTCTTTTTGACTGAAGAAAGAAAGACATAAACATCTTGGATGACATGGGGGTAAGTAAATTATCAGGAAATTTTAAGTCTGAAGTGAACTAATCCTTTAAGAAATATATATATATTCATATCTAAATGAATCGATATTGAATTGAACTGAATCTAAATCGAATCGCAAGCTTATGACTCAAATCGAATTATAACATCATGTCCAAGCTGAACTGAAGTTGAGAACCACTGCATTAGGATAGTGTTTCTCACTCTTAGAATGCCCGACACAAAGACTTCAAACTCATTATGCTAGTGTCTAGTACTGTGAGGGTCAAAAGTTAAGTCTCAGGAAAATGTCAATAGGAAGAGCAGCAAGGCCTCACAACAAGTTGCCAATACTCTTCCTGAGCCCATTCTTCCAGTCACTTCCAGCCATTAGACCCTTAGTGCAACTACACAAGAGTCAGAGGTTAAACTAAACTCATCATCTAAGTAAAGTGAAAATGTCTATCAAGGAAAGGTTCAACTATATATACATAAAGTATACAGTACCACAAGTTCAAACCATGAAAATTACTAGTTTGTTGATTTTTTTTAGACTTGACTTTCTTCTGAATGACACAAGATGTGACAGAAAGCTGGAAGACGCTGATTAACAACTGTTTCATCTGCAGTATCAGAGCCAGTGTCTGGAAGAATTTGGAGCATGGTCTCGGGCAGCACTTGTAATTGTTTTTGGAAATGTGCAGAAGATTGCCAAAAAATTCCCCAAGATCCTAGCGGCAGACAAAACAACACTGCCATATAAAGTCAAGCCCTGAGCACACATCAAATTAAGCAGTGATTCCAGAGTGCCTACACAAACTCTTGTTCAAAAAAGGGGGCGTTAAGTAAACACAGTCTTGGGCAGAGTTCAAATCACGCTACAATGTACAGTATGTGTCAGCAGTCCTGACACTTGTTTAACTTTGACACCTCACTGTAAGAAGCTTAAATGCTCACACCTAAACAGACTGACAAAATTGCTTTAAATCTGATGGTTAAATTATTCAGTAATAGCACTGAATAGAAAGTCTGCATTTCAAATTTGTTATATAGGAGCATTTTCAGCAGAGCAACCCCAAGCTGACTGTAAACACAGCTGATTTCACTGGATAAAATGTATCTACATTATCCAAAGGAGTTCAGCCAATTCAAATCAAGTTTTGCTTTGACATGATAAATAGTCTTTCTGAATTCAAAGCAAATAGCCTTCAAAAGGCATCACATAAAAAGCTATTTCCAGTTCAACAGCACTCTTCTTTATCACTCCAGAGGGCACAGGATGTGATCTGGCATCACATAGCTGCTGCTGTTCCAGCTGAAGCCCCAGACACAGATGTGGAGACTGAAGAATCAGGAAGCTGGCCTGGTCACACCCTCTGTAAATAACAAACTGCACACGCCATCCCCCAGCCAAGGAGAAAATCAGGCCATGGCTGAGAGAGAGAGAGAGGTGGGAAAAACAGACACCCTGTGCTTTGAGTCACTGGAACCAGTAAGCATCTCCTGCTGCTACTTAATGGCCAAGTTGTTTATCCGCATCTGCATGGTGTTTGAACAATTCATGGATTCATAATATATAGTATATACAATACTGTTCAAAAGTTTTGGGCAAGTGATGTTTTCCTTATTTAGCAAGGATGCATTAAATTGATCAAAAGTGACAGTAAAGATTTCAATTTCAAAATAATTCTGTCCTTTTGAACTTTCTATTCGTCAAAGAATCCTGAAATAATTTGTCATGGTTACCAAAACTATTTATCAGCACAACTATTTTCAACATTGATAATAAAAATATTTCTTGAGCATATCAGCATAATATTGATTTCTGAAGGATCATGTGACACTGAAGACAGGAGTAATGGCTGCTATATTTATATGAAAATATAAAACAGTGATTTTAAATTGTAACGACATTTCACAATATTACTCTTTTCTTCTTTTTTTATCAAATAAATGCAACCTTGGAGACTTCTTTCAAAAACATTTTAAAAATCTTACCAACTCCAAACTTTTAAATAGCAGGTTTAAAAAAGGGACTGAACTTTATAACCAACTTCAATTTCAGAGGTATTAATACATTTGAATTTATTATTATAATTACTTATAGTTTATTATGTGATTTAAAATATCTCCTTAAATTCACTGAAAACATTACATGCAATATCTCCATAACTAACAGGAACAAAATATGTAATTTCATGAAGGCACTAAAACTAAAAGAATTTAAATATCAAAGATCCACATATAGGTCACTAGTTAATTGACATTATCCAATTAATTTTATGGCATTGTTATATTAACCATTAACAAAAAGAGCTGCGTGCTGAAACGACATTCCCCTTCATAGTAGGTCATTTATTGACACTGTGCTGATGAGGAAATGTGATCCACATCAGCAAAAAACATAAACACAATGGTAGGATATCCACTGCAAACTTGTTTGAATAATAAGGCCAAACAGAGTGGATGTTACCATGACTAACAAACCTCAGGCCATCCCATAGCACTCTGGCTCAGCAGGTGCATCCAGTTATTTTAAGCTACAATAGAAACACATCAATGGCATGAATCCCTTTAATGTAGACATGAGATGTGTAATAAATTGTTCCCTTGACCTGAACAACTTTTAAAGCTAGTTTATTCCAAATGCATATGTTGTATCTGTCCATTAATATGATTCACACTTCAAGATGTTTTGCAAGATGATTTGAGTAACTCTTTCATCATGGCTACAGAAGATTAATGACAATGATTCAGATTTGCAGCCTATTATTAGTTACCAGTTCACAAACATATCCAATTTCGTCACTAATTTGCATCACCATGTAATATATATATATATATATATATATATATATATATATATATATATATATATAATTCAGCATTATTGGGATTTTACTTCAAAACCCAAAGCAAAGCTTTTGTCCAAATACAGGTAGGCTACAATTATCATACCTGTCCTGTACTAAAGCACATGGAAACAGGGATCCCGGTAGGTGAATTATCTTACCTGAGTTTAAGGTTGGCCATAAACTCTTCCAAAGACACATTGTCCAGAAGAACAAAGTCCGCCTTTCCGAACTCCAAACTTTCGTGTTCTGCCATTTTAACGCGTTAGGAATATAAAAAAGCAAAAAAAATGTAAAGCTAACTGTTGAATATCCCACGAATACACAAGTCAATTCGACAATAACATACCGGGGCTATAATGCATTTTCCTGAATTTGTTTACATTTGCCTATAGCGCACAATTCGTCGGCTTCTTTTCATGTTGTTAGTAAAGGAAAAAATAAAAACGGATTAGTTGGTTAACTATACGTTGTTTTCGTCTGTTAAAGGTTGAAATAGTTAAAGCCACACACTCTCCCGCCGCCTTAAAACTTAACACAAGTTTTCGAGCTTCCCGGTGTTTGAGTGATAGTCCGCTACATCGAGAGTCGCACCTCTCATCCCTTTTTCCACGAGCTTTACTCGTCTCGCCTAAACACACTGTGGCTTCGGTATCCTGCCAGTCTAACGTAAGCCCCTCCCCTCTCGGGCGCGAGCTAAACCGTACCTCTATACATGAATGACACAGTTACAAAGGTGGATACTTTTGCCGTCAACTATGGCAAGTAGTATTAACATCTGTCCCTTAAATTTTTGTTGTTACTAGCAGCAAACTTATTTTTATTACTTTATCCCAAATTATCAACGCTCAGAATTCATAGGCTACTAGTTAGAAGTGAATAGTTGATCGCTGAAAGACAGATCACCATAGACCTAGAACTACTACAGTAGGCTAAATGGCGAAAATGTTTAAATGTTACCAGCTAAAACGGAAGCTACGTGCCACTATTTGAATATTGACTGCTGTGCTAGATATAAATAGCCTATTGTAACAAATAAGTAGTAGTCATTGGAAAAATAGTACTGGTAGCTTATCTAATACATTTACTAGTGAAATTGGTTAGCATACACTGCACTGGATCGCTTACTAATGAAGAAAATAAAAATATGTGTGTTTAAAACAAAATACGTACCACTTGTTTAAATGAGCCAATGTTAAAATGAATTACCATAGTTAACATTTTAATTATCAGTAATTTGAAGGGGATATTGACATTTGAATAGTGCATAGTTAGAATTCTTTGAAGACTACTATTAGTCACCATCAGTGAGTTTCTGAATATCTCTGGAATGTCCGTCTTTCCTCTGACCATATAAGGCAATGCCTATAAAATCCCATTTGAGTGAACTGTCTAACAGTAGTTCAGCATAAAACTTCAGTTAATTAGAACATATCTGACAATAGAACTAACCAAGACCAAATTTACAGGTGTTCACAATGGTGAGTGACCAATTTTTGGTCTGCAAAAACATTAATAAATCACATTTTCGTCATTTCTTTCATGTTGTAAAACATGATTCTGGCACGTGCTGTCAACGTGTTTGCGGTAACCTCGGGACACAAGAACGTGTTTAAGTTTAATGAGGACTGAAGATGGCTTCAGGTTGCTCTGTGCAGCTACTGTATCTGTGCCCAAGTGACATCCTCCCTGATTAAACACAATGAGTTGACTCTGCTGCCCCCACCTGTGTCTCTACGACACTGGGACAATAATATTACTTTATTTAACCTCTTTACTATTACTAGCTAGTTTAACATAATAGTTATCTACTACAATAACAACAATAATAGTGTAAAAGAAAACAACATTTGTTAATATATATATATATATATATATATATATATATATATATATATATATATATAGATTTGTATGTAAATATAATTGAAATATTATATTACATATAGGCTAGTATTAATATATAAAAACATTATTATTTTCACATTTAATATTATAAAAAATACTTGTTTAGGTTTCATATATATATATATGTTTTTCTTAAGTTTACGCTATTATTATTGTTATTGTATTAGTCAGCTATTGTGGTAAACTATTTTTAAACAATATTATTTACAAAAATATAACATTAGAAATATAGGTAGGTTATATATATATATATATATATTAATAATGACAAAAAGTTTTGGTTTAGTCTTAAATTCAGAAGTTTTATGGCAAATAAATTTTATAGAAAAGAAGCACTTATAAATTGGAAAGCACTGAAAATATATCTCTCAGCAAGACAGATGTATTAAAATAATTAAGCAATGAATAAACAGAACTAAGTCAAACATAGTTGGTACTATTAAATTGGCCTCTAATTACACTATAAATGTTCATAATTCTCTTAGATTTTTCTCACCATAAGTAATGAACCCCCAAAAGCAATGGTGTTGGATGCACCAGTGGCCCAAGATTTGCCGCGATTTTGGGTCACATAAACCGTAGCACCTTTGCGCAGAGTCGTCATGTACGTAGAGAGATTCCCAACTGAGTTGGAGCCCTGAACATTACTATGGGAGACAGCCACCCAGTAATTATTTACAACAAGCCATAGGTCAGTTGTCCCACTCCCCCCAGTCTGTGTGGAGAAGAAGAACTGATAGACGCCTGAAAATGGAGCTCTGAATACCCCGGTGCGAGCGTCGAAAGCCTCGCCTTGATTCACATACACTTTCCTGTACACAATCGTGTTCACTTTTCCTGAGATGCTGGCCGGGTAGGTGGCAAAAAAATGGACGTTTGCTTTCACTACAAATCACAAGGAAAGAAAATGCTTCATTATTTTTATTAAAAGATAGATAATTGTAATTATAATAGCTACATTTCACAGCATTTGTTCATTTAATTATTAATAATGAAGAGAAATGACTCACCTCTCATTTTGTTTTTCTTACACATCCAGGTGATTTTGTCTCTGCTGATGCAAGACTCACTTTTTTTGCACTTTCCACAGACAAGTGTGTTAATGTCTGAAAGGATGGTGTGCAACAGTCAATATATGCAATATTTATTATTTTCTTAAAGCCTGAGTGCATCACATCTTACCTGCACAATATGCCAAATGGCAAGCTTCCGGTTTGACAAACTTGTAGACATAGTAGTTTCCCTTACATGCTTTCACCTGAATGGGAGGGGATTTGAACAAACAGCAGTTGTCTCTCCAGTTTCCACACACTTTGCGGGTGACTACTCCATCTCGTATCCGGGGGTGACCGCCGACGAGCCACAGTGGAGCGTGTGTGCCGCACATTTCTTTCTTCACACACTTCTCAGGCATCTGGATGGTTTTTCCACGGTAGAAGAGACGGTACCAGCCATTCCACTGGACATTGCGGTCGCAAGCAACCTTCTTGGAGCTGTAGTTTGTAGCTCTCCAGGCTTGGTCCAACACGGAATAGTGAAAGCAGGGGTCAAGGGCCTCATCACTGTCGTCCACACTGGAGCCTTCTGCTCCATCTTCACCCTGGGTGAGGGTATACGGCAGATGGCTGCTGCCTATCAAAGACAAATTTATATAGCCCTTTAAAAACACACCCACACACACATTTTTAATAGGAAAACCATACAAGAATAATTGGCTAACCAGTTTGTAGTGATGTCAAATTCATCTCCACATCTGTATCAATAGGTTTCTGTGAACAGTACGGTAATGCCTACAACAAAACAAAATAGTTTGTCACCATATGAATTCTAATACATTGAGCCATATTTTGACATTGAGATTAATCTGCATTCATTATATAGCTATTTTTTTTAAAAACAGCTTGCTTAAATTTTTCTGATTAGAATATAATTAGTATACTTTTTTATTATTATTTAACCAGCAAAGAGACTGTAATTATCAGCTTTAATATTACCTGGCTCAAGGCTTCTTGCTTTTGTTTCATTACTGCTTGTTCACGTTTCAAGCTTTCCATCTCCTAAATAAATACACAGAGAAAGAAAACCAATGCTTATACCACTCTTCCTTTAGAAATTGAAACATTTAGGATACCAAATCACTTTAAATGCACCACTACCTTATAGACAACAGCAAGTTGCTCCTTTAAAGGTTGGTCAATATTCCAAGCTCTGAATGTATACTAGAAGACATTGCAATGAAATAATGTGAAATAATATTTGCACAGTTACTGTACAACTGCAGTTATAATGTAAGAATATTGTAAAATGTTGGTCTTATTTTATTTATAACATTAATTATATTAACCAATTCGATCATACTTACTGAAATATCTCTTTTGTCAGTGTCAGCCGAACAGACAACCAGCACGGCAAACACTTGGATGCATAAGGAAAGCATCTAAAGGTTAAAGTAAAAAACAGCATTAGACTTTGCATTATTTATCTATATACATTTTAAAAAATAAATATTAATATGAAGTATGTGTTTCTAATTTAAAAAAAAAAATGGATTTAGGTTAATTTGCCTTAATCAAGAAGGCAAACTCTTGGGATTTACAAGTAATTAAATTACTGTGCTTAAGTGATTTTTTTTATTTTTTTATTTTGTCTTTTAAAAATTATAAACATTTAAAGCTTACCTTTTCACAAAGAGCAGATCTCTATGCGTTATGCAAGTCAACTATATAGGATAGAGTTTATATACTGCACTAGATGATGGGGTGGACACCACTGCCATGCAGAAGGAAGTTTCTGGTTAGACTTTCACACCAGTATTTTTTTACATGGAACTCTGGTGACACTGTTCACAAATAAGGTGCTAACATGCACATGAAAAGTAGCCACAGGCAGTTTTTTTGAGCTCATGAGGTCAGCAAAAAATGTTGTGCAAAAATGTATTTGCATATATGCATGCAAAATATTATTACAATAAGTTCCTTGAAATAAGTTAAAATAACTTAAACTTGTTGGTAGAAATATTTACAATGTTAACAAATAAAGACAAAGGAGAAAAATGCATTAAAATATTTTTTAAAAGGAACAAGGTCAAGGCTAGGCCAGTATTTTACACTAAACCAAGTTTTCATTGTTTGAGCATTTGGAAAGCAGTTGGATAGTTCACCCAAAGATTAAAATTCTGTCATCATTTACTCACCCTCAAGTTGTTCCAAACCTGTATGAATTTCTTTCTTCTGCTGAATACAAAAGAAGGTATTTTGAAGAATGTTTGTAACCAAACAATTGATGGAACCCATTGACTTCCACAGAATTTTTTTTTTCCATACTATGGAAGTCAATGAGGTCCATCAACTGTTTGGTTACCGACAGTCTTCAAAATATCCTTTTTTAGTGTGTGTGTGTTCAGCAAAAGAGAGAAATTCATACAGGTTTGGAACAACTTGAGGGTGAGTAAATTATGACAGAATTTTCATTTTTTGGGGTGAACTATCCCTTTAATTAGCTTTTTGTGAAAAACCAGGTTTAAGTCAGGAAAGTTAGCAATTACTTACTCTCACAATGCAATTTAACAAGTTGCTTGACTGTTATAGATTTTGCCTTTTCAAGCATCATTCTGAAACCACATGACAAGTCATTGGTTAGAGCAAAAAACAATTTTTGCATTATCAGCGTAACAGTGACAAGACCTAAACTCCCTTTTGTTCAAACACACATTATGTTTAACATAATATCTTAAAATAATAAATTAAATCTGATTTGCTTCTTAAATCTAACCTGTTAGTACAAATTAATATTAGACTCCTGAAAAATAAATGAGATTACTTTCACATTTAAAAACACAAGGTGGGAGAAATATGGCCCTTAAGGAAGATTTAAAGAAAAATAAAAAAGCATAATTGATAGTATGAAATAGTTTCGTGTAAAATATGCGCTGTGAGTTAAAAGATGCGCTTGCTTTGACTAGTGTAAAGGAAACTGCCCGTAGTGTCTGTGTGAAGGACGCGGTAATTCCTTGAAATAAATAAGTATCTGCAATAACGAAAGCCACCACTAGGTGGTGACCTCTTACCTAATTCAAATCATTGGGGTTTGACAAGTTTACTGGACAGGAACTTGTAAATTACAAATCTGGTGAAATAAAGAACAATTATTCTGGTGAAACACTAATTATGTAATTGTTGAATCACCACAAAACAATGTTAAATCATAATTTTAAAACTAAAATTAAAACCATAAAAAACTATTTTTGTTACTTGAAATAAAATTGTACATATTGTACATATAAAATTGTACAATATGTCTACAATAAATGTAGACATATTTAAAAAAAATAATTAAAAAAAATCAAAAATGGGAAAAAACCCCCCAAAATTACTAAAACTTTAACTGAAATTAAAATAAAAACTGAAAATGTAAATATATAATAATCAAATTCAATCTATAATAATATAATCTAATTCAAAATATTAATAGAAAATATAATAGTATCTCATTGATATTAAAATAACATTTTATTTTTTTCATATTTCCTATTGCATTGTATATTTCAATTACTATTATTATTATATTGTTATTATGGCACATTGCATTCTGTTTTATTGTTATTTATTTGTGTGTGTGTGTGTGTGTGTGTGTGTGTGTGTGTGTGTGTGTGTGTGTGTGTGTGTGTTTATTTTTCTTGTGTGAACTTGTGAGTATTGATGACAAACATCCCCATAAAGTACTTAACTGTAATCGTAAAAACAAATTAGAACAGATTTAATGAGTAAAATGGGAGTAATGTGTTTCACTGGTGGCTTATTAAGTCTTCTGAATAAATTAAATCCACTTTTATCTCATATGGGCACAATAATAGAATAGAGTCAACAGAACATTGTGTTTTGTTCTCGCTCCTTAACTGTAAAAACCATGCCACACATCATTTGGTAATGTATTAAAATACTTGGCAACCTCAGCTCTCACTGTCAATAGAGCAATGAGCAGTCGATTGTGTGATTAGATAAGACCAGTCCAGTCAGTACAATAGTCCACCCAGGAAAACATGTTCATGTTTTGATGTGAAGCACAGGCCTCAGCCTTTTTACATAAGCAGGAGACATCAGTAAACAGCCCTGGGGAATGACAGGCATGCTACAGAGAACAGCCGCCTGGACAATCCGATTGCAGCCTGTTGTGAACTGTGATATGTTTGCATACATTACCCACCCCTACCCCACCCCCATCTCCACTCACCCGTAGAGCAACACGTACACTCCATCATTTATGGCCTGCTCTTAGGGCTGTACTTTTCCTATGAGGGTTCCTGGAACTAGCCCCATACAGTTGCTCACTGCTGTACTCACACGTCTCTGTAGATTCTAACACATGAGGGTTCAGTCTTTAACAGCTGTGTAACAGGGCACTCTATAGAGGAAGTCATCTGTTTCAGTCTCTTTTTAATACTTAGATACTTATGCAGTCTTCTGCACCTGTGTGGCTAAAAATACAGTCGTAGCCAAAAGTGATGTCCAGCATTGGAAAATTGACATCACACTTTTTTCAAATATTATTAAAAATTTGTTTTTGTAAGCATATTGCGTATTTGTGCTTGGGTCAATTGTTTTATTTGTGATAACACAATGAAACATGCCAAACTGAGAGAGAGAAAGACCAAAAAGGTAAAGATGTGGATACAAATATTAACAGGTAATATTGTTAAAATGCACTCTCAAATAGTACTTTTAGGGGTACACAGCTTGTCACTGGGGCAGTACCCTCCAAATCTACCCCTAAATGAAAATTCTGTAATCATTTACTCATTCTCAAGTTGCTCCAAAGCAGTATAACTTTCCTTCAAATGGAATGTTTCAAATGTTTTTGTACATACAATTAAAGTCAGTGGGGTCCAAAACAACAAAATGTTGAGACATTTTTCAAAATATCTTCTTTTTGCTGAAAAAAGAAGATCATACAGGTTTACAATGAGGGTAAGTAAAGGCCCATTCACACCAGGAACAATAACTATAACAATAACTATATTAGTGTCTACACAACAGACTATAACATTCTGTTTATTATATTCAAGTTTTAGATTTAAGTTTCACAGACAGGCTTAGACTAAACCAGGCCTTAGTTCAATTAGGACATTTTCCCCTGGTTTCACAGACAAGGCTTAAACCTAGTCCCAGACTAAAATACATGTCTGAGCTGTTTTAACTGAAAGCAACTTGCACTGACATATCTTAGAATATGTCAGTGACATTGTTTTGTCTCAAGATGCACACCAGTAACATTTTTTTCTAAGGCACTTTTATAAAAGATACTTAATTGCCCTAATTGAACAAAGGCCTAATTCTGGCTTAATCTAAACCCTGTCTGTGAAACTGGGCCTTAGCCTAAGTAGCTTTTTAAACCTGCCTTAGAAAAAAAAAAAAAAACATTACTGGTGTGCACCTTGAGACAAAACAATGGCACTGACCTATTTTATTTGCTTTCAGTTAAAACAGTGCAAACTTGCTTTTTAATCTGGGACTAGTTAAGCCTTTTCTGTGAAACAGGGTGTTAGTGTATTATTTAGAGCTCTTTAAAGTCGAGTGCATTCTGGTTGGCTGTTTTGATTGTTTATAGCTGGAAAACAAACAAGCAAAAAAATTAAAACTGATTCCAACGATATCGTTCCTCTGTGGCATAGCTATAGTTATCATTATAGTTATCCTTGGTGTGAGCAGGCCTTAAATGATGACCTTTTTTATTTTTAGGTCAACTATAGTGTCAGCATCAGACGTCACACCACGGACCGCTGACTGAACGTCTGATGCATATGGCACACTTAACTGGAAACACTTCAGGATTTTAGAAGTCGACATCTGGTTGGTTGGATTCTACAGGATGTCCGAGAGACACGTGTCTCGCGTTCTTTAATGGTCCGCCTGGAAACAAATGCCGTGATGCTAAACCCCCTCGCGAAAAAAGAACGCAGTCATGTTTACAATTGTGAGAATGAACGCTTACCAGGATCAACTAAACGCTGGATTTTCAAAAGTATGTGAAGTTCGCGGCTTCATTGTTGCAGTAAACTTGCACAAAGTTCTTGAATGAATAATTTATAAGATGCACGCTGGTCTGTTATTGTAGGGACATCAACTTTAAATTTTCACGCCTCTAAACATGACGTGGAACAAAACGAACTGTGATTGGTTGCGTTACATGTCAGTCAAACGTCCTCTTGGGCGGTCCTTGGCCAATGAAAGCTGCGAGTCCACCTTCTGCCGTCAGACTAGGTGAACTTATTCAATTACTCATAACCTTTTAATATGGAAGCCCATTTCTAACACATAAGAAAAAAAAATGCTTTGGTAAATCATAATTAGGACATAAAAAATCAAAATTATGAGATAAAAAGTAATAATGAGATAAAAAAAAAAAGTTGTGGATCTCATAATTTAGTTTTTTTTTTTATCTCACAATTTAGAGTCCATCTGAATAAATAAATCCACTTTTTGTCATAAGTATGATTTACTAATGCATGATTTCTTTTTTTTTTTTAATGTGGCAGAAATGGGCTTCCATACTTAAAGGTCCACTTTAGTGACTAAAAAATACCTGTTAGTTCCTTTTTAAGGTTTCTGTCTCAGTGACAAGCTGTTGTATCCCTTTTTTCTGTAAGTTACTACTTTATCTGAGAGTGTGGAGATGTGTCATATGAAAAACACACCATTCAAACATACTGAATATGTGCAGAAGCTGTCTATGATTGCTCAAAAATGAAAAGTAAATAGAAAGGTTATCACATTGATTTATTGTTTACCTAGGTCTAAAACATTCCAGAGGCTTCTGCACGTAAACAAGCTATCCGTCTAACCTTATATGGATTACCTCATATCATGTGATTTATGGTATGTGATATATTGTAAGAGGAGCACTTGTTTATCAAGTAGTTCTTGAGAAGGTTAACCCATCAAGACCACAGTAGTCTCTATGGACACAAAATGATCCTGATGGTTTCACATTTAGCAAGAACTAATTTTGTTCTATCACTGCCCGTCTGACCTTCATGTATTACAGATTTGCTAACTTCATTGTTTCTTCCAGACTTGTTCCATTCATGCCTCTCATTGGTGACCAATGACCTCACTTTCCATGTAACGTCTGACCTTAAAAGATATGTTGTTTACTATGAAATGTAACCTCTGCCTTACTGGGCAATAGTTCAATGTGTAGTATCTCGATCCACACCTGTCAATCATCTTTGTCCTCTCTATAATTCAGCCTTGCACTAAGGAACCATCAATGGAGTTCAGAGTACTTGTTGACTCATAAAATGACTCCCATAATTGACTTAAGTGACAATTTTTTTTATTTCAATTCTATACACATCATTTGCTTTAGATGGAAAACATATTACAAAAATAAAGTTTAGATTTTCAGGAAAAACACGACAAAAACATAATACTCAAAATATGGTCCTTACATGTAAGGTTATATGGTGCAAGTTCAAAGCAGATGGTTGATTTAATACAGTAGGCATGCTCTCAAAAGAGTAGGCTTAAAATTAGAAGCTCTGATTTCAAGCTGTATAATATTCGCAGAGAACTAGTGGCCAAAGGCCCACAGATCTGAAAAAGGCAACAACTGATCAAAGGTCTGAACTTCAGTCGATGAGGTATCTAAGATGCTTCAACATTCAACAACAAAACACTGTGTTTGAAATGCTTGGTGCATATAAGTTGTAAGTGTTTCAAGTTTAAATCAATGAGATTACTGGTACATTCTAACAGGTTTTAAACCCATTTACATCTATGATCTCCTTCTAGTGCCTTAAATTCAAGTGTGAAGAAAATACCAGGGATCACATTGACATATTTGGCCACACACTAATAAAGTCAGAATTATGGCCTCTATAATGATCTCTTTCTCTCAGCTTTTGGCCATTTTGGCCAGTATGAACACCCCTCCATTAGCAACAAAGTCATTTAATTACAAGTATTCCTTGATTTCAGCATTACTAATGCAGTCCAGTACACTCATACATAAATGATCCATCATGGGTTGAATATGGATTTTTATCACCCCATTCTTGGCCCTTTATTTCTGATTTCATGTGCTTTTAAGGTTCTATGGCACATGCCTGTTGTGACTTGCTGGTTCCAACAACTAGACGGCCCTTGTCCTCTAACACAGGCTTCGGAAAGTAAACTGAACGTCTGGATCACTTATCCTCACTGGAACGTCCACTTGACAGTCCTCCAATAAAGGAAGAGTAGTTTGGTGCAGATTATCTTGGCACTTTGTTCCACTTCATATGAATTAGTGTGGTCTGCAGGTAACACTGTGACAAAGCCTAGTTTCTCAAACCAAAAAAATTATATGATATAGTCATGGTGGTGGTGCAGAGGAAAACCATTGCATGCAACAACTACGGTATTGCTGTGAGACTACACGGCTTCACGGTGAGTGGAGAGTTAGGGCTCGGCCATGTGGACATCATGTCCTTCCCCATTCACTCATGTCAGTAGGTTTAGAGAACTGTCCTATTTCCTTCCTGGAGGCTTCATGCTTCATTTCACTTGGCCAGTCTGAACACGGCCAGGTCCAGAGGCTCTCGACTGGGAACGCACCAGTCATCTGCCCCCTGAGTGACTTCATAGTTTCGTCGAGCTGTCTTGTTAAACACAGGGAGCCTCTCGACTGAGTCAGTGGATAAAGCCTGAGGGGAAATCATGATGTAATCTGTTAGAACACAACACAATGCAAAATATTCTAAGTACTTTAATTTCCAACAAGTTCAGAGCGTTTTTAAACATGTTCCAAAGAATTAAGCAGGGGTGTCAAACTCAGAGTTTAGCTCCAAGTCAAGTCAAGTGACCTTTATTTTTTTAGCGCTTTATACAATACAGATTGTTTCAAAGCAGCATTACAGTGATAACAGGAAAATGATTTAATGGTGTGAACAGAGTTCACTTCAGCTGTTAAGCAGCTCTAAAAAGAAAATAGTGTCATTATTCAGCTGAAGTCAGTTTAGTGTTGATTCAGTTCAGCTGTAAAGATCATCAATTATTAATTTTGGTTCATTCATCTATAAGGCAGGTCTCCAACCTTAATTAGACAATTGAACCTACTAATCAAGGTATTCAGGATTACTATCTCATACTGTCTGAGTAGGTACTACTTGCTTTGCAAGTATAAAGTATGTTATATATAGTATGAATATGGGTAGTATGAAGGAAATTCAGATGTACTACATCTGCCATGCTGTTACTGTCACGTGACCTATCAGCGTCAGTTGCATTGCTACACTGTCATTCATAAATTCTCTCCCTTGGCCTCATGGGATAGTAAAGTGTCAATCAAATGTGCACTCCAGAATCTCAGCAGAAGTAGTAGGTCATTCCAGTACTTTTCGCCTCCTATTTTACTCTTACTCTATATAGTAGGGAAGCACCAGAAACTTCTAGGCAGATCAATAGTATTGTTCCAAACCTGTCAGCATTGGACCTCATTGATTTTCATTGCATGGACAAAATCAGTTGAAACATTTTTAAAAAAATATCTTTTGTGTCCAATAGAAGAAATAAAATCATACAGGTTTGGAACCTCACAAATAATGGAATGATGTAAATAATGACCTGAAAATTGACAGAATTTTCAATTTTAGGTGAACTATCCCTTTAAGTAGGGTTTAAATTTACCTTCAGGTGAATGACTGCATCAGTACCATGGCCCTCCATAGAGTAGAGCTGGAGGTCACCCTGGAAGTACTTGGCATAGAGTCGAGAAATGGGCAACCCATAACCAAACCCAGCCTGTAGACAAAAGGCAGCTAATATTATAAAAAAGCAGTGATATTTTATCATTGAGATACTTTTAGGCTTGGTTTCACAGACAGGGCTTAGATTAAGCCAGGATTAGGCATTAGTTCAATTAGGACATTTAAGTAGCTTAGAAAAAAACATTACTGGTGTGCATCTTGAGACAAAACAATGGCATTGACATATTTTAAAGTTGTTTCAGTTACAACAGCTCAAACATGCATTTTACTCTGGGACTAGGCTGAGCCTTGTCTGTGAAACCGGGGGTTATAGTTTTTATTCATATTTTAGTATTATTTTTATATTTTCTGCTATTATTTTCATTTTAGTTAATGTTTTAATAATTTTGTTGTGTTGTCATTTTTATTAATTTTTTTCTTAATATGTCTGTATAGTTTTTATTTCAGCATTAGTTTCAGTTATTTTAGTACATCTAGTACATCAAGAAAATGAGAAATGTTGCCTTGGAAATTAGCTGAAATAAAAAGTTATTTATTTCATTTCATTATTTTAGTTATTTTTATTTCTTTTCAGTTAACGCTTATTTTATGTAACAAGAATGTTTTTATGGTTTTAGTTTTAGTTAACTATAATAACTCTGTGAAGAGGGCACTTTAAATTATATATCTTGCGATTCTATTTGTATTTAATGCATAATCCGGTGAAGTCTCACCAGGGGAGCCCTTTGTTTCTCATCCATCTGGGGTGTTGGTGCCGTAGAGTACATGTAGCTGAAGAGATTCTCCATCTTCCTGAAAGGAACTCCACCACCTCTGTCACTCATCTACAAAGACAAAGAAGACATTGTTAGAATAAAAACTGGATAGATAGAAAAAAATAGAATGAGAGTGAATTAGGGACAGACGGGCACTGGCCGCGACTTTAACTCCTGACCATGACTGGTTAGCATGAACAAGATTTATATCAGCATTGTCAAGGTAACTAAACAAAGCCAGTCAGCTCTCATGTACTGCGTTATGCAACAGCAGGTGTTTCACTGATGGAAAAATGACCGATGGCTCTAGTTACATCAGAGTACAATCAATAAGGCGGCATTGAACTGACAAATCCTATGAACTTTTTCTGAGTTTAACGACCAAGTTAAAAAAAAAAATAAAAAAAAAAGATTAAATAATTAAAAATAAATAATTTTAAAACAACTAAATGAATGGGTCATATCAGGGTAAAATGTGCATAATTGCCATGAAAATGTCTAACAATAAAAAAAACTTTACAACATATTGCGATAATGCTGCTCGTTCAAATTAAAATGACCTTGATAGTGAGGTCCTCTCCTCCTATGGCCACCATAACTTGAATGGGTGAAAGATTACTGTCTTCTTTATGGTTCTCAATGGTTGCCCTCATTGCATTCTGAAGAAGAAACCATATCGTCACGACAATATTCAGATCTTACGTAAACAGCATTGTTTCAGGGCAGAATATGAGATGGGCTACAGCTCACCTTGAACAGTTCAAATAGCATATGGTACAGATGGGAAGGCACATACACTATGCTGATAGGCTGGCTCCTGTTATTAGCTGTAAAAGGAGAAACACAGTCACAGTGTCAATATTGTCTATAGCTGCTAAATCATCTATTATAACAGCTAAGCACTGAGCAATAAATGAATATGTATATCTATATCAATCTATTCATAGATAGATAGAGAGATAGATAGATAGAGAGATAGATAGTGATTTAACACGCTATTTAACATGAACATAAAGATATTCCATCTGTTCTTACTGTTGAGTTCCTGTAGTACCAGGTCAGGTGAGCTGAGGTAGTACTGATCACACAGCATCTTGGCACTTTCATATGCATCTACATGAAAAATGTGTTGACATAACAGTTTTTTAGAAACATATAAGAGTCTGTGTGTATTGACTAAACAAATGGGTCACTGATTTTAAAGGGTTAGTTCACCCACAAATGGAAATTCTGTCATCATTTACTCACCCTCATGTTGTTCCAAACTTGTAAGACTTTCGTTCATCTTCAAAACACAAATGAAGTATTTTAATAAAATCTGAGAAATTTCTGTCCCTCTATTGACAGCCCACGCAACTACAGTTTTAATGCTTCAAAAAGTTCATAAGGAGACTTTAAAACTAATCCATATGAATTGAGTTGTTTAGTCCAAATTTTCTGAAGAGACTCGATCGCTTTTATTCACATATAAAAATTAATCAACGCACACATCAGTTGTGGTAAACGGAAGCTCAAGCATGTTTGTTTGATGTGTGAGAACCAATGAGGTTCATTCTCGTGTTACGCAGCATGTTTGAGCTTCCACAAGAACCAATGAGCTTCTGTTTATGTTTGCTGATTAATGTTTATATTTGAATAAAAGCCTAAATATAATCTATTCAATATATAAAGCAATCATGTCTCTTCAGAAAATTTGGACTAAAACACTTGATACATGTGGATTAGTTTTATCATCTCTTTATGAACTTTTTGATGCGACAAAATGGTAGTTGCATGGACTGTCAATGGAGGGACTGAAATCTCTCAGATTTAATTTACAACATCTTCATTTGTATTTCGAAGATGAACAAAAGTCTTACAGGTTTGGAATGACATGAGGGTGAGTAATTGATGACAATTTTTTTTTCTTTTCATTTTTTGGGTGAACTAACCCTTTAAGAAGCATATAGATACAAACACTCACTCCACATGTTTGTGGTTTTATCAGATAGATTTTTCACACTATACCTTTAACAACATCTGCCACCTGACAATGAGGGTCTATACTGCCAATGGTATTGGGGTGAACTGGATTTGTGGCACCATCAAATACAAGAGCTGAAAAATCAGAGAAAACAACATGAATACAAGCAATTTAAGAAGCAATGATGCTCAGAGGTATTATTTGACCTGAATATTGTGCTTACTGTGCTGGTTGATGAGCATTCTGATGGATATCCGGCTCAAGTACAAACGGTCCAGGAAATACTGAATATTCTGATTAGTGACCGGATCTTGACCAAATACTTCTTTATATTCAATCACACCTTGGGCCATAGTGGGTACAACATCATTGTGCCTGTTTCGGATGTTGACCAGAGCATCCACAAACCTGCGTGCAGAGTCAAGAGTGTTAAAATATCCGATGAACAAGGAAGAACATGTCTGGGCATATTTGACCAATTTTTATGTGCAACATCATTTTCATGACAATAATTAATCTCTTTTGAATTCTCAATATAATTCAAACAAATAAAAAAAACTTAACATGAAACATCCTGATGCATTAAATGTGCTTAATTGCCATGAAATAATGGCAAACAATGCACAAATCTAAATACAATTTCTTGTTTTTCTTTTGATTTTGAGGTCAAACATAAGATGTTTTCATGAAATTTACAGATTGTACTTCTACTTACTCTTCTAATACGCTGTGGTCATCTGGACTTTTCTCCAAGAATTCCAAGACCTCCATCAAACTCTGAATATACCTTAGCACACAAACAAAAGCAATATGAATTGAATTTATGTCAATAAATGTAATAAAACACAATGAAACTGTACATGAGCACTGTATTCATTGGGAAACTAGCTTGTCCAGAGACTCTTCTGCTAACTACTTTACAGATCTCTGTAACATCATATATATATGTAGTTCATTTTGTAAATTATATTTGATATAAACTGCAAATCTGAGATTTCAGTTAGACGGACGATAAATGTATTACACTACTAAACGAATGCAATTCACAAAAACATTGACCTAGTATCTGTGGAAAAACAACCGTTAAACAGTTGCATATCATGCATAATAATGGCAGAATGTTTTGTTTTTGCCATGCCTAAGCTTCCAAGTTTCCACTCTTCCTAAAAGAAAAACAAGGGGAAGTATGACGCGAAAAAAGCACGAGGTAGTGAAAGTGGGATAAAGTTCACAGCAGACTCCCTCCTTAAAGAAGTGTTGCTCCCACCCTAAAGTAGGATATGGGACAAAGTTCACGTTCTCTACGTCACACAAGTTTAGAATTTGGCCTAGTCTCAAGTAGACCGCGTCTAAAAATAAATAACACGCCTCTGACCATTTAATCGCCTGTTAAACAATTCGTCCTTTCTACAACAATACTAATCTTGGTAGATCCGTTTATAAATACAGTAAAATGTTGTATAACTCACCAGCTTTGAACCATTTGTACAGAAGGAGTGGTAAGTAATCTTTTGGGGAGCAAGTTTATTTCTTTCATGATGTTTGACAGACGTACGGGCAGCTCTTGTCTCAGGAAAACAAAAGATGTTTTCTCGCATGCGTTGGTAGAACCTGGACAAATACAACATATTAAAAAATATGTATGGCAAAGTGGTAAACACACACACTACACAAGTGTCACGTTGCTCATAAATAATGCAATTATTTCTACACAGTAGAATACAGATGCATAAACAGCAGGGTTGCAAGGCAAAGCCAACAGCAGTTACATGATGCAACAGTCAGCCAGTATGAACAGTGATGGGAATTCCGAGTCATAACCGCGAATCGGTTCTTTGGAATAGTTCGTTTCAAAGATCCGGTTCAGAAAATATATCGAGCCACACGTCATCACGTTGCCTCTGAGGAACTTTATAACGTTTAAATATAACATTAAGTTAGAAAATATAGCAGTTTACTGCATTTTTCGTCGATTAAATTGTATTAATATGGATGGTTTATGGATGCTTGAGTGTTTTAATAAAATGCTATTTATTAAATAAGTAAAAAAAAAAAAAAAATACGATCACGTCGAAAAACAATTAAAGTGTGTTTTAGCATTTTTGCTATTCTTAAAGTAATTTTAGCCCATCAGTCCTTGCTTTACTCCAAATTCTCTTACTATCCGCTCAGTTCAATTTCAAATTAGGGAGTTATTTATTCAGTCCGATTTGTAAATATATCGTTCAGTCATTTTGGTAAACAAATTCAGACTGATTCTGAGCCGGGTCAGCTGATTCACTAAAAAGATTCGAATCAAAAGAACAATTTGTTCCCGAATCGTACATAGCTGCACACAGCTGGTAGAGCAGTACCAAATAATTTCTGCATCAGGTAGATGCAAATTGCACGAGCAACTATATATTCATGCACGTAATCATGAACGTAATATAGTGCATAATAATAATACCGGTGATATGAAGTGCCATATGATAAAACTGCTGTTCTGCAGCTGACACACGGCAGCGTTTAGGCTACTCAGGCTATAAATTAAGCTTATCAATCTAGGAATACATACAATTGCATACACGAGCAAACAACACAGCAGAAGGAACACTCACCAAAATCGAGAAACTGTTTCATAGAAAGTGGAGAAGGTGAAAATTTGGAGAAGTGTTCGATGTGATGAGGCACACTGGCCAAAGCAGCATTCTTCATTATAAACCTGACGAACTTCATTTCGATGATATAGCAGATAGGCTATAGCAGCTGCAGAGATCCAGTTTTATCAATAGCTATGTTTATAATGCATGTAGGCTACTGCCCTGTATATAATGGTCTAAGAGGCAGCTGTTCTTCCAAGAGCACTCAACAGCCAATCAGAGTCCGAGTTTCCTATTACTACTCCAAATCCGTCCAATAGCATGTGGAGGCTTAAATATAAGCATTCAGTCATGGATATAAACACGTGTATAGTCCTAGAACACTGTGTTGTTTGCGTCCTGAAGAAGAAGCACGTCTGTTCTTTACATCCGAAACTATAACGATCATAATGAAAAACATTAAAGCTAAATGAATATCAGAATCTAAGGTACAGTTGAACTCAAAAGTTTACATACCCCTTGCAGAATCTAGAAAAATGTGAATCATTTTAACAAAATAAGAAGGATCATGAAAATTGCGTGTTATTTTTTATTTAGTACTGTCCTGAATAAACTATTTCACATAACAGTTGTTTACATGTCCATAAGACAAAAAAAATTGCTGAATTTATAAAAATGACCCTGTTCAAAAGTTTACATACCCTTGATTCTTAATACTGTGTGGTTACCTGGATGATCCACGACTGTTTTTTTGTTTTGTGATGGTTGTTCATGAGTCCCTTGTTTGTCCTGAGCAGTTAAACTGAGCTCTGTTCTTCAGAAAAAATCCTTCAGGTCCTGCAGATTCTTTGGTTTTCCAGCATCTTTTGCATATTTGAACCCTTTTCAGCAGTGACTGTATGATTCTGAGATCCATCTTTTCACACTGAGGACAATTGAGGGACTCAAACACAAGTATTAAACAAGGTTCAAACATTCACTGATGCTCCAGAAGGAAACACGATGCATTAAGAGTCGGAGATGTAAACTTTTTGAATTGGATGAACAGAATAAATTGTATTCTGTCTTCTGGGAAACATGTAAGTATCTTTTGTAGCTTCCAAAGGGCAGAACTAAATGAAAAAATATGTTCTTTAAACAAAATAAAAAAAACTTGCACATCAACTTCTTGTTCAAATGTTTTCACCCCTGACTCTTAACACATCGTGTTTCCTTCTGGAGCATCAGTGAATGTTTGCAGCTTTTGTAATAGTTTTGTCTGAGTCCCTCAGTTGTCCTCAGTGTGAAAAGATGGATCTCAAAATCATATAGTCACTGCTGGAAAGGGTTCAAATATGCAGAAGATGCTGGAAAACTGAAGAATCTGCAGGACTTGGAGGATTTTTCTGAAGAACAGAGCTCAGTTTAACTGCTCAGAACAAACAAGGGACTCATGAACAACCATCACAAAACAAAAAAACAGTCGTAGATTATCCAGGTAACCACACAGTATTACGAATCAAGGGTATGTAAACTTTTGAACAGGGTCATTTTTATAAATTCAGCAATTTTTTTTGTCTTATGGACATGTAAACAACTGTTATGTGAAATAGTTTATTCAGGACAGTACTAAATAAAAAATAACATGCAATTTTCATGATCCTTCTTATTTTGTTAAAATGATTCACATTTTTCTAGATTCTGCAAGGGGTATGTAAACTTTTGAGCTCAACTGTATAGGCCTATTATGTTAATAATAGACTACCTTATTAATTTTACCACACTGTAAAACATTCCTTTGAGAACTTTAGTTTAATTAGGCTACTACCTTCATAAAATCAAGTGCAAAAGTTGCAGCCTGCAGTAATAAATTAATAATTACACTTTTTTTTTTCAAGTATTTTGAATTTAATTACTCGAGATGAATAAAGTTAAGGAAACACAGCATAAATATTAAAATATTTGTACAGTATTTTTTTTACTTCAGAAATTCATTAGGCTAAAACTCCTTTTGAACTTTATTTTGCCCCACTGATCTTTTTCAGGACATGTGGGGACAAATCCATATTATACATAATATAATTTTCATATCCAAAGCTTTCTGTTTTGAATGGTGAATTCGTGTTTGAGGACATTATGTTCTATGAAAGGCTAACGGGTCAAATCCATTCTTGCATAACCAGGACAGTCTCGATAAGAGACAAGCAATTATGCATATTTCACTTTCTCCTTCCAGCCAAGTTAATCAGAGGTATTCCCATTTTTATTCGAGCTTAGATGTATAACAAATGTCTATCTTTAAATGCATCTTTAAAAATGAATAAACAGATTAGTCAGCAGATTCCCATATGTATTCAGTATAATTATGGGTTATGCAGTGAGCCTCGTCTCATCAGATGATTTATCACAATGGAGACCTAGATAAATCAATATGTAGTGACTCTGTCCATTATTAAATCATTACAAATAACGTTTCCCATATGTTCAACTATACAGCTTCACGCTTAGCCAGTGATCAAAGGCGCCACCTTGTGGTCAGTGTTGGAATATGTTTTAACCTTCCACCACCCTCAATGGGGAGTAAACCTATTATTTTAGAACAGGGTTGGGCAACTCTGGCCCTGGATCTCGAGGGCCAGAGTTGCCCAGCCCTGTTTTAGAGCATTACATTTTTGGTGTTTCTGTTTGGGGAGAGAAAAAAAACAAAAACAACAACAATTGGTTAAATGTAAAACCATGGCTGCTAAAACACTTTATTTGGCACCAAAGCCTGTTTATTTGGCTCTATAGATTTAAAATGCATGGTTATGATGTACTGTGTTGTGTTAGGCTAAATCATCAAAGAGCAGACAAGTTGTAGTACATTTCTTTGCCTTAAACTGTGTTATCTAAACTCCAAAGCATTCTGTCTATGCAGTATTTATTGTATAGCCATTAAGATGGGGACCTGGGGAGAAGAAAACATGCCCAGTGGAAATTTCCTTTATGGTCAGACACGGGCCATTGATGTGCTGTTTTCGTCTATGAATGGAACACAGCTTCAAGCCAAATGTCAAACTCACTCTCAGGCCATTCCTTTTCAGGAGCTATTCTCATACCAAGTAACAGATTCCACCATAAATCCATTTAAATTACTTATAAATGCAGATTTGATATCCAAAAGCATCTTTATTTTTAATAGCTAGAGAAAATGTATATCTAATTCTAAAGATTTTAACTTTAAGTTACAATATGTGGCATGAACTCTCACAGACCCCTGGCATGAAACTTTAATAAATGCAGCAAATTCTCTGATTGGTTTTCTGTATTTTGCTGCCAGTTGTCTTTCTGGATTTACTCATACCAGAGTTATGTGAATGATGCAGAATAAAAGCAGAAAGAGGGACAGGTTTTTGAGAGCTGTGCACTGAGACTAAACATGCATAATTCCTTACTACAACATAAATGTCAAACGAGTCAAATGTGTGAATACACAGTATTCATGAACGCAGTACCCAGATGACATACCGTATCCGGTGCTAATCTAAAATGTATAACCAGTAGATACTTTGCCGAGGAGCTGTTAGAATTAAAAAGATGGAAATGTATTTAAATAACACCAGCGAGAAGCAATATATGGCCAGTTTTTGTCTAAAATATAAGTTACTGCATATTAAAGTGCCCCTATTATGCTTTTTCAAATATTTATGCAGTAATATATAGCTGTTTGTGAATGTAAAAGGTCTGCAAAGATGAAAGTGTTTGACAAATAAAGTTATTGTCTCCTACAAGAAAGAATCGATTCTGAACTGCGGAATAAAGTCATCAGCAATTCCAGTCTCACTACATGTAACAATGTAATACATTTGCATAATGCCAGCCTATGGTCTTCATTGGCTGCCTGTGAACAACGTATATTTTGACCCACCCTCAAACACTAGCTGTAGCTGAGGGCTGGAAGAGTTTCGTGTTGTTGACATGTCGAGAAGATGCTGTTTTCAGTGCTGCGAATCCACTTTGTTTGCACTTCAAAAGTATTAGGGCTTGCGCTGGAATTGATACAGAAAAACAGATGCCATCGTTCGCAGTGTTGGTGGTAACGCATTACAAGTAACTTGAGTTTCGTAATCAGATTACTTTTCAAGTAACTAGTAAAGTAATGCATTACTTTTTCAATTTACAACAAAATATCTAAGTTACTTTTCCAAATAAGTAACGCAAGTTACTTTTTTCACATTTATTGACTGACAGCTGTCCTGTCCCCATGTTGAGAGAAATAAAGTGCGGAGGTGTTGTGTAAACATGATGGGTATTGTAGTTCTAGACTAAGGGTACATTTACACTACAACAATATGCTTAAAACAGAGATTTTCCTTTGAGGTTTACGTGTACAGACGTCACCATTGTCAAAACGATCCCCATTCACACGAATCCGTGAAAACAACTAAAAACGCTGTATTCTGCTGGCAGGCCATTAGATGGCGGTGAAACACTATAGACTGAACATGTAATACGCATGTGCATGACCTCATTGTTTTTGTTGTTTACATGGAGACCATTTTCAAAACCTTGCACTTTGAAACCCGTTTCAAAAGTTTGCATTTTCAGGCACCCAAAACGCCGTTGTCATGTAAATAAACGGCTAAAACGCATAAAAAGTTTTACGTTTTAGTTGAAAACGGTGTCGTGTAAACAGCCCCTAAATGTGAACATACATTTACTCATCTCACTTGCACAAAAACATTCAGTATTCCTCAAGATGAATAAAAACGTTGAAATATAATTTCAGAATTGTACGCAAACATGTAATAATTAACTATATTAAATTACACAAATATACTTTATACTTGTTTGTTTGAGCTGCGCCCTCTACTGTACAGGCGTAAATATGCATTTCCTTCAGCCTGAGGCTTTTTCATTTCACTTTTGGTGTAAAAGGGCCTTAACATTTTCCAAAAAATAGAACTTTTTTTGTTGCTATTAAAAAACAAACAAGCAAGCCCAGCCCAGGTGAGAAAAAGTATATACACTTTATAAAATAACATAACGCATAACCTTTCATAAAAAGTAACACAATTAGTTACTTTTTTAAGGAGTAACACAATATTGTAATGCATTACTTTTAAAAGTAACTTTCCCCAACACTGATCATTCGTATCACCGTGTATCAAGCGCTGAGGAAGCCTCTGGAGCTGAAATTCAGATATGGTAAGAGGCGTTTTGTTTCTGACACGCACTGTAATCAGTAGACCAATCACATCAGACTGGGCCGTCTGACCAATCAGAGCAGAGTAGGTTTGCGGAAAGGAGGGGTTTAGAGAGACTGAACCATTTCAGACTCTTTGAGAAATTAGGTGATGTGCAATGTATATGATAAGAAAACTAAATAATTTTTTGACCTTAGAGCAAAAATAGGAACCTTTAAAATAGCATAATAGGGACACTTTAATTTCTTGTTTAATGTATAAACTATTGTATAAAAACAATAGGCCTACCACATATTCATGCTGCTGAACTGAATATGCGCCACTATGAATCACAATTATGCAGCACTCATGCCTGTGTGATATGACTTATTTTTTACGGTATTTTTCAACACCATGTTCTTGTTAGGGACAAGCTGATCCCAAATTAAATAATGTTCTTCTTTGTGGTAAAAGGGATGCAGCTTCATAAATATCTGTATAGTGGCTTTATTTAGGTCAGATAAAAATATAAACGTTTTATAAGAGAAAATAACAGGTTAATATACTATATAATGACTATTATTATTTCTACACACACAGGAGGAGTCTCTAGGACCCGAAACAACCAGGAAGTAAAGCCCATCTAAACAGAACATGAGGGTTAGGTATCGCTGTAGTGCCTGTGTCGGTGATGTTTTATATTGAATCTTCAGCAGTGGCGCTCAAACTCTCTCTGATCCTCACTGAGAGCATCTGAACCAACAACAGCAGCGGGCATCAGCCTCATACAATTAACCAGCACTTCTGGGGTGCCTGGCTCTTCACCGAAGACATGTCAACAGAGGACGGATCTATGAATCACAGTGAGTGCCTTTTTCCTTATTTTTCATGTAATATGTGTTTTGGTGTGTATGGTCGGAGTATTGCAGTGCGGGTTACATCATTACAGTGGCAAACAGCGCACAGCCATGTTTTACAGAGTGCTCTACAAATGTCCGTGTAAATACAACGCAAGCGACACGGGAAGCGTTGCATGTTCAGTATGAATTTACATATTTTCATATAGCATCTCTTCGTTTGTGTAAATATAATGAATACGGGCAGTTTTTGAAACAAAAGGAGACGTTTGCGGTTTGACATCAGCATTGCTCAGCCGCTGCAAGTAGATCGTCAAATGCAACAAAAAAAAACTGTTCTGTAACGCATTGCATCTTTATGAAACACGGCGAATTGAGATTAAACGACCATGGAAATTATATTTAATGATTTATTTCACGCGGTCAATGAGATTTGCCTGATTCAATTGTAGAATAAAAAATAACCTGCCTACGGGGAGAAATAACAGTGGATGATGTGGTTTGTCCCGTACAACACTATAAATAACTTTTTCCTTACTGTAGAGCACTCATGCATGAAGGATGATGTTCAAGATGACATTCCAACACACAGTTTTGTCATTTATCGGAGGAAAGGTTTGCCTTATGATAAATTAAAATCGATATATGTCGGAAAATGTGTGAAAATAGAAAACTTTAGCCATGAATGAATATATCATTGGCATCATCAGCAGGTTCGCTGTGTTGTGTAATGAAACAACAATAGTCCCTTCACAACCGCATTATAGTGAGCTGATGTGGCGAGGGATCGGTATACAGTCCCACTTAATGCATTGAATTGTCCATTACTGATAGTCTTTAATTCTTAAACGACTATTGTAAAAGTGATCAAATACTGTTAGATTATATATATATATATATATATATATATATATATAGATATATATATATATATATATATATAATAATTTTATATTTAGCTTTTGTTCAGGTCGTTTGTAACGATGCACTGGACAGCTCCAGGTGCTGAACCGTTTTAAAGAGTGTGATCGCTCATACGGGGATAATAAATGTAAGATTTACCTTTGATGAAAAGGAATGACATGCCCGGAATTGGTAGAGTTTTATTTTTAAATATCCAAAACAGAAAGAGTAGTAAAAATGCTACTGTAGTTCACCCAAATATATATAACTGTCATTATTTAATTGTTCTAAACATGTATTATGAGTTCTTTGTTCTGTTGAACACAAAAGAAGATATTTCGGCGAATGTTGGTAACAGTTGCTGCCCCATTTACTTCCATAGTATGAAAACAAATACTATGGAAGTCAATGGTGGCCAGCAACTGTTTGGTTACCAACATTCTTTTTTAGAACCACTTGAGGGTAAATGATGACAGAATTTTTATTTTTGGGTGAACTATCCCTTTAAAAACTGTTAAAATTATATTAATGGTGAAAATGATATATTGCGAGAAAGACGATACATATACAGTAATTGTAATGTAAAATATTGTACAAAAATACAAAGTATGTGACCTTAAAGGTGCAAGTGTAAAATTTGGGAGGATCTATTGACAGAAATGCAATATAACATACATAACTATGTTTTCAGTGGTGTATAAAAGACCTTACATAATGAACCGTTATGATTTATTACCTTAGAATGAGCCATTTTTATCTCATTCACCGCGGGTCCCCCCTCTATGTCAAGTCGTCATTTTGAGCCAGCATGTTTCTACAGCAGCCCTAAACGGACAAATACTCTACAGAGCGCGTTTCATTACTGTATTGTTCTTCTAAATTGTTCATGTTTTTAGAGGCAGCTTGCATCGTCACTACGTTAAATACACACAAATAAGAAGTAGTAGTAGTAGTCGTATGGTTTATTAGAAGCAGAGACCGTTCTTTGTTAGAAGTAAAAAGAAACCTCATTGCTTGACTTGCTGACGTACTCTCTGCTGTCTCAGATGACGATATCTTTGACTTGTGTCGGCCAGACGGCCACCGTAGCTTCTCAAATCACGCTAAAGGTGAGCTGCCGTTGGTTGCAGTTCGTAATCTCACCGCTAGATGCCGTGAAATTTACACACTGCAACTTTAATTTACAAAGAAACAGTATATGGTATGGTAAAATATTGTTGAAATGTTTTGGTGACACTTTACAATAAGGTTCATTAGTTAACTCCATTAGTTAACATTAACTAATAATGAACAATACTTCTACAGCATTTATTAATCTTTGTTAATGTTAATTTCAATATTTACTAATACATTATTCAAATCAAGAGTTGTATTTGTTAACGTTAGTTAATCCACTGTTAAGGAACATGAACAAACATGAACTGCTGTATTTTTATTAACTAACGTTAACAAAGATTAACAAATACAGTAACAAATGTATTGCTCATGGTTAGTTCATGTTAGTTAATACATTAACTAATGTTAACAAATGAACCTTATTGTAAAGTAAACCAATGTTTTTTAATCTCAGCTTTTAATTTTATATCACCTTATAATTATTGTATTATTTCCGTGCTAGGTTGGCATATTCATAATATTACATAATTTAATGACATATCCAATCTTGTAATATCTGAAACATTATACCTGGATATATAAGTTCTGGAAACTAGCTGCCAGTTTAACAAAAACAAATGTATAGTGTAGCTTTTGAATATATTATTGTTTTAGTGAGAAATGACAGTACAAGGATGCTGTCTGATGCATTGTTATTCTGCTAGCGTTTAACGATAATGGAAATAATAGTTTTTTTGACAAGTTGTCTCTGATCGCTGCATACAGTAGGTCTGCTAAACTCATTTGCAATTTAACAAAACAAAACTGCACTCACAGTGTTGAACATGCCACAAAACAAAGCTTTTGAACAAGCTTTGTTTTTGAAAAGCATGATTCCCACTCCTGACAGGCATTATGCTTTCTCAGTTGCACTGCGCATTGAAAAGCGAAGTAGAATGGCTTACTAAATCATGTTTTAAGAATTCCTTGAAAGGAAATATTGGCAAGAAATAACAGTGGACTTTGCTGTTTTGCAACAACTGCCCTGTCTTTTTTTTTTCTTTTCCTCTCTGTTTGGAGTCTTGACTTGATTATTGTGCACTTAATTAGTAACACCGCCTTTTTTCCTGGTGGGAGACTGTCTGCAGGAGCTAATTTAAGGGTCTGACGTTAGGAGGTGAATCACGTTAGCCTCTCAGCTATTCCCAGTCGCAAAGCACTTCTCATGTTGCTCATTGTTGCAACATGTAATTATGATTTATGCTGCTTTGAAATGGCTTTTTGTCAGACCTGTGAAAAGATACACTATTTTTATACCCTGCGTTTTCTTTCTTTATTTTTTTATTCACCTATAAGAAAATGGCCAGCTGTGAGCAGGTCAGAAAGCATGTAAGATAAGGATCAGTTTGGAGGAGAAACCGCGATGAGCTGAATTTCTGAAGAAGGTCACTTGTAAATGGCGAGAGACGAGCCTTGCCACCTGTGTCTCCTGACTGTGTAGTCCTTTACCACATCTTGCTCACACAAGCAGATGGCACAGTTTAGTATTGAGCTAAATAACAGCAAAAAGCTAGCTAGAGGTACATTTTTCAGCTGTTTTATACAAGCTAAGAAATTTGTGGCTTTCAACTTGCATTCATTTTTCAACAGTACGGTCACGGTCAGGGCTTGATTGTCTTTTGCTGTAATATTTTGATAGTAAACGAGCTTAAATTTGTCATGAAATGGAAGTTGTGATATTCTTTTCTTCCCTATTGTGACATTTATTAGAGTAAAACAGCTTCAAGAACAAGAAAAAATGTAGGGCAGGACTTGATTTTGCCCATCAGGAATTGATTGGATCATTGTCATTTCTATTGCTGTGATCTCATGTGATTGACAGATTGTCCCACCCTCACAACGATAAAAACCCTCACACCGATAAAATAACTTCCCAATGAAATGGGAAGTTATTTTAGTTTATTAAAGTTTACGAGGACATGTGTAGTCAATAATTGTATCATTTAAACTCATCTTTGATCAGCAAAATTACATATTTAAAAATTTTTTCCTATGAAAAAAAAATTTCTTCATGCCTTAAAATAGCTTGAATGTAACTCTGCACCCTTGACTCATTTAGTATACGTGGATCTATGAATATGCTAATTATCCCCGCCTCCACTAGCTCACGCCAGCTCAGAGATGAACTCAGTCAACTTACTGAGGGTAAACGCTGTACAATGGCATTGCTCTATACAACGTCGGACGCATAACGGTAATTAATATTAGTCTTTTGCTTGACTATGTTATCAAACAGCTAATAATGTGTTTCTAATGTTACACAAACCATGTTCCTGTTTGCCATCTCAGAGTCAGACAGCTGCCTTCTAAAAATCAGCATCCTTACAAACGCTTTGAACATCTCAGAACGTCAGTGGAGAAAGGTAATAGTTCATCATAACATCGTAATATACATCATACTCCCGCTATATTGCTAAATCTACCCAATTTTTCATATCAACAGAAAAATATACCGGGATATCCTGGCTTCTCTCGAGACTCCCCTACTAGTTCACTGTTAATGATATAATAAAGCTCGATGGCACATTGACGTTATTTGTTACAAGGTAGTTTGTGATGTCACAAACACCAGCAATTTCAAACCGTGGGTTTGAGACTGTCTTTTTTCACTGCAGTTTTAAATAAAAAATACTCAGCAATGGTGTTGACATATGAATTTGCACATGGTTAAAGCATACTAAAAATACTACATAGACATATCAACATCATTAAAAACTTGATTTTCACCACAGGGGGACTGACAAGCGACGAGTGAGAGGACATTTTGTCAATCTCTGTTTCTATATCTGCGACATCACACTGGCTAGCCCCACCCACTTTGGTGTAAAATCTTGCTTCTCATAATTGTACATTAAACTTTCCCCTCGATCACTTCAGCATGCGCACTTGTAATACACTTACAAAGTACTTCAGCTCCCTGTGGACAGATAATCATGATTTATGGCCAAACTAGTATGATTTCATTACTTTCTCCAGTTCTTTCATACCTCCCATGCATAATTAAGGGAGATGTTTATGTAAGGTACTTGCAGCCTGGCAAACTTTTGCTTGTGGGCCATAGCAACTCACAACGAGCTCTCCATCAGGATGGAATATTCATGAACGCCTGGGCAGGTCACGCAAACCGATGCGAAAGCCAGAGAGATACGCCGAGATTAAAACTGAAATAGAATCGTAGAGTCGTTAAGCTCAAGGTGATGTGTTGCTTTTTCTCCATCCTTCAGACGTTTGACACATCTCACAAAGCTGTCAGAGAATTCAGTACCTTCTTCCTGTCTTTTGTTCACGTTCTCTCTCTCTCTCTCTTTTTTTTTTTTTTTGAAAGTAGCCTGAGGTCCCTCAGTACAGAACAGATGGTAAAATGTTCCTTTTGATCTTCTTTTCAGGTTTCAAGAGTTTTCTGGCTGTCGCATGAATCACAAACATGCTCTGGTTGTTTGAAGAAGGCCTGTTTATAAGTGCAGAGCATGAATTGGCAATAAGTAGTCAAATGCTTTTTATAGTTATCAGGGCTTCTCTTGCTATCTTGTCTGTGATAGTCTGGCACTGTGAATCTAACCCATAGCCAGACTAATAAACGACTTGTATGTGACAAAAAATAAATAAATAAATAAAACAAAATGTTTTGGGGCCAGCTGATGTAACTTTCATTTGGCCTATCAGGTTAGAGAGGTGTTGTCACATTTGGATTGGAGATACAACAATCCAAATCTTTATCAAATCTTTATGTGTGTGTGTGCGTGTGTGTGCGTGTGTGTCTTCATTTATCAGTTAAAATTTATAATATTTTGTTTAAAGCCATTAAAAGCAATGTATAACAAAAATAGCTAAGATTACATTTAACAATATTTTCAATATTTAGTTGTGATTAAAGATTAATTTTAAGTAAGTGGTCGATGAAAATTAATTTAATTAAAAAAAACTGTAAATGAGCTTGCACAATTACATATATTAGCCAATATTAGCTAATACTGATAAATTTAAAAACAAATCTCTAAAAATGGCTAATATTATACTGATATACCATGCATCCCTGAAGGTTAGTTATTGATCCTTATGAAAATTACTATGAAGTAACTTTACTATAAAGAAACTCTACCTTTTTTATATTGCGGATAATTATACCTGGGTTGGCTGAGAGTCTGAGTGAGAAGTGTCTGTGTCAGAGATATTAACAAAAACTTTAAAAAACTCAGTTAAAGGTCATTGTTTATGTTTATGAATTTATACACCAATCAGGCATAACATTATGACCACTGACAGGTGAAGTGAATAACACTGATTATCTCTTCATCACGGCACCTGTTAGTGGGCGGGATATATTAGACAGCAAGTAAACATTTTGTCCTCAAAGTTGATGTGTTTAAAGCATGAAAAAAGCGTAAGGATTTGAGCGAGTTTGACAAGGGCCAAATTGTGATGGCTAGACAATTGGGTCAGAGCATTTCCAAAACTGCAGCTCTTGTGGGGTGTTCCCAGTCTGTAGTGGTCAGTATCTATCAAAAGTGGTCCAAGGAAGGAACAGTGGTGAACCGACGAGAGGGTCATGGGCGGCCAAGGCTCAGCGAAGGCTGGCCCGTGTGGTCCGATCCAACAGATGAGCTACTGTAGTTCAGATTGCTCAAGAAGTTAATGCTGGTTCTGTTAGAAAGGTGTCAGAATACACAGTGCATCGCAGTTTGCTGCGTATGGGGCTGCATAGCCGCAGATCAGTCAGGGTGCCCATGCTGACCCCTGTCTACTGCCGAAAGTGCCAACAGTGGGCACGTGAGCATCAGAACTGGACCACAGAGCAATGGAAGAAGGTGGTCTGGTCTGATGAATCACCCTGGCACAAAGCAAAAATGGTATAGGAATGGTTTGAGGAGCACAACAACAATTTTGAGGTGTTGACTTGGGCTCACCAGATCTCAATCCAATCGAACATCTGTGTGATGTGCTGAACAAACAAGTCTGATCCATGGAGGCCCCACCTCGCAACTTACAGGACTTAAAGGATCTTCTGCTAACATCTTTGTGCCAGATACCACAGCACACCTTCAGGGGTCTAGAGGAGTCCATGCCTCGACGGGTCAGGGCTGTTTTGGCAGCAAAAGGGGGACCAACACAGTATTAGGAAGGTGGTCATAATGTTATGCCTGATCGGTGTTGATATCATGGAGTTGCTTTATTGCTTTTGTTGCGCATGAACAATAATAAATGTTTAATTATGTTTGTTTTTTTTCCTGACACGTTACTACAAATACCTATTTATCATATTTGTAGCTGGGCTAGAGAAAATGTTAGTTGTACAAGTAAAAATCTCAAGTGGCCCAGTTAGGCCTGCAGAAAAATTCTTCTAGTCAAGAGTTAGGCTGTTTTTATGCAGTTTGAAGCCTTTCTGCCAAAATTGATTGATTGCCGGATTGTCAAAGGCCCTGGCTGCTTGGCAGGAAGCAGTTTTTTCTCATTTGTGAGTACTTCAACATATCAGAGTCAAGCACTTGGAGCGATTTTTCAAAGATGACATCTCCATTCTGCCCTCATCCTTATGCTGTTCCTGCTGTTTGCATTCATCACCGTGTCACGATAATGCTTTGTCCACACACTCTGAATGCGGGTCAATAGCAAGGTTACGGTCATCTGATTGAAGCCCAACCAAATGTTCCCCCACTATGCCTTTGCTTTCTAGGTAGTAATTTATCACGTAGGAACAGTCAAAGGGTATTCACAGTACTTTAGAATGACCTCTGGATGTGGTTGGTTGGTTAGGTGGACAGACAGGTGCCTTTTGTGTTCTTTCTTTCAAAATGCTTCCGCTCTTGCGGATATACTGTATTAACTCCCCCTCTCTTTCCATTTCATTCTCCTCGCTTTGTTATCTACCTACCCATTTTGTCTTTCTCTGATAGTCCTTGTTTGTTGTGCTCTGTCATTTTCCCTCCATATCCCCACAGTGCATTTCCGTTTATCTTACATAACTGGAATCAGAGGTGATGACCTTCACTCTCCTCTGCAGTACAGTCACTCTCTGGGAATCGCTGGCCATAAGCAAGCCACGGGAACTGCTGTCTCCTGTTTGCTTTCTCATTTGAATCTGGCTTTGGATGGTTATGAATGACATACATTTAAAAAAAAAAGAAAAAAAAAAAGAAGTCTTTTATGCTCACCAAGGCTGCATTTATTTGATAAAAATACATTAAAAACTGTAATATTGTAAAATATTATTACAATTTAAAATAATGGTTTTCTAGTATTTTAATATATTTTCAAATGTAATTTATTCCTCTGATGGCAAAGCTGAATTTTCAGCATCATTACTCCAGTCTTCAGTGTAATATGATTCTTCTGTAATAATTAAAATATGCTGATTTGTTGCTCAATTAACATTTATTATTATTATCGATGTTGAAACAGTTGTGCTGCTTAATATTTTGTAGAAACCATGATAATATGTTTTCAGGATTCTTTGATGAATAGAAAGTTCAAAAGAACAGCATTTATTTGAAATCTTTTTTTTTTTTGTAAAAATGTAATGTTTTATTCTAAGCTGAATAAAAGTATTAATTTATTTTTTTTTGAATCATACTGATTCCAAACTTTTGAATGGTAGTGTACAATGATGAGCCAAAACATTATGACCAAATGCCTAATATGATTTTGGTCTTCGGCATGCTGCCTGTTTTTTTTTTTGTTTTGTTTTTTAAATATTGTTAGTGTTTGTATTTTAAAAGAGATTAATTTTGACTAGTCGGCCATCTTGACCCATCCTAGGCCTGTTATGTGTGCTTTTGTACTGCATTGCAGGAGGTATGGATTGTGTTGTTGCTTGCATGACCTTTAAAACTCATTCAAACACGTTTCTATCCAATCCTTTTAAGGTTCACCAGTCTCCCTGGAAGCAGTTGCTAAGTGTTACCGAGTTGCTTAGCATTGTTGCCCTCAATAATGCCATGTTGTGGTTGTGATGTCGTACATGCAAACCCAAGCTTTTGATTTTCCAATTATCAGTAAAGAACGCCTGGCTAATGGGTTGCCTGTGTGAAAGTGATATTGTTCTGTGAAGTGATGACTTCAGTAGCCCACACAAAGCACAAGGCCTTACTATGGAGGCGTAATGTAATATATCTATGTATCTATAAACGAGAAAGAGCAGGTGGGGGGAAAGAGAGCGGGGAAGGGTGGGTTTATGAGACACACATTAGGGTGAAAAATGAATCTAGGGAGGAAGTAACAAGATAAGAGGAGAGAGAAAATCGACAGAAGTAAAATGAGGTGAAAATATGAGGAAGAGAAATGCAGGACAGTGACAATTCATGTTTGCTAGACATCGCACTGGAAATATTCCCTTTGTGTTTCTCTCTCAAGGAAAACCAGGTTACCCACTTACATTGCTCTTGGTGCCGGACTGCTATAATTCCCCTAGGTAGCCCTAAAAATAACAGTCCACTTTTCCACAGCATTTCCTCAGTCTTTCTCACTGCCCCTCTGGCAGTGCACATTGTTGACAGAGATGCTATCGGGGGAATGAAGGATATTGCAACCACCAGCACATAGAATTATTACTAATAAACTAGCAGACGTATTGGCAACCCAGGCTAATTGGAAATACCTCCAGTACCTATGGCGAAATTTCTGCAAAATGATATATTTCATTGTCCATTGAATGGCATTAAAAGCTCATGCAGTTTTATATAAAACAGATAAACGTGAATCTGATGTTTTATTACGTTTATTGTTGTAAGTATCTCTGCGTTTAGGAAATTAAATGTCTGGTGAGTGCCCCTGAAAGGTTAGCGCTTTATCGCGTAAAATAGCGTACTACCTACACTAAACCATACCCTACACCTAACCAATGGTGTTAACAAAAGCAAACTTGAGATTAAAACACCATTTTAGCTTACTCCTACAAGTCTTTGAGCTCTTTTATCGTGACTTATGTTTCACGGGACTCATACCTGATTATTCCGCATCACAAGTGCAGTGCTGTACCAGGTGAGCTTCCGAGCAAGTTTACTACATCCAAAAAAACATAAATGTGGAGCTGGTTAAACATAAGAATAGTTTACAAACCATGCACTATGGCAAAAAGTATTTTAAAGTCATAACTGCAAGTATTGTGCAAGGAAATGTACAAAAATAAGTCTTTATTTATCGGTAATCATAAAGAACAAAAGTTGCTGGCATTTTACTGCCTCTAGTGTTAATTTCAGCTGGAAACTGCAGTGAATTGTATGTATAGTATATGTAAGTTTTTGGAGTTTTGCAGAAATTTAGGTAGAGGCACGTATTTCCAATTAGTCTAGGTTGGGTATTAGCTGTTATCAGTTGGCCCATAAGGGGGTGGAAAGAAGGGATGTCCCCAGGAGTTGTTTAAATGTTGTTTGAACACAGTCTCAGTCTGATGCATATTGCACACAAAACTGGGAAGCATGTGGCAAGCAGTATTCTGATTTTACCTTTTTTGTTATTTTTTCAGTTATTTTATTTTATTTTACTTAATTTTTTTGATTGTGAACTGTTAAAGTCACAATAGCTATGTTTCCATCCACATATTTTTATGCACATTTTGGGATATCGCAAAAACATGTTGGATGGAAACTCCAAGATGCGCATAAATTCTAAAAATGTGCCTAAAACGTATTTTAACGTATTTTTTATTCGATAAGAAGCGCATAAACTACTATGGAAACACATTTACAGAATAAATACCTCGATGCGCAACAAAAAACTCAGGTGACTTTGTCTCAACAGTGGATGTGATTGGATAACTGGACTGCATAGCTGACTAGTTTCATTGCACAGCATCTAAAATGTTGGTTTGATCATTCTGAAAAGCCTGAGCCAAAGTCTGTCATCAAAATTATTTGGTTTAATTCCCTCCCAGAAGTGTCTCACATGATTGCATTTCCAAGCACCAGGCATCTGAACGCAAGATAACATGACAGCGTTTATTGCATTTCGTCTGTGCTCTCTGTGATGAAAGTCATTTATGAAGTAGGAAAAAAAAGCCACGGTGGCTTCCCCGATTGCAGGAACTTTTGTTTTTATTACAGATATTTTGGGCCAGTTTCCCAGGAAGTGACGATTTTGTTCTCTTGAACACATGGGATGGAAATGGAAATTTATTTGCAAATATTTTACGCGATATTTCAGTTTTGCGCATAAGTTAAATTTGCCTTTTTTATATGAAAAAATAGCTAGTGAAACATATTGTGATGTACATGCGAGTGTAACATTGATAGAAATGTAGAGTGGGGACTTATATGCATCAATTGTTGATTGGATTTTGAGATGTGGCCATCATATTCAAAAATGGAGGCAGATAAATTTGAGCTTGCAGGGGTGTGGTTTAAAAAATTGAGTTGTTTAAAAAGTCAAGTGATGCAGCATGCTTTTGTTAACTTCTTGAGTAATTTCTGAATTTCTGAGTCAAACTTCTGAATTTCTATGCTGTCTTTCTGTGGCTAGCATTATATGTGCACGCTAGTTATAAACCCCTCATCTTGACACGAATCAAACACACCTTCCTGCAATACTGAAACCTTTAGTTGTGTTCAAAACTTCAAAATATTATACCTGACTGAGCAGGTACTACATTTGACAAGAAAAGAACTTCTTGACCATTAAAAAAGTATGAATGTGTGTGTGACTTACTGTGTTAGTTGCGTTGCTTTTCAGAATACAATGTAAAAAGTTAGGAAACTTTGGAATCTCTGCAGAAGTAGTAGGACATCTGGGTGCTTTTTGCCTAATGTTTTATGAATACTATAAATTCAGACATACTGTTTTTCACCTATAAAGTGCAGAAGTAGACATATTCAGATTTTTCAGGTGTGTTTAAAAAATCTGTAAAAAATAGGGCACAATGTACTGTATTAATTTAACGGAATATTCCATATTTATTTTTTTAAATATATTTTGAATTTTGCACTTCATTCCATGGTGTTTTAGGGAAATGTCCAGTTACTGTCTGCGTAATGAGCTCCCAGTACTTTTTCTGTTATTTTCGGATTTATTTTTTAGTGTCAAGCTAAACTTGGCAGGACAGTGGACCGCAGGACCACAGTTAGAGTATTTATATGCTATACCCTATTTCAGATAATTCTGCCCCTGCACTTAAAAATGAATTATGGTCAGTCAGCTTTTTTATTGTTTTGATTGTTTTGTGCTCTTTAAGTCTGAATATATATAGGTCTCAGTCTGTTTATGAGTGAAAAATTGCATAACAAACATTTCAGTATAGAACAGCTTGAATCGCCAATGTGCTATTTTGCCATTTTCCTCAGATTAAATAGTATCTGATTTTGGCATATGCAGGCTACTATATATATCTATATCTATATGTGTTTATGAATGTGTGGGTGTTTGTTTGTTTGCATGCATGCACACGTGTGTGTATTGTGAAATGGCTGTTGCGCTTTCTCTTTTTTTTTTTTTGGCGTTTTCTGTGCGTGGGAATCAGAGAGCTTCTGTAACATCATGATGCTGCCACTCACACTTCTCCAATCACAGCGTGAGTTTCATCTTCTTCACTCCTCGTTTCTGATCTTCATGTTTCTTGGAGTGTTGCACGATCAGCCATCCCCAGGCCCCCTCACATTCCTCTTTTTTCTCTGGGAGAAAATAATGACAGAGCAGATGCTGATCACCTCTTCTCTCCACATGCGTGCGTGTGACGTCAGACCCCGCCTGCCTGCCTCTGATTGTCTCGGAGGCATTCACTGCGATGTGTTCATCTCTGCAGGGTTCACTGGTGTGGGTGTGAGACAGCAACATCCTTTTTGTAACATCCAGTTTAATCAGAGCCAATTGTTTATTTCTTACCTCACTCCATCCTCCTTTTCTCTCCGTCTCTATACTCCCTGAGACCTGATTTGCAGTGAATGTTTTGTAGATATTCACTGGAAGTGTTAAATGTCCTTGCCAAGGACACTTCAGTGCTTTCATTTTGGTAATGCAGTAATACATCAACACATAGAGCGGAAAAACTGACACACACATATATGAAGAAAGTGCATTCTGCAAGTGCAAGCCAATGTTTTCCGATAATTCATTCCTCTGCGTGTACCTCCTCTTTGCTGAAGTTGCTATGTGACGGAACAATGAACTAGAACACCTAGTGAGCAGCGCTCAGGGTGCTGACTTTTATCGATTTTGTATCATCACAGAGGCGCTGCCAGGTGTGGAGAGGGGGGAGCTCATTTTATTTATGTCAGTACTGAATATATTACATTCATTTTGAATAATGTACTCATGAGCTGACGTTCTTCGCTTAACTTTCCTCTGCCCACCATCTTCATTTCTCACATCCTGTTCAAGGACAACTTTTACATGTATATTGAATCTAATCTATCTATATGTCTGTCTGTCTATCTACTTTATCTATTAGGGGTGTAACGGTACACAAAAATGACGGTTCGATAAGTAACTCCATTTTTGAAGTCACGGTTCGGTACGGGTTCGGTACAGCAGAGGGAGAAAACTAATTTTATTTCTTTTTTATTAAACAGTGGTTTACTGAACAAATTGTGTTTCTGTCTTTAAATTCATTCAATTATAATTAAAAATACGATTACACAAGATATGATAGATTTAATTAAAGAAATAGTTTGCTTTCAAATGAAAATTACCCCAAGCTTTACTCAACCTCAAGCCATCCTAGGTGTATATGACTTTCTTCTTTCTGACTCTTGGAGATATTTTAATAAATATCATGACGCATCCGAGCTTGATAATGGCAGTGAACGGGACCCACAAGTATGAGCTGAAGAAAGTGCATCCATCCATTATAAACGTACTCCACACGGCTTCGGGGGGGTTAATAAAGGCCTTCTGAAGCAAAGCATTTGTGTAAAAAAATATCCATATTTAACAAGTATATATAGCTTCCGCTAGGCCGCCTTCCATATTCAACTTACGAAGAAAGTGTAAAACTCTTGCAGTTCAAAAAGCTTACTCTACGTCCTACACCTTCCCTATTCAACTTATGGAAAAGCTTAACTGACGCGACGCCAGTTTACACTTTCTTCGTAACTTGAATAAAAGAAGCTAGATATTTTACTTCATAACTTGTTAAATATGGATTTTTTTTTTTTTTTTACACAAACGCATTGATGCACTTCAGAAGGCTTTTATTAACCCCCCGGAGCCATGTGGAGTATGTTTATGATGGATGGATGTGGATGGAAGCATTTTCTTCATCTCATACTCGTGGATCCTGTTCACTGCCATCATAAAGCTCGGTTAGGGTTAGGGTTAGCCATATACACCTAGGATGGCTTGAGGGTGAGTAAAGCTTGGGCTAATTTTCATTTGAAATTGAACTAATCCTTTAAGTTGTAGTGTATCTATCAACATACCTTCAGATGTTCATTCATGTTCATTCTGTAACTAGTAGTAAAGAGGAAAGGATGATCGTGTTCACTCATGATGACACTTTGTTTCTTATCGAAAGTAACAAAGCACAGAGCTTATTGCGATTATTGTTCATTAATGCTGGTTAAAAATGGTTAGGATTCAATGCATTACCATGTGCGCCCCTTTCTGGATTGGAGTTTGGATTGCCTGTGACTGACTGTATTCGTCGTGTGACAACCAGCACTAAACCAGCTCTAACTAGCATAAACTGGCATGAATTCCATGTTGGCCCAGGCTGGTTTATGCTGGTTAGAGCTGGTATAGTGCTGCTATAGCATAAACTAGTCTGGACCAACATGGAATTCATGCCAGTTTATGCTGGATTTTTCAGCAGGGATAAGCTCAAGAAGAAAATCTGGAGGTAGAAAGGTGGAAACGTTACTAGACGAATGGACAGAGTGTGAGTGAAAACTAAACCCAGAAATAGGATGATGAGGAGCAGAATAGTTAGGAAGAGAGAAAGGAGAGGTGCAATATAGTGAGCTGTGAAATTTAGCTTAATCTTTTTTCTTTCTCTCCTACCATCCATCTCCAGTTCCACCTACAGATGCAGCACCCACCTTGCTTTCACTCTGCGTGCCTTCCTATCCTGCTACCCTGAATGCATCATACATGTATTTGTTGTATTTGTCAGCTTAAACCCAATCAACAAATGGCCTCTTTGGATTACATACATGCTACATAACATTTTAATGTGAGACACCCATATCACATTGACTTCGACAAACCTCTTTAGTGTATTTGGTGCTTCTACGTGAGAATGCCACATACTAGCATGGTTATGAACAACAAAAAGAGCACATTAGCCCATAGTTTGCAGTTGTGACTGTTGTAGAAACAATATCTCCCTTACTCCCACTCCATGGTAAAAATACACGTGTACATGCTCTGATTTGCCCACGAGGCTCAACCACAGTCCCTCTGCAACACCCACTCAGTTGTGTTGCTGCTCGTGCCAACTTGTGCCAGCCCAATCTTCACTCCAAAGGAGGCGTTTTACTGTCAATATGGTCAATACTGTAGCCCAGTGCATTGTGAGTTACTCGCAGAGAGGCTGTTTCTAACTTAGATTCAGTAAAAATGACATTAGTCTGAGAAATTTCTGACTATAAAAAAAGTTTTGCTTTCAGGCTAGCCTTTCTAAAGCCACTAAATTACTTAAAACTGTGAGGAAAAGCAAAAATATGACTAAATATTTTCTGAGATACCATGTCATGATGTTACAAATGTAACTAATCAGGGCTCAACAATAAAGATGGCCACAATACACCATTTCTGTCACCTTATTGCACATTTTTACTTGTGCAAAACTCTAGAAAGAGTTTATCAAGCATTTACCTTCAGGTTTCTTCAGCATATATTCAATATTTGCATTCAAATACTTCAACCCAGTATGCTATATGTTGTATACATGTACGTATATTTGGGTCAATGACATGACGGGTCATTTTTTTGTCCAAAGGCCTTAATAATAATAAAAAAACAAAGATCTGACATCCAAAGTATGTAAGCTAGTACAACTAGATCTCTTTTATCGAATCCAAAAGGTTTTAATTATATTTTGCTACATATAAAGGTATTTTAAAGATTTTGAAGTGTCAAATGGTCATTCGGTTTAACCGTCCAAAGGCCAATACAGCCAATTCATTTATGATTAAAATATATTAAAATGTAATAAATGTATATATTTTTATTCTGCCATGATTTTATAACATCATATATCAACATAGTGCAAAATGGTATTAAAATTATGTGTAGAAGTCGTTGCTTTGTAATGAGAAAGAATGTCCGGAAAAATGAATTTCACTGATGTCATTCGGAGTAATCAATATAAAGGGACAGTATCACGTGACAGGATGTGCCATCATTCAGACACCTGCAAAGGACCACATGGTCGTGAAGCAAATTAACTAACTCTCGTTTAACTATTTGAAAAATTTGTGTTTTCACTTGCTCATACACTGCTGTGATGTTGAGCATTAAAGATTACAGAATCCTGCTAATTTAAAATGTTACCAAGGTAACGTCTAGCTGGCTAAAATAGATGAGGTTTTGTTGATATATTAATGTTTTGTGATATATTAAGAATGATAATAATATAATAAATTGGTTCAAAAAGTTACATTATAGCTAATTTGTAGTTATTAAATGCAAATTACATTAATTGTTGTAACTTTTATGTAAAGAAATCTTAATGTTTAATTAATAATATAAAAATATTTCCTTCTGACACATAAAGTAAAAAAATAATATATATATATATATATATATATATATATATATATATATATATTTTTTTTTTTTTTTTTTTTTTTTTAAATAAAAAAGTCTATATATAAATTTGTGGCCAAATGTTATCTACTGACTGGCCATGCATTGTTATGTTTTTAATTGTTGGACATTATTTTTTAAATATGTGCCAAACAATGAAGGATGTCTTTTTGGCACATATATTGTGTTTTTGGTTTTAAAATATGTGATTTTGCTCTTTTATTGTCATCCCATCGCTTGTATCCAATTACATTTTGTCACGCTTATGTTATGGCTGTTTCTTCCAATAAAGTGTAGGATGCTTAGATGTCTATGTAGCCATATTTTTTGCTTGTGTGTGTGAAGATACACCTGTAGAACCGCTGTGGTCATTTTTTTTTTTTTTTTTTTATCACAGGCAGTCACACTTCTCCTGCAGCCCTGCTAATCGTCCACCAAGTGAGGGGCCACAAAGCATGCCAGAAACACACATAAACACCCCACTGAAATAACAGGTGTGTGTGTCTGTTTGTGTCTGCGCCATGATACGTGCATTATAGGAGCCAGATTCCTCGTGACAAAATGGGCTTGAGTCCGATACGACTGTGTCCTGCTGTCTGTAATTGCATGCGGCTTGTGGTAAATGTTTAGGATGACAGCCAATTTCATGAGCAAGTGTGACTGAAAGAAATTATGCAATAGCACTGTCTGCAGAAGAGAGTTGGATGCTGGCATTCCTAAATTTTGGATGGTTTGACAGATTATTAAATCATTCAGAGGGTGTAGGTGCTGATCTATCTGGTTTGAACATTAGCATCATTCCAACAAATGTGATGCCCACCACATTATTAAGTCACATGATGTTCATTTCAATCTCAGAATGATTTTAGTGACTTTACAATGAGCGCATTTAAATGATAGTTTTTGCAAACTTTACACATTTATGAAAATGTACAAGCCTAAAAATGATATGCTTACATATAAATTCAGGAATTATTAATTGCCATTACGTCTCCATTAGGTTTAAAAAAAAAAAATTGATAATTATGAGCTGCAAACGAGTTGCTGAAAAAATCTCTGTAGAAATGTGTGTGTGTGTGTGTGAGAGAGAGAGAGAGAGAGAGAGAGAGAGTGTGTGTGTGTGTGTCCATGTCTGTGCCAGTGCCAGTGCCATCTAGGCCCCAGGTAACAAATGACTTCCTGTGGTAATTGCTCTAATGAAGCAGGGAGGAGAGCTGTGGAATTCTTAATAGGTGTGCGCAGTGTTCACAAAATTAGGTGCAGGGGAGAGAAAGACAATAGGTGAGATAGGAAGATAGATGTCTGGTGAGCTAGCCATGGAAAGAGTGTCCCATTTGTCTGTTTTCTCTTGCCAGGGTTTTGAGCCCTGACAAATTGTCAGATCCATGTTATAATCCCTGTGCTTAAAATTCTTGTTTTCACTGAGACTGGGATGGATGTATGTTTGTGCAAGAACAGCACTCTTGTCAATAGGAAGCAGGGGCATCATGCACATATTTGGTTTAGGGGGCTCCAGTGGCAGGAATAAAACATTTTAACAATAGCTTGTCTTATGTAACACAAGTTAGTCCATCAATTGGTTTTGATCAGTGAGCCTGGAGTGTGAACGTGATTTCACCAAGTACAACATGTTCCTGGAACAACAACTATAGCAGCCTTTCCACCGCAGGAGCTTTCCCCAGGAACTAGGGACTTTGGGATGGTACTCTGTGTGTTTCGACGCAGGAACCAGGGTCTAAATGAAGTTCTGGGTAAAAATTTCCCACCTCAGAAAGTCCCTGCTCACGAGGTAGTACTTTTTCAAAGTTCAAGAGCTTTCGGGGGAGGGACTTGGGCACTGCACATGCTGATTGGTTGAGTTCACGCAGCGTTTTATTTCAACCACCATTTTTAAAAGTCTGTTGCGGTGCATGCAGTAAGAGTTTGCTATTTGAATCAACAGTGGAGTTTATAAATGACCGATGGACTAACGACGAGGTTCAGGTTCAAGCTTATATGCAGAGGATGAAATCCAGCGGGAACTGGAAAGTTGTTCACAGTCGTACGTCACTGGACTAATCTTCACAGTATTCTAGACCATGATGGAAATGCAGAAAGCAACACGCCTGGGGGAAAAATGTTCCTAGGACAAATTGTTCCAGGTAATTTCGGTGGAAATGTGGCTTTTGTCGATCCTGGAACAACGTTCCAAATCAAAAAAGTTTATAGTTTAGGTCAAGTTTAGGCTTACAACAAGGGTTAGGGGCTTTTACACCATTCTTATTCACCTATCATTTCCCTCTGATTTTAGGGATAAGTTATGGGTAGGGTTAGGTTTAGGGGTAGGGATATCAACAAAATATGTTGATCCAGGAACATGTCTTACTTGACAAAATCACAGTGACTGAGCAAGGAGACCCAGTTTGAAATCCTGGTTGCAGTGCTGGGTAGTAACTGATTATATGTAATCTTGATAATGTAATCAGATTCCAAAAATTAAGTACTTTTAATTAGATTATATTACATTTTAAAATACTCCTAATCAGACTACAGAGACTAATTGTAATGTAAATATTTTTTATTTCTTAATATTTATATTTATTATTTATAGAAATATGTATTTTAATAAAATAATATATATTTTTATCTTTTATAAAAATATTTGCAAAATTGCAGCCGAACTTGACAGCCAGCCAGTGAATCCCTTTTTTTTTTTCTTTTTTTTTTATGAAAAAGAGCAGAATTGACATTTTCAGAACTTCTTTTGAATTCCACAAGGAAAAAAATGTGCGTCCCTGTTGGACCAACCAAATTTACACGTGTGATTAGGTCATTTCTGACTGCTGCAACTTTATTATCAGAGATATAAATATATGGACATGCTGCTTCAATGTGTTTGCAATAACACAGACATCACATGAGAAAAGTACATTGTGCTGCAACTCCTTATCAGCACCCAGAGAAGCCCTGAGTGAGAACACACTTGTATTAATGTAGTGGGTTGGAATGTCTCTAAAGTGATATTCTTCCACCTACACACATTCACACCTTCATCAGAACAGCAATCTCTCCCCCATGGTCATGCTGCTTAGCCGTGCCTAAGCAAATGTATTGATGTGAGTGGGTGTTTTTCTGGATTACCCTGAAGGATGGAGAGAAAGAGAGAGAGTAGAATCAAGAGAACACCCAGGAAGAGGTCCAAGGCTTCTCTGTACGTTTTTTTAACGTTGGTACGCAAGTCATCAAAAATAGCTCACTAAGTAAGAAGCATCTGACTCATTTTGTGTGCAGTAAAATCTCCTCACACCTCCGTGCTGCATCAGATGGCCAACCTGATGCTGCATGCATATCTATATTATCTTACTAAACGGTTTACTGTGAAGATATTGCTTTTTTTCTGCTTACTCCATGTTTCTATCCATGTTTGTGTCCTGTTTTGTTGTCAAGGCAGTGCTGTCTAGTGTGAATGAGTGTTGTTGATGGCACTGGAGCGATTCATCATGGTGTGAACAGTGGGCTCTGGGAACTGAAGGGCATGAAGGCAATACACAGGGGACTAATAGAGCTAGACCTCTACAAACATGGCTGCTTGACATCTCACATCATGCATTCAGGTCAAGCTCATGTCTTTGAGCAGTTAGTATACTTTTGTTTCTCTTGGTTTCAGAACCAAGAGAAATTCCTACTCGGGTCATCTTGGGCTTCCAACGCAGAAGCTGTTCCAAAATATTGGCACAATAATTGGTTCTGTATTGGTCCGTATAATATCGGCCAATATTATAATCAATAATAAAATATAATAAAAATATATTATTATAAATGATATAAAAATATAATATATAAAACTAAAAATCTTTTTAGTTATATAAAAAATATATTTAAATATATTTAAATCAGATTTTGTATATTTCTCATTTTAACTATTCTTAGTTTATCTTTGCCGTCATCTAACGTTCACTTCAAGTTACGTAAACAATTTAGTAACACTATTAAATGTAGTCTTTAGACAATTTATCTTAGCCAATTGTACACTACCATCCAAAATCAGGATCAGTATGGGATCAGTAAGATTTTTTAAAAATGTATCATGGTTTCCACAAAAATAGTAAGCAGCACTTGTTTCAACTGTTTCAACATTGCATTGATAATAATACTAAATGATTCTTGAGCACCAAAGCTGCATATTAGAATAATTTCTGAAGGATCATGTGACACTGAAGACTGGAGTAATGGCTAATGAAAATTTGCGTCATGGAAAATTTACTTTTTAAAATATATATATATATATATATATATATATATATATATATATATATAATATTTCACAATATTGCTGTTTTGACTGTATTTTTGATCAAATAAATGTAACTTTGGTGAGCAAAAGTCTTTTTTTTTTTTTTTTTAATCAAAGATTTTGTTATAATGTTGTGATGCCTAAATTCACTTGTAGCATTTAAAATGGTTGATTTTAGTTTCTATTTTATTTTTTATTTATTTAGAAGGAACCTTATAGAATTATAATGTTGGACATGTATTAGTTATCAGCCACACCATAAAAATAAATATCGGCTTATCGTTATTGGCCAGAATTGTAATATTAGTGTGAAGCATTAGAAATGTTGTTTGGAAATAATATATTTATACCACTGTATATAATCAATACTGAGAAGTATGGATAAAAAATATTTCAGTCTAATAACAAATGGACCAATTACATTTATAAGTAGGCCCATACACAATATTTGCATGAACTATGTATCACATTGTTAGCTTAGCAGCATGCTAACAGCAAACAACTGCCATCAGTTGTGAGTCATATCTCATGTGTGGTTTGTGTGAGGAGCACTATTTATATGACGCACAGAGTTGCTGCCTATGTAGAGCGCTCCAAATCTGTCACTTAAGAGGTTTCACTTCAGTTAGGATGCTGCCTTAAAGAAGACAGCTAGGCACCTCATTAGGTTTCGGAACACAGTTTGTATGTACCCTATCAATAAAAAATTAAAATGATAGCAGATTTTTGAAGTGCCTATTTTTCTCTCCAGCAAATTTAATGTCATCACTATGCTGTATTCACAAAATTTGCTGACCCTGTAGAAGCTTGTAAGAAATGGCAGTTATACATGTGATCTCAGTGAATGTTGCTAGGCGGTGATGTCATCCTCTTAGCAGCACAGCGTGTACTTGAATTAGGTCATGCCGCTCATCTCTTTTAAGTGTCTCTGGCCTTTGTCTTCCTGAAAAATTGATGACGTCTCATTGACTGTTGTCGGTTCACATTGGCCCCAAAAAAGGACCAAACATATCCAGAGAAGCTAAAGGGCATGTGGTTGAGAAAGAAAACAACCTTGTTTGGTGCGGTTTGGTGGTTTGTGGCGTGGATGTCAATACTAATGAGAAGTGTAGTTGAGAAAGGAAATAATTATTCTGAGTGAGGGTGAAGTGGAGCTTATAAAGGGAAGAGCATGCACAATAACAAAACCATTGAAGAAGTGATGAGAAGAAGTGAAAAATTATGTTCAAGATGAAAGAACGAACATCCCAAGGCTGATTAGCTCACATTTTTGATTCACATAAACAACCTTCTTCTTTCTCTCTCGCATCTCACAGGTTGAGGATCAGGAGTCATGGAGTCTCTCTTCGGTGGCCAGTTGGGCCTGCTGGGGGGTAACGAGGGTCTGAAAGAAGATGGCTGCGGGGTGGGCTGGTCCAGCTCTCCCTTATCAGAGGATATGTACTCTGCCTCCCACTTCGCCCTCATCAGCGCCTACCAGGACATTAAGACTCGACTGGCTGGCCTTGAGCGAGAAAATGCAGACATCAAAAGAAAACTCAAGATTTACGAGATAAAGGTACAAAACGCCTCAAAGATCCTTTAGCCTCAGATATCAGTGGAGGTCACCTTACATATCAGCCAGTGGTATAACTGACTTGCCAGTTGTACTTGGATTTGTAGTTTATTTTTTACTTCCACTACTTTATATGCAAGCAGCCCTGTTTAATGATTAAAACACTAAAAATGTATAATGTTACTAGTGAATAACCAAAATTAATTTTTTGGTCAAGGGTTAGTTCACCCAAAAATGAAATTTCTGTCATTACGTACTCACCCTCATATCGTCCCAAACCCGTAAGACCTTCATTCATAATATATTTTTGATAAAATCTGAGGGTTTCTGAACCACACATTGGCAACAACGTCATTGCACCTTTTGAGGTCCAGAAAGGTAGTAAAGACATTATTAAAATAGTCAACGTGACCACAGTGGTTTAACCTTAATGTTATGAAGTGATGAGAATAGTTTTTGTGCACAAAAACAAAACAAAAATAATGACTTTTTGCTACAACAACTGTTGTCATACACAGTTGACGTAGTGAACGCAGTGCAGAGCTTCCGTGTTCTACGTCCGAACGCCGATTCATTATTGGCCGGCTCCTGCATCAGCATCACACCCATGCATCGTGCTTCTCATGTGTACAGCGTCAGCCAATACAGAGACAGTGTTCGGACGTAAACACGGAAGCCTGCACTGCGTTCACTACGTCAACTGCATATGACAACAGTTCAAACTGTTAAATAAAGTCGTTATTTTTGTTTTGTTTATGCACACACAAAAAGTATTCTCGTCACTTCATATCATTAAGGTTGAACCACTGTAGTCACGTGGACTATTTTAATGATGTCTTTAATACGTTTCTGGACCTCAAAAGGTGCAATGACGTTGCTGCCTATGGGCCCTATTTAAACGATCTAAGCACATGGTCTAAAGCGCACTTAGGGCACGTCCGAATCTACTTTTACTAGTTTAAAAAGGAAAAATGGTCGGAAAAATTGTCTAAAGAGGTTATCCCTATTCTCTTAATGAGTCATGGGTGTGTTTTGGGCGTAAAGTGCAATAAACCAACCAGAGTCTCGTCTCCCATTCCCTTTAAAAGTCAGTTGCGCTCGCGCCATGGCGTATTCACTATTTACAAGGCGGAATTTGAAAGCGGAATAACTGAACGCGTCTATTGTGAGAAAACGGATCTAATCATGCACGAGGTTAAAGCATGCGAGCAGAACATCTACGGGAAAAGCCAGATTCCACCAAAGCATTTTTTATTTTTATGCACACAATAATAATCTTTCACATTGTAATCCTTTAATTTTTAATATTTGGCATGTTTGTGTACTGCTGCGCTTCCCTGTGTGTATAATAAGCAGAATGTACGCACGTTGTGCACCCGCATATAGGCGCATATTACTAACGCGCTCTTTAAATAACAAAACAAATATTGCGCTATTGACTTTAGGCCAGGTTTCAGTTGGTCAATGGCGCAGCCTATTTCAGTTGCCTCAAAATAGCAACGCGCCAACAACGCGCCTGAACACACCTCGTTTTCATACCAGCACGCCCATTTGCGCACAAATGGGTGCAAATGCATTTGCTATTTAAACAACATGGCGCAGGGCGTGGAAACGATAACTGCACCGGGCTGAAACTAGCAAAAAACACTTGCGTCGCACCTGGCGCCGCACTGCGCCGGGTGTATGATAGGGCCCTATGTGTGGTTCAGATACCCTCAGATTTCATCAAAAATATCTTAACTTGTGTTCTGAAGATGAACGAAGGTCTTACGGGTTTAGGACGACATTAGGGTGAGTAATTAATGACAGAAATTTCATTTTTGGGTGAACTAATTCTTTAAAGTTTATTTAATAATCAATAAATTAATCACTTTTATTCAATAATCAACACTCAACTGAGTTGTATATAAAAATGTATCGTTTTTATATCAGCTTACTAATATACTAATTCGTTGTTGAAATATAAGTATTTAAACTGTGGCTGTACGTTGAATGGCTTTCCTCAGGTAAATATAACATTACGTGACATACAAGTTGATTTATTGATTGTCTTTTCGCGACAGAGATTACATGACACGTTACATTCTTTCAACATACCTTCTGAAGTTTATTCATGTTTATTTCAAGCTATAACTTAAGAAGCGTAAGAGATGATTGATTCATGAGCGTTCCACTGCCACTGAACTGAGGCAGATACAGGGATCTGTCATGCCACATTAAAGAGGGTCAAAATGACATTTATTGTTTGAATTTCGTTCTAAAATTGAGAGATTTTGAAAGCTGAGACTTTGTTTCATATCAAAAGTAACAAAACTCAAAGATCCAAAGTCCACTATTTCAAAATCTCTTTCTGAAAAAGTATTTGGTTTTCCCATCTGCTTTAAGGACAACAGCACTTGAGCTGCATGAACTCCACAAGTTTGTGTAAAGCCTGATGTTCATGTTATCCAGCTTGATTTGAGAATGATCCAAAAAAGCATATTGCGCTTTAGTGGAAGCACAAAAAACTTTTAATTAGTGACCTAGAAATAGTGCAGAATTTTAAATTACTATTATAACATTTCTTGTTTAAAAATGGCAGCTTATTTCCAGGTTTAAATGAAAGAAATCCCAGATTTTTAATGTGGTCTCAGTATAGCTCTCTTCACAACAACACAGACACAGGTCTGTTCCTTGAAACGGGTGTTTATTTTTCTTAGGCTTTGCACCGTAAAAGCACTGTATTCGTAAATGAACCTAGTACATACACATCAGCCAATTATACAATACATAGTCTGAAAGTAAACGAGATACAAAATGTCACTTAGCATTATTATGGACACCTTCAATACATTAAACAAGTGTATCGAAGGTGTCCATAATAACCTCATTGGCTGCTTGTTATGAAAAGAAGTCTTTGAGTCCTTAGAAGTTTTAAGAAAATCCTCTTTACTGTCCGTTTGACTTTAGACAGAGCACTGATTTTAAACTTAAATGTGCAATATAGCAGAGCCTTGTGAGGCGCCCGCTCATCATCTGTCAATCAGGGCGACTCAGTAATTCGTCATTTCTGCTAAACAGTGATGCATTCTCAGCCTTATGCTTTAAAGTACAAAAAATGAATTTACATCAGATTACATCACATTTACATTTTAAAAAAAAATCTCAAAAAGCTTACATGAAATTATGATATAATATAATAAGAGAATAGATTAGAATAATAGAATAGAATAATAGAATAGAATATGAATATTTACTTGTGGATGCCACTTTAGATAAAATAGTCTGTTAATCCTAATTAAGCTAATTAAAACTTCAAAATGAGTCATCAAATTAGTTTTTACTATACCACATTATAGGGATGCTTAAGAATATTTTAGCTATTGTCAAATATATATGACATAATCGTCCAGTCAAAAGTAGGGTGTAGACATCCTTGTTAGGAACCCTTTTCCCCTGCACCTCGCTGCCTCATCTCACATTAATGCAGAGACAGTGACATGGTCACAGACATACTATATTGGGCATTTAATTAGAGTAGAATAGAGTGGACACACATAGCAAGTGATAAAATGGTTACCTGCCGCACAGCAGAAAGCACTGATAAAGAGCATAAAGCAATAATTAAACTAACTACTTCATGTGTGAAGCAACCCTATTTGATGCTGGTAGAGGCCAAATTTTTTATTTAACTATTATGGAGTTGCTTTACAGTTTTCTTGTGAAATAATAGTGATCTTTGTGAGTTCAGCAGCTGAATACTAATATAAGCTGTTGTCAGAGTTTATGCTAAGCATATAACATTGATTTGATTAATGACTGTGCCATGACAGTACTCATTAAGAGCTGTGCCTGCTTCATGTATGAAAGAGCTTTATTTATAGGCCAGCTGCCACGTGAGCCGAGCTGTACATAAACAAGTGTGAATGCTCTCTGTAATTAGCATGTCAAGCGTCCACATAAAAACACACAAAGCCACTTGTACACACAATACAAGATGCTCCTGATGCTGTTTAGATCGCTTGATTGTTAGGAAAGTAGATCACGTCTCTATTCATTTTTAAACATGAACACGTGATTGTTATTCACATGAGATTATTTTTTCTAGATGAGAATGTTTATCTTCCTTTGATTACAAATCAGTGCTTATGCTGTGCAGTAACCTACTCAACAGAGTGAGCAGCTGGTTCATTTGATGTGATCTTTGAGTACGACTAGGTAGGTTGGGCAGCTTCCAGGCCTCTGGGGAGCTGCAGGTTGGAGATGCTCCAGATTGGATATCTTTAAAGCTTTTTGGTTTGGCCCTCCCCAAACATATGTATGTATACGCACCAACGATGGCTAGCCTCTGAAGAACAGCTGTTTTTGCAGAAGGTGAGAGAAAGAGAGAGAGCGCCTTCAGGGTTCTGCGTTCACTATGGCTCACTGCCTAGTAAAGGGCTAAATGTGGGGAACAAATGCACACAGCTCTCAAAGCTCGTAGGAGTAAAAATATATGAGATCCAGCACATCAAAGCACACAGCATCTACTGAGATATATATAGTGTGTATGTATAATGTATGTCCTGGCTATTACCTAAAACACCATAACTAATATCCCACTGGTTTTACATATGTTTTGGCATGTCTAATCATATACTGCTAAATTGCAGATGAACTTTGTCCTATCTAAGGGGAGTAAAAAAAAAAAAAAAAATCAGTGTTGCCATACACTATCATTCAAAAGATTGTGATGGCAAAAAATTAATTTTCAGCAGCCATTACTTCGGTCTTCAGTGTCACATGATCCTTCAGAAATCATTCTAATATGCAGAAATATGGTGCTCAAAAACATTCTTATCATTAAGGGTGAAAATAGTTGTGCTGCTTAATATTTTTGTTGAAAACATGATTTTTTTCCCCCTCAGGATTATTGATGAATAGAAAGTAACTGCAAATAACTGCTGTTCTTTTGAAATATAAATCTTTTGTAAAATTATAATGTCTTTACTGTCACTTTTGATCAATTTAATTCATCCTTGCTGAATAAAAGTAATAATTTCTTTAGAAAGAAAGAAAGAAAGAAAGAAAGAAAGAAAGAAAACTCTTACTGACCATAAACTTTTGAATGGTAGTGTACATTTTGTATCATTTATTAATTTATTTATTTATTTTGGCTTTGTTTTATAGGAACGGAAAGTGGAGGTAACAACAAATGCTTTTCACTGTACATTGCATCTGGATATATGCCCAATGCTTTTCTCCATAATTTTGTAATTGCTAGAGAATTTTCACAAACATCTGTTTAAAAAAATTGTTTACCTACTGATTTCTGCACAATGTTAAAACCCTACGCCTCATTTGCATAGACAAAATGCATATTTGTGCTGAAAAGATGGCTTTCCATTACAGATTTGCGCAAACCTTTTGCGATATTTTCTAAATGTCGATGAAAAACTACTATTCAGTTAACTACCATTAACTGATGTTATGCGACTAAAACATAATTTTTTCCTCTTGCGATAAGTCATTCTAAAAATGGCAACGGATGTTAGTATGTTTAAGTATATTTGCAGCCACTGCGCTAGCCATTATTTTTAATCGAAAGACACGCATGTTATCCAAGCGTTAATGGCAAAGAAAGCCCCTTATACTTGGGAACAGCCTCGTATGAGTTGTTTCTGGGTGTTTATCCCGCCCATCTGCTTCAAGGTCTTGATAAATTGTGGCATTTCTTTGTTGTTTAGAATCCAGTATTCCCGTAATTCTTTGGTCTTTTATGAGTTTAACAAAGAGCTCTGTCTTGTCTTCCTGTCCAAACATACCACGCCATCTTTAAAGAATGATCGACTTTTACGTATGCCAGGTGACCTGTAAATGCGGATTTCCAATGCAATTTTGCGAAATATTCCTTTTTCGAATGGCCTGAAAAAAACTACGGAGCCCCGGACATGACATGCAGGAAAAAAATAGTAGGCTAAATCGTGTGCACGATTTATTAATTCGTTCCCTCGATTTACTAAAACGTGCGCATGATTTACTATTTTGTTCCCTTGATTTATAAATCAAGTGAATGACCCTGTGATGACCCCTGTGTCACTTTTTGTGTATGTGTGTGTGCAGTTTCCCATGATAAGCGAGTTTGGAGAGGACAGAAACTCCTACTGCTCCTTTGAGCCCAAAGACACAGCGCTGCTCCAGTCAGAGAATGGCAGTCTGCAACAGAGAGTCAACATGCTGACCCTCGAGGTGAGAGGACAAACACATATACACACATCCTCCTCTTTCTGGATTGTATTTCATCCATTGTTCTGCTAATTTCAAACGATCTCTTATAGTGTTATAGTGTGATTTGGCTATATTGTGTTGTAAATCTGGATTACACATCACAAAATGGAAAGATTAGAGTGGTACAGTAATACGATTAGTAGGGTAATGAAGGACAACTTCAAATGCCCAGTCATTCATGACAAAGGCCTTACATAATTTAGACGACGAAGTGTTCGGTTTTGCGTGCCTGAAGCCCGCTCTCAGTTGTCTCTCCCGACTGGCTGTGATGTGGAGTGTAAATGGGAAGATCATACTCTCTCTCTCTGCATCTCTCGGCTCATTGCCTGGCGAAGCGTCTCATTAATTAATGATGCTTGCTATGTGTTTCCATAGCCACCCAGCAGCCTTCCCTCCGTCAAATAGCCAGATTTCTCTTTGTCATCTGTTCTTCTCTCTCCCACACCTCCCTCGCTTTTGCTGACGTTTGGTACTTTGTGTGTACATTCCTTATTCTTCCACTCTATCCTCGCTTGACTGTGGCCTTCCTCCTTGATTCGTGTCTTGTTGTGTTTCATTCTTTACTTTTTTTTCCCAACACCAGCAGCTTTGCAGTCATGAGCTATCGCTGAGATCTAATGCAGTGCAATTGAAAGTAAATACCCTGTTCTGTTATTTTTTCTGAAAATAAGCTACTATTATCTGTGAAGCCAAAGGATCACTGCAGAGAGGTGTGTTATATGATAATTGAAGTAGATGCTTATGTGTCTGTATTTAAATGAAGTGGAGGCAATAGCACAAGTACATTTGTTCATTTTTATATATATCAAGCAGAACAGCCTGTTTTTATTCTTTTTTTACACCATGTCCTTACCAGTTTCCAGCAACAAGCAATTTGTCAGAATTTGAAACTTGTATGCAACATGACCAGTTGACAGAACAGTCACTTGCCCTTTCGCCACTCAAAAGCTTACATTTTGTTGATCTTGTACATCCATGTTTTTGCCTTGTAAACATAAACTTTGGTTTTATGTTGCTGATTTGTCATTTTTACACATGAATTGGCACCTCTTAAAGGATTAGTTTGCCAAAAAATGTAATTAATTACTCACACTTGTGTCGTTCCACATCCGTAAGACCTTTGTTCATCTTCAGAACACAAATTAATATCTATTTGATGAAGTCTGAGAGGTTTCTGTCCCTCCATAGAGATCCAACTCAACTACCACTCCAAGGTCCAGAAAGGTAGGAAAAACATCAAAGTACTCCATGTGACTCCAGTGGTTTAACCTCAATTTTATGAAGCGACGCGAGTGCTTTTTTGTGCAAAAAAAAAAAAAATGTACCACTTACAAAAATATTGATCTGCAATGCGCGTTCACGAGAGCTTCACAACGCATGCGTGTTGTATTTAGACTCACGTGTCAACACAACGCACATGCGCAAGTGTTTACAAAAGCACCAGGACGCATGTGTTTTGTGTTCACGCGAGAGCTGACATTGTTGTGTGAACACGCTTTGGATAATATTATTTTGTAAATAAAGTGGTAAATTATGTTTTTTTGCGCAAACAATGCACTCATGTCGCTTCATAAAATTGAGTTGAAGCCACTGGAGTGATTTTCCTACCTTTCTGGACCTTGGAGTGGTAGTTGCGTTGGATCTCTACGGAGGGACAGAAACCTCTCAGACTTCATCAAAAAGATCTTAATTTGCGTTCCGAAGATGAACGAAGGTCTTACGGATGTGGAACGACACGAGAGTGAGTAATGAATGACAGAATTTTCATTTTTGTGTGAACTAACACTTTAAGCCCATAGCATACTTCAGACAGCCTTGCAAAGTAACCCATGTAAACATCTGTGTATTCTTTCATGTTGGAGTTGTACAAATGAAGGTACTTTCTAACCTCTTTGCATACGTGTAAAAAATGAAGTATACTTTGGGCTTGAGTCCAGACCTTAAATTCATTGAAAGTCTTTAGGATGTGCTGGAGTAGACTTTACAGAGTGCTCGACTCTTGCATTGTCAGTACAAGATCTTGACCAAAACTTGATGCACCTCTTAATGGAAATAACATCACAACACTTTTTTTTTTTACTCAAGAGGTGCATCATTTTTTTGGTCAAGATCTTGTATTGACAATACAAGAGTCAAGCACTCTGTAAAGTCTACTCCAGCAGTCTACTTTACTGTTTCGTATATATAATATATATATATACACACACAGGTTTGATTTGCTAACTTAGTAAGGACATTCCATAGGCGTAATGGTTTTTATACTGTACAAAATGTACATTCTATACCCCTATATTACCCCTACCCCTAAACCTACCCATCACAGAAAACATTCTGCATTTTTACATTTTTAATAAAACATTGTTTAGTATGTTTTTAAAGGTATTCAAATATGTAAATATGAGGACTAATGAAATTTCCTCATAAAACATGTTTACGCCGTAATACCAGTGCAGTACCCGTCATTATACAAATTTGTGTCCTCATAAATCATGAAAACAAGCACACACAGAACACACATAAAATATTTCTAGTAAATGTAAAATATATTGGTAATTTTTTTTTTTTTTTTTTTTTTTTTTGCTCTTTTGTGGTGGGGCAAGTTTAAATCAGAACTACTGAAATGCTTGCTGTTTTTCCTTAGTTGAGCCCTGTTATTATTGAAATATATAGCTTCTTGCTTCCATATCTGTCTTGACACTCTATCTCAACAGTACAGAGTTTTATGTAGCAAACAAACAAACAAAAAACAAACAAAAAAAAACTAATGCATAAGATTTAAATCACAGCTTCCAGCAGAACTGATATTATGGGCCTATTAGGAACATAAAAATTCCATAATGGTAACAAACAAGCCAGTAAAAAAAGAAATGTGACAAGAAATAACTGACAAAATGAGATATATATATATATATATAATATATATATATATATATATATATATATACTACACCTGCCTAATATCAAATGTTGCAACAGCTTGTCATTATACAGCCTGAGGACAGCCCAACTGTCCTTGTAATTCTAAGCACATATTAAACACACTAAATAATGTTTTGATGAAAATGTAAAAATGCAAAAAGATTTTTGTGAGGATTAAGCTAGGTGTGTTTGTTCTACAGCTTCAGAAGAGCAAAGAACGAGAGGAGCAGCTTGAAGATGTCATTCAGGCCTATGAGAAGATCCACATGGAGAAGTCCAGCCTTCAGCGAGACCTGGACAAGATGGTGAGAGCTCTTCTGAAACATTCATTCCCCGACATCCATGCTAAGTTTGGCTGCCGAACGGATGGGCAGTTGCGATAATTAGCCTCTCCATGTGCTTCAGGCTTTAATCCAACCAGGTGTCCACTTGATTAATCTTGTACTATGCGTACATCCTAACAGGGCTGTGTGAATGTAATTGGGCTCTTATATTTCCCAGCCAAGCCCTTGTATAAGTGGATGATGCTGGATATCTGTAATCATATATGCACATTTGCATTCTCAGTTTTAAACATGGGTCTCAAATGGCTTCGATTGGATTTGGCTGGGACCAAAAGAGTGAAGTTTTGAAAACTGCATGATGCAAGCTTTTGAGCATCTGTGCCGTTCGCCTCTCTGAAACACTCAGCCAGCTATCAGCTGTTACATCTACATGTCCTCATCTTTTATTGCTGACAAAAATTCCACATGGACGTGAATGTCGGAAGAATCTGCATGGTTAAAATAATGGCCTCTTTGCCCTTGTCTATCTTTTGATCAGTCCCTCTTTGCCTGTGTTACTCTCTGTGCTTTCTCTTTTGGTGTTTCAGTTTTAATCTTTCATAATCTTTTACTTTTGTGTTCATCTTTGTCCCTTTCCCTCTCTTCTTTTCCTTTTCTTCTCTCACTCTTTCCCGGTCTCAGACGTCTCTGGTGGAGAAACACGTTGAGCGGATTCACAGTCTCGAGTCAGCTCTGAGGCAGAGGGAGAGCTCTCTACACAAACTCAACACACAGCTACACAACAAAGACATGCAGTATCTGCAACTACACAGCCCTGACCCACATAGTAAGTCTTGTTTTGTGTGTATGCATGCAGATGTTCATTTAGAAATCACTCAGTGGTCTAGGACATGCAGATCTGTGCTTAAAACCGCTACTGCTGCTGACTCATTCACTCATGCACTATTCACTACATAGTGAATGTCATATACAGGTAGGGTTCTATACAAGTAAATGAGTGAATAAAAATTAGTGTATTCGGATAGTACTGCAATTTGTATGATCTTACGTCACATCTATTTCAAAACAAAAAATGGCAAAATATTTAGTGAATATTTACTTTTATAGGGTTAGTTCACCCAAAAATGAAAATTCTGTCATTAATTACTCACCCTCATGTCGTTCCAAACCTGTAAGACCTTCATTCATCTTCGGAACACAAATTAAGATATTTTTGATGAAATCCGAGAGCTCTCTGACTCCTCCATAGATAGGAATTTAATTACCACTGTCAAGGCCCAGACAGGTACTAAAGACATCGTTAAAATAGTCCACATGACTACAGTGGTTCAACCTTAATTTTATGAAGCGAAGAGAATACTTTTTGTGCGCAAAAACAAAACCACAACTTTATTCAAAAATTTCTTCTCTTCCCTGTCAGTCTCCTACGCTGTTTACGTTCAGCACTTCCAGGTTCTATGTCAGAACGCCGACTCATTATTGGCCAGCTTCTGCATCAACATCACACGCATGCGTCATGCTGCTTACGTGAACAGCGTTGGCCAATACTGAGCCTTGTTTTGTTTTTGCGCACAAAAAGTATTCTCGTCGCTTCATAAAATGAAGGTTGAACCGCTGTAGTCACGTGGCCTATTTTAACAATGTCTTTAGTACCTTTCTGGGCCTTGACAGTGGTAATTAAATTGCTGTCTATGGAGGAGTCAGAGAGCTTTCGGATTTCATCAAAAATATTTTAATTTGTGTTCCGAAGATGAACAAAGGTCTTACAGGTTTGGAACGACATGAGGGTGAGTAATTAATGACAGAATTTTTATTTTTGGGTGAACTAAACCTTTAATGGCCTTAACCATTTTAATCACAAATCACTGGTCAGGAAATTAGCAAGAATTACACAAATACTGTAGATAAAGTAACATAGCACAGAACAGCCTTTCCAGACAGCCTTTTACAGGAAGAAGCGTCCACTCAATGTTAATGGCTTCAAACGGTTCATGAGTAGTTAAAAAAAATGTCTTCCAGTTTGTTTTAGTTTAATGTGAGACCAAATATTCACTATAGGGTTCAAATCTGGACTCTGACCAGGCCAAAACATGAGCCTGATGGACTATAGCATATATAACATGTTATTATATAACAACTTTTTATTTGTGGGAATCAAGCCATTCTGCAATATTCTCCTGTACCCCAAAGCATTAAATGACTTTTCACAGTGAAGTAGCTCACCAATACCAGCAGCTAAAAAAACTCCCCACACAATGACACCTTTCCCTCCATGCGTCACTGTGTTAGAGATGCAGTTATTATATATTTCTCAGCAGATTTTCAAAGACAACGCTCCAGAGCATCATCATGCAATTCGTGTTTCATTGTGATTCATCACTCCACACACAACTTCCAATATTCTGCCAAAAACTTCATTCTGTCTTGATGTTTTTTGAGACAGCTATATCTTTTTAAGCAGTGCATTTGCTTCCAGTTTGCTAATTTTCCGACTAATAATTTGTGGTTACGGTAATTAAAAGCTCAATCTTTTGCCATATTTGCTAGTAGAGTTGTTTATCAGCATAAGATCTTGTTCATTATTTGTCATTTTATGTGCCTGCTTCATTTGTATTCAGCTCCAACAACATATTGTGTATTGGGGTCTTTGAAGTGTCCTTTTTCATTATATATGCTTCACAATTTATGTCCAGTTTTCAATCTAGCCTAATTTTGTTTTTTCAAAGAGCCCCTCTCCTATGAAGGACTTCAAACAGGCCAAGCATCAGTCCTCTTGTCCTTTTGGTCCTCTTTGTTTTTTCCCCTGATGGCAGTGTAGTGTTGCATCTCTCTCCTTTTACCTCATTCCCCTCTTCCTTTCTCTCTTTCCTTTCACTTTTTTTTTTTTTTTTTGCTCAGGAAAGACTCTCACCACAAAGAGACTATGTAACTAAATGGAAAGCTTATTTTCGAGAAGAAGGTCATACCTTTCCCCTGTGACCCCTTTCAGGGATCTAAAACATTTCAGTCAAACTCAAAGGCACTCAACAGCAGTCAAATAAACCCAGAGAACTCAAGCAAATTATGTATTTATGTAAATAACGCAACAGAGATGTCCTGTAACCCTGTAAGAAAATAATACAAGAATGATGTCAATTTTGTCTGCATTCATGAATACAAATATTACATGCAAATATGGAGAAAAAAAAAGAAAGAATAAAAATCCATTTTACTGTGGTTTTGGTGTGAGATGTAGGCGTGCAGGGGTGTGTGTTTTCTGCTTGCTTATTGCTGAACTGTCACAATAGCTGCTGGCTCAAGGACTGCTTTTCTATGAGCTGCTGAATCACAGTGCCCACGCCGGGGGTGAGGAGCAGGACGCTCTGACAGGAAATAGTTCAGTCTTGTATTCTCCATCTTCAAGGTTTCAGAGCTACATGGAGTAAAGGACGTGTGTAAGGGGACTTTAGGTTGGATTTCTGCCCTGTTAACAATGTTGGCCCTAGGGTGGCAACCAAACCTCCTGTCCAGATATTTGTAAGTTGACATCTGTTTCCATTGGCTGATGGAGGAGAGAATTTCCCATTACATAGCGTAGAGAAGCACAAAAGGTATATTTGTTAGTCTTGCTTAAACCTGTTTTGAGTGACAGATGAGGTCAGAGATAGATCTGTTGCTTCAAAGACATGCTGTCGGACAATTTGTCTGCAACATCCCATGTTCTGAGGATGTTTCTTTTGAGGAATACCAGCAATACATCGATATTCATGAAACATTATACTTCACATTTTTCTGTGATTTATTTAACCCTACCTGAGTGCAAACTCTACTTAAATTTTGAAAAGATTGGTGGTTATATTCAGCCTTTGATGTTCCATGTATTTTTTTTTTTTAAACTTAATTCTTTAATAACTTAAAATTTGAAAATCTCACATTGGGTGGGACGTGTTTTGAGGCCCAAAAAAAGTATCCATCCATCATAAAAAATAATCCATTCAGCTCCAGGGAGTTAATAAAAGCCTTCTGAAGCGAAGCGATGGTTTTTTGTAAGAAAAATATCCCATTTTTAAAACTTTATAAAGTAAAATAACTAGCTTCCGGCAGACGGTCGTACGCATCGATTTGCGTCAGAAGAGTAACCCCTGACCCGACGCATGACGCAATGACGAACACGGAAGCGCAGAGGACAGAGCAAAACAAAACACTGGTCACAAGTAGAAGTCTAAACCTAGAACTTTTAAAGAGAAATGTCGGAGGATTTCAATATAAGAGAAGAGGAGCTTGAGTTTGCTGCCCAGCCATATTTGTTTAAACTGCTAAGCCTACACTACTCCTACATCCTACATCATACATCACTTCAGGGGTTATGCATTTGGCGCAAGTCGACTTGCGCAGTATGTGTACAGTTGTCTGGCGGAAGCTACTTATTTAAGTTTTAAATATGGATATTTTTCTTACAAATCCCATCGCTTCACTTCAGAAGGCCTTTATTAACCCCCTGGAGCCATATAGATTATAATTATGATGGATGGATGCATTTATTTTGGGCTTCAAAACATCTCCCCCATTCACTACCATTATAATGCTTTGAAGAGCCAGGACATTTTTAAATATATCTCCAATTGTGTTCGTCTGAAAAAAGATATATCATATACACCTAGGATGGCTTGAGGGTGAGTAAATCATGGGATAACTTTCCCCTTAAAGGCTACATATTCTGCTGTTCTTGCAGTAAAAGGCACATGACGGGTGTTGATTTTTATTCACTGATGCAATACTTGGCTTATCTAATCATAATAATTGTCCATCCATAGTGCTAGACTGCCCCATGACCCTACAGAGCTCCCGAAGTCTGGACACCCTCTCTGACCTCAAATTACAGCGCCTGGAGGCGGAGCTAGAGGGGGCACGGCATGAGGCTCAGGGGGCGTGTCAGAGGGAGGAGGAGCTAAAAGCAGAATGTGAGAGATTACGGGAAGAGCTGAGAGAACTGCAAAGCAACCAGAGACAGAGGGTCAGTGACATGCACATGCTTAAAGACTGACGTAAGAACTACACAATGTCAAAATTGAGTTTTGACCAAAATCACAGTCTTAGATAAAAAGGTTCAACAGGGTTCTATATAGAACTTTATAGGGTTCTTGACTCAATTTTAAATAACCTTTTATGCCAAAAAAGGTTCTAAATAAAGAGAAATGTCTTAAATGATTGCATTAAATAATTGTTTAACAGGTTATTTAAATTTTTTTCTAGTGATACAGTATGTTTACAAGCTGCTTAATTTATAAAAATTTCATTAAAATTAAAAATTAATTAAAATCAAATAAATTTATTAGAACTTAATCCATAAAAGGATCCCATAATGGAAATGCCTAATAGGTTCTGTATATGAAGTGCCGGTAACACTTTACAATAAGGTTCATTAGTTAACATTAGTTAACATGAACTAATAATGAACTGCACAGCAGCATTTATTAATCTTTGTTCATGTTAATTTCAACATTTACTAATATATTATTAAAATCTTGTTAACATTAGTTAATGCACTGTGAACTAACATGAACAAACAATGAACAACTGTGTTTTCATTAACTAACGTTAACAAAGATGAGTAAATACAGTAACAAATGTATTGCTCATGGTTAGTTCATGTTAGTTAATACATTAACTAATGTTTAACTAATGAACCTTATTGTAAAGTGTTACCAAAGTGCCTGACAGAACCCTTTAAGGTTCTATATAGAGCCTTTTTTTTTCTAAGAGAAGCAAGTCTCTTTGACTGATCTGTGCTGTAACAGGCAGATTTCTTTGGAAGAAATTAATACTTTTATTTATCAAAGATGCATTACATTGCACAAAAATATTAATCAGCAAAAGTGTTTTGTTTTTTTTAAACATAACAAGAAGAAATGTTCCTTGAGCACCAAATCAGCATATTAGAATGATTTCTGAAGGATTATGTGACACTGAAAACTGGAGTAATGATACTGAAAATTCAGCTTTGCCATCACAGCAATAAATTACATTTTAAAATCAGAAATGTAATTTAAATTGTAATAATTATGTCACAATATAACTGCTTTAACTGAATTTATGATCAAATAAATGCAGCCTTGGTGAGTATAAGAGACTTTTCAAAACCATTTTTAAGAAATCTTACCCACCCCAAACTTTTAAAGATGAATTTCACATTCACATATAGTTCAGATTGCACATAGGTAATATACAGGAAGTATGAAGCCTGATATGACTCTCTTTTGCACAGGAGGTGAGCTCCACATGTGGACAGTGTGATGTGGAGTGGATAAAGAAAGTTGGAGATGAACAGTAAGTGTTTTCTTCCTTGATTAAAAGATCACAGCTGTGCATATTAACATTAAAGTTACTGCTTTTGTAAATGTATTTCATTAGATTTTGCTGCTCTATTATTTGCTGCAATTGCATGGCTAGTTTCCTTTAAATGTGTGTGGACCAGTAGAGGGCAATATAGCTATTGGCAAGCCTCCAGATCACTTTCACAATCACACAGATATGGTCTAACTGATGCTGAAAAGAATACAGGTGAACTGAAAGTAACCTGTGTTTAAGTGAAATGGGGAATCTTGGAAAGGAAGGTCACAGTAATGCCTACGTCTCTTTGCACCTCACAGTTTCACACTCTACTCCCCCTCTCTGTTTGAACTGATGGTTCTTGTAAAAGTCGTGATTTAACAGAAAACGGCCAAAATCTTGCAGTTACTCAGACATTCTTATGCTGGTAGTTTTTGATGTTTTGTGTTGTTTTCTGATGGTGGGGTTTATTGGGGGAAAAAAAGCTAGATTTGTTTTCATTTTCTTAGCCACCAATTCTAAAAGAGATGCAAATAAGATCTGCAGTTTAAAGAAATTCCACAATGTTCTGGTAAATTTAAATGAAATCGGCATCCCTTATTTTTTCTTATGTGTGTGTGTTATATGTTTTATTCTTAAAAAAGAATATATATATGTGTATGTATACACACATATATATATACATATATATATGTGTGTGTGTGTGTATATATATATATATGTATGTATGTATATATGTGTATGTGTGGGCGGGTGTGTGTCGAAGATAGCTGGCAATTAGCTTGTATTTGCTGACTTTCTTTGAGATGTTTCATTTGATATCAGGTAGTTCCTTATTTACCCGAAGATACTGATGGATAAATGGAATGGTTGAGATGGATGTTTTGCCATTATTTTTAATAATGCTCTTTGGGGTAAGGTCCTTATTTGTTCCTGATTACATAGTATTTATTATCTGCAGTGTGGGCTGTGCTGATTAAGTTATTTGGCTGCTTTATATTGAAGTTTTGCTGAAAAATAGAAGATAAATACATATAGCTGACATTTGTTAGCGTAAAGAAGATGAATATTATAGATACTAGTTTCAGAGCAAAGGTCAGACATCGCTCAAGCAGCCCACATACCCATCCCTCCCACACTAGATCATCATCATCAATATTCACAAAAAAGCACACAAATATATATACACACACACATACATCCTCCCACTCATCCTTTTTTTTCTTTTCATTTTGTTCTTTTTGTACTTAATAGTACTGCAGCTGCTCAACAAAAGCACTTTTTCATACTTCAAGGGTTGTGATTTTACCTTTACATATATTACATCTATTATATCATATATGGAAGGATGGAAGGATGGATAGATAGATTTTCAGTTCACATTCCAAGAGGGGATGCTTTCATTGCATTAAATAATCAGGCAGCTTCATAAGATTCATACTGTAGATTTTGCATGCGTGTGTGTGTGTGTGTGTTTGTGTTTGTGTGTGTGTGTGTGTGTTTGTGTGTGTGTGTGTGTGTGTGTGTGTGTGTGTGTGTGTGTGTGTGTGTGTGTGTGTGTGTGTGTGTGTGTGTGTGTGTGTGTGTGTGTGTGAGCAAGCGAGCGCACACGTGTGGAGGTGAGAAAAAAAGTGTTGCACATCATCTAAATCTGCTGTAAATACCTCTTTGATAGATAGTGTCTATCAAATGAGGATGACACTTGGAGAGTTGAGTTGTTGCTCAAGCGTCTGTAATGATGGAAGAGAAAGGCAACTCATTACTGCTAAGTACCATGGCTGTTGAGCCTGACTGGATGCTCAGGAGCCCAGAGGGCCAAATGAAGGACACAATTAGCAGAACGGTAAGAATATCCAATGCTATGGCTCAATGGCCAGCAACAGAGGAAAACTTTGCAGATCACTGGTGGTGTGAGTTGGTTAAAACCGACTGGCCTGTGGTTTCTTTTGATCTGTGGTCTATGAATACGAATTAAAGCAAATACTTTTCCTATACTGAGGTCAGTTTGTTATTTGGTATTATGTAGTCTCAATATAAACAGATACAAGGCATGATTATGCAACTCTGCTGCTGGATCTCTCTTATTCAGATATCTTTGGGCCATATGGCAATTTGCGTGTGAGTGTGTGTGTGTGTGGGACTGAGAAGGAGGCAGAGAGCTTTAGTCCTCCACTAACCGAAAGAGAAAATTGACTAGATGTGAACTTGCACCAGACCGCTTTGGTGGCAGCTGACACATTAGACTCATCTTATTAAAATGCAGTGAACTTCATCATTGGTTTTGGCCCCTTCTTGCGTGTTTGACCCTCTTCATACTTTTTAATTTTTTTATTTTTAGTCATTATTGTCATTTGCAATTAATTAAAATATGCAGTAAAGTGACATAACATAGTCAAAGTGGTAGTTGACCTTCAAATTTGCAGTGAAGATTAGATTAGCTTTTTTATTTTTTTTTATCATTATAAATATGAAAAATGGCACTCAAAATGGAGTTGACTTGAAAAGTACAAATTAATTCAACAGCATGATGGTTACATGTACCATATACTTCTCTGTGGTTCTCAAATTCATGCGAATGTAAGCAGGTTTAAAAAAGTGAGTGGTCGCACGTGCCCTCTGAAGTGTTAAACTGAAATGTCTCCCTGACATATCTGACACCATCTCCAAAATGATGAGTCTTTTTATAATAAAGCTCCAGAGGTTTTTGTGAATTTGGTTTGCGCCAAATCAGATAAAGTGCATCTGATGACAAAGTTTCTGTTTCCTTGCATCAAAGTTAGCTGGCATGCTTTACCATAAAACTTACTTTTTGATGATTATCACAAATGTATCACTCATCTGTGTTGGGCTTATTGAGTATTTGAATCAGTTATCTTTTGAGTAAACATGATAATCTCAATACAGTATCTGATCAAATTTTTGTTAAATGAGTATCAGTTTATCAGCAGGTAATGTATTTGGCCAGTCATTACTGCAAAATAAAACACCTTGATTTATTTTATTCTATCTGATTATTAATAATGACAGACTGATTGCTTAATACATGAGTATTTATCATATAAATGAATAAATAATTGGACAATCAATATTGAATATGAGTTAAAGTTAGTTTTTAATGTGTGAAGGAATAGACCGCAGAGTAATACGAGGGACTAGCACGGTTATGTAGGAAATCAGTTGCCAATTTATGACTGTGACTTTTTAGAAATTTGGTTGTCATGGTGAGTGACTGCAGAGTCAGATGATTTGAAACTACACTGTTTTCTGTTTTCACTGTTTTTCTCAGTCATGCGTTATGTTCTTGCTGGTGGAGCAACACATATCGCAGTTAAAAAGTGTTACCAACTGTCATAAACATAATTGTTAACCATTGTTATGTGCTGAAGCATGTCATCTTATTATGCTTTTATATATCATACAGCTAAGTGCTGAGGAAATAGTGCTTATATATTTTTATTGTCATTTTCAGTTATACAGTAATGTGCGGTTTAGATCCAGTGCATTTCCATCTCAGCTGGTTAGCAGGCGGTAATAGCATGATGTTAATTGCACTCGGTAAATAATGTTTAGTTTTGTAAATTTACCGTGTGAGTCTAATTTACATAGCAAGAATATGGCAGTGATGACGACAGTGACTTTTAAATACTCATTGTGCAATACAGTTTGAAGGGCATTTAGAAACTGGTTGAACTTGATTCAAGGGTGGTTATAATACTAAAACTCTTTCTTTTCTTATCTCTTTCTCCTGTTCTCTCTACAGAGTCAATCTGGCTTTGGCCTATACTGAGCTAACAGAGGAGTTGGGCAAGTTACAGGCTCTGACCTCAAAACAGACCGAGATATTGCGGAAAGCCTCACAGGAGCCTGCGAGCCCAGGTGCGAGGACAAGGATCGCCGTATGGCATCCATTTTATACATTCATTCAGAGACATATGTGACCCGTGCTGGCAAAATGAGTCGCAATGAGCACATTTTCAAAAATGAGTTATTATTTTCACAATCTCTATTAAAAAAACCTTCAAAATGATGTATGTTTTGTTGGAATCCGACAAAAAAAATGTTTAAAAAAAGTCGATAGAGTCAGCAAAGTCAATTTTGGGAAAATCGAGTTAAAGTTTCTGAAGGTTCCAAAACAAAATCCCTGTTAATAACACCTAATTTGGCACACACCTCATCAAAACCAACTATAGGAAAATATATATATTCAACTTTTTTTCAATATTTTACTTCAATATTTTAAAGTACTGTAAATCTGTGTATATGTGTATATCAAGATCGCGACGTCTTTGTGCGCAGGCTTCGGATCTGTCAGTCAGCACGAGTAAGATCGATTTGTTTACATTAGCATGACTTTGTAAATCACATTTCATTGGTTCAGACTCATGCCATCAAAAATTCGCTATGAATATTTACAAAGTTGGAATGCTGCACTTTACAACGATACCAAAGTTGTGCTGAAGGAAGCGGAAGTCTTTGAGACGTGTGCAGAGAAAAACTGCATTTTTCATGGTCAAAGGAAAGGTACTCCTCTCAGAAAACATACAAATAAAGATATTTTTAGATGTTTAATTGCTATTAGAAGCATTTGGATCACTAGACGAGGGCTTAATGAACTAATTTTTGTGAAAACCTGAAATTCGACCAAAATCGACATTTTTGACTTGTTTTGCCTGTAGCTTGTAATTAGCCTGTGCACGTTCTGACTCATTTTGCCAGCATGGGTCACATATAGATTTGAACAACTATAATTATATTTTACACAGTTCTATATTCTATACAGCCAACATTACATAGACAACTTTTAATTACAGTTTTGGCTATCTTATGTACAGTAGAAAGATGTCAGTGACTTTCAAAATGTGGCAGTGTCACAGGATGCCATCAGTAAAGTAGTTTACAGAGTCTGCTGTAGAATTAATTAACTGGCTTGATGGGGTGCAAGATCCAAAAATTGATAAAGCCCATTTAAATGGCTGCAAAGCGGAAATCACTCATTTAATTTCTCTAAATTGTATCCCAATATATTCCCGTTTGTGGCACCCATGCACTCAATTAATTCTTTTGGGGTGATTTGAAACATCGACTGCCAACCTAACCTTACTGATGCACAAACGTTTTGCCATGTAGTGTTAAGAAGACCTGATTTAGCTAATAATTATATTTTCATACTTTAATGAACCTCTTTTTTAATTGAACCAATTTGTGAAACTCATCAAAATTCAACACAGTGGGTGCTTTTTATAGCACTTCATGCTTGTTTGCTCTCGCTGTATTCCACAAGGAATATTTTTGCTGACGTTTTGATCGCCTCTTACGTTGAGTGTCTTCTTTAAAGTCTGAGAACATAAACAACTCCCCTCTTATCTTTTTAGCACCTCTGCACTCAACCACAAAAACCCATTTGATATAGGAAACCAGACCAAAAAGCAGAAGCGGATAGAGGGGGAAAAAAACCCTAGTGATTCATAGATAGACTGATTTCTCTAAATAGCTGATTGCAATCTCACGATTGCAGGAAGTTCAGTATATGCACGTTAGACTTCTTATTGAGAGGCAGATGCATCTTCTGTACAAGATCTTGTATGCCTGCCTTGTATGCTAGTCAGAAATTTGTGTACAAGTAGCCTACCACAGGTGCTAGGGGTAAATGCACAGGAAAACAATATGAAAATATCTCAAAGAGGAAATGTGAGGGGAAAGAGGAAGTCATTAGAGACGTCTATCTGTCCATTAGAGACTGTGTTCTTTACACTGCCTTTCAAGATATTCTTCCGGTAATAAAAGGAACCGTGCCACCTTTCGTTTAACCAAATATTCCAACAATTTATATTTATGAATATAACCATATAATTTTAACAGAAACTTCATGTAATTTCCCATATTTTAGTGAGTTGTTATAGAAAGTGCGTAATCACAATGTGACTTGCGCATTCTGACTAGTTTATGTTGTGTATATAAATCTGATTAATCTCATATGTGTAGGATGTATTTAGTTAACACACTAAAAAAGCGATTCTTTTACTCATCAGCTCGTGCATGTAGGTCAATCCTTGACGTCATTGACTATGACTGAATTATTTGAAATTGTCAAATACTTTCTATACTTTTATTGTTCAAAAAACAGTGCATATTTTCGTATTAGTAATAGTATATAGTAGGGGTGTTACAATATATCGTATCACAATATATTGTGATACAAAAGATGCAACAATATGTATCGTGGATAGTGACAATATCTATTGTGTATAGTTCATGCAAAATGAAAATGACTGTGTAAGGGGAAAGTATTAGTGTCAGTATTACACTAAACTACTACATTAAACTACTATATATAATGTTGAATATAATGTATTCTGGCCTACATTATAATAATTGCCTACATTTTTTAAAATATATCTAGTCAGTGACACAGTGCAAGCATATTCTTCTAAAATAATTCTGTTTTTTCAGCTTCAGAATCATGAATATTTTTACTCTGGTGTCACCATTGTCCTGTACATTGGGTTACCAGCACCAAGCCTATGCATTTCCACCCCCAATATAGTATCAAATTTAGCATTTTAATCAACAGTACATTTTTGTCAACCTTTTACCATATGTTTTGGAGTATCGCAATAATATCGTATCGTGAGTTCAGTATCGTGATATGTATCGAATTGTGACATGAGGGTATCGTTACACCCCTAGTATATAGCAATAGTATGCTTTAATTGGAATTGCTTAAATATCGTCATGTTGCACATTTTTGGTCTCGTCTTCATTATTTTTGATATTGGCGATGAAATGGAAGTAACAACAGATCTTTTTCTTATTTATTTTGACATGCATCTAAGTGTAATGTATTATCAAAAAAGAAGAAATGTAGGATGGTGACTTCTATTTATCAGTTGTTGATTGGGCGTCACACTCCAAAATGGAGGTAGATGAATATAGGATTAGATACGTAAGTCTTGTCTTTTGACCAGAAGAAGAACGAGTTATATTTTCATTAAAGATTATTATGAGGTAAAAAAAAAAAAAAAAGTAAAATGAAATGGATTTAGAAAATAGTTGGGTGAAATTTCATTTCATGCTGACTTTTAGGAGCATTTTCATCAGTAATTTTGTTAACAAGATTAACACTCATCTCAAGCATTTATCCAACATATGTTTAAACATGTCATGTCTTACTGTTTATATTTAATCTATAGAGCTTTTTTCACTTTTGTGTTCATCTTCTAGTTCAGCGCCACTCTCCTGTCCCTCACCAGAGGCATTCGCCTGTTCCGCAGCGGCATTCCCCTATCCAACAGCGTCATTCCCCCATTCAACAGCGTCACTCCCCTGTGCCCCAGCGGCGCTCCCCTATCCTGCAGCGTCTCTCTCCGGACATGCACCGTCGCTCACCTCTGCCTGAGCTCAGCGACGGCCCCGCATCCTATTCTTGCAGGCCCACTTCCCACCACCTGAGGGCCAGTTTCCAGGGAAGACGCAGTTACTCTGAAGTAGCCGATCCGTCGGCTTATCAACGGCCACCACGGTTCACTCTGGACCCGGTGTCCACCCTGCCGAAACCTCGACCTTATGTTGACAGCTACCACAAGCAGCAGCAGCAACAGCAGCAGCAACAACAACAACAACAGCAACATGGAGGAAGCCAGCACATGTTAGTTCAAAGACAAGGCTCTCAATCCGGGGTTGGAGGCGATGGGGGATTGGCTGAATCTCCACGGCTGTCCAGGGAGCTGTCCTTCCACCACTCGGATGTGTCCCACTTGCATTTCGAGCCTCAGCCCAGCCCGGCACCTCTGCATTCTTCCCCACAGCCTCCGCAGTCGTCAGAGGATGAGGAGGAGTGGTCCTGCCCTCATCCCATCAGTCCACCGCGAACACTGGGGGTGTCGAGCCCCTCATCGAGCAGCAGAGGCCCCGCCTCTTGTTCAGCTTTCCCCATTCCTTCCCGTCCCAACACCCTAAGCTGCCACCCACCTGGATACCTGCATGCAGAGCACGCCCAGTCGTGGCCATCCATCAACGTGAGTAGTAAATCAGTGGCCAGAATAACCAACCCAGGGTCATTGGAAAAACGTGCCTGTGGCAACATTTCTGCAAAATGATATTACATTGCTTCTTGCACATTTCGTGACGCATTGCAAGTGCAATTATGTACCAGGTGAGCTACCGAGCAAGTTTACTATGTCAAAAAAGCCAGACACATGGAGCTGCTTATGTGATGCAAACATTAAAATGTATCAATTTACAAACCATGCAAAGTGTTTTGAGGTCATAACACATTATTGTGCAAAGTACAACGTAAAATGAATTGATATTAATTGATAATCTGCCCCTGTAATCATAATCTGTGTGAAAAGGAATAAAAGTTGTTGGTGTTTTACTGCCACTACTGCATGCATAGGTACGGTTTTGGGGTTTAGGTAGAGGCACATTTTTCCAATGAGCCTATGTTGAGAACATCATAAAGGTGAAGTGTGTAATTTCTGCACCATTTGCATAACCAAACAGAATTACAAATTTGTGTTTTCAGAATGGATTCCTGCAGCATTTCAGAATTCAGAATTCTTTGGCTTGATAAAGCCATGTCTTAAAATTTAAAAACTTTTCGAGTTTGAAATGTCACTTAAATTTGTTTTCTAATTTACATATACTTTAAAAATTGATTTCCCAGAATGCCATTGTTTGTCAACTTTCTGTAATTCAGGAAAAACCTCCAGTTTCCAATTCAACTTCATGTTGGGTGTGGCCAGTTACATTTAAATTAGCACTTAAGATGTATCACTTTCTGGCTGCTTTAATAAACACTGAAATGTCTTGAAAGTTCCACAGAAAGACATTTGCTGCTGCCCAATTCACCAATTTATACTATGCCCTAAAAGTATGTACTGTTTTTGTGAAGAAAAACTACATACTTTTAAATGTGTAGCAGAAGAGTATGCAAGCTTTGGGCTCTGGGCCATTGAATTCTTAGAAAATAATTCACACCCGAGGTGGTAATGTGGCCACGACGCGAAGCGAGTGTGTATTATTTTCTAAGAATTCAATGGCCCAGAGTCAATTATTCTGCTTGTACTACGGTTACTGCACCTCAAGACACTGTTTCGATGGTGTATTTCAAGACATTTGTCAGGTTTTTGTCCTTAAAACACTCCTGTGTGTCGGACTAATTTCTTACGCATCTCATCCCAAGCCTCTGTTGCTAATTCCAAAACGTCATTTCAGAACTACAAAGGCTTGATAGCAGAAAAATACCATTGATACCGTTATTAACGCAGAGAGAGAGAGAAAGAGAGAGAGAGAATGAACATATGTGAATTAGCCTACCTGAGTGTCTGTGCCTCTCTCGCGGCAGCATTGTCTCTACTAATAGCGAAACGAAACTATAAGTTTATCTACCTCAAGAATTGCACAATTATTACCTCGCTGGTGAGTCATTTTACTGATCAATTTGTCAGAGCAGAGCAGTACGTGTGTACGTTTGAAAGAGAAAGAGAGAGAGAGAGAGAGAGAGAGAGAGTATGCACTTTCAGGACACAATAAAACATATTTTGTGGCAAAAACCATGACAGTAGTTTGTCGTTTTCATCCTATAGTTTACTATATTTATTTGCTTGGTCGGTGTCATTGTGGGTTTTGTGTCTTTTGCTGTTGTAGGCTGTAAGTACCTTTTGAAATAACTGAAATCATTTGGCGAAGTGATATGGAACTGTAACGCAGTCAAGACCTGCCTAGAACTACTTCAGCCGTGCGTTTCCCTGAAAATAATTGCACACCTTAGAACATTGATCAACCAATCAGATTCGAGCATTCAACAGCCCCGTAGTAAAATTAGTCATAATTGCATCTTTAACAGACAGCTCTGTCGCTTAGTTATGCGCAACCTGTAACCGTTTAAACTGCCCTGTCAATCATCTTGTCACAATTAAATTTTATTTCCTACCATTTCGGAGAGAAATGTAGTCGCACATTGATCTGCCAGTCATGGGTCTTTCATGCGGAGAACACTCCTCATGTTTGCATAATGATGCATTTTAAAGTTAATGACCAAACTCATCATTATAAAAGTTAACAATGCTGTTGCAGAGGAAATATAATGTGTATTACATTGAATAAATATATTTTTATTGGGTTAGGTACTGATTATTAATCACTCAAATCCCTTTATCTGAAACCGCTCTGCTTAACGATCGGTCTCACAAATCTGCCATGTTTGTAGTTCTTAACACTTTTTATTCGTGTTTGTAGTTCTAATCGAATCCTTGTCCAACGCGTAATGGGTTGTGGGCAATCTTAGCCACTAGAGTGGATTCTAAGCAGACCATCCAGGTATCTTTGGAATACTCATTTCAACACTACTATTTGGGACACACTATATATATTTATATAAGATATTTTAACATTGAATGAAATACACATTTCACCTTTATTGTATCAGTTTCATTGGTGGATTTTAAACATTATGGCTGTCAAACATATCACTGTGCCCTTTGCAGCTGTGGATGGAGACCGAGGAGGAGGGTGACGTCAGGAGCTGCCCGTTGTGCCAGCTAATCTTCCCTGTTGGTTACCCTGATGATGCCTTGATCAAGCACATTGACTCGCACCTGGAGAACAGCAAGATCTGACACCCACAGCCACACCATGACCTTCCGTTGTTCCGCAGTTACATTCATTTTTTGCTCCCGGTATTTTTAGCTGGGTGCCTTCAGACAGAATGTAGGCGATGCACCTGTGGCCAGCCTCACAATTTAAGTGAAACGGATATCAATGATAAACTACACAGCTCAGATATGGTGTGAAAGGCTCATATCTCTATATCTCACTTCTTTTTAACACTACTTTCTTGAAATTGGTAACTTTCTATTTTGAACATTGTCAGAAATTACATAAACAAAACCAAACTTACTCTACAAAAGAAACATATTGCAATATTAAGGCTCTCATTTAAGCTTTTAGCTACTGTTCCCATGATTATTTTCATTATTTACCCTTCGACGTGGGAAGATACAGGATGAATATGAGGGAATATTAGACACATGGCCAATGGCTGCATCATTTGAATTTCAGCACTTTATATAAGCACTTAATATCCAGTTTACCTTTACCAATATTACTAACACTAAGGCAAAAAAGTAACACCTTATAGATATAATTTATTTTTTAATACTCCAGGGTTTTGCCCTTATATATATCTTAGTTTGGCAGGACTTCCCTTTAACAAAACAGGATTATTTGTAATTATCTGTAAATTCACAATCACATCTATTTTGTTTGTCTTCCGGGGTGTTTGGCTGTACAAAAAAAGGAAGATTTTTTTTCTTCCCTATAAAGACATTCTTAAAGAATTTCCTCTTATAATATACAAAATGATTGCAGCTCTGGGCAAACAGATATAGCCAACCACTGACAAAACACCAGTTACTGTTGTTTCTCAAGACAGTAACACTGTGATTTCTGTAGGATGGTTTTTGATCTTTTTGATGTAAATTACTTCAGAAAAATTGCTTTGACAAAATAATATATTCTTCTGATCACATCACAGAGCGCGATCAGTTTTATCAGTTTTTTTTTTTTATGTACTGTAAATGTTTACCTGTATTTAAAGCCAATTATGTGTATTAACCTGTAAATTCAGCTATATAATATAAATATGCATTTTGCAAGCTCCGATAAGAGCAAATGGATTGCTGAAGATTAAAAGAAAAACATTGGAACTGCTAATTAAAGATTTGTATTGTTGTAATCCAAACAATAAAGCCACCCAGTTGAATTAGGTTAACTATCTTACTATCCCCTATTCTTCCAGATGTACCATATGTTTAAAAGTCTTCTTTCTTGCTACTTTCCCTGATTCTGCAGACTTTGTGAAATTGAGGGCACTGGATATGCTACTAACCCAAATACAGAGGAACTAAAATGGGAAAGTGGCACAAAGAAGTCATCGCTGGTGCACATGTGCGAAATTACAAAGCCAAATATAGCGAAGAGCAAAATGAGAAGCTGTACGCTGTCTGTCAAATAACTGGGTGGAGGAGGTTTCATCCAATTGATCGTCTAATTTTATGTGGTAACCCTTAATATTCTGGAAAATACCCTCACGGTTGTTGTAAATATTAATCGTTTATGATGTCACCATTAAATATTCCATGAAAGACTAACAAACAGGTGTGGATAAACTGAAATACCATCAATACAACCAAAGACACAGCTTGTTTTTTCATTTCTTTTCACATGATAACCACTTCACCATTTCAGCATATTATGTTGAAATATGGTGCAAAACTGGAACATGTGGAAAAACATTTTTAATGGGTTGTGTGCAGATGTGGAAAGTCACAGCTAAAGACAATCCATTTCTGCATAATCACACACAAGTTTCCATATATAGCTTGTCTTGCACCCTTGTCGCCGAACATGCAGAGTAGAACAAAGTTAAACTTCAGCCACTATTCACAAAGATTCGCTCAGGAGTTATTTAAAGAGCTATTGCTGTTTCCTTGTTCCTCAAGACAGTGTTTTTCTCATGCAAAGGCAAATTAGCCAACTGAATGCTTTTCTGGATGCGCAAAGTATATGGTCTCTCTTTTGCCCTGTAGTTTGGTGTGTGACTTTTTTGTGATATTCTTAAATAACTCAGGGGATAAAACTTTGTGAATATGGCTCCTTGACCATACAGGACTAACCTCCACAGGGACAATGTGACAACTCGCCAAATCTATTAAAGAGCTAAGAGGACAATAATGGGGTAGAGATATTTTGTCATAGCAACAAGATACTGTAAAGAAAGAAAGAAAAAAAAAGAACATTGAAAATGAATGCATATTGTGTCAAAAATTCTTCTGTAAATAATAAACTGGAACATGCACTGATTGAGTGTCATTTTTTGTTTGTTTTTTAAATAGGATCACAGCGCAATATTTAATGTACAGTACATCATAATCATGCTTTCAAATGATCTATCCTCATAACACAATATTGTGAATATCATAACACATTGGAGTATTCATTTTCTGTAATGTATGGAGCACACAATTTAGTAGAAATGTTTGTTGAAAAATGTGCTTATGCTTTTAAAAAAATAGTTTATTGCATATTTTGTTTATGCAATGACATTAAAACATATATATATATATGTGTGTGTGTGTGTGTGTGTGTGTGTATATATATATATATATATTGGTTCTTCGGCGATACTTTGGGGTGGTTGAGGTGTATATAGCACCGCTACCATATATAGAACCTGTTAAGCCCCTGTATAGTTCTTTAAAGGTTCTCTAACTCTCTCTTAGTCTCTTAGTTTAGTTGGGGAAAGGATGTAAAAGACATTACAATACAGTGTATTTCCTGAAGATAATGTGGTTCTTAACTTTTTGCCCCCAAGGCCCCTCTATAGGCCCCCACACAAGACTTTTTGACCTCAGAAAAGCAAAAAAAAAAGTGATTCAAAATAGTTTTTGCCATTGTAGTAAATTCCCATTCATAGCAAACATATGAGAGTGGAGTAACATATCTAAAATATGAGGAGAATGGTGTGGTGGTGGGATGCAACAAGACAGTTCGGATACTGAGAGCTGTCAGTTGCAGTTTAAATTATTTGGAAGGAGGATGAAAGAAAGCTGGTGACATGGTGATTGGCTGTATAGTATTTGAATGATAGTAATCTGATAAGAGGCTCGACAGTAGAAGGTGTTTGTGAAGTCGGTTATATACCGAAATTATGTCACAATAAACAAGGCTATATTTATATATTAACTGCTTTGTGTTATGTAGTCAAATAATTAGGCTATATCTTGATGTTTTGTGAAGCATTCTGAAAGTAAAGTTCTCAGTCAACTCTTATGGTTCTGTATAGCACCATTTGACAAAGGTGCTATATAGCACCTTTAAAGTGGTGGTTCCCCTAAGATTACAAGTCACTGAACCACATTTAGTGCACCATTTTTGTTATATATATATATATATATATATATATATATATATATATATATATATATATGAACCTTTGAGCCAAGACATTATGACCAGTCACAGGTGAAGTGAATATCGTTGATTATCTCCTATCAAGGCAACATATTAAGTTCTGGGTAGATTAACAATCAGTTCTCATAATCACTGTGTTGGATGCAGGAGAAATGGACAAGAATAAAGATCTGAGCGACTTTGACAAGGGCCAAATTGTTATGGCAAGGCGACTGGGTCAGAGTATCTCTAAAACGGCAAGGCTTGTGGAATGAGGAAATATTAAATTCATCCTATAGAAAACAATTGAGTTTGAATACTATAAAAGCCAGATGTGTTTTGAAGGCCTCATGGCCTTCATGACTGGGAAAGAAGTCACAGAGGAAAGAATGGGATTTTAGCTGAAGTTTGCAGTTGGAATCTGCACTGATACTAAGTTGCTTTTTTGGTTTATGTGTCTTTCAACATGTTCTCTTGATAAAAATAAAGAGGCAAAAACACTGAATAATTATTTTGTGGGACAATCAAAAAATGTTTTTCCCTGTCAGTAGTTGTCAGTCGGCCACCCTTACAAAGAGAACAGGCCAGTTAATGAAGTAACTGTGACAAACGTGTCGGGGAGATCACAGGAAGAGAAATGGGAGGAGAGCACCTGCAAATGAGATCATTGGTTAAAACTGTAAAAGTGTGAGTTGCAAGTGAGATGGTCAGATGCCATGCAGGCGTCTTGGCGTTGTTGCTTTGTCCAATAAAGTCACAGCGGAATATTATAATAAAATATAATAAAGTCTTATTTTGACTTCTGGAACTCTTCCTCCTGAGCTTCATTCGCAAGAAAGAGAAGACTTTTCTTCACAACACTCCTGGTCAGCAGTGGTGAGAATTTAGCTGCAGAGCAATCAGAGTGCCTATGATGACACCTGTCCACCATCAAAAGCACTTGCAACGAGCACGCAAGCATCGAAACCAGACCTTGGAGAAGTGGAAGACGATCACCTGGTCAGACGAGTCCCGTTTTCTTTTACATCACGTGGACGGCCGTGTACATGTGTGCCATTTACCTGGAGAAGTGATGCACTGCTGGACATGCCGGTAGAGATAGTGTGATGTACTGGGCAATGTTCTGCTGGGAAACTCCGGGTCCAGCGATTCATGTGGATGTAAATTTGACATGTGCTACCTAACCATTGTTGCAGACCAGGTACAGCTTCATGACAATGGTATTCCCTGGTGGAAGTGGCACCTTTCAGCAGGTTAATGCACCCTGCCACACTGTTTGAGGAACATGATAAAGAATTAAATGTGTTGCTGTGGCCTCCAAATTCCCCAGATCTCAGTCCATTGAACATCTGTGAGATGTGCTGGACCAACAAGTTCAATCCACAGTGGCTCCACCTAGCAGCTTACAGGACTTGGAGGATCTGCTGCTATAACATCTTCGTGCCAGATACCACAGGACACCTTCAGGGGACTTGTAGAGTGGACTAACAGCATATTAGGCAGGTGGACAATGTCTTGTCCCATTAGTATATATACTGTTTTCACAAATTTGCGTTTTTGTAGTTTACACAGAGATGATAACGTTATTGTTTTCAAAATCTTGCACTTTGAAGCCACTTTCAAAGATGCTCTCATAGGGGGCTTTTTTTTGGGGCCCCCGACACGCCATTGTCATAGAAATGAATGACCAAAACGTTATTAGTTGAAAATGGTTTCGTATAAAAAGACCCTTGAAACCTTTTAAAAGTTTGTTTTCAGGCTCTCAAAATGCTATTGTTGTATAAATGAACGGCCAAAACGCACCAAAAGTTTTCTTTTTTAGTTGAAAATTGTGTCATGTAAAGAGACCCTCATGCTGTTTATATTCATTGAATTCATAGTAACAATAGAGATGGTTTTCTCAAAGTACTTTTTAAAACTCTCGTCTGTTTTCCTCTAATTCCCCCACCCCACTTCCGACCCTTTGTGTCATTTCTGTGCCACATGCATACTCTTTTAGTGAGAGATGCACTTTTCTCAAGTTCACAGGATGGCCCGCCCATCCGCTCAAAACCACATGCTCTCCGTGAAGAGCTTGATACTCTCTCTTTCTCTCTCTTCTTCCTCCTTTTCTCTTTCTCTGTTTCTCTCTCTCTCTTTGCTTTTCTTTCTGTGACACACTCACACAAACACACATCACAAATGCCCCCACCTCAAACATTTCAGTAGATATAGGTCAAAGTTAGGTTTTAGGGGTATTAATTAAAACTAAAACACAAGGGGAATTCAAAGCCAAGTTGATTTGTGAAGTATAATTAAATTGAATTTATGAATCATAATTAATTTTTTAATATTACAATAAGAACAAATTTGCTTTGGGGAGAGTTCATAAGGTTCCCCATATTGTTTTTAAAATTTTGTGACAGTATTTACCCCTAATTCTGTAGCAATATTTTAAAGAAAAAAAAAAGTATTTATAGCTGTGGAGTTTTTTTTTCCATTTGTCTGAAGTTCTTGAGAAAATACAATAGAAACATAAGAGCTCTGCGTTAGCGGTTAACACAAATATCTCTTCTGACGTGTTACTGATGTCATCTTCACACATTTGTTAAGGCCTTCCACAAAATTACTAAAGGTCCCAAAAGTGAACAATTGGATTAATCCAGAAATGTTTGTGAACCGATCGGCATATACATGCGTTAGAGAAAAAAAAGAAAAAAAAAAACATATTCACAAACTACACTCTTGGAAAAAAAGGTTACGAAGTCAAGAACCCTAGAAGGTTTGGTTTAAAGAACCAAAATGATTGCATAATACTTTCATGTTTAGCAGTTATTTAAATTTATTCTAGTGATAAGGTATGTTTACAAGCTGTTTTCATACAATTTAATTAAAATTGAAAATTTAATCCATAAAATAATCCATGATGGGAAGCCCTAAAAGGTTCTATATATGAAGCAACTGAAAGAACCCATTAAAGGGTTAGTTCACCCAAAAATGAAAATAATGTCATTTATTACTCACCCTCATGCCGTTCCACACCAGTAAGACCTTCGTTCATCTTCAGAATGCAAATTAAGATATTTTTGTTGAAATTCGATGGCTCAGTGAGGCCTGCATAGCCAGCAATGACATTTCCTCTCTCAAGATCCATTAATGTACTAAAAACATATTTAAATCCGTTCATGTGAGTACAGTGGTTCAATATTAATATTATAAAGCGACGAGAATATTTTTGGTGCACCAAAAAAACAAAATAACAACTTATATAGTGATGGCCGATTTCAAAACACTGCTTCATGAAGCTTCGGAGTGTTATGAATCAGCATGTCGAATCAGCGGTTCGGAGCGCCAAAGTCACGTGATTTCAGCAGTTTGGCGGTTTGACACGCTGATTCATAACGCTCCGAAGCTTCGAAATGACATTATTTTCATTTTTGGGTGAACTAACCCTTTAAGTTTCAAAATAGAACCTTTTGTGAACATGGTCAAAAGTACTGTATGTGGATATCAAAAAACATCAATATGTGTTTTTTGATATACACATACAGTACATACATCAAACATACATCAAAATTTTCAAAACTGGGAATTAATAGGGAGTTGGTCCTATCTTTGTTGTTGCATCTTGTAAAAATCTGGGCTTTTTTCAAATCAGTTATTCTACACGATGATACAGTTAAATTATTTCTTTATGTATCTCACATGTATATTGTCTTGCTAGAACACTAAAAAGTTGTATGTACCTACTAGTAATGGGTGATGATGAAATAGCCAAACATGTAAATTAAAAGGGGGTGTGTTTTGTTACTCTCTCATGACATTTATCTCAACTGAGGTGCCTATTATTTCATAGAAGAGACAAAAAGTGTAAATATTACATATGAAGATAAAACTGTTACTTCCTTGTATGAAACCTTGGAGGTTTTGGGGTCAAATTGGCTTGATTGTCTTGCTTGATAATCTTAACTGTTCCATCTCAGGGCCTCAAAACACTTTTCTTCTTAGAGCTTTTGGGGTCCTTTTTTATGCAAATGTTCATACTTACACAATGCAGTATGCCTAAAAATGAAAGTAAATTTGAAAACGCATAACAAGAGCTATAAAATACACTTCATATTTTGTCTTCTGCTATTGGGCTTTGGGCTGGCAACCCTGGTCAAATAAAGCTATAGTAGTGACCACACGCTACCTAGCCGTATCGCTGTACATCTCTCTATTTCCTTAATAGCCCACTACAGAGAACTAAAGATAACAATACCAGTCATATTTAAAGATTGTCATGTGAACTGGTCCCAGGGTCTAGTTCACATTTTGGTTTAGCATTCTAAGCGCATGATGCATTTTAAGTTAGCAACATGATATCACATCTCACTCCTAATCTCATTTGCCTTTGTATCCCTGTGTATCCCACATTATCCACTAGATGGCCAGGAAGATCACAAGAACGAGCTCTTTCACATTCCATGTGCGACACACAGAACAGTGACACTCCAATACTCAGTAAATGTATATCGCATAGATAGATAGATAGATAGATAGATAGATAGATAGATACTTGAATGTTGTGACAACTTTCCCATATGACAACTAGCCCCTGCCTACAATCAGGACTTTCATAATACACACTGAAAATATCTTCTAGTTTTACTGTTATCCTTACTGTTATCCGTACTGTTATCTGTACAATCACATGTGGCCTATCGAGGAACAACAGTGAATTAGATATGTGCCCATATTTCCTGCATATAAAACAAAATGAGGTTGTATATACGCTAAACAAAGGATCAACCAGGGCAGAGATCAAACAGCGGGGAGCAGAAGTGAATTTGTTGGAGCAATGAGCCAATCAGGGCAGAGTGAGGCATCGACACAGAGCATGAAGCTGTGACCTGCGTTTGAACTGCTGACCTGTGTAACTCACTCCTATTGATGACGGGACACGCACTACCACTCTTACAACATAACGCTTCAGCAAGCACAGCGTGGCCCTGGGCAAGAGGGATGGAGAGGGGCAAGAGGAGGGAAATGGGAAAGAAGAGGGCAACAGGGTACCGTTAGTCAGGGTGTGAGTTTATTTAGTAGGGTTTTACACTGAAATGAAGACAAAGAATAACACTTTCCTGCATCTCTGGCCCCATGACAGGGAAATGAGGCCAGTGTGCTGAGAAATGTCAGTAAAGAGTATAAAGAAAAAGTGTAGTGTGTAGCGTTAATGACAGGGAGTCATCTGTTATTGATAACTGAGTCAATTGTTTTTTTAGAATCAGTTATTCATCCATGACTGATGTTCTCTTGACCTCAATTACACAACTAAACACAACAGTGGCAAGAGAGCCATTTAAAGATTTAATTTTAAGTCTTTGGCCCTTTCCTGATTTGCTTAAAAAACAGCTTGTATTAAATTGAATCAGTACTATGCAATGCACTGCAAAAAGTGTCTAAGTATTTGTGTCTAATTTTCCAGTACAAATATCAACAATATAAAATGTACTTGAGAAGCAAAATGATATAAGAAATTAAGAAATAAAGTTTTTTTTCCTGAAAATATTATCAAAATGAGGTGAGTTTATGCTTAAAACAAGAAGCCCCCAAAGGGGTAAAAATAAAAGTTACTGTACTTGAGTATTGTTTTGGCTACTCTGTAGTTTTACTGAGTATCAAAGATATTAGCAACTTGACTACATTTTTGAACAAGTTTATGTACTCTTTACTCCACTAAATTTGCAGTGAACAATGCAATTGCTCGTGACATTTTGCATGGCACCTAACTTTTGCAGCAGTTTATTTCTGCTACAAAGGAAGCAATATCTACAGGGCACTGCAAGTACTACATCTTGTGTGTTTTTGCCTCTACTCACCAAAACTCACTTGTCAACAAAGCTACTTTACGTGAATGCGAGTGCATTTCAATTTAAAAAAAAATGATTGTGATTTTAACAGTAAAAGACTGTAAAAATGCAACGGTGAAAAACAGTTAATTGGTTTACAGAAAGTTTCCGTACTTTATACAATAAATAACTGTAATTGATCTAACCATACATTTCATGTAATTGTACAGTAAAATACCGTTAAATTTACATTTTTTTAACATACAATGACAAATAAAAAGTCATTGTATAATTTACAGTGAAAAACCGAAAAACCGAAAAAATTGACATTCCCACAATTCCCTGCGTGACACTTCACATTTGATGTATTTTCGTTGAAATAACTGTCTTCTTTGTTTTTCTCAGTTTTTTTTTTAAATCAGTTATGTACATTAGGGTTTCATGTTACATGTTGTTACATTAATTTTTACTGAATTTTTAAAATTTCATGTGTGTTACCATGATGGTGTTTAGTGTTTGTGTGAATGAAACTGTGTGCACCTTCTATATATTAGTATTGTCCTTCTCAGCTTGTGGAAAAGCTGCTTGTGATGAGCTTTGATTCGTCATGTTACTGTTACAACACAGAAGGCAACGTAAAGGTGATTAACTGGAGTGAAGATAAGTGATACTGTCCTTTTGTGGTTGCAGACGTGAAGATCTTGAATGGCGTTGGAGAAGATAGATGTAGAACAATGAGAACACTCACACACGGACAGGAGATCACACAAGGAGAACAGGAGACGCTGGAGACAGGTAAGTAGTTTGGTAGGAGTCCTTGAGGTAAGCATACAGGTGCCGGTGATCAGAACTCAGGAGATGGAGTGAGCTGTGATTGGTGGATGGTGGAGCCTGGCGTGTCTGTGACAGTACCCCCCCCTCCACGGCCCGCTCCTGAGGGCCGAGGACCCCGACGTCGTGGTGGCCGTCCTCTTCCACGTGGGGCAGGTCTGTCGGGATGGTTGGAGTGGAAGGTGTGAAGCAGGTTGGGGTCGAGTATGTCATTTCTGGGGACCCAAGAGTGTTCTTCGGGGCCGTAGCCTTCCCAGTCCACAAGATATTCCAAACGACCACCACAGCGCCGGGAGTCCAGACCTTCTGTCCCGGTTGGTAGGAGGGGGAGTTGGAGCGGTGAAGGTCGGCTGTCATCCTGCGTCTGCGCAGGGCCCGCTGTAGTTGGTGATGTGCAGAGTCCCAGACCCTCTCGCTCTCTCGGAACCAGTAGTCGACTGATGGAACGTCCGATGGTTCCCCGGTCCAGGGGAACAGTGGGGGTTGGTAACCGAGTACGCACTGGAATGGAGTGAGTCCAGTAGATGGTTGACGCAGGGAATTCTGTGCGTACTCTGCCCAACCCAGATACTGGTTCCAAGAGTTCTGGTGGCCGTGACAGAAGGTACGGAGGAAGGTACGGAGGCCAATCTCCTGGATCTTTCTCTCCGTCTGCCCGTTCGACTGAGGGTGGTAGCCGGATGAGAGACTGACGGTCACACCTAGGAGCGAGAAGAAAGCCTTCCATACCCGTGAAATGAACTGGGGTCCTCTGTCTGAGATGATGTCTTCGGGAATTCCGTAGTATCTGAACACGTGGTTAAACATAAGTTCAGCTGTCTCCATGGCGGTAGGTAGGCCTGCCAGGGGAATCAGACGACATGACTTGGAGAATCGATCTACGATTACGAGGATGCAGGTGTATTCATCGGATGCTGGTAGATCGGTGATAAAATCAACTCCTAGGTGTGACCAGGGTCGATTAGGAACGGGCAGAGGATGGAGCTTGCCGGATGGAAGGTGGCGAGGGCTCTTGGAGATGGCGCACTCCCTACAACCCTGCACGTACCTTCTGACGTCAGCTGCCATGTTCGGCCACCAGAAGCGCTACTTTAACAGCGAGAGGGTTTCATTGACCCCCGGGTGGCCAGTGCCAAGTGACGTGTGGGCAGAGTGAATGAGTGGGGTGCGTTGTGCCCTGGTGGTGTAACGCAAGCCTGGTGGACAACCCGACGGAGCGTTGGTGGAGGCATTGGAGGAGGGCAAAGTTTCCTCTGACCAGGTGATAGGACTGACGAGGATGGTCTTAGGGAGTATGGTTTCTGGTTCTTCTGACTTCTCTTCAGGAGCATGGAGACGAGATAGGGCATCCGCCTTGACGTTTTTGGAGCCGGGACGATAGGAGATGGAGAAGTCAAAACGGGTGAAGAATAATGACCAGCGTGCTTGTCGAGGGTTCAATCTTTTAGCCGCTCGCAGGTACTCCAAGTTCTTGTGGTCAGTAAGAACAAGGAAGGGATGTTTAGCCCCCTCCAACCAATGCCTCCACTCTTCAAGGGCCAACTTCACGGCCAGGAGCTCGCGGTTACCGATGTCGTAGTTGGTCTCCACCGGGTTGAGCTTGTGGGAGAAGAAGGCACATGGATGGAGTCTACTTGGGGTCCCCTGCTGCTGAGATAGAACCGCTCCCACTCCAGTGGTGGAGGCGTCCACCTCCACTACAAAGGGCAGGTCTGGATTGGGGTGGACGAGGAGGGGAGCGGTGGAGAAGCCTTCTTTGAGGGTTTCGAAGGCGTTGGTGGCAGCTGGTGTCCAGGACAGAGACTTGGGCTTATTCCGGAGAAGGTTGGTGAGTGGATGGGTGATGGAACTGTAATTCTTGATGAACCGGCGGTAGAAATTGGCAAAACCAAGGAAGCGCTGGAGTTCTTTAATGGTGGATGGAGTGGGCCAGGTCTTAATGGCTTCCACCTTCCCCTCGTCCATCCGGATGCCACTGTGGTCGATGATATATCCCAAGAAGTGCACTGAGGGTTGGTGGAAGGAACATTTTTCAGCTTTCAAGAAGAGATGGAATTTTCTCAGGCGTTGGAGGACCTCCGCAACGTGGTGGCGATGTTCGGCCAAGCTCCGGGAGTAGATTAAGATGTCGTCGATGTAGACTGCACGAACTTGTGGAGAAACTCCCAGAGCACCTTGTGTATGAAGTCTTGGAATACGGAGGGGGCGTTGACCAGGCCATACGGCATAACAAGATATTCATAGTGGCCGGTAGGTGTCACGGAGGCGGTCTTCCACTCGTCCCCCTCACGTATCCAGATGAGGTTATACGCGCTGCGGAGGTCCAGCTTGGTGAACACAGTGGCACCACGGAGATGTTCCAGAGCAGCTGGGACGAGAGGAAGGGGGTATCGGAACTTGACGGTGATCTTGTTGAGGGCACGGTAGTCAATACATGGCCGCAAGCCTCCGTCCTTTTTTGCCACAAAGAAGAAACTCGAAGCAGCAGGGGAAGTAGACTGGCGGATGTAACCTTGAGCTAGGGCCTCCTTGATGTATTCTTCCATGGCCTTCTCCTCCGGGATGGACAGGGGGTAGATTCTTCCCCTGGGCACTGACTCACTCAGAAGCAGATCGATGGCGCAGTCCCATGGCCGGTGTGGAGGCAGCTTGGAGGCTCTTTGCGGGCAGAAGACGTCACTGAAGGGGGCATAACATGATGGTATGTCGACAGAACATTTCTCAACTGGGCTTTCGATGGAAGTGGCACAGATGGAGAGATCTTCAGAACGAGGAGACGAAGGAACTGGAAACTCAGAGATGCAGTTGGAGAAACAGGTTTCGCCCCACTTCAGGATCTCGCCGTTACTCCAGGAAATGACGGGGTTATGCTGCTCCAACCAGGGATGCCCCAGAATCACGTCAGAGGTGGATTCCTCCAGAACCAGCAGATGTATATTTTCACGGTGCAGCACTCCGACCCGAAGCTGGATAGGTCCGACACAGCGACGTACGTGCCTTCTACTGAGGAGTCTGCCTGTTACTGAGTGGATCTGGTAGGTGGTCGGAGATGGTGAGGTCTTGAGCTTGAGTTGTCGACAGAGGGCGCCGGAGATGAAGTTGCCTGCTGACCCTGAATTGAGGAGCGCCACCACTGGAATGGAAACATCAGCAGCAGTAAGGTTTACGACAGTGGTGAGTGGCTTCATCTTATTCATGGAGGGAATGATGGTACTCACCATGGGACGCGGAGGACGAATTGGGCATGCGGAGATTACATGCCCAGGAGAACCACAATAGAGGCATAGATTCAGGGTCAGCCGCCTTTGTCGCTCAGTAGAAGTGAGTCTTGAATTTTCCATTTGCATAGGCTCGTTGGCTGGTTTTGGAGGGCTGACGGATTCTGGCCGACGGAGGAGGGTGTTGAACAGTGACTGGCCCTGGTGTTCTTCGATACACGACTGCATACGAGAGGCAAAGCGGATGGAAAGCTGGATGAAGCGCTCTAGGCCGATGGAGTCCTCGTATGCAGCGAGATGCAACCGCACCCGAGGATCCAATCCTTGCCGGTAGGTGGTGATAAGGGCTTGTTCATTCCAACCACTTGAGGCAGCTAGCGTTCTAAATTGTAAAGCATATTCATTGACAGACATTGAACCTTGTTTAAGATTGTATAACTTCTCACCGATAGACGAGTCTGAGGTCGGCTTGCCGAAGACTTCCCGGAAGTGGGCAACGAAGCTGGAATATGATTGCGTGACTGAACTGTTCTGAGACCAGATGGAATCTGCCCACTGAAGTGCTTTGCCTTGAAGGTGAGAGATTATGAACGCTACCTTAGTAGTATCGGTGGGGTACAGGTGCGGTTGCATCTCCAGGACCAGCGCACACTGCAGGAGGAAACCGCTGCAGTCCTCCGCCGAGCCAGAGTAGGGCGCTGGTTTGGCCATGGGACTGGCGTGAACAGGAGGTGACGGAGCGGTGACAGTGTTTGCAGAAGTGATCGCTGGAGGAGGTGACGATGTGCTGGAGGTGAGAGCTCGGCGCAGGGCGTCAACGAGCTCTTGGAAGGGATCCGGGTGGCTCATGCTGGTTTCTGGATGTTAAGGTCCGGTCTTCTGTTACAACACAGAAGGGTTGGAGACAGGAGATCACAGACAGGGATGTTTATTGATACCAGCAGAGTAAACAGCAGTGCAGGTGAGTATGAGGCAACGTAAAGGTGATTAACTGGAGTGAAGATAAGTGATACTGTCCTTTTGTGGTTGCAGACGTGAAGATCTTGAATGGCGTTGGAGAAGATGGACGTAGAACAATGAGAACACTCACACACGGACAGGAGATCACACGAGGAGAACAGGAGACGCTGGAGACAGGTAAGTAGTTTGGTAGGAGTCCTTGAGGTAAGCATACAGGTAAGTTTAGATGCAAACGAGACCGGACAATGTGGTTGTGAGTGTGAGTGTTCTTTATACTGGTGGTGATGAGGTGCAGGTGCCGGTGATCAGAATGGTGGAGCCTGGCGTGTCTGTGACAGTTACTTTCTCACCACTGTTTGTTATTGGTGTTATCAGTGTATTACAAAGGTACAAAACAGATATTAGTACTTCAACAGGTTGATAAATTAACATTATATCAGTTAATGAAATATGTTTTTTTACTGTAGGTTTAAAGCTGCAGTCCGTAACTTTTTTTGGTTAAAAATCGAAAATAAATTTTTGAGCAAGTACATAACCAGCCAGTGTTCAAAACTATCTCCTTACCTTAGCTCGATTAACAATGGTAAGCTTGTAATAATGTTTTATAATAAGAGCGTACTGGTGGGTTTCCGTGGGAAATTCAAGCATGCAGCCGTTCGTCTTTGCGTCATTACGTCACATCTGTAAACAGAAAGGAAGGAGTCCCATATCAGCTATATCATGTGAGGACGCTACTTGTAGCGGATCATTTATAGCCTTTTCTCACAGCAGCTGAAATAATTAAACTTATCATTTTGATGGCGGATTGTAATCCAGAAAGATCCAAATGACAATCATCAGTGACAACTGGAGATTCACCCGTAGACAAAAGCAAAAGACTGTGGACTGCGGAGTGGCTACAGTAATTGAAATCTACAGGTAACGCTAATACACATAGTCACGCAATGCTGATGTTGTTAACATTAACAATTTGAGAACAAAGCATAACAGTAATAATAATTTGCACGGTTTGGCATGATCCGAGCTAAGCGATCATTAGATTTAATCACCATTGGCAGCGCGATTTATTGTAGGCTAATGCTTTTTTCCTCAGTTGATCAGAACAAAAGTGTCAGACATGTTTCTTACTTGTTCAGATAACATTTTCCGGTGAAAATTCTTATTTTGGTCATACTTCCAAGACATAGAATCTGTGTTTCCGAAGTACAGTTTCCACACCGATGTGGTGACTGACGCCAAACATTGGATTCATCTGCATGGAGTCGTGTCAATGCACAACGCATGTAACAATAATAATTCCGCATATAACTGCAATTGCAGGTTTCACACAGAGATGGCGACAAAAAGGCAAAACTTCCGGACTGCAGCTTTAAGTTAAATCTGTAAAACTTCAAATGTTGCTACCGTATTTTAAACAGTTATGAACCATAATTATTACAATATAAACCTTTAAATTATATGGTTTTGAACTGAAAAATAGACAGTAAACTAAGTGCTGTTCCGTAAAACCTAAAATGTTGCTATCATATTTTTTACGGTAAAGTTCTGGCAACCACAGCTGGAGGTTTTTTACCATAAATTTTACAGGGATTTTTTTTACAGTGAAGTTGTAAATCGCTAGTGTTTTATATATGAGATGAGGACATGACTGCAGCCGCCGATGAGGCCAAAACCGGCACGTCCAGTGCAAGAAGGCTTTGACTTCTTAATTTTACTTAACATTATTTTATTTATGTTATATTGAAGAGAGCTTTTTGAAGGATATTGAATTACTTATGCTCTTTTTGAGAACTTGAGCTTAACTGAGACTTGATTGTCTATAGAAGTTTAAGAGGCTGTTGTGTCGACATTGTTTTATTGAAATTTTGAGGTGTTCGGTTTTATTTCGATTATAGAAAATAAATATGATTGCTCTTCTCAAAAATCAACCGTTTCTTGTGTTTACCTGGCATGTCTCTTAGGTGTTGAGGACTAGTGCATCTTTGAGCCCACATTCCATATTAGTAAAATACTCATGTAATGTAAAAATCAGATAATCTAAGACTTTTACTCAAGTTGTTTTGGAATTGGTGACTTGTAACATATAATGGAGTCATTTTCTCTTTTACTCAACCATGGTTTTCAGGTACTCTTTACACTTCTGCTTTTTTGCAGTGTGTTACATTTTTATGGCATATTTCATGTCGGAAATATTGCACAATGAACTTAAATGAAAGAAACCTCCTCATGCTCAAACCTTTGCCCAGATGACCCCATTTTTCTGGCAACAATATGACCTCATCAAAGAGATTTGAGGGTTATATTGAAGTATGAGTCTCTGATTTGCAATATCCGCGAAACGCACGTCAGGAGCCAACATTATTTCACATTCACATGTCAGTGCACCATTTCTTGACCTTAAACCCCTATATCTATGGTTTCTGATGCAGATTAGAGGTCGGGTCTATAGATGAAATCAATATCTGTGGAAACCATTGTGTTTTCATTAGGCTTTGTGGTGTCACCTTGCAAGTTATGTGGTTTTTACACAAACCCTCTTTCCTTGTTGGTGGCACACTTACTAGTATGTGTAAAGAAGAGTTAGCGTGACCATGAGTTTCCACTAACAGGAAGAGTGACTCACGCTCCCCCAGTAATGACTGCTGAAAACGGCATTATAATATAAAATTATTAAAAACATTTTGAATAAATCAGCACGTTTCATCCATATTTGCTCTAATTTTAAAAACTTTTTGCAATCAGCCAGGTGTTTTTGTAAGTTAGCTTTATTTACTCCTGAGACTGGTATCACGGCCATATCTGTCAGGATGCATTTCAATTTAATGTTCGGCGGACATGTAGCGCAACTTAGCAGCACTCATCATTAGCTGTTGCCGCATGGCAAACGGGTGGCGCAGCCCTTTTTTTCCATGCGGCAGTATCACAGCTCTGATCTGTCACCCTTTGCTCGCCTTAATGTGTGAAAGTAAGACGTGTTGCGCCTATTAGCACTTTCTGGCAAGGCTGGCATGCTGATCTGTCCTCCCTGGGGAGCCAGGCAATATGGTGGCCCGCACTCTGGGCCTGCCAGACAGGGCGCCCACTGTCACTCCACATCAGCTTGACATCAATTGCCCAGTCAGGCAGCTATAAACACACACACAAACATACAAATCAAAACGTGATTAATTCCTAGACATGATTTCTGTACAATCAAATTAAATCAACAATCAAATTCTGTACATCTAACTCCTCCCAACTCTTTCCCCTCATTACACGTGAACTGTACTTTCATACATATATATATATATATATATATATATATATATATATATAAAGTATAAGTCATATAAAGAGCCTAATAAAAACTGTTTTATTCTACATGGAGCAGGTCGATTTGTGGGGGTAAACATGTTGAGATCACATGACCAGCAAAATACTGCTCACGTTATTTTTGTAACCCTCTGTTATTGGACACTTGTTCATATTGAATAAGTTGATCATGCCTGACATGAAAAAGATGATTTCTACAAAAAATGTTTGCATGACAATTCATCCACACCTCTAGGTGTCAGTACAAGTTTCAACCTTGGACATCACAATGAACAGGATATGGGCTGCGTCCGAAAGCTTAGGTAGCTGACATCTTGTCTCACTACCCTAAAAAGATCATTTTCAAAAAGTTAAAAATAAAAAAATTGCATGACAATTCATCCACACCTTTAGGCGTCACTACAAAGTTGCTTTCACATTAGACTTCGAACATCATAATGAGAAGGATATGTTTTCACACTCTTTCATCTGTTTTAGTAAACAATAAATACATAACACATTTAAGAAATATGGAAATATATAATTACTCCACTTTTCCGCACACCTACAACTTTAAAGTTTATTCTTTTAATTCAGTCAAGAGGTCAATATAATGTGATTAAGAATTCAGTATGATCCATTCAGTTATCAAAATCTGTCAGATATGCATATATATTCCATAAATATCTAACATGGAATGTTTGTAATGTTGGTAAATTGGCCTGCCATTGTAATGAAATAGAAATCACAATCAACCAATCAAGCTTGGAAGCATATATATATGGAGTTTGCCCAGCACAATCACTGCCAGCAACAGCTACAGCAGTACTGTATAAATACATTTGTATTCATACAGTACATTCATTTTTGTAGAAATGGTACATGTAAATTAAAAAATTCACATGCAGTTGCTTATTGTGGAATAGCAATAAGAAGACATGTTGTATGACAATGTAAGAATGATATACGTAAGAATATGTGGTGGTAGTGATGTTAGGGGAAAACATAACAGTTTCAGTAGTTTCAGTAGTTTACATGTATTACTGTAACACATTTCTACAAAAATAAATGCACTGTATAAATACAAATGTTCGATTTCTTCTACAATATTTTACCTACTGATACTGATACCTATTTACTTGACAAAACTAACATTCTTGCATAGTATAGAAAACAAAAAAACGTGAAATTTGTGCTGTATGTAACAAATATTTCATGGTTTAAAAAAAACATCTAAACATTTTGACCAGTGTGGCTCACACAATGACAAAAACACTTTTTACAGTAGCCAACATTTAAAGTGGATCAAAAAAGTTCATCAAAATTGTCCTAAGAAGAAGGTTTTAGGGCAACTTTGATGAAAGGTTTTGATCCACTTCAAATGTTGACTGCTGTAAAAAGTGTTTTTGTCATCGTGTGAGCCAAACTGGTCAAATGCATCCATCATAAACGTGCTCCACATGGCTCTGGGGTGTTAATAAAGCCTTCTGAAGCAAAGCGATGCGTTTGTGCAAAAAAAATATATCCATATTTAACAAGTTATGAAGTAAAATATCTAGCTTCCGCTAGTCCGCCTTCCGTATTCTACTTATGAAGAAAGTGTACAACTCTCGCAGTCCAAAACACTTACACTACGTCCTATGCCTTCCCTATTCAACTTACGGAAAAAGCTTAACTGACGCGACGCCAGTTCCGTTTTTTCCGTAATTTGAATACGGAAGGTGGTCTGGCCGAAGCTAGATATTTTACTTCATAACTTGTTAAATAGGGATATTTTTTAACACAAACGCAACGATTTGCTTCAGAAGGCCTTTATTAACCCCTCGGAGCTGTGTGGAGTATGTTTATGATGGATGGATGTGGATGGAGACACTTTCTTCAGATCATACTTTTTGATCCCACTCACTGCCATTTGATGCGTCAGGATATAGAGTGGTGCAGGTATGACGTAACTTTGTAGGCCAACCGGCAGTTAGCATCACACTGGTTCCCTCGACAAAATCCCAATAGGATTTTTCCATAGGCTTTTGGATTATCGCAAAAAAACAAGCTCTGTGATCAGCAAAGGTTTATGATACTTACACGTTTTGTCCACCAAGATAATTTTCACAGATGAACACAACTTTTATGAATTTTGAAGCATAAATGCAGTCGCCAGAAGTAAAAAGCTAAAGGTAGGCTAAAACGAACTTCATCACGGTTGCTCGACTTCAACGTCACCATCACTAAGCTTCCAACAACATTTTCCCAGAACGTTTGAGTTAGACTAGATTATGAGAGCACAATTATGAGCATAATGAGGCTGTAAAAGCGGACTGAGCTCAGTTTGTTGTGATGACATTTAATATTGCCGATAGCCTCTGTAGTCCCATTTAGCCACTTGTTAGCAACCACCTTTTTCAAGACACATAACAGCTATACATCATAACAATACTGATGTATTTTATGTCGTAGAATAAAACGTGAAAGTGTCTTGAGCTTGTGTTCACCACAGACCTTATTTCAGCCATTTAACCAAAATCCCATTCAAAAAACCCATTGACTTCGGCACGATGGAACCGGAAGTGCTAAAATGCTAACTCGCTTCCCGCGTTTTGGCCTACAAAGTGATGTCATACCTGCACCACTCTATTTATGAATATAACTCTGATTGTGTTCATCAGAAAGAAGAAAGTAATCTACACCTAGAATGGTTTGAGTGTGAGTAAAGCTTGGGGTAATTTTCATTTGAAAGTGAACTAATCTTTTAAGACTGCTTTGAAAAATGTACCAAATGTGAGAAAAACTGTAGTATAAAATAATACAAATTTAAATAAAAATCGTTTACTATAGATTTACCTAATAAATAATTCCGTGAAAATGCTAAAGCACTTTTAAGGTCTGTGTACTACTCCAAATCAGAGTTCATAGTGTTTGAATCAGTGGTGTGAAAAGGTTAAGTACCTGCCAGTGAGGTTACCGACCCTGATCTCAGCATGCTAGGCCTCATCGTGAACTGCTACTGAGCAGAAACACTCCACAGATCTCCTGTAACATTAATGGAAAGGTCAAGAGTGGAAAAACGTCAAATAACATCATCTTCCAACACCATCTGACCTAACGCATCAGGAGTCACTTTTAAAGGCCACAAATATTTTGTGTTCACTGACAGCGTCGCACATCCGATTCACAGGTTTCTTTATTAATCACATTGTAGTGCGCGTAGACTCTCTAAAAGATTGAAAAATGGAGTCGTATGTGGTGATAACGTGACTCGCAGCTGTAAATAATCCCTACGCATGTCCTCAATGTGTTATCTTGTTAATCTGACGTTACGCTTCCTTCCAGTGATCCCCAGTGGGCAGGTGAGGTATCATAGCCTGGTGCCAGGGATCGGTTGGTTTTTGACCTGAAATTAATTTAAGATTAAGCGAGCCAGAGGTAGCAGGGATGAAGGGATGCTGGGAGCAGAGGCGTGAGGGGGCAGGGCTGTCTGCCGATCTGTCACAGCTCCACGCCTGGATGCTCAAGTTCATATTAGCGGTGACGAGACAAAGGGGTGACACGTCCCAGCCCGCAGGGGTCGGAGCATACACATACGCACGCGAGACCTCCACACAGACACAAGCACACACACACGCAATCCACATAAATATTCCTATAGGCCCTCCAGGGTTGGGAGGGTCAATTTCAGTTCATTTGTGATTCATGATTTATTGTGATGAACTGAATCAATTAAATTGACCCAAACTGGACACATTCAAAGTCTTAAATTCATTCACACAGAAATGCGAGTAAAAAAAACAGGTGGGTGATGCAGCTGGGGCTGTGAGCACATCGCATACACATCAGAGAGTACACACAGACACACACATATCATAATGGTTCACAAACAGCTCGGTTGATGGATAGAGGGTGGCAGAAAGCGATGCCTGAGCATGACAAGATTGAACTTTGGGACATCTCAGCACTCGACAGCTTCAACAAGAAGAGGGCAGCAGGCGGTCACCAGGGGCATTGCTGCGGTCACCAGGGAATGACACGGTATAGGAGAGGGATCTAGAGAAGGAGAGGAGAAACGGAGGGAGGGAAGATAGGAGGCATCACAATGTCACTGTACTGCCAGGCCATGTCAGTTGCAATTAGCATTGGATGTAATTTTCTGAGCAATTAGAGCACTTATGTTGAGAGATCTGGCTGGCAAACAGGAGGTCCTATAGCAGCCATTCAGGCAGTATGCCAGACACACATATTTACTTAGATATCTATTTGAAGATATGACACAGACATCTATTTTTCTTAAGCGTATGATTTATTTTAGCAGATTAAAATGATTGCACATGAAACTTAACACCCTTGACTACCTACACCTAAAAGAAAAATTTACATTCTTTAAAGTCCCCCTGTAGTCAGTCATTTTATCCCTTAAAACTCATCTTTGATCACCAAAATGATATATTTAAAAAAAAAAAATTCCTGTCAAAATTTTTTATTCGTGTCTTAAAGGGGACCTATTATGCAAAATTTACTTTTGCATGGTGTTTGGAGATAAATGTGCGTTGGCAGTGTGTGTACACAACCACTCTATAGTGATAAAAATCCACCCACTCCTTTTTTAATCCCCATAAATTATAAGCAATGTCTCCCAATGACCCGTTTTCAGCCATTGAGCTAATGTGACGTCACATTAGCCACAGGCCCCGCCCATGACCGCTGACTGACTGTCCTGTGTTACCATAGTTTCCGCCTTCAGTGAGCTGTACGCTGTCTGCCATTTTCTCCGCGCTCGAGCAGCTGTAGCGACAACAATGGTAAGTAATTGAGATGTTTTGTTGTTGGATGTAAGAGTGAACATAACAGTCTTCATTTACCTACATCTGAGCCGCTGAATGCATTGGATTAGTTTTATTTTTGAAGGGAATGCACCACAGATCTAATATACACATACGATTTCTATAACGTCGCCTGCTATTTACGTTCACAGACATAACTGACTGTATTTATGTGTTATGTGTGTGTTTTTGACAGTTTAAACAAAACATAAAATGTGAAAGAGAAGTTACTCACTAGACTTGACATCTGACAGTCTGTGTGCTTGTGCTTCAGATAAGTGCGCTCAGAAAGCAATCCATTAGAAGTTTAAACTGATATAGCTTTAAAACACATGGAAATAATAAACTTTAATGATGAAAGAACTATGCTATCTGTGAGAGTGATCGCGATATAGATGTTAATCAAAACCAAGCAGATTTCTTGTTTATATTTGGCAGAGAATCCGATTGAGGCAGGAACTGTGATCGTAGAGAGGGGGCGGGGCACAGCAGCTCATTTGCATTTAAAGGCACATGCACGAAAACAGCCTGTTCTTGACTGTAGTCAGAAATGGGTATTTACAACATGGATTTATAAATGATCTGTGAGGTATTTTAAGCTGAAACTTCTCAGACACATTCTGGAGACACCTGAGACTTAAATTACATCTTGTAAAAAATGGGCATAATAGGTCCCCTTTAAAATAGCTTGAATTTAACTCTATAGCCTTATTTGATATACGAGGATCCATGAATATGCAAATTAGCCCCGCCTCCACTCAATCGCACAAGCTTGGATTACATGATTCACTCGGTCAACTTTACTGTAGTAAATGCTGTGCAATGGCAAGTGGAAATACTGATTTAATTCAGCAATATATGTTTAAATCAGAAACTCTTTACAATGTTGGACACATAATGGTAATTGATATGATTAGCATTTTGCTTGACTACATTATCAAACAGCTAATAATGTGTTGCTAATATTACACAAACCATGTTCCCATTCACCATCTCAGAGTCAGACAGCTGTCTTCTAAAAAAATCAGCATCCTTAGAAACGCTTTGAACACCTTAGAATGTCAGTGGAGAAAGGCATATAGTTCATCTTAACATAGTAATATACATCATATAATTCCCATTATATTGCTAAATGTACCTGATTTTTCATATCAACAGAAAAATATACCGGGATAACCTGGCTTCTCTTGAGACCCCCCTGCTTCGCAACATAGTTAATGATATGCTAAAGCCCGCCCCCACATTGACGTGATTGGTTATAAGGTAGTTTGTGACATAAGAAACACTGGCGATCTCAAATCACGTTTTTGAGACTGTGTTTTCTTCACTGCAGTTTTAAGGAGAAAATACTCAGCAATGGCGGTGACTTATGAATTTGCATATGGTTTGTCTTAAATCATGTTAAAAACACCACATAGACATATAGGCTAAACAACATTAAAAACTTGATTTTCACCACAGGGGGTCTTTAAATGAATCTTATTATTTTATTAAATGTATATAATATTCAATATTCCATTCAATATTCCATTCAATAAAATAATTTATAAACAGACAGACAGAAAGACAGACAAATAGACAGATTGGATAGATGGGGGTAAGCAGATAAACATCAAATTTTCATTTTTGGGTGAACTATCCCTTTAATGTCTATCATATAATATTCAAATTCACCATGTAACATACTTTTTTTTTTTTTTTTCACACTTGTCAATCAATCCATCATATATTTCCTGGTGTTTTCACACACCTTTTTGTCAAAGCTAATAATTTCATGTGATTTATTTCTCATCTGTCATTCAGTGACAAGTACTTGAAGTAAGATTATGCATTTGAATTGACTTTATAAAATGTGTATATAATTTCTAATACGTTGGTTGTTTAAATGGACCTACAGAGGCGGTGCTGGTCATTTACTAACAGTAAGGGTGGGTGTGACCTCTGGAAACACTGAGTGTGAAGGTGGTGATGGATTTGTTATTGTGGGAGTTAATTTTGTCACCACAGAAGGGGCTTTTGCACCACCTCCACCCAAATGGGGTCTCTAGAATAATGGCAACCCCCAGTGCGTCTTCCCCCACTTTCCATAGTTGTTTATTGACAAATGAAACTTCAGAATGACTGACTGAACAGGCAATGTTCCATCTCTGTCATTACCAATTGATCAGCCTTTGCTGGGGCAACATATTTAGTAATTGGTTTTGAATTCAGGAATACAATAACTCTGTAGAATTTAAATTAATAGATGATGCTGAACTTGTGCAAAGTTTTATTAAAAAATAACCTCCTCATTCCAAATGTCCAACTGGACAAACAACAATTTAGAAATAACAGCAGCATGTGAGAAAGACGCTCCACTATTATTAACTGAAATATCTTTTTAATTTGGTCATTATGGAAAGTTACTGTAATTAAATGCTATTTTGACTTTAATTGTTATGATTAAAATTTCATTTGTAATGAATGTTGTATTTAATTAAAAAAAAAAAAAAAAAACTATATAGAATGAGTCATAATAGATGAGATAGAACATGGACAGGAAGGAGTGACATTAAATGAAACAGGAAAGACAATAAAAGTGTGCCAAAAAAAGGGACGGGTGAAGGGAGAGAGTTCATAAGAAATTGGGTGGTAAAAACTTTTCTTTCCTTCCCCTGAATGCAAGCTTCTACACCAAACCCTGCCACATTGGTGCCTCCTACATGCCTGATTGAGTCAGAAAACACCAGCAAGGGAGATCTGGAGATGTCTTCTGCCATCAGCTGCAATGTCCAAAAGATCCCTCAGCCTCATTCATTCAGGCTGAGACCTTCATAGAGGCTTAACATCTACTGGACCAGAGGGTGTCGCCTCATGTCACCCCCCGTGTTACTGACACATGTCTTTTCAGGTCCTAGGCTCATATTCCCTGCTTCATCTGGCCCGTCTGCTCCTGTTGGAAGAACCCACATCACCAGCCATCCTATTGCCTGGGCCGAGAGCCACTCAGCTGAGGCAAAAGGATTTGTCACATTCAGAGTTAACACTTGCCTGCGCATATTAAAAGATGAGATGACACGAACACATTAAAGGCCTCAGTCACCGTCACAGATAGGGATACACAGAGAAATGTTGCTGCAACAAAATGAATGAGCCGGTCAAACAAGTAACAAAAAAATATTTATATATTCACTATTTTTAATTATTATTACAAATTCTTGGAAACACACACACACACACACACACACATATATATATATATATATATATAAAGAACCGCTATAACATGCTAGAAAAATAATAATCACTGTAATAATGATCCATCCATAGACTCTTAAGTATTTGCCTATTAAAATCCAAACAGCAACTTTTTTTTTTTGGCTGGGCAGTGTAACCGGAGCTCGGAGCATCAGCTCTTGAAGCTCCGCCCTCTTAGGCCATGAGAAGCAGCTCATTTGCATTTAAAGTGACACACACTAAAACAGCCCGTTTTTGCTCAACTCCAAAAAGTGGCAATTTTAACGTTATAAAAATAATCTGTGCTGTATTTTGAGCTAAAACTTAAAATACACACTCGGGACATTAGAGACTTATTTTACATCTCTTAAAAAGGGGCATAATAGGTCCCCTTTAAGTAGGAATGTGGTCTCAGACCTCTTTGTGTTCACACTGATGCTTTTTGGATCTAGTCCAGGTCAGTGTTTGATGGCTGACCATATGGCCTTCAAAATTTGATCCCATTCACATATATTGTATGTGCCTATAACCAAGGTATTTTGTAAAGATTATTATTATTAATTATTATTTCTATTATTATATGTTGTAAAGTAACATTGCTACAAATGCTGTTAAATAAGACTTCTTTTAAAACGCTCTTGTTGGTTGTGTTTTTTTTTTTGTTTTTTTTTTGTCTTTTTTGGAGCTTGACAGCCTCTGGTTGTATGAATTGACTTTCATTGCATGAATAAAGAGTAGCTCAGACATTTTGATAAACCTATTGTGTTTCACAGAAGAAAGTCAATAATAAGTGAATTTGGGGGTGAAACATTATTTGATTTCTTGATTTTTAATTTTACCATTTAAAGAGATGAACACATCATAAATGAAGGAAGGAACTAAAAAGTTTGTTTCCTCTGCCTAGCCACACTGATATCAATAGACACTTCTATTCCACACCGACAACCTTTGGTCTATTTCTTAAGTTTGTCTGTTTCTCAGTCCAATTTTTGTCTCACTTCCTCTGTGACCCCAGTGTTTTTTCTTTGTTCTCATTTTAAAACATCCTCCCACCGTTCTCTCCCCCTCTCTCTTTCTCTCTTGTCCTCTCTCTCTCCGTCCTCCCATCTGGACTGATAGTGGTTGTGATGGCTGGGGTGTGAGGCGCTGCCTGGGTCCAGTTCCATTCTGGTCTCACCCACACCATGTGTACCATAGGTGCGTGAAGTATAAATACCGCAAGCCCTTTGGCCATGCTCATCCCAGCAGGACCCTCTCTGGCCCTCTGCCCCCCTCCCCGCTCCCCTTCAGTTCTTCTGTCCCTAATTAGGATCTTGGGCTCGTTAGGGCCAGAGACCCTCAGGCCTGCTGACACAAAGTTGATTCTATCTGACGTAACAAGTCAATGCTAAGGGGATGGATGCTAATTTTAATTAATAGCATGTAAGGGTCAGTTTGTGCTAAAATGCTAGTGGAAAGCATAGAGAACACATTACCAAGAGGTAAACCACAACAACAATCACCATCAAAATTAAATGCCCAGAACAGAGAGTAAAATGCATCAGTCCTGGAATTTGTGACTTCTTGCCAACTTCATGGTAGAACCTGTTGATGTTTTTCATAATTCTTTCTTTCAATGAGTTTGCTGTACATAAACTGTATGCCTGTACGCTTTCTGGATTCAGTCTGTCTCAGTTTTTTTCTGTTTCTTCATGTAATCACAGACAGACTCGATGATGATAAGATCAGATCTTCATGTGGAGCATAACGGCTGTTGTCAGACTTCTTGTGTATACAAAAATCTCACTGGATTATTACAAGTAATGGCAAAAAGAATGTTTGGAAACATAAACTGATATTTTCTACTGACACTACAGCTTCTCTTCTCTTTTTAACCTATATTTCCATTAATCAACATCAGAGAACCACAAACATGTCATTAAATTATAGAAATATTACCCTTAAATCTATTCCAAAATGATAAATACATTTTTTATTCGATAAGACGTGTATAAAACTACGATGGAAACACTTTTGCCGAATTAATCCCTCGATGGCCAAGAAAGAACTCGCGTGACTTTGTCTCAACAGTGATTGGATAACTGGACTAGTTTCAATGCACAGCATCTCAAATGTTGGTTTCATCATTCTGAAATGCCTGAACCAAAGTCTGTCATCAGAATGATTTGGTATAATGACCTCCCAGAAGTGTCTCACATGATTGCATTCCCATATATTGTATCCCAAATTATTGCATTTCGTCTGCACGCCCTGAGATTCAAGTCACTTATGATGTAGTGGGGGAAAAAAGGCACAGTGGCTTTCCCGACTGCAGCAACTTCCATTTTTATTACAGATAGTTTGCGTCTATTTCCCAGGAAGTGCCGATTTTGTTCTCTTGAACACATGGGATGGAAATGCTTCTTTATTCGCAAATGTTTGATGCTATTTTCCAATTTTGCGCATATGCTAAATTCACAACTTTGGATGGAAACAGCTATTGTTCTCCTCTTCTCACATGCTATCTATGACAAGAATTGGCATCCAAACATCACTGTTTTCAAGTAGTGATACCTTTTTCAAAATGTCTCAAACTCTTAAAGGTGCAGCCACATTAGCGATAATTCGCTGGCAAAAAAAAATCCATTGTCTATCCTCAATGAATGAAGCTCAGCTCACACAGAAGTCACATTCAAACCAAGCAGCTTTCTGTTGGTCAATACAGCATGTGAAAACTGATGCAAAATCTGCGTGAGGAAATCTTTCACTGTCAAGCAGAAATCCAGATTGCCAGATTCCTAATTGAAATGACTTGATTTTGGCTGTGAAAATTTAATGAACAACAGTAAATATGACCACACCTTAAGAAGATGCCAATGAAAACTATGACAAATGTCAAGATTTTGAAGTGAATAATGACATGATGGTGAGTAAATGATGACAGCATTTTCATTTTTAGGTGAACTATCCCTTACATACAGCTCATGCTGATCATTTAAAGGAACAGTTCACCCAACAATTTCATTTATCATTATTTACTCTATTCCAAACCTGATGTTGTTATTTCCATGGTACACAAAATGTTTTTTTTTTTTTTTTTTAAGAAAATACCCTTTTTAAGCATAGTGGTTTAGCTCATTTCCCCTTTCATCTCCCCAGCCCATGAAACCTCTGTGATGAATGTAAGAAGACTGTTAGTGTCCCTATCAGAGCCAGTGTAATGGAGCAGTAAGAGCCAGATGACTGTCACTGTGTGTGGAGGAACCCAGCTGGTGCTTCCTCTAGTGCTCTGCCATAACTTCTATCTGAATGATGCCAAATAGAGCCCTTAAACTAATAGTGGTATTGTTTTGTCTTCTGCCTCATCTGTTTTCTCAGTATGAGCCGAGATGCTCTATAGGCTACAGCAGAGCTGCAATTGATACTGCACACCCACTGCAAAGTAATTTAGGATTTAGAGCTTGTAGTGACATTAATTTTTGTATATTTAGTGTAACAGAAAATAAAATATGACATGAAGGGTGAAGGTCAACCCCTCTTCCAGCAAGTGACAGTTAACATCACCTCCTCCTGCACACCTCATGACCTGTGTCCTTTTTAAAGTGCCCCTATTATGTTAAAGGTTCCTAATTTTGTTTTGAGGTCTCCTACAATAGGTTTACAAGGTCAAAAAACACTTTAGTTTTCTCATAATATACATTGCACATCACCATATTTGTCAAAGAGTCTGGAAACAGTTTGTTTGAATATTTAGTCTCTCTAAACTCTTCCTTTTCGCGAGCCTACTCTGCTCTGATTGGTTGACCGTTTACAGTGTGCATTGGACATAAAACACATATTACCATATCTGAATTTCAGCTCCGGAGGCTTCCTGAGTACTTGTATTCACAGTGATACAAACAGTAACAATGGCGTCGGTTTTACTGAATCAATGCCAGCACGAGTCCCATTTTGAAGCACATGCAGATTTGCTTTCGTCTTCTAGACATGTCAACAATACGAACCAAACTCTTCCAGGCCTCAGCTACAACTAGGGCGGGTCAAAGTAGATGTTGTTAGCAGACAGCCCCATGAAGACCATAAGCTGGAATTATGCAAATTTGTTACATTGTTGGTATGTAACCGGAAGTGAGATTGGAATTGCTGATGACTCATTTCAGCAGTTCAGAATCAATTCTTTCTTTTAGGAGACAATAAATCTTTAAAAGTTTGTAGATCTTTTACATTCACAAACAGCTATATTAAACAATGCATGAAAGGTAATATTCGAAAAAGCATAATAGGGGCACTTTAAAGCAACCCAAATGCTTAACATTTGCTTTATGTCCTATTCGCCCTCATCTTAATCACCGTTTCCTCAACATGTCCCTCTTTGCTCTCCACCATCCCTGTAGCACACCCTCCCCCTCTTTTTTCTGACCTAGATTTAGCAGTTGATCCGGACTGGAAGGTTAACCCCTAGAGGGAGCACCTTGTCAGCCCTCCACCCCATCAGTTCATACACAAAGGGCACCCTTTGTCACTTCACATTTCCAGGCTTTCCTTGCCTTACTGTCAGTTCCATTGTAATGGTCACTCTGCCATCAGGCCTTAAGTCTCACCTTTGGCCCAAGCACAGGTAAGGAAATAATCTCAAATGCATCATTCAAATAAGATTTCAAAATTTTGAAATTTAAGATGTGTGCACTAATTCAAATCTTAATGCACATTCAAGTTGGCAGAACTAAAACTGATCAGTTGCCTCTAATATTTTAAGCTCACAAACTCCAAGATTAAGTAAGTATAACTTACATTTTTTATTTTGTACTACAAACATGTTCATTTCAAAATAATTGAAGTGTTGACTGAGCTAAATCATACAATCTGAATGCATAAACATCATGTTAACTCAAATCTTTTACAATTACACAAGGCACTTGTATGTACCAATATAACTAGCAAAGAGAATATGACTATACATTTGCATGTATGCCGTATACATAGTCTTCAACTGTTGCAGTCCACCTAACCACATGTTCTACTGTTCACCACAATAGTAACCCCTGCAAAACTGCAACATAGCAGAAACCTCTTATATGCAACATAACATAAGATTAAACACTAAAACATCTCTCCCTACATTAATCTTGTGCAAAAACACACAAAATAACACTTCATTTCAACATTTATTCTCTTTATGCAGTCTAACGCAAAAAGCATGCTGGGAACTCGAACTCTTTTCTAATTTCTGTTAACTTTTTTCTATTAAGTACAATGAACTTTTAGTAATATTTGAGTTAAATAAACTCTGGTTTATAGTGTGGTATTATTGTGGACGATTTATTAGTGCACATTAGTTTTTGTAATCTTTGTTCAAAATGAAATAACTTGTTCTTCCTCTGATATTACATTTCTGTGTATATTAGAGGTGTAAGGGTTCAAATTTGTCCCTTATACAGTGGTGTAATGTAACGAAGTAATAATACTTCGTTACAGTAGGCCTACTTAAGTATTTTTTGGGAGAATCTGTACTTTACTTGAGTTTTTATATTTTTGTCTACTTTTACTTTTACTCCACTACATTTTCTAAATAAAATGTATACTTTTACTCCGATACATTTTCCCAATGCATTTTCGTTACTTACTACAAAATAAAGTCGGAAGAACACGGACTGCAAGCAAGCATGTGCAAACAAGTGCTCGCACAACCGCGGTTGATCACATTTTCCGGGTTGCGTCCGTTGCTGGAGCAGCTAGGAAGAGTGCGCTGTCATTAATTATACAGTACAAGAGCGGCCTCTAACTATCACTGATGCCTCGTGGAGTTTGTTTTGACACGTGACGTGAGGCTGCGCGCTGCACAGAACGGGACACTTAAAAAACGGATTTAAAACATAGACTACAAAACGGTATGTTATACAGTGTACACTACAGTACATGTTTTCATATCATTATAAAGTAATTAGTTTGTTGACTAGATGCTGCATTAGTGGAGAACAGTATTATGTTTGCCGTCGAGGCTGAGAGGATGCTAACATTAGTAGCCTACCTCAAGTGGTTAAAACAATGTGACAAAAACACCAACTGTTTAATGTCACGATTGTTACCATTCATTTGCATTAGTTTATATCCATTTGTTCGCTGTTGTGTATTCGTTATCCAGCGAAGTTGCATATTTAAACTGTATTCTCATCATGCAGCGACAGAAACATAACAAATCAGAAATGTATTCGATTTCAGTTCTTTTTTTATCGGCACTGTAACACATATTTTGATTAGATAATCATCAAGTTTTCTAAAATAGAGGCAAATAATGTGTGAAAGTATAATAGACCTATGCTATGCCTTTGTGTGTAAAGATGGTCATTTTTAAGCATGACTGTTTGGATTTATATGAAATGGTAACACTTTACAATAGGAGTCCATTTGTAACATTAAATAAGGTTAATAAATATATTGTTCATTGTTAATTTCAACATTTACATCTTAACATTTTAATGTTGTCTCTTACATTAGTTATAATACACTACGAATTAACATTAACGATCAATGTATAATTAATATATTAGTATTTTTTATATTTAAAAATTAGCTACAATAAACATTTAGCCATTTTTTTAATTCAAAGAAACTAAATGTAAGAAAGAGTTAAAACAGAACACAATCTTGCTGCTCAAACTGTGTATAGAACAATTTTTAATAATATTTTTTTGCTCCTTTTGTATTTTACATTTACTTGTACTTTTACTTTCAATACTTAAGTACGTTTAATATCAAAAAAAATACTTCTCGTGCTTAAGTACAAAAAATATCACATACTTCAAAACTTTTACTCAAGTAACATTCTAAACAGTGACTTCAACTTCTACCAAAGTCATTTTCTGGTAAGATATCTATACTTTTACTCAAGTATGGTTTTCGAGTTCTTTATACACCACTGCCCTTATACTGCAGTTCTGTTATCTCAGTTTTGAGTCGGAACTTAATAATACAGTGTGAAATATTATTACAGTTTAAAATAACTGTTACCTATAATGTAACTTTGTTTATTACAGTTTTTTAAAATTGCTTAGACACTAAAAGTGGTACTTGAGGCCCACGCAGTGAAACCATTCACTCACATGCCTAATCTTCAGATCAAGTCTGCAAAACTGCAAGCACATTACATGCTTTAAACTCAGTTTGCTATTGTACAACAATTTTTTTGCAAAATTTCTAAACAGGTCTCTCTCTCTCTTTCTCTATAATATATATATATATATATATATATATTCACACATACAAATATACGTACATATACACACACATATTGAATGTGCATACAAGCCAAGTCAGAAAGTCAGCTTTATTTCTAAAGCGCTTTATACAATATAGATTGTTTCACAGCAGCTTCACAATAGTAACAAATTCAAATTCTGCTGTAAAGCCACTCTATCAAGCCAGTAGTGTCATTATACAGCTCAAGTAAGTTAAGAATTGATTTAGTTTAGTTCCATAACTGTGCAAAATTCATCAGTTGTGCATACAGTGTATTTGTACGTGCAGTAGACAAACTCCACTGCACTCTGAACAAGCAAAAGACACAAAATAGTAGTCTTTTACATTTCTCACATCTTGCGTGTATGTGGCTAATCGTTTTAAAACCGTATGTCTTATGTATGTCTTTCTTCTCCTGAACACAAAAGAAGATATTTTGAAGAATATGGGTAACCAAACAGTTGATGGACCCCACTGACTGCCATAGTATGGAGAAAAAAAAATACTGTGAAAGTCAATGAGGCCAATCAACTGTTTGGTTACCGACTTTCTTCAAAATATCTTATTTTTTGTTGAAAAAGAAAGAAATTTATACAGGTTTGGAACAACTTGAGGGTGAGTAAATGATAACAGAATTTTCATTTTTGGGTGAACTATCCCTTTAACAAAGATAAATAAATACTCTAACAAGTGTATTCCTCATTGTTAGCTGATTATTGGGACCTTATTGTAAAGTGTTACCAAAAAATCTTACTGACTCCAAACATTACACAAAATTACCTTAAATCAACCTCAATTCTGCAATGCATATTGACAAACAGGTGTTTAAGAAAGTATTTTTCGTTGCTATTTAGTAGAAGATAAAAATCAAAAAGGGCCTCCATGGTACCCTACTGTGGCTACAGAAATGTTATAAAATCACTAAAATATTTACCAACAGCTTGGTCACTATAAGGCCTTTTCTGCTCAGATCTCTCTCAGCTCTCCACCTCAACTAGTGTAAGAAGCCAGTTTCAAAACAGCTTAAAAAGGAGCCTGCTTGCCATCTATGTAACGCACAGTGTGAGTGAGTGGTGCCAGGAGGAGAGCTTAGGTTGGTTATGGCCCTCCCAGGGGTCAGCACCCATCATGCACCGGACCCTAATGCTGCTGATGAGAGAAAGACCGCCCTGCAGGCCTGCAGTCCCTCGAGGAGTGGGCATTCAGCATCAACATAACCTGAGCCGACAGAGCAAACACACACACAAAAGCAAGAACATGTACACTCACATACACACAGGACAGGAATCTGACACATACAGACACAAGCACAAAGACACACACATATCAAAACACGTATTGCAAGACAAGTCCAATATTACATGACACAAAAAAACACAGGTTTCTCACTAAAGAAACTCCACTCATGCACAGGAGCACAATGGGATTCATGTTGCACACACAGGAAAGTATACTTTGAAATTGTATTTTATGATCACACATTGGGTTTTCATGTTTTATGGGGACTTTCCATAGACATAATGATTTTTATACTGTACATACTGTATATTCTATCCCCTAACCATAGCCCTACCCCTAAATACAACCCTCCCAGAAAGCTTTCTGCATTTTTTCATTTTCAAAAAACATAATTTAAAAGTAAAAAGAAATCATTTTAAATATAAATTTAAAAGTATGATTTATAAGGTGTTTTCCTCTTGGGGACCAAAAAAATGACAAGGTCAAAAATTAATAATCAGTAGGGGTCACTTTGACTGGTAATGTATCCTTTACCATACACTTTGTGGGGACATTTGGGGACCGCACACACACACACACACACACACACACACACACACACACACACAGTCAAACATTACCAGTCAAAGTGACCCCTACTCATTATTTATTATTACTATTTTCCACATTTAGAATAATAGTAAACTAATTAATACAGAATACATGAAAGTATGAGAATTTTAATTAAAATTATTACATTATATTTTAGATTCTCAAAGCACAAGAAGAAATCTTTATCCATTATTATTATTACAATTGTGTACATATAATAACAAAATAATAATAAATATTGATTAAAATGAATCATTATAAATATATTTTTAATATTTTAATTATTACTATAAATTAAATTTATATCTAAAATATATATATTTTATATATTATCATATATAATATCATATATATATTATTTTTAATATTTTAATTATTATAAATTTCATCTTTCTTTACAAGTTTAGTTTTACAAAAAATGTATCCATAAATAAAAACCATTTTATATATATATATATATATATATATATATATATATATATATATATATATATATATATATATATATTACATATAATATATACTTTTTAAGAAATTTGTACATTTACAGTAATAATACATTTTATAATATACTAATTTCAGAATTCATGAGAAAGATAAATTCAGCCCAAGTGTGTCCCAACTTTTAACTAGTAATGTAGATACAAAAAGTTTGTCACCAAGGCACAAGCTGAAAGATCATGCTCATCATAAGCAAGACATCAAAATTCACTCATGCTCTTGTCGCCAGTGTCTGTGAACATGGCCATGCAGCTTGCAGTCTGGTTTCATGCAGACTAACAGCCCTCAAATTAGCACAGTCTTTCCTCACCTTCCCTCAGCACAGCTGCTGTGTGTTATGCAGAAGGATGCAAACTCCTGTCAGCACCTTCTTCAGGTGTGCTGTACATCTGAGGTGCTGCAAAACACACCTCTGTCGGAATTCCCATGAGGGTCTGTAAATATGTCAAAACAGCAACAGAAGACTTAATTAGACCGATAAGCTTATCAAGTGTGATTAGGCATTGTACACATAACTGACATTAACTTTAATAATACATTTGTTTTTGTTTGCTTTACATCTTGATAACCTCCAGTTGTCAAGGGCAGTTGCAATCAAAGCTCACGATGAATGGATAGAAAATCAAAAGAGTCTTTATTTATATCCAAAAAACTAAAAGCTCAGGAAATCACTTGAGAGAAACATAACACAACCATGACGAGAACAGACAAAGAACTCAACAAAACAGGAAGTATAAACACACAGACTAAATGAGATAATTAATTCAATGACAGAAACTAGGTCACACAGGAAAACAGAACTAAAACGCAATGAAACTAAGCGAAACAGAGCATACATGTGACACCAGTGGATCGTTTAACCATTAATGGACTGCTCTCTCAAGATTCTTCAGATGGGATTATGGTTAAATAACTCCCAAATAACTTCTATATTTTTATACTGGAATATTTTCATCAAACTTCAAATATATGTTATTAGAATCAATGATGCACAGTCAATTGTTTTGTGATGTAGCATCACTTAAAATTTAAGTATATTTATGATTCTCAAATTTTTTCCATTCATTTCTCCCATAGGGATTTCAAAAAAGTCTTCGTTAAAACATTATAAGACATGAACCAAGCCAACCAGCTACGAGGTGAATCATAACATTACAAACTTTGATAGCAAAAAAGTATTTTCAAAATCTGTACGCATTTAAAAATGTTGATTATATACAGTGCCTAGAAAATCATCATACCCCTTTGAAATAGTTACTACAGTCTGAAATCAAAACCCATTCCAAAAAAAACTTTTCCATCTTTATTTACAAATTTTGCCTTACAACATCAAAGTAATGAAAGAAAAAGCAACAGTTCTGAAAATTAACAAACTGAAAAACTAGAATAACTGGGTTGGAAAAGTCATCAGTCGCCTGATTTAATACTTCGAGAGTTACCTTTTGCTTTAATTATAGCAATTCATCTTTTTGAATATGTCTGTACTAGCTTTGCACACCTAGATTGGGGAATATTTGCCCATTCTTCCACGCAGAATTGCTCAAGTTCAGTCAAATTCCGTGGTGAGCGGCAATGGACTGATCTCTTCAAGTCCATCTACAGTACATATTTTCTATCGGATTTAAGTCAGGGCTCTGACTTGGCCACTCGTGGACATTCACCTTCCTTTCCCTAAGCCATTGCGTTGTTCTTTTGGCAGTATACTTAGGATCATTGTTGTGTTGGAAGGTGAATGACCTGCCCATCTTCAGCTGTCTAGAAGAGGGACGCAGGTTTTCCTCAAGAATTTGGATGTACTTGGCGGCATCCATTTTCCCTTCAAACCTGACTAATCGCTCAGTCCCCGCTGAAGAGAAACACCCCAGCAACATAATGCTGCCACCACCATGATTCACAGTAGGTATGGTATGTTTTGAGTGCTGTGCTGTGTTTGCTTTTTGCCAAACATAGCATTTGGAGGTCAGTCCAAAAAGGTAAATTTGGTCTCAGTTGGCATCAGAGTCTTCCAGGTGTGTTTTTGCATAGCAAAATCAAAACTCAGTGTGGCACTTTTTCAGGAAAGGCTTCTTTCTTTCAGCTCTATATTTGGCGAAAAGCAAACACAGCACACCATGCAAAACACACCTAGTGTGAAGCATTTTGGTGGAAGCATTATGTTGCTGGGGTGTTTCTCTTCAGTGGGGACTGGGCGATTGATCAGGATTGAAGGGAAAATGGATGCTGCCAGGTACATCCAAATTCCTGGGGAAAACCTGCGTCCCTCTGCTAGACAGCTGAAGATGGGCAAGTCATTCACCTTCCAACATGACAATGATCCTAAGCATACTGCCAAAAGAACAACGCAATGGCTTAAGGAAGGTGAATGTCCATGAGTGGCCAAGTCAGAGCCCTGACTTAAATTTGATAGAAAATCTGTGGATGGACTTGAAGAGGAGTCCATTGGAATATGACTGAACTTGAGCAAATCTGCGAGGAAGAATGGGCAAATATTCCCCAATCTAGGTGTGCAAAGCTAGTACAGACATATCCAAAAAATGAATAGCTGTAATTAAAGCAAAAGGTGGTTCTACAAAGTATTAAATCAGGGGACTGATGACTTTTCCAACCCTGTAATTCTAGTTTTTCAGTTTTTTATTAATTTTCAGAACTTGTCATTTTCTTTCATTACTTTGATGTTGTAAGGCAAAATTTGTAAATAAAGCTGGAAAAGGTTTTGTAGGGATATATTTTGTAGGGAGACTGACTCGATTACATCATTTGCAGTGCTTCATGGGAGTGGGCAGAGCTAAAGAGATCTTTTGGCGCATTTACCTTGTTTTAACTGGTGGAACTTTCTGTACAGCATAATGAGTAATGGTTTTTCACCACAAATCCCACTGTTAAACACAATTATTTTAAAACTAAATAGTAACTACAGAAAAACTTATTTTAAACTATTAATTAACAACCTCATAACTCACAGTAAGGCTGTCTTTATAGGTTTATTATCATTAAAAATCAATTTCCCTATGGAGAAAATGAATGTTTTTACTTCTGTTGCACTCTATACTGTTTTGCTTCAAATCAAAGTTTGTAATGTGATTCGTCTCTGAGAGTCAAAACTCTCATCTGAAGAATTATTTAAAAAGCCTGGAGAAAATTAATGGCAAAATAATGACATATTTGAGGGTTGACTTCATGTTTCCTGCCTGTAAATACAGTAATAATAATAATATTTATTATTATTGTTGTTGCTATAATAATAACAATATAATGTGTGTGCTTGGTGAATTTTTAAGAGTCAGCAGCCCTGCACTGTGTTGCAGGCTGAAATTGAGTTGACAGATTTTCTTGTGATTACTGGCCAAACCTGTGATCAAAGGTCATTCTGTCTGCTGGTACATCACAGTATTTCATTCATCAGAAATACACGCCATAACTAATTTCATGATTTATATAACATTTTACTCTCATTAAGGACAGTTGTGTTCTTGGGAGAGGCTGCTCTATTGTGTAATTCAAAAGTAAAATCAGACCAGTTGACCTGACGAGTCAAGCTTCGGCACTGAATATTGACCCAGCATGCCTGCACTTATCACTACCCTGTAGGATCCCTTAACAGGGTCTTGACCCTCTTAATTTACACCCGCTGCCAAACAGTCTGCCAGCAGCAAGCATTTTAACCTCTTGAACCCTGCATTGCAAGAAATACATGACCAGAGATTTCTTAGTCACAATCATATGCAACAAACAAAATTATTAAAATAAACAAATAAAATACTGAATCTGCCAAATATGCACACCTCATCTGAAATAACTTCACTGATTATAATAAATAATAATAATTTTTTATGAATTTCATTTAATGCAAGGACACTATAAAAATTGAACACGTATAAAACCCTCAAAAAAATGTGCGTACGTGGTTATTGATCATAACATGCAGTGAGACGTCCATGGAAAATTGGCTGCAGCATATAACGACCCTAATTAGGCTTACAAGACAAGAAAGGCAAGTGTGTGTGTGTTTTTGTGTGTGAGGTTGTGTTGTAGAGTAGCTGAAGGGGTTCGCAGGCAGGGGAGCTGAAAGGAAACACCGTTGTGTTGATCTTTAGGAATGCAACATGCCAGAGGCCTGGCTCGGCTGGCACCAAACTCAAATACCTTGCCCACCCCTCTTCCTGTGCCTGTTCCCTTTCTTCCTCGTCTCTCCAGAGAGCCACTGCTACACTCCTTCTCCCAAACTCTACACCCCACCCCCTGAAATGGGAGAGCCCTCGTCTCCACTTCCTCTGACAAGATCAGCAACCACCCTCCCCCCAGCAGCATTCTTGCCCTGGCATTGCTGTTGCTGGCCGGCTGTCACAACTGGCCAGCCAGAATAGCTCTGTGACGTCTGCTGAGTTACTAGAAAATTGAACTCTCCCAAGAACCCCGGGAACAAGGATACGTAAACGGACAAAATGTATCCGTCCACTTGTGGCCATGCAGGCTCTGACACAGACACAGCTGCCCAGGTGCACCAGGGTCAAAATACATGCAGAGAGACGCACATGCACAGTGTTACATGATGATTCAGTAGCGGTTCTGGACTATTTTAATTGGGGGAGACGGTTGTGCTTTTAGTGGGGCTCTTAAATGTCACCTTGTGTTTGACTACAAAATGCATGTGATGCCATTTTTTAACAAGAGGATAATAGAAATACCAAAATATAAAACAAAAATATAAAGTTTGTAATTCCCAAATTGACAAATATGAAAAATACACACTATATGTGAAACTGGTCTGGTTTTCTCAGCCACATTTCACTGTGCAAAACATAAAATTAATGACAGTGAATGTTTAGTAATAATAATAATAATAATACATGAACATACAAAAATACATATACAAAACTGATATATGCTTTTTCTCTATGTCTGTTTTATTATTCAAATAAAATTGTCTTAAATATAAAATATATGTATATTATAAAAACGATAATATTAAATTGCATAAATAAGTATTATATTATTTTGTATTAAAACTGCATGTAAACTCTTTCCAATATGAAAACAATATCAGAGCATTTGATTGACTGACTGACTGACTGACTGACTGATTGATTGACTGATTGATTGATTGACTGATTGATTGATTGATTGATTGATTGATTCGCTAAACGCTAGCTGTTCCTCTGATATAGGTCTTTGCATGAACATATGTAAAGGAAACTGGCAGGTGCAGCCTCCAACAAGCGTCTTGTTTACCTTACCTGTGAGCAAAACCAGCAGCACTGTCACCTGAGAAAAGTTATCACAATTTGTCTCAAGTCTTGCTGTCTGGTTCAGAGAATCATGAGCAGTATTGAAGCTTTTTATCAGTGTAATGACATCAGGTCACCAATTACTGAACAGCTCAAAATGAAATGATCTCTTCAAGATGGCTGTCTTGGCCATTTGTAACATGAATGTGTCATTCGTTTCCAGTTATTTTTAGCTGTATAAAGCTTGTTATGCTGCTTGATATTGGTATTTCTTATCATATTACTGTATATTAATGTCTTTTTGAAATCATAAGCACACTGTTTTTTTAACTAGTTATTTATAGCAGCTAATTAATCGTAAGTCTTATTCATAGAAAATAGATTACTTAAAGGCACAATATGTACATTTTCGCCACTAGAGGTCACCCATTCAAAACAAAGGCGTAGCTTGATGATGCCGAGATTGAGCGCGGAATCATGGGAGATGTCATATTCAACTCACAGCCGGTGGAAAAGAATCCAAAGATACTCACTCGGGCAGAAATCATGTTCATGGATGAGATTATTAACATTGGTTAAAATAAAACATGGTACTGGAAAATCAATAAAATGAGATTCAAACAATAAGACTAACAGTGTTGAGCTATATAACAATGATTAGTTTTCTGTCTATAAATGTCAACGCTATCTCACGACCAATTTGTATGTATTTTACGAGGTGGCTAATTCATAAAAATTTGTACGACCTCACTGGTACGAATTCATACGATTTGTCTAAACCCCAGTGACGGGTAGGTTTAGGGGCGGGGTTAGGGGTAGGTCATTCGTACGAATTCATACAAATTTGGCAACTCGTAAAATACGTACGATTTAGCAAAAAACGTATGAAATCGTACGAGTGAGGTCACACGAATTCGTACGAATTAGCCACCTCGTAAAATACGTACGAATTGCCGTGAGATCAGGTTGATCCAAACAGTTGTTCCCTTCTCTAATAAAACATATAATATATTAAAAGCATCTTTGGTGTTGGTTTCTACAAAATCGGAAATCGTGGGTAACGCAGGTATGATGTCACTGATAGGCGACGCACGGACACGGCTTGTGTCCTGGTTAAAATTGCTCATTTCTCTGGATTTAAACATTCTTGGAAAGATCTGGGATAATGTAAGTACACAAGTCAACAAAATATACAGGTGCTGGTCATATAATTAGAATATCATCAAAAAGTTGATTAGAATATTGTGAAAAGGTTCAATATTGAAGACACCTGGTGCCACACTCTAATCAGCTAATTAACTCAAAACACCTGCAAAGGCCTTTAAATGGTCTCTCAGTCTAGTTCTGTAGGCTACATAATCATGGGGAAGACTGCTGACTTGACAGTTGTCCAAAAGACGACCATTGACACCTTGCACAAGGAGGGCAAGACACAAAAGGTCATTGCAAAAGAGGCTGGCTGTTCACAGAGCTCTGTGTCCAAGCACATTAATAGAGAGGCGAAGGGAAGGAAAAGATGTGGTAGAAAAAAGTGTACAAGCAATAGGGATAACCGCACCCTGGCGAGGATTGTGAAACAAAACCCATTCAAAAATGTGGGGGAGATAAACAAAGAGTGGACTGCAGCTGGAGTCAGTGCTTCAAGAACCACTACGCACAGACGTATGCAAGACATGGGTTTCAGCTGTCGCATTCCTTGTGTCAAGCCACACTTGAACAACAGACAGTGTCAGAAACGTCTCGCCTGGGCTAAAGACAAAAAGGACTGGACTGCTGCTGAGTGGTCCGAAGTTATGTTCTCTGATGAAAGTAAATTTTGCATTTCCTTTGGAAATCAGGGTCCCAGAGTCTGGAGGAAGAGAGGAGAGGCACACAATCCACGTTGCTTTAGGTCCAGTGTAAAGTTTCCACAGTCAGTGATGGTTTGGGGTGCCATGTCATCTGCTGGTGTTGGTCCACTGTGTTTTCTGAGGTCCAAGGTCAACGCAGCCGTATACCAGGAAGTTTTAGAGCACTTCATGCTTCCTGCTGCTGACCAACTTTATGGAGATGCAGATTTCATTTTCCAACATGACTTGGCACCTGCACACAGTGCCAAAGCTACCAGTACCTGGTTTAAGGACCATGGTATCCCTGTTCTTAATTGGCCAGCAAACTCGCCTGACCTTAACCCCATAGAAAATCTATGGGGTATTGTGAAGAGGAAGATGCGATATGCCAGACCCAACAATGCAGAAGAGCTGAAGGCCACTATCAGAGCAACCTGGGCTCTTATAACACCTGAGCAGTGCCACAGACTGATTGACTCCATGCCACGCCGCATTGCTGCAGTAATTCAGGCAAAAGGAGCCCCAACTAAGTATTGAGTGCTGTACATGCTCATACTTTTCATGTTCATACTTTTCAGTTGGCCAAGATTTCTAAAAATCCTTTCTTTGTATTGGTCTTAAGTAATATTCTAATTTTCTGAGATACTGAATTTGGGATTTTCCTTAGTTGTCAGTTATAATCATCAAAATTAAAAGAAATAAACATTTGAAATATATCAGTCTGTGTGTAATGAATGAATATAATATACAAGTTTCACTTTTTGAATGGAATTAGTGAAATAAATCAACTTTTTGATGATATTCTAATTATATGACCAGCACCTGTATAACACTGTTCTAGTGGTTTTTGGATATTTTAATCCAAAAAATCTTACATATTGTGCCTTTAACCTAACCTTTATATATATTTTTAAAAATAGTTTATTTGCTTTATTTTTATAATGTTTTTACAAATGAGGACATCCCCAAAATGAGGTTTTGTCAGATTTAGCTCACTTCAGGGTACAAGTCTGTCCCCAAAATATGGTTAAGTAGGTGCACAGACTACACACACGTCAAACCACCCATAATCCTTTCATGTACATCTCAGACCACACCATTACACCAGTACATCATTACAAAACATCTTTGTAAGTTACTTATAAAGCTCAAGACCTACAAAAACTCGACAGACCGTCTGATAAACACTTATCTTTTACAGTTTCTTTGAAAGTACATTTTGACACAAGGAATCTAAAAGACGCTCTAACCTCAACGCGCTTCACAAACATCCTCACAACAAAAGTGAAACGCTCTCTCAGAGCATCTGAAAGAGCGTGACACCACAACTCAGCTCGGTGTCAGAAGGAATGATGCATGTTGACTGTAGCCCTGCGTTTGTCAGACGAGGTGTCTGTCATAAAATTGGCAAAGCCAGCAGATTGACACTCATTAGCAGGCCGCTGAGAGCCATTCCCTGGGGAAGCAGCACAGAGAGACCATATCCCACTAAAAATAAATGATTCAAATGATTGGTTCTGATAAAACCAGATGAATTAGAAATAGAAGAGAGCTCAGGCAAGACCTCTGGTTGGCAAGCTGTTGTCACATGGAAGGCCGCTTAAAGCCTCCATGACACCCACCACCCCCAACCTCTTAGCGCTGGTGTCGGCCACCCTCAAGCTGAGCCCCCTCTTCCTGCTGCCACTCACAGGCACACAAATACTGTAAATTATGCACGCCTACACACACACATACACATCAATGTCTGCTTCATGCCACAGTTTAAAAGCAGGAATGACCAAGGCCAAATCCTAGAGGGTGAATTGAGTAACACACCCCCTCCACACGCTTTTGCCTTCGCACTCCGAGCATACGCCATCATGAAGGTCCTGCCCTGGTCTTTATGCCTAAGTCCTTTGCACTTTATATGGCTTAACAGGCAGAAAGGGCACCTGTCCATCACTCGTTTTGCTCATCATCCCTAAATTAAGTCATTCATCATTGTGCATGTCTCGGTCTGTCAATCATTCAATCAATCGGAACATTATTACAGTAATTTAAGAATCAGGCCCTCCAGCACAGAAAGTAAAATGAGATGAAAGAAACTTTGAAACTTTTTGTGAATGGTATTATTTTTAATATGGTATATTTTTTGAGAAGTTATTTAAATTCCATAGTTTTTTTTATTATTATAAAATAATTATATATTAAAAATTAAAATATTATATATTTTTATTTTTACTTGTGTAGAGCATTCAAAAGCAATAACTGGGTTTCATTTGCCTTAGAAAAGAGTTAATAACTCCTTTTTATTAATTCTCACAAAATCATGTTTTTTTTTTTGTTTTGTTTTTTTTTTTTTTTTTTTGTGTGTGTGCATTCCAAGTAATATCAATCAACCTGCAGTTGGGCTGTTTTGATTAAGTAATAATAACTCCAAAAAATACAGATAACTTACAAAATTAAAGTTCATTGAAAGTTTTTTTTATGTATTAAAAGTTTGTTTTTTAGCAAAAGCAGATAACTCCACATTTCATGTTTCAGAGTTAAACAAAACCAAGTAATTGCTTTGCGATTGCATTTAAAACACACTCAAACGTGTGCACACACATTCACACACACACACACACACACACATGCATGCACAGCATGTAAGACGTGTATGGTGTACAAGGACTTGCAGGAGTCGAAATTATAAATCCTCCATCACTTTTGGTCAGCTTTGACGAAACTCCCCTCAGCTAGCGCATCTTTTTGAAGTGACTACTAGCAGCCTTGTCACCTGACATGAATACTGCACGCTGATTCGCTAAAACGGACTTATCAGTTTCTGTAAACAAACAACAAGAGCGATTGTCGGTTTCTGCTGTAAAACGTGAACTCATGATGCCTTGACAGTGGACAATACCGGCTTTTCTGACAAAAGGTATTTAAGGTTCATAACGTGCTATATGTGGAGAATAACGCACAGCAGTCAGTTCATTTTTTTTAAAAAGTGGCGTTTATCGGTTTTTGCAAATGAACTCTTCTAGTCCACCCAAAAACTTTATCATTTACTCAGTGTCATTCCAAACCTGACTTTCTTTGTTTTGTGGATCACAAAAGAAAATAATTTGAATAATGTTGGTAAGAAAACAGTTTTGGTTTCCATTGACTTCCATTGTATTTTTTGTTGAAAGTCAATGGGAGTCGAAATTGTTTGGTTTACCAGCATTCTTCAAAATATCTTCTTTTGTGAATTTACATTTTTTGGGTTGACTATTAATATTAAAATGTTAATTTCATATTATTAGACTTTCAAATATATACTGTATATTTGAATAATGTGCTGAACAAATTACAAAAAGCAACACAAAAAGACAAAGGCTGAAGAAGACGCATGTGTCACTACAGGATATGCTCCTTTTTCCGAAGCCCTAAATGCATCACTGTGCTCTCTGAAGGTCTGTTTTCCCACAGTGATCCTTCCTGGATGTGGACTAAATATCCTGCACTTGCTCTGCCAAAGGGTGTCTGATCCAGTCCAAATGTGGTAGGATTCAAACCTGTGCCAAGTGTGTCACCATGCAGGACTGAAGGGTCAATATCAGAGGCTACAATGACACCGAAGTCCAGGGTCACAACAGGAAAAAAACAACCACACCCTCAGTTGCTCATAAATCTGTCAAAATTTGTAATGATTTTGAGGGGGAAACGTTTTATCTGCACTGACTGCATGTAAAACATTTTGTACTCTATAAAGAAAATCCAACCCAATGAAATTGAACACATTAAACCTTAAATATTGAAGTGAAATTAAGTCACAACCTGTAGTGATAAATTTGTTGTGCTGTGTGTTAAATGAGTGATGAAAATGGCTGACTTGAAGAAACATATGCTGCTAACACAACTGCTCAGAGCTGAAACTTTTAAGACTCGTACAATCAAGTTAAATGGTTGAAAAGATATTTTTAAATACATATTTTTACAGAATATTTTTTTTTTTTACATAAATTCTTGTAGCGTCACTCTTTATCAGCCTTTAAATAAATAAAAAATGTTATGCACAGTATGTGCCAGTTTACAGTAAACAGTTTTGATTGGTCAAATCATTCCTGTGAATTTTCCATACCACTTACGACTTCCCTTTAACCTGTCATAAGCCTGTCAAAACAGAGAGAGTAAGATGTATTTCACTTCAGCTCACCATCTGTGCTGTCCGCTCAGTGCTAGCTGGGTAAATCTTCTTATATGGATATTATATATCCATATTATGTCATATAATTATTAGAAAATAAATATTGTATAATATGTATAATATTATATAATACAATACCAATATAATATAACATTTATAATAATTCCTCAGAATATCTCAGAATGCCTCACATCTCTTGCAAAATGAAACACTGCATTCAAAACATCAAACACATCTCAAAAGCAAACATTTGTCTTACGTTGCAAACACCTTTGCCATAATATTCTATTTTTGGATATATCATATACACACAGTTATTCAAAACCTAAAGCTCTCATGAGCTCCTATGTACATTTCTGTACAAGATTGAAAGTAATTGGCAGAGAGATGTAGAAAAATTCACGGTAAACAAGATTGAACCAAACTTTATTTTTTTACTGCAAGCATTTGTGGTTGTGAATACAGTATTACATAGAAAGAAAAGAAATACATCAACCATGTGTAGTTGGACAGGTTGTGTTTGAAAAAGGAAATCAAGATACTTCCTGTTAAATTTTTGTGTGTTAGCGAATTGTGTGTTGAAAAAAGTGATTTATGAAATTGAAAACTGAGTCAAAGGCCAAGAATTAGTGTATGGTTTTGCAGATTTGGCATGTGGTTCTGGTTGTATGTCAGGTTTCAGAAATTGTGACAAGTAAGGATTTTGTGTGTAAGCAGTTGAAAAAAACTGCATCAGAAGTGTTTTTTTTTAAAGCCAATATGCTTTTATCCGCCTAAGAGCTTGTATTACTCACATTTTGCGTGTCTTTAGTTCTATCCTTACCGACTTTTGCTTGCACATTGCCCAGCAACAATCCATTTCTGCTCTATAAGTGCTGATATCTTTTTCCACACTATCTCTCTGTCCTGTTTTCCTCCTGTCAGTCCCTCCCTACATGTATTAAGATACAAAACTCCTGCTTGTATTGCCTTGTTACAGACTATATACAAAAGTGGATTTAATGGGCTTTTGCAGTGATTTATGGGTGTCACGGCTCACCAACGCAAATGAGACTTGACACTGGCCCACATACTTTTTCCAGGCTATGTGCCAACAGATACAGACAGAGACACATACTATTGCTCATTCATGATTTCAGTCAGAGCAGACGCGGTGGGGCACGTCAGATCTCTCATGCGGTTTTTAACATCTTTAAGAGTCAGCTTTCCCCAAGCGGTCCTGCTGGTCGGTTCCCAAGAGGCTGCTGATTCTGCATTACATGCGATGACCCCTGTCTGACAGTAGTCCTGACAGCGGTGATGATTTCTTAATGTTCGCCAAGTGGGCGACAGTGGGGGGCCCGTTTCTGACATTGGGGAGTGATGGAAGGGAAAGCGGATTGTACGCTCCTTCTGCCAATAAGAGAAAGCCATGCTTTGGGGGGCTGATCATTTGGGGCCTGCGGAGCAAGCCAGAGGAATGTGGGAGAGCACAGCTGTCTTCTTCTGTCAAACGCAGGCCCTAAACTGTCTGAAGAATAGATAAGCTTGGCATTTCGTCTGCAGGACCCCTCCTCACCTTCTCAGCCCAGACTGGTGGACCTCATACTACATGTTTAGGGTGTGCTGCTCCTTCCCCATCATTCACTGGAGCAGCATTCCTGATGAAATGCTGAAATGACATGAAAATGTGCAGTTATTTTCTTTAACTTAATGCAATTTGCCTTCCATAATAGCATAATTTTAAGTGAAGTGGAGCCAGATTCAATATGTGTCCGCTAAACAGTTATTTGGCTATTGCTTAACATTATCCCATAGCCTGCATGGTTTATGTTGTCAAAGGGAGAGAAAATTGTTTTCAGAGCAAGTTATTGTATTTTGATTAAAAATTATGCAGACAAGTAACGATGAATCATTCACAATAAGGCACGTTTATTTATATAGCACATGTCATACACAATGGTAATTCAAAGTGCTTTACATGAAAGGAAACAAATACATAAGAAATAAAAATAACAATAAAAGACAATAAAATCTGGATGGAAGAGTCAGATATTTTCAGTCAGAATATTTGTCAGGTACACTGTAAACCTGAATAAGTTGGCTAAACTCAAAAAATCTGAGGCAATCAGTTGTAAGCAGAACTGGCAGGTTTTTATTTTTAATTGTTCTTAACTTGAAATGTTGGAGTACATTAATTCATACATTTAAATTGAAATGATCATGTAACCTCAGTGTAAACAATTTTATTAGTGTAAACTTAGCTAGCTAGCTAATTCAGAAAATGCTAATTTGCTAACATGTTAACAATAGCATGGTATAGTACTTGCTGAATAAGTACAGCAATATAAAGCATTTAACATACTTGCTCTAAGTCGCATGCACCACTTGTCACCATAACTCCAAAAACCCACATTAACAGAAATTATTCAAAATTAGCATAACAAAACATTAATCACTACTAAATCTCACAATAACATTAATGTTCCACAAAAAAATATATATATAACACTTAATTTTAGCATTTACTCTCCCTTTCGCATGCTGGGAAATAGAAATCTCAGCCCAGTTTCAGTTAAACTTAAGTTTGTCTAAATTAAAAGAAATAAGTTCATAAAACTCTAAACAATACAACAGTGTAGTTTACTTAAAATATATCAGTTCTGTGAACTTGAAAGAAAAAGAAAGTGCTAAATAGTTAATTTGACTAGTTATTTTGACCAGTTATTTTGAACGTTAGGGTTTACATGGTAGCTGTGTGTTTAAACAGTACCCTTGCATGGGAATAGAAACATGCAGCGGATCATTGGAATTACCACCCATCGGCGCCTAACTAATCGGTTGGACATCATTTTCACCTAAAATTGGCCAGGAAGAGCTCTAGGACTGACCCTCCAGTCCACACTCAGTGAATTTGGTCCTCAACCTCAGGTTCACCACAGAGCTGTCTCAATCACTATGGTTTATTCCTTTTTCCCAAATCTTTAGTATAATTTTCTATGTAATTTTTAATTTGTCTCTTCCCCATATTTGGCTGTCTTTTTCTGTGGTCTCCAACAGATCTGATTTTTCACCTAAAACCAGCCAGGAAGGGCTCTAGGACTGACCCAATAACAAAGAAAATGCATTAAAGGCTTAGGTAACACAAAAAATGTATATACAGTGCTGGGTAGTAACTGATTACATGTAATCTGGATTACGTAATCAGATTCCAAAAATTAAATATTTGTAATTACATTATATTACATTTTAAAATACTCATAATCAGACTAGTTACTTTTTTTTACTAATTACTTGATTACAGGTTATTCTCACAATGGCAGTAAATTATTCATAATTCACTGATTCTCCCTACTACAAGCAGGTAAACAAAATCTTTTAAAAATCTTTTTTAGTAAGTGTTTTGTTTTGATTGGTTTTATTTTACAATTATGATTTTAATCTTAAATGTTTATGATTTATGATCACGAACCCCAGTCTGGGAAACCCTGACATAATGTGATGTTTAATGCACTTCATGTTGTTGGAATGGAATATATTTTCTTTTTTCTTGTATTTTTATATCAATATGGTACAAGATTATCCTATTCAAATCAATGTGATAAACAAGTTACAAGTAATCTAAAAGTAATCAAAAAGTATTCTGATTATATTACCTTAAATCTGTAATGTAATGAATTATGTTACTAACTACAATTTTTGTCATGTAATTTGGAATCAGTAACTGACTACAAATTGTACAATTTATATAATATATATATATATATATATATATAAATTGAATTATTTGAAAATAACTGAAAAAAGAACTCAGTTCGTGAGTATCAGAATTGATGCACACACATTATATTTTTACTAAGATTTCTCTTTTTTTTTGTCTCCAAGAACACTTTCAGTATAAAGGTCACGTCTGGAGCCCTGGATACGTCTGCATGTGGGTCTCTCCGTGTTTAACAATGTACAACTTAGCGCCTCAAGCTTGCACGCAGTCTCTGCGTTTATGGAGGTGACACAGGGTTCAGAGCCTGGTTGGGGAAAGCAAACCCCACGACAACAGCAGATGCACATTCAAATTGAATGTACATACGGAAAATCCCTTTTGATGGATGCATCCGCCTTTATTGTGATGTTACAAAAGTAGGTGTTTAACAGAATGATTCTCCACATGTGTGGGGTAAGACTTAGGGACATAATTTGCAAAATTGCTGATTGAAAGACCTTATGGACATTGACAAGTCTTCTCCCCTTTCCAAGAGACTCAGCATTGATTACCAGCTAATTATAAACGAAGGAAGTGGCAGCTTGTTTGTTTCTAGGGTTGCAGTGGAATACATTTGCACTTCTCCAGGAGATCATGTGATATCGGGTGAGAATTCCGCAGAGCACTAAGTGCTACCTTCTCCGCTCTCTTCTTCTACTTCACTTTAGTTGTCTGTCTCTCACTCCTCTAACGCTCTCTCTCTACACCTTTCAATTCTGCCGCCTTTCCTCACCGTTCCAACGACCCCCCTGCCCGCTTTCACAGCGGCGGTGCCTCCCAAAAGCCTTCTTTCACACCCAAAGTGGGGATTCAAATAAGCATATGTTGCGTTAATTAGGTCCCCGTGCCTGACAGGAAGGCCTGACTTGAAGAAACATATGCTGCTAAGTCTCTCTAATCAGAACTATTCACACAGTGATTATTAGACATGTTGTACTCATGTCCTTATCCACCTCCACATATTCATGCACAAAGAACACCAGTTAGACAATGTATTCTCTATGGAGTTCATGATAAAATCACAAATTAATTAAGTATCACCATCTGAAAGTGCAATAGAGTATCATACAACATTGCTAAAAAAGATTTAAGATTTAAGCTGAAATTAATGTTTTTGTTTAAGGAAAGCATTTTAGATGCTGTAACGGTTCACCATTTAGAGCAACTTTTTGATTTTATTAGTTCGTTTAAATAGTCCTGCAGTGTGACCAATTAAACTTTAAAATTAAAAATATTTAATGTAGTCTGTGAGGCTAAAAAATATGAACTCATAAAATTGCAGGCACAATAATTATAATATTATTATAGTTTTTTAAATTCTGTCTATAGTAGTTTTGTCACACCACATGACAATTTTGACACATTGTTTCCAACATGCTACAAAAAAACAAAAAAAAAGTTTTAACTGGTTTTATTTTGTGGTTATTAATAGGAAAATACCTCTTTCTATTAGATGTGTCATACTGCAAGACTGAAAGTATTTAAACATACATATTACAGAATTAATTAGCAGTAGGATGTAAAGCTCAAGCTTGAATGTATTTTACTTCCTTTTGGGGTCCTGATTAGTACATTTTTTTCAAGGATCCCCACAAAATTACCAATTTAGAAATGTATGTTGCGAGTAACTCCACAAGATTCAAAAATTTGTAACAACATTTATAAGGCAATATGTAAATTAATAATGACTAATTTTAAAAAACAGTCCCACATTAGATACTAATAAATGAAATGTTTCTATCCACATTTGTCATCTTGAAACATTTCAATATGTTAGAGTTCATAATAATGACAGTCACACTGCAAAATCATTTACTTTAAATTTCTAAAATACCACTTTATTTGATATTTTAATGTTTATAAACAAAACGTTTGTTCTTTGCTATCCAGCAAAATGATACAAATAAGAAAACATTATTTAATTATTTATTAAAAAGAGAATTCACAAATTTTACTTTAAATTTCTAAATGGGTCATTGACAAATAAAGCTTCAAAAAAGGTGGGTTTTTTTGTTGTTGTTTTTTAATCTTTTCAAAACTGATGTAATGCATATTTTTGAGTTATAAGCAATGTGTTTAAATAAGTTTAACTTTTTAAATAACATTTCAAAGTGTTTAAATTTATTTTTTGACTGTTTTTATGTCAGGCCATACAACCAAATAGTTGTATGTATTTACTTTAGTTGTACCACCTGACATGGAAAGTGTACCAACCTATTCATACTTGAAATTAGCCGTTTTTACCAGTATTTGAGAGACATCTACAAACCTTTTCACAAGGATCAGTTGGGATCCTCTGGATGATGAATTATCATGTTTACTGTTATTACCTTGTCAATTCTTGTCAATTCATAATAAAAGTGCAATGTTTGCAGTTGTGCCACCCTGACATTTGAGAATGTATAAATTGCTGGACAAAAGTTTTTCAATTATCTCAACAGCTTTAAAACTACTGATATTTATAAAATTTATTTATATGAAAGTTTGTTCATTTGTTTAGACAGTTGCACCACCTGACATTTTGGGGGGTTAAGATAACAAAACATAAAATGTACTAAATGTACTAAAAAAGAATTCAAACTAAATAGGTTTTATAGAATAAAGTGATATATGTCATGAATTTATCGAATTATTTTAAAAGGAAATAATGCACTTGGACACAAAAATATATGCACGTCATGTCATTGACCCAAATAAACAAAATGTTCTTTGCTATTCAACAAAAATATAAAAGGAGAATATATATATATATATATATATATATTTTTTTTTTTTTTTTTTTTAGACAATAGATATCTATTTAGGGTTAGGTATCTAAAGTGTTTGTTGATATGACTTAGAGTAAGTCCAAAATGAAGTAAATAGGAAAAGGAAGTGAGATTTGACATTTAACAAGTGCTGGTTTGACGACATGGGTACCGACTGTATAACATGACTGATGAAGTGCAGGCATGGTCTGGGTTCATAAGCGAATTAGGCAAGCTCAAGTTTCCGTAAGGGCGTCCGACTAGGCCTTATGCCCTTCTCTCCCCTCCGTAACACTGAGACGAGAGTCATAGGCTGTTGTGGAAAGAAAGACCACAGACAGAAACTGATCACAGGTGCATAGCTGAAGGTATATTGCTTCACAGATCATCTTTACTGATGGAAAATCTCAGATGTATAGAAAAAGCATTAGCACAGGATGAGTCAGAATTACACTTCACTACATTACCCCACCACATGAATACTCTCTAACCCTGAAACTGCAGGAAGAAGAAGTGTGATAAAGAAATCTAGCAATCTTTCTCTCTGATTGAGCATCAACTGAAAAGACATGATTTCACAAGAGCTTTAATTATCTTAACAAATCTCGTCAAATCTAACTTAAAATTAAGTCAGATCCTGGTTATATCATTCACATCGTAACACTCTCTGACCACAGATACGAATATGACCTCATAAAAATCTTTGCTGCTGGTCTTGTACAATACAATACTGAAGAAACACCAATGCAATATTCAGCAAATAACAAGTGGATCATTTGATTGTCTTGTACTCTCATGTTATTGCTACATCTTTTGCATACACAGCTACATAGAGAAAGTTGTGTATATATAGCCCCTCATCCCAAACATTGTGAACAGAGAACTGCCATACATCTGTGTCAACTTTGGCATTCAAAGCCACTGTTTAAATGCTTAAAAGGCTGCAGGGCAGTGTGTTGTGTGCGTAGTGTAATTTGTTTAATTGCTGATACAGTAGATGAGGGCTGTTTCTGCGCACCATGTGTGTTTTGTACCTTTGTGGTGAATGTCGCCTGCGGGAGATCAGCTTAACTAAGGCCTAAAAGGTGGCGGTTGCTCCCACAGGGCAGGTGGAGAGTATACCAGCCCGGCCTGGTGAATGCGTCACTGGGGACAATACGCTATCATCCGAGGTGTCAACATAAATGAGTTTAGCTGGTGACCTTGTGAGTTCACCTTGCTAGGAGAGACACAGGAAGTGGAATTACAGGAATGACAGTGCGGAGAGGCAATTGTGTCATACCTACACTGGGGGGGATACTAAGTGTGTGTGTGTGTGTACAGGTTTATATTACATTGTGGGGACCAAATGGTCTCCACAAGGATAGTAAAACCTGAGATCACCTACATTGTGGGGACCAGTCAGCAGACCCCATGGGGGAAATGGATTAATAAACATACAAAATGTTTTTTTGAAAATGTAAAAATGCTGAAAGTTTTCTGTGATGGTTAGGTTTAGGGGTAGGGTTAGGGTATAGAATATACAGTTTGTACGGTATAAAAACCATTACATCTATAGAGAGACCCTACGAGGTTAGGGAACCAGACTCTGTGTGTGTGTGTGTGTGTGTGTGTGTGTGTGTTTGTGACATATCAGGACACAAATTTGTATAATGACATGGGTATGACATAGGTATTACAAAGAGAGGGTGACTTATAAGGACATTACCCCATGTCCCCATTTTTCAAAAAGCTTATAAATCATACAGAATGAGTTTTTTTGAGAAGGTAAAAATGTGCATGTGATTGGTAGGTTTAGGTGTAGGGTTGGTGTAGGGCGATAGAAAATACGGTTTGTACAGTATAAAAACCATTATGTCTATGGAATGTCCCCACAATTCACAAAAACAAACCTGTGTGTGTATGTGTGTGTGTGTGTGTGTGTGTGTGTGTGGGTGTGGGTGTGGGTGTGACTGTGGGTGTAATGTGTGTTTGTATGTTGGTGGAATGCGGTATTGCGATTATGGTAACACTTTACAATAAGGTTCATTATTTAACATTAGTTAACTCCATTAGTTAACATGAACTAATAATGAACTGCACTTCTACAGCATTTATTAATCTTTGTTAATGTTCATTTCAACATTTACTAATACATTGTCAAAATCTAGTTAACATTAGTTAATGCATTGTGAACTAACATGAACAAACAATGAACAACTGTATTTTCATTAACTAACGTTAACGAAGTACAGTAACAAATGTAACAAATACAGTAACAAATGTATTGCTCATGGTTAGTTCATGTTAGTTAATACATTAACTAATGTTTAACTAATGAACCTTATTGTAAAGTGTGACATTTGTACAAATACACACTTTTTTTTGTGAAATGACATGTATATACAAATAATTTTAATGCAACTGAACTACAGTAGTCAACATTTGAAGTGGATCAAAAAAGTTAATCAAAGTTGTCCTAAGAAGAAGGACAACTTTGATGTTGAGGTTTTGATCCACTTCAAATGTTGACTACTGTAGTTAGGCTAATAAAATAAAATAATAAAAAGAGAGCTGAATAGCTGTCAACACAAGACTAGTTTTAACATTACAACAAAGTAAAGTGAGAAAGCTAAAACATCTTCTACATTGTTAAAAAAAGTATTATATTATATTATATTATATTATATTATATTAATGTCATTTTGTATTATAATTTATATTATGTAATTTTGTAATATTATATATGTTTTTGTTTTCCTGTAAAATAGATAGTAAAATACTATTTAGGCAATTCATAATTTGAATTTTTTTTTTTTTTTTTTTTTTTAGGTAAAAAGTAGTTTCTATAGTGGCATACCCAGAATCCCCTGCACAGACTATCACATTTAAAAAGAAAAAAAAAAAGAAAGAAAGAAAGAACTAAAGAAAGAAAGAAAGAAAGAAAGAAAGAAAGAAAACGTTTCTTCTTATTTTCTCATAAGATAGAGTTGTATGTTAAATTTTATGTTATTTATTTTTAGTTACTGCATTGTTTTTATGTAATTTTACTCATGTGATGTTTCGTGTTTGTCTTTATGATTTTACTAGTCAGTTGTTGGAAAAGACACTTTTTATATTGAACTTTATGACATAATTTATAAACAATTACTAAAATTGTATGCCAAATTGTGTGCCATCCAGTACTGCTGCAACATCATCATGTAACATCATTTTGTACATGTACGACAAAATGGCTATAATGAAAAAAAAAAATCAGAGCACTTATTTACTTAATGTAATATCTATACATCTGTAAATAAAGATGCTTTTGTAGTGAAGACAACAATTCTGTGTGCTTGAGTGAGAATGAATGTCATAAGTATAAGAATCAAAAAGTAAAAAATATCAGTTGACAATGGATGGAAAGCGACTCACTCGATGTGACTGTGTTTCTCTTCACTAGATCTTCCACATATTATTCATCAACACAAACATATCTAATGAGAAATGATGATTTAACATAGGCTATTTTATCAATTATATAGCTGAAGGCTTATTTTTATTAAAATAAAATATATATATTTTTACTTAATTATATATACTTGATTAGTAATAAAATAAAAGTATATATATGTATGTATATAGGTAGGTAGGTGTGTGTGTGTGTGTGTGTGTGTGTGTGACACTCACACACACACACACATATATATATATATATATATATATATATATATATATATATATACACACGCATAAAGTAGATGTATGTATGTATGTATATATATATACATACATACATACATACATATACTTTATGCGCCTAACTAATTAAGTTCACTCAGTATGCATCGCAATATTAACATTGTAACGATTGTTCAGTTCTATTAAGTGAGTAACAAACTGAAGCCCTGTATAGGGGAAGGCCCGTCCTCGCGCATCAAGCCTATCACGCTCAGTCTGAGTGTAAAGCCCTCCTCCGGACCAATTACTATTCGAGATATGGATATATCATAGAGTCTTATCATGTGTTTGAAGTCCGATTCCTATTCCAAATACATAGTGGCAATGTCTTCAACATATTAAGATAAATCAAAGGGATTACCCAAGTAGTTTAAAACTAGATTACACTGCGCGTTTTGCAGACAAGCTCCACAACTAGCAGTTTATAGAAAGTTTGTATCGGAGTCTTATTTTAAATGTTAAAGCATATGGACAGTAAACCTATGACACCTCTAGTGAGCTCGGACCGGTGCTGCAGATGGGCGGCATAGGCAGGAATTTGTATCTCAAAATGTTGAATGGAACAGACGCGCAAAGTTTCGCCAAAGACGCAGAATTAAACAGCCACCTGCACCGAAACCGCGACTTATCGGACTTCAAAATGGGCATCCAAGACACGAGGTTTTACTACCAGGACTCGATCCCAAACGGACAGGACAGTTTGACGTTACCGTTCCACGCGGAGCACCACCAAAGTGCCGGAGCGCAGACGGGGAGGTTTTACACACCGGCTCCGCTCGGCAGCTGTCACTTCAGCAGCCGGAGCGGGACGGGACATACTTACGTTCCAGCCGGAGCCGATGCGTATTCTTCAGCCAACGGTAAAGACGTGTACCCGAGCAGCGCAGACAGCTACACGGCGTCTTTTCAGCACGGGTACCCGCGAGCACCGATGTACTCTTTACCTGGTCTACAGGTGTCCGGGAAGACACAAGTTCTCCTCAACAACTACCCGCTGTGGGCAAAGTTCCACAAGTATCAGACAGAGATGATCATAACGAAACAGGGACGGTAAGAAGCCTTATGGATTGACATTATTATGTCATTAGCATAGATGTTTGTTTTCATAGCAAAGTTTTTGTGCGCATTTAGAGTAAGAAACTGTCATTCAGCATATATAAATGCCCCATTTGAATGTTTGTTCCTCTTATTTTTGTACTTATGAATGCCAGCTGTGCCATCCAAGGCAGGTGGGCATGAAATCGAGTCCTTGGCATATGTGTCTTAAATTTAGAAGCCTAATTACAGAGAGATCTTTTGATCTCACTTTTTTCTACAGACCGCGACCTGGTTTCAGTTATTGTCAAAAGTAAACAAATACTGTTAGAAATTTCTCAAATTCTCCCACTGTACCTATATTCACTTTGACACAATTTTTTTGAAACTGAAATTACCTTGTTTTTTGACACAATTCTGACACGATCTTACGAGAACTGCTGATATTTTAGATAGCTATCTTTGTTTTTATTATTCAGAATAAGGACGACAATGTTCTGAAAGAATGTGATGACCAAACTTAGTTATAGTACATATTGTGTAGTAATTATTACCAAACTCTATCATTTGAAAATATTATAACTTAAATAAACTGGTGGTGGTCTCTAGAGACCTTAGAGAGGGATGAAAGTGCTTGTGGGGACGTTTGACAGGTCAGCGAGCATTAATATATAAACATGTCCCTGATGATTATAATCTGCAGATGTTCAACACTTTCATTTCAGAGCTGCTTTCAAGACATACAATACATACAGTAATTGCATGATATGGATGTAAAATATTAACTGATAAAACTTTATAATTATTTCTAAGTAGGCCATTATATGTCAGTTTGGTAACAATATTTATCACATAATCTTTCTAGCATATGTAAAACAATAATGCTAAAAATCTGTTGCATTGACCTATAACATCTAAGCTGATCACACCTGCCACTATAAAAAAATATTTCTGTTAAAATATATGAGAACTGACCGCATGAGAAACACTTACAGTCTAATAACAAGCAGAGGGGAAAAAAAAAATCGCTCACACTTTAAGTCCAAAGAGTTATTAAAAATATTTATTTCAGAGACAAAAAAGTAACACTTAGAGGCTTATTTTTAAGTATGCAGGCCTATATAATAAATTAATTTTACAAAATAATATACATTTTAAATATGGCCTTGAAAGCAAGTCATCTAACCTTGAAATGAAGAGGTGACAAATCTTAATGTTTATCTTAATGTTTCAACATCTTACTGAATTTCATATATTACTGCTACACCAAATCATAGCATTATCACTTAAAAAACTTGTGTGTCACTGCTGCCACGGTCATCACTCATAAATATCTTTATTTTATTTTGTACTATACTTATATGCACCATTTAATAACTAATCCTACATAGGCTAAATTTTCAAAACAGAGATATGTATTTATTTTTCGATATTATTATTATTGTTAGTTGATAGCTATTACACAGATATGCGTGAATCTGTGTGTAAGGTATAATTGTTTGTGAGTCTGTGAACGCACGCTTTTGTAACCTGTAACCTACAGGCAAGTGTTTTGAAACATTTTGCAAACCGTCTTTACATCTGTTGAATGCTTAGCGCATTCAGAATGAATACATTCAGAAAGAAAGAAAACATGATGAAATAGTGCATATATAATAATGGTATAAATTACAAAAGAATGTTACATAACATATAAAATACTTCAAATCACCCTTGTATTTGCGAGTAACAATTAAACAGGCTATTGCGGGAATCGAGTAGCTCATATATTATTAAATCTTTCATGTAAGCAAGAAAACGTTAGGCTTGATTCATCATGACATTGATGATTCATTTTTTTTGTGCCTCTGAATCTTTACATTTCCTGCTCATCTAGTGAAGTTATCTTTTCACATTCTAAATTGCATCAGTTTGAGTCAGTTTATTTAAATACACATTATTTGCTGCAAATTAATATTACGTTCTGGTATATACAGTAGGCCCATAATGTGCATTAAACATACGGCTTATTTTATTGGTTCTCATTGCCAATGAGTGTCATAGCTCAGGTAATTCTGCCCAAGACAGGAAGTGGAAAAGTAAGGAGGAGGGGGGTGGTGCGTTTGGGGGGTAAAGTTGGTTGAGCACCAGTGAGACTCTGATGGCCATACACATCAGTGGAGGTAGCTTTGAAGTGCAGGAAATGAAGGAAGGCACTTTCTTCCTCTCTCTCTCTCTCGCTCTCTTTCTCGCTTTTTCTTTGCTCTCTCTTCACTGGTCTGGTACCCTGTGAGCGCAGTGATGCACATTTCCTCAGAAGTCGAGGTGCAGTCCGAGTCAGGGCTTTGAAATGCACCGTAAGGCCCACAGCCTAAGACGAGAGCAGAGGTCTTCGGCTCTTTTCAAGTCGAACTCTAAAACTGGCCCCTAACCTCACCCCTGCCACCAGGTTTCACAAACTTAAACAGGCATGGGGCCATCAGCTCTAAACATAGATTGGTGTAGGTGAGCGTTATCTTGTTTTATGTTAGTCCAAGAGCCAAATAAGGCAACAAGAGTATACCAAATGAGACTAATAACTGGACTAAAATTCATAAAAATATTACCTCACAGAACATTAGTGGGAGGGATATGAAACTAGAAATGTTACAAGATCCATTCCATAGCATGTTCAGTGGTTGATAAATACTAAAGTGAAAGATAAACATGAAAATGTCTTATTTCAAACGCATCTGCAACATATGCCTTAAAAGAGGAACTAGGGTTTTTCGCTATTGTTGAAAAAAGTCATTATAAAAGTCAATATATAAGAGTATTAAAAGATATTCTGGCCTTAGGTGCTTGTATAGGAAATGTGAATGAGTAGGTTCTTCGTAGGTTTGGTGAAAACCAAACTACGAGGAGTCATGGGTCTCTGCTTTAAGTGTAAATAAAGCTGTCTTTCTGCTTCAGTGGATTCACATGTCTCATATTTAACACCACAAAAAGCTTGAAATTTTCCAAGCATTTGTATAAGGCAGTGAAGTCTAAAATTGCGTAGTGAAACTCTTAGGAACTTTTTTAGGCTTTCTATACTATATATGGTATGATGAAATATATACTGCACAATGAGTACAAACCATACAGCACAGCAGAAAGTTGCACATTAATAATTTATCTGGCCTTCATTTGCCCTCCCTGAAATTGCAGGATTAGGTAAGATAATAAAGTTGGCAGTTATAAACGGTGGCTGCAAAAACTTAACAGGATCACCCAAAAATTTGAATTCGGTCATAATTTACTCATCACATGTCATTCCAAACCTGTATGACTTTCTGTCTTACAGATGAAATGACTAAAATCAATAGTCACCAAAGCTGTTTAGTTTACCAACATTCTTCAAAATATTTTCTTTTGTATGCTGCAGCTTAATTAAGTAAATGATGATAGAATTTTCATTTTTGGGTGAACCCCTTTTAATAATGTATGATTTGCATTCTTTGCATTGTACACTGTAAACATGATGTTAAAGGGGTTAGTTCACCCAAAAATGAAAATTATGTCATTAATTACTCACCCTCATGTCGTTCCATGCCTGTAAGACCTTCGTTCATCTTCGGGACACAAATTAAGATATTTTTTATAAAATCCAATGGCTCAGTTAGGCCTGTATTGACAGCAAGATAATTAACACTTTCAGATGCCCAGAAAGTTACTAAAAACATATTTAAAACAGTTCATGTGACTACAGTGGTTCAACCTTAATATTATAAAGCAAAGAGAATACTTTTTATGCGGCAAAAAAAAAACAAAATAACGACTTTTCAACAATATCTAGTGATGGGCGATTTCAAAACACTATTTCATGAAGCTTTGAAGCTTTATGAATTTTTTTTTTTTTTTTTTTTTCAAATCAGTGGTTCAGATCACGTATCAAACTGCCATGAAGCTTCTTGAAGCAGTGTTTTGAAATCGGCCATCACTAGATATTTGGGTTTTTTGGCGCACAAAAAGTATTCTTGTCACTTCATAACATTAAAGTTGAACCACTGTAATCACATGAACTGTTTTAAATATGTCTTAAGTAGCTTTCTGGGCATTTGAAAGAGTTAAATATCTTGCTGGCAACAGAGGCCTCACTGAGCCAATGGATTTTGTCAAAAACATCTTAATTTGTGTTCCGAAGATGAGTGAAGGTCTTATGGGTGTAGAACGACATGAGGGTGAGTAATAATTTTCATTTTTGGTGAACTAACCCTTTAATAAAACAAAAATTATTTGGAGTATGTTTTACAAGAAAATATGCTACTATTTCAGTCTTTCTACTTCAGAATTTCATGTTTAATTCAACATGTTAGTTGCCATTTCTTTGAAATTATTTGCGAAATTTACTACAATTTCTGAGTGAAGAAGTAAATCCTATATTTTTCTGTGTATAACACAGCAATCAAGCGGCATCTGCAAACAGATGATGCTAGAGCTAACTTCACTTTTCTGAGCCATTTTTTAATTACTAACAGATGTCAAGGTGATTTTAGTGGATGTAAAAAGTTCACAAATGCATCATAAACACAGATGTAGTTCACCACATGACCTATAAACATGTTCTACTAAGTTAAACAACCAAAAAGTGTTCAAAGAATTAATATTAATATAAAACCTGTCAAACTTCTTTTTGTGTTTTGCTTGAAGTTTTGCTTAAAAAAGTGTCACTTGGTTTAATATTTTATTATATAATGTAAATAAATGTTTAAGTATGATACTAATGCTTTTTGGGGGGCCACTTTATAAAGAGTTACAATTAAAGCAACCCGTGCAATATCAATGCATCGGTTTTATTAAAATTATTAAGGCCGTCCGGGCTCTGCATAAAATGCAATCTCTCCTCCTCCACCACTCAAGGTCTTTCTGTCTGTAGCCTTTGAGCTATCTTTCTTTCTTTTTTTTTTTTCAACTAACAATAACTTCCTGTTCAGCTGTATATGGTAGCATGGAGTATGCAGTGTTGCTGCAAAAAGCCAGACCTCAGAAGCAGCAAACTTGTTGAATAGTCACCGCTCACTACAGAACCGATTGATCACTGTGTACATGATTCCAGCAGAATCCCATCAAGCAGCTCTGACAGAAACAGACAAGTTGTGACAGAAGCACATCAGTAGAACACTGTCGACATCAAAGGAATCGGCTGTACATGTAACTGTGGTTGCTGGCTGCTCCATTTCCAGCCACTGTTTTTCAGCAGCCGTGCTACAAACTCATCACTACAGCTATGACAATTCTCCAACATCAGCAAATATATTGTGGTTTTTGAATGTAACCACATTCGCACAATAGCTTACAATAACCACGTAAACATTCTTTGCTTACTGTACATGTCAATCTGCTTGTGTCATGTTTGATATTTTAACTTTACGTTTTAAAAAAAAGAAGGCTAGAAGCCACAAACTGGCATGTTTTCAGATGATCAAGATTACGAGGATGACACAAACTAGACCTGAGTTCCTGTCCTGGCAAATCAGTGACAGGCTCAGGGAGAAAGCCCCCTCACCAGTCTATATCCAGACAGCTTTTTGTATTTTTGATGGTCCCTTCCTGTCTTTTTTACTCTGCAGTGTTGCATTGATCACACCAAGCACTTCTTGTGCTAAGGGGAAACACATATATGTATGGAAAACTGTATCTTCCTAGAGTCCTAGACAGCAGAGGAGGCATTTCTGTTTGGCAACCACCTACTACCGTGTTCATGGCTCCATCACTGAGTCAAGGAGTGGCACATAAGTTTCCAAAGGTTAACCTCTAACTTTTTTTTGTCGTAAACCTTAAACTCCTACTCATGCAAAAGATTCCTCTCAGTGGTGAACCCACTGGTTTCCCCCTCTCCAGGTACTGATTTCTTATAAATGTCTCATTTTAAAAAAGTATGACAATTTCTGAGGCTCAGTCAGATGAGGAAAGTGGCTGCCACATTCGGTATAGTTATAACTCAGAACGAAGAGTCAGCGCATGAGCGTTGAATGATACAGAGACGATTCTGGTTTCTGTTTTCACTTATATTGACAACTGATGTGGAAGAAGAAACCCTTCACCTGCTCGGTCTCTTCACCACCACAAGGCCCCACAATGCCAGGGCTCCATCTGAGAATGATGATTGATTACAGCTGCCCGTGGGTGGGCAGACCATCCGCTTGTGTTATGCCGCCCTGGAGCAAACGCTGATCCTCGACATCAGGCGTCCTTTACCCTTCTTGAAAAGAGAAACTTATTTCAATTAGAAATTCTGTCTTTCGAAACAAACCGGTGCTTCTTTATTTCTTTCCACTCACTGAAGTGAGTAACTTCTTGGAAACACAAAATGAAATATTTAGTAGAATGTGCAAGCTTGCATAAAAAAGTAGACCGTGACTATAAACCGTTGAACTCCAAAAAGTACAAAAAAGTACAGACAACGTAACATTGTACTGTAATTCAGAGAAACTTTTCACACATTTGTACATGTCAACACATGTCGTTTTGTTTCTTATTCAGAATTACAGTACAATAATGCTCAAAAGTTTGGGGTCAGTAAGATGAAAAAAATAAAATAAAACATAAAATAAAATATGAAGTATAATGAAACAGTAATATTGTGAAATATTATTACAATTTAAAGTACTTTTTTATTTTAATATATTTATATATTTATTTAATATATTTAAATATGTAGTTCCTGTGATGGCGACATATTTTCAGCAGCCAATACTCCAGTCTTCAGTGTCAAATGATCATTTATATATAATACTAATATGCTGATTTGGTGCTCAAGAAACATTTCTTATTATTATCAATGTTGAAACAAGTTTGCTGCTTAATATTTTTGTTGAAACCATTTCTCAGTTTTCTTTGATGAATGGAAAATTCAAAAGAACAGCATTTATTTAAAATATAATTTTTTGAATCAATGTAAAAGTCTTTACTGTCACTTTTAATGCATCTTTGCTGAATAAAAGTATTAATTTCTTTAAAAAAATCTTATGAGCCCAAACTTTTGAATGGTAGTGTACATGTACATGTCATGTTACTAATGTTAAAAGTATTTCAAAATCATTTCCTTAGAATTAGCTTACAATTTCCACAAATGTGTCCAAACAAACAATTCTATATCCATGTACAAAGTCAAATTTCTATATAAAGCAGAACTAATTCCAATAATCTGACCCCCATATGCTCTTCCCAATGGGAAAAATAGGTTTATAGTTTCACATAGCAAGCTCAAAGGCACAGAAGACAGAATAGAGAGTGAGAGATTTTTATAAATATACTCATAACCTAAATCCATTCTGAGCCATATACAAATAATTTGGTGTGTATCCAGTTCACGGAATTGATATGATACAGACACAGATACGAGCAGACAACTGCACTTGAGTGTCACCTGACAGAAGCATCCGGCTGAGGGGAAACATACAAGCATGAGCAGTAGCCCGCAACTGTTGAATCTATTGAATGAGAGGCAGCCATGTGACACAGACGTCATCTCTGAAGTGTATTAGTGAGACCGAAAGCGTCATAGTATTGGGTGAGGTTGAATAGCTGATGTCAAATGTTTGTAGTGCCAAGGTGAAAAGGCACAGAAACACGGCTGTAATATTAAATACTGGGTCTTTTGTAGGAAGTGTGTGCCTGAGTAACATCTTTAGAAACTTCACCCTAACTGCACTACCATGGGACACACTGACCTCCCAGTTACCTCCTCTCCACCACTGCACCGTGATCAAAATCTGTCTAGCAAGGAAAACTACAGCAATCAAGCAGATGCATCTCCCAACATGTTTTATTAATAGTCATATTAAAGATTCACATAAAACCTGCTCCCAGTTGCCTCTCTATCGCAATGAATGTGCCCACAGAACTATTGCTTACCACCAAATACTCACCCTCATATAAAGATATTAATGATTTCTTCATTTATTGTGTCAGTCGATTTTCGATGTTTAATTTAAACCATTTCTGCACATATTTACATTACATTTGCCATCATCTAGCATGACCTCAGCATAAAGGACAGTGTAAGATTATGGTTTAAATATATTCCTTTTTAAGAACACTATTTCTTAAAGAGCGTTCTCTCAATTTACCTTTATTAAAGGTAAACTATGTAACTTAAGGTACTATGTAACTGCGTTTTGTGGAAGAACATGGTTTTGGTTGTGATTCGGCTCTGAGTGACTGTGCGGATGAATCTGGTTATCCTACTGCTCATAAAACATTCAATACTAGGCTTAAGAGATATAAGCAGTTTAGATGGAAAGGATCTCAAGCTGACTAGCTGAAGACGTTACTGTAGCTTTACCCATTAATAGACACAAATAAATTCCAGTAAGGCGCTACAACAACCCATAATGAAATGACGCTTCAGAATAGATAATGCTTTAAAACTCTGTTAAAGAGCTACATATGGCAATTTATTTGTTCAATAAAATACCGTAGTCACATGTTGAGTAATAAAAACACCATTTCTGTGTTGCTTTTACAACTTTTCAAATCCCTCAATTCTCGCTATCTCTGAAAAGGCAAGCCAATGTTGATTCTTGTTTTATTACGAGCCCTGTCTTTGCCAGCAGACTCTGTTCTCTGTTCGGCGTTTGCTTAAAACGGGTGATTCCACGGAAGTTCGGGATTTAGTGTGCTCCATGTCAACCTTTCTCACTCTTTAAGACAACTAATCTATGCCACTCCCACACCATACACACACTAAAGTAGCCGTAGCAACTTTTCTCTATTTACGGATATGACAAGATGCGCACGGACGAGTGACGTAAGCAATTTCCCGCGAAAACCATCCCGATAGGTCTAAAATATAAACACTTATCCATCTTTTTCCTATATGCCCCATAACACTTTGCACGAGTTATGGAAGTAACTTCCATTAAACTGTAAACAATCAGCGAAGGGGTCGCTCTATGAGCGCAAAAATAAGCATTTTCAAAAACTGGGTGTTCATTAAAAAATGTTCATTAACTACAACATTGAGTGATAATATTTCAAAGTGATTTCCGTCATTCTGACAGACAATAAATAGCCTATAGTGTTTACCTGCTTTAGAAACATTCCAGTAAACACTGCAAATAGGGATTAGAAGTGAACAGAGGAGACAATCATTTTTTACAGCATCATGTGAAAACAAACCTGGAAAGAGAGGTGAGGATTTGGGGAGAAAAAAATTCTTGTTATACTACGTAACATTAAATATTAAGCGTTATGTTAATCTCTAAAATCTCAACATGAGAACATGAAAATTGTACAGCTCATTCAGTCAAACTGACGCATACGGATAATTTGTAGCGCAACTTTATTATTTGAAATGATTTGTTTCAGTCATTTTGAGTGGAACTTCCCCAAACCTGAAGTGCCTCCCAAAATCTAAAACCAATTTGGCCCGTTAGGAAAAAGGTGGATAATAGTTACCATAGCTTACCATAGTGAATCAGGGCAAGACAAAAACACGTTTTGGAAGAAGGAATGGTGATATATTGACTCATTTTTTAAATTTTGTTTATTTTGAGCTCCAAAAAAAAGTTACATAGTGTACCTTTAAAAAAAGACAAACATCAGTAGATTTTTTTTAAAGGTGAATAGTTTAAAAAAAGAAAATCCCAACATTAATTTGATATTGAATAAAACTATTAAAGTTATTTATATAGTTATATTTTAGTTTATATTTATGTAAATGTATCTATTTAGTTTAGACAAAATCTAAAATCTAAAAAATATATAATAGATTTATAACACAAAAATATTTGTCAGCTTATCACTATCGACCAGAATTTTAATATCATTGCATCCCTAATAACAAGTGATGTCAGTGATCTCACATAACCACAGCATTAATTAATTCTTTTATCATCTCACTGTGTTTTCTAATCTGTCTGTCAACAGAAGGATGTTCCCTTTCCTCAGCTTTAACATCAGCTCACTGGACCCCTCAGCTCATTATAACATATATGTGGACGTGGTTCTTGCTGACCAGCATCACTGGAGGTACCAAGGAGGCAAATGGGTCCAGTGTGGCAAGGCAGAAGGCAACATGCCAGGTATCTGATAGTAATAATACTGCTTTTTTCTGACCACTATCTACATTTAAATCCTACAAACATGATAAATGTCTTTATCTGAATTGTGGTTTCACGGAGTGTTTTCTGAGCAGTGGAGAAAACTTCACATGCACTGAGCTCTGTCTTTTTGTGGCTAGAAATGCATGAGTGTTTCTGATACCACTGTATGCCACAATCAGAGGAACCTAAGCATGTGGCCCACCACAACAGCTCTGCACTGCAACTGCTTTTCAAGGGAGATGGCATGGTAGTGCAGCTGTAAAACATTGACATTGCACTCTTAATTGGCTGATTATAATCAATTTACAAAGTACAACATTTTTTTGTTGGAAATATTCATAGAGGTGTCTTTTTTTACTTAAACTCCTTACCTATCCTTTCCTAAATATCACACTTACCTAGCTAAGAAAAATGTTTCTAACGTTCCCCTTGTTATGAAAACCTTATTTCTAAATGTTTTCTAAAAATTTAAGCGTCCAGTTTTTTAACATTTGGTTATATGAACATTCTATTTTATCATTTTGCAAACATTTTGGAACGTTACTTTTGAATGTTCTCTGAACGTTATGAAACAAATAGTTTTTTTTTTTTTTTTTTTTTTTAATGTTTCAGAAATGTTTCAGAAGATGTTCCATGAACAATCTATAATGTTTATGTATAAATAAATAATGTTTAAAGTTTTGAGAACATTATTAAAGACCAGATAGTAATAATTAATGATACTGCAAGAATGTTTGCTCATAACTTTGAGAGAACCTTGCCAGAATGTTAGCTAAAATTTGTATTAGAATATTTTGTTTTTTTATTAACTTGATAATTGTATACTCAGCTATATATATACTATGTGTGTATATATATATATATATATATATATATATAGCTGAGTATACAATTATAAAGTTAATTAAAAAAATACATAAAATATTCTAATACAAATAAAAATATAAGTAAATTATAAACAATAAATAAAAATATACACTACCATACTACCATTCAAAATTTTGGGGTAATCAAGAATTTAAGAAATTAATATTTTTATATAATAGGTAATGTTCATTGAGCAGCAAATCAGCATATTAGAATGATTTCTGAAGGATCATGTGACACTGAAGACTGGAGTAATGGCTGCTGAAAATTCAGCTTTTCATCACAGATATAAATTAAATTTTAAAATATATTAAAATACAAAATAGTTATTTTAAATTGTGATGATTTTTCACAATATTACTGTTTTACTGTACTTTGATATCCAAAAAAATGCAGCCTTGGTGAGTATTTGACTTTTTTCAAAAACATTAAAATACTTACTGACCCCAAACTTTTGAATGGTACAAGGTATATCAATAAAATACTGTCATTGAAAGTAAAATATGGTTTAAATACATGAATATTTAAACTGCATTCATTATATAAATATTTATTCGGTTTTTTTTTTGTTTTGTTTTTACAGGAAACAGAATGTATATGCACCCAGACTCTCCCAACACTGGGAATCACTGGATGAGACAGGAAGTTTCCTTTGGCAAACTGAAACTTACCAATAACAAAGGCAGCTCTAACAATGTAGGACAGGTAATATAATAAACCTCCATGTAAGCAGTCTTACTACACCATACCACACCTGAGTCATCTATGTCGACATTGGTTGTAGTCAAACAGAGAGTACGTTTACCATTTGGGTTGAATATATCATCCTTCTGCAACACCATAGCACATCTGCACTATTTCTCTGACTGTTGCATTCCTTGGAATACAGATGATAGTGCTACAGTCTCTCCATAAATACCAACCACGTCTTCACATTGTGGAGGTGAAAGAGGATGGAACGGAGGATCCCTTCCTGACATCTAAAACTCAGACGTTTGTCTTCCCTGAGACTCAGTTCATTGCCGTCACTGCCTACCAGAATGCAGATGTAAGTTGCCTCATCTGAACACATCATGCTGTGGGTTGTTTTCTTATTAATCAGATTGCAACTGCCACATAACCACTGCTTCCAGCAAACAATCAGACATCAGACAAATGACATCACAGTGTGGGATGACCCAGGCGAGAGTTGTGTTATGTCTGCACATCGAGTCTGTGATGTAGGTAATGGGTTGTGTGTACTGAAGATGTTAACTGCGGCTGTAGGAAAGAGTATGAGCGTAATTCATGAATTATTTCGTCACAGCAGTGATCTATCAGTCTCCCTGACTGTGCTTCCTGTGCCCATGTGGCTTTACACTTACCCTCTCACTCTCTCTCTCTCTCTCTCTCTCTCTGCCCTTTCTCCAACCCCTTCCCCTGCCATTTCACAGATCACTCAGCTGAAAATAGATCATAACCCGTTTGCTAAAGGTTTCCGGGACAATTATGACACGTAAGTAAGCCTGGAGTAAATTAAATACAGAAAAATTGGTCTCTGTGGAACTATCTGTCTGTCTCTCTGTCTGTTTTCAAAATGACAGTTATATGAATTTCTTTGAATTTCAAAACTCTTTAATTCCACTTCCTTGCATTCAAATCTTGTTTGCTACCTCAATTCAAATTCATGAAGCGAATTAGAATTTTAAGGAAAAAAATGAAAATTCTGTCCCTCATGTTGTTCCAAACCTGTAAGTCCTTCGTTCATCTTTGGAACACAAATTTAGATATTTTTGATGAAATCCAAGAGGTTTTCTTATCCTCAATAGAAAGCAATGAAATTACCACATTCAAGGTCCAGAAAAGTAGTAAAAACATCATTAAAATACAGTGGTTCAACCTTACTGTTATGAAGCGACGAGAATACTTTTTGTGCGCAAAAAGAAAATAAAAGTAACGACTTTATTAAACAGATTCGTCTCTCCCCTGTCATTCTCCTACAGCTGTTTACGTGAGCACCACGACGCATGCGTGTGATGCTGATGCAGGAGCCGGCCAATACTGAGCCGGCATTCAGACGTAAACACGGAAGCACTGAACTGTGTTCACTGCGTCAACTGCGTAGGAGACTGACAGGGTAGAGAAGAAATTGTTGAATAAAGTCGTTATTTTTGTCTTGTTTTTGCGCATGAAAAAGTATTCTCGTCGCTTCATAACATTAATGTTGAACCACTGTAGCCACTATTTTAATGATGTTTTTACTACTTTTCTGGACCTTGAATTTGGTAATTTCGTTGTTTTCTATTGAGGATAAAAAAGCCTCTTGGATTTCATCCAAAATATCCTAATTTGTGTTCCAAAGATAAACAAAGGTCTTACGGGTTTGGAACGACATGAGAGTAATCCTTTCAGAAGGCATTTTGTCTGTTGAAGTTGACCTTTGACCCTCTCTTTTCTCATGTAGGCTGTACGCACCTCCTGACTCGGACCGCCTCACGCCTTCCCCAACTGAGAGCCAGCAGCTCCTCCCAGGCGGTTGTTATCCTCACCAGCCGTACCTTTCTGACCAGTACATGAGTCCCCTGTCTCAGAGTCGTTTCTACAGCCGCGAGCCTGTCAGCATGACTCAGCAGTGCCCCAAAGACCCCGCCGCCAGTCCTCACAGCCGCTGGTACCTGCCCAGCCAGCAGGGGGTGCCACCGAACCGCCTCGACTTCAATGCGTACGAGAGCGAATACCCTTCAAACAGCCTCTACAAGCCCTTTCCGCTACAGTCGTCCCCCCACCACCCGCTGAGCTACTACCCTGAAAGCCCCTTTGCCTCGGGGACGGTGTCTGCCGCCAACCCAGGGCCGTGGGGCTCAGGACGGCCCTCAACACAGTACCTCAATCACCCACATCACAGTAAACCCGGGTCTAGTCTCGGCTGGTTCCGAACCATCTCATCCCCAGCTTCATCATCATCTCCCTCAGTGGCGAACTCTCGCTTCCATCCCTCCCCGTCGCTTCTTGAGCCCCAGCGCCAATCACTGCTTCAAGAGAAGTCCAAAGAGTCTGGGGAGGACGCCTGGATGGAAGCCCCCTCGGTTAAATCGGTGGACTCTGCCGACTCAGGCTTGTTCGAGGGAGGAGAGAGCAAGAAGAGGCGAGTGTCGCCTTACACGTCCAGCACGGAAAATTCCCCTCCCAACCGCAGTGCAGAGGCTTGCGAAAAGGACAATTGCAGTGATGCAGGCTACTACGGCTTCTACACCCACTGAAGACCAGCACTCAGACTGTGCTCTTACTGTCTTCCACCCACCGTCTGTCTGCATGACCCGAGACACAGGGATCAAGCTCTCTGTGATAGTAGCTACAGTGCCAGGTGTTAGATGGCCCCTCTGTGCTTTGTGTTCCCTGTGTTAGATGTTTGAGGGTCATGTGGAGGTGTTCTGAAGGTCACCGTCACACAAAAGATGAAGACGATGTGACTGCACTGAGACACTGGCCTGGAGACACACAGACAGACAGACCTGTGTGACTTTAGCAGCTGAAGATTTCACAGCACACCTGCTGACACTCCCCCAAAGGAACTGTCTATGTCCCCCTCATCAGCCACAGACATGAAAACACCTAACAAAAACCCACGCGCCACAAGCACACTTGAACAAACAATCAAATCGTTCTCATCACATTCTCGTCTGTCTTTAAAAACGTGGACTTAAAGGGATGGTTCACAGTCTGTCATCATTTACTCCCCCTCATGTTGTTCCAAACTCGTATGACTTTCTTTTTTCTGTGTAACACAAAGAAGGCATTTTAAAGAAATTTCAACAAAGTACTTTCAAGGACGCAAAGGCACCATAAAAGTACGACTAATGTGCGATGTCAAGATTTGGACGAGAAACAGACATGAAATTTAAGTATTCGCAATTCGAACATGGCTTGTTCTTTTTTGAACGCACCAAAGGATAGTTAGAGCGGATGAATATGACTTAAATTTCAGTCTGTTTCTCATCCAAAGCTATTGTATGGCTGCAGAAAATGTTGGTATTTTGTGCACAAGCCCTTTAATTGGTCTCTAAATGACATGGATTTGACTCGCTCAAGATGTGATGCTTTGGACCTTGAAAGGGTTAGTTCACACAAAAATGAAAATAATGTCATTTATTACTCACCCTCATGTCGCTCTACACCTGTAAGACCTTTGTTCATCTTCGGAACACAATTTAAGATATTTTTGATGAAATCCGATGGCTCAGTGAGGCCTCTATTGAGAGCAAAGCCATTCAAACTCTCAAAGTCCATAAAGGTACTAAAAACATATTTGAAACAGTTCATGTGAGTTCAGTGGTTCTATCTTAGTATTATATATAAAGTGACAAGAATACTTTTTGTGTGCCAAAAAACAAAATAACGACTTTTCAACAATATCTATATGGGCCGATTTCAAAACACTGCTTCATGAGCTTTATGAATCTTTTGTTTCGAATTAGTGATCTCCTATCAAACAGCTAAACTGCTGAAATCACGTGAATTTGGTGCTCCGATTCACTGATTAGATTCGTAAAGCTCTGAAGCAGTGTTTTGAAATCGGCCCATATAGATATTGTTGAAAAGTCTTTATTTTGTTTTTTCGGCACACAAAAAGTATTCTCGTCGCTTTATAATATTAAGATAGAACCACTGTACTCACATGAACTGTTTTAAATATGTTTTTAGTACCTTTATGGACCTTGAGAGTTTGAATGGCTTTGCTGTCAATAGAGGCCTCACTGAGCCATCGGATTTCATCAACAATATCTTAATTTGTGTTTGGAAGATGAACAAAGGTCTTACGGCTGTAGAACAACATAAGGGTGAGTAACAAATGACATTATTTTCATTTTTGGGTGAACTAACACTTTAAGCATGTACTGATCTTCAAACTGGCTTCAGCAATAGTTGCTGTAACATAGCTGTTTTTTCAGATTGTTAAAAAAAAACTTTATGTACAATAATACAATGTTGTCTCATTGTAAACAACATTAGAAATTTTCATATTAAACAGATTTATTTAAACAGGCTAATGTTGCATGCACTTGTGTGCTGCATAACAATTTAGCACAATGAGTTAATACATTGTGCATTCAAATATGAGCCTTACAGTACAACATTTGTGTGTCCAGTCAATCCCAAAATGCACCCCTACAGGGAGCACAATCAATAAGCACATTAAACCCTAGGCCACTCAGACAACACATGCTGGAAATAAAAGAGCCATGATGTCTAACAGACCATGGCTCTATACACCAGCTGGGATTCCATCTTTTAATAGACAGACATAGTTGATAAAACTCGTCTGTCAGGGTTTCTACTAAAATATTAAAGGGTTAGTTCACAAAAAAATGAAAATTCTGTCATTTATTACTCACCCTCATGCCGTTCCACACCCGTAAGACCTTCGTTGATCTTCGGAACGCAAATTGAGATATTTTTGTTTAAATCCGATGGCTCCGTGAGGCCTCCATAGGGAGCAATGACATTTCCTTACTCAAGATCCATAAAGGTAATAAAAACATATTTAAATCAGTTCATATGAGTAGAGTGGTTCAATATTAATACTATAAAGCGACGAGAATATTTTTGGTGCGCCAAAAAAAACAAAATAACGAATTATTTAGTGATGGCCGATTTCAAAACACTGCTTCAGGAAGCTTCGGAGCGTAATGAATCAGCGTGTCGAATCCGCAGTTCGGAGCGCCAAAGTCACGTGATTTCAGCAGTTTGGCGGTTTGACACGCGATCTGAATCATGATTCGACACGCTGATTCATAACGCTCCGAATCTTCCTGAAGCAGTGTTTTGAAATCGGCCATTACTAAATAAGTCGTTATTTTGTTTTTTTTTGGCGCCCCAAAAATATTCTCGTCGCTTTATAATATTAATATTGAACCACTGTACTCACATGAACTGATTTAAATATGTTTTTAGTACCTTTATGGATCTTGAGAGAGGAAATGTCATTGCTCCCTATGTAGGCCTCACGGAGCCATAGGATTAAAATATCTTAATTTGTGTTCCGAAGATCAACGAAGGTCTTACGGGTGTAAAACGGCACGAGGGTGAGTATTAATGACAGAATTTTCATTTTTGGGTGAACTAACCCTTTAAGCAGCACAACTGTTTTCAACATTGATAATAATGAGAAATGTTTCTTACATGCCAAATCAGCATATTAGAATTAGAATTAGAAAGGATGACACTGAAGACTGGAGTAATGGCTTGTTTTACTATATTTATGATCAAATAAATGCAGTCTTTGTGAGCAAAAAGATAAAAATCTTACCGACTCCAAACTTTTGAACGCCAGTAATACATAAAGTAATGTATAATATAATTTTTTTTTTTATTATTTTTTTTTTTTTTTACAAAAACTGCACTTTTTCAGATAGACAAAAAAAAAAAAAAAAAAAAAAGGCAAATAAAGAGAGTTAAAGGTCAATAGGTCAAAGGGAAAATAGTGTGGAGATTTAAAATGCAAAACTGAACCTGTATGTAGAGACAGTAATTCTTTTAAAATCTTTGTAAAGTCTCATAGTGCTAAATAACAATTTCACTTCAACAATGTACTGTAGAAGAAAAATTGGCAACTTGTGTGAAGGCAATTTAGATAGGGCCTTGTAATCCTCAGGTTTCATTTAGTTAAAGTCAACGAGTCAGGATAAACGCACTAGTGTCAATCTGATGACCTGTAACAGGACGTACTTAAACCAACAGCATCATGTCTTGAGGCGTCGCACATGACGGTATGCAGATAGACAGGGTGGAAAAATGGACACCTGGCAGGGGCTTCAGACTGACTATATACATCATCTTTATTCAAACAACAAAGTAACATGCAGACAGCCCACACACAGACGTCAGTGACACAGAGGAAGAATGAGCCTTCAGTCTAAGCCTATCAGGCACCGCTGGCATTCAAAGGTGAGAATGACCTCAGACAGATAAGTGGGTGACAAGATGCCACTGCAGAAGACAGTGCAGGGACTTCTGGGACACACCGGAAGCCAGTGAGCTCTCAGAACTGTCAATTCATAGAAGCTTTCTGCATCTTTCAGATCACACACGCAGATATGAACACCGACAATTGCGTATGGGCTGTGTCCTAATATGAAACCACTTGTATTCATATTACTTGTAAAATAGAACAATTAAAAATAATGGTTCTTCATTAAAATTCATTTCCATCAATGTGTTCAAGTTTCCGAGAAATTGTAATATGCTGCAAAAACCAACATGGTATTAATTATTATTATTTTTTTTTTTTTTTTTTTTTTTTTTAAAGTCAGCAATTTTGACTAACTGCCTCTGATTATCTTTCATATATGTATTTTGATGCAAAACCAAATGAAATAAGAGTAATATTGTTTAGACTGCATTATTTTAAAATGCCATTACTGTATTAAAAAGCCATTGCCAGATATAATACTTGGTTATTTAACGTATACCATGCAATTTAGATGGTGGGGAATTTGTAATATTCTACAAATGTAATAATTTGAAGGAATTACTGTTTATGGGTTTATTAAGGTTAGTTAAGAAATTTAAAATGATAAATAGCTACAAGAGACAGCAACATTATTAAACGGACAATAAATGTTACAGAACAAAACTTGTATTTTAAAGTGCAATTAAAGTGTTTCTATGTTAATTTAAAAGACGTGTAATTAATGCTCATGTTTAGTTTCTTTTTATACACCGAAATGCACTGAAACCTTAGTTACTGTTGTTGTGCACTGAAAATACTGAACAAAATTGCCAGTTGCTGTCATATTAGCAATCAATCCATGTTTTTGCCTGACCCCTGGTGGACATTATGCTCCTCGTATCTTTGAGAGTGTCAATGGCAGGTCTTTTAAGGAACCTTTTTAGGTTACATTCTTTCTGGCACCATCCTTGTCTATCTGTTGAGTTAAAAGCAACAATTAATAATAATATAACCAATAATAATAGTGGTGCTCTAAGTTTCCTCAGCCAAGCACACTGAGCCTTGACATAGCTGTCAAATACTGTATATAATAATAAATGATGTTTTTGATTCATTCTAAATGTAATAAAGACTGAAGTATACTAAATTGATTTTTTCCTATTCTTTAATATTGTACATTTCATTGCCGTTTTAAATAGCTATGCAAGTCATGACTTGAAGGTTTATTAATTGCACATTTGTACACTAATTTTGTTCATCCAGGCCTACACGAAATGGTTGTTCCTGATGTCACATTTCAAACTGTGAGTTTAATTCATTCTTAAATGCCAATAAATATAATATCATTGACTAAAATTAAAAGCTTACATTTGGTTACAAAAAAAGAAGGGGGAAGAAAAAAAAAAAGAAAAGAAAAAAAAGGATGTGAAATCTAAGAGTGCCGAGGACAGATTTCAGGAATCTCCTTTAGTACAAGTCAATGAGGGCCCAAATTAGAGTTAATCCATTTACTGACAAATCCTGCTCAGGTTGAGCCATGGCTTTGCAAGAGAAATAATGTTCCTTTTATGAACTGGTGACCCCTGAATATTACACATGATCAAATAATCCATTTTCTTTATCCAGACTCTTGTTGTTTCCACTGGCACATAAGTACTTGAACTGAAAGGTAATTTAACACCGTCCATAGAAATGTGCGTGTGCAATTGTTAAAACTAAACATATTTCCAGAACTCGCATACATTCTCAATTACCTTTTGGCTTATATATTTTATCCAAAGTGTAAGACAAGGTCAAACTGTCCACCAAGTTTCAGTGTCCTCAACCATAAAATAAATAGAAATGTTCAAAATGTATCCCTCCTGTTGCAGTTTGGTAAAAGCTTCATCCTTGCTCAATGGATTCGGTTTAGTATGAAAACCCTTGGCAATTCATCTTTGCTCCCAAAAGCTCCAAGTTTGTATAGTCTTTTAAAAACTGTGCAAACTGAATTTAATCACAGGGATTTAGTGTCCACAGTGTTGCTGTACTCTGCATTCTTCACCATAAATCCAGGTTTTTAACATTGGAAAATCCAGGATTCTCCCTAATCTTCCAATATGTTCCATTGTACAGCCAAACTTCCCTTCCAGCATCATCCAAAGATTTCCTGTAAGAGAAGGACATTGAAACATTCTACTGATTCCACCTCTAATTCTTATGAATAAATCAGTTTGGGTGTTAATGTTAACTAACCTGAAGAAGCGAGGAATGTGCTCCTCTCCTCTCTTGGCCAGAATTTTCCTCCTTTCTCTTTGCTTTTCCTCCACCTCATCCTTCTTTTTATCAGTCTCCTGTATTTTCCCTTCCTCAAGAAGTCTAAAAACACAAAGCACACTTAAAACAGATGACCTAAAAAAAAATAAAAAAAAAATAAACTGTTCCACAGACTTACTATGTTTTGTATATAATCAAAACAGATGATCCAATTATTTGGGATTCATAAATTTCAATAAAATTAATTCCTTATCAGGCCCCAAAGTCTATGTCTGTTTATCATCGTCTATTATAAAGGGCTTACCTTTGGTCAGGTCGCAAGCGTGTATCTGTAGGGGGCAGCAGGGGCTTAAGGTCAGGAGTCAGCTCATTCATTTCCATTGCAAAGCTAGAGAAGCCATAGTACAGCAAGTAGTTCTTTGGCTGTGGATCTGTAAGGAAGCACAGACATTCTGACAACATCTGCCAACACAAATGTACATCTGATTTACTTGTTCTATCAGACAAAACAGCCAAGAAATCAGAAGAGACCCCTTTTACGTTCCTGGTCTTATTGTGAACAATGTCAACGTGAGTTAAAAGGGCTAGTTCACCCAAAAATGCAAATTCTGTCATTAATTACTCACTCTCATGTTGCTCCAAACCTGTAAGACTTTTGATCATCTTCGAATCACAAATTAAGATGTTTTTAATGAAATCTGAGAGCTTTCTGTCCCTCCATAGACAGCCACACAACTACTACTTTGACACTTCAAAAAGATCACAAAGAGATCGTAAAACTAATTTGTATGAATTGAGCGGTTTAGTCCAAATTTTCTGAAGAGACTCGATCGCTTTATATGATGAACAGTTTGAATTTAGGCTTTTATTCACACATCAGTTGTGGTAAACAGAAGCTCAAGCATGTTTGCTTGATGCGTTCGAGAACCAATGAGGTTCATTCTCATGCATTATGCAGCACGTTTGAGCTTTCGGAAGAGGTTTGTTCTCATGCGTGAAGCAAGTTCGGTTGAGCTTTTGTTTATGTTCACGGATCAATGTTCATATGTGAATAAAAGCCTTAATTCAATCTGTTCATCATATAAAGCGATAGAGTTTCTTCAGAAAATTTTGATTAGACTGCTCAATTCATATGGATTAGTTTTACGAACTCTTTATGAACTGAAAGTGGTAGTTGCGTAGCTGTCTATAGAGGGTCAGAAAGCTCTCATACTTCATCAAAATGATCTTTATTTTTTGTTCCGAAGATGAACGAAAGTCTTACAGGTTTGGAATGACATGAGGGTGAGTAAATGATGACAGAATTTTCATTTTTGGGTGAACTAACCCTTTAATGCATAATGTTGACCAATATTCAAATAGGTATTTAGCAATTTTTGTAGCAAATGCATTCATTCTGGATAATTCCCATTGGATAAAATTAAATTTGTTTCATTTGGAAATGCATCACATCACAAAAGCAATTTGGTTTGCAAACAGCAGCTCATGTTGACTTTAAAGATGATAACAGTATCCAAAAAAAAAAAAAAAAAAAAAAAATGGAAGAAAATGTCAGTACTCACTTGGCTTCCAGACACACTGTGGGTTGGGCAGGGTGTCACAGAAGATCCCCTCATGCCAAAATCCACCAAAACGATGGACGACATTTCCAGTCTCGTCAAGAACTTGACCCTGCACTTCGTTTTTGGAACCATCTGAACCCCAGTAACGCGACTGAGAGGGAAAAAAAAAAAAAAACATTTTCTGCATTTGTACAAAGACTTTACCTATATCTCTAAATTAAAACAAAATTAATAAAATTTAAACAATCAAAATTGAACACACCTTGACAAATGTGATCTTACAGGTGCAGAACGAACTGTTCAGGTTGCGAATGACAACTTCGCCATAGTGCTCAAGGTATCGTTGCTGACTGAGGACATTGTGGATGCACGTAACCACTTTGTTCCATTCATAGTGGTCCCCATATCTAAAAGTACAGTATAATAAAAAAACCAATCAGAATTCCTCCTAAACATTATAATTAAAAAGCCATCGACAGCAAAGTCAAGCAGATACTTGCTTTTTTAGAGTCACATTCACCATCCCTGTTGGCATGATCTCCAAAGATTTGCCCCAAAACTTGTTCTTCCATCTCTGGTCTGCTCTCAGCATGTGAAAGAAATAAAAAGAAAAAAAAAAGGAATGTGATTCAAATTCAGAAATACAGTACATCATAACATCACACAGGCCATAAAACATACCCTGCCAGAAGTTGAAATTGTCTGATTCTGCATGACATGCAGATACGGGTGGATGATGGGAAACCTAAAGGCAAACACAAAACCACGGAGTAAACAACTGCTTGATAGCAAACATATCTGATGTATGATTAGTAGTGACAATCACTTACCTGCTCACTAATGTAGCGGAAGCCTCTGTCCTCTCTGATACACTCAAATGTCTCTCCCAGGACTGGATTAAAAGGTTTGTAACGGTTGCGAAACTGAGCCGTGGCATAGCCAGATATGGCAAAAGCAGCAATATAAACCTTTACAGAGACAAAACAGAAATTTATGCTACTTTTTAAAAAAAAAACATTAATACTTTTATTAAGAAAAGATGCATTAGATTGGTCGAAAGTGACAGTAAAAGATTTATAATGTTACAAAAGATTTTTATTTTAAATAAATGCTTTTCTTTGGAACTTTCTATTCATCAAATAATCCTGAAAAAAACAAAAAAAACTATCACAGTTTCCACAAAAATATTAAGCAGCACAACCATTCTTAACTGTGATAATCAAACAATTTTTTGTTGAGCACCAAATCAACATGTTAGAAAGATTTCTGAAGGATCATGTGACACTGAAGACTGAAGTAATTCAACATTGCCATCACAGGAATAAATTACATTTTAAAATATACGAAAATAGAAAGCAGTTATTTTAAATTGTAATAATATTTCACAATATTATTGTTTTTACTGTATTTTTTAAGTGATGAATATAAGAGACTTCTTTCAAAAACAAAAAAGTAGTAAGTAAAAGTAATAGTTCGCTATATAATTTAGACACATTCAGATATATGTAGTTTTGCTAAAGCTTCTGTAATTATTACCATCCTCTGGTAGGGGTCATCGGTATGATTGGCAGTGTCCAGTAGGTCAGAGTATTCCAGCTCCTCACAGAGCCTCTGCAGCAGGCACACAGGTTCATTCAGAGCAGCTGGCATGGAGACACGGGACAGATCCTTCCCTATGTTGTTGTAGAGGATAGTCATCAAACCAACGTGGCTGTTGTCAGGGCAGACTGCAGGCAGACTAGTACGGCGTCCGGTGCTCTTGATGATGTTCAATTTTGGTGGCGCCTTTGAAAGGCTGGCACGGTATTTGCGTGAAGCCATTGCTGTTGAGTTCATAAGAAAAAAGGCAAAAAGTTAACACAAACAATGTGATAGATTATACGACAACAAGCACACAGTACCATTCAGAATTTTTGGGGTTGGTACGATTTTTTGAAAGAAATCTATTATGCTCACCAAGGCCACATTTACTCAATCAAAAAACAGTGATATTGAGAAATATTATAATTTAAATTATCATCATTTTAATAGTTTTTAAAATAGTTAATTCCTGTGATGGAAAAGCTGAATTCCCAGCAGTCATTACTTCAGTGTCACATGACCCTTCAGAAATCATTCTAATATGCTGATTTGGTGCTAAAGAAACATTTTTTATTATCAGTTGAAAACATTTGTGCTGCTTAATATTTTTGTGGAAACTGACTTTTTTTTTTTTTTCCCAGGATTCTTTGATTAATTAAAAGTAGTTCTGTAAAATGATTAATCACAATTAATCGCATCCAAAATAAAAGTTTGTTTACATATATAAGTGTGTACTGTGTATATTTATTATGTATATATAAATACACATACAAGTTAAGATGTATATTTATGTATTTACAATTTTAAATATTAATTAAATATAATTAATATTATATATAAACTTACATATTTTATATATAAATATAACATTTTTTGTTAAATATACACATGCATGTGTGTGTTTTTACATATACATAAATACACACACATTATGTAAACACTAACTTATTTTGGATGAGATTAATCGTGATTAATAATGATAGCACTAATAAAAAGTAAAAAAAAAATATCAGCCTTTATTTGAAATAGAAATCTTTTGTAACACTATAAATGTCTTAACTGTCACTTTTGATCAATTTAAGGCATTTTTTTCCTGAATAAAAGTATTTATTTCTTTAACAAAAAATATATCTTACCAAGCCCAACTTTTTGAATGGTAGTGTTTATAGACACCTAAAACACCACACTCATATGTGCTTAATGAGCATTTAAATTTATTTTCACTAACCATGAGCCTCATCAGGCTCTGAATTACTGGATCCGTCACTCAGACCGGACTCATCTGACATCTCAGAAGAGCTCGCACACATAAGCTCATCACATGCGTCAAAATACTCCGCCGCTGAGTCAGCCACCGAGGGCGCACGAATAGACGAACTACGGCCTGAGCCAGACTGAGTGAAACAAAGACAGACATGTAGGTAGTTAGTAACTGTGAGCTTGTTTGTATCACACTGCTAATAACAATATGATTGGACAAAAGAGCCTGTTTGGCATATGAAGTAGGTGAAACCCATCAACCTGTAAACAGAAGAAAAAAAGCAGAGGGTGGAGGAGGGAGAGAAAGACAAAAATGGGAACAGGATGAGTAGGTTCTGGGTAGAAAGTGACACACCTTCCTTTGTAGCACAGTACGGAAGGACTCTTCTGAGGAGTTGGAGGACACTGAGAGTTTGTGGATTTGGGTATGACGGGAGTTAACATCTAACTAAAGACACACAACACACACACACACACACACACATCTATGTAGTTAAACAACATATAATGCACTGAAAAAACAAAAACTATTAAACCAGTGGTTCTCAACCGTTTTGACTCCAAGGCCTACCACTGCACATAATATTCAAAGGCACCATGACTTCTCCAGTTGTTTGTGATTTATTAGATTAATATTTAGGATTTTTTAAAAAATATTTTTTACTCAATTTCTATGCCAAAAAATATTTTACAGCTTGGCATAAGTAGAGAAATGTGTATTCATAAAATATATAAAAATGACCATGGACCAAGATTGTATTCATTTATAATTGAACTAATTTTAGTTTTCCAAGTCTATCACACTTTTAAAATGAGGCTACCTCGTATCCACTTTTTTCTAAACAGTGGTAATCCTGGTTCTTCAAAGAAAAAATCTTTTGAGGGGGTGAATTAAAGCATCTTGATTTTAATTTACTTTAAAGCTTTTGTCTTATTTTAAATCAATTTAAGTAATCTTGAGGCCCCCCTAGAAGTTTGTTGAGAACCACTGCATTAAAGCATTTACTAGCATCAAAAGGGGTGTTAGTTTTATGGTATATAGCAGGAGTTTCCAAACCTGCTGCTGGAGAGCCACTGTCCTGCAGAGTTTAGCTCCAACTCATCTGCCTGCTAGTTTCTAGTATGCCTAGTAAGACCTTGATTAGCTGGTTTTGGTGTGTTTAATTGGAGTTGAACTCTGCAGGACAGCGGCCCTTCAGGAGCAAGACTAGACACACTTGGTATATAGCGTACAGCACATTTAATAACAAGATAAGCTGTAGTAAATCTATTCTTTGCATGCTTGCAGGAAATTTCAAGAGAAAGCACTGCACTGTGGGCCTTTCGTGAGGTAACATAAGTCCTAGTTACCTCCGCCAGGCTGCAGAGGTTGTTGATCTGAGCAGAGGTAGTGTGGTGAAGTTCCCTGCTGGACCAGGCATCCTGCAGCCGTTGGCGCTCCTGAGCGAGAGCCTCATGTGCAGTACGCAGAGAGGCATGGACTGAGAGGAAAAAGACATTCAGAAATTAAGTCTAATGCAGCAAATTGGCATAAAATAGGTTTAAATGTAAAAAAATAAACTCATTAATGAGTTACTCTCATACCTTTCTGGGACATGGAGCAGATGTCTTGGTGGAGTCTCTTGCCTTCTGACGAGGTGGAGGCTGGAGGGGTCGCCTGGGTTGAGACATAATCGGGGATGGAGGGGACGGAGGTTCCCAGGTGGGAAGAACTGTTCAGTTGGCTTGATGATAACTACATTAAAAAGGTGGGTAGAAAAGAAGTAGGAGGAGATGTTGGTATCTAAGGTTATAAATGACTGTAATCCACCAAATGTGTACAGCATGTAATATTCAGAAGCTATAGCACATCTGCAAAGACTAAACCACAATATACACTAACATTCAAAAGTTTGGGGTCAGTAAGATTTTTTTATTTGAAAGAAATAATACTTTTATGCAGCAAGAATGCATTACATTTATCAAAATTGAAATTTTCGATTTCAGATATATGCTGTTCTATTCGTTAAAGAATCCTGAAGACTGGAGTAATGATGCTGAAAAATCAGCTTTGCCATCACAGGAATAAATTGCAATGCATTTTAAATTGTGATAATATTTCACAATATTCCTGTTTTTACTTATTTTCGATCAAATAAATGCAGCCTTGGTGCATACTTACCCACCCCCAAATATTTTGAATGGCACAATATGCGAAATGCAATAGGAAAACATGGTGTAATGCTTTTTCTACCTGGTATAATGTGTCGAAAGCAATGTGTCTTGTGCTGACTTACCGATTTAGTAATCCCACGAAATGGCTTAATGTAAAAAAGGAGTTGACTAAATTACTGGGGGTTTTGAAGCTCTAATGCTTACTACACATCACAACACAAATGCCTGGCTATTGTATTCAAAATTATATACACAGAGATCTTTGGGATCACACTGCACATGAATATGGAATAAATTCCATGATAGTTTCCAAACCTCTGAGGAAAACAGAATAATTCCAATGGCAGGGCAATCCGTATTATAATAGCTTCCAAAGCTATCCAAGATATCCTAATATCAAGTAAAAGAACATGTAAACTGAGCAGCCTCACCATTCCAAGAGCCTCAACTCGAGATAGTGTGCGAGAATGACCCCAAATCTTGCCAGACTTCTTCTTGGGCTTGTCAAGAAGAAGATTCTGTGGGTCAAATACATGTGGGAACGTTTACTCACAGGTCCTTCCAGAAACGGCCCATCATCAGCTGGCTCATTTAACTAACCTGCATGCTGATAATCCTCTGGAGGTCTCCATTATTGACCACTTGTCCCGTCTCTAAAGATTGCAACTTTTGGACCAGACGTTGCAGCTCATTCAGCTCCACTTGACAACGGGTAAGCTCTGGAAAACAGCACAAATGCTAATTGTCTGTGCTTATGAATCCCTTTAATACCATTTCACTAGTATTTAAAAACATCACAGTACCTTGTGCACAGATGTCAGGCTCTTGTGACTGTAGCCAAGCTGACACTTTCCCATTAATGGCAGGATTGACACATGGCAAATTTTCACCCACATAAGACACCGACGTGCCCTGGCATTGTTCATAAGACATTCATTTGTAACTTTCATCAGATCAGACAAATACACAATTAACAAAGCATCTATTAGTGTGCATTTATAGGTAAAACCACTTTCTGGGACATGAGGTCTAATCGCTAATTCTACCTGTTCTTAAATTGTGAGGACACATTCTCCTAATCCCCAGTGATTTAGAGGGCAACGTGAAGTCAGCGTAAGAAACATTTTACTCACCATGTCCTGCATGGCACTGTTTTTGTGAGATAAATGACTGCCGTGGGACAGGGCCTGGAGGAAGCCATTGTGAATGTGCGCAGCCTCGTTCTTCTTATACATCCTGTGGGCACTCAGCTTGGTGACCCATATGTAATATAAATCTTGAGTCTTGGCCTAGTTTGAAAAGTAAATTGTGTTCAGTTGACATTTTTGACTGTGAATTTATTTGGTTTATTTGGTGAAATAGCTAGCATAATCTGTATGTTGAAGGTTGTTCCTGTAACTAATTATGGGATTCCACTCAAAGATGCCCATACTTTATTGTCAGCTGAACCTCTTTGGCCTAAAATTGTTACATGGAGTACCCCCTGAATTTTTTTGGAAATTTCAATACAACACATTTGCATATTCATGGTTCTCTGATGTCAGTTAATGGTCACATGACATGCAGATAAACATTAAAATATACTCCATATTTGATTTAAGTGTTTTATCTTGATTGTTTTTATTTTTTAATTTAATATTTTTGTTATTAGCTTTTCATCAACTTGTGAAGCCCCTGCAGTTCCCTCCCAAAACCCCAGGGGTTCATGAACCTCAGTCTGGGAAGAACTGAACAACTATTTGAGTAGCTGAAGAGTGGATGAACTAAAGATCATATTAGCTTTAATTTCATTCAGTTAACGGCAGCAATACGGTGACTTACCTTCATGTGATACAGATTGTCTCCAGCATCCAGATCTATGCGTCTTGCTTTTTTGTTTACTGACATAACTGCGAGACTGACATCCAGTGAACCGTGCATTTTCCCTTTGGAAAACTGTTGAAAAAGTAAATCCCTGAATGTTAAAAGATTCTGGATCCAGGATTGTTGTTAAGGAAAAAAAATAATTAGCATACTTACATCATGTTGGTTTTTTGAATATCGTAGGACCCCTTTATCCAAGACAAAGTATCTCTGTAAGAAAGTATAACTTTAAAGTCATTCAAACATTCTTAACAACAACAACAACAACTACCTGAGAAAAAGATTACATGTAACATCACTTTTTCCTCATACCTTATGCCAGCCTTTAAGAGGCCACTTTCTCCTCTTCATCAAGTAGCCTTCACAGATTCCTGGAGTATTCGCATCCTGCATGTTTTCTCCAGTGAAGTTTATATCTACTGGAAAGTCATCCATTACTTCCCAGTCTTTAATATTCTATTAGAAACAGAGGAAGAAATGAAATCACAGTTACGTACAACAGGGCGTTTCCCATTTAAAACATGCCACATTTAATCCCTATGAACAAAATGTAACTATTGAGCTTGTTAGGACACAAACTTGTTGGTTTGGTTTTCACACTATCTGATTGGACACTTGTTAGGTGTTGAGCAACTGGTTTCAAACACCCACAGGCAGAACTCCCAATGCTAGCTTTTCACATATATACTTGTCAGGAAAATATTTAGGTGTGTTCAAAAATCAGTTGAAGAAACCGGAGTTTAAGAGTGTATACGTCAAGCAGATGGTACAAACCAGCCGTGAGTGGCGTGAGGATGCTGTGCTGCTACTCCTGGAATGAGTGGGACCAGTGGGCTTATGCCAGCCACTAGACACCTTCTCCACACCACTCGCCTGTGAATGGCCGTGGTCCACTGAAGACCCGTGGGAGTCCATTTTAAAAATGTCTTCTTGTGCACTTATTAGTCGAGCTTGGTGTGAATATAAGCTCTGCTAGAGACTCCTTCTCATTGTACACTAGAGCACAATATGTCTGCAAAGCAAAGATTTTTCATTGTTAGCATGTCTTTAATTTATTGGTTAGTCAGACAAGCACGTGGTAAGAAAGTTAATTGTGTACTATATTTTGCAAAAGAGTTAGGGGAAAAATAAGCCATACTGTCGATAACCAGGGTATTCATAGTTTTTAATATATTAATTTCATTCTATTTTACAAATACTATTAATTATTTTAAATAATTTTGTTTGGGAAATAACATGTTGTCTTTGTGATATTGCTCTTAAAGGAACACTCCACTTTTTTTGAAAATAGGCTCATTTTCCAACTCCCCTAGAGGTAAACAGTTGAGTTTTACCATTTTTGAATCCATTCAGCTGATCTCTGGGTCTGGCGGTACCACTTTTAGCATAGCTTAGCATAGTTCATTGAATCTGATTAGACCGTTAGCATCTCGCTCAAAAATGACCAAAGAGTTTCGATATTTTTCCTATTAAAACTTGACTCCTATTTATTCCTATTTAAAACTTGACTCTTCTGTAGTTACATCGTGTACTAAGACCGACGGAAAATGAAAAGTTGCGATTTTCTAGGCCAATATGACTAGGAACTATACTCTCATTCCGGCATAATAATCAAGGAAATTTGCTGTCTTACCATGGCTGCAGCAGGCGCAATGATATTACGCAGTACATTTTGTTAAAAGTGGTACCGCCAGACCCGGAGATCGGCTGAATGGGTTCGAAAACGGTAAAACTCAACTGTTTAACTCTAGGGGAGTTGGAAAATGAGCCTATTTTCAAAAAAAGTGGAGTGTTCCTTTAACTTTTTTTTCCCCCCACACAGTATATGAAAGTACATCGTCACCTTTATATTTTAGGTCTGGTTTTGTGAATGTTTTGTACAACTGAATGCCAACAAATTGTCAGGGTAGAAACACAATCATGGCAAAGGTAACCAGCACAGTGACAGTAAACAAAAACATATTTTTCTCATCTAATTCTGTTATCTAACAGTAAGGATCTGCCTTGGCCAGCACTTCCTGGGCAGGACTTTACCTTCTGCCCTTTACTAGATCACACTAGTTCATTGTCTCATGAATACTTTTTAAATGGCTTAGCACGAAACTCAAGAGAGCATACAGTAATGCAAAGCATGGAAACAAAAATAAAACACTCATAATTACATAATGTAAATGATGATAAAAACTATTAGGTATGGTCTAAGGAAACACCTTTATTGTGGCATATGCTTAATTATATACTGATATATTATAGAAAAATCTGAATATAAGCTATAAGCTAAATGGAATGTCATCAGAGGGGTGTAACAGAAACCAAACCTGTCTTGACAACTCTGACAAGCTCATACCTGCCCATTAAACAAGAATGAGGGCAAATGAGGTGTTTTGTAAACAGCTGAATTAGCAGTTGAGTAATGAACTATTTGTTTACATAATTGTCAATATTCATACATAAAAAGGTAAAAGTAATTTGAACTACATATTCACAATATGCGCATGCTCATGGATGGTAACCTCAAACATGTAATGGTCCCTACGGGAGAGGCTTAGCGTCATTACGATAATTGGCTTTGAATATCCCTTTTTAGCAGCTTGAATAGCTTTTCACCGTGAGCACAGCACGATGACAGGTCACAGTAAATATGATGTGGAGCAGCAGGAAAACAGTGTGACGTAGGCCTACACGTTTGAATAATCATAACAACATCATTAAAAAGGTCAGCTAGATGTTTAGTCCTCCATTTTATTTAATTTTAGATTTTATTGTAATTTAAAAGAACTGAGCATGCTTTTAAAAAATAATAATTGTTAAACAGGCAAAATGCCAGGTTAGGGTTACGTAAAACACCATTAAGTGTGTAGGCCTACCAAAACCAAATAGTGACCAATACAGTGTAAACATTTACACTAACATATGATGAACTCCACAAAATTGAACATATTAAGAAGTCTGGAGGTAAGAAGAAATCTGTATTGTAATGTCTTACTCTGTTTACCAATCAACACATGATCACACACACAAAAAAATGTTTCTGATTTATACAGAACATTTTATTTTTAGAGACTCTTATAGCCAAATACATAGTACATGTTGTAAATGTCAATCTAAGCAATTAAGTTCAAGGATGTGATATAAAACTTATGTTTGAACAACAGAAAATCTTTTCATAGTTAGAGACAATTTAGGGTTGAGTTTTAAGAGTCAATGCTCAAGTTAGGTTCACCACTTGCACTGATAAACGCTGTTATTTTCCTTACTTAATTTCAACAATGAATACAAAAGCCCACTTCAGTATCAGACATACACTTCTACCAATCACCAGCATTTAAAACCACAAAGTTTCTTTATGTATTATAACTCATGCTCTTACCTGAGGTTCCTGCGCTTGGCCAGCGTGTGGTATATTTCTGAGTAATGCTCTTCAAGCGTCTGAGTTTCATGCTTCCCCATTTGTACAACCGTGCGTTACACTACTTGGTATGACAACCGGTTCAACCACTTTAAAACGCAAGAATGCAGATATTCCATTTGCATACCAGAGTGATGTACGGTAAGTTCCCAAACTATCCTCAACTGGTGACTGAACTTCCCCCAAATCCACCCAAGGCTCCGCGCCAAATCATTATCCGCATTAGTGTCTTACAAGCTGTCGGCATTACAGGGAGGTAGGAGGAACTTCACCTACAGTCAGCCATTCAGATGCGTTAATAGCTGAAACTATTGAGCCATTCAGCCATTACCTCTACTGAGATGGGATACAATTTACTAATTTTCAAGTGGGTATCCCCCTGTTGGTTCATATAGGGTATTACATTATGATGAGCATACAGGCCTACATTTTATTTAGAGGTTTTGCACGATTTTTCCTAAAAGAGGATCCATTTTAAAACCAACCTAAAAAGCACACACCGGTGTCAAAATATGAAAAACAGAGACTTCTACAGCGAAACCGGAGCTGTAACAATAAAGGAACGGACCTAGATTACCATGAAGTAATCCAGAGATTAGCACTAATCAGGATCCATGACCACTAGCTAGTGTTTATTTTGGCAGTACTACAAACTTAAACTTATCAGTTTAATACACGTTGATAGGTTTAAAAGTTTCAAAGGCACATAAATATTGACGCTGTCTACTGAAATAAAGGGGAGACCGGGGCTAGTTGTCACACTTTTTGTTCCACTCCAGTGAGTATTTCTCAGGTTTCATTTTAAAAGTCAATATCTGTACATACCTTAAAGATTTGACAACAAAAATCTGTTGCATTTCCACCGTTAATGTTGAAGATGCCGTTCATTGATTAAAGTCGCAACTCTGCATGAAACGGAAGTTGCGACAGTCTTTTCTTCCCTATCGTGACGTATATCCGAGTGAAACGAACAAGAAAAAATGTAGGGCGGGGCTTTATTTGTCCACTGGGATTTAATTGGATCGTTTTGGTTCGAGTGACAGTTAATCCTCCCCTCGCGCCGAAAAACGTTATTAATGAAGAGATGTCATTGCAAAAGGGAGAAGTTTTGATTTAAGATCACGAGAGCATAAATGTTCATTTAAAAACATGATATAAATAAATACTGCAAAATTTCATAAAAACAATTATTGTCCATTTTGATTTCATGGTGATATTAAGCATTTTTTCGACATTTTGTGACATAATGCCGAGCTATATGGGGTTGTCACAAAGGAACCTGCCATTAAAAGCCTATGATTGGCTTTTAAGCAACATCTTAACAGTAAAACAATTTTTAATAGTATATTTAGTGAATATTGTTATTTGTAGATTTTATTAAATTACAAAATATGAGGTAATATTTTATTTAAAAAACATGTCAATAAAAAAAATTTAAAAAAATCACTGCTAGAGAAAACAAACATCTGTAAAATTGGACAGTGAGTAACTACAGTACTGAGATTTAGCCTTTGTGACAAGTAGCCCCAGTCTCCAAAATATGCATTGTGGAAATTAAAGTGTGGCATACTATGGTATACAAATGACCAAAATGCAACTTTAAATAATATCATTTTATTATATGCATGTGGTCAATCTGTTCATCCATGTCTATTTGTAAAATTCAAGCAGCTGCTTCCTGTATTGTAGAAGCATCTTTATTTGTAACAGCATTTGTGGCGTCCCCAGAGCCCTGCTGTTTGACATACTGTTGAAGGAGGGCAGAAAGATGAGCTGGATGGTGTCGTAGCATCGAGACTGTCTGTGAGGTCATCATGGTTAGACCACCAACTAGCTCACCCTGGATAGTGGTCATAGACGGGAGTTTGGAATAATTGAGAACGCCTTGATACGAGAGCAACGTGTTCTCTATACAAGCACCTGAAAGATAAGTTTTCAGAAAGTCTGTGAGATAATACCAACTTTTTTGAATGCAAGTTCATGTATATGGCACACTCACCTAACAGCACCATCTGAGGACTGCGCCTCAACGCTTGCAGCATTTCTTTAACTTTTGGCTCTTTACTAACAAATATGACAGTCTGGCCAACAAATAGAGGCAACATGTTACTGTAAATGCTGTTGTTGAGGAAAGACCTCGTCACCTGCAAAGAAACACAAATAAAATGTCACACAGCAGTAGCTCACATCTCGACAGTGGTAACCATCACTATAGCTTGGCATTACCTGGTTTGGAAAGAACTTGATACTGATATTGTGTCTTTTCAGTTTGTGTTTCAGCTGCAGTAGGTCCTCTGCATTGATTGCATTGTTTTGGACCACAGCAATCATCTTACACTCCTTAAACAAGGTTTCTAGGTCTTTCCTCAACAGAACTGCCAGAGTACTTTCCTAAAAGAGTTGATATATACATTAATGGAACACTTAAAATGAAACACTTATATTTATACTATAAAATTGTATTATATATTTTATAAAATATATTGTATAATACATATTATTATATGTTATTATAGTATGCACTATGGAAGCTTGTTTCTACCACAGAATTATCCTTTTTCTTGCAACTGCAAGTTTAGTCTATACCTCACAATTCTGACTTTTTTCTTGCAATTCTGAGTTTTATCACAATTCTGAGAAAATAATATATAAAGATATATAAACTCACAATTGTGAGATAAAAAGTCACAATTAACATTTATAATTATTCTGTGTCGAAAAACAAGCTTTCAGAATGGGACACTTAAAATAATTATATTTATAAATAATATTATAATATATTATGTAAGTATATAATACTAAAAGGTTAGTTCATTCAAAAATGAAAAAAAAAATTGTCATCATTTACTCACCCTCATGTCATTCCAAACCCATAAGACTTTCATTCATCTTCGAAACACAAATGTAGATATTTTAAATGAAATCTGAGAGATTTCTGTTCGCACCATTTACAGTTCACACAACTACCAACTTGACACTTCAAAAAGTTCATAAAGAGATCGTAAAACTAATCCATATGTATCAAGCGGTATGTTTATATGTGGAAAAAAAGCCTAAATTCAATCTGTTCTTCATATAAAGTGATTGAGTCTCTTCTAAAAATTTTGGACTAAACCGCTCGATCCATATGGATTAGTTTTATGATCTCTTAATCTCTTTAAGAGCTTTCTGAAGTGTCAAATTGGTAGTTGTGTGGACTGTCAATGGAGGAACAGAAATCTCTCAGATTTTATTAAAACTCTCTTCATATATGTTTTAAAGATAAACAAAAGTCTTACAGGTTTAAAATGACATGGGGGTGAGTAATTGATGATATAATTTTAATTTGTGGGTGAACTAACCCTTAAGTATATAATATATTATATAAGAAAAAGTGATGAATACAAGTAGTATTCATGCAGTCTAATTTTGAACTAATGACAATTCACTTGAAATCATTAAATTAAATCCTTCCAATATAGATAGTGTTTAGTAACTACAGCAGTGATCAACCTCTTCAGTCTTTCTGACTCGTCGAACCAGAGCACCAGGAGGAGCTGCAGGTGTGGGGGGAATGTACTCTGTGACAGCCAACAGCTTCTGCTTGAGAATGTGTACTGGCTTTCTGTGACGAGTGACAGATTTGGAGCCATGTCGAACACTTTGGGTTAATGGCAGCCATCCTGTAGTTCGACATATTATGAATATTGGTATAAATAACATTAAGGCTACAAAATATGATATGAATGTGAAGAATGTCACAAATTATTCAGGAATGTCATGATTAAAACATCACGTAATGTTCTCATGAAAACAAATACAAAGGTTTGACAAAAATCTAAAGTGTCAGCATGCATACATAACAGAATGCTAAATATAGAGCGATATACCAAATAACATTAAGTAAACTGTACAGAGTTAAATACACATTTCCAATAAACAGCTCAAAAGAGAATTGCATTGTCCCTGATAGATGATGATGATGGTGATGGACTACAATACAGCGTCATAGTCTCTTTCAGCTGTAACTTTACAATGGAGTTCATAGTTTAAATGTAAATGGTGGTAAATGGCCGATGATTGATTGCTTGTTATATATGGTATTTAGTTCTGTTTTTGGTAAAACTCAACACTGCAATATCAAAACAAAATCTTACCCGCTTTCGAGAGAAGCCTGCCACACAAGGTCGCTGCCATCTTGATCCGGATTTGACGTAGACAGTTTTGTTGTATCGTGATTACAAAATAAAAGTTGTTGCCTGTTGTTATGTTCATGTTTAAAAAAAAAAAAAAAAAAAAAAAAACATAAATATAAAAAGAAAAAATACCTCAAAATCTCTTTTTTATGTTTGCTAGGTTTTTTTTTTAAGTTTACAAACTATACAAAACAAAAGTTTAAATTTTAATCGTGTGGGCTATTCTGAAAATGTTAATTAATTATCGAATATACAATTAACGATTAAATATCACGTATTTATTTCTTTATTTTATTAAAAAATTAAAAGTTGTTTACAAAACGAATTGAGTTTTCATAACATTTACGTAAGAGCGTGAACGTGATGACGCAGTTTTGGAGCTGCAGGCATGAAACGTCTTTTGAGCTTCTGCACGTCTAGGAACATCAGCAAAATTGTGAAGTTTATTGAACACAGGGTTGCCTTGCCAGTCCGCAATCCTCCGTTATTTACCTCGTTTTTCTGCAGGGAATTTACGGACAGCGGCACCAACATGGACCTGAGTAACATGAGAAAGACCTATAAGAGCGATCAGGAGGTGGGAGGCATATATTTTGGGCTTTGTGGGGTTGTTATGTCAGGTGTATGTCCATAACAACAGACCCTATTCAAAAGACGTATTGCACAGAGAAACAGTGATTTTTACATCAAAAGGCTTGACACGAAGAACGGTAATTTTCTGTATTAGTTGTATAAAGCCTTATTAATGTAATTCTAAAATATTGGGCATTTTATTTATGGTCTGCAACTGACGTACGTGCTTTCCAAATGCCTTTGAAAAATGATAATTAATTAAAGCATTGACCTTATGCATTATCAATTGACCTTGAAAGGTGTGCTTCCATCAATCTTTTACTAATTAAGATCATATGCAGAGAATTATGAGAAAGTAATTTAGTAAATAATTAATTTTAAAAATATATATGATAATTATGTACACATACTATTTCTTAATTTCATCCTACAGTGTTTTGAGGAAGATCAGCTTGCTTCTTTAGATCCAATTAAACAATTCGGCAACTGGTTTGATCAAGCCACTAAATGCCCTGAGGTGGGGGAAGCCAATGCAATGTGTCTTGCCACAGCCACCAAGTAAGAAGCTCAGTGCAGTTCATCAGTATATGGGAATATACAGAGTAGCTTGAATTTTTGGCTATGTATATAATAATGCAATAATTCACTAATTTAATTTTGCCCAAACGCAACTTTCTTGTCTCTTCTAAAGGGACGGTCACCCCTCTGCACGCATGGTCCTTCTGAAAGGTTACAGCGAGGAGGGATTTCGCTTCTTTACCAACTATGAGAGTAGGAAAGGTTCAGAGCTGGTGAGTCTTTAAATTAACATTTTATCCAGTTAATTTCCATATGGTTTAAGTTTGCACCTTTATTGCCTTAAAATTACCTTTTTTTAATCATATAGGATAGCAATCCCCACGCCTGTCTTGTCTTTTACTGGGAACCATTAAACAGGCAGGTGAGTGTTTTTGGTTAGAACTCAGACATCAGATCATTATAATATTATATTTGGTTTTAATATTTGTCCCAAAAAATTTTCAATGTAGTCTTGGATTTTAGGACCCCATTGTATTTATTTTAATGTAAAGTTTTGTGTACAAACAGATTCGTATTGAAGGCACTGTAGAGAGAATCCCCTATGAGAGTTCACGTGAATACTTCCACTCAAGACCCAAGAGCAGTCAGATCGGTGCTGTTGTTAGCAGGCAGAGCACCGTAATACCGAGCCGACAAGTGAGTATCACTCCCAACTATCCTATAGGCCTTATGTAGCCCCGCCCCTTTTTCAGTGCTGCACTCCTTGTGTTCTGTCTTATGGTTTGTATTTCCACTGCATGAAGGTAAGACCTTACGGATTTATGAATGAGCCGCTTATTTTAAAATCTTCCCGATCTACTTACATTTGTTATGACATCCGCTTCAAACATTACAATGCTGCTCATGACGACTTTTATTAACTCTACAATAAGTAAATCCACTTCACTAGCTAATTACTCTCAGACAACGATGCCATAGAAATATACAGAGTTACCGCAAAAACCGAAGTTCAAAGACAGTATTCTAAAGATGGCTAGACGTTTGTTTCTCTGTGCACAGGGTATCCTATTTTACTATCGTTAACTAAAACTATTAAAAACATTTTGTTAATTGAATATTAGATGAAAAACTAGCTAAACGAAAATTGGAAATATTCTCTTGGCAACTAACTGAAAAAAAGTTTTTGCAGTTTTGAAAAAAAAGTTGAAGTACTAAAATTACTATTAAAACTGATCTAAAACCAAAAGTAAACTTAAAAAATTAAATTAAACCTAAATAGTAATATTGAAAAAAATAAAAGACATAAAAATAGCTATAATTAAAACTAATATATAAAATATAACAATAAAAGCTAATTCAAAATATTAATAAAAACACGTACACAGTCTATTTCAGCATTCAGCTAAACATTCAAGCACCTGTTTTATTGACCAATTTTTGTGTGTACCCCTTAAAGTACCTGAGAGAAAAGAATGCAGAGCTTGAAGAAAAGTATAAGGACACGGATGTACCGATGCCAGATTACTGGTGTGTAATCTTTGTTTATTAATATCAAATTCCTGTCTCTGTTCTTATTAAAACTTTTGTATTTTATAATTATTACTATTAGTAGTAGTATTATTATCATCACGGATATATTTTTTTCTCTGCAGGGGTGGATACATTGTGAAACCCTTCCTGATTGAGTTCTGGCAGGGTCAGACCAATAGATTACATGACCGAATAGTATTTTTGCGGCCAAAAGAGGGAGAGACTGAGCTGGGGGATATGCAGCATCAAGCAGAGGGGGGCTGGATATACCAACGCTTGTCCCCCTGAAAGTGCGCATGCTGTGAAATCAGCATCATCATCTGTGACATCAATACATCATCATTACTTGAAAGCAGCTGTCATTTATAATGCCATTAGGGCATTAACTGACAAGTGAAGACCTACTACTCCATATTCGTCCTACATTTGTATTGTCTTAACCAAAACCAGGAAGGAGACTTTATTTGTTGATCACTGTAGACATGATTTTATGAATATAAATCATGTGTAGCATTACAAATGGTGCTTTGCTGCAGCGTTTGTCTTTAAGCCTTCAAAACTGATGGTCCCACTTAATATTAAGTGTCTTTACTATGTACTAACATTTAAATTAATCATTTGATACAGTGCACTTACTTGTTTTTACATTGTACTTATATTCAAAAATACTTGCATGTAGCTACAGCTGTAGTTCATTTCTGTAATTACATCTTTAATTACAATGTTGACCCTTTTCTTAGCCCTTAACCCACTTTTAAAACCTAACCATACCATGAAACCTGTCTCTAACCTTACCCATATCCCACCTCTATAGCAGCAAAGGTGTTTTGCAATACATGCAATAAACACACAATAAATACAATATATCTAAAAAAATTTTAATGTAAGTACATAGTAGTTAAAGACTCGCAATATAAAGTGTGACCAAACTGACCTCAACATATTCTTAATCTATTACTTGTAAGTGCAAAGTCTGTTGACTATCTAATGTTTGTCAATAATTGAAAAGCACAGCTGTACTTGCAGCCTTGACTGTTGTTTTAGAGAGCATAGACTTTGGACTTGTCACAACAAAAAACATCCAACATGTTGTTGCTCTGTTTGTACATCATTCATGAGTCATAAAACAAATATTCTTCAAGACAAGTGTGAAATATTTCGATTAAATTGCTTGTTATAAATGTGCCAAACTTAATGTTGACCTAAAATAATTGTCAATTTGGATGTAGTTCTGTGATGACTGGTGACCTTTTTTGTAAACGTAAAACAAAGTAGTAAACCTGTTTAATTTTTGCAGCAATGTCCATTGAGCTTTTTTGCCAGCAGATGGCAGTGGCGTCAAAACAACGTAGGCTCTTTTTGTGCTTTTTCTACGTCTACACATTTTATCACATCTCAGCAATGTCAATAAAAACTTTATTTAGCGTATTTTAACAATAACTTTTTAAAGATTGCAGTAAACAATAGAAAAGTACAGATTAAACAGGGCAAATTAAAGCTGTAGTGGTAGTTGGAGAACTTATCTCTCACGTGCTGTGACTTTGGCTGTCCATGCCACAATTTAAACCCTTTTTATGGTAAACTGATAAAATCAGAGATAAAATCCTATGTACAACTGAATGTTCAACCACAAAAAAATAACATAAACACGTCATCAAGTGCTAATCAAAAGGCACATCAGTCCATCAAAATGCAAGCTAAACAACAGTCTGTTTCCCACGTTTTGAGATTAGTTAATATTACACAATAATGTACATTTTTATGACCATTGCCCACATTAAATGAAATTTAAAAATGAAAGGATTGTATGAATTACAAACGAAAGTTAGTAGAATTGAGATTTCTGTGCCTTTTCAGGTATATTTGTCCCATAGTGATAATATCGTATTTTATGAGCATGGCAATATTTTTTGATTTACGCCTACAGGAAATATAAACTGCTTAATATTAATCTTAAGGGCTGCTTTTAAATTAAAGCATGATGGGTGGTAAAAAAAAAATAATAATAATAATTTTCTGTTCCAGTATCTTCGCTGCGTCAGTGGTAACTCCGCTCAACAAACACATTTAAATAAAAATGAGTAAAATTGAGTTATTGTGTATGCAGGTATAAACAGTCCCTAAACGGTATTCTTTGTCTGCGTGTTATTTTTCCACATGGCTTTTGTCTGTCCGAGCAGTTTCAGGGAAAAGGCTTGGGTTTTCCGCCAGAGTTGAGCGAATCTTCTTCTTCTCCTTGAACCGCCCAGAATGGGAGACTTTAACGTGACGGCCCTTGGTCGCAGATTTATCCACTATTTTTTCTAGTCTGGCATCCAAATTGCTGTCTGCTGCATCGTTTCCCAGGTCTTTATTTGCATTGTTGGTGCTGAAGTCAGGCGGTATTTCATATAGGACCTTCGCCTCGGACTTCTTTTTTTTCAGGAAGGTGAGTTTCCACCATGCAGGGTCGGCCATGACAGGTGCGAAGAGGAGATGGTAAAGTGGTAGACCTATAACATGAATACAGATTTGTTAGGTAGCTAGAGGTGAAATATATTGAGTAATGTTGAAAATATAGATTCAAACTCATTCAAACAGTTTTTATTGGCCACTGTCAACTTTATATTGCTCACTGTGGGTTGTAAGGCAATATCTGCAAAACTGCTTTGGAACTATTTACTGTGCAAAATGCCATAGGGCCTATAAAACATGAAACTAAATTGAAGGTTTATACATCTGAGATTAAAAGTGGGTAGAAAACATAAATATTTAAAATGTATATTTTTGGCCTTAGTTAAATGGTAGCATAAAAGCCAGCTATTTAATTGTGCAAAAATAATTTAGCCTATGTTGTTTTACAAAAAAAGTATTCTTGCTATTTTTTTCTTACACATTATAAATGAACTATCTGCAGTAAAAAATATTGCTGCATTTTAGAAAGCTTGAGGTGAGAGATATTGAGTAATGTGTTGAAATATGAAGTCATAATTTAACAGTGAGTCTGCAAGCTGCTTAATTCTCCGGTGCATAGCATAACACTCTCATTTATCACCCAAACTCACACTGTTTTTGCCCTAGGATGTGTTTTTATGGATACAAAAACATTAGAGCATCTGAACATTAGCATGAAGGCTGTTTTGCATATTAAGCACATTCTGAGCAGCAAAACTAGTTCTGTGAGGTCATATGTGTGTGTCTCCTCATTCAATGATTAGATTAGAATAACAAGAGGACACCTGACTCTGCTGCTCAGCTGTTTAATTAATGAACAGCACCACTGGATCCCCTGTCACTCCCCTGAGATCTGAGATGCACCAAAATAACATTGCGTGAACCATGACACATGAACATCAACTTGATGGACAACTTCGTATTTCATCCCACTCCGATAGAGGATCATTTGTTATGTAATACTGGACAGGGTATAGCTATTGTACACATCACAAAGCATGTACAATGATTTACCCTTGTAATAGCAACCATTGTGAGCACAGGAGACTCACACACCTGCATACTGGCAACAATAATGTGAATGTCTGGTATCACACTAGGGTGTGACATCTGGTGCCTTAGCAACATTGTCATAGTCATCATTAAATACAATGTATTACAGAATGTATCATGGTTTGTTCAACGAATTCAGCAGGTTTTATAGCATTGGTCTGAGATAAGATTTCAAGTATCAGTTCTTTAGGCTCTTGTAAACACACCCTTCACTTGGCAGTTGCCATCCCATATACTTCAAAGTGTCTAATAGAATATTGTTCATAGAGGGTTCATGCAGGAAAACAAGACAGCGTCTCCACGTGAATAAAGTTTTTATGGTGAATTCCACTAAAACATGACCATTTCAGATCCTTTTTGGGGTGGATTTCATTTTTTAGAAAGATACAAACATCAGATGTAGATATAGACCTACAATGATAAAAATGATTCTGTGGTGAAGTTAAAAAAAAAAAAAAAACAAAGTAAATTTTATATTAGTACTCAATTCAAGCATGTAGAAATTAAAGCGTAAATATCAACGATATAAAATTAAGTAAAACCTACTCAGTTTTTCTGATACTGGTGCTCCCATCATGCACTGGGGCATGCATTATTAAGGTGGATTTTTTTTTGCTGTTTTTTCAGCTGTATTTACAGTTTTATCATTGCTTTTGTTGTTAGGTTTACTTTTACATCTGGAGTTCATTTTCTACTCAAAATGACACATTCACACTTAAAAATGATCGAATGTTACCATCATTGTGTATTGTGTACCAAGTATTGAAGTCTCTGTGCTCGGGTGAGTGCTGCATTATTTCTATTATGTAAATATGGTGTCTATATAATAGTTATTGTATTATTTACTTACATGTTTCTAAGTAAAGCATACACTTTAAAAGCATGGCTTAATTCAATGTTATATTTGAGTAAAAAGTTAATATTGTTAAATTTACTTAGTTAAGTAGATGTTACTTAATTCTATAGCTGAAATTAAATAAATCAAATATAATTAAGTAATATTTACTTAATTTCTTTATGAATGTTAAGTTCAATAGTAAGTAGATTTTACTTGATAATAACAAGTAAGTTGTACAGAGCAGTAGCAGTAAAATTTACTTAAAATGTGTTATTACGAGGATTTTATCAAGTAAATCCTACAAGTTATTTTTTTCAGTCTATCTATCTATCTACTTTCTTGCATAATTTAAAGAATAATTTGTACTTTATATCTTTTTAGCATGTTTTTATTTGACACCTTTATAAAATGGTTCCTTGTGAGGGAATCATCATATTTGGGGGTCACTGGCATAAAAAAGTTTGAAAACCCCTGCCATAAAGGGTCAGAGACAACACCAACAACCCTAATTTAACACAAAACAGAAAATATTTTCATGTAATGTTGCATTGTCTGTCAATGACAAAATAAAGGGGGGCATTTCTAATAGAAGGGAGTAGGGCCATTTTATAAGGTAACAGAGACTCTACTGGATTTGTCACTGATCTTCTACAATTACATAACAACCGGATTCAGTCACTTTTAGAAGCAGCTACTATACTCTTTCACCTTAATTGCACTTAGTTTATTGTGGCCAAGTAGATTGTAGATGTATGTAGAGGAGATCTTATTGCACTCTGAAAATGACTGTAAGGTTTAATCCTAGGAGAGTCAGGTGGTTTCCTCAGCTAGGGTGGTGTGAAGGTTCATTTAATGGTTTTATTGTTCATGCTTATTGATTATGTCGAATTATGAGCCACCGCCTGCATACTCAAAAAGTCCCATGAATGTGCATTTGAGAATTTTACTCAAACATTGATTCATACCTGATAGAAAACGTTATAAAAATGCATTATAGAAAATACAAAAATAGTAAATACATTTTAAATAAAAACAATATTTGTATTTAATAGTTTGCATTTAATTCTTAAAAGTCACCTGACAGTGTACAAGAAGCTCAGCTACTCAGGAGGTATATCCTTAGAGCTAGATAATAAGTTACTTTGTTTTCCTACTTGTGTGACTGAGCAGCACTAAAGAACCTCAGAGATCACAGACAGAGCACAATGTTCCTGTCTAAACCTAGGAAATCACTAACCAAGTTCAAAGCCTTCCCGGTGATACAAATGCTCGAGGAGAGGAGAGGTTAACCCAAGGACAGCCAGGCCAGAGCAATTCAGAGCAATCATGGAGGGTGTCAGGTTTGCCTGCAAGTCTAGGCCTGGACATCATATCGCTTCCGTTTGTGTCCCAAATATTACATCTCTCTCATCTGGGCCCTAACAAGGCATTTTAAGCTTCCTATAGCCTACAGCCTATCAAGGGAGGCCTTTGTTCTTAACAGGCTCTTTTAAGAGAATTTGTGATCATAACACATGTTCAAATCTGTGTTTAAAATGACTTATCTGTTTGTTAATTTTACTTTAAATCCTTTCATTTTATGCCTGTTGTTTTAAATGGTTAGGACCAGTTTTTTACTGTTTAATTGCACTGAACAATATTTTATGAAAAATGCATTTACCATTTAAAAAATCTAAGAATGCCAACTATAATCTTCTTGTCTATGCAAAAAAAAAAAAAAAGCAAAATTAAGAAATACAAGAACAAATGCAGTTCACCGACAATATTTTAACAATACTTAACACTTCATACTTAGCATCAAAACACAAAAGGAGCATCTGATCAGTCCTCACCTGAAAAGTTGTGTTCACTTCTTTCAAAAGTGCTCTTGGTTTAGATGAACAGGTGTCCAGAAGAAGTTAAACCATTGTCGCTTTAACAAGCTGCCCCCTGTGTTCACTAACTGACTCGGGTTCAGTGTGCTGAGAGCTGCTAATACCTTCTCACCTTTTTGCTTCCTCTTCTCTTAATTAATCCCCCTCCTTCTGAATGTCTGCTTTGAGTGTAACATCTCATGCTACAGGTGTTCTCTTTCCCCTTCCTCTCTCTTGGTCCCTCCCTTCCTCCCTCTCTCTTTATCAGTCTTGTTTGATCTCCCTCTCCTGCTAAGACAGCAGCCTATACAGCCTCACACAAATACACTGTTTCAGTCGAAGTTGAACATTAGGTCCAACCCAATGCAACATGAGTAAATGTTACAGCCATGTGATCGAAAGAGGGAGGGCAATCCGAGTGAACGACCTCATGGGAGCATGAAGTTGGTTTAACATTTGCATGGTCAACCAAAAAGGTAGTCACCTTCCCAAATCAACTGCAGAAAAACTATTTCAATACAGTAAATAAATGCCAGTTTTACTCTATGCATATAGTTTTGTATTAAAATAAACAATAATATCCACTCTTGTGTTATGAGCTGCATCACCCACTCAAAGGAAACAACAATGTAATTCTTTGAATGTGATTTTCCAATGCAATCCTTTCATTCTGTGCACTCTTTGGTTTTTATAATTAACATAGATAGATAGATAGACAGACAGACAGATAGATAGACCTTTTGACAAAGAAAACATATGTTCGACCTGGTTTATTTGCTTTTCATACTGCCAATGCAAAGGTCAGTGGTATTTATTCACACATACTTTGCATTCTTAAATGTGGTTTTTACATAAAAATGGATTTTTTGTGTGGATTGTATGAGGTTTTTATAACAACAGAAGGACATTTGCCACCTGAGCTTGTTCCCAATTTCACCTCTGATGTTTAATTTTGCAAGGCCATCAGACAGATGATGCTCGCATTTGCATAATGTGGGGAAATCACAGACGGATACTGGATCCCCAGCTGAGATAGGAGCAGGTTTGAATGTCATTCAAAAAATATGAAAATAAAGCATTGCCTATGGTTCCCCTTAACTGTTACAGCCATTGTGCTTCACAAGACCAATAAAGAGCTTAACCGATTTAGGATTAAAATTCTGATTTCTGTTCCCGGCAAGGTGCTGAAATAGTCTTTGGAGTGATTAAAACAGCACTGCTTGGAGTACAATGTAAGACTCTTTTCAAAGGCCTCTCCTAGGAAAGTTGGTTATTAAGTAGGCCTAGCAGTGTTGTAGAAGTTGCCCAAGATATACAAACTTTTAAAAGAAATAGAAAAACTACAATCCTATCTTTGATTTTAACATTGCAAAATAGGGTCACTGGCCTTTATTTCAAGCTTTAAACTATCACAGCTTTTCTTTGCTGATTTTAATCTGCTCTCTCGGAAAACAGACGGGAGGAGCCTCTTGTTGGAAACACTTGAGACACCTGCAGTCATATTTACAGCCAAAGTCCCTTTGCCGAACATATTAGATAAGGTGTGCTGTGAACCGGCAAACAGAAAAATCTATAAAACCACATTGTTCAAATATAACTGAGGAAAGAGCAGGATATTTACCATAATTTACACATAAAGTGTATGTTGAAATAGCCTTATGAATTTTTCAAGCAGCACTATAGAAAATAAGCACAAGTCCAATGAATATGATGCAAGAAAAGCTGAAATTATTATTTCATGCTGTTATTATCTATCGCCAGGTCTGTTTACGAGTATGACAGAATGGATTATGTTTTTTCTCAGTCAACTGTATTGAAACTGTTGTCACTATAAAGGAAGTCGCGCCATCTAGTGGTCTTCTTTTTTTCTGCTGTCTGACATTTGTTGTTTTTTTTTTATTACAGAGCAAATCAGTACATACATGAAGAGGTAAAACATATTCGTATCTCGAATAAGATAAAATAAGGACAAACTACAATAAACACATGGATCTACGTAAATAAATAGCCTAGAAGAAAAGCAAAGTATTTAAGTTAAAACACATCCAAAAAATAAATCATCAAAAATCTGGTACTTTTATTATTGTGTCTTTTATTATTTTTGTTTCTGAAGAGACAATTGATCGAGATTTTCATTTAAAAAAAAAACAGTATCTGTCATTTATCAGAGAAGTCATTTAGTCATTTGTTTCAGGTTTACCTTCTGAAAAGTGAGATAGCTGGTGTTATTTCTTTAATCATCATTAATTCAAACCAAAATTCGACATTAAAAAGAAATACAATTTATCCCAAACTATTAAAAAAAAAAAATGTTTTATTGATGGATTTTCTGATGTGAAAATAAATCTTTTGCAAACATTTTAGGAATGAGTTTGGATTAAAAGCCTTGTGATTTATTAATTATTAAATTATTAATTTTTAAAATTTTGGAACATACAAAACTGAAACGGAACATACATAACTGTAAAATAAAATTTAAGGTAACTGCGCTAGAAGCTAGTGACTATTATTTTGGCTTTACAAGGAAGTGATGATTAACGGCTGCTCTATACGTGTAGTTCATTGGTCTTTCAGCAGACGGTGCGTTTGACACAGCAGTGTCGTGTGCGCTGATTGGTCAGTTGTGTATGTACGTGTCAGTGGAAATAAAAACTTGAGCTGCATCTCATCGGTTTAATGTTTAATCATGGAGTCGTTTTAGTTATTCTTTTAGCAAAATAACGACAACCACGGTTGCAATGGAGGTAAAAAAAATAATATTCTCTTGTTCAAATTGAGTCTAACCGTTTTTTTCTCTGTCTTGTACTCCTTGTGTAAAGAAAAGTCAACATAGACACTGGCAAGCTATCAAAATCATTTTAAAGAATATCATTGTGTATCTTTGCATAGTTCTGTTCCTTTATTAATAAATAAAAATTGCATTATTTACTAGCCTTAAATCTGTATTTTGCTTAGTTTTTTCATTAAGATTATAAGACCATAATAACGTGCAAAAAGTTGATGTGACTGTTATTACAATGTGTATAATTTACCTTTGTTATTAAAATCCATTTTAGCAGAGCATCCAGAATCTCCCTATTGACATCCAAACCAGTAAACTCTTGGGTAAGGCATACTTGCATTTATGTATACTTACACATTCTTTAGCATATGGTTTGTAGGGATATTGCTTGTATTGATAAATGCACAGTAGTTTAGATCTTGACAAAGATGTATTTAATATTTCCCTTGTCTCCATCATTCAGACTGGTTGGTGGACCGGAGGCACTGCACACTGAAATGGCAAAGCGCAGTTATGACCATTAGAGAGAAAATCAATGCTGCCATTCAGGATATGCCAGAAAATGAGGAGATCAAACAACTGCTCTCCGGCTCATGTAAAACTTAATAATAATAGTAATACAATCACATGTCTTGTTGTTTGTATGACTGTTATCTGTCTTTTATTTATTTTTGGATATGTTCATACCCATTTATTGTTTCTTTTGCAGATATTCACTATTTCCATTGCTTACAAATAATTGAAATATTGAAAGGAACAGAAGCGTCCACCAAAAATATTTTTGGCAGATATTCATCACAAAGGATGAAGGTGATCATGAATCTCTCCACTGTTCAGTTTTCTTTTAAAGTGTAGTTTATCACTCTTAATATTGTATATAATAATGTAAACACAATAATAATATATGCTGCACAGTGTTATTTTAGATTTATAATAGTTTTATAAATATTTAGAAATAGCTTTTTAGCTTTCATGTTAATTTTAGTTTAATTTTTAGTAATTTCGTTGTGTGCTTTTGTCATTTTATTAGTTTTTGTTTTGTTTTAAATATTGCTATTTAGGTTCAATTTATAGTTTCAACTTCACTTAGTTTATTGCCAAGGCAACATTTCTAATTTATTTAAATTTTTAAACTTTTATATTTTACATCAACAGGACTGGCAAGAGATAGTGTCCATGTATGAAAAAGACAATGTCTATTTAGGTAAGAAATCCTCAAAATTATTAAAGTTTTTTTTTTTTTTTTTATAAAGTTATGCAAACATTGACATGATTGTGTGTATGTGTGTGTTTAACCCCAGCTGAAGTGGCCAGTATATTGATTCGTAGTGTAAGTTATGAAGGTCCTGCTCTAAGGAAGCAGGTGTCTAAAGCTCAGCAGCTCCAGCAGGAACTGAGCCGACGGGAACTGGAGTGTCAAAGTGGTGCCGCCGACATGAGGGAACGCTATTATGCTGCCTGTAAACAGTATGGGATAAGGGTGAGTCAACAATTAATTTTATTTTCATTTATTCTAACATAGTTCAATAGCATTTACACATACTCTGACATATTTCACAGGGGGAAAATGTGGCAAGGGAGATACAAGCACTGGTTAAAGATCTGCCTGTAGTTTTAGAAGAAACTGGTAAAAAAGCAGCCTGTCTGAAGGAAGCTATAGAGTTTTACTCAGCCTTCACAAACTTTATCAGTGACTGGTGAGTGTCACTTCCTGTCATTTTAAATATTGCATAAATAAAGGCCCATTCACACCAAATACAATAATTATAACAATTAAGATATAGTTCTAAAAATCAATCGTACTAAATATAAAAGAAAAGATATGTTTATACTAATTTATTGTTGCTTTTGCAGATATTCACTATTTCCACTTCACAACTATAACAATAATGACACAGTGAAACAATATAGTTGGAATCATGTTTTTTTCCAGCTGATGAAAGATACAAACATTGACCAAACAGAATATTACTGTGTCTTGTTGTGGACGCTAATATAGTTATTGTTATAGTTATCTTTATAATTATTGTTCTTGGTGTGAACGGGCCTTAAAGCTGCTGAACTTTATATACCTGCATTCATGCTTTTGATTGATCTCCAACATGACCCTTATGATGTTGTAATAATAGGAATGCAAATGTGAGCTTGTAATATTCGACTTCCTTTTTCAGGTCTGAGGTTGTACTGCCCATGCTGAGGTTTGTCCAGAGCAAAGGAAACACAACTTTATATGAGTGGAAGACAGGAAATGTGCCCACGGTTGTAGAGAGACCTGAAATGGAGGAAGCTCCACCTGATGTTGTCACAGAGGAGACTGTAAGTCTGACAACATGACTCCAGGTTTAGGTTTGAAACAAAAGTTGTGATAGTCTTTTCTTCCCTATTGTGACGTACAAATATCAGAGTGAAACAGCTTCTCGAACAGGAAAAAATGTAGGGCAGGACTTGATTCTGTCCATCAGGAAATGACTGGATCATTGAATGGTTGTGGTTTGCTATTGCTGTGATATCATGTGAGTGACAGGTCGTTCCGCCCTCAGAGAAAAGAAGAGATGTTGTTGCAAGAGATGTTGTATGCAATATTCCATAAAAAAGAGAATTTCAATTTACATGGTGACTTTAATGGTGCACCATTTTTACATGGTGTTCGTAGGACATCTGTAAATTAAAGCAAGCAAGGGCTCAATGTTTTAGCAAAACACCTCTCCCATCTGTCATTCTTGTTTTGTGCAGATTGACTGGGGTGACCTTGGCGGCGGTGCTGGTACTGAAGAGGTTAATTTTGGGATCTCTGTTGAGGATGGTGTGGACTGGGGTGTTAGTCTCGAGTCTGGCACTGAGGTAAGCATTTAGTACAAATATTAAGATTATAATATTTCATTAAAACATTTTTAAACCCCTCATGACATAGGATTAAAACATTCTACCAATCAACTTTAGGAAACAGTTGCGGGTGGTATTGACTGGGGAGAATCTGAATCTGCCCTTGTGGAAATCGAAGTTGTGGATGTGGGCACAGACTGTAAGTGTGTTGGATTCACTGAAATTAACTATTGATGTGTGTACATGAACATTGAGAATTTGTATTATAAATTTACACTACTGTTCAAAAGTTTGGTGTCAGTAGGATTTTTTTTTTTTAAAGAAATTAATACTTTTATTAAGCAAAGATGCATTAAATCAATCAAAAGTGGCAGTAAAGATATTTATAATAATACGATTTCTATTTAAAATAAATGCTGTTCCTTTGAACTTTCTATTCTTCATAGAATCCTGAACATTTTTTTAAGGTTTCCACAAAAATATTAAGCTGCACAACTGTTTTCAACATTGATGTTACTTGAGCAGCAAATCAGCATATTAGAATGATTTCTGAAGAATCATGTGACAATGAAGACGGGAGTAATTCTGCTGAAAATTCTGCTTTGCCATTACAGGAATAAATTACATTTTAAAATATGTTGAAATAGAAAACAGTTGTTTTGAAATGCAGTAATATTTTACAATTTTTATGTATTTTTGATCAAAAAGTTGCTTCCTTGTCAAATATAAGAGATACTTTTTTTCAAAAACAACATTATAAAATTTTACTGACCCCAGATGTTTGATTGATAATGTGTGTTTAAATTAGAATAATTTTGAGTTTCAGTGCTTTGTAATAAAAATTAAAAAAAAAAAAAAAAACATCACAAAGAGCTAATTGTTTTAATGTGAGATCTGTAATTGGGTAAAATGAGAGAACTGGTTACAAGCAGGCACACTAAAACATATTCATCCATTCTGTAAAATATCCATTGTGCTGAATACAACGCTCCAAGGTCTGCAGATTTGATCTGGGTCTGGTAATAGATCTCAGTACTTTTACTTTTGCAGGTCCTGACGGTGTTGCCAGAGGTGAAGATGCTCTTTCTCTTCTGGAAAACTCACAGACACGTATCCAGTTCATAAACGAGCTGATGGAGGTACAGCTGCTCATTATTACAAGTATTAGACAGAATGTTTAATTTTTACCAAACCAAACTCATTTGTTTTGTTTCTATGGGTTAGCTGGAAATGTTCCTGTGTCAGCGGGTCAGTGAGATGCACGAAGAAGGTGATTTGGTGGCCATGAGTCAGTTCCAGCTCGCTCCCTCAGTGATCCAGGCTCAGACTCCCGAGCGTGTGCAGGTCATGCTGGCAGAGGTGCGTGAGCTGCTGAATGGGCTCACCTCAGTACGAATGCAGCATCTCTTCATGATCCAAGCGTCACCACGGTAATTACACCCTCTCAAACTTTTCACCCGCAGAAATGCACTACATCTCTCAGCCAATATTACCAGTCAGGTTTTAAGAAATACTAAATGTTGTTCAAGAACATGTAGCTGAAGTCTTTCATTCAGATAATGATAAATCTGGTGTTGTGTGTGTTTGTGTCTCAGCTACGTGGAGCGTGTTTCCGAGTTACTGCGGCAGAAACTCAAGCAGGCTGATATCTTGGTGTTGAAGCGTGGCACGCTGGCTGAAAAGCAACAGGAGGCTCTGGAAGAACAGGCCAAGCTGGAGCCACGCATTGATCTGCTGGCTGCACGCACCAAGGAGCTCCAGAAACTGGTAGAGTAACTTTTTATAATGATGTGTTTGCGGATTTGTTTCAGTACAGGTTTATCATAATACATTTGTTGTATTAATAGAAGCATGCAGTATGATCCTGCTACTTCTTTTACTTTTACTAAAGTGAAAATAGCACCTCATGTTCACACTCCTTCCTACTATGTAAAAGGAGCCAATGCTTGACAAGTGTGTTAAATGTAAAGAGAAATGAGGTTAATAGAGCACAAAAGCATCATGATGGACATAACATTTACTGAAGATGAATTCCTGGATTGGCTGAGAATACAAAGAAAGCTTCCTCTTTTTATGTCTGTCTCTCTCTCACATACAGATTGAAGCTGACATCTCAAAAAGATACAACAACCGGCCTGTCAACCTCATGGGAGTTCAAGTGTGACCAAGAGTATTTACATGCTGCACAGATGTATAATTTCATAAATAAATTTTTTCTCATTTAAATCAGGTGGGTAATTGTTTTGTGGTGATTCCTTTTTTTTATGGTGGAATAAAATTGTTGCAATCACAGCGCCTTGAATATTCAAAGGCGCCTGTAAATAACTTGTGCTTGCACAGCTGGCCTCATTTGTTTGAAGTGCTGATTTCAGTAAATTAACAGTCTTAAGAAGGCAACATTTAAATATACAATTGCTAACCTTTTTTTTTTTTTGTAAAGAACAAACACACGCGCCTTCCATGAAATGAGTACAGAAGGCCATCATAATTTTTTTTTAAACAAATGTTTGCAAATGTACAATATAGTAATAAACTATTTAAAAAAATAAATGAAATATTAAATTGCTGAATTATTTAAAAAAAAAAAAAAAAAAAAAAAAAAAACAGGACAGGACAGGAGTGCAAATTTAGCTGTCACTGCAGGGGTGACTTGTTAAGTGTATGATAAAAAATGCTGGTTTGTAGATGTTGATGAACATATTTCCCTTAAAGAAAAAATGTTTATTTTAAGGTGACGTAGTTACATTGTACTTAAACAAGTACTAAGTAATATTAATTAACTACATGTACTTACTATTGTGTTAAGGTTTATGGTTAGTTACTTGTAATTATGCATAATTTACTGTTATTACTATAGTACGTACGTGTAGTAATGTGTAACTGTCATCTTAAAGGATTAGTTCACTTCAGAATTAAAATTTCCTGATAATTTACTCGCTTCATGTCATCCAAGATGTTCGTGTTTTTCTTTCTTCAGTCGAAAAGAAATTAAGGTTTTTGAGGAAAACATTCCAGGATTTTTCTCTGTATAGTGGACTTCAATGGGGACCAGTGGGCTGAAGGTCAAATCACTCTACACAATCCAAGATGAGGAATAAGGGTCTTATCTAGCAAAACGATTGGTCATTTTCTAAAAAAAATAAAAATTATATATTTTTTAAACCACAAATTACGTAGTCACGTTGGAAAGGTCACGCGTGACGTAGGTGGGGAAAAATAGAAAAACTCCATCTCATTTTCTCTTCCGACTTCAAAATCATCTGACATTGTTGCTTTATCTTTTTTTTTTTTTTTTGTAAATGGCATTTGACTTTATCTTTGCACGTTCACTTTGTAAACACTGGGTTGGTTACTTCCGCCTATGTCACGCGTGACCTTTCCAACTTGATTACGTAATGCGTGAAGTTGTGGACGCTAGTCCAAGATGAGCATTTGTGGTTAAAAAGTATGTATCTTTTTTTTTTTTTTTTTTTTTTTAGAAAATGACCGATCGTTTCGCTAGACAAGACCCTTATTCCTTGGCTGGGATCATGTAGAGCGCTTTGAAGCTGCATTGAAACTGCAATTTGGACCTTCAACCCATTGGTCCCCGTTGAAGTCCTCTATATGGAGAAAAATCCTGGAATGTTTTCCTCAAAAACCTTAATTTCTTTTCGACTGAAGAAAGAAAAACCTGGACATCTTGGATGACATGGGGGTGAGTAAATTATCAGGAAATTTTAATTCTGGAGTGAACTAATCCTTTAAAATAAAGTGTTACCAAAATGTTTTAGATAATTTTTTTTCTTCATACAGTAACTTGGATTGAGCTTGATGGAAGCAGTCAACACTACTTATAATCTTTGTAAAACCTGTAGATAACATATTTTATTAATCTTGTAATGTGGTGAAATGCAGTAACAGGGTTACATGCAAAATATGGGGCACATCTAAGCATTCAATTTTTGATAGATAAAATTTTTAAAAAATCTTATTACAATGAACTATGTCAACAATGTCCTGTCAACAAATTGTCAAAACTGATGATTTTAGTCAAGATAGTCTAGGTCAATCCTCTGAGGTGGAAATAGGCCAAAAATCACTATTTTAAGATAGAGACAGCTGATGCATTTTACCCTTATCTGCGGTGTTATTTTAAACGTGTACTGTTTAAAAGTTTGGGGTCCGTACATTTTTTTTAAAGAAATGAATACTTTTCACATTAAAATTATAAAGTGTTGTTTTAAATGTTCTATCCATTGAATTCTGAGAAAAAAGTAATTTTCCACAAAAAAATATTAAGCAACACAACTGTTTTCAGCACTGATGATAAGAAGAAAATTGGAGCATAAGTCAGCATATCTGAATGATTTCTAAAGGATCATGTGACAATAAAGTTATGAGTAATGTATGCTGGAATAAATCACATCAGCCTTGGTAAGCATAATAGACTTCTTTCAAAAACATCTTACTGACCCCAAACTTTTGAATAGTAGTGTACATAACCTAGAATGTTTTGAATGAATTTGTAAGAATTCCATTCATTTGCAAGTATTCTAACAGAGATATATTGAAATATTATTACAGCATATGATTGCAAGTGAGTCTAACCATACATCTCCCCTGATGCTTAATCACCATGTTGTCTCCGTTTTGCCCTGGGGCAGCTGGTTAAATCGCATGGCAGAAACACATTATGCTCACAAGAATGAGGATCTAATGGACATCATCTTTGCACACCCCCTACATCTAAGGCAAGGAGCAGTGAAGCATTACAGCTCAATTTCAGACACAAGTTTTAAAACACATTGGTATTATAGACTTTTTGTGCCATTGATCATGGCGACATTTAACCAAGATCATATCTGTGGCACATTCTCACTTCATTGGTTTGCAAAACGCACACGCATTCATTCTTTTGTCTGTCTCCGCCTATCTCCTCCACTGTCTCTGATGAAGCTATGATAAGTAGAGGGTGGCGCTGGGCCCAATCATTGCCTGTGCCATCAATCAGGCCAGACAGACCCCTGTTTACTGACACAGAAGCTTCAAAGAGCAGCCATTACAAAACACTTTGTTTTCCGCCCAGTCGACAAGAGCGGAATAACAAGACAAAGGTCTGAGCATTTATCAAATATTCCACTGAAACATCATACTGATGATGAAACGAAGACTAAAATTGTCACTGGGTGACAGACCTAATCTCTTTTTTGGGCCCTAAAAGCTTTTTGCCTTTCATTTGTTTGTCAAAGAGCCCTGTCATCCCTACAGCGGGCAGATGCTCGGAGGCGATGGCCAGGGTGAGACCCAGACTGCTGTGGCCCAGAAGACTGAGGTTGCCAAGACAACTGGCCCAGCACCCCTGCTGTTGTCACTCTGCCTCTGTCGCTCAGTCATTGATTCTCTCCATCTCACCAGCTCTCCACATGCAGCTTGTATTGTTCTCAATGGCCCTCATTGAGAAGGCATTGTACACGATAATACACCTACCAACTCTCCCACGTCCATTTTATAGTGTCACACATTACTCACCAAAAACCATATTGAACAAAACATCTTTTTAAAACAACAAAAAATATTTTAAAAGCTAATACGAATAAGCATACCTCACCCGTTTGCATTTTCGCCATTTAATAACAAAAAAACTACATACATAAAGCTGTTGTCATACAAACAAAAGAACATCGTCAAATAAGAAATACATTGAAAATACAATGTAAATAATGGTCACGCCCTATGACTCTCCTTGTGCACTGGTACATCCTGAAATCCTAAATCTGTTAAATACAAAGTATTTAAAAAAAACAGACGTTCACAGAGACACATCATTAATATCTAAACATCTCGATATCTACGCGTCGACTGTGCTCATAGCAGCCAGAGGCCTTTGTGAATGCAAGATTTGGATTTATCTGGAATCACTGATTTGCATTTTCACATCAGTAACACCACAACCGTCAGCAGCCGAACGACTGCCAGAGATCATTCTGACTTCCACTGAAGACTATTGCCAATGCACATCAATTTCACTGGAGTCCAGGACTTTTAATCGTAAGTAACACCGAGTAAGGCTAATTTAATGTAGAACACACAACTGATATCCACTAACCGTACGTTTCAATTCTGGTCGATCATATCTAAGTGGGACTTAGGGCTCGGTAGATTGAGACCTCTAGACTCGTATTGGCCTGAGAGATAAGGTTTCTTCCTCAACCTCTTGGCTTCGTTTTGCAGTTTCTGTCGGATGTAGCCCTTGATCTCTGCATCAGTCTTACCAGGAAAGAAATACTGAACAGTTCCTGTATGGGAATTATTTCAGGAAATTAGGTATAGTACATTTGTGTTAGTATAAATTTTAACACCGATCAAAATGACAGAAGAGCATCTTACTCAGGATTGCCTGGACCTCTTCGGTGGGGAGAGCAGGCTTTGGTTGGCCCTTTTTGTTGTACACGACTCCAGATATGGAATGAGAAGCCAGGCATTCTCTCTCATAGAGTCCACGAAGCAGGTCGTTGGTCAGTTTTTGGGCAGTGGTGCCTGTGTTACACCTCTCCAAAAGTTCAGGAGTGATAAACTGAGAGGGGGAAAAAATGATATCTGTTCAAATACTGTTGCTGTGTATGGCAACAAATTTTTATATATAGTTGATCGACCCCATTGACTTCCATTGTGTTTTTTTTCCTACTATGGAAGTCAGCAGGGTCCATAAACTGTTTGGTTACCCATATTCTTCAAAATATCTTTTGTGTTCAACAGAAGAAAGAAATTCATATAGGTTTGGAACAACTTGAGGGTGAATAAATGATGACAGAATTTTAATCTTTGGGTGAACTATCCCTTTAAATCTGTACTGGCATGCAGTCTGTGAATGTCTTGTCTGTATGACAGACACGCACCAGACTTGTGCACAGAAAGCTGCTTCAGACAGCACACAGCTGCATTAAGTTCTTTCGCGCTTGAGCGGACAAAAACACACAAAAGTACGCCAAAATGTCCGCTTTGTCGAGTATCCTCATAAGCACAGTCTTAAATCAGTTAAATAAAGTCTTAAATGAGTTGTGTAGAGTTGTATAGAGTTGTGAGGACATCAGAGGTGTGTCAGATCCGCGTCAGAGTGACAGCAGCCTAATAAACCTGCTGCTGTGATGTCTGTCATTAATGTTAATAAAAGAACAAAAGACATTGAGAAAATCACTGTATACTGTCTTTATGCTGTTTCTACATTAATTTGGAGATTACAGAATTACATTAGATTAATTACAGAAAAATTAGTTTTTAATCTATTGACAGCACTAATATATATTATATATATACTGTATATGGGGCAAAACATCCATATGCACTGAACTGCAGCACAGAACTGTACTTTTTTTTTTTTTGAAAATCTTTTTCAAGCCACAAATATTTAGAATTCTCAGAATTCTTTTTTTTTTTTAATTGAAAATATAAAAAACTTTGTAGGATTTATGATGTTAAAGACCTTTAAAATGAGTCATCACAGTTTGTGAAAAGGGTCCATCACTTAAAACAGCGTTAAAATTCTAAAACGCTTAACGTGAAAAACACTTAAAGTGCCTTAATGTACTAAATGTATTAAAAGATTCAGTATACACCTTACTGATGATGCATACCACATACAGGCGAGCAGATGAGCCCAGAATCTGAATGCAATGCTAAATGGTTAAGTGTTTTCTGTATAATGGTTTTCTATGAAAAAAGCTTAACGAGAAGCTATGTTGCATTTATATTCTGGGTACATCTGCTTGCCTGTATGCATAGTATGCATCATCAATAAAGTGCATATTGAATTTGGTCTTTTAATATCACTGTCTTACTACATTAGTACTTAATACAAACCTGGTGAAAGTCTCAAAGTTCTTACATGCACAACACAATCTGGCTATAATGTTCAGCTAACTCATATAGCCTACCTCTGTGAAGAGCCCATCCCTCTGAGGATTCTGAGTGGTCTCATGAGGTTTCTGTGGTCCTGGACCCTGATTCAGCCATTGTCCATTCACAACAGCTGGAGGAGAACGCACATCTGGTATCACAGCATCCGTCTCGGCAGGTGCCTGCGCCGTGCCTTGAGAAACTGGGGTCCCGAGAGAGGTCCCGTTGTTCCCGTTTGACCACATCTGGGTCTTCTCGATCAGCGTTTCCAGGTTTCTTGCTAGTTTTCCACATGCTGTAGTGAGTAAATCGAATGTGAACATCTGATTCATGCAATTCAATAGCTCAAAATACCTAACAGAAACAAACAATATTGACCTGTAAGGCACCTAAGTTGTTCCTTCAAGTCCTCCATTTCCCTCTGCATGCATAAGACCATAGCAATGAGCTCCTTCTTCGAATAGGACTGTAAATAATGAGCCTCCTGCCATCATAAAAGTACACAAGCTCAGGTCTACAAGCAAATGTCTCGCAAGCAAACAAGCACGTCAACAAGCAAATGTCTTGAATACTGAACACAAGTGACTCTCATCCTACCTCGGACTCAGAAGCAGGAGGACTGTCAGTGTAGAGGTCTGCGGAAGAACAATCCAGCTCATTAACCTGTCATGACAAGAAAGAGTCCTAATATTTTCTATTTACCCAGTCAGTTGTCATTGATAATTATACAACAGTTCATTTCGGTCCTCAAATCTGGCTGCATTTGACAAGGAACGGGTTTTGAAAGTCAAAGCGTGAATGTTTTCTCTCTTTCCATGACCATTTAAACTGAAGTAACTCTCACACTTCCACTCTACACTATTCCAGCCCAGCTTTTATACTGTGTTGCTGCTTTGAAATATCAAGTATTATTTATAGCCATTAATGTTTAAATATACAAACTGACTGGCTAATTTTTTAAATGTCAGTTACTGAGGAATCATTAAAAGTGCAGCCAAATTACAGTCATGCTGATATTCAGAACAAAAGCAGCTTTAATACTGCTTGCATATACACTGACAAGGTTAATATCTTGTTACCCATACAAAATTGTACCAAGGTAAGCAGTTTCCACTTAAATGTCAGTCAATGTTATAAATATAACTGTGGTGACCTACCTGTTGGGGAAAAAAAAAAAAAAAAAAAAAAAAAAAAACCATCCTAAACTGGTTTAGCTGACCTCCAAACCTGACTAGCTGAAAAGCCCCACTAAAACCAGCAAGCAGTCCAGCATGGGATACTAAAAGACCAGCAAAACAACTTGGGCCGATTTAAAGATATTTTGTCAGCAAAGTTAGTCACAACTGTATAAAAAATTAAAACTAAAGCTTCTGAATGTTCTCAAACTCGTTAAATGAGAACCCATATTGTGGCTTCACAAAAGTCACAATACTGGTATTTTCCATGGAGAAAAGTACCATGGTACATTTTTGAAAGGGTATCAACAAAATAATTTAAAAAGACGATGGTTTCAAACTTTGTAAAGTTTCAAATTTCAAAACTTTTAACTAGCTGGCGAGTTTGTACTTGGAAAATGAAAGTAAGCACTGTGCAGAACGCCTGATGAGGTTTCGATCAAATGGTGTATTGTACCATGCTTTACCCCATTGTTCTTCATTAGCGGCCAGGCATGGCCGCCTGCCCTGCCTCACACCACTGCTGCAGGATAGGAAAGCGTTCAATCTATCGCTTTACGGTGCGAAAAGTGCAGCAGTAAACCAGCAACAGTAAATTATGGGTTAGATAACGTAAAATGCTTATAACAGCCGACGTGGAACAACTGTGAGAAGCATAAGAGGAATGTTTTACTGTCCGTCTCCCCAGTCAAAATGCATCAAAAACAACGATTAAACACTAATAATGACGAAAAAGCCCAAACCTTTATGTCTAACTTCTGAAGCCCGGCGTCGGATGAGCTATTTTCTTCTGCTTTCTCTTTGGAGGGATACATTTTTCTTCGTTTCTGTGAACCGTTCTGTTGGACAGTCGGGTTGACATGATACTAATTATTCTTCTGGGATCAAACATATGCCATTAACAGTTACAAACAAACAATGAGACATTAAACACTTAAAACACGTTTCCATCGATCATCTTACACTGAAACAGTCCGGTTTTTGTTCCTCTTCCTCATCCTCTTCATTTTCGTAGTCAAGAATTCGCTGCGCTTTTGTTTTCCTTCTCATTTCTCTCCCATTATTTTATTTGCGAGCGAGAAAAAGAGGCTCCACTCTGCATAATGCAGTTACGCTGTATTGGACTAAAACAACACTATCGCTCTTTCTGAGATTTAGACGCTGCAGATCTACTACAGATACCGACAACTATGTTCCTAGCGGTTATTCTACTTCAGCTCAAATACTTGAGTGAATCCATGGAAGGACAGCACTTTACCGAGAAATGACAGGGAACACATTTGAGGCTAACGCACCGTAGCGTAACGTGGCACGAGCTTGAGTCCCGTCTAGATTCAATCTAACGGCAGATCCTCACAACAACAGGAAATCCCTTGCTTTTTTTTTTTTTTTTTACCATGGTAACCCTAGTTTCCGCCAAAATACCATAGTTACTGCGGTAAAATCGTAATAAATAAATATAGATTCTCTTTCAAACAGTTCAAAAAGCTTTCAGAATCTTCATTTATTTTATTATTAATAGTTACCACAGTGTTATTGTAGTAACAGTGCAGTAATTATGATATGTCGGCGGAAACTATGGTAACCATGGTAAATATTTATAAGGGGTGCTCTTATAATTCGTTTCCCCTCGATATGTAAAATGTTGTATATGCGCTTATAAACAAAGGTGTATTTCCATTGACGGTCTTCTTTACACGTTTACAAAGTATTTAGCCTGACATTTGAGAAAGTTAGATTCGTCATGCAGTTTTAAGAAAGGTTTCCCGAGGCGTCAACAAAATAATTAGGCTATTACTTTGCGTCATTGATGTGATAAAGATCAGTTAATATTAATGTTAAGACTGTTTGTGAAAGAGACAAATTGTAGAAAAAATCAAAATTGAATACAGTTTTCCCCCCAAAATACCATAATTATATAAAGATGTGGTAACTTATTACCACCACTTTCATATCATAAATTACATTAAAATGACTAAGATTTGCTCTGTTTGTATGATATTGTTAGTTTATTTCTTTATTTCTCGTTGCCGTCAGATACTCAGTCGTTTCAGTCAGCTGTGGGAAGGGAGTTGATCAAGCTTCTTCAAAGTTTATGTCCAAGCACAAAAATAGCATGCATTGTAATCATCTCATCTCTATCATCTACATCATCTATATTAATCATCAAATGAGAATAAACATTGTGTCATATAGAGATAAAATACATATAGTGATAATGACTTTTCAAAGGTTTTCAGTCATACACATACAGGGTATATGGGGATTTACTGTATAACAAAACAAAACAAAAAGCAGAGATTAGATGGGGGTGTGTGTGGTGGTGGTGGTGGGGGGTTCCCACAATAGTTCATCCTGTAACCTTGAAATGCCTCTTTTAATTACAGAGATCCTGTAGTAATTTATGATGTATTATTTCAGGAACAAACTTATTTCTTGTTTCTGTACATGATTTTAAAGTAATAATGTCAGTGCTTCTCCTTTGTTCAGTTAGAGCTGTCTGTATTTTGTAATTATTAGTAACCTACATTGACATGTCTTAAAATGTGTTTTCAAAGTCTCAAAGAATCTTAATTCTGAAGTAAATGCGCATACATTGATTGATAAGGTGATGGAAGAAACAGTAACACTATTTAGGTCAACTGCAGTCACTCTAATTTCCAAGTATTAATAGTGTTTCCTAGAACAAAGACATTCTTTGAAATGTCTTCTGGCTGATCCAGTGATAATTAAATGGGAGCTTGACGTCTTGAATGGCAGCAGATGTTTACAGTCTCCAAATGACATTTCCATTTTCAAGATTTTTCTTCAGTAATCAATTGTAATACTTTCCGCTTTTTCTTCAGCAACACTGCTGACTTATGCAGCATAGCAGTAGTATGTTTATGAACAACAGTTTTTTTTGTTGGCAATGAACTATGGTCAAAATAAAGCGTTCAGTGTGTCCTTACAAGAAATCACAGTGTGAAGTGAATCGCAGTGTACAATGAAAATGAATGAGCCCAAAAAGCTAATGAGTTTTTAACAAAAATATGTCATTAATTTTTTTAACCTGAATTTCTCAATGCATATCTCAGAGAGAGAGAAACTGGAGGCCATTCAATTCTCTTTCCCACTGCCTCTCAAGGCTGACTGACGCATCATTTGACACATAAAAGCATGTTTTATGCTATTGAAGAACAAAATAGCTGTATTTCAAAATTCCTCAAGCAAAAAAAGAGAACGTCAGTTTGACCTATGGCCTGTAAACACGTTCAATGAGCGCCATCCAGTGGCTAAGAGTAATTAAACTTTTTTTATATAGTAAATTATTTTGAGTGGTTTAAACTGTTAACATTGAATACAATTTATTTATTACAATGTCATTTTTGAGAAAGATACGTTTTATCTGGTTGCGGATTGTGTACTTCGTAATAGTTTTAATGTTAATGAAATGTTATAGGCTAATAGGCTATTTTTTAATGGCAGGTGCCATTGTGACATTCATACGGGCCCTAGTCATAGTGCACAGATGCATGGAGAGTCAGTGAGGTCAATAAATGCGTGTTCAGAAATGTTTAACAGCTTTTGTAGCCAAGACTTTACGGTATGTGCCCAAAAAGAAATTGACTTTCAACGATATGCCTACACTGGGAAATATTCACTGGAGTAAACGTGTGACAACTAGCCCCTACGTGATAATACGTTACTATTTTGGCATAAAGCATAACATATTAATTTTATAGTTTTAGTTCCTTTTTTGGGGGTGGGGTGGGGTAATTCCCACGGTTCCCAAGCTGATCCAAAAAAAAAATAAAAAAATGAAAGAAAAACAACGGCGGGGTAAATAATATAAGTTAAATGGCCAGCAACAAATTTTAAATTTTGTTATAATAAAAAATAAATATTGTCTTATTATATGTTTTGTATACAACGGGGGATTTTGATGAATGATCTCATCCCGTATGTGCACTAGAATATTCTACGCGTGCGCAGTGGCAGCATGTTTCAGCGCCTCAGTTTCAGCCAAGTTGTCGGCAAGAGGAAATTCTGCAAGTCATGGTGGGCCATTCAAAGCGAGAGGGGAGTGACAACCATAGAGATATCTGAGGGAATAAGTGCGTAGTTAGTTGAAAGTGATAAATGACAGTTGCTGTGTATGCATGTGGAGACACTCTGAGTCATTTGTCAGTAAACTCCTCCTGAGTAAGTATGAAAAAGGACTATTTTGATGCTATGCTAGCGGGCTAAGTTAGCTATAGCTTTCGAAATTGCGAATGTGAGAGTGTGTGTCAGTGTGGCTGCTGCAAATGCACAAGACAGCTTTGCTTGAACTGAAGGAACTATTCTGAGCGGTTAAGTTTAACCATTAGACAGAACTGGGTATTTAATAAAAGTTGTTATTAGTAATTCAATGTCCCCGGTAGAACCCCGCCAGGGCCCGCCTTCTTATTGGCTGTTGCTTGGAGAGAAAATGAGTGACAGGCATCTTAGCCAATCAGAGGCTGTTGCGCCACTTGTTGCTAACGGGCTGCTGGGCTCTGATAGCGGAAGTGTAAGAGGTCAATACTTCACAGTGCTTGGACAACTACATTATTTTTAGATGAGGATTTAGAATGGTTAGATGAAAGTAGGACTGAATAACATTTGGACGAAGCTCAGTTACCGATCTGCAATTTATTGTTGACGATCATGCGCGATCTCTTTACGTGCTACTTGTTATTTGAGGGTTACAGGGATGGATGGATGGGTTGATGTAGATGTGGGTGTGATTTTGAGGTGGGTGTATTTGGTGGGAGGTCATTAATGTTTTATAATAAGTTTCATTTTAAGACTGTTAACTGTCACTGTCTAATTGTAATTAGGTTGTTTCAAGCGGTTCGTTGTGATATTTGATGAGCTTTTATCAATACTAATGTGTTAACATTAGAGATAGTTGATTTGTATATCATGCTAGGTGATGATGCAATCATTTTTATTGTGATCTTAAATGTGTTTTTTTTTTTAAACTTTAAGCTGTAAATGCAATTTTGAAATGTAATTATAAAATAAAATGCTGGAATTATTTTGATTAAATTTTTTTTTTCTCTTTCTATGCAGGCTGGTCAAACTTTCGAAAGTGCATGCTTATAGATATATAAGCTGGATATCATTTGGACAAAAAAACCTACATCAAAGACAAAAAAAAGAGAGAGGATTTTCTTCTATCGTATACAAGGCTGACCATAACCTAATTGGGTTTGATATTTGTTTGAGTGTAATTTTTTATTTTTGCTTTTTAGTTACTTTTTGAGTTTTTTCTTTTTTGTTCCTTTGCAAAGAAATGCTTTACTTGAAAAAGTACTTCACAGAGGGTCTTATTCAGTTCACTATCCTCCTGAGTCTAATTGGGGTACGGGTGGACTTGGACACTTATTTAAACAATCAGCTCCCCCCACTCCGTGAGATCATCCTGGGCCCCAGCTCGGCCTACACCCAGACGCAGTTCCACAATCTCCGTAACACCCTGGACGGCTATGGCATCCATCCTAAAAGTGTGGACCTGGACCATTTTTTTGCTACTCGTCGTCTGCTGAACCAGGTGCGCTCCCTGGATCATCTGCGTGTGCCCAGCACCGAGCTGAGTGCCTGGCTGGTGCATCGTGACCCTGAGACTGTGGTTTCGGCAACCAGTCAGTCCGGCCCCAGCATTGCCCTGGACAATGGGGGCAGCCTGGAGGACGTGAACAACTCCGAAGCCTCGGCCATGAGAGGGGCTGGCGATACTTCTGAGACCACTTACAGCTTGAGCGGAGAGGACAGCCTAGGAGCTGTGGCCCCTGAGGACAGTCAGGAGCAAGGGGAGAGAGAGAGCAGCGACGACCTCTCCAAAGAGGTACAGTAGCTGTGTTTTTAGCTTAGCATACAGTAATTAGATTGATGTTGGTTTGAATTTGATTTCTTCAAAAAGAGAATAGTGTTATGATATTATCTCTAGCTATTAGATTAAATGCATCGTATAGTGGCTATTAAGAGTGTTAGATGTGAGCTAGTAGTATTCTTACAATAGTGGCTGGACAGGGTGTGGTCTCATCGATAGGGCTGTCTATCTCTTAAAGCTGTTTGTGTATGTTAGGCTAGGCTATTCATAATGTAAATACCATGTTTTCTAGTGATGTCACTGCTTTGACATGTTGAACAAACAGTGCACTGAATTAAATAGAGATTAGCAGTGGTATTTCAGTAGACCCACCCTTTAAATAGAGGTCATTTACTCTTGTGGGTGTCAGGATCTTACAGGATATCATTTTTTTTATAAGAGAAGTGGTTAATTTGTTATATTTTAATGAATATATGCTTAGGACAGTTAGATAAATAAGAGCTGATATAATCTGCATCATATCCCTCATTAAATGCAATTATCTGATGATGTTCTGTAATCTTAGCCCTTTAATGACCCTCCCCTGTAATGAATATATTTCTAGGACATTGACCTCATAGACATCCTTTGGAGGCAGGATATTGACCTTGGTGCTGGCCGAGAAGTATTTAACTATAGCAGTCGGCAGAAGGAGAGTGAAGCTGATAAACCTAATGAAGAGAACGAGGAGGCAGGTGGAAGAGAGGAAAGCTGGAGAAATGGACTTAATCTCCAAGCAGTGCAGAGCCAAACTCATGTTGATGGAGAGACAGGAGAGAGCATACCTGAAGAGGTATGTGCTGTAATATGCTAGGATTACAGAAAGGTGTGAGGAGCACAGCAAGGTTTTGGTTATTAATGCTTTTAGATTATTCAAAAAGGCTGGCAAGCTCAGCTGTAGATTCAAGTGAATTCCTGTCAACCTTGTAATTACATGGAGTTTTCTTGTCGTATTCCTTAGCTTACCAGTCTCGGTGCTCAGACTTCATTATCCCTACAGGAATGTCTGAGGCTTCTGGAGGCAACCTTTCCATTTGGAGAAGAGCCAGAGGTAGCAACAGTGAAATGTATTAATTTGCATATTAAAACATAGCATTTTTTATTTGATTGTCATTTTACATTGTCTTCTACTGTTTTTAGTTCCAGGCCACAGGATCCACCTCACAGCTAAGAGCTCCAGCTGAGGAAGCTCCTTCAACGTCACAAGGGATCTCCCTACAAAGCCCTTTGTCGCAGTCTGATACACCACTAGATCTGGAGCAGCAGTGGCAGGACATAATGTCCATAATGGAACTGCAGGTTTGCTCATTTATTGCATTCAAGTTGATGGGGAATATGAGGTCTTAATTTATGCGTCAGGGACAATGATTATGATGGGTTTCTATGATAAAGTTTTTGAAAGAAATAATTTCAATATAATGAATGGTGTATCCATTAAGTAAAAAGTACTAACGTTTTCCTTAAAGGATTAGTTCACTTTAAAATGAAAATTACCCCAAGATTTACTCCCCCTTAAGCCATCCTAGGTGTGTTTGACTTTCTTCTTTCTGATGAACACAGTCAGAGTTATATTAATAAATATCCTGACGCATCAAAGCTTTATATTGACAGTGAGTCATGCCAATGAGTATTAAACTCAAGAAAGTGCATCAATCCATCATAAACATACTCCACACGGCTCCTTGGGGTTAATAAAGGCCTTCTGAAGTGAAGTGATGCATTTGTGTAAGAAAAATGTTGTAAAGTAAAATATCTAGCTTCCACCAGACCGCCTTCCGTATTCAACTTACGAAAAAAACTTTTTCCGTAATTTGAATACAGAAGGCGTAGGACGTAGTGTAAGCGTTTTGAACTGCGAGAGGCGTTACACTTTCTTCGTAAGTTCAATATGGAAGGCCGTCTGGCGGAAGCTAGATATTTTACTTTAAAACTAAATATGGATATTTTTCTTACACAAACGCATCGCTTCGCTTCAGAAGGCCTTTATTAACCCGCCTGAGCCGTGTGGAGTACATTTATAATGGATGGATGCACTTTCTTGAGCTTCATACTCGTTGGTCCCATTCACTGCCATTAAAAAAGTTTTGATGCGTCAGGATATTTATTAATATAACTCCGATTGTGTTCATCAGAAAGAAGAAAGTCACATATACCTAGGATGGCTTGAGGGTGAGTAAAGCTTTTGCTAATTTTTATTTTAAAGTGAACTAATCCTTTAAGCTTTTAAGCTCCTTTTTTGGGGCGTCCCATGAAATTTTGAAACCTGAATTAACATTGCCTTGTTATACAAAAGTTTAAATATCTTTTATTTGTTTATTTATTTATTTTAATATATATATATATATATATATAATTTTTAATTATTTATTTATTTATTTTTTATTTTTTTTTTTATCTTGACAGTGTCTTGAGGGTCTGTGGGGTCTTATATGATATGATATAATTTCCTGGTTTGTGTTGTTTTTATCCATGTTAGTCTTACTAGATGACTTTGATTTGGCAGACAAATCAAGTTTTTAAAATATTAATAAGCAGAGAGAGTGTTAAAATATATTTTTTCCTAAGAATTAATAATAAAATATGATGTCAAACCACTTAATAAGGTCTTTTCAAGTATTTAATTTTTAATCAGGCATTTTAGTGTATTTTTTAGTAAATTAACAGATAGGATAGCAACAATAATAATAGATATGACAACATTAATGGGCAAACCCTATCTAATGTTTATTACCTCTTTTTTTTTTTTTAGGACATGGAGGTGAACAATACTGCAGTAAACGTCAGCATGAATAATGACCCCAATAACAACAATACCAGCACCACAGAATCAGTCACAATAGGAAGTTTTGGACTCGCACGGTCCACTCTCATTAACCAGGATGTTAGTCTTCACCAGGCTTCGCTTCCCAGTTGCAGCCAGGACTTTCCCACACTCTTCAACCCTGAGTTGGATTCCACTGGTGGACAGCAGCCTACCTTAGTCAGGCTCTCTTCCAGCAACTCCACCAACATCAATTCAACATTTGGAGCTACTAACTTGACCGGACTCTTTCTTCCACCACCTCTAAACAGTACAACCAACATAACCACCACTGCTGTACTGCCAGATCCGTTTTCCAGCCTGCTGGAAGAGTCTATGCTGGATGAAATTAGCCTGCTAGACCTTGCGATGGAAGAGGGCTTCAGCCAAGCCCAGGCTTCTCAGCTCGAGGATGAGCTCGATTCAGACTCAGGTCTTTCACTGGACTCCAGCCATAGCCCGGCCTCTCCTAGCAACTCGGAGACATCCTGCTCGTCAGCCGCATCGTCTTCATCCACCTCTGCTACATTCTCAGAGGAAGGAGCAGTGGGCTACAGCACCGATTCAGAGGCAGCTGCAGCAGAAGCGGAGGAAGGAGCCGTCGGAGGCTACCAACCAGAGTATAGCAAGCTGTGCCGCATGAGCTACCAAGATCCGTCTCAGTTCCATGGCATACCGCAGTTGGAAAGTGTCAATCACAACCACACCTACAATCTACCACTGGCATCATCCTACTCTGAGCGCTCTCAGCTGTCTGCATCCAGCAGCAAGAAAGGCAGAGACAAGCAAATGCAGCAGACGAAGCTCCAGCCACCACAAGACTATGTTGACAGGCAGTCGAGTCGTGATGAACGTAGGGCGAGGGCCATGGACATCCCATTCTCTAATGAAAAGATCATTAACCTCCCCGTTGAGGAGTTCAACGAGCTTCTGGCTAAGCACCATCTCAACGAGGACCAGCTCTCCCTCATTCGTGACATCCGCCGCCGTGGAAAGAACAAAATGGCAGCGCAGAACTGCCGCAAACGCAAGCTAGACACCATCCTCAACCTCGAGCAGGGTGTGCAAGACCTGCAACGTGAAAAGGCTCAGCTACTGAAGGAGAAGATGGAGTACGATAAGTGCATCAGACAGACGAAGCAGAAGGTTCAGAGCCTATCCCGGGAATTGTTTGCACAGCTGCGGGACGAGGAAGGCAGACCCTACTCGGCCAGCGAGTACTGTCTGCAGTACGGCCCAGACGGCGTTGTCCTCATGCCTCGCAACATGACCACAGAACAAAGCAACAAGCCTGACAAGAAGCAGAAGGACAAAAAGAAGTGAGGAGCTCAAACTGCTGCCCTTTTATTTTTCGCAAAGGCACTACCATACAAAGTATTTCGAAAGGCAAAGGAAGCCTTTTTCTTTGAAACGATTCTGGCGAGGAGAAGAAAATTGCATCATTGATTACTCTTCCTGCATTGGGTTTTCTTTGTTCCTTTTCGGTTCAGAAGTTTTCTCTTGAAAGTGGCATTAAAGCAGACGTGCTTTATGTAGAACTGATTTCTCATTGATTTACCGTTAAGATATGAGCGAAGGGATACTTTCAGATGCCAACTGAAGGAACTGTCAAGGAACGTGAGGTCATGGAGGACACCGACAAGATGTTCTTAATTGAAAGAACTGTTCGGTAATGCTCCCAAAAATGTAGTCGATGACAAAAATACACCATATTAAGATGATGTTGACTATGAGGATGCAAAAATTGTTACAATTTCAGCATTAGCCCATGCTGTATTTGTGCATACCCTGGGATTTCATTGGTCATGGTGGGTGAGGAAGAACCCCTTGATGCTGAGAGATGGTTGGGAAAAGAGTCTACTGAATGCTAGAAGTGAAGCCAAAAGAAACTACAGGCATGCCAATACTAACCAAAGGTTGTGTTGTGCAGTTGTCTTGTTCCCATAACGAATCATACAGGTCACTCCATGGATCTAAATTCCCGTTTTCACTTGCAAAAGAACAAAATAAGTCTGTCTTATTGGACAGCAAACTCACCTGAAATTTATCTGGAGGGTCATTGCCATTTGCCAAGGAACTTGGACAGCGAAACAAATAGTTCTAAAGAGTGAGTATGAATTTAGCTTTGGCTTTAGGGAAAGCATTGGAGGTACAGATAGAGGATGGATACACATTGCATTACTAATAAATCCGCTTCTGTACCCTTTTCAGCACTGTAAATCAACACTGTAGTTTGCCTATAAGCTTTTTTCCTCTTCTGCTGGGGAAAGGGTCTCTCAGGCCCTCTTGTCAGCTTTTAATGTTACTCTCTCCCATGTGCATAAACTTTTTAATAAGCCATCAGACATGGACATCAGTGCAGTTTGAATCATGTGATTAGGTCTGGTGTGTCTTGGTATACAGGATTAATTGAAGCAAACTGATTCATTTGCTTTTAAAGTTCATGTTTAGCCTTTGTTGCAGGTCAAAATGCTCTGTTGCTATTGCAACTTATGCCAGTGACTTTTTTCTGTCGTAGTGGAGGAACGTAACAATGTGCTTTTGTTTCAGTTGTACTGTCACCTAAAAAAGGAACAAAATACTCACCAAAAATACACAAATAGTAGCAGGCACAGCTCATTCTTACATTTAAACTGATGTGACGTGAACTTGATTTTTTTTATTTTCTTTTACCTAATACACTACTTCATCAAAAGTACCTTCATTGCTAATTGAGTGAAGCCACGAATGGTCTCCTGGCAAATTTAAGAGGTTAAGCTTGTGCCAGTAACCAACTGGATCATGCTTTACTTCAGCCTGAGGACACAGCTGACCTTATACACTGACATATCAATGAATGGGTAGAAAAAAACAGTAATGCTGATGTGAATGTCTAATTTACATAATGTTCAACTTCATCCTGTTCTGTCAGTCTGTCGTTTCCATCTACAATGTTCATAAAGCACCATGAGACACGGTCAGTGTCCGTTTTGGTGCGACATGAATAAATATGCAAGAAAAAGTCATTTTTTGTCTCAGAAATGGAAAGGAGACAATCTTTATGTTACTGGTTACAAATACTTAGCATAGTTCGGGTAGAGATAATGAAAATGAGTGATTCGTTCACTTAGATCAGTGTGTTCTCGAACCTACCCTGTGGAACCCTAACACTGCACATTTTGGATGTCTCCCTTATCGGATATGCCCAGTTCAAGTCTCTACTAATGAGCTGGTGAGTTGAATCAGGTGTGTTAGATGAGGGAGACGGCCAACATGTGAAGTGGTGGGGGTCCCAAGGACAGGTTTGAGAAGCACTGGCTCGAGAATCCCTGTTACAATGTCATAACTACTTGCCATTAAGCACTGTTGTTTTTGTTTGTCTTGTTTGGTTTGTAAATATTTTTGTGTTCTGTATGTCTCTCGTCCTAATTGCTTGGTTTAGCCAAGCCTTTTTGCACCTTCTTTGAATTTGCCTGTTGAGTATTCCTATATGATTTCTGTTGAGAGATTTGCTGGCAATCTGGAATTGTTCTTTTATTAATTATAATAAACCTTTGTTTCATTTCCTTGGTTTTCCTTAAAAAAAGGCAAAGGATTTGTGATTATAAATGAATGGCAAAAAAATAAAATAAAAAAATGGCTAGATTTGGTAATACTGCAAAAACTCTCATGATAGCTTTATAAATATGAGTCGTTTTGTCTTTTTTGCTGGTGAAGCTCAATTTTTGCTTATATCGCTTCTAAGGTTAATTTTTTTAATTAAAAATATTACAGCATTAAATAATCTTGGTTAATATAAATAAATATACTATTATTTACTATAATTATACCAAGGTCTGTCTGAATACTCAATTCTGATTGGCTGGAAGGCACAGGTAATTCCCAGAGCCGTTGAAAAACAGTAGTTCTAAGTCAGTTTAATCACTGTTCTATATTAAAGGATTAGTCCACTTTCAAATGAAAATTTCCTAATAATTTACTCACCCCCATGTCATCCAAGATGTCCATGTCCTTCTTTCTTCAGTCGAAAAGAAATGAAGGTTTTTGATGAAAACATTCCAGGATTATTCTCCTTATAGTGGACGTCAATTGGCCCCAAATGGTTGAAGGTCAAAATTACAGTTTCATTGCAGCTTCAAAGAGCTTTAAACGATACCAGACGAGGAATAAGGGTCTTATCTAGCGAAACGATCGATCATTTTCTAAAAAAAATTAAAATGTATATGCTTTATAAACAAATGATCGCCTTGCAAGTGCTTCCGCCAGACCGCTCTTCCATATTGTTCAAAAAGCTTACGCTGTATGTCCTACACCTTCCCTATTCTACTTACGGAAAAAAACGGAACTGGCGCCACGTTCGTATCGTAAGTTGAATAGGGAAGGTGTAGGACATACAGCGTAAGATTTTTGAAGAATACGGAAGGCGGAATGGCGAAGCACTTGCAAGGCGATCATTTGTGTTTATAAAGCATGTACATTTTAATTTTTTTTTAGGAAATGACCGATCGTTTCGCTAGATAAGACCCTTATTCCTCGTCTGGTATCGTTTAAAGCCCTTTGAAACTGTAATTTTGACCTTCAACCGTTTGGGGTCAACAGAAGTCCAATATAAGGAGAATAATCCTGGAATGTTTTCATCAAAAACCTTAATTTCTTTTTGACTGAAGAAAGAAGGACATGGACATCTTGGATGACATGGGGGTGAGTAAATTATCAGGAAATTTTCATTTGAAAGTGGACTAATCCTTTAATGTGTTGCTTTCATTGAAGCGCACACACACTTCACTTGCACTCAGAGATTGGAGATTGCGCTGCACACACAGAAACGAGCACAGATACCTTTTGTCAACGCTGCCCCGCGACTTTTATTAATAAATTACCGAATCTGTACATTATATTACTCAGCAAGGAGGTTATAACATCGCTGTTTTTGAAGTAATTAAACTCACATATTCATTGCTAGTGGAGAGCTACAAAGGTAATTCACACATATCTCTCTCTTTCTCTCTTTCTCTCACTCTAGGCTAAGTCATTCAAATAAATGTTAGAATTCAATCAGATGCATGGAACCTCACTGCACTACTTTATCTGTGTCTGATTTAAAGCAGATAGAATGCTAGATCTAACAAGTGGTAGCTGACGAAAAAATAACCATTTTTTTTTAACCCTTCCAGTCAAATTTAGCGATTAATTTGTTATTGCTGGCAAATGACCTCGGTATAAGTGGGATAATCCATGGCTAGCTGTGCATTAAACTATTTTAATGCACGACGTGGAGGCGAAGAACCGCTTGACGCGAAGTGGAGGGTGGTTGCCTCCACGGATAACCTTGGATTATCCCTTACTATTTCACTATTTATTCAGCTTTAATGTTAATTTGAAATATTATACACTATCTTTCGAAAGTTTGGGGTCGGCAAGAATTTGTAATGTTTTAGAAAGAAGTCTCAATTTAGTTGATCAAAAATACAGCAAAACAGTAATATTATGAAATATTATTTCAAATAACTTGTTTTAATATAAAATTATATAAAGCTGAATTTTCAGCAGCCAACTTAATTTCAAATCTTAGAGGGTACTAAAGAAAATATTTTATGTCAAAGGGGTTTGGCTGATAAAAAAAGGAAATTCCTGTATATGTTGAAAATATGAATGAAGATTAAAAGTATTGACCATTGTTAGTTCATAAACCAATGCTAACAAATTCACCTTATTGGGAGTATAAGCATAAATAATAAGCATAAGTATGACCAGTTTTGACAGAATTACAACAAAGATTTTTATTTTTTGAAAATGGTAATTCAATGGGAAATGCTCTGATAATATGCAATAATAACATGGTTAAACAAAACTAGCATACAATCGTTAAAGCTCAGAACATAAAAACGTACTTTAAATGTCTTCAGGAGAACAAAGGTTACAGTTCTTCTACTTTTCTGTGTAACAGTAATAAGACAAAAGAGTATCAAAGTAAAAACCAAACTTCAGCTGACTGTACACAGTGATACTGATGTGCTAGGAAATGGCATATTTACAAACACAAATGTCAAGACAATGTCAAGAAAGACTGTTAATATCCTATGGGGCTCACTCACAACAAATAGCACCTATGGTAAGACCAGACACGTAATAGTTCATGGGCAAATAAACACTGAAGAGTAACAGCTGCTGGCATGTCTTTATAAAACCAATCGTATCAAATCAAAGCCAGTTCCAAACATTTAATAAGGCCTATATATTAAACCTCTTTTTCCATGGGCCTAGATAGATACAGTCATGCATTCAATGACCACCTGCATTGACAGATGTATAAAATTGACATTTTCTTAATAATCTGTTAAGGCAGTAATATTTTAACATTAGTTATATATACATAAAATTGAGGATCATGGAATACATCAGGACATTTTTAGAGACAGCTACAGCATCAAATGAAACCGACCCAGTATGATAGAGTAAACACTGTAATCTACACAGGGTAGGGGGCATTTCTAACATGTAAAGAACAATATTTCACATGTATGAATACCAGACTGTGATGCTCTTTCAATATGTTGTGTGAATTGAACATGATTCGAATGTTTTTGTCAATAGAAAGCATGAAGAGTATGTTAAAGGTGCAAAGTCACCTTTCTAGTGTTCTATTCGCTTCACCTATGGTAATGGTGCCAGAACTAAAATACGCTGAAACCTATGTAGATTACAGTTTATACTGTGGCTTTTTACAAATTTGTTTCTGACAATTTTTTTTTGCCATCTTAAAAAAAAAAAAAAAAAAAAAAAAAAAAGCTTATCAATGGCCACGACTGATATCGACTGTCCCTTACATCTTTTTTTTTGTCATCTAATTTTTGTCATCCTTCTTCTCTTCCTCTTCAGTGGGGTATGAATGCCAGGTGAGGCGTTCCTCGTAAAAGGAGATGACCACTTGTGGACACTTTACATTCGCCTCCTTGGCTGGTACTAGATCAGCTTCATCAGAGTTTTTCCTGTAGTATAAAAATACAGAAGACATTAACAACCAACCGATCAGCTATTTCTCATCCGAGATGGATTTCTAAGTAGAGAAAACCGAGGGCAATTGTAATAATTACAATTTCCTTCAACTCACAGGCAACTCAAAATATACCAGCCATCTTTTGGTATATGAAATGCATTTGTGTCAAAATATATTGTCAAAGACTACATCATATCAAATTTCATACCAGAAGTCAATAACATTACAATTGTCCTCGTTATGGAGGTGACTTGAAAGGTATGAATGCTTTTTGAGCATGCAACATTTATTTGCAATGAAGTTTGACAACTAGATAGGATGTCATCTGTTTTTAATAAATAATTCAAAAATGTCCCATCTACTTCACTTTCCTGCAACACTGCAAATCATTCTGCAAGAATTTTGCATTGTATTGAGCCTAGAGGTCAATTATGTGACATTAATATTAATATCTACACGTTTGACCAATAGAGGTATTGGTCAAACGTGTAGATCAGAGTTCACCAGACTTAAACTTCAGTATGCAGAGGAAGATGAAGGCTTGCATTTTGTGTTCGCATGCGTATGAATGGAAGTGAATGGAGTGGATAGTTCCCTCAAAAATGAAAATTATGTTATCATTTACACATCCTCATGTCATTCCAAATCTGTATGACTTTCTCTTTTGTTGTTGTTACAATGAAAATCAATGGGATTCAATATTGTTTGGACCCCAATGTTCTGCTTTTGTGTTCCACAGAACGAAAAAGTCACAGGTTTGGAATGGCACGAGGGTGAGTATGTGATGACAATGTTAATTTTTGGGAGAACTACCCCTTTAACAGTGGTTGGGGGAAACTGTAACACAAATAAGCCATATTAACGCAATCCTGAAGCTTAGAGCAAAGGTTGTTAAGTTCATGGCTTTGATTCCCAAGGAATGCATAAACTTCTAAAACATATAACCTCAAATATGCTGTATTTTTTTTCAGGTAAGTGTTCAGAAAAAAATATTTGCCCCTTCATGATTTCCTCAATACTGGATATTTGTCAAAAAGAATGGTTCAGGATATTCGTACAAAATGTAACCAGAGTGAACACAAAAATTCACTTTTTTAAATGATGAATACATTTAAATAAATTTGTGTTGTATTTAAAAAATGTTAATTAAAAACACTGTATATGGTACCAATGCATATCTTTACTTTCATTTTTGATCAATTTAAAGCATCCTTGCTGAATAAAAGTATTAATTTCTTTAAAAAATTTTTTTTAAAAAGTACTGACCCAGACTTTTGAATGATGGTGTACTTAAAATAAAGTTTATTACACATTTTACAAATTCAATTTTGCAGTCTTGTGTTACAATTACCCCCGACCTCACAGCCATGATAAAATGTTGCATGGTAGCTACCATCTGTCATTCCTGTTAACTTTTAACCAACAACCTCAAGGTAAAATAGATAAAGTTATTTGAAGGCATCAAAACTTTAGACATCAAAAGAAAAGCAAAAATCTCACAGTGATACAATCCCCTATATGCTAAATAGGTGTGATTGAAGAAATTTAGTGTGTTACAGTTGCCCCCGATATCTTCTAATGCTGCTCAGGAACTGTCCCTCTAATCCAATACTTGTTTGTACCTTATGGGTAACAATTTCCATACAAACCATTTCATGAGGAACATGAGTTCTCCACTTGAGTCTGTAGCACCAATAATCCTCTCAGGATCCAAACCACGTGCAAAACCTCTGAGTTTCTCAGGCTAAATTAAGAGAGATGGCATGTAAGACACTGTTTAGCCCATTCAATCTCTTTTGGTTTTCTAATGTTTTAAAGACACTTCCTGACCAGCTTATAGACATGGAATGATGTAGACATCTCAGATCCTCAAATCTTCATGGCTCTTACCTCATCCTTGCGCTTTTTGGTCTCTTTTCCATCTCCGTCTGAATCGGCCCGCCTCTTGCCTCCAGATTCAGCCGATTTCTGCGACTGAAGGAATTCTGCTATGAGGTCAGGACAGTCCAGGTTGTCCTCTGGTTCCCAAGTGTTGTCCTCACTGAGCAAGAAAATAAATAAGCACTAGGATTTACACACAAAATCAAGCTGGAATCTATGGAAGCTTGATTCTGCCATGGAATAAAAAATTTAATCGTGACTTATTTCAGAATTCTGACTTTTTTTCTTTCTGATTGCGAGCTGACATCTCACAATTCTGAGAAAAAAATGTCAAAATTGCAAGTTATAAACTCGTTTATTTATTCTGTGTCAGAAACAAGCTTCCATAGAAATCTAACTGCAGCTACTTACTCAGAAAAGCCTTTCCACTTGAGCAGATACTCCACTCTTCCCTTCACCACACGCCGATCCAGGACCTTCTCCACGACATACTCCTCTTCTTCTTCTTCCACGACTTCTTCCACTTTCTTTTTGTTCTGTTTCTTCCCTGCTGTTGATTGCTTGGTTTCAGATTGAGAAACTGGAGCTGGATACAAGAATGGTGGGTAAATAAGTTAACCTAAATCATTTACCGCAGTTCATGCCAAAATACCACAGTTACTACAGTTGTTGTTTTGGCAACAAAATAGTGGTAATGTGATACTTGCAACTGCTGCCATCAAAAACATTTAAAGGGACAGTTCACTTAAAAATAAAAATTCATTATACGCAAAATGAAATGTTAGAGGCAGACAGCCTTTCCACATTATTCAGTTTCATTTAATATTTTTCTATACAATAAAAGAGAATGTCATTCACCTTAACAACTCATTTTGTTTTCAACAGAAGAAAGTAAACTTACGGGTTTGAAGGTAACACTTTACAACAAGGTCCCATTAGTTAACGTTAATTAATGCATTAACTAACAATGAGTAATAGATTTGTAAACAGTATTTATTATTCTTTGTTGACGTTAGTTAAAAATTGCTTATTGTTATTTCATGTAAGCTCAGGTCCATTAAATATTACCAGATACAACTTTTGATTTTAATAATTGTATTGGTAAATGTCGAAATTAACAAACCAAGATTAAAAAATGCTTTATAAGCATTTTAACCGTTCATGTTAACTAATAAAGTAAACTAATGTTAACGAATGGAACCTTATTGAAAATGTGCTACGGGTCTGAAACAACATTACGGTGAATAAATAATGGGTGTACTATCCCTTTAAACAAAATTATTATGAACGCTTCTTATGTATACGAATGAGATGTCTTATTAATTTATAATGGTTTTATAGCAATAATAACTGTATCTATGGTTGGTTTCCATTGTAAACTAATAAAAAAAATCCAAACCTTCAGTCACAGCAGCATCGGCTGAAGGCTCTGACGTTTGGCTCATATTTCCAAGGGCTCTTAACAGCTGGAAATATATAAAGATCCTTATAAATATAGATAAAACAAATAAAAAAATATTATCAATTACATATGTCAATCAGAAATATTTCGTAAATACTACACTCATTATTTCATTTTAACGTGTGTGGTTTACCTAAGGAATGCAGCTGTACGACACATCTGCATGCATAATATGGCACACACTAGGACTGTTATGTATTAGCGACTGCAGGCCAGCGCGCGCGACAAAACCCATTCTGAATAAATGCATTGCATGCTTCACGCGCTCTGCTCGATGGGATGGATAGGGCAGGACGCCACTCTTTTACTGAAATGTGTTCCTCCATGTTGTTTTAGAGGGACATGCACGCTATTCGATGTCTGCTGTGGTAAAAACATCTTGCATCCTTGCCGCAGAACATTTGATCGCTGCGATTTTACCACAACAAACACTATGTGCACGAGCCTGCGTATCGGCGGCACGCAGAAACAAAAAATCACTTACTTGTATCTCGCTGAGATAAAGATGAAATAAAGTTGATCTGCATATATTTAAGTCCGAAATGAATAGGTTGCAGTGATTAATTACAGGACGTCTACTGTGATGTGATGCTGCTGAATGTGGTTGTTATTCACGCCCACTTCCGTATGAGAAATGAGACAAAACTGTGACTTCCGGTGTAATTATCTCTATGGTTACTTTCATCATAAAAGTAGATTTTCTTCACTAGATGTTTTGAAGGATTGAATTATGACTGGTGTCGAGCAATACTTGTCATACAGCCCAATATCTACCAGTTAGTCCACTGAAGTCCCATGTTGCTTTAACAAAGCAGCTGTATGAGGCATCTTTACACAGCCGTGATGCAGCATCGGTGCCGCCTTTGCAGTGCAAATGTGTTGTAGATAGTTTAGCTTCCTTTTAAAAGGGGGTGTGTACACGTTCACAGTTGAACACAGCAGTACCTTGTGGTGTTGGTATCTACGTTTCTTTTTTTATCTGAGTTAAGTCTGTTCTAAGAGCCACCTCCAAATTCTGCATACAGACAATGCTGTATAAAAGCCATACTAAAATATGCAGCTCTGACCCTATTATTAAACGCGGCTCTGATGCTGCTTCTGTGTAAATGTTACAGCTTTATTGTTGTCACAGCAATTTATAATTTCCATAATTTCATATTTAAAACGTTACTTTCATAACATTATTTTTGGGACAGTATTATCTGTGTAAATGCATCTCTGCCACATTTGTGAAGCATTGAACTGTATGTGTAAATGCACTTTTTTGTGGTAAATATTCAGCTTCAGATGCATCCTCTGTGTAGTCTGGCATATCCATAAGCAAATCAATGAATAAATATAGCTGCAAGCAGCAATTATCGGGGTTGAAGTGCTTTAAGGCCTATAAGCACATGCCTAAAAAGGTATAATGTTTTAATTAGCAAGCCTGTAACCATTTCAATCATAGATTTAAGAGACCAATTACAGCCAATACAGGCAATTTACCATAGGAAATTTATGATTTGTAAACCTTTTAACGGTTATTGAGGTTGAGCCAAAAGGACTAGTTTGCCAAAGTTGGTTTTTGAAATATTCTCCCTGTTTTTTTGAGATACCTCATTGTCCTCATAAACAATAATGGCACCTCGGACAAAGACACTGCATGCCAATTTTCAAGTCAATCGGACTAATGGTGAAGTAGTTATAGCCATTTTCCTGTTTTTTCCTATTATAGCGCCACCAAGTGGCCAGTTGCCGCGTCCTTTTTCACGCAACCACAGAATGAGCTCTTACATACACTACCAGTCAAAAGTTTGGAAACATGACTATTTTTAATGTTTTTGAACGAAGTCTCTTATGCCCATTAAGGCTGCATTTATTTCATAATAAATACAGAAAAAACAATAATATTGTGAAATATCATTACAATTTAAAATTATGGTTTTCTATTTTAATATACTTCAAAACATAATTTATTTCTGTGATGCAAAGCTGAATTTTCAGCATCATTACTCCAGTCTTCAGTGTCACATGATCCTTCAGAAATCATTGTAATATGCTGATTTATAATCAATGTTGGAAACAGTTGTGCTGCTTAATATTATTTTATAACCTGTGATACTTTTTCAGGATTCTTTGATGAATAAAAAGTTTAAAAAAATATCAGCATTTATTTAACTTTTGTAACAATATACACTACCGTTCAAAAGTTTGGGGTCAGTAATTTTTTTTCTTTCTTTTTTTTTGAAAGAAATTAATACTTTTATTCAGCACGGATGTGTTAAATTGATAAAAAGTGATAGTAAAGATTTATATTGTTAGAAAATGGCAGGAAAAAAGTATCACAGGTTCCAAAAAAATATTAAGCAACACAACTGTTTTCAACATTGATAATAACTGAGTATTAAATCAGCATATTAGAATGATTTCTGAAGGATCATGTGACACTGAAGACTGGAGTAATGATGCTGAAAATTCAGCTTTGCATCACAGAAATAAATTATATTTTAAAGTATATTAAAATAGAAAACCATAATTTTAAATTGTAATAATATTTCACAATATTATTGTTTTTTCTGTATTTATTATGAAATAAATGCAGCCTTAATAAGCATAAGAGACTTCGTTCAAAAACATTAAAAATAGTAATGTTTCCAAACTTTTGACCGGTAGTGTAGGTGTGCTGAGTTTGGTGAAAAATCTCATACCGTTCACGAGTTATATTTTAGTAAAAGTGGCTCCACCCACTTCGAATGTTTTGGTGGCCCTTAGGGACCAATCAAAATTAGTTTGGATTCTGGCCCAAAACCTAGGACTAGTTCGCAAAAGTATGTTTTTGAAAAAATCCAAAATACCTGAAAAGTTTGTCTTTGTCTGTCTTGAGCCAAGCATTCCAAAGCTACAAGACACTTGAGCCTACACCTATTGGTTTAGGAGTTATGAGCCTTTTTGTACTTTTGACTGCTGTAGCGCCCCCGTCAGGCTGATTGGGGCGAGCTTTGGTGACATTGTAGACGGTGTGAGTACTACCAGCCCTCAAAGTTTCAAGTCTCTACGACTTACGTCAAAGAATATACACAAGAAGCGACACTCAATAGAACGTTCCATTGCAACTCCGGCACCCAGCAGCGGCCCTGCGTTTCCGCCATTTTGGGATGAAAGCGACTCGGCACTAGTTTCTATGGCAATATCAGCTGCTTTGTTAAAAAAAAAAAAAAGTACATTAAAGCTAAAATCCAACCTGAATGATGACAACACAGAATAAAATACAATCACTAGTGATCATCAAATCATTTTAACAGTTTATTTTACAGACTTTGTGTAAGCCTTGCACTTTTTTCACAAAACCTTTTTGCTCTCTAGAAACCCAGTCAGTTTGGGTTAAAATTCTTTAAAAGATCTAGTATTAGCATTAGGCTTATAAACACTAAATTAATACCAACATATGAAATTAAATTAAGGACATGCATCAGAAAAATTGGGAATGTTGGACAATAAATATATGAATATAACAGCTTGATTTTGCTGTTTTGTCTAAAAAATATATTGTTCGCTGCAAACATGATGATCTTAAATGTATTAATTATTAATTTACTATTAATAAATGTATAAAGTTGCATAAAATGGAAATACTCAATAACTACGTTACCTCAGATGGTTGAATGGTTGGATTCCACAACTGGTAAAATAAAACATATATAAGACAATACAACATTTACTGTAGGTGCCATAAAATTTACTGATGATTTAATTTGAAAAATGCTCTATTGCGTTTCTGATTTGGTTGTGAAATTCGCCGATTTTGGGTGCGTAAGATGTGAAGGATTCTATGGTCCAGTTAGTATTTTCACCCCATAATGGCGGCCGCGCTACCGGAGCGCCATCTAGTGGCTGTTGCCCAAAAAGTGTCGCCTCTTGGGTTCTCTTTGCTTACGGTTTGGTCTGCCCGATCACTTTTAGGGGAGAATCCTGATCCTTGGAAATTTTAACAATTACAGTAGGGTTTCAGTGCTACGCGCTTGAACCCCTAAATAAAAGTAAGTCCAGGTCACTGCTCATTTTCATGTTAATCAAAAGTTAAAAAAAAAAAAAAAAAAAAGTAAACATTTCTGCTGGAAAACTCTACAAAGTGAGTGTGGTGGCCATGGAAACGATGGTCAAGACAGCATAGTGACAGAACAACCAGTGAAAGAACGAAAAGCACACCCTTAGAAACAAGTCTGTCCATCCCATGCACTTGTTTTGCTGCTGTTTATATCAATTATTTTTCTTTCTCCAACTTTTTTTTTTTTTCATCAAGAGTACAAATTCCCATGGAAATTGTCTAATTTTCCCATAAAAAGTGTTTTATAGCCTAATGGTGGTTACCAAGAAAAGCAGTATTCAGCTCGTCATGTGATCTCAACATGTCGGCCCCTATGAAGTGAACCACTCCATGTAAAATAAAACAGCCTTTATACTGATAAGACTGGAGTATGATTTTGTATGTAAAACATAATTATTTATTTAACATATCTTTTATTTTTTAAAACATTTTAATTATATATGTTGCCATATCATAAACTTACTTTTCGTAAAAAAAAAAAAAAAAAAAAAAATTGTAAATAGTTTGTGCTGTTACCCGCTCCGTCCTATAGGTGGCAGTGATAAATACCGAGTGTATAGCATCTGTCATTTACAAGGCAGAGAAGTGGGTGTCGACGGTGTTGTTGACATTGCCCAGCAGCAAGATAAAAGTTCTCAAGAGTGATATGGCAGTATTGTCAACCGCTTCAAATATATGTTTTCAGCCGGACAGTTGAAAACACAGAACCGTCTGATGACTGTGCACTTCGGTTGATTTTGTGGAAGTGGTTGTGAGTAACCGTACATTCTGCTTTTCTGGGTAGGGACAAGACAGAATACGAGGTCAACGATCGCAACAGCTTGTTTCTCAGAACAGACTGTTTGTTTTACTCAGTTATTGCTGCCGTTAGCTGTTATTTCGCATGTATGTGGGTATTACAATGATTTATTATTTACTTTTTGATGCATGAATTACTAAATAACCAGGGGAAGTAATTTTTTAGCATTTACTTTTTTGATGCATGACTTACTAAAACCACTAAGGAAGTGATTGTTTTTTGCTTCAAAACAAGAATATAATTCAATATATATTTTTGAATGGTGTATTTTGAGAGGGGAACACATTTTGTCCACTGTAGTGGACACCATTCATTTATGGTTGTAATGTAAACCAGTATTAACCAGTGGCAACTAGTAAGAAAGCATGTCCGTTATAACAATAATTAACTTGCAACATTTATTATGAGCATGTAAAATAACATGCTGTAATAAATTATGATCGACCTTGAATAGAAAAGATTGCAGACTGTATCAGTATCTGAACCTTACTATCACCCCACACATACACAACCCCCCACTACACATGCACGTGCACACGTCCTTCTTGTGTACGTGCTGTTTACTGCATGTCCATATTGCTTTATTTCCACAAAATATACGCACTAGAGAGTAAGTCTTAGAATTATGCACGCAATATTTACAAAAATGTTCTTCTGAAAACTTTTTTTTTTTTTTTTTTTTTTTTACATTTTTGTTTTGTTAAAATATATTTTAAACATCATATTTATAAATACTAAAAACATTTATAATACCAATACCTCTACTACTACTACTACTACTAATAATAATAATAATAATTTATTATTTTTAAATAATGATTTTAATAGTCACAGTAGAGGTTAATGGAAACTCATAGAAATGTCCAATGAACATATAAAGCCTTTAATGCCGAAAAAATCAGTTATGGAAGGTAAACTACAGCAAATTAAAAATGTGCTTCACCACTTTTGTTGGCCATGTTGAATTTTTGTTGACTCTAAAAATGGACAGTGATATAGAATTATGGGAAAGGCCTCAGGTAAACAGTTGTGGTGGTTTAGATGTACTATCACACGCTGAATTGTCAAAAAATGGCTTTTATCTGTACATTGTAGTGGACGTTGTGCATTATAGGGTTTAAGGTGATTGCGCAGGCATGGCTGACTGATTTCTAGTACACAAGAAGCAAACATGCATATCTTCTCTTCACTCAAGGTAAATAAATATGTCTTTTAGGTTATCAGTATGACTCGTGATATCATTCTTGGAGAGGAACTGCCCGACTGGGTTGGGGCAAAAGAGTTTTATCAGAAGTATGATCCCAAAGAGGTGATTGGCAGGTGAGCATTTGTACTATTTAGCAAGTGTTTTGATGTCATTTATTGAGATGTCTTGTGTAACTAAACTGTCCCATGTGCAGAGGTGTGAGCAGTGTGGTGCGCAGATGTGTCCACAAACACACGGGGCAGGAGTTTGCAGTGAAGATCATTGAGATCACTGCGGAGAAAATGACAGAACAGCAGTTAGAGGAGGTGAAGAGCTCCACGCTGAAGGAGATCCATGTGCTTACTGTAGTGAAGGGCCACCCGTCCATCAGTGAGTCTGAATGGTAGTGCTAATGTTTGAAATGATGTGTTCAGCCCTTTCTGAGTATTAACTGGCCTTATTTTTGCTCTTTTTCAGTCACACTTATTGATTCTTATGAGTCAACAACCTTCATATTTTTGGTATTCGACCTGTAAGTATATTATATTATATTATACCATTCAAAAGTTTGGGGTCAGTAGGATTTTTTTTTTTTTTAAGAAATTAATACTTTCATTCAGCAAGGGTGCATTAAATTGATCAAAAGTGAATGGTAACGTATATGTTATAATTTAAAACAAAATTCACATACAACTTTTTGTACAGTATGAGGAGAGGAGAACTATTTGATTACTTGACTGAAAAAGTCACTCTCAGTGAAAAGGAAACCAGGTGAGTTTTTTTATCTTCTCAAATCTTGCTTAAAGCTTCTATGGTAGCAAATTTTTCATCTCATACCATATTTTGGTTGCAAATGTTCTTGCCTTTAGGAGTATGATGCGTGCTCTTCTGGAGGCTGTCCACTATCTACATTCTCTAAATATTGTACATCGTGACCTCAAACCTGAAAATGTGCTGCTAGACAACCAGGGACACATCAAACTTTCTGACTTTGGCTTTTCAGTCCAGCTGAGGCCTGATGAAAGACTAAGAGGTGAGAAAATCAACACTGTCCTTTCACAGCGGCAAATCAATTTAAAACCTGTTTAACTGAACAACATACGTTGTTTGAACACTTTGTCAATTTCCCTTGTTAGAGTTGTGTGGAACACCAGGATATCTTGCACCAGAGATTCTGAAGTGCTCCATGGATGAGACACATGAGGGATATGGAAAAGAGGTTGACCTGTGAGTAAATAATAATCATATTTTGCTATTAAACCTTTCTTTGGGTCACAAAAGCATTGTGGATGGTTCATCGTCTGTGCCATGTTTTCCAACAGGTGGGCTTGTGGTGTGATCCTATTCACACTTCTTGCTGGCTCTCCACCGTTCTGGCATCGCAAACAGCTGCTGATGCTGAGAATGATCATGGAAGGCCGGTACCAGTTTAGTTCTCCAGAGTGGGATGACCGTTCTGACACCGTCAAAGACTTGGTGAGATGCTTAGCATTGTCTTAAAGGGATAGTTCAGCCAAAAATGCAAATGATCCCATGATTTACTCACCCTCAAGCCATCCTCGGTGTATATGACTATTTTCTTTTAGATGAGCACAATCGGAGATATATTCCAAAATATCCTGGCACTTCCCAGCTTTATAGTGGCAGTAAACAGGGGGTGAGATTTTGAAGCCCAAAAAAATGCATCCATCCATCATAAAAATAATCCATACGGCTCCAGAGGGTTAATAAAAGCCTTCTAAAGCGAAGCAATGGGTTTTTGTAATAAAAATATCCATATTTAAAGCTTTATTAACCACACCAAGGATGGTAACTATAACGATAAAGATATCATAAAAATCATTCTAAATATAAAAGAAAAGCAGAGTCCACACCACAATTATAACGATAATGAAACGATATTGTTGGAATCACATTCAGAATGATTTTTTCCAGCTGATGAAAGATAAAAACATTGACCACCAATCAGAATACATGCTGCTTTAAAGAGCTTGAGCATCTAAAGCAGCAGTCGACAAAACTCAGCTTGCGCTTAGAATAAACAGAATGACACTGACCATTGATGTGGACGTTAATATAGTTATCTTTTTAGTTATTGTTCTTGGCGTGAACAGGCCTTTAGCCTGGAGCATACAGGCTAACTGTCATCAATATTGAGAAATGTACCCATATGTGCATTACACTCTTTGTTTAAAAGGTTGAAATTCCCTTAGATCTCAAGGCTTTTAGTGGTGGAACCCACACTTCGCCTCACGGCTGAGCAAGCTTTAGCTCATCCTTTCTTCCGTCAGTACCAAAAGGAGGATGTGCGGCTATTTAGCCCCAGGAAGACATTTAAGGTGCGTTTTTTCTTTTATATACACTACTGTTCAAAACTTTGATATGATTTTTTAAAATGTTTTGAAAGAAGTCTCTTTCAAAAAGCTCACCAAGGCTGTATCTATTTGATAATAAATACAGTAAAACAGTAATATTATGAAATATTATTAAAACTTAAAATAACTATTTTCTATTTTTATACATTTTAAAATGTAATTTATTACTGTGATGGCAAAGCTGAACTTTCAGCATCATTACTCCAGTCTTCAGTGTCACATGATCCTTCAGAATTCATTCTAATATGCTGATTTGCTGCTCAAGAAACTTTTGGCTTAAATAAAAAAAAAATAGCAAGATTATTTTTTTTGTTTTTGTGGACAACAGTATAATTATATAAGTATAATTCCAACTGTAATTTAAAACTGTTTTTTTTTTTTTTGCATTTCCAGGCCCTGATCTTGACTGTGTTAGCTTGTATAAGAATGCAGTGCCGCTACTACCGAGCCAGACCATTAACAAAGGAGCTCCTAGCAAGAGACCCTTATTCCATCCGCGGTGTGCGCAAGCTGATTGACGGCTGTGCTTTCCGCATATATGGACACTGGGTCAAGAAAGGGGAGCAACAGAATCGAGCTGCTCTTTTCCAGAACACTGCTAAAATCGTTTTACTGGGCCTTGAAGACCTTGAAAACTAAAGGTCATGTTTTTGTTTCTAAAGATAATCCCTCATCTGTCCATTAACAGTTTTATTGTTTGTTCGTTTTTTGTTTTGTTTTTGTTTTTTTTGTGGTTAGGGACTATACCCACCTGTCCAATAGGTGCACAAAACGGTTATTTATAGGTGATTTTTTTGTCTTCAAAGAGGGATGGTGCTTTTTGATTTTAACAGCATGCCATGTGACCTCATTTTAACCACTCACTGTGGATTTTATTTTTAAAAAATGTATGGTTTTATCACATACTTATTGGTGGCTGTACCTTCTGATATTGTTTATTATATGGACCAGCTTGATATGAACAGATAAAGTAAAAAAATAACTAGGTATTACAATTGCTTATCAGACTGAACAGAGCTTCTTTCCTAGTCAAGCTGTTTAGCCTTTGTCTGTTTTTGACACAAAGCAGATTGTATTTGAATTTATTATTACTGTTATGTTTCGAAAACAATTCCAGGTTGTTGAAGCCTAAACCGTAGATGGACAGGGAACATTTAACAATGTGGAGAGGATTTTAAGACTTTCAATACAAAGCATAACATACTTGAAACATAGCATTACTACTGAGAGTTGTTTTAAAGTCCTTACAAAATTGTGTGTACAGTTTTATTCCTTTTTACCCTCTACATATGTTTTACCACTTGTTTCTTTTTATCACAGTCGACTAGACATTGTCCATTCATCATCAAGGTACTGTAGTAATTTCAAACAGGTATACATATATGAATAATATAATTACTGTATTTTATGTGTTTTTACTTTTTGAAATGAGTGGTTTCCAAAACTAAACTAAAGATGTGTATCATACTTCTTACTTCTTAACTTGAATTTTGGCCTCCAATTTACTAATGGTATCATTAAGCTGATCAGCACTGTCCTGCAGACGTTGTTGTAGCTGAGCAGTTAAGCGCATCACTTCATCCCTCACTTCTTTTTGAACTATGGACCTGAGCTCAGACTTTGAAGAAGACCCTTGTGGGAAAAAAACATAAACATATACATGTATTTTATTTGTTGTATGTAGGGAGTATTACATATTAGAGCATGCAGTCTGGCATAAATATGTAATCTCTATTTAATTTGTTTTTCTTTACAGGTTTTCTAAATTACTAAAATCTAAATAAAAAAAAAAATAGCAAAAATATTTTTGCTTGAATGTTTTAGTGTACAATGGGCATAAAATTATAATTCCACTACAGTGTATACTTTCATTTAAAATTTGCTATTTTTATATTTTAAACAAAAAGACAATTAAATATTACATTATGCATTAATAATGATTGGTAACACTTTACAATGAGGTCTTGTCAGTTAATATTAGTTCATGCATTTTGCTACCATTAACTAACAATGGGAAATACATTTGTTACAGTATATATTAATCTTTATTAAAGTTCATTAAAAAAATGGTGTTTAACTGTGGTTCATGTAAGCTTAGATCCATTAAATAATATTAACAGATACAACTTTTGTTTTTAGTAATGTATTAGTAAATTATTAAATTAACATTAATTGAGATTAATAAATGCTTTAGAGAGATTTTTCGTTGTTAGTTCATGTTTAATAATATAGTTAACTAATGTTAACAAATGGAACCTTATTGTGTTACCTAATAAGTTGTCAAGTGGGAGAAGAAATGGATGAAATTATACACTGATTTGTACTAAAAGAAATAGATATTTAGGGCCAAAGCCTTATTCATGCTTGCTGGGTTGTTTTTTGAGTTGTCTTATTTATTTAAGAAATTAAATTAAACCAGTTGATAAGTACTATAATATATTAGTACCTTGGTTGGGACTGTCTGTCTCTGTGGTCTTCATTTCTGGTAGCGCAGCACTTAGTTGAACTTCTCCATCCATTTCTGTCTCTTTCTCAGTTTCTCGTTCTCCATCTGTAGCACTTTCTTTTAACAAAAAAATGTCAGTTTATACTTTCAAATCTCAGTTGTATGTTATAGAGAGAGAGAGATATTATTTTATCAGGTGTGCATTAGTATACCAGATTTGGCAGTTTCCTCTATATCTGTGTCCTCCTCAGGTATTCCAATATATGACAAGTATATATCCAGCTGTACCTTACCATGCAAGAGGAAGAGGTCATAAACATGTTAACATAAATTAGAAGTTAGTACTAAAACTACACGGTATTTGGCCTGACAAATCCATAACCTCATACATACCTCTGGAGTAAAAATGTATTTGTATAAAAAATAATGTCTCATATATGTGTTGATGAAATAGTATAAAATCTGTGTCACTTGCTCCGAGCTGAAAAGGTCGATACTGAAAGGAGGTCTCTGTGTTTAATGGGGGAAAGAACAAAAAAAAAAATAATAATAATGTATAACATTATAAATGTTTTTACTGTCACTTTTGATCAATTTGATGACTGAATAAAATTAATTTCTTCCAAAAAACATAAAAAAAATCTTACTGACTCCACACTTTTGAATGGTATATTGTATCTACATACCCTGACTGAATGGCAAAGCAGAAGTTCACTGCAGTAGGTCAAACAGTGATCAGTGTTATTGAGGGGTGTTTCTGAAAAATTGACAAGAATGCTTTAATATTATATATGAGAATATTGTACAAAATTATAAAGATACAGTTCATTCTACAATAACATGATTACTATGGCTACATCACCTGTGTTAAATTGATGCACATTTTTTATAATGGAGATGAGAACAGAGGTTTGCTCCCTGTTGAAATTTTTCTCTCTGCAGAACAGCACTAGATTTGTATACAACTCAAGAAGTACTCTCTGTTTTGGCTGAGGCACATCAGAGACCAGTAATGCACGGCACAAAATCCTAGAGGGAAAGCAAACAATGTGCATTTATGTTAGATCAAGCAATGTCCTGGACATCTTGCATTAATTATTATTAGCATCATTCCTGTTATGCAGCACCTTCTGTAATTCATAGTAGCATTTCTATAAAAGGGTATAAAAGATTTGTTTACAATTTCTTTGGTCTGATTAGTTAAATGCCTGAGATAATTTTAACTTGGTTATTTACACAATGGCAGAAAAATTAGCAGGTTACCTAACAAGTAAAAAGAGGTAAAGTTAGCCACTGTTCAGGAATGGACTGAAAGTTAGTTTACATGAGGGTGCCCACTTGAAGTTAATTTTGATATTTTTTAACTATATTTTATAATGTCACACTAATTTTATGTACTCGTATATAAAACAACGAACTGTTTAAAATTAACAAATTACAATAAAATGTTTTAAAATTAAATAATGTTGTAGACCTTATTCACAGCAGCGCCATCTTTGATTTTCAACGGGAATCAAAAACGAGGCTGTGAGCTCTTCAGTGGGTTGTACTGTTATTTAATGCGTTTTTGGATTTGTCTTCTGACGAAACACAGCAAAATATCTTTCCAAGTAATTTAAGTAGACAAAAAAAAAAAAAATTAAAAAATTGGAGCTTTAAACTGCTTTTTACAAAACACGGTAATATCATGGCGCTGCTCTGAATAAGGGCTATACCACAAAATTAACCTAATATACCTGTTTAGCAATATTTGTAATATAAATGTAAACCTTTCAATATCTGGTATGGAATTGGTCTTCTCAATCTCTTCCATATCACTGTGTTTCAGATCAGCCCTAGAAATGCAGTCAACAGGAATTATTGAGAATGTTTGTGTCTAAATATGTAGATAATGCAAATTGCATTGAATTTTTATTTTTATTTTATTTTTTTGGGACCTACCATAACAGCACCCGTGCTCTTGGAGGCTGGGACACCTACAAAAGATTACAATTAATGTACAAAAATGTATAAAATATTTTATCTCTAGATTCCATGAAAGAGTATAGTTTTTACCTTAATGTCCTCAAAAGGCTTCATTTCTCCCCACTGACAGCCTCTAAAAACGGCTCTATAAAAATATTGATCTAAACCACCTGTATCTGTTGTATCCGGTTGTATCGTATCCTAGCAACTAATTTTTTTCTTCTGTAAAAACCCCCACCAACCACTGATTAGTAGCGCCAACTTAAAAGCCACGAAATCTTCACACGAGTTTGCACGTTATTAATTATTTTTGATATAAAATTTAACCGGTCAAAAATAGGAACCAAATGTAAATATTGTTTTAATTACACGTGTTTCAAACAAATAAAACAACTATTATTAAGAACAACGTTTAAGAACTTTTATTTTCACCCTGCGATTTAGGGGAAGTGACGTAAAGTATCAGACTAGCACGAAAGAGTCCACAACCATACGTTGTTCAAATCGCTCACTTCGAGCAAATACATCTGTGATTACAACAAATGTCCAAAAAGGTATGAGTGCTATAAACAAAGTGTTTTACACATATGTGAGGGCCTGTCTAAATCCGTTTACTTTTATTTTGATAGACATAATTTTGTCCTGTAGTGTCAGTGTTCACATATCTGCTGTTCTTCCTGTTTTCCGGTCGGAGCGCAGGTTTGTTTCTGGGTGCAAAAAAATCACTAAGGCAAATATATTTTACTACACATTTGTAACCATGCAGTACATAAAACGTTGTCGTATGATATGCGACATATAGTTCTAACATAATGCAACTTATAATATAAAAAAGGCTAATGTTTTGACGGTTGTAGCTCGCTTGCTAGGCTTCAGCTAGCATCGAAGCTAAACTCACTCAAAGCGCCACTGTTGCCTAAAATTAATTGAAAAAATTTTCTTACTGCTAAAAAATGTGCTCTGGTTAATATGACGATTATAACTCCTTTATTTTTTTGTTTCAATATGAAATATAATAAATTAAATAGCAACTAGATCGAAGACGTCCGCCGTGTTAACCAGCATATGACAGAAAATCTCAAAAAAGTGAATTACATCACAAGTGTTTCAGTTTAAATCTCCTCATTATTGTTATCGTTAAAGCGAAGATTCGACGTTTAGTTTTGTTTAGGGAGAACAGATTAATATCTTGACCATGTATAGTCAATTTTAGGCCAGAGTGGGAAGGTTTTACCTATGCAAAATCTCTTCACAGAAATCATTGTCTGATAATATCAGTACTGATGTACACATTGTAATATTACTTAGTTAAAGTGATAGATCACCCAAAAATAAAAATGATGCCAATCACTTCCTCACCCACCATCATGTTCAAATCCATATGACTTTTCTGTTTTTCTTCTAACACAAAAAGAGATGTTGTGCAGAATGACAGCGTCAGCTGTCATTCACTTTAACTGCATCTTATTTTTTTCATACAATGAAAGTGAATGATAACTGAGGCTGTCATTCTGCCTAACACCTGTTTTTCTTTCAAAAGAAAGTCATACAGCATGAGGGTGAGTAAATGATGACAATTTGGTTGAACCTTTAATTTAAAAATGTCTGTGCTTTTAAACAAATTGATGCTTACCCTTTAATTTGCCTCTGTCAGGGTTCTAAATAATATAATAATAATAATCTGTTCAATAATCTGTCTAACACTGTGAATTTTGTAGGGAAGCATGTCTGGCACAGGGGGTGGGAAGCGCCCCTCAGGAGGGGATAGTCCCCCTGGCGCTCCTGAGAAAAAGCTGAAGAAGGAGGAGAAGACTACCACCACTCTCATTGAGCCCATCCGCATTGGAGGAGTTTCTTCTACGGTTTGTTTAATGTTTCCACCAAAACAAAAATGCATTGTAGCTGTCGGGTGCAGTCATGCAATATTTTGTGTTTGGAAAGTGGATTTTTAACATAGACATAATTAAAAACAATCACTCTCAAGTAGAAGTGTAATGATACACTCATGTCACAATTTGATACAATTTACGATATTGAACTCACGTTACGATACTATTGCAAAAATAAGGAAGAGCTTTTTTATTATAATTATTATTATTATTTTTTATTATTATTACTTCTAAGACATATGGTAAAAAACATACTGTTGATTAAAATGCTGAATTTGGTATTACATTAGAGGTGGATTTGAATAGGCTTGGTCCTGGTCCCCAATGGACAGGGCAATGGTGACACCATATTCATGATTCTGAAGCTAAAAATACAGAATTATGTTATACATATATGCTTGCACTCTGTCACTGACTACATATATTACAATAATGTTTAAAATCAGACATTTAGCATTATCAGGACCCACAAATATAGATTATATACATTATAAATTATACACAGTTGTTGTAGTAGAGTGTTGATACCGTCATTTTACACTGGACTGCTTCACAAACGAGGGTCAGTTCACACTGGATTTGCACAAAAGATTAACATGACGGCACATGCTAGTCGATGAGTTTAATCAATTCCACAGCAACTGCATAAATTTACCCACTAACCATTCAGAAACGTCCAGTTGCATTCTAAAAGTTGTAACTTCTTCCTGAGTCTCTCTATCAGTGTCCGACTCCGGTTTGAACAATGTAAGGCTGAACACCGTTACTGACAATCGTCATTTTGGCTGCGTGAGATTCTCCAGCTTTGTTGTTGTTGAGCAACCGAAGCGTGAGCTGTTAAAGCTCCGCCCTCTTTTGGAAAGCAGGCAGGGAGCAGCAGCTCATTTGCATTTAAAGTGACACACACAAAAACTGTGTGTTTTTGCTCACACCCAAATAGGGGCAAATTTGACAAGCTATAATAAATGATCTGTGGGGTATTTTGAGCTGAAACTTCAGACACATTCTGGGGTGCTACTTTTTTTTTCAGGGTTCTTTGATGAATAGAAAGTTCAAAAGTACAGCATTTATTTGAAATAGATATCTTTTGTAACATTTTGTTCAGCATGTCACTTTCGATCAGTCTTTACTGAATAAAAGTCTGCCCACATACTTTTTATTTGTAGTGTTTTAAACATTCTGTCATAACCTTCAAAACCTTTGTAGACAAGAGTGACTTATCCACATTGTTGTATGGAGCTTATGTAATTTTGCCCCAAATTTTTTTTTGTGCAGGAGGAGATGGACATGAAGGTCATTCAATTCAAGAACAAGAAGCTCTGTGAACGCCTTGAGCAGAGGCAGGCTTTGGAGGATGAGTTGAGAGAGAAGATTGAGAAGCTGGAGAAGAGGCAGGCCACTGATGACACCACGCTGCTTATTGTCAACCGCTGTTGGACTCAGGTTCACCACTCTTCTTTTCTTCCAATGCTATACTCATTTCTGTACACATTTTTGTAATGATACTGCTTTAGCACATAAAAATAAGTAGCTAAACAAAATATACATTCCTCATGTGACATATTTTATAACAGATAATAGTAATATTATAAGTACTTATTTGAACTCTGTTTTCACAGCTCGAGGAAAATATCCATGAATTGCTGCAGCATGTGGAGCCCAAGGATGCTCCAGCACCTGTCCAGACCCCTGTCACCCCTCCTGTTCCAGCAGACGTCCCTGTTCCCGCTGTAGCTCCAACACCTGCTCCTGAACCTTCTGCTCCTTTGCCGGCTCCAATGGAAGGGGAGGATGGCCTCCCCCAGCCTCCACCTTCAGCTGAGGGGGTGGAAGAAGAACCACAACAACCAGTGCAAGAAAAGGAACAGACACAGGAGCAAGAGCAGCAACAGCAGCTGCCTGACTCTGTGGAGAAGCCGACTGATAAACCAGTGGAGGATGGAATTCCCGGTAAATATACTAGGAGTTAGACTCCAATGCACTTAGCACATGAAATATGTAAAATCAAGCATTTATTCATAGTTTATACTAGTTTTGTTGTCTGGTCTTGGTCTCAAGACTCTTTTTTGAAGGTCTTGGTCTCGACCACATTTGTACTCTGTTTCGTCTCGGTCTCAGACTAAGAAAACTCGGGACCGATCAGGGCCACAAATGCGGGGATATCATTAAATTGGCAGTGCATTGTCTGATTAGCATCATTCATGTGATTGGATGTAATACTTCCTGCTTCAAATGCAATCAATAACTTATTTCTATTTTGATTTCTTTTATTACCGTTGTGCCGGGTCAGAAATCAATGAGGGATCACTAAAATTAATACAAATACTCACAAAATTCAAGATATGATTGCATAAAAGTACTTGTTTGAGATCTTGTTTTTTATATTATAACATATAATATAATTAAGCAATCTCACTAGAGCAAGAGAGATATTTTCAAGAATATGAGCATGATTGCAAACGTGATACTGATTTTATACAAACTTTCAATAAACAATAACTTAATATTACATGACTTACCTTTTAGACACAAGTTTTTGCTCTATTTCTGCAACGAAAATAGTTCAGAACAAATCTATAGCAGAACTGGTGTGCGTTTCTGAGCATTACACAGTGATTTCCTTAATGAATGAATCAGCTGCTTTTAACTAATTGGTTGAACTACCGCCACCTACTGGCAGTTTTAGTTTCATATTTAAAAGTATTGTTTTATTTTTTCATCATTTCTAGATTCAAAATTTTATTTTTAAATAATTAAATTATTTATGCAGTTGCAATTGTACTAATTCAGATTTTCTAATTGTATGTATTGAATAACTATAAGACATTTGTCAGAAAAAAAAAAAATCCTTGTCTAAAAGTTTAATAAACTTGTTACATAAAAAAAAAAAAAAAAAAAAAAAATTCTGACTATTATTTCGTATGTCAGGCTTTACAGAGTTAATAAGACCACAAATATAATATAAAACAATAATCCATCTAGTGTCTATTAGCTGCTAGGCCACATAGAACCTGCCCACAGCAGCTTTTACCATTCACATTCATATTGTATTTGATCTGTTTTGTAGCCCCTCCACCTCCACCACCTCTCAGTGAGAGCGCAAAGGCTTTCTTGGCTACTCTGGATAACAGCAGTGAGGAGGAGCTCACGCTGCAGCTACAGGACAGGATGCAGTTCAGCAAGGGTGCTGTGGCCTGCATGGTCTGCATCTTTGACCGCCTGCATAGCAGCATTGACGAGCTGTGTACTAGAGTGGAGTCAGCTGGTAAATTCATTTGGTGTGATTTTCAAAGCACAACATGTTTATTACAGAAAAAAGTATCTGAAAGTTTTAGTTTAATCACTGAATGAGCAAACACTAAACTTGTGCTCTTGCACTTTATGTTCTTATCAGTCTGTGAAGATGACAGTCAGCGAGAGATAACTGCCACAAACCGCACACTTCTAGAGGAAAATAATCGACTGCAAGACCTTGCTTCCTCCCTTCAAGGGAAACACCACAAAATGTCATTAGAGGTATCTGTTAGCCTAATTTTGTTTGATCAAATTTTATATATATATGTACTAAGTTATACACAGGAAGTGAAAAGTTGGGGGTCATTAATTTTTTTTTATTTATTTTTTTTTAATAAAATTAAAACTTTTATTCGGCAAGGAAACATTAAATTGATCATATTGTTACAGTAAAATTGTTTCAAATAAATGCTGTTTTTTTTTTTTTTTTTGTTTTTTTTGTTTTTTTACTTTTTATTCATCAAAGAATCCTAAAAAATGTATCTTAGTTTACACAAAAATATTATGCAATACAACATTGATTAGAATGATTTCTGAAAGATCATTTTGACACTAAGAATGGTTGCTGAAAGTACAGTAATGTCTGCTGAGAATGAAAGTAATATTACTGTTCTTACTGTACTTTTCAAAATAACTGTCCTTAAATCCAGTCTTTGCTTCCACAGTATAATGAACTGGTTGACAAAGTTACGAGTTCTGAGACAAAAGTGTCTGAAATGGAAACGGCTGTGGAGGACCTGCAGTGGGACATCGAAAAACTTCGTAAGAGAGAGCAGAAGCTGAATAAACACCTAGCAGAAGCTCTGGAGCAGGTCAGCTTTCTCTTCACCTCTGTTTTATCCTGTTTAATGCTGAACAATTTATTTTATTTAACTTCCCTAAAATTTAATTAAAACATACATTTTCGGTTTTCATGCAATTTATTTCTTTGCCATTTTTTTATCCTTCATATTAACCAATGTATTATGTGCTGTTTGCTATTATGTGTATCAGTACTTCCTGTGAGAAAGGAAATTGTGCTGCAGGAGATTGTACTAGTTTTGTTGCGTCATTTACAGTAGACACAGTTTACCACAGTTTATCTGTTTGTAGTTGGAATATGAGGAGTATTACTAATGATACGATTATCTGTTACTTATTAATTTCTTGAATGTGTCTCCCCCCGCCCCCTTCCAAAATCAGCTTAATTCCGGTTACCATGCCACTGGCAGTTCTGGTGGGTTACCAGGTGGTCAAATCACACTCAGTATACAAAAGGTAAAGTGTGAAACAATGTTTAGTATTATTTATAAACTACTGAAGTTGTTATTATATATATATATTATATGTATATATAAATTTAAAGATTTATTAACTTGATGTGATTCTGTTTTTATATTTTATATATATTTTTATTTAGTTTTTATTTGTTTATGTCAGTTTTAGTCATTTTAGTGCTTCAGCTTATTTCAGTTAGTTGGCAAAGAAACATTTCTAGTTTTTCGTCTATTTTGTCTATTTTGATTTACTTTATTTCTGCCTTATTACAGTTATCTAAAACGATTTATGTTCGTTTTAGTTTTAGCTAACCATAACAACACTTGTGTGATTGTGTGAAATATTTATTGGAAATGATGTAGACCTGATTCCAATCTGTACGTCAGTTTGCGTAATGAGCATTTCTTTACTCTCAGTTTGAATCTCTGAATGCCGAATTAGAGCAGAACCAGGAACTTGCTAACAGCCGCATGGCAGAGCTTGAGAAACTGCAGCAAGAGTTACAGGAAGCTGTTCGGGAGAGCGAGAAACTAAAGGTGGTAGAGTTCAATGAGAGTACAAAAAAGAATTATATTTTTTTATGACTGGTATTACTGACCTCCACATCCCTTTGTAGATGGATCTGAGGAATATACCAGAGGAAGTGTTGAAGGAGACACCAGAGTACAAGTGCCTCCAATCACAGTTCTCTCTGCTGTACAATGAGTCTCTGAGTGTGAAAACCCAGCTGGATGAAGCCAGAGCTCTATTGCTCACAGCCAAAAATGCTCATCTGCGGCAGATTGAGCACATGGAGGTGAGAGGGATGATGGGACAGAAATGATTGCTGGTAGTCATATCCGAACATGTTTTTTTTGTGATTGTTTGAATGTCTTTCTCTTTTCTGTTTGTAGAGTGACGAGTTGTCTCTTCAGAAGAAGTTACGCACTGAGGTCATCCAGCTAGAGGACACTCTGGCCCAGGTGCGCAAAGAGTATGAAATGCTACGGATAGAGTTCGAACAGAATCTTGCAGCCAATGAGCAAGCAGGTAACGTTACTACAAGTAATTTTATTTACTTTCGGTTGTCATGCCCCGTGGGCGAGGTGGGATTCCTTAGTGGTGAATTTCCCAAGGCCCATTTGTTTTACAGTAACCATGGCTGCAGCAAGGAAGTCTATGGGGGTGGTGTATCCTGTCATCACTTTTCTGATTGTTCAGATTTGGCTGCTGTTCAATTTTTATCTCGGCATCATAAACCGAGTTGTCTGTTATTGTATTTGAATGACTATCAGCATCACCATCTCTCTCTCTCTCTCTCTCTCTCTCTCTCTCTCTCTTTTCTTTTTTTTTTCCTTCAGGCCCAATAAACAGAGAAATGAGACATTTAATCAGCAGTCTGCAGAACCATAATCATCAGCTGAAAGGGGATGTGCAGAGGTATAAGAGGAAACTACGTGAGACACAGATGGAAATAAACAAGGTATTGCTCCTGCTGGTCTTCGTTGACAGTTTTATGATTTCCCACAATCACAGAATTTTCAGTGGAAACATTCAATTACAAAAATATTTTATAACACTAACACACATACACACATACACATCTCTCTCTCCTCAGCACATTTTATATATATATATATGGATGGATGGATGGATGGATGGAGAGAGAGAGCTATTTGAGAGGCAGCACATAAAGCCTCGAGTACAAAATTTAGTTCTTTTTCATGGCTTATTGCGCTTAAATGCACAATATGAAAAATTTTTGGATTCAGATATCCAAAATCCACTAGAACAATGTTACATATTTTGTTGACTTGTGTACTTACGTTATCCCAGATGTTTCTAAGAATGTTTAAATCCAGAGAAATAAGTGATTTCAACCAGGACACGGACACGTGTCCGTGCGTCGCCTATCAATGACATTATACCCGCATCACAAGGGATGTAAATAACTGAGAAAGAAAACGCATGTTGTGTAACAGTATATTGGATCTGTGCATAAGTACTTGCAGTGAGAGCAGCCTAATATAACTGCTGCTGTCCGTCATGTTAATCAGAGAACAAAAGCCAAAGAGAAAGTCACTCTTTGCTCTGGACTGAATCACTTTTGTAAATTTAATTGTGAGCATTAATCTGTATTTAATTTTTACATTGAAGACTATCCAGTATTATTTTACATTTGATTAATTTTTGTAGTATTTATTACCCGAGTACTACTGTTAGGCTCACCTGAAAAACTTAAAGCTGTTTTTCATTTGTCTCTTTATTCTGGTTTATTTATTTGTACTATCGTTTGCAATTTTTTAAAATTTGTTCTTATTTTATTACTGACCGTTTACTTGTCCTTTTTTGTATATATATTTCAAAGTTTTAAATAAAGCCTCCCCGTGCTGTCTGTAAGCTATTGCAACCAAATTACCCACATTATCAAAAAAATATGAGATAATGATAAAAATATCTATATGGCAGTATATATGGCAGTTTTCAATACTCATGTTATTGAAAATGATATTGAATATCGATATTTTGCAAAGTATCGTATTGAAGAAATTCCAGTATCATAACAACACTAATACAGTAGTGGCCAAAAGTGATATCTAGCCCATCTTCCCCCTTTATTGAAGTATTATTACATTATTTTTTTTACATTATATTGTTTTCTTCATTTGTAATTCACTTTAAAATTGTTTTCTAAATGTAAAAGAAATAATTTTTTGAAGATTTGTCAAAATGCATGCATTATTTTTCCCCCACAAAATATTTTACTAGCTAATACACCATTTAATGCACTTATGTTATTGTATATACGAGCTGTTACTTTCCTCAAAGTAATTGAATTTTCACTAAATATTGTTCTCTACTCCTGTTGTTTTACAGTTGAAGTGCCAGAGTGGAGATACAGGTGCGCTGATGTTGGAAGAAAGCGTGGGTGATGGAGGACTCGAGGTTAAGAAAGAGGAAGATGATGACCAGGAGGAGGAGGAAGAGAGGAGGAGAGAGCTGGAAAGGCAACGGGCACGGGAGAGAGAGAGGGAGGCGGAGAGAGAGAGGGAGCGAGAAAGAGAGCGGGAGAGACAGCGCAGTGATGAGCTGAAGAGGAAGGACTCTGATGCGCTAAAGATGCTGAGAGGAGAGCTCAAGTACGTCTCATCTTTCAGCCTAAATTATGATTCTCAATGCTGCTTGACTCATTATCTGCTTATATATCTCAATCATGCTGAATATAAATGGACAATCTTAATTAATATGCAGTGCCCCCAAGAAGTATTTGGTCTCACCTAAATAATTAATTTCATTACATAACAAAATTTCGAAGCAAGTGACATATTCTTTTTATAAATAATCAATAATAAAACATACTATTTAAAATGAAAACAGCATTGGGACACTTTGTGTTGCATTTTAATGTGTTTTATTTTGGGCAGCTATAATATCATCTTTTAAATGCCATTATACAGCATTTAATGAACTTCAGTTCTGAGTCACCTTACCCACACATAAATTGTGTTCTCAACAGAAAAGCTCAGGAGTCTCAGAAGGAAATGAAACTACTGCTAGACATGTACAAATCAGCCCCAAAGGAGCAGCGAGATAAAGTGCAACTTATGGCCGCAGAAAAGAAGTCCAAAGCAGAGGTACGTGATCCCACTAAGCCTTGCTGTCTTTCTGTGAGGCAAAACCATTAACATGCAAATCACTTCGGGGGGTCCTTCTCTTAATGCTAATATCAACATTGTCTGGCAGGTGGAAGAGTTGAGGCAGCGAGTGCGGGAATTGGAAGAGAGGGAAAGAAAAGAAAGCAAAAAGCTGGCAGATGAAGATGCCCTCCGCAAGATCCGTGTGGCCGAGGAGACCATTGAACACTTGCAGAAAAAACTGGCTGCTACTAAACAGGTGGTGTGTCTAGTCGCTGAACCAAGTTATTCTAAACAATTGTTTTAGATTCTTTCTAGATCAACAACCTCTGTAGCTTTGAAGTGACAGTGCCTGTGTGGACCTTTCAGGAGGAAGAGGCTCTGCTGAGCGAGATGGATGTGACAGGACAGGCGTTTGAAGACATGCAGGAGCAGAACAGCAGGCTCATGCAGCAGCTCCGAGAGAAAGACGATGCCAACTTCAAACTAATGAGTGAGAGAATCAAATCCAACCAGATTTACAAGCTTCTGCGGGAGGAAAAAGAGGAGCTGGCAGACCAAGTGCTCACATTCAAAACCCAGGTGAGAAAAAAGAAAAAAAAATTCCTCATACAATCACCATGAACCCAGACAAGAATGTACAGATGTGCAAAAAAAACATGTTTTCATAATATACTAGTCGGTGGGTTTTATGAAAAACTAGTTGACCATGGCTGCATCCGAAAAACTAAGGCAGCTAACTTGTTGCCTTGCTGCCCCATCAGGCAGACTTCGCAGGCAGCATTTGAGCACAAAGGTACCTTCCGGAACTGATTTTGGGCAGGCTTCTGAAGCAGCATAATGGTTTAATCATCTCCAACCAAATAGAGATAGCTTTGGTCATAACTAAGCAAACATTTAATTACCACAATATTAATTTCTCACTAGAAATAACACCAAAAGTGGAAAAGGTTGTTCAAAAACATACATTTACACACAAACTGACCACCAACTGCAACTTTCAGATGCCTTTTTATTTTTTAGTTCAGCTGTCACAAAATCAAACGCAAAGAATAGTGGGATATCATAGGAAGCAAAGGTATCTGAAGGTATCTCAGTAAACAGGATGTGACATAACAATAGGATTCAGACATGCCTTGTTGCCTTCTTACTGCAGGCAGCATTTTTCAGCTTTCAGATGCTGTCCATGTAAAATTGGCCCTAAATAATTGGACTGGATCAGAGTTATAATTCATCACCTTGATTTTTGGGGGCTGTTTACCGTTCTTGTGCATAGCTGTCAACAGAGGTCTCAACATTTTTTTTTTTTTTTTTTTTTTTTTTAAGTTAAAAAAAATATAATGATTTTCCTGACTCGATGTAGGAGTATCGTAAGCTTAGACGCCTACGATGGTTTAAACAAATAGGGATATGCAACAAACTCAATCTCCTCTTCTCTTATATGGAAATCCTCTGACATTTCTCTTTAAAATTTCTCCCTTTAGACTTCTAATTCACGACTGGTGTTTTGTTTTGCTCTATCCTCTTGAGATTCCACGTTCATCAGTGCGGCATGTGTTGAGTCGGGTTATTCTTCCGCCGCAAAACGATACGTATGGCTGCCTGCCGAAAGCTAGTTATTATAGTTAAAGTTTAAATATGGATATTTTTCTTACAAAAACCCATTGCTTCACTTCAGAAGGCCTTTATAAACCCCCTGGAGCCATATTGATTATGTTTATGATGGATTGATGCATTTTTTGGGGGCTTCAAAAAACGGCCCCCGTTCTTTACCATCATAATGCTTGGAAGAGCCAGGATATTTTTAAATATATCTCCAATTGTGTTCATCTGAAAGAAGATAGTCATATACACCTAGGAGGGTGAGTAAATCATGGGAAAATTTTCATTTTTAGGTAAACTATCCATTAATTCGCAAATCTGCACTTCAAAAATATCCTTAAAGTTTGAATTACCACCACTAAAAAATAAAGCAAAAATCTAGATTAACGAATTAACTAGTTGGTTGATAGACAACTAGTCAGCCCATCCCTGCTAGACTGAAAGCTTAAATTGATGGGCCTTTCCGTTTTGAGGCAGTAAATCTGCATGTTATGTTTAACAACTTCTGTTTTTGCAATAATGATGTAGTTGTATCATCTGCTTTTTTTTACTGCCCTTCCCAGGTGGACGCTCAGCTGCTGGTAGTGCAGAAACTAGAAGAGAAGGAGGGTGTCCTGCAGAGCACACTGGCCGCTCTGGAGAAAGAGCTGGCGCTGCGCACTCAAGCACTGGAGCTCAACAAGCGCAAGGTAAAACCGGAAGGATCACAGACGCCCACCTCTGTTCTGATGTCTATGACAACCATGACTCAGCTTAGCCAGCAATTTAGCATGTATTTCCAGATGTGTTTAATGCTGGTTTTTCTGCACGATGGCTCAGGCGGTGGAGGCGGCCCAGTTGGCCGAGGACCTTAAAGTGCAGCTGGAACACACTCAGACCAAGCTGAGGGAAATCCAAGCCTCAGTACTAGACAACCGCACTGCCCGTGAAAGGGAGAGCGCCAACCTCAAGAAAGCACAGGTACATGGGCACGCATGTTGTAGAAACATGTTGTTTGGGATACAAATGAGTGGGAACGGTGTGTGAAACTCTTCTACTATGCTGTCATTTCAGGAGGACTTGTCCAGGCTGCGGCGTAAGCTGGAGAAACAGAAGAAAGTTGAGGTGTATACAGATGCTGATGAGATTCTACAAGAAGAAATTAATCAGTATAAGGTGAAGACTGACTTTTCAAAGATTCTTTTATATAGACAACCAGTGTCTGTGAAATCATTTTCTAACATTTAAACTTTTGACTGGTTGAGTAGCTTTATAAGTGTGTTATTTGTGCCTGACCTGTTGTCTCCATTCTAGGCTAAATTGCGATGTCCCTGTTGTAATACGCGAGATAAGGAGACCGTCCTCACCAAGTGTTTCCACGTCTTCTGCTATGAATGCTTGAAGACTCGCTATGACACTCGCCAGAGGAAGTGCCCCAAATGCAATGCTGCATTCGGAGCAAATGACTTCCACCGCATCTACATCACCTAATTTAGAGTGGACTTCTTGATGGACTGAAAACAGTAGATGAGAAAAGAAGGGATAAAAGTGGTCTTGAAGCACAGGATTACCATGCTGTGGTATTTTAAAATGCTCTAAAGGGCCACTTTCACCCATCTGTGATAGGTGGTGCTAGTGACCAAACAGACAGTGACAGAATGGAAACAGTTGTGAAGTAGTCATGGTCTATAGCACACAAGCAGTGCTCCTTCATTGCAGAGGAATCCATTGAGTTTTTTCTCTTACTTTTTCTGTTTTATACTTGCATTTTTGAATCACCATGAAAAAAAAGACTGTATCTGCTCCGATTTCTAAATATCATAAATGTGATAACCCCACAGAATATGACAGACTTTTAAAGTTCACAGAGAATGTTTTGTTTTGACAATTATGGCCTTATCCATTTGAGTCATAGAGTAACTCTATCCAGTAATGTAGTTAGTCAGTCAGTCAGTTTCTATGGTGACACTCAATGTTATTGAACCCCTTTAAAGTTAGTAATGAACAGATGTGATGGGTACTGGGTGGAATGAGGAGAGCTGCAGAATTAGAAACAGAGGTGGTGGTGCAGTGACTTCAAAAAGACAAAACAGAGATCAACTCTGAGACCAAGAAATATTCATGCAAAAGAAAATTTGTCTCAACTGATTCCGCTTTAGACAGGTACCATATATCCCCAAACACTCACACCAGATATATCACCAACATGTCAATAACTATTGCACAATTTCCTTGAAAAATAAAAACTGGATACAATTATTTGTGAACTCAGCTCTTTGCTTTGATGTCAACCTAGACAAATCATTTGGAGTCATTATGCAATGTGTTAAGCAGTTGTTTTTCCTTTAGCAGTTAAAGCTATTGTATAGTTTTTGTGTTGTCATTTTGCAGTGAAGATTGATTGGCTAGATGAAGCTGAGTTTTCATTTTAACAGTGATGTACTCAGTGCAAAAAGATGAACCTGGACTTTCCAAGTGTACACCCTGAAATATTTCAGTCCATATGCTTTCTGCCAATACAATCCTATTTCCACAATGCATGTGTCTTTAGTAACTTCAGATGGTTTAGATATGCATAGTTGCATATGATTAGGCATTAGAAGAGGATCACAGGAGAAGCAGCGCTTGGGAGAAAAAAGCTACCATGTGTTTTTTTTTTTTTTTCTTCTTGCAAATTTTTGACCGGAATATATATGTAAATGTTTTCCATTAAATTGCGCAATTGACCTTATGTTATTCCCCACACCCATGGTCTTGCTGTTCTGATCGTATTAATAACTGTCTTGCTGCTTTTTCTCTCAGTCTCAGTTGTGTGAGTCTGCCAAACACTGAACTGTTGTTTGCTCCCTTGGACCAGAGACAGTGAATTACGTAGTTGGGTGGGGTGACTTTAATGTGCTTATTTTGCCCAAACATACTTTGTACGGGGATACTGGGGTCTCTCGTTTGTGTTTTTACAGAAAGTACTTATTTTTCAAAAGTTGTCTTCGTTTAAACGTTTATTCCTTTAAGTTGTTTTCTTGGTAAGTCTGACATCAAATACTCACGTCAGTAAGATCACCAGTATTATAATCGCGGATATTTCCTATTAATACAGAACTGGTTACTCTTTCACGTAAATGTACCTCTTGAAAGCAAAAACGAAACTGTTCGAGAAAACACGCTGTGTTGTACGTTACGTCTCTATCATCATTGATGGTTTCCTACTCGTCGTGCTGTGAATACAGATATTCAGTGGCCGTGTTTCAAATCCTAGCAAGCCCCCTTCCCAGCAAACGAACGTTTTGCAAATCTTAACATTAAGTTATGAAAACGTTATTTCTGGATGTTCTCTGAACGTTCAAATCGTACATTTATTAAAAAAAAAAAAAAAAAAAAACCGTTTTAAAAACGTTTCTTTCTTAGTTAAACTTATTTCAGAATGTTTGCAAAATTATAAAATTTAGTTACATTAAAAATTGTTAGAAAATGTTTCAGGGGGAAAAAAAACTTCCATGAACAATTAAATTGTGGTAACGTTTTGAGAACATTATTAAAGACAACTTTGAACGAGCAGGCTACTTTTAACGGTTACATTAACAGTTCTTTCAATACTTTTGAGGAAGCAGTCTGTTACTTAGTTAAAAATTGTTAAATTAAGTAACAGACTGCTTCCTCATATTGAAAGAATTTTAAAAAGAATTCATTATGATTAATTCAGTAACAACAACTAAATGTTTTGATTCACTAAAGAGAACTGATTAATTTGCGGGGGGAAAGACTGGTCGGTTGCGCTAAATGTTTTTGATTCACTAAAAAGAATCGACTCGGCGTCATTCGTTTTGGAATCCGACGCTTTGTATGAGTATGACTCACTAAATATAATCGGCTCGTAATAGTCGGATTACCATGGTCAAGCAGTACGGTTTTGATTCACTAAAAAGAACAGGCTCAGTGTCTTTACAGGCTCAAAAATCTCGGGAACCGGCTAGTGGTATGTAAACAGTAGGCTAATAAGTAAACTAAGTAAGAACTAATAACAAAACAAAATAAATTACTGGTAAAAGTTGTCGGATCTCAACCCTAATTTTACTTAACAGGAATTGCCCCAAACGCTGTCTACATAGGAAGCACCACAAGCTTTTGGAGAGACAGCCACAGAATCTCAGTAGACTACAGTAGGAAATGACTCATAGAGGAGTTGAACTCAGCGCGTGGGTGTGGGCGCTATTAAAACAAGACTGAAAGTTTGGGGTGGTTCATTCACACGGGCTGCTTTTGCTATGCTAGAAACCCATTTGTGGCTTTTAATCTTTTGAAATCGCTGTGGGATTTCAATATATATAAAGCTCAATGGATTCCGGTGCTATGATGCGTTGCATCTATTGGATTACTATATTGATCGCCACGCTTATTAATGGAATAAACGCGGATAAAAGTAAGAATATTCACATTTACTTGCTTAATATCTTCATGTTAACATATACCATATGTGTGACCTCTCCTGTGTATATTCTGTGGCCGAAGAATGTTCCAAACTTTGTCTCATTTGTCCTCTTGCTATGAACATGGAAAGTCGTGGAGTCAGTGGAGTTAATGACGATGAACTGCCTCATTCGTAATAGCTTCCTTTACCAGTTGCAGTTCCCACCGGTTCCGCATTCCAATGCTCTTATTTCACTCCCGCCCGCTCCATGGGTTGTATTGTGCCCAGCTGAGAACAGTGCAACACAAGAGGCTTCAGCTTTCCATGAGGAACATGAGGCTTGTAGTGTCTTTGTTACTTTGGCATGTGTATGTTACTGCTGGAACAGTTTTAATTGTAAAAACACTCGCAGGAAAGAAAAAAGTGCATTGTCTGCTGTGGAAAAGTATTAGGAAATGCTTGGAAAGGCCCCACATGCCCTTGTTATATTCAGTGGCTTTAGTTATGCAGTAATTTAATGCAGTCAGTAAACTGCTTCATGTCATGTCACAAAGTTACATTATGAAGAAATTATGGATTTAATCATGCACATCAAAACATGCTTAGATCATCAACATAGTTCTCTACTGGAGGGCTGAGGCCCAATGGGGGGCCTCAGTGAACTTTTAAGGTGCCCTCAAGATATCTTCATAATTACTTAACAAATAAAATATGAATACGTTCAGTGATTTAAGTTTTCAAGTTTATTTATATAGCACCATTAAAACAGCAGCAGCTGACCAATGTGCTTTACAACATCAGATAAAATAAATGCAAGCAAAAACAATTAAATAATAATGAACTTGATTTACACACTGCTGAGCTCACTACCAGTTTACAAACTTAGAAAACAAAACTGACAATTTCATCCTCATGAATATGTTGTTGTTTTCTTTCCTTCAATTAGAGAATGTGTGTCAATGAATGTTATTTTAATGCATTGATATCCCTAATTACTGTTAATTTAAAAAAAGTTTGAAAACAAGCACCTCATCATTTTCAGAGGAAGAACCCTAGCCTGTGTAGGGGGGCCTTCAAATATTAACTTTGTCAATGGGGGTCCTTGGATTGCAAAGGCTAAGAACAAAGACATTGGGGAGCTGAAATTCAAGCTGATGTTTACTGATCATTAAGCTTGCTTGGGTGTGCATGATAAAACATACAAGGCTTTGAACATATTTTTCTATTTCTCAAGTGTGCAGTGGTGAAACTGGTGATATAGCAGGACTGTGATTTCAGTCTCTATATTTCCACAGTCTATCTCTATATAAGCAGCCCACATTCTCAACCTCAACCATCAGATAAGAATGTGCTGAAGTGTAATTCATTATGTCCTTTAGCCTACATAGGGTATACGCTGTTTTTTTTTTTACTATGCAAATGAATGTGCTTGAATGTAAATGACAAAGATATTCATATCTTTATGTTGCAGTGTACTGAGTTATGCATTCATAAAGTCTCCATCTAGAGTCAATATCAGATTATAAATCTTTATAATCTGATTATAAATCAGGCAGCCCATGACATCTCAAGAAAAGATTTGACATTCAGTATGCAGTTTCACTTATTTTAATTTAGTTGCTCATGCCAGTCATTTACATTTGATGTCAGTAATCAAAGTACACTTCACAAGGATTAGACCTCAAATCGTCCTCAAGGTCTTCATTAGAATTTTGAAGTCACGTCACATAGTACTGCCAGTGATACTGACTTGCAGATGTTTATAATCTGTAGACCACAGCTGTAGGTTTTTGTGAAAGACTTTGTGGTACCTGTCTTACCGCATTTTCCCTTATGTACCTCCTCTGATTGCAAGCATGTGCGCAAGCAAGACAAACTTCAACCCCGCAGCTCTCACTGAAGACACACCAACCCTATTAGTTCTCTTAAAGTCACTTTTCCATGTCCTCAGTTCTCGCAGTGGGACACTTTGAATGCACTCAGGGGCCACATCATAGTCTGGCCGTCAGCTTAGACTTGCTTACGCACTCAGAGCATGAGTAATATCGTTTCCCCGCGAGTGCACCACCACATCACTACAACGGAATTTCCCATCTCATTTCATATGAAAAAGAGGCAGAGCGAAGAAAGCGCTTGGATCTTCTTATTCACATCATATTCATGTGCAAAACCCCAAACCCACCCCAAGTTATCAGGAAACCTCTGCAGAGAAGTTGTTTTTGTCAGTCAGTAATGTGGTACCGCTATCTGACACCTTTTTGTATGCGCTTCTTTGTTCAATTTTTCAGCCCGCTGTCCTAAATATGAATTCTGGAATGGAGATGGTGCAGTATGTGTACCTTGTTCTACATGCAAACAATACCCGAAAACTCCATCATGTGACACATGTGAGTATAATGGATCAAATTTAAGATTATAGGCTTGTTCGACTTGAAGCAGCGCTAAACACAGACCGATAGGTCTATGACATCAAAGTACCGCGAGAGCGATTAAAAAGCATATTAGGCCGACGGAGCTCTCTAATAGCTCTCGCGGTACAGGACAACGATGTACTAAAACCGGAAAAGTTTTTTTCTTTGTACAGATGACAACGTTATCAAAACTATCCTCGTTCACACGGATCCGCTCAAACGACTAAAAACGCTGTATTACACATGCCAGACAAGTAGTTGGCGACGTCACTTTGTAAATAAAGACTACGCGCCTGCGCATACGCATTCTTTTACAGAGCACTGGCCTCGCGCATGCCTATCCACCTTATTTTTAGTTTACTGCACTTTGATATTCTTCTCATTATTTCCATATAGCGGCTAATAAATCGAAAGTCTCGTACATTCACAGAAAACACCTTATTGCCGCATTGAAAAATAAGGTGGATAGACTAAACACGTAATACGCATGTGTATGCGGTCACCGTTTTCACAGATTCGCGTTTTTGCAGTTTACACAGAGATGATAACAGTATCGTTTTGCCACTTTGAAACCCGTTTCAAAAGTTTGCGTTTTTTGGGACATCAAAACGCCGTTGTTATGTAAATGAACGGGCAAAACGCATAAAAACGCATTTCCGTTTTTAGTTGAAAACGGTGTCTTGTAAACAGCCCCTGAGTCACGTTGACAAATGAACGAACGACTCTGACTAGGAGATACTCGGGAGGAGGTGAAAAAAACCATTTGTTTCTCATCATTATATTTGGTTGCATTATGATTCCCCTTCCTAGTAAGATCAAATATTGCATATAAAAACGAATTTGGCTATTGGAAATATAGGCCAACATTTTAATTAAAATCTGCTTAACCTTTCCATCACTACTGAATAAGTTTGAACACTCATGAGAATGCATTGTAAGTGCATGTTTTTGCAATAGGTCAGAGCTAACGTACAGAGGAGTGGTCAGATTCTTTCTGTATGATCTGAAGTGCTGGAGGACTTCCAGTTACATTGTCCTGTGTTTTTAAGGCCCACCCATAGAGCCTTCGGATTCCTGGAGGGTGGCAGCAATTACCAGTTTGTCTGTCCTGGCAGCAGTAATTGTTTTCGGAGCATTACTCATAGGCGTTCTAGTACATCAATGCAGGTCCAGGAGGACCTTACGGGGTGAGATGTTAACATTACATTCTCTTTTTTAACAACAAAAACACTTTCAGAGCAGGACTCAGAGCTAACCCAACTTTTTTCTGTCCACAATTCAGAGCCGATTGAAGAGACAACAGGACCCCTTTATCCAGTATAGGTTCTTCAAGAGGTAAGAGTTGAAAAATGCAACACATTTTAGTATGCTTTGAAATGCATTAAGGAAATTAATTTTGTTCATATTCAATCTTCTAAATGTTTGCAGCTCAAGGAACTCAAGCTGACAGCATATGAAAATGGACTGTTACTCCAGTGAATTAATGCTCCAGTTGGCGAAACACTGGCTGGTACCTCAACCACAGAGTGTTCTATGAGTAGCATCTGATTTATCTAATTTATTACATTAGTAGGCTATGTCATGCATAGCAAATGGTTTTGCACAAATGCTGCACTGAGACATTGTCGTGCACTGTGCAGAATGGGTTTGCAAACCTTAGGTGCTAAGTGACATCCTATGGACAGCATGATAGCATATTTTATATTCCTTTGTTGGAACCCTTAAAATGCTTCAGCGACAGGTATTGTTACACTGCAGAATTTGGTTTGAGGCCATTAATGTTGCACTTATAGTGCATTGTAGATGCATTTCCACTTGAATATCAATTATTAGATTTGTGATAAACGCAAATAACCTTAACCTGTTTAATATAGTAGAATTAGTCAAAGATGGTTCTTTTTTTTTTACACAATTATGCCTCCTAAACAGATTTAGTATGGCACATAGCCATTTGAATGTATTTGTAATCATCGCTTGTACAGTTTATCTATTTTTATAGTGTTGGAATACTACGCACTGTATAGATGTAGCCTTTTGTACAACAATGTTGACACCGACTGGCTCAGCACAGCAGCCCGTCTATGGCATTGATGAACATTCTGGAGATGTGGGGACACTGAAGACTAGCAAAGACACAGCAGCCGATTACCTGAAAGAGAAGAGTCGCCAGCTGACATTAGCAGATTTTCTAAGAGCCACAGGTGTCGGATTCAGTTTTAATTTTCCTTTTATGCGCATAAGAGATTAGATAGTTAGAGCGATATTTACATACTTGTATCTCAAAATACATTTAATCTCTAGTGTCTAAATAATTTGTCTTAGTAAAACATTACTAAACAATAAAATCACCTATTTTAGATGAATAGCTAGCAATGGGCATTAAGAAATGTATATATTTATTTACAATAGATGCTAAGGAGGAAGTAACGTGTTTGAATGACTTCAAGCACATTTAGCTAGAGTAAAGGAGCGAATCTCACCAAACCTGATAAGAACATGAATACTTTGCTTAAAGAAATTGTCATTTTCTTTGCATTGTTACATTGTTTCCAGGAAAACTAAGCACATTTTACACCCCAATTCCCAAGAAGACTGTACCTCATTGCGAATCACTGCCATGTTTGTCAGAAATCTAGAACATAAATAAACTAGTCCAGAATCTTGATAAACAAACCTGTGAAGCATGCACAGCGCTGTCACAGTCTTGAGTAAAGTTGGTTGTGTGTATGTGCCTTTACTCATTCAGTTACTCCACAGACTGCAGAGGAAACTATGTATTTTAATGCAATAAAAAGAGAACTAATGTATTAATGTGTTGACATTTTCTTTTTCCTAAATGTGTTCTTAAAAGAATCTAATTTCAGTCTTCACACTAGAACGAACAACTCTGACTCATTTCTTATTTGCATATTCCAAAATAATCATGTAATGCACTGCAACTGCAAGGGATTCAGGTGTTAAAATAAAGATAAGGGAAGGCACAAAAAGAAGCCAAACACAGTTATACTGTTTTTATTCAGTTCAAGAAAGTGAGGGCATCAACACCTACAAATAAACATCATCTGCTTATTAAGGTCCCTACTTGAGAAAGAGAAACATTGATCATGTGAACAAAAATAAATAATTTATATTTAAGATATATGCATCTGATTACAAGGAGTCTCAAATGTCAGCTTAAGTTTTTTTTTTCAAATCTAATAAAGCCATTAATACATTAAGGTTCGCAACTCCTACTGTTAAATAATCAGTAAGCACTGATCTATAGGCTTAAAAGGAAACCATCTAACAAACAATTCTAATCCAAGTAGGTTGGTGATATGAAATGGCACACTGAAATTCAATCTGGCATTAAAGACAGATATAGAAGCCTTGATGCCAGAAGCATCAAGCTAAATGTATTTTCTTACATTGCGTCTAGTAAGTTGCGAGACCTGAGCATTTTTAAAAAATAAAAACTGTTGCAAAATGTTGTCTGTGAATTCCTGCCCTAATAGAGCCCGACCGATCATGGATTTTTGGGTTTATTAAATTTTTTGTGCTCCAATATCTTGTGAAGAATATACTTCAACTTCATAAAACATTTACTAGAAAAGTATGCACTAAGAAAACTGAAATATTTCAGTTGTTCTTTTAAATACACTGTTGTGAATGCTTTTAAAGAGGTATTTCTTAAGTGTTTACAACCATTATCTAAAATACCTATGTACTCAACCAATCTAGCATTTATCACACATTTAATACCATGCATAAAGTGTACCACATTTAACAGTAATAAAGACAAGTAGTATGCTTAAGGTATAAATAGTGACTTTTAAATAAATAAATATCTTTGATATTTTCTACAGGACAGGCCTTAGGGTAGTTTGCCGTTGAACAGCTTTACCAGTGTCATCATTATGAAACTGCAGGAACATCATGTGTACATTGGTCTTAATGAGACGATGAAATGATAACAGCACATCTACCGTGAGCAGTACGATAACCTGAAAAACGGAAGCACTTAATACAAACATAACGAGAAGGATAGCATGTATCCTTTTATCCAGAACACCTTATTCTGTTCCCCCTCCGATTACACCAAATAATCGGTCGGACTCTTGAAGGCAGCACTGGGTAAGAGGTTGGACAGAAATACTCATCCAAGCTCTCAGTCTGAGATCTATCATAGTACCATACAATTTGTGCACTGTGTGGGAACACAAAACAAATGAAATAAAATAAACATCTAAAATGGTCTCTGACAGGCACTGTCACTTATTCTAAAATGTCTACAGTATTACTGTCCCTACCAGAGGTAGTATCTTATCAATGCCAGTCTTAAGTGTCCTTTAAAGAACAATATTTAAAAACAACAGTAAAGGAGGCAAGCCTTGCCGAGATTAGCATCTGTGTGCGACACCATCTGGACAAGCACAGCAGAAAACCTGATGTTGTACGATTATTGGCATTAGGCCTTGGGTGGAGAGAGAGTCTTTCTCTTGTAATAGAATATTGTTTTGAAATCTTCCCTTGGAGTGGCAAGACTGAAGTCTGACCTCAGAGGAAAGGGTCCACACCCAGTCCCATTAATGCGTTATCATCCATACTGAAGGAGGTCTCGTAGGTCTGTTGGGTATTCTGATGCATCTTCTGATGATGCCGGAGGTTGGACTTGCTAGAGAAACGCTTGTCGCAAAGGAGGCAAGAGAAGGGCTTCTCTTTGGTGTGGATGCGCCTGTGGCAGATAAGCTGGGTGGAGACCCGGAAGGCCTTGCCACACTCTAGGCACTGATAACGTTTGGGTTCTGTGTGAATGCGTCGGTGATTCTTCAGTGCCATGAGATTGGAGAACTCCTTTTGGCAGACCGAGCAGAAGAAGGAGCCGGTCTTGTGGCTGTTCTTATGGTTGAGCAGTGAACCAGCGTGGCGGTAAGTGCGCCCACAATGCTCACACACATGACTCTTCTCCTCCCTACCGTATTCCTCGCTACTTTCCTGCTGGTCTTGCGGCTCAGGGAATCCGTGCACTTGGCTGAAAGCTGAATCGATCTTAGGAAGGCTCTGAATTCCTATCTGCTGGTCCAGTGTTGAGTCCCAGTCTAAATCCTGCTGCATCTGCATACCTTCCTCATGGTGTGACTGCCCTTGTAAGCTGCCATGGAGTTCCTGGTGCTGCTGAAAACTAGCCAGGTTTGGGAAGTTCTGTTGACACATGTTGCAGTAATAGGGGAGTCCCTTACTATGCACCTCCATGTGGCTCTGCATGTGTGAAAACTCACAGAAGGTTTTCCCGCAATCTGGGCAGCAGTGGCGAGCCATTTGAGAGTGGCTCTCTAAATCCAGAGGATCTGTGAATGTTTTGAGGCAGAGAGTGCAGTGCAGGAGGTCAGCAGAATGAGTCTTCTTGTGGTTGAGAAGGGAACCGGCGTGTCTATAAGAGCGTCCGCATTGATCACATCTGTAACAAATGACAATACTGGCATCAGATACACATGTACTGATTTCGCAGAGTTAGACGCATTCCTGTGTCAACATATTTTGTTGATCCTGGAACAACATTCCTGTCCGAAACTTTAATCCTAACCATATCCCTATCCCTAAACCTAACCCATAGGTTATTACTAAAATCAGAGGGAAATGATAGGTGAATTACACTGATGTAGAAGCACCTAACTCTGGTTGTAAGCCTAAACTTGAACCTGTAAACAAACTGTAAACTTGTCCATCAAATCTGATTGGTTGATTGGAATGTTGTTCCAGGATCAACAAAGATGTTGATCCAGGAACATGTTGCACTTGGTGAAATCAGGTTCTGCCATCAGATACCATGAAATTATGAAGGATAGAAAAGGATAGGTGTTCAAATAACGTAATATGACTCACGTATAGCATTTGTCCACACCATCTTGATTTACAGTAGAGTTCGGATTTCCGTTTCGGTAACAGCGATGTCTCTTTAGCCCAGACTTTCCCTGGAAGCGTTTGCCACACGTTTGGCAGCTGTAATGAGTTATTCCACGTGCATGGATTTTTTGATGGTTGTACAGGATACTGGAGAGACGGAAAGCTTTACCACAAGTAGGACAGACATACTTTTTCTTCTGCGTGTGAATGCGTGTGTGGTTTCGTAAAGCCATGGGATTGGAAAAGGGCTTGGCACAGAAGGAGCAGGTGAAATGGCCTGTTTTGTGTGTGTTCTTATGGTTCAACAAGCTACCGGCGTGACGGTAACTTCGACTGCAAATGTTACACTTGAATGGTCGTTCCTCTTTTTCTAGGGCTGTACTGTCAGTGTCACCGTCTACATTTCCTGGGGGGACAGAATCAGGGACAGTCTCTTTGCAACAGGTGTGTCCGTCAAGCAGTTCCTTATCTGGAAATACAAGACGGCAATGCTTGCATTTTAAATCCTTTTCTTGTTTGTGGCCCCTGACCTTTCCTCTTGCTGCTGCTTTTCTTTTAGTGGTCGAACAAGTGTGGTTGAGTAACTGTTTGTTTCCTCTGAAGGCCTTTCCACATTCTTGGCAACGGTATCTTTTGACGGAAAAGTGTATTCGTAAATGGTTCTTCATTGCTAGCTGGTTGGAATAAGTGTTGTTGCACAAAGCACAGTAATATTCACCTGTCTTGTGCGAGTTTTTGTGGTTGACCAAGCTTCCTGCATGCCGATAGCTTCGCCCACATTGATCACAGACAAAAGGCCGAGGGTCCCTGGGATCTCCCATCTGGCCCTCCTTTTCTTGGCTAGACTGATCACCGTTAGAGGTCTGCCGTTGCTTATGGCGTCTGCTCATTCTCCTTCTGCTGAAATTAAGTGCCTGCATTCCACTCCCTGAGGCATTTCCACTCATCTGCATGAGTGTCTGAATTTGTTTGTTGAGCTCTTCAATCTTAGCCTTGTTTTCCTGATGTACCCTCTGGTGGTTCAATAGTTGTTTATAGATTTTGAATGCTTTCCCACATTCTGTGCAACTATGCCTGGTAGAGAAAGAAAAAAAAAAAAAAATCAGATAAACAAGAACTTGGCTATAAAACAATAGAGATGAAGAGTTGTTATACAAGATCTTTTTGCAAAGCAATCAAATTCTGACATTTGAACATTTTAAATACTTACTTTTTAACATCGAAGTGTGTCCTCTGGTGATTCTTGAGGGCCAACAAATTATAGAAACGCTTTTGGCAAACAAAGCAGCGAAACACTCCAGTTTTGTGAGACTTCTTATGATTGAGCAATGATCCAGCATGCCTGTACGAACGACCGCATTGGTCACACTTGTACTGTCGTTCTCCATCATGTGGACTCTCCTGTAAAACTTCTTGTTGAAATGTATTTCTAAGAAGCGGTTTCTCCACACATTTTTCCTCCACTTGTCCATCTCGTTGTCCCGTGCAGTTGTGGTTATTGAGGTGATAAAGATCGCTACAGCTTATGCCGCATTTCCCACAAATAATATCTTCCATTTCCACTTTTGGTTTGAGCTCATTCTGGTGGTCTGTGACAAACTGTTCTGGCGGATTACCTTCTATATTGCTATGCAAGAGCTGGTGGGCTTGTAGGTCCTGTTTCTTTGTAAAGCTCTCTCCACAAGTACTGCAGATAATCAGGCTGCATTCACTCTGCTGATTTTCACTCTGTTCATCTCTCTTGACCTCCAGAGGTGACACAGATGATGGACCAGATGCTGAAGGTGCACCATGAGTTTGAGTGTGGCCTCGGAGATGGCTTCGCAGTGCACGCATGCTAGTATAGTGATTCCCACAAACTGAGCAGTGATACATCTCTCCATCATCCTCTTCTTCACCATCTTCATGATCTTCGCTGTCACTCATCTGATTATGAATGTTGTCATGAAAGGTCTGCTGTCTAAAATAAGACTCAGCTGCACTGCCATTGTGTCCCTCAAAACCAATATCCTCACCTGACTGTCCTAAGAAATGTTGATGCTTCGTGTTGTGAAAGTCCATGTGACCGGATGAGTCATTCGTCATGGTCTGATACTGCTGATTCAGGAGAGGACACATGTGTGACTTGATTCCTGCGATATCAGTAAATGTCTTACCACAGTCTGCACACATGTGCCTCTCCATGAGGTGTTCGTCCTGAGGTAGGTGCTCATCTGGGAAGGAATTGTCAAACTGCTCATGAAATTCAGTAGCATTTGTCTCATTCACATACTCCTCATCAGATTCATGCTGCACAGAATCTACCAGGTCCTGAGGAAGGCCTAATATTCCACTTACATCTCCCTCATGTGATGGAAAGCAGCCCTGTTGGTTCTCATGTGTTAAGGGCTCTGAGGAAAGCCAGTCACCCTCGGAACTAGCAAGCAAAGATGTGGGTCTTCCCTTATGAATCCGAAGGTGGCTCCGCAGAGCTGCCAAATGAGGGTAGCTCTTGCGGCAGATGGAACACTGAAAGATCCCGGTTTGATGCGATCGTTTGTGATTTATAAGACTGCCTGCATGCCTGTAACTTTTGCCACAGATGTGGCACCTGAAGCGGCGATCAGAACTGTCGGCATCTTCTACTTTGATGTTATCAAGACCTTGTGCTGAACAATCAGGGTTGAGGTTCTCTGATGGTAGGGCAATTGGCTGTCCCTGAGCATGTAGAGTCAATGAATTATGATCTAAAGAGTTGGGTAGATACATATGACCATTTTCCATTGGCCCATCTGATTGGTCATAATCAACTTTATTGAGTAACGGAGGCAACGGTGGAGTGTCACTATTGGGGGGATAAGGATTAGTCTCTGGGGAATGATTAACACTATCATTGTACGAGAAATTGTGCTCCTCTGACAAATTGGTAGGGAGCTCAAATGACACAGAAGAGGAGTTGTGCAACAGAATATGATTTTGAAACTCATCATCATTAGCAAAAGTAACCTGACAAAGGTGACAAAAATGTATATTAGTATCACCATTCTGTGGCATAACATGAGAGGCAAGTTCTTGCTTGCAGTCTGTGAGGGCAGCTTTAGAGTTCTGTGCACTGAGACGACCTCGGGTTTTACTATGGATTCGCTGGTGACTAATAAGGGCAGCAAGATTGTTGAACTGTTTAAAACAGACTGGACACTCAAATAATCCCATTTGGTGAGTTTTCTTATGATTTATGAGGCTGCCATGATGTCTGTATGTCTTATCACATAAGTCACATTTAAACGGCCTGTCTCCAGCATCATCTTCAGCTGCCGTGTCACTTTCTGGGGTGGAGTTTGAAATGTGTTCGGACACTGCACCATTACAAAGGCTGCTCACTGGAGCAATATTCAGCTTCATGTCTGGCTGCAAATCTGGCATAATGTCAAAATCCACATCATCTAGTTGCAGCAACTCATCATCTTTATAACCACTTTCAATGTGACTTTTTGCAACATTGTTTGTCCTGACTCGAGACTCTTTATTGCGATGGACCTTTTGATGGGTGACCAGCTGAGTTGCCAGACGAAAAGCCTTTCCGCATTCTGTGCAAGAATATTTCTTTCTAGATGTGTGGATGCGCAGGTGGCTTTTGAGAGCCAATGCATTGGAGAGCTTCCTAGAGCATATATGACACTGAAAAGAGCCAACCTCGTGTGTTTTTCTGTGGTTAGCCAAGCTGCCAGCATGTCTGTAGCCTCGTCCACATTCCTCACATTTGAACTTGCGTTCCTCTTCTGACTGATGAAAAGTGTCTGTATGCTCCAAAAGACTGGGCATGCTTGCACATACTACACCACAATGTTTACACGAAAAGCCTTTGGTCCGACCTGGCTCTTGCATAGCCATAATGTTATAGTATAATGATAAGAAATGTCAATAAGAGCCAGTTTGAATGAGTGTGAGGGACACACCTGTCCTGACTATTATCAAAATGACTTGTTAGGTGAGGCCTGAACGTGAAGGCAACATTCAAACAATTGGCTGAGAATACATTCTGTTCCATTCCATTGGAAAAATGTCCTTGGGAGGATGATACAAGTGCAGGCACTGAATGGAATCTGTAACAGGAAAATGCATATATATTATTTACTATTAAGTTCACACAAGACAGTTGCATAAAAAAATTAATAATGTTAAAAAGCAAACATTAACATTGCTTTCTAATGTGACAAAAGCTCTGTCATTATATAAAACAAAAAGTGAATTATTAAAACAAAATGTATTATTAAATGTACAATAAAACACTGCACTGATTTATAAGGAAAATTCAAGCAAAAATAAAAAAATATATATCTATTTACAATCACGTTGTTTCAAAATCCATATGATTTACTTTCTTTATGTATGACAGTTTTATCACATTTTAGTCCATCCAATAAAAGTGAATGCTGAATGAAAGTCTCAGTCTACATTCAATGCAATAAAAGTAAATGTTGACTGAAGCTATCATTCTGCCTGACATCTTTTTTTAATGCTATTAGGAGAAAGTATTTCCTAGAGGTCTGGAGATGCTGTTAGGAGAAAGTCTTTCCTCAGTGTCATGAGGGTAAGCAAATAGGAGAAATAGGATTTCTGCTATGCGAAAACCATGTATGAAATTGCAAAATCCAGTCATTAAATATAAATTTATTGTATAATGTATAATGTCAAGCACCTTGGCAAACTGAAATATTATCAACTGAATAAAACAAACATAGAGCTGTATAATTAATTTAAAGTCAAACCACGCAGTGACTAATATGACTAGGGCAGAGCTCATAAATTCCAGTCCTGGAGGGCCACACTCCACAGCCATACAGAGTTTAGGTCCTACCCCTAAAAAAAAAAAAAACCTCACCTGCCAGTAACTTAATAGTAATCCTGAAGACCTTGATTAGCTTGATTAGCTAGATGTGCTTAATTAGGGTTAGAGCTAAACTCTGCAGGACAATGACTCCTCCAGGACAAGAGTTGAAGAGCCCTTGAGCCCTAGTGTTTCTGATTAAACTGCAAAGAGACTGCTGTTTAAATGAAGTGTGAATGAGATGCACAATTTCATCTACATAATAAAGAAAATTATGACAATTTGATTTTCACAGTTTGATGACAAATTTGAATTAAATAATAAAAACACAGAATCCAGAATAATAAAATTGAAGTTTTAAAAATAAATAAAACATTTCATAGGTCCCTATTATTGTTAAACTTTTAATAAAATATTAAATTGTTAAAGTTACAAATGGAAAGCAATTAAACCACAGAACTTGGGACAAAATAAAATGGATTTCATAGGGCTCTAAGTACATAATGACTTTTCATTTCAGGGTGAACTGCTCCTTTAATAAACACATATTATATGATTAATTTATAAGAAGTGTTCATTAAGCATAAAACAGGCAAAAACACCTGATTTTTTTATACAAGCAACAAATAAATCAACTTGGGATGTTATATAAAAACAAAGTACATGCAGGGATTTTTATATCCATTAAAGCCTATTTACCATCCATCATGCATCGCTTAATTAGTCGATAGTTCTAGTTTTTATTCTAATATTAGGTCTAATTATAAAATATAACATCATTCCACAAAACATTGCGGCATATCAGTCGGTATCCGACAGCATGAAGGATCAACTGACGGACTCCAGCAGTTAGATGTCAGGCTGCATCACACAATGGAGCTCTATTGACACACTTCTCCAGTACATTAGCTTAACAGCTAGCTACACAAGCACAATTTTGACAGTGTATCAATCAGTTGTTGTAATAGTCCTCTAGTAGTGGTCTAATTTAATATAGCAGTCAAAACGCTGAGATAAGCGGAATAAAATATATTTTTGGGAGAGGCAGTAGCATCCCATACCATTGCGAGCTTGTTAGCAATTGGCGGCTAGTAACTGCGCCTACATCTAGCTAACTGATACTGCAAAAAATGACATTAGGAGTATACATACTGAATGTTGAGGTCTCCCTTTGTGGTGTTGGTGCATGTAATGTTGGCACTCCGTCCACTTTATTTTAGTTTCAGGACGGGCGTGTTCGTCCCCCCCTTTTCTACCAATTGTCTTTTCCCCATCCCACTCTCGACTCACTTCCTGCTTTTGTTGCTAGGGAACAGGAAATGTGCATCAGTAAAAAAAGTCCGTATGTTTTCCTATTAAGAGCCATTTTTAAATAGTAAAACATTGCTTATTATATTATTTCTACCCCCTTCCACCATTTCGTATTGGAATCATTTATTTAATAGCATGAACAAAAACCAAGTTTAGTCACAAAACTTCAGCTTACTTACACCAATGACTAAGAATGTTTTATTTTTGTAATAATATAAATCCAAACACAGCTCCTCATGAAACATTATGATATAATGAAATAATAAAGATATACAACACCTATCATAACTTCTGAAATTTGTTCTACCCTTAAAATGAGCATTTCCCTTCCGTTTGTTCATTCGTTAACGTTGCCATTAATGTTAATGACAAATTTTCAATTTGGCAACTCTTAGAATAAAGTTATTGTAAAAAAAAAAAAAAAAAAAAAAAAAAAAAAATGTTTAACAAGTATAACCACGTTATTAGAACCACAGTTAACCACACCATTATTTTTTTTTAGCCAATTCACATTTTTGTTATGTAACTTTATGCACAAAAACTGAACATCCACGTACATTGAAGTGAGCATGCATAATTTCCCCTCCCACAGGCTCTCTCTCCACCCCACTCTATCCCACTTACCATGCACTGTAGTCCACAGAAACTCTTCAGTAAGAATACCAAAACGGCAGACAGATGAATGCGTTTTAATAAAAAAATTCAGATAATTTTGTAGACATTCCCCAGGCAGTGAGTAAGGAAGTCATGAATGCGCACATCTCCGCGTTCGCAGGATAATTTCGTCGTGGTCCTAAAGCCGCCGTCCTTCTCCTGAGATTGAACGATTTGCAATTCATTGTCAAAGATACAACCGTCTCTGATAGCACAAAAGGTACGTAACGTAAGCCATATTTTAGGAATACTGACGAGATATAAACGCATATTGTTAAAAATGCAGCGATTATGATGAAGTGACAGAAGCGTACGACTGCAAATTGCTTCGCATCTTCAGCGGTCCTAAAGCCAGCCATTTTGTGTTATAGTGCATGCTGAAATAGTAGTTGTATTCGTTAAAGACATGGTTATTAGCTCTTTGAATTGCCGCTGAATTGCATTTGCATTGCTTCGATTTGGTCATGGTCGTTTAATTTCTGCTAACACCAAAGTGTAATTCAGTTTTGTACATAAGCAGCCCAGATGGCAACTTCCTATGTGAACAAGAGCGTCTTTCCTAATTGTCCCTGAGGTCCTAATGCCGGCCATTTTGTGCTGCCTTCCTCATCCTTTATATAGTATTTACCATGGTAACTATAGCAAAAAGGTTTTACTATTTATATACTCTTGTTATATTAGTATACTAAATACTACATGCTAGTTACAACAGTAATTGTTCTTACAATATGTTAACTTGTCATTCGCCACCATTGTCATAAAACATTTAAGAAAAAAATCACAGGGGATAATGCATTTTTAAAATAAAAGTATCAGAAAGTGTAGTGACCATGATATTTTGACAGAAACTGATTACCATGGTAAATGTATGTAATAGATTACTTACCTTCAACTTCAAATCACTTTTCTTTCAGTCAGGTGCCAAGTGCAATGGTAAAGTTTTAAAAAGAGTAGCATATTATTATTAATTTATTTATTTTCTCTATATATTCCTTTTGCATATTGTTTGTTATTGTTTATAGAAGTATGTTGTCCTGTAACTAGGACTAATGTTAAAACACATTTTTATGTGATGTATGTTGAAGCTTGTTCCTTAAAAGAAAATAATAAAAAAGTTGGGAAAACGGAACAACAAAGAATACAAGTTATAATAAATAAAATAATCTGTCAAACTTTAAATTAAAATATAAATTCAAGGCACTCATGTATTTTGTTGTTCTCCCCAGCATTGTCAGGATGGCTTCACCCCAACCAGGTAGCCCACCAACTGCAGAGCAGTATACACCACCACCTTCTGAGACGGAGCCCAACAAAGAACAAGGCAACTCATCAGAACAGCCTTCGAGAAGAAGGGGTAAAGGGAGACAGCCAAAAACTCTGCACACTTTTAAATGCTCAACCTGTCAGGAGGTCTTTACCAGCCCTTCAGCTCTACAGAGCCACAAGCTGTCAGTACATGGCAAAGACAAACAGCAGCAGTACACCTGCGGTAAGTGCACTAAGACGTTCTCCAGCCGAGCGCAGCTTTCCAAGCATCAGCGTTCCCACTCTGCTCAGCGTCCGTTCCAGTGCCCACAGTGCCATAAGGCTTATAAGACTCACACAGAGTTACGCAACCATAGCCGTTCACACACAGGAGAGAAACCATTTGTTTGTTTTGACTGTGGCAAGGCATTCATGCAGGCCATTTGCCTGCGTATCCACATGACGCAACACAGCGGCGAGAGGCCCCACTCTTGCCCTCACTGCTCTAAGAGTTATCCCACATTATCCAAACTCAAAGTGCACCAACGATCACACACTGGGGAGAAGCCTTACTTTTGTTCCGAGTGTGGGAAGAGTTTTGCCGACCCTTCAGTGTACCGCAAGCATCGGCGTAATCACCAAGGCCACCGGCCGTATATTTGCACCGAGTGTGGTAAATCGTACACCGAGCTGAAGGACTTGAAGAACCATCAGCGCTCGCACACGGGCGAGAAGCCTTACCTGTGCTCTGACTGCGGCAAAGCCTTCTCCCGGTCGTCCTCTTTGGCATGCCACTTGCGAATCCACTCCAAGAGCAAGCCGTACCAGTGTGAGCAGTGCGGCAAAGGTTTTACTCAGCTGTCTTCGTACCAGTCCCACCTTCGCACCCACTCTGGCGAAAAACCCTTCTTGTGTCCACAGTGCGGCAAGATGTTCTCCGATCCCTCTAGTTTCCGCCGACACCAACGGGCGCATCAAGGATTCAAGCCGTACCCTTGTGATAAGTGCACTAAGAGGTTTCGGCAGCCGGCGGACCTTGCGGTGCATCAGCGTGTGCACTCCGGTCAGCGGCCCTACAAATGCCAACGTTGTGATAAAGCTTTCGTCGCTTCTTGGGACCTGCGGCGCCACATGCTAGTGCACTCCGGGCTGCGGCCTTTTTCTTGCACTGAGTGTGGCAAGTCGTTTACGGAGCGCTCCAGTCTGAACAAACACAGAAGGGTGCATTCAGGGGAGCGTCCTTACAAATGCCAGCTGTGCTTCAAGTCGTTTGTTGTGTCATCAAGTTTGCGCAAGCATGAGAGGACACACTTATCCGAGAGGCCGTTACAGGTCCAGGCCACTCCTGAACCGGCTCAAATGTTTCCCACCACCCTTCCCCAATTCTCCTGCTCTCACTGTGATATGATATTCGGGACGTGGGAGGAAGTGCAGGCCCATACCAGCCTTCACACTATCTCTCCACCGTCTGATTCTACAGTTTCGGCTTTACCTATCGGTCCTTACGTTTGTGTAACCTGCCAGGCAGAGTTTGTTCAGCTGGCTGATATGCAGGCACACGAGAAACTGCACCCCAAGCCACGACCCCACGTTTGTGACCAGTGCGGTAAGGGTTTTCTGAATAAAGCCGGGCTTCGCAAGCACCAGCGCATCCACTCAACCAGTCGGCCACACTGCTGCGCTGTTTGCGGAAAGGCTTTTCTTTTTGCTGCCTACCTACGCAAACACTTACGCACCCACCGTGACACAGATTCGTCATCTTCCATGCCTCAGACAGACATAGTTCACAGCCAATCCTTGCCATCCCCACCAAGTGCTGCGTCACCGTCGGAATCCGAGCCCACCGCTATTTCCCTGACTGTCCCAGTCACTGTGCCGGTGTCTGCATTTCAGACAATGCCAGCCCATGTATATATAGACAAGGAAGAGGGGCTCTGAGCTTATTGCTGACTCTGTCGGCTGCTTTGAACACCTGAACATTGTTCACATTTTTGTTACTGCTGTTCTATAATTACATAACAAAGTGAATCTTGCAAAAAGCCTAAACACAAATGAAATCTAATTTTTAAATGGAATTTAATGCATCAATAGTCAAAAAATAATGCCTTTAATTTGCCTTAATATTGTAGGAAAATGTATTTATCTTTAGATTTGTGCCAAGATTGCTGAAAGGATTTTTATTTTTTAAGTGTCAGTTCATGTTGCTCTTCAGAATCAGAATCACAGATGTCATGTTTATACACTTGAAATCAGTGTAATATTTGAATGCTGATTTTAATCACAAGACCAATGTCTTATTATTCAATAAATTTTTCTCCATAAACTGGCTACTAAAGTTTATATTGTATTTTATTTTTCATAAGTTTAAACAGCTTGTATTGTTAGAATGTTTTTAAAGCAATAAACCAGTGTATGTGGTGGTAAATATAACAGTGATTATTTCTTGGACACGCTGTAATGCTATAAAGTTAAACAATATCGCCTCTTGTTCTTTATCTGTACCCCCATTGTCCTAAGCTAAATTTTACTTTATGGATTTTTGGCTGTTTGGTGTATTGTGATATTCAAGATATTTAAAAATGGTTTCATTTACAATATCAGTCACAAGTTTGGACACACTTAATCAAGTATTGATTCCTATGATTTTAAAAATGTTTGTTGACAAATATAAGTAGTACCTAGATATGTCTTTCTATACAAAATTTACATTTTTTTAAATGTATTTATTTATTTATTTATTTTTTAATTAAATAAATGGATGAGTAGGCATGGATGATGAAAGAAAGCAGCCAACAAGTTTCATAGGTATGATGACTTTGATTATGCTGTTTATATAAATTGTGGTAAGAAGTTATTAAACTATTATTATTTATAATTAGTAGGTGTGTCAAAAATGTTAACCAGTGGTGATGAATGCCCTTGTATTCAAATTTTAACATTTAAACTGTGTTAAATATTATAGTTCAAGACAAAAACTTGCATTTGATATCTTAGGCCCTAACCCAAAGTGAAGAAAAAAAAGTTAAGAAAAGACCAGATGTGTGAGAAACCATTTTTGATGACACATACAGTTTAGCAGGCTATATATTTAGTGAAGCTCAAAAATTACAACAACTTCAGCACTGGACAAACACCACATTCCCTCTAAAAAAGGTATGTTTGGTTTATGTTCTTTAAAAAAAAATTCCACACTGCTGTTTTGAAATTATGTTAATGTATCACACAATGTACCAAATAGTGTATTTTTAATATAACTAATTGAAAATTGTCCATTTTTTATGTGTGCGCAGATACATTCTGATTTGTATAAAAAAAAAGAATCCACCCTAGAGAGCGATGGCAGCGATAGTCACCGGGCTCATCCCAATCCTCCGTACTGCGGTGGACTCCACCGCCACCTATAAAGGTCGCACCATGTGGTTCGGCTTGCTCTGCATCCGCCTTGTGACCATCTTTCTGGCTCAGTTTCCATGGAAAAGCCTAAATGACGATTTCATCTGTAACAACAGTTCACAGTTCTGCAATAGAGCTTGCTTTAATAAACACTTTGACCGTTCTATAGTGATGGCATGGCATTTCCTCTTCATCCTTCTTGTGCTCTCGGTCCTTCTCATGGAGCTTTTTTCTTCCCATCTTCGATCTTCATTCCAGAAGAAAAAAGAGAGAGAAATGGAATCTGGAAGCGAGCAGGGAGGTGCCATTGATCCCACCGTGACTGTTGGTGGTAGGATGATGATAGACCTCCACAAGAGCAAAAGCAGTCTGGTGGTGTACCTGTTCAGCTTGATTCTGCGGATTGTAGTGGAGGTTTTGTTCGTGTATATCTTGCTGTTCTGGGTTCTGCCTAAATTGAATGAGTCGGTTTATGTTTGTGAGTTAAGTTTTAAAGGATGTTCAGTACAGCAGTGTGTGGTCCGAGGAGCAGCAGAAAAGACAATGTCTGTTTATGCACTGCTGTTTGTATCTGCCCTGGTTATTATTACAAGCAGTGGATTTTTTTTCTACTCAATAGGCCACTATCTCTGAAATGGTTAACAAAAGGTTCTTGGTGAACACAAGCATATTAATAGCATTAATGCAACTGTTCCGTTTTTTTTTTTTTTTTTTTTTTTTAAATTTCTGAAATGCTTCATTATGACTTACTGTGCCCAATATTGTAATTAATATGATTGTATTTTTGGTTCCACTTTATATTAAGTGTCTTTAACTACTATGTACTAACATTTAAATTTATAATTTGTTACAGTGCACTTATTGTGTATGTACATGATTTTACATTGTATTTGTATTTTTAAAATACCTGCATGTAATTACAGCTGTAATTAATTACATCTATAATTACACCGTTGACCCTTCTCTTAAATCTACCCATACCACCAAACCTGTCCCTAACCCACCTCAATAGCAGCAAATGTGTTTCGCAATACAATACGAACAAAATAAGTTTATTATACTTATTTTTTGATGTAAGTACATAGTAGTTAGGCAGCTAAAATAAAGTGTAACCAAATCTTTATTTAATGTGATTGAATTTGTAATTTTTTTTTCAATAACTTTATATATATATATATAATTTATATTTCCCAGTGTTGGGTCAGAAAAATAAACTTGTCAAAGGGAAAACTATTATTTTTCTTACACCATTGATTGATATTTGTTCTTGTTTTAAGCATAAAGTCACTTAATTTTGACTATTTAAAAAACAAAAAACTATAGTAAGAAAGATATTTTTTGCAGTGCTAGAACAAAAATGTGTTAAGAAAATGCTTTTTGGCTTTGCATGGTGTTTCTGTGTCTGCAGTTATGTGGTGTTCGGGCTGGGTGATAAGTCATTTTTTGTGTGTCCATATCTTTTTGTGTGAATGCTGACTGAGCTGTTCAACTTGTTCTTTTCAAATCTCCGACAGTACACAATATAAAAATGTTTCAGAAAACACAAAGAATTTTATTTTGCTGGCCAGAATTTATTTCTTTATAATATCTCTACTGAAATGTACACATATATTAATTGTTGGAACATTAATAATTATGTTAGCTGTATGTTTTGAGCATTTTAAGTAGCATAAGATAATCACAGACCATATGGCAATATATATATATATATGGCTGATAATAGCAGATCAGTTGCAGAGGTCTGTGCTGCAGCAGTATCTCTCCACCTGAGGAGGCACAACATAATCACACTCCTTAGCTTTGGCACATCTGCGCACCTCACCGTCTACAAAAAGAAATGCACACAATAGCTTTCACAAAAGGCTCTTGGGTTGAAAAATAATACTCTGGTTGAAAATAATACTGTCATTAGACTTCATCAGTTTATCATTAAGATGCACCTGTATCTCAGGTTTACACATGAACCGTAATCTGCAGTACTTAAAGGGTTAGTTCACCCAAAATTGAAAATTACCCCATGATTTACTCACCCTCAAGCCAACAGGTGTATATGATCTTCTTTCATATGAACACAATCGGAGATATATTTAAAAATATCCTTGCTCCTCCAAGCTTTATAATAAGTCCTGGTTGAGTTTACTTGATTGAAACATGTTATTTTAATATGAAAACATCAAGTTAAGTCAAAAAGTAATCGTTTCAAGTCAATTTAACATGAAGCAATTAAATTTGAACCAGAAACCTAATACATTGGTGTTGTATCAAAATAAGTTCAAAAAATCATATAGAAAAAAATCAAAAGAGACCTTATGTGTACCACGAGCGATACAGTGGAATGCTAACAGGTTAATAAAGGCCTTCTTTCTCCATATACACCTAGGATGGCTTGAGGGTGAGTAAATCATGGTATAATTTTCATCTTTTGGTGAACTATCCCTTTAAGTAAGGCACTATCCAATTTTTTCTGATTTAGCATCTGAGGAAATGAATACGGTCAACTCACAGGCTGGAGCATGCATTCTGATCCTAATGCAGGTATCGAGACCACTGCTGCATTCTCTCTCCTCAATCTCATTACAGTTGGGTTCTTCTTTGTTGATCTTCCTGCAGTAGTTGCACCTCAGTGCCTGTGCAACTAATAAGATCACAATTTTGAAATGTATCTTTATCATTGTGATGGGAAAATAATAATAATAAAAAGCTTCTGCTGTGTGCTGATTTCATTATAGCAATCTACTATATTTTCTTACAATTATAGGAAAAAATATCTTACAATTCAGAATAATATATATATATATAATCAATGGCCAGGAAATTAGATAAAGTAATTTGGCATAGAATAGCCTTCCCCAACTTGCAGACAGCTTTTTACAGGAAGAAGAGTCAGTGTTGTTCCACTCAATGTTAATGGCTTCAAACAGTTAATGAGTAATTAAAAAAAATGTCTTCCAGTTCGTTTGAGTTTAATGTGAGACCAAATATTCACTATAGGGTTCAAATCCGACCAGGCCAAAACATGAGCCTGATGGACTTGTTCTCAAGCCACTTCTTGGTTGTCTCTGCAATTTGAGCATGAGCATTGTCTTGTTGAAAATAACATCTGATCATAAATTAGATAAATTTTAATTTCTGGGAATCAAGCCATTCTGCAATATTCTCCTGTACTCCAAAGCATTAAATGACTTTTCACGGTGAAATAGCTCACCAACACCAGCAGCTAAAAAAGCTCCCCACACAATGACACCTCTCCCCTCCATGCTTCACTGTGTTAGAGATGCAGTTATTATATATTTCTCAGCAGATTGTCGAAGACAACGCTCTGGAGCATCACCATGCAACTCGTGTTTCATTGTGATTCATCACTCCACACACAACTTCCAATATTCTGCCAAAAACTTGTTTCTGTCTTTGATGTTTTTCTTAGACAGCAATGGCTTTTTAAGTTGTGCATTTACTTAAATTTTGCCAATGTCCTGACTAATCACTTGTGGTTAAGAGAATTAAAAGATTAGTGTTTTGCCATATATATATATATATATATATATATATATATATATATATATATATTTTTTTTTTTTTTAATTACCTGATATTATAAAAAGCACAACCTGTTTACTTTAATTGTATTACAAAGAAATTCTGAAAACAGTCAAAATTGTTTTCCACTCACCACAGAGGGCACTTAAGATCATGATCAGAACCAATGTGCGGGATCCCATCTTTTCTTTCTTTCTTTTTCAAACTGACAGAAATTAATGATAATGAGTGATTAAATATGGAAAAAAAAAAATACATGTAAAATCAATATATTTATGCATGAAGACTAAAATTGCTGTAAAGAAATACTGTAGTCTGATATAATATCTTTCTTACCTTCTTAGTCTTGCCCAAGAATTAATCACAGAGATGAATACAGCATGTATATATATATATATGACACCTGATAGCAAGTGCCCTCCTCCCTGCCCTAACAATAACTTGCTATGGGGTATTACATGTCCTATGTACCATTTACATCCTCAGTTTAAATAAACACATATAGTCATTATAACATAAAACAAACTTTATAATATAATCAAATGTTTTATTTCCTTTAGAAACAGTTTTATTACAATTACCCTGTTTTTCAAGGGTATTTGGACACACTTTACACATGTTACTTAAATCTAATTACTTTTACTTTTACTTTTAAAATTGCTAATATATAATACTTGTTGTCATCTTACATAAAAACAGCATGTAAGAACAATTTAAGTTACATATTTTAGATATAAAAAGCATGATTATGAAAACAGTATCTCACACATTGCCACAGTATTGAGGTCATTTGCTTTGTGTGAACAACAATGGTGAAATATTACACTGTCACACCCTAATGTTCCCAGTCCTTTCTTACCCGATGGCTAAACTGAACAATGCACAAATTTTGAGAATCAAGAAATTAAAGTTTATATCATTATCAGGTTTAAATTAATTTTATGTTTTATAAACAAATACCAGAAAAAAACTATAACACACATCTGAATAACAAGGAAAATCAACAAGTGACTGTCTTTTAGAGAAAAAAATATCTGTATAAAAACAATCAAATACCTTACAGAAAAATAACAATCTCATTTAAAAAGTCATCAACAAAACATCAAATTTATGAATGACAGAAAATGAATACTTGATGTTTTCCCCTCACTGATCCTGGTCACCTTAGTATAAAATTGTGTTGTAGTCCACAGAACCCTCTTTATACAGACACATCGAAAGGATCATACCACATATCTGCAAAAAAGAATGAAAGATATTTTTCATAAATGGACCATCCATGGATCAACCATTCAGTTAACCATTAATAATATAATATCTAATTATGGCAATGCCCTCAATTAACGATTTTGGTAAAACATTGCAGATTCAAATGCTGCGACCAAGCCAATGGACGAATCTTCACACCACACACTAGGCTACTATTATAACAGCACAAACAACATATACCTTGCCAGTATTCCACAGTGAAATCTCTGTGAGGAAAGATACAATTAAAAGTAACCACTGAGACCTTTGTACAATCATATTCTGCAACTCTGAGCTCACAAAACAAAGTCACACAGTAACAAAACCGTATGAAAATTTAATACAGCCAAAAGTAAGACCATAGCGCTGTATGTCTAATCTGAGAAACAATACTGTTCATTGGTTAATATGTCATTTCCACACCAAGCAGAACCATGCATTAACTATAACAAAACATATTACACAGCACTCTACAATACTCAATTCTGATCAATCGCAGCATTCAGCGGTCAGAAATTTCGTAATGTTCACCATTGTCCATAGCAACACTTCAGTCCGCTCATCCGGGCTAGTATTAAGCTGCGGTCATATTTACCATTGTTTGGCGCATTTCCGCAGCCAGAATTCAGTTGTTTTAACAGGAATCCATTTGCAGGGCGAAAGTTTTATCCAAGCAGCTTTTGCATTGTGTTCTGTTGATGATTCATACATCGATTGACATTATAGATGATGGATCTTTTTTGCCCCTGCATGAAATTTTGCTAATTTTACCACTCTCTTTTGTTTCAAAGAAATGCAACTAACTCAATCTTCAGTCTCAGTTATCATCTTTTTTTTTTTTTTTAAATAGGAACTTCAGTTTTAATTGCAGTGTTCATCTTACTGCTAGGCCAATTGATTTGCATGTTTAGTGTACTTTTTTATTCCTTAACGGAAGATTTAAGATAATATACAGGTAAGATTATACAATAATTTCTAATCAATATTTCATGTCCACGCATTTATATTTGTGAGAAGCTGTGTAATAAGTGGGATAATGTTCACTCAGTATTTTGTTATTCCAAAATTAATAACAAACCCCTTAAAGCTGGAATACCGTTTGTTTTGTTCAGAAGGACTTGAAAGTTTCCCTTACGAAAAAGAAGTTCATTTTATGAAGTATAGCCTACTTAAGTAATGTTCAAGTATATTTTTAAGTATACTTTATGTAGTAAATATACTAATATCAATGTGTACTAGTAGTAAACTTGTAAATGTACTATTTCAATACTGCTTCTGACTAAATTGGCCCAAATAAAGTATACGTGTAAGTGTACTATAAGTGTAACAGTAGTAAACTTTAAGTGCACAACTAGTTTTCTTTAAGTGAACATAACATCATACTTATAGTTTACTATTTATATATTATTTTTGCACTTTCAGTATACTACTATGTTCCAATTTAGTTGTTAATTTTTTTATACTGAAATATATCTTTAACTGTACTTTAATTTTAAAAACATTTTATTGCATGCATCCTTTTTATCAACACTTGAATGTGGCTAAGTTTAATAAAGAAAGGCAACATTTCAAACAAAAAGTTGAGAAAATAGAATTTTTTGTCAAAGACTATGCCTGGATCAGATTCAGAATGATGATCAAAACACAGATGGAGTAGATCGAGTCCATTAACACCCCCAAAGCTTCACAGTCGTTTCCTTATTATGGGTTCATCATTTCTTTCAGTAACATTAGGCAGTTGTGATTTAAATGCAGTTTAATGTTTGATGATTGCGTTATTTTACATTTGCGTAAGCAATCTTCTATCACTTGCTTCAGCTTCTTCTTTTCCTGTGTTTTGATCGAAGATTCTGTACTAGAAGATGCGTAATAGCGCCCCCTACCGTACAAAAATTAAAACATGGATAGCTAGAAAAATTCAGTCGGTGGACGGGAAAGAGTAAAGTAGATTTGAAGTAAATTCCTATGTACACTACCAGTGGAGTAGCCTACAAAAAATGCAGATACTCAGAATTGGGAACATATCTGTTTTCTTTATAAATCAATATTTTCAAACAATGTAAGTTTATAAGACTACGTTAAAAAACTATGTTTAACTATGTTAAAAAAATATATATATTATTAAAAATATATTTAGCCTACTATACTATATTTAGCCTAAGTATACTTTGAATACTTAATTATACTTTTAAGTATATTTTGATCAAAAGACTGAGTCCAAGTATAGGCCAAATATACTTAGACTTTTCTGTCAGTATTAGTCAAGTATACTTAAGTGCAATTTTAAGTATATTTCTGATAAGTACGTAAAGTATAATTCTGAAAAGTACATAAAAAGTAGACTGAAAGTGTGCTTTTTTGTTTTTAGTTTAAAAGAAGTATACTAATGGAACACTTGAATAAACTTCTTTTTCGTAAGGGTTGGTAGTGTTTGGTAATCTTATTTTGTGTGATCCTCAGTCATTGTATGAAGTCCAGTTTTTCTTTGTAACCATTTACAAAGTTGGCAAGTGTATGATGCCAAGTGTTTTAAAATGTGTGTATTGTATTCCAGACTTTATGGGTGATACCAACTATACATTAACTGTACATCCATGCAAAAATGACACCACACTAGTCACAAACAGAGACCTGGACAGCTGAATGTGGCTGCCATGTGACCTTTTGGGGCAGCAACGGTGTGTGCGATTAAGGCAACAATAAGATACCAGACAAATCCACTGAAGACACTATGAGACATATGGCCAGAGGTGGGAAATAAAACCTTCATCAACACCATTAATTGCTCCTGTTATACTAAATTTATTCTCATTACCTCTAATTCTGAATTGGGTTTAATGTGTTTGGTGACAGCTTGCTTACCTCCACCACAGAAATGGCCAAAATAACCACCAAAATCAAGAGAAGATTTTCTTCCAGCCATGTTTTTATCTTGTCACTGCAACTCTTTGAGAGAGAGAAAAGAGGTACAACTCAATTTGTTATGTTGGAACACAATTTACAAAATGATTACAGGGCAGAGTTGAAACCGTACCTGTTCATAAATCGAGCATACAGTGTTATTCGAAATGGAAACATTTGAGAAACATGAACATGCTTGTGTTGCATTGACAGTGGCATTGCTAATTGCTAGGTAGACGCAGGAACAAGGTATAGAATCCCCCCAGTCAAGTTTCCCATGCCAACCACAGCATTCGGTCTGCAAAGATATAATGGAGATGGTATTTTGTTTCAGACTTAGCAATAATTGTCAAAGTTTGCTTTCAAGTTCTACTGATATCATGGCATATAACAGCACCTCTGGCCTGTAGCATGTATTATGCATTATGTACACGTGGCATGTATTATGCTGATCATTTTATCTAGAGCTCTATTTTAGAAATATTGCATCTTCAAGAAAGCTATTTTTGTAGTCAAACACCTTCTCTTAAAATTTTATAAGCTGAATGAGATGTGTTATCCAAAAGTGGGCCGAAACTGCTCTGATCCCTGGCATATACACTGGGGGAAAAAATCATTTTTGCTGCTTGTTCAATTAATTAAAATGAGCTAAAGCAACACAATTGCTTGATTTAATTCTGTTCAGCTCACTTACATATGTAAAACCAATTTGCGTCAGGACTACATGAATAATTTTTGTGGCATTAAAGGGTTAGTTCACCCAAAAATTCTGTCATCATTTACTCACCCTCATGTCATTCCAAACCATTCGTTCATCTTCAGAACAGAAATGAAGATCTTTTTAATGAAATATGGGAGTTCCATTGACAGCCTACGCAACTACCACTTTCAAGCCCCAGAAAGGTAGTAAAGACATCTTTAAAGTAATCCATGTGATTCCAGTGGTTTAACTTCAATTTTATGAAGTGACGTGAGTGCCCATAACCCATAATTTACCACTTTATTTACAAAATATTAATCTCCAACGCATGTTCATGCAATGTCTGCTCTCACATCAGATTCACGCTTCAACACAACACACATACATCATAGTGCTCTCATGAATGCACATTGGAGATTAACTAATATTTTGTAAATAAAGTGGTATATTATGTTTTTTTTTTGTTTGTTTGTTTGTTTGTTTTTTGCGCAAACAAAGCATTTGCGTTGCTTCATAAAATTTAAGTTAAACCACCGGAATTACGTGGATTACTTTTATGATGTCTTTACTACCTTTCTGGGCCTTGAAAGTGGTAGTTGCGTAGGCTGTCAATGGAGGAACAGAAATCTCTCAGATTTCATTAAAAATATTTTCATTTGAGTTCCAAAGATGAACACAAGTCTTACGGGTTTGGAATAATATGAGGGAGAGTAATTAATGACAGAATTTTCATTTTTGTGTGAACTATCCCTTTAACGTCAGTTCAGTGACAAACTATAAATGCCTAAAATTAAGATGGATTAAATAAAATCAAAAACTCATTCACTTTGTTACTTTTACTTAATTCCATGTGTGAAATGTACTTGAAAAAACTGAGTGTAAAAGCTTGCAAAGGAAAAATGTAGTCAGTTTTACGTAAAGTTTTTTTATATATAATTTTCTTTTTGTTGTGTACTGCCATGTGTTGATGTCTGCTGTACTGTTTCTCTCACCGTCATCTGAATGTACTCTAGAGTCTTTTTAAAACGCTGGAGACTGGAGTCATTTCTTCCAAATGTTTTTATTAGATTAAGAGTATTGTCCTCTAGTGAATCGACCAACTGATTAAGAGTGAGGGGAGAAAACAAGTTAAAGATGTTTTGGTCATGATTTTATCTGAAATATTGGCTTCATAGACATATAACATTTCAAAAATGGAAATCAATCATACTGATTAAAAGCTTGACACCAAAGATGATTAATTAAGTAATGTGCTGGATGTGTATAAAAAGCCCAACGCCAAACAGGGTGGGACTGCAGATCTGCATGCTTGAGTTACCTGATTCTTCTGGGTGTAGAAAAGAACCCCACCCACTATCTGAGCCGCAAGAAGAACTGTGAGCAGGATGAAATACTGCAGATAAACGAAGCTCATTTTAATACTGCTACAGCTCAGTGGAGCAGATCAACTTACTTCTGCATTACAAACACAAGTACCAAGAACATACACAATTCCCAAGAGGCTGGTGACTAGTACTAGGCTCATAACATTTTAGGAGTTGTTCTAACAAATAACCTATTTTTAAGGTTAAAGAGTATGTTAAATGACACAAATCTCAAATCAGTCACATCAATCATGTTTTGTTTCTCTGAAAACTCACAATTGCCAGCAGACATTTGACAGTCTTCAGAGAACCCAGACATCCTAGGAAGCCTAATGACATGGTCACAGAGCCACTGGTGATCAGCAAGTAGGAGAAGAGAGATACGGAAAGGTAGGGAGGGGAGGTGACTGCAAAAAAACATAGACAAAATGCTTTAATAGTTTGCAATATACAGTCATTAATAGACAAAGAATCAAAACAGCACTGTCTGGGATTTCCACACACAAATAAATATAAAACTTACTGAAAATGCTGGTCTCTGAAAATAGCATCCATAGTCCCATAGATAAGAGGAGTGATCCTAAGAGCTAAATGAGAAAAAAAAGAAAGAAAAAACACAGTCCAACAGCAAGCTGACATGCACATTTTATAAAATGTAAAAGTTTTGCCTTGTTGAGAAAAAAGGGAACATGTATTATATATGGCTGCAAGGAAAGTGCTGTTGAATGGGTTTTATATTTTTGGTATGTATTTCATTTTGGATCAGTTAAACGTGTCTGAGGACTCGTATGCAACTTACAAAGAATATTAAGTTGAAGAGAAATAGGAAGTATTTGGTGAGACTGAGACAGCACTCAGACGCCATATCTGTAAGCACAAAATAAATAGATAAATATCTTCTGAGAACCACTGTAAACAGGATGACAAGAAGAACTGCTCCACTTTTATTGTTCACAGAACAAAAAAATCAAGTTGGTTTCACACAGTTCAGTACTTTTTTTTAAGAACAGCATGTGTGTTAAATTTGTTTTTGTATTTGTTTATATGGATTTGTTGCTCGGAAAGAAAAAAAAAAACCCTGCTTCTCTCTTCAAGCACAAAAACAGAACAGGGTGCAGGAAGTGTCTTGTACTCTCGTATTTCCTTGCCTACGGTAACGAAACCAAAGCTATCGTTTTACACAGGCATGCATTAACTATTCAAGCACTAGCTAGCACATGGGACAAAAGTGCTTTGTTTGCTGTTATGAAAGTTCGAGAATATATCCTTCGGGGGTTACGTAAATTCATGTTTTTTATAGGATTACATCCTGTTCGACGGTTAAAACAGCCAGTGATTTTTGCTATTCCTCCCCTTTTATAATGTTATTGTAACCAGAAACAGTTTTTTTTTTTTTTTTTTACATTTATGGAATAAAATCAGTTTTTTCAGGAAATCGTATCTCAGATAAACAATGTTTCTACATAATCAGCATCTAATTGGCATTTATCAAAACATTTTAATGATCTGACTGATGTCTTATAATGCTTTCTAAAATAAACTGTTTCACCAAAGAAATAAAGATGTAAAACTTACCTTAAACAAACTGGGCAAAGTCGGTAAGATTACACGGTGGGTAAATGAAATGTGGCAGCCTCACATGAGATCATGTAAAAATAAATTTTGCATAAATAAAATGTTCAATTCTGATTCGCTGTATTGCTTGAGAGTTCATGCCTGTAAGCAAAGCATCACTGACTATACTTCAGTAGAAAGCAGGTGTACAGAACACCCACCATAAATAAAATATCAGCCCTAGTAACAGACTCGTACACCTTTTAGATCCACATATCCCCACTTACTTTTCTGAATTAGCAGCATTTAATTTGAAATATGTAAATTATTATTCATGCTATGACATTTTGTGATGTTTTCATGTTTTTCACAGGCTGCAAGAGTTAGAAAATGTAATTGATTTGACATTTATAAAAAAGCAACACTGAAAAAGTTTTGTTTTCATCTAACAATTCCCATATGGTGCCTAAGACTTCATGATATCGATTTCTGAGAGGGAACAAAAGAAATGACCTCAGATATAAGAGCATACCTGTTCTTAACAGCACATGAGTGCATGAAAATGAAACACAGGGGCAGAGATCAAGGTTAATTCATCTGAGGTCACTATTATGCCTCCCACAGGAGCCTGAAATTTCAGCTCTCATTCCCTGTTTCAACAAGCTTCCTGACCGGCCTGTCCCCCCCCACCCCCGCCCCAAATACAGCTTTAGCACAATTAGTGGTAGATAATTAGGTGGAATGTTTTAGGGCTTCCCTGTTAATGGATAGAAAGGGGCAGTAGGTGCTGTAATTATATCTAGGGCAAAGTGCTGTTATTAAATGGAGGAAAGCATCATGGATTGAAATGGATTTCAATATTGTCTCATGTGATCAGAGACACATGTTTAAGAGTAGATACAGACAGACAGACAGACAGACAGATAGATAGATAGATAGATAGATAGATAGATAGATAGATAGATAGATAGATAGATTGATTGATTGATTGATTTGTGGTCAGAATTATTGGCACCTTTGGTAAATATGATCACTGTAAAAATAAACCTGCATTGTTTATCCTTTTGATCTTTAATTCATAAAATTAGCAAAAATCTAACCTTTCATTGAAGGAAAAGAATTGAAAGTGGGGGAAAATCACATTATGAAATAAATGTTTTAAATTGTTATAAATGTTTTTACACGTTGGCCACAATTATTGGCAGCCTTTTATTCAATACTTTTTGCAACCTCCTTTTGCCAAGATAACAGCTCTGAGTCTTCACCTATAATGCCTGATGAGTTTGGAGAACACCTGACAAAAGAGACCATTCCTTCATACAGAATCTCTCCAGATCCTTGAGATTCCCAGCTCCATGATGGTGCTTCTTCTCTTCAGTTCACTCCACTCATTTTCTTTAGGGTTCAGGTCAGGAAACTGGGACGACCATGGCAGAAGCTTCATTTTGTGCTCAGTGACACATTTTTGTTTTGGTTTTGATGTTTGTTTTGGATCATTGTCCCAATGGAAGATCCAATCATGGCCCATTATTGGATTTCTAGAAGAAGCAGTCAGGTTTTGATTTTTTTTATCTGTTGGTATTTGATAGAATCCATGATACCATGTATCTGAACAAGATGTCCAGGACCTCCAGCAGAAAAATAGGCCCACAGCATTAAAGATCCAGCAGTATTTTTTTTATCCATGTGTGCACCAAACCCATCTGGTGGGTTTGCTGCCAAAAAGCTCTTTTTTTAGTTTCATCTGACCATAGAAGCCAGTCCCGTTTGAAGTTCCAGTTGTGTCTGACAACTGAATATGCTGGAGATTGTTTCTGGATGAGAGCAGAGGATTTTTCTTGAAACCCTCCTGAACAACTTGTGGGGATGTAGGTGCTGTTTGATAATTTTTTTTAGGCTTTCTGAGACTCCAGCTGTGATCCTTGGAGAGTCTTTGGCCACTCAAACTTTCCTCCTCACTTCACATTAGGACGATTTAGACACATGTCCTCTTCCAGGCAGATTTGTAACATCTTTAGTTGATTGAAACTTCTTAATTATTGCCCTGATAGTGGAAATGGGGATTTTCAATGTGTTAGCTTTTTTCTTACAGCCACTTTCTATTTTGTAAAGCTCAACAAACTTTTGCTGCACATCAGAACTATATTCTTTGGTTTTTCTCATTGTGATGAATGATTAAGGGAATTTGGCCTTTGTGTTTCCTCATGTTTATACTCCCGTGGAACAGGAAGTCATGGCTGAACAATTTCATGCTCCTAGTCACCCTGGTGTGCTAAAAAATGTAAATATGAATGGGAATATACTTCAGAGATGTTTTACTCATAAAAAATTCTAGGGGTGCCAGTAATTGTGACCGACGTGTTTTGGAGAAAAACATTTATTTCATAATGTGATTTTCCCCCCACTTTCAATTCTTTTCCTTCAATGAAAGGTTATATTTTTGCTAATTTTATGAATTAAAGATCAAAAGGGATAAACAATGCAGATCTATTTTTATAGTCATCTTTGATCATATTTACCAAGAATGCCAATAATTCTGACCACAACTGTATTTAGAACATATTTTTGTTAACTGGATAGATTAGATAGATAGATATCAAGTAAACATTTTTTTTAGATGCACTATTTTACTGAACTATTGCTTCTCTCTTTCCCTCCTGTACTGTATAACCTTGCTAAAAGTCTGATTAATTCTGTCTCATCATTCTCTGTCCTTCCTCCCTCTCTGTAAACAGCACCAGTAATTATGGAAAATGAACAAATGAACATCGTACTAATAGAGTTTCATTATGTTAATATGCTGTATGCTGCTGGGTGTATAAAAGACAGACTGTCCCTCATTCAGACACACACCTGCAGCAACCCTGTTATTTGAAGGTTACAGGCTGTCTCTTTTTTTCTGGAATTCTGATTTTTTTTATTAATATTTATAAACCGCAACTGTTCTCTTAGAAGGTAAGTGTTATTTGCATTGTGTTTGTTTATGTTTTAACCACTGTACTATTATCAGGATTGTGTGTTAAAAGTTTCTTATAGAATGAGGTAAAACAAAATGTTTAATTTAAACATTTATAAAACATCACAAAAGTAAACTCAGTCAGTCTAGTTGCTATTACACATTGGTAAACACCTAACTAACCCTACCCATACATACAACAGCAATTGTTATAAGCTTTTTTCCCCCTTTCAAATAACATGGTTTGTTTTACAGTGCTTGTACATGTTACATGTACTTTTTTTTGTACAGATGCAGACAAATTGTGCTCTACTCTGCATCTCACTCTGTGTCTTTACTGCACATCTCTCAAGGATCCATGGCATGACCCTCATGGTACATCTTCTATTACCTCTTCTTGGGCTCAACAAGATAGATGATTGTTTTTTCATCATCTCTTTTATGGGTCTCTCTATTAATCCCACAGAATCCAGAGAAAAAAGGCTGGACTCTACACAGTGCTGGGTACCTACTAGGACCTTGTAAGTGCATTGCATTCAAACAATTAGACAGAGTTTTGTGCAAATGTGTATTTTAACTGCATTTAATATTGGTTTTATTGCTTTAATGTTGTGGTTCTCCTCTTACAGATGCTCACAGAAGTCTTAATGTAAGACACAGAGCTACGGGCAAAAGAGACGTGTGGAATGAGAGTTCAAGCGTACCAACATCTTCATACAGTCAGTCCTTAAAGCATTTATAATTACCTTATTAGTAGTTTTATTATGAATAGCCAACCTTAAGGAATAATCTGAAATATTAGTACATTCTTCTTTGTTAAATTAATTGTTAGTAGTTTTAAAGTAGAACATTTTTTTTCTTATTCCATAGATGATTCATATCTTCTCTCACTGCTGGGTCGTCTTGCATATCTGCGATTAAAAGGTGAATTTCATGATAGTTTCAATGATTTGTTTCCTTTTATGTCTACTGAAAAAAATTATGATTCTAGGCAAGTAAAAGTACTATTTTTCTCTTTCAGAAATGGGAATGACTGAAGATTTTAGTGGCTCTTTAATTAATGGCCATATGAAGCAATAACAGATATCTCTGTTTTCATCCTTTGTTATCATTATTTATTACGCATTAACAAGTAGTTAAAACTGGTAAATTGCATAGGATTAATATCACATGAATCTGATTTGGCTCATCTCACCACTTTATACAGAACCATTGTTGGTGCATAATTACCTGCTTCAGAGTTTAAATAAAGTACTTCATGGCAAATGTTTTAAAAAGCCTTTTATATTTATTCTATATAAAAAGTAAATTGTGGTAATGGGTGCAGCAGTGTGGTGGTCAATCAGAGGTGAAAACTACTAATGAAACCTGTTGATTTCACCAATGCCATTTACAAACAGACACTTTTAAACAATTAGCAAACTAATAGTACGTTGATTCCAATAAACATTTTGTATGACTAACACAGTGACAGAATAATTTCGAAAGATTTGCCCCAAAATGTATCTTTTAAAGGCTAGTGGGTGTGTATATATTTCTATGAAGTGTAATAAAGTGAAATTGGGTCAAGATTTATTTCAGACCAGATTTCTTGAATACTAATGCGTCCTATGTGTTTTGGATGTCATTCTCTTCAATCTCAAATGTAGACAATGTAATAAAGAGCAAAGATTTAACACTTGGCGTCATCTTGTGGCAGATAAAGGAAATGACATCCTTGTAAATGGATGCTTAAAAGGAAATTTCTGTCAAGTACTCACCCTCATGTCTTCCAAATGCGCAAGATCTTCGTTCATCTTCGGAACACCAATAAGATATTTTTAATATTTTTTTATTTTTAAAAAATGTTAGACCCCCCCCATTAGGGTCTAATATTTATTAAACTGGCTCAGTCTCACACTCCCTGATGGCAGTGTGCTAAATATCTGGTGCAGTTGTGTATAAAGAATCCTGAGTTTGAGTCCAGGCTTGTGGACTTTTCCGGATCCCGTCTGCCTTCTCTCTCCAATTTTGCTTCCTGTCAACATATTTCATATCATAATAAATGGCAAAAAGGCAAAAAAATGAACATTTAAACTGATGCTGGTTAAAGTCCATCCACAGGATAGAATCAGCATCTTTTAAGTCACTGCACCAACATCTCTCATCATATGACGATCATCTCTGATCATATGGTCAGTTTTGTTCCTCTATGAGATTTCAATAACGGCTGTTTTTTTCCATTACGAGATTTTATCCTCACTCTGTTTTGTTCCCTAAGGTTTTAATGACAGTTGCAAGATTTCTATGATGGTCAGTTTGGTTCAGTTTCCAGATCTCAATGATGGTCGGTTTTGTTCAATTGTGAGATTTCAATGGCAGTCCGTTTTGCTCCATTAATGATGGTCTGTTTAATTCTGCAGTGAGATTTCAATGACAGTCGAGTTCAAAACGATTCAAACTGTTGGTTTTGTTTTGTGACGAGATTTCAATGATGGTCGGTCGTGAGTAATAAATGACATAACTTTAATAACAATCTAGAGTTATTCAAAAACAATCGATACACTTCCCAAAAAGAATCGCCACTTTTCAAAAATGAATCGCTACTTTTCAAAAATGAACCGCTACTTTTCAAAAATGAATCGCTACTTTTCAAAAAAAAAAGAAAAAAAAAGATAAAAGAAAAAGAAAAAAAGAATCGCTACTTTTCAAAAATGAATCACTACTTTTCCCAAAAAATGAATAGCTACTTTTCAAAAATGAATCGCTACTTTTCTAAAAGGATCACTACTTTTCAAAAATGAATCATTACTTTTTCCAAAATGAATCGCTACTTTTCCCCAAAATGAATAGTTACTTTTCAAAAATTAATCACTACTTTTCAAAAAGGAATCACTACTTTTCAAAAATGAATTTCTACTTTTCTAAAAAAAGACTTGCTACTTCTCAAAAAAAGACTTGCTACTTGTTAAAATTGAATTGCTACTTTTAAAAATGAATTGCTACTTTTCAAAAAGGAATCACTACTTTTCAAAAATGAACTGCTACTTTTCTAAAAAAGAATCGCTACTTTTCAAAAAAAAAAAGACTTGCTACTTATTAAAATTGAATCGCTACTTTTCAAAAATGAATCGCTACTTTTCAAAAATGAATCGCTACTTTTCCCCAAAATGAATAGCTACTTTTCAAAAAGGAATCACTACTTTTCAAAAATGAATTTCTACTTTTCTAAAAAAAGAATCGCTACTTTTCAAAAAAAGTCTCGCTACTTATTAAAATTGAATCGCTACTTTTAAAAATGAATCGCTACTTTTCAAAAATAAATCGCTACTTTCAAAAAGGAATCACTACTTTTCAAAAATTAGCTGCTACTTTTCTAAAAAAGAATCGCTACTTTTCAAAAAAAAAAAAAAAAAGACTTGCTACTTATTAAAATTGAATCGCTACTTTTCAAAAATGAATCGCTACTTTTCACAAATTGAATCGCTACTTCTCAAAAATGAATCGCTACTTTCCCCAAAAAGAATCACTACTTTCAAAAAAATGAATAGCTACTTTTAAAAAAAGACTCACTACTTTTAAAAATGAATTGATACTTTTCAAAAATGAATCGCTACTTTTCAAAAATGAACCGCTACTTTTCAAAAATGAATCGCTACTTTTCAAAAATGAATCACTACTTTTCAAAAAAAAGAAAAAAAAAAGATAAAAGAAAAAGAAAAAAAGAATCGCTACTTTTCAAAAATGAATCACTACTTTTCCCAAAAAATGAATAGCTACTTTTCAAAAATGAATCGCTACTTTAAGATGGAATAGATACTTTTTCAAAAATGAATCGCTACTTTTCAAAAATGAATCGCTACTTTTTCAAAAATGAATAGCTATTTTTAAAAAAAAGGAATCGTTACTTTTCTAAAAAGAATAGCTACTTTTATAAAAAGAATTGCTTCTAAAAAAGAATCGCCACTTTTCTAAAAATGAATAGTTACTTTTCTGAAAATAAATCGCTGCTTTTTTAAAAATTAATCCCTACTTTTCTTTTTGAAAGAATCACTACAATTTAAAAAAGAATCGCTACATATTTAAAACACATTGATACATTCAACAACTGTCAATACATTTAATCAAAATGCATCGATACATTTATTCAAAAACAATTGATACATTTAAAACACTCAATACATTCAAAAACAATCAATAGATTTAAAACACTCAATACATTCAAAAACAATCAATACATTTATTCAAAGTGCATCAGCATTTATTAAAAAACATTTTATACCCATCAGTACAGAACTGATTCAAAACTGATTTTTATTCAAAAACAATCAATACATTTTGTTCTGAAACAGACTTCAATGACGATCGGTTTTGCAGAGATATGAGATTTCAATGACAGTCGGTTTTGCTGGGTTCCGAGATCTCAACGACGGTTGGTTTTCAGTGTCAGTTCGGTTTTGTTCTGTTATGAGATCTCAAAGACAATCGGTTTTGTTCTGTTACAAGATTTCAATGACGGTCGGTAGGTTTTACTTGGTTATGAGTTTTCAATGTCGTGTTTTATTCGGTTATGAGAATTCAGTGACAGCTGGTTTTGTTCAGTTTCGAGATCTCAATGACAGTCATTTTTGTTCCTTTACGAGATTTTAATGACAGTTGGTTTTGCTGGGTTCTGAGATCTCAATGATTTTGGTTTTCAGTGTCAGTCGGTTTTGTTCTGTTATGAGATTTCAAAGACAGTCGGTTTTGTTTCATTATGAGATTTCAATGAAGGTCGGTTTTGTTTCGTTACGAGATTTCAATGACGGTCAGTTTTATTTGGTTATGAGATTTCAATGACGTCTGTTTTATTCGGTTATGAGATTTCAGTGACAGCCGGTTTTGTTCGGTTACGAGATCTCAATGACGTTTTTTTTTTTTTTTTTTTTTACGAGATTTTAATGACAGTTGATTTTATTCCATTACGAGATTTCAATGATGGTCGATTTTGTTCCGTTACAAGATTTCATTGACAGTCGGTTTTAATCGGTTATGAGATTTCAATGACGGTTGATTTTGCTGGGTTATGAGATTTCAGTGATGGTCAGTTTTGTTCCTCTACGAGATTTTGTTCCTTAATAAGATTTAATGACAGTTGGTTTTGTTCTGTTACGAGATTTCTATGATGGTCAGTTTGGTTCAGTTATGAGATCTCTATGATGGTCAGTTTTGTCCAATTGCGAGATCTCAATAATGGTCGGTTTTGTTCGTTTGCGAGATTTCAATGACGGTCCATTTTGTTCCATTAGGAGATCTTAATGATGGTCAGTTTTATTCCGTTGTGAGATTTCAATGACAGTTGAGTTTGAAATGATTCAAACTTTTGTTTTGTGACAAGATTACAACGACGTTCAGTTTTCAGTGTCAGTTTTGTTCAGTTGTGAGATCTCAATGATGGTCTGTTTTGTTCCATTATGAGATTTCAATGAATTAGAAAAGATTCAAAGTGTTGGTTTTGTTTCGTGGCGAGATATCAATGACAGTTGGTTTTCAGTGTCAGTTTTGTTCCATTATGAGATTTCAATGATGGTCAGTTTTGTTTCTTTGTTCTTTTATGAGATTTCAAAAACATTTGTTTTTTTCGTTAGGAGATTCCAATGGTGGTCGGTTTTGTTCCTTTATGAGATTTCAATGACGGTTGGTTTTGTTTCGTTACGAGGGTTCAATGATGATCGATTTTGTTTCTTTACGACAGTGGTTCTCAAAGTGTGGGGCGCGTCCCCAGGGCGGGAGATCAGCAGAAAAAAAAGTTTTGCAACGAGAAATAGCAGTTGGCACTCTGCCTTTATAAAGCAGCACCAATTAATTAATACAGACATACAGTATCTCACAGAAGTGAGTACACCCCTCACATTTTTGTAAATAGTTTATTATATCTTTTCATGTGACAACACTGAAGAAATGACACTTTGCTACAATGTAAAGTAGTGAGTGTACAGCTTGTATAAATTTGCTGTCCCCTCAAAATAACTCAACACACAGCCATTAATGTCTAAACCGCTGGCCACAAAAGTGAGTACACCCCTAAGTGAAAATGTCCAAATTGAAGTCCAAATTTCCCAAAAAACAAGTAAAAAATCTTACATCATTTTGCATGTCTAATAAAAGCATCTGAATATCTAGACTGAAAACAAGACAAATACACTAAACAAGAAAAGCATTTTTACAGTGTAATACATTTACATTGCAAGTTACTACATAAGATCATGTTATTTTGCAGAAATCGGTTAATTTAAAAATAAAATAAAAGATGACGCACAAAGACATCAAGAATCAGCACATGAATCTCAACAATGGTCACAATCAAAAGTGTCATGCCGCAATGCATGCTGGGAACAATAGCACAAAACTCCCAGCATGCATCACAGCATGAATAAATTATGCAGCTGAATTGTTCTATTATTAGGCTTGTTTGACTTGATGCAGCGCTGCACAGACCGATCGGCGGCTGACTTGAAGCAGTGCATGCCGGTTAGAAATTTTGTCCGACTTGAGACAGCACTGACGCCATGTGACTGTGACGTATGACATCAAAGTATCGCAAGAACGATTCGAGAGCAGCTGGCTGGTTTATTCTGCACAACATTTCAAGACCGGCTGCACGCGCTCTGATGATGACACAGCTGTTTCACGATTGGGCGGATTCACCGCATGACAATGATCACGTGTGTTTCTTGTTTATTCTGAAACCTTCAGTTCCACTAATGCTCACAAATCTGTATTTTTATAACAGTTAAAGCTCTTTTCATGTAGTTGCGATGTTATATTGTGTCATTTATCAAAATAAAACTGATAAAAAAACGTAGACCCCACTACATTGGTATTTAAATAATATATGCTTATGTTGAACCAGCCGCAGCCGATGTTGGACACACCTACAGTATTTTCGTGAATTCTAACTATTCGCTTTTATTTATTTATTTTGCTGTTCTTTTTTCTTCTGTCTTTTAATAGCTTTTTGTGCGTCCAGAGTTATTATATAAATATTTTGTTGTCACCATTGTTGAGATTCATATGCTGATTGCTCATATCTGTGTTTGTCATTTTAGTTTGTTTTTTGCTCATTGTTTTTTTTCATTTTCAGATTTCTGAAATACAGTTATCTAATGTTAAAGCAGGATTTCTGAGAACATTATAACAGCCTTGGAATACTACTGCATGCAATCACTATGCAGAAATTACTTGGAGAAGACCAGGTTGACACACACAGACATCAAGATTCAGCATATGAACCTCAACAATGGTGACAACATTTTCAGCTCAACAGGTCAACTCTGAACATCACAAAACAAGCTTTTTGTTGATTGTCACCATTGTTGAGGTTCATACGCTGATTCTTGATGTTTGTGTGAGTCTAAAAGACAAAGCTGAAAACACTTTTTATATAATGAATAAACCCAAAATATCCCATTTTCTTTAAATTGATCATTTCATATCACAAGGCTGCTGTAAAGCTGCAAAACTATCAGCTAATATACACAGAAATCAAACCCTGGATAAGATCAGTGAATCAGGCCACAACATGAAAGCTGAATCATCAATAAGTAATCAATTTCATCTGACCAGAATTTCTCTTGCAATTTTTGATACAACAAATGTGCTTCAGAAACACACAGCTACAGAAACCAGAGAAAAACAGATGCTGAAAAGTCAAGAGCCCATCTAAAGCAAACACTTACCTCCATAACGGTGACTTCAAACTTGATTATTTTCAATAAAACATCAACATCTAAAAGTTTTGTTTGAAAGAAATAGTTAAACTGGATTGTAATAAGTGAAGATGCTGAGATCTAGAGAGATCCATTAGTGTTTAATGTTTTGTTGCTGCCAGTCATGTGACAGTGTTTTCAGCTTTAAATAAGAAGATTTTACGTTGATTTTATGGTTTTTGTTTGACAGCCATTTGTAATTTTACATACATTTGAATGTAATTTAAGAAAACATAAAAATACAGTAATTTTAAAAATAAAAAATAAAAATCTGTGAATTACTGTAATTTGCCATTCATTTTTATTCCTTCTGTGCAGAGTTATAAATGGAAGGTCTTATTGAAATTCACATTAAATTTTAAAAGGCAGCCAAATAGAGCGTGGGAAAAACCTGCATGGGCCAAAAGGTAAAAAGTCGCTCTGAGCCCGAACGGGCTGGCCCACATTGGGCCATCATGGGCTTAATGTGGGCAGTCCGCTAATGTAGGCTGCTCACAGAGAGCCTGCAGTGAGCCCAAAGCTCTGGGCCTCGCCTGGGCAAGCCCGCACTGGGCCTGTTTAGGTTTGGTGTGGGCTGGCCCTTAGAGCACTGTGCCCGCAAAAAGCCAGCATTGCAGTTACAATTCGACCTCTGATTAGGCCTATTATTATTATGTATGGCAGTGGATGAGAAAGTGGGTCATCGTGCATTATGATACATTGGAAATAAAATGTAAAAATCCAGGCCTACTACATATATACATCTACTGTCTATATACAACCGCATTATGAATTAAAACAGGTTACATTTCTCCCCTATACTTACAAGAGAATGATCCGCCTTCAGTATGAATCAGATTCAAGTCAGGAGCACAATATGAGCTGCTATTCTGCTCCACCCCAATATCAGTCTAACTGATCCCTGATTTCAATTCATTTACCGTCAACATGGGATTGAGAAGCACGCCAACTAGCAAGATGGGAAAACCTAAACTTTAGCAAAACTAAACTTTAGAGTTATAAATTACAGGCATCAAGTGATATCATAATGTAAACACATCCCCTTGGCAGTTTACATGAATGCACCCCATTACAGACATTTAAACATAATATTGGTTCTCAGTCAGAGAGAATGCATTCATTTTGTGTCAGGTTTTATCACAATAATTTGGGGATTCTGCATGCTTTATTTCACATAATAAACAGTATACAAAGCCGGGCATATTGCAAGGTACGGGAAATAAAAGTACCACAAGATAATTTGAAGTATATGCTGCAGCTCTTTCAAGAATAACAGTACTTTTAACAGGAAGACAAAATGTATATAATACTATATGCACCATTTTAGAGTCTGAAATTAGTCAACTTTCCATTCTCGAAACATGAAACCAAGAAAGAGAGAAATAGAGATGAGATAAACCACAAAGAAAAGCCTGTTAATGCATTTGACCATTCCTAACCAGTACTTCTGACCAGTTTGGGCATTTAAAGTATGGGGAACAAGAGTCTGTTTGATAGTCTGAAGCTCTTCCAGGATCAGCTGCAATAAGTGCATGTCATTAATTTTTTCTTTGCTGTGTATTTCCTTCAACATCAGAGACTCTAGAGGAGACTCCATTCCAGAATAACACATGCGATCACTGCTGTCTCCTTTGCATTTATCTGAAAGAAAAACACAGTCCTATGACAGTAAGACAGTATGACAGAATACAGTTTCCGTATTGCTGTGAAAGATGTGCATACCTGTTTCAGAATTGAGATCTTCAGGTCTCTGAACCCTCTTAGTGTCTTGTTCAGAGCTCATATTTATTAAGTATATCACCAAAATCGTCTCCAGAAGACTCAACAACATGAAGGAAAAGATGACAATGACATACGTAGCTGCACAGAACAAAAGAGGGAGTTTATATGAAACTATAAAAACAATCTAAACATACCTCTGATATATGAAAAGACTTCTCTGTATTAAGGGACATTTCCTTGAACCGAGAATTCCCTTACCAATCAGAGGACATCTGTGAGATTTGGAAGGCAGAATGTCATTTAGGATGAGCATAAGTACAGAGATCCCCAGCAGCACAGTCACTTTGAAGCACAGTTTCTCCCCTTTATCTGGTATGAAAAAAGAAGCTAAGTCCACAATGAGGAAGAACAATATAGGTAGCTGAAAATTGATGAAATGCATCAGGGGCATCCTTCTGACTGAAATCTAAAGAGGAAAGAGACAATAGAGAGGTGAAACATCTAAGACTGTAATCACTAGAATGGAAGATGAAACTGTCGAAATGAGTATTAGTACCGTGTACTTTATCCTGTCAAATGTTTGGCCGTCATAATTATCTTTCTCCTTTGAGACAGATATGTTCAAGAATTCCCATTCTCCTTGGGTTAATATGCTTTCCCGAGCTACTTGTGTCGCCTTTGATGAATTGGAGGCAGGAACCAGCTTTATTTCTTTATCTGTTTCACATAAAGGAAAGCAGCTTGTTACAGAGTAACAATGAATAGCCTACCTGTAGGGTTTTTTTGATGATGGAAAGCAACAACATTATAATACAATTAACATTTGCGATACATTATATGGCAAGCAAGTAAAGCTGCACAATTAATTGTCATTGAATCATTCATTCAAGAGATTTGTTCAAAAAATGCTGATTCATCCAGCAATGAAACAAGTGAAGTGTTTATGAGCGAGTCATTGGGACCTACCATACACCTGGCGCAATGCGATGCCACGTGCGGCGTAAGTGTTTTTTGCTAGTTTCAGTCTGATGCAGTTATCATTTTCACGTCCAGCGCCCACGTTGTTTAAATAGCAAATGCACTCACACCCATCTGTTCGCCTATGGGCGTGCTGGTCTGAAAACGAGTTGTGTTCAGGCACATTGTTGGCGTGTTGCTATTTTGAGGCAACTGAAAACGACTGCGCCACTGACCAACAAAAACCTAGTCTAAAGTCAATGCCGCAATATTTTTGTTGTTGTTGTTATTAAAAGGGCACGTTAGTAATATACGCCTATAGGCTCTGCTTGTTACACACACAGGGACGCGCAGCAGCACACAAACATGCTAAATATTAAAAATAAAAGGATTACAATGTAAAAGATTATTATTGGGTACATAAAGATAAAAATGCCTACATGTCATAATGGATAGTCATTGCATTTATCAGAATTACCTATTTGCAGTAATGACGAATGAAATTGGCTAATTATTTGACCAATTGTGGCAATACACACATATTTACGTATACACGTATTTAAACTGATACGTCAGGTTGAGGGTGTCTGTATTCTGCCATGTAAATAGCAATCCGTTTGGCTTTTAAAGGGAATGGGAGATGACACTCTGATTGGTTCATTTCATATTTGCCTTTTAAGTTATCTGTACTTAAACATTTAAGTTAATTCAATGAAAAGACCACATTAGGTCAACTCAATTAAATTGAGTTGTCAATTTCCCCATTACTTAATTGAACTGAGGGAATCACTTGCCTCAAATCATTTGAGTAGTCTCAACTTATTAGGGTTTACAGTGTTACGCCCAAAACACCCCCATGACTCACCCATGACTCATTTAGAGACTAGGTACAACCCTTTTGGACCATGCGCCTGGCGCGCTGACCATTTTTTTCCGTCGTTAAACTAGCAAAAGTGGATTCGGACACGCCCTAAGTGTACCTGCGTCATGCGCTTCAGACCATTCATTCAAAATAATATTTAAATAATTCATTGATTAATTAAACATTTTAAATAGACTGCAGCAATTAACATTTTGTCAGAACCTCTAGTAAATTACATGTTATTACATGTTGTTTGTCTGGCTTTTCAGAATCACGATCTCTTTTTGAAATAAAAAAATTGTGATTCTCAATTTATCCAGAATCGTGCAGCTCAACAAGCAAAGTAAACACAAGTTTAAATGTACTAAAACTATCAATAAGGAAGATTCATCAGCAAATGGCCTTCGTTTTAGTTAGAGCAATTGCTTGAACAATGTGTGAACAATATATACAGTAGGTTACCAATATATTGGTACCATAGGCCTACATACAATAAAGATTTTTAAATGTATCTGTATTGGCCAATACTGAATACACATTGGTTTATGTATATTTTATTGTACATGCTTATTTCTCCTTTATTTTACATTTAGATTTAGAAGTTACTTAAAAAACACTTATAGTTGCAACCTGTTAAATGTAATTTTCAGCAAATTTCAAAATAAATATCCATTTTTCATACTGTACATTATAATGTTATGATGCCTAAATTAACTTGTAGCATTTAAAATGATTGATTTTATTTGCCAGTGTGTTTTATTTTTATTTATGTAGACAAAATCGGATAGATTTTAATAGCGCTCATTTATCGATTATCTGCCACATTAAAATATAGGCCAGATTTTAATATCGTGCGTCCATAATTTGAATGAATGTTTAGTTGATGAATATTTATTGTGCACTCACCTGAGTGATTAATTGAAGACACTGTTATGTGGCAGGTCTGGGTATCAAAAGGAAATCTGTGTACATTCATTGTGCAGGTACTGACAATTTTATGGTCATCCTCCATTGTCACATTTCCATCATGAGTAATATACAAATATGGGTTCAGTGGTCCATCTTCCTTCTCTACACTGAAAAATGTCGATAAATTACATTTTTAACATGGCAGGTAAAATGAGTTTGTGTCAAAACAAATATACCAGTTTACATCATACATTTTAGAATTTCCAACATAAATAATTCCTCTCAATGTTATACAGTTAATAAACAAGGTGTTTTTTTTTTTAAAATCATCAATAATAATGTATAAAGTATAATGTGTGTATTATATAAATTAAGAAAAAATATACAGATTTATCATTTGTATATACTCACGCCTCAGTAACAAAGAGGTCTGGCTTCCAAAGCAGTTCTTTTGGCAAAATCACATTTTTAATGCCACAGAAATCCTTAGGATCCCAAGAGATTCGTTCGTTGTTCCAGCGCTAAGTGAGCAAAAATAAATAAATACATAAATAAATAAATATCCTTTAAACGGATAAATTACTTTAACCAGTATTTATATTTCTTTTTTTGAATTATGCAATATAATCTAGGAATTAGAAGATTTGCAAATTTTGACACTTACCGCAGATATCCATAATAAAGGTACAAAGATTTGAGATTTTTCAATCTGCAAAAAATAAATGAATGAATATAATAATAAATAATAATAACAATAAAAAAAATCTTAGCAGTTTTCACAGAACAATGGTCTACTGGAACATAGGTTGTTTGTAGTCATACCATAGAAAGAATGCCATAGAGGTAAATATCAAAATACACTATGGTGGGGTGTGTCCAGTCCAGTGCAGGACGGCAAGTTGTGAATTTCTCATTGCCTTTGGTAAGATTCAAATATTCCAATACATCTTGCTTACTGCATACTCGTTTAAGGAACGCTCCATCTGCAAGCCAGTAATATTAAAAAACTGTTTTAGATGTAAATAACTGAAGTAGATGCCCTATAACTATACAATTTAGCCATTGCAAACAAGGTGCTTATATTTAGAACAAATGACCATCGTCTGCCTGTGCACTAAAAAAGAATGGAAGCTTTTCTCACCTATTAGAAAAAGTAGACAGGTAACAGAGACAAGAAAAGAATTCATATCCAACGTTCAGTGTAAAACCACCTCTGGTTAGCAGACGACTGGCAACTGGTCCCATTCACCGCCTGCGTTTATATAACAGTGCATGATGAAAATGGATGGGATATTATATATAATAATGGAGAACACAATTCCCCTGAGCACCATAAAACTTTCTGATGGGCTGCTGAAGGCAATTTTTCCTCACAAATGTGACATTCATTTTGCTGTTATTGGTTGTTATTGTTAGTGGAGGCAATCTTCGAATGAGTGGATGATGGACACATGCTATAAGATCCTGGGAGATGTGCTTTTATTTTACAATTTTGATCACAAAGCAAATGAAAGCACCAGTTCTACCGGGAAGACTTAATGTCACGTCATCCTTCGTAATAAGTCTGGCCAATCACTGCTTGACACCTGGTATAAATGAGCACTGAATTCTCTGTTTCACGTTCGAAGTCGATGACGCTGATGTTCCCCTCCATCCTCCCCACCACTACCAGGCTGGCCCCGTCCATCCATCGGGGGTAGGCTCTGCCCCTGCCTTCATCTTCAGGCAGGATCAGCCGAATCTGCATTCCCAGGATTCGGACGAAGGATGGGGCCTACGCCAAAGAACTTCAGTACAACTAAGCATGAAACATTGTACCATGTTTAGTTGTACTGTCTGTCACTACCATCTGTTTATACTTCACGGAATAAATAACATGTAAACGTCTTTATGGTAGAATAACAATACTTGTTGAATGCATTGAATATTAGATACACTCAACACTCCATACATGTTTTTATTCCATTTCATATACAGGGCGGGAAATGGCTGAGATTCACTGGGATGACTCTAGTTGGGAAGATTTTTAGGGCCCGAGCCGAGCACCGGTGGTGCGAGGACCCTATTGTAATTGCTCAGTCAATTCTACTTCTTCTCTGAAATGAATCGCTTTTTTGAGGGCCTAAACGTGCTCGAAAACTCATGAAACTTTGCACAAGTGTCAGAAGTGGTGAAAATTTACATCTGATACGGGTTTCAGAATTAGGTGTGGCAAAATGGCTCGATACCGCCACCTACAAAATTTCAATTAAGTGCCCTTCGCGCTACGTTTCAGATACAAGTATGAAATTCGGTAGACAGATGTAACAGCCCAGTACCTACAAAAAAGTCTCAGGTGCAAAATCTGAAAACCCAACAGGAAGTGAGATATTTTGAATTTTCTCTGCAAAATATTTGCAGTTTTTACCATTTCCAGATGTTGTACTTTAACGAACTCCTCTAGAGCTTTAATCAGATCAACATCATATTTCGTCCGTCTAATTTAAAGGCCTTTGCGACGTTAAATTGAGAAGATCTTGATTTTTCGCTGAAGGGCGTGTCCGTGGCGGCCTGACAAAATCTGATGTTTCGCCATGAAACAGGAAGCTATTGTAACTCAAGCATACAATGTACAATCTGCCCCAAACTTCACATGTTTGATAGGAGTCCAGGACTGAAGACATCTACATGCAAATATTCAGCTAGTCATAGCGCCACCTGTTGGCAACAGGAAATGGCATGCTTTACACAGTAATTCACTCCCTGAAACACATTTAAATATGACATAAAGTACCAAACATGCTAGAAACATGTTAAATCATGCAACACTTGGCTAAGTGCTAAGGAAGTTGTTGTAACTCAAGAATACAATGTCCAATCTGCCTCAAACTTCACATGTTTGATAATAGCCCTGGCCTGAAGACATCTACATGCCAAAATTTAGTTATACTCATATCGCCACCAGCTGGTAGCAGGAAGTGTGTCAAATACAAATGACTGACGTTGTACTCCTATATTTATATACTTAAATACATATTGCCCACCGTGCTCTGTTTCCCTAAAGCCACCGGATGGCGGTGTCACGGGTGCGAGGGCCCTTTCATCTCTGCTTGCAGCTTTAATTGTTATTATTCTTTTTCTCTTTTTTTTTTTTTACTATCAACAACCTTTCAGATGTATTTAAATATAAAATCGTCTATAATCTATGATAAAATGAAACATTTCATGTTTCCTACAAACAATGTTTTCTCGAGTATCAAGACAGCCATGTGAAAGGTCAATGAACAACATTTATGAAGTGTGTTTGGCACAAACACGCTTATTCAACAGAATCTCAGCTTGGAGATAATTACTGTGTAATTTTGGACAAATGAAAGATTGTGTTCAGCTGTCGCAAATTTGTTGACTTTTGGAAATCAAGTTCATTGGTTTTGATGCACAAAGTTGTATTTATTGTCTCTTATAACAAAAATATTTTATTTAAACCCATGAAAATGCAGATCCTGTTATAAATAATAGTGAAAAAATAACTTTTATAATAACTGTTAAATAACTGTTGTTCCATTATTACCCCTTAGCAGATTCTTCTGTTCGTCTCCAATTTATAGCCACGAATTAAGATTTAACTCCCTCATTTTATTAATTTATTCCCTCGTTTTAGTATATTGTAGCCACGCATTAAGAATCCATTTCCTTGTTTTACTAAATAGTGGCCACGTTGTAATAAATAGTTCCCTTGTTGTAACAAATTAGTATAACATGGCATGTCATGCTCTGTAGGTAATCATTGAACAGAAACTGTTAAAAAAAATTAAAATTGAATTTTCTTTTACAATGCTCCAAACACATCTTGTTTAAGAAAAAGTTTATTGTGTTTTTTTGACATTTTGGAATCTTCATTCTACAAAAGTGAATTGATGCAACCCATTCCTCATGTAGGTTTAGTTACACTCACTCCTCCAGGTGCAGAAAGAGGACAGAACAGAATCACAAAAGCAATACAGATAGCAAAACTGGAGAAAACTCCTTGAATTCATCCATGCTCTGTGCATGTCACACAACAGTGGTTTCTCTCTGCAGGTAAATGTGACATTCTGCTGTAAAACATTCAATGCGTGGCTATGTTTATCTGTATTGCCTCCAGACAACGTGCTATTATGCGGCTGTATTGCTTGTCTTGTGACTCAGTACCTGTTGCTTACATGACGTGTAAGCTCAGAGTGGAAGGGCTAGACATATAGTGCAAAAGTAAAGGTGGGGGAATTCTATTTTCTGACTGCAACTACCATGCGCTTACCACATGCACCGCATATCTGCTGTCAAGGGAAAATCTACTAGTGCATGTGTAATGTATACAATCCCATTTGGAGAAATTTCACACCGTTCATATACTACAGTAAACAACACATTGAACAGACTCTTACAACGATAACGAACTAGGCTAACATAAAAAAAATAAATAAAAAATAAACATTTTCCACACAAAGGAAAAGCATTGTTGGTTCTCAAAGTACAATAGACATTTTGAGAGAGATATAATCACTATTTGATTGTACTGTGAATCCTTTTTTCATTTCAGATAGTCCAGACAAGTGCTAATGAATGAAGAAAATCGGATTATTGATTAAGGAATTGTGGGAATGATCGTAAAGGGATAGTTCACCCAAAAATATGAAATTCTTTTCATTTACTCACCCTCATGTCATGCCAAACCTGTGACTTTTTTTCTTCTGTGGAACATAAAAGAAGATCATTATTGTCCATAAAATGAAAGTCAATATAGGGTCCAACGTCGTTTGGAGAAAATCAATTTTCAGAATTTTAAGTAAACTATCTATGGAAGCTTGTTTCCGCCACTGAATAAAAAATAAAAAAGGTAATTGCGACTTTTTATCTCACAATTCTGACTTTTTTTCCTCACAATTGTGTGATATAAACTCACAATTGCAAGTTATAAAGTCAGAATTGCAGAATATAAACACAATTGTGAGTTTTAAAGTAAAAATGGCAAGATATAAACTCACAATTGCAAGTTATAAAGTCAGAATTGCAGAATATAAACACAATTGTGAGTTTTAAAGTAAAAATGGCAAGATATAAACTCACAATTGCAAGTTATAAAGTCAGAATTGTGAGATAAGTCTCGTAATTCTGAGAAAAAAGTCAGTCTTTTTTTCCTCAGAAATGGACAATTCTTTTAACTCCCAATTGCAACTTTATATCACGCAATTCTGAGAAAAAAATCAGAATTGCGAAAATAAACTCGCAATTGTGAGGGAAAAAAAGTCACAATTATCTTTTTTTTTTATTCCGTGGCGGAAACAAGCTTCCATAACTATCCCTTTTAAGAACTAAAAAGAGAACCCAAAGATTTCCGTTAAGTAAAATAACCACTAACGTACCACTGGTGCAACAAAGAGCAAGTTTAAACACTGAATTCGGTTTGGCAGAACTATCAAAAAACTGAAAGTTGTTGATTGTTTTTCATGTTAGTGGCACGCTTTTCAAAGTCTTTCCTTCATTCTCACTGTATAATGACTGCTAAGTAAACACTTTCAAGGATCTCTATAGGAAAGTGCAATACTTTTCAAAAGGAATACATAAAAATTATTGGTAACACTTTACAATAAGGTTCATTAGTTAAACATTAGTTAAAGTATTAACTAACACGAACTAGCCATGAGCAATACATTTGTTACTGTATTTACTAATCTTCGTTAGCGTTAGTTAATGAAAATACAGTTGTTCATTGTTGGTTCATGTTAGTTCACAGTGCATTAACTAATGTTAACAAGATTTTAATAATGTATTAGTAAATGTTGAAATTAACATTAACAAAGATTAATAAATGCTGTATAAGTGCAGTTCATTAGTTCATGTTAACTAATGGAGTTAACTAATGTTAACTAATGAACCTTATTGTAAAGTGTTACCAAATTACTTTTAAAGGAACTTATATACTAAAGTACCTGCAATAGTAATCCATATGAGTCCAACTACACACATCTGAAGAGCTACTTCAGCTCTGCTTCAAGTCTTGGGTACAAATTGACTAAATATAGCATATAGGCATATGCTAGATTGTACCTTAGACATGAAACTAACACATTTTGTTAAACAACACACAAAAAGCTTAAAAGCAGCTTTGTGACATTTAACATACCATCAACAGTAGCAATCTGAGGAAGTCACAGGCAAGCTTTCCCATGTGTAATGCAAGTTAGGCAGCTCAGTAGCTTTGTGTCTTTGTAACATGCAGGGCTGTACGTAGAGCTCAAAGTGAGCTGCAGCAAACTGACAAGGGCAGAAACATGAGCAAATATGTGTTATTGCTCTGAAGTAAATCTTGTGAAGGATTGATTGAGTTTACAAAAAAAAATCATCTCTCAGTTTTCCATCATTTTCTTTTGAAACATCTGTCTTGGGTATTGTGAGCAGATCTCCAGGAGTACAAGTTGAAATATTCATACAAATGTTCAGTGACATTGAGGAGGAAAATCCCAAGGGATATTGATTCAAATCAGCAGGATTTGATTATGAATTCATGGGGGTTAAAAGTGCTTGCTGAAATTATAACGTGTCACAACTTGTTTTAAAAAGTAGAGTCGCACAGCCTTGACATGAAATTTGACTGCTCTCTAAGAGAAAAACATTGCTTGGAGCAAAGTCTTTATCATGTCCTCATTTTCCATCTTTCATCAGGAGAGCTTGTTAGATTCATCCCTTTATTTGTACACATGAGGGGGTGGAGCGTTGGTGTAAACGTGGTGCTTTACACAAGTATCAACACCAAAAGAGCGCTAAAAACATGACATCTATCACAACGGAGAAAGGAAACCACACAGTCAATCCTCCCTGGTTTGCATTTAGGATTTGATCCATGAGTAATTGGTGTGGGCATGAGTTTAGGCAGAGGTGGGATGAAGAAAGAGGCAAATATCCCTCTCAGGATTGGAGTAGGTCTGTGCCTGGGTGGATTGAGGATTTCACACAGCCAGGGGTCCACGATGAGATTTGTTCTTGGAGTTTGCTGCCTCATTGGTGACCCCTTGATCGTCCAGGTTGATGTTGCTGGTGGACGCATGGTGAGTCAAAGGATCCCGCCCATGACGATAGACGTCAAGGTATAACAGACCTAACAGAGATGACAGAGAGAGTCCAAGTGAGAAGACACAGATGATAGCAGGTTGAAATAAATAAGAAAAATAAAGAGGGCATGAAGGTAGTTGTGAAGGTTAAAATAATAATGGGATTGTGGAAAAGTGGTTTAGAAAGAAATGAAATATAGAAGAACTAAAAGAACACCTTAATAGACCTTTTCCCCCAAAATTGGAGCATCTCTTGGAGATCAATGTTAAAATTAGTTTCTTCTTTTCAAACATTTTGCTATTTTCACAAGTCGGTTGGTCAAAATGTCCATCATGCAAACCAAGACACTTTTATCCATTGTTCTCCAAGATTTCTGTGAACTGAAATATCCTGCATTGTATATTCACCACATGCATCCTGAGTAAATGATGAAAAGGCTCTTTTAACCCAAAGAGGTCAAAAGGCAAATCCATAAAGAATCTCACTGATGATGATAATAGTGAATGGCAAAAAGGCAGAAACTTCTTTGTGAATCCATGACCTCTGTGCATTGCCTTTTAACTTGCTCCGTACCTATTCCTCAATGTGAACAGGACACGAGTCCTCATCTGTCCATTCCACAGACATCCAGGAAGATAGAGAGAAAGAGAGATGGGAGATGATGGAAGGAAAAACAGAGACAGAAAAGAGAGAGAACACAGCACATTTACAGCACATCAAGAGAATCAACCAGCCATCCACAGAAAATGAGAGTCGGATTGAGAGAGAGGAGAAGCTCGATGCTTAGAGATAATGAGAGAAGATGATGGTAGCCAGGGTCTTTTTGAAAACTGCACTTTCACTGGAAACTTTTATTTTTAATCAACAGGAGGTTCAATCTTCAAGTGCCTTTTCAAGTAAGTGATTTTCATTTTCTCCCTATAAGCAGGACTTACATAATAATAATCACAAACAGTATAAGGACACTTAAGTAGCACTTAAAAATGGATCAATTTCATTGCATTACATAAAATATCAAACCACATGACATTTCAATCAAGACATTTCACAAAAGTTGAAATTCGTTTCCAAACTGGCTTGAGGGGACCCCCAGGGGCCATAAAAGTTCAGTGAAAATTAGTACAAACATGTAAAAAGATAAATAAATGTAAAAAATTATTATATTATATTATATTATAAATAGATAATATATAAATAAATAAATTCATAAAAGTTTAAATTTACTGAATTTTACATTCATTTGCAAATCATGAGATTAATCACAATTATTTTATTTTATTGAAAAAATAGCGTCAACTTAATAGAAAATAAATATTTTACTTAAAAAATATATTTTCCAGATAACATTTTACACACATTGATAATTTTATGTACAATATAAATGCCTCTTTTTACACAAAAATACATAGCTGCTTATATATTTTATAAAGGGGGTCCTTTACATCATATTAATCATATTAATTCCATTAAAATTTAGACACTTTTAAGTGTGGCTTATGTGTCCTAATACGTTTTGGGTCAATTTTATATTTTGGACTGTGAAGTAATCATAATGACTAATAAAAATATGATGATGATGACGATGTTGATGATTAATAGTGTGTAAGAATCACATTTTACTATCACACATCTCATGTGAAAAGCTTCATTGGTGTCTTTCCAGAGAGAATGCTTTCTCTGGATGACAATAACCAATAGTTGGGAATTAATAGTATATGCTGGCAAAAGAAGGAGGATGAGCAGAAAAATGAAGTGATGAACATAAAAATGAAGGGAGACGCAAAGCTACTTTGAGCTGGCAGACACTGAACATGAACTTAGCTATTAGTATGACCCAGAGAGATAGAAACAAGTCATACATGATATAAACTCACACATACACATAAACACACACAAAAGAGGGGGGATAAAGGGCATGGCCACTGTACCAATTAATGCTACACAAAATTACAGCAGGGTCAAAGTAAGGGCGTGCATGAGCAGAGAAAGCCAATAGTGTTTTAGAGCCAGTTGCTGTTTTAAAAGGGACTCCTTGAAACCGCCTCACCCAATCCCTTCCAATCAGAAAGTCCATGTTCGAGAGGTTGCCACTCACCAGCGAATCGGCCATCAGGAGGCTGCTCATTGTCCAGGCCTGTCATACAGTGGGTGTCAGACTGCCCCTGATTGTTATTGTCAAACTCTGGACAAGGCACCTCGCTCCTCCTGCGCCCACCTGCAAGCGAGGTCAGAGGTCAAACAAGAGCAGCCGAGGCAGGGCAGAGCAGCCGAGTGGAGAACAGCAGTGAAGGGTCAGAGCAATGGGGTGCAGGATGCTACTCGGCAGCCATTTAGTGATGGCTGTGGTTGATGGATGCACACATACTCATGAGAAAGCAGAGCGGATGCAATCGGCGCGTGCACGAGAACACAACTGACGAACGCTTTGACACTCATTTCCTCACATTAGTAAGCATTCAACACATTAAATATAGAACAGATGAAAAATGTATATGCAAAAAGGGAATTAGTTACAATAAAAAGAAAGACTCTAAAAGCAGAATCCCTTTTTTTTAAATCAACAATTAGTTGCTTGAAAGAACTTTTAGCATTAGTACAGATGCACACTTGTCATAAAAACTAAAATAATAACAGCTAAATAATAGCTAGAAAGCTGGATATGTCTTTAAAATTCAGATGCCAAATGTGCTTGTGTGTGGGCTGATTAAACAAAACACGAAAATCGATCTACATTCGCCTTAAATGAGTCATATGATATTTATATTTGTAGTGAGCAACCTTTGGCCCACCTGCAAACACAAGTTATTCATTAAGTAGGTGTGTGGGCAGATTTAGAAGCTCTTGTCTTGTGGATGAAGTACCACCTACATTGCAGTGTTTTTTCTCCTTAATCTAATGTACAGTGTTGTGATAAGTACAGCCAATAGCTGAGGTTACAATTACCATGTTCTTTGGTGGGAGATGCACAATCTTCCTCAGTCACGTCATTTCCCTGAAGAAGAAAACATGGTTGAATAAATAACAAATAAAAAAAAAAAAAAACAAATAGCTGGGTTTAAGATGTTTGGTTTTTTGAATGTTTCACCTCTGAATCCTGTTCTTCAAGAATGGCAGCCACAAAGTTATGCCCTTTTGCCTCAATGGGGATTTCCTGCAGACACACGTAAATATGGTCCCTGTAACCATGATGTATGGTTTGCACAAACATCTCTTGGCATAAATTTTTAAATGTTTGCTCAATGGTAATTGAAGTTTTGGTTACAGTGTTCTGATAATTTTTGACCAATGAATTTCCATGACTTTGCAATGACTTTTGTTTGTAATTTTTAAAAATAGAGATTGCATTCACAAAGAACAATTTCTAGCCAATGAAATAGGCAAGGCAAGTTTATTTATAATAGTGTTTTACATAAAAGTGATTTAAAAAAAAATCATTAAATAATAAATAGAAATTTTAATGCCTTTATATTTTTAATTTTAAACCAAAATTGAAATGCAGGTGCTCAACAAACTATAGAGGAGGTTAAACTAAAAATAAATAAATAAATAAATAAAAATCCTACTCTAGAGTGCAACACTTATTCTACAAACATAAATTTAACTTTATTTCTTTAAAAAATTATTTTTCGAATGTCACTAATTTTAAAGAAATAAAGTTACATTTATGTTTGTACAGTTAGTGTTGCACTCTTTTCTAGAGTTTTTTTTCTTTTCATTTTTATTAAAGGGTTGGTTCACACAAAAATAAAAATTCTGTCATTAATTACTCACCCTCATGTCGTTCCACACCCGTAAGACCTTCATTCATCTTCAGAACACAAATTAAGATATTTTTAATGAAATCTGAGAGCTCTCTGGACCCTCAAAACTTTCAAGGTCCAGAAAGGTACTAAAGACATCGTTAAAAAAGTCGACACGACTACAGTGGTTCAACCTTAAATTTATGAAGCAACAAGAATATTTTTGTGCACAAAACAAAAATAATGACTTTATTCAACAATCTCTTCTCTTCCCTGTCATTATCCTTACGCAACTGACGCAGTAAGCACAGTGAAGGTTTCCGTGTTTACGTCCGAATGCCGGCTCAGTATTGGCCAAAGCTGCACACGTGAGCAGCACAACGCATGCGTGTGATGCTGACGCAGGAGCCGGCCAATAATGAGTCGGCGTTCTGACGTAGAACCTGAAAGCGCTGAACATAAACAGCGTATGAGAATGACAGAGAAAGAAGATATTGTAGAATAAAGTAGTTTTTTTTTTTTTGCACACAAAAAGCATTCTCGTCACTTCATAAAATGAAGGTTGAACCAATGCAGTCACGTCGACTGTTTTAACGATGTCTTTAGGATTTCATCAAAAATATCTTAATTTGTGTTCCGAAGATGAACGGAGGTCTTACGAGTGTGGAATGACATGAGGGTGAGTAATTAATGACAGAATTTTCATTTTTGGGTGAACTAACCCTTTAATTTACATGATTTTTCCAGACCTGGATATCCCAATTTTAAAAATGATCAGATATATTTAGATTTTTCATTAGCCTGGAAACCTGGATATTAACCACTAGGCTACACCACTACCACTACTATTTAATGCTCATGTGGTAAAAATTCATCAACTAAAGCATCTAAAAATAACAAACAAAAGTGATGAATTGTCCTACTTCCATGCCTTCTAACTGACTTACCTCACCCTCATGTTGGGAAGGGGCTCGGCTCTCTGCTGGGGTCTCAGCGGCCTCCTCTCCCTCTGCCCCAGCCATGTAGGAGCCGGACATTGAAGAGAGTGTGTCGGTGCTAATCTGAGAGTGCTGGCTATGAGAGGACGCCATTGACATCACAGACTGGGCCAGGCTGCTGCTTACTGGGTCTGAAGAGGGCAGGAAGAGGAAGACAAACAAATGTAAATGAGTGAGCTCTGATGTGTGTTTCAGTTAGTTAGATTTAGTTCACTGAAAAGCTGTACCCTCTGGGGAGGTGATCGTGGAGGAGAGAGGGGTGCCGTTGCAGGACGACTGATCTATGGCCCCCGAGGATGACAGAGTGAGGTTGTCACTTTCAGGAGTCACACCAGACTGCAGGACAATACAAACACAATGATAGTCAGATTGATGTGATGACACTGTATAAAAAATATGGAGGTAAATACTATAATACTTTCATAACAATATACAGTCAAACCAAAAATTTTTCAGACACTACATATAATTTTTTTTTTTTCTAGTGGGTGCAGGACACTATAGTTCATTTATGTAAGTGAGGATAGCAAAATAAAGTAAACTGTGACATATTATACCCAAAAATTCTTTATACAGTGGACTACCAGTAAAATTTATCAAAATTTGGGACCAAAAATTATTCAGACACTTTGACCTGACCATGTTTTGCTTAAGTGTTATCTGACATAATTAAGATTATTTTTTTCTTAAACAGTTTAACTCTGAGATCTTGTCGTATTTTATTACCATTTTTTTTTAACTATAGTGAATAAACTGTAATAATGAATTAAATGTTCAAGGTGTCTGAATAAATTTTGGTTTGACTGTATATATATCCCTTCAACAATTTTATTATATAAGAATCACAGAGAACAAATTTATACTGAAACATTGTTGAATGAAAAACTGTTTTGGACATTGATAATAATAAGAAATATTTCTTGAGCACAAAATCTGCATATTAGTTTGATTTCTGAAGGTTCATGTGACACTGAAAACTGGAGTAATGATGCTGATAATAAATCACAGGAATAAATTAAATTTTAAAATATATTAAAATAGTAAACAGTTTTTTGGATTTGTAATAATATTTCAGAATCTTTCGGTATTTTAATTTTTTTTACGGTATTTTTGAATCCAGCCTTGGTGAGGCTTCTTTCAGAAACAAAAAAATATAACAATAAAACAGAAAATGCATAAAATAATATGTATGAAATAAATGTTTGAGATGCTTGTACCTCTTGCTGTTCTACATGCAATTTTCTCCTGCATGTTTGCACTTCAGACTCACTGCATGACTTCTCATCCTCCTCCTCAGGCAGCACTGAAGAATTCTGGGAGAGGGATCTAGAGAGTTCACAGAATACATGATTAGCAAGGACTCACTTATCTGCCTGGTTCTTCAGCCCATAATTAACCTTCAAGAAAAGCTGTAAATTGGCTGTTTTAATAACACCCAGCAAATGTTTTATAGACATTAATTAAAAAGTTTTTACAGTAATACCGAAAAACTACACCATTCAATCCTTCAGTTAGTGCTCACTTACTTAGAGCCACTCTTCTTGTGTTTCCCATTCTGGCTGGAGTTGACAGAGTGTTCTAGCGGAGAGAGGGAGCGCACGGGCGTGTGGTGGCTATCACTGCCATATGTGGGCGCAGATCCAGAAACATGGCCCCTGGTGAGGCCCTGAAGTGGAGGAGCAGATGGCGACGGGTTCAGGGGCCCATTCAAGGCCTCCAACAGGGACACAGCTTCATAGCCTGGTGGGATGTGTTCTGATGCCTGTAATAAATATACATGTGGCCATGAAGAGCAGTACAGTTTGGAAGCATAACAACATTTTCACCTTTAGTATGAATATATGGTGTATACAGATGGCTTTTAGTTGTTTTCATTAAAGTGCGCCTATTATGCTTTTTCAAATATTACCTTTCATGCAGTGTCTAATATAGCTGTTTGTGAATGTAAAATGTCTGCAAAGACCACAGTGCACAAAAAATAAAATTATTGTCTCCTAAAAGAAAGAATCAACAAATTTGAATAACGCCACCCTATGGTCTTCATTGTCTGCCTGTGAACGACGTCTACTTTGACCCGCCCTCAAACACTGTAGTTGTAGCTGAGGCCTGGAAGAGACTGTGTTGTCAACATGTCAAGATGCTGTTTTCAGCGCTGCAAATCCACTTAGTTTGCATGCACTTCAATTAGATGAGGACTCACACTGGACTTGACACAGAAGCCTCCAGAGCTGAAATTTATATATGGTAATACGAGTTTCGTTTCCAACACATGCTGTAAGCGGTAGACCAGTCACAACAGACTGGGCCATCTGACCAATCATAGCAGAGTAGGCTTGATGAAAGGAGGGATTTAGAGAGACTGAATCTTCAAACAAACAGTTTTCAGACTCTTTGAGAAATTAGGTGATGTGCAATGTATATTATGAGAAAATGAAAGTGTTTTTTAACCTTGGATGCATGTAAACCTATTGTAGGAGACCTCCCAAACAAAATTAAAGGCACAATATGTAAGATTTTTGGTTTAAAATATCCAAAAACCACTGGAACAACGTTATATATTTTGTTGACTTGTGTACTTACATTATCCCAACCAAGAATGTTTAAATCCAGAGAAATAGGCAATTTTAACCAGGACATAGATCGTGTCCGTGCATCACCTATCAATGACATCATACCTGCATTACCCACGATTTCCGATTTTATTTTGTAGAAACCATGAAAACACCAAAGAGGTGAGCAACTGTTTGGATACATTCATCAACAGAAAACTAATCATTGTTATATAGCTCAAAACAGTAAGTCTTATTGTTTAAATGTCGCTTTCTTGATTTACCACAAGTACCATGTTTTACCATGACTATTATTGATCTAGATTACTGCAGTGTGCAACAAGTGTCTCATAGTAGCTGCCGAGCGAACGCACAGAGTAGCATTATAACAACTTTCAACAAACAAATGTATCTAATATGATAAAACAGCACTGCGTTACCCCACATACGCACGACCGGAAGAAGCGGAAGCGCTCGTCTCGGCATAATAAAAGCTCCACTGCTTGAGTTGAGCCGCGTGTCGCGCTTGTCTCTCATTAGCAATCGCTCCAGCTGCCTCGCTCCGCTCCAACAGCTTTCAGCCACACCCTGCTTCACACTACAGTAATGTTAATAAATCTTTAATACATTAGCTCATCCATGAATATGATTTCTGCACGAGTCCCGTCGGATTCTTTTCCACTGGCTGCAGATGTGAAGACAATACCTCCCATGATTCTGCGAAATCAAGGCGTCATCAAGCTACGCCTTTGTTTTGAATAAGCAACCTCAAGTGGTGAAAAATTACATATTGTGCCTTTAAGAACCTTTTATAGAGCATAATAGGAACACTTTAAAATGTGCAGTTTGTGCACCTAACTTGCATCAGAGAAAGTCTGACTACTTAAACCACTGAAGTTAATACTCCTAACAAAGTTTTATGTACTCGCCACAGCCAACTGTACTCGCATTTAGCTCTAGGAATATATTTATTTTGGACCCTTGTTCAGATATTTTCAGTTTTTGACATAATCGATGAGTCTCAATAAAGCTGATTCAAATGCCGGCTGCATTTATTTAGCTATAAATATACTTGCTATGAATAAAGCTATGTATGAAGAACACTGTGAACCAAATGTAGTGTTACCGAGTGCTCCTCTGAATCTGACGTCTGCGAGGTGATGACAGGGTTGAATCCAGTAGGTGTGAGCGGGCTCAGTTTTTTCCTCATCGCTCGTATTTGAAGGAGGGCACGAAACGCTGAAATTTATATCAGAAACAATACAAAGATAGAGAAACAACTTGAATAAATTTAAAGCGGCAGACAACAAAACTGCAGTGCATGCTTATAATAAACAGAACGTTATCATGCGTTGGTATGGACGCTAATACAGTTATCTCTATAGTTATCTTTCTTAGTGTGAACGGACCTTAAGTCCAGTATTCTATTCAGTTAAATATCCACCACAACATTCATATATGAGACTCTATAAATGCAAATATCATCTAAGCAATATTGTATTTTCATAAATATAATAATCTCATTCGGAAAGCCCCGTTGAATGAATCTGGTACAGGGGTTGGTGCTTACGTAGTCGACAGATGGGGCAACAGTTGGCCTGGTAACGCAGTGTGTCTGCACAGGCGTTGCACAGGCACAGGTGTCTGCAGGGCAGGATAAGTGTGTCCCGCACGTCTGACAAACACACCACACATTCAGCACTGTTGTCGCTAATCTCATCTTCAGCCACCTGTAAATGTAAGTGTGTCATTTTTTTACATTTTGATACCAATTAATGAATGAAAGCTTAAAAGTGACAGATGTTGTCTGTTTAAATCGATGTGGAGATTTCTGTGTGGTAACAACTACATCACAGGGAAAAATATCTACTGGAAAGTATCAATAAAGATACTATATTAATCATTTTGGTAATATAATTCATTCCACTGTCTTTGAATCTTTTACTTTTTGTGAAGTGGATGATGATGTACCTTTGATTCTTGACTGTTGTATTTGTTCTCTATGCCGTAGATCTCCTGCAGCAGGTAACTGACACCATCCACCTAAGATAAAATCATGAGAAGCTTAAGAGGTTTATTGAAGATTTGCCAGTTAGGAACGGCAAAGAAGATTTTTACATTACAAAAGCCATTTAATGAGCTAACCTTCTGTTTCATGGTTCTTTTTCTTCTTCTAAGCTATAAGATGGCTAAGATTTTTACATAAATAGTAAGCGGGCACTTACCACTTGTTTCTGTTTCAAAGGTTTCACACAGTAACTTCCATCCATATGCTAGGAGAAAAAGATAGCAATATATTATAATCACTAGTCGTCACAGTAACTTTTATTTTGTCAGATAATCTAAACTAATTAAGCTCAAAAATTATTTAATATTACTGAATCAAACTGATTACCTAAATGATCATTTTAAGGGTTAGATCAGGTAGAAATAGTATAACTGCACGCTTTAACTGTGTTTAATTCGGTCCTTATTTGCATAAGCAGAACACAGCATGAATGGACATTTCTTTTTTTAAAAGAAATTAATACTTTTATTCAGCATGGATGCATTAAATTGATCAAAATAAATCAAATAAATGCTGTTCTTTTTAACTTTTTTATTCATCAAAGAATGCTGAAAAAATGTATCACGGTTTCTACAAAAATATTAAGAAGCTCAATTGATGATAAAAAAAAAGCACTAAATCAGCATATTAGAATGATTTCTGAAAAAATTACGTGATACTGAAGACTGGAGCAATGGCTGTTAAAAAATTCACAGGAATAAATTACAGTGTTCAAATATAATTCAGTCATTTTAAATTGCAATAATATTTTACAGTATAGTCTTTTTTCAAAAACATTAAAAATATATTTTTAATGACCCCAAACTTGTGAACGGTAGTGTATAAAATACTTTTTTTTACAAAAAAAAACATACCTTCTCAAAGGATGCAAGAAGAACATGGGAGTGTCCCAAGTGTTCTGCACAACAAAAATACGGTCCAACATATTTATATAGATTTTTCCATATATATTTCTACATATATAATATATTAGCTATATCCAATTACATGCATCCAACTCACCATCTCCCTCATCCACTACTGCTTGTACAACCATGGGGTAGATGTCTTTATCCATGTCAAACAAAAGCTGTGTAACAATAAACGTCAATACCAGGTTAAATCAAAGTGCTCTAAGGACATGCATTATGAATTGCTCAATGATTTCTTTAATGAGACGGATTAGGACAAATTCAGTCTGACCTTTTTTAATCCAAAAAATGCACATAGACACAAAAGGACATAGCTTGCAGATGTGTTACCTCCTCATCTGCCCATTCTGATAAGTTGACGTAATGAGAGGGCAGACAGAACTGTTGGCAGACACCGCGTTTGAAATGCACCGTCTCTGACTGCAGAGAGCTGTCCTGCGGCAAGTATCTGTCAACAACACACAATAAATCCCAAGCTTTGATGTCATTTCCCAACTTGCTGCTCTTCAATAAACTGGTAAAGGCTGAGCTTAAAGTGTTTTATTAATAATAAACAATAAAAAAGGAATATTCAGTGTGTGTCTAATGCTTAACTTACATTGGCACACCATTGTGAAACTCTTCAATGGCTTGGTAGTATATAGTGATGGCAACTTGTGTGTCGGCATCAAAGGTGAACTCAATATTGTAGCAGCTGTGGCTTTTCCCAACTTCCTGTCCAGGAAGCTTCATGTCTTCACTACATCTGCAGTCAAAATTACAACCTTTACTAGATGTCCAGTTAAGAATTTAGCAAAAAATGTTTCACGACAGTAATACACAGAAAGATACATAATATATTTAATTAATGTAACATTTTTTACAACTAACTATAAAATGAGTATAAAAACAACTATCTAAATACTGTATCTTAAATACTGTGCCCTTACATGTTTTTTGTGGCTTTTAGTCTGTCTTGTAACTTTGAAATGCTAATATGCACCTAAAAAATTGAAATATGCATTTAAAATGTACATTTTTTCTCAACTAGTAAAACTGATGAGTCATCCGGCACTACACAGATTTTTATCAAACCAGATGCTCTATAAAATATGATACAAAATACAATACAAGCAGCAACCAAAAAGGCAAGTTGTGAATCAAGGTTCATCATCCAAATGTCCTGTAATACAGTGCTCAGCGTAAATGAGTACACACCCTTTGAAAAGTAACATTTTAAACAATATCGCAATGAACACAAAAAACAATTTCTAAAGACTAAGTTTTATATAACATCTGTTTAACTTATAACATGAAAGTAAGGTTAATAATGTAACTTGGAGAACAAAATTTTCAGTTTTACTCAAATTAGGGTGATGCAAAAATGAGTACACCCCACTGAAAGTCTCTGGAGCAAAGCTAAATTTTAGACTATAAATGTCTAATTTAACAAGAATTTAACCACAGGTTAGTCTAATTATTCATTATACAGGTGTCCAGCAGTTAAAACCCCTTCCCATTTCATGCTGTCAGCAATGGCACCAGACCTGAGAAATTCTTTACACCAGAAAGGTGAAGGCTACATAAAGAGGTGAGCAAAGCTTTGCTTATCAGTCAGAATACTGTAGCAAAAGTAGAAAAAATGTAAAAAAGATGGAACTGCAACTATCTCACAGAGACGTCCAGGTTAACACCTCGACAGGAGCGTCTTCTGATGAGAAGGGTTGAAGAAAATCGGCATGCAAGTTCACTGTAGTTATCTAAAGAAGTAGAAAGCCAAACTGGGGTGACTATTTCCCGTGACACAATACGGCGTACACTGCAGAGGAATGGCATGCATGGGTGCGGTCCATTAAAGAAGCCTCTTCTAAAGCCCAGGCACAAAAAAGCCTGCCTAGAGTTTGCCAGGGCCCATGCTGACAAAGATGAAGACTACTGGGACTCTATACTCTGGAGTAATGAGACCAAGATAAATGTTTTTGGAACTGATGGCTTCAAAACTGTATGGCGTCGCAAAGGTGAGAAATACAAATAACAATGCATAGTGCCTACAGTGAAACATGGTGGTGGCAGTGTCCTTATGTGGGGCTGCATGAGTGCTGCTGGTGTCAGGGAGCTGCATTTCATTGATGGCATCATGAATTCACAGATGTACTGCTCTATAATGAAAGAGAAGATGGTACCATCACTCCGTGCCCTTGGTCGTCGTGCACTTTTCCAATATGACAATTATACTAAACACACATCAAAGGCCACTGTTAGATTTCTGAAGAAAAACAGGGTGAAAGTGATTCATTGGCTCCTGATCTGAACCCAATCGAACACCTATGGGGAATTCTGAAGAGACAAGTTGAGCATCACTCTCCATCCAGCATCCAGTCTCTAAAAGAGGTCATTTTTGAAGAATGGAAAAAGATAGATGTTGCAAAATGTCGCCAACTTGTTCATTCCATGCCTAGAAGACTTGGTGCTGTCATTAAAAATCATGGAGGCTATACAAAGTACTAGATGTAGTAGTTTTTGTTGTGGGGTGTACTCATTTTTGCATCACCCTAATTTGAGTAAAACTGAAAAATGTGTAATCTAAGTTATATTATTAACCTTACTTTCATGTTAAACAGATGTTATATTAAACTTAGTCTTGTCAACATTTTGGAAATTGTTTTTGTGTTCATTGAGATATTGTTTAAAATGTTACTTTTCAAAGGGGGTGTACTCATTTATGCTGAGCACTGTACATCAATACAGGAAAGAAAACTGCACAAATCACATGATTTCCTTAAGAGCTCTGTCAGGTGCAGTAAAGATATTAGAGATAAAAATCTCACCGGACAAGCCGCAGAGTGTCTTTACGGATGTTGATAAGACTGCGGAGGGTCTTGACTGGCTCATGAGGAGGGGGAGCATTGTACGGGAACTGAAATCACAATCACAGCACAATAAACACTTTGGAGTCAGGGTGAAGTTATTAATTATAAATGTTTGAGAAGCATTTGCCCTCTTTTATTATAAGCTCACATATCTGATGCACACATATGATCTCAAAAATAATCTGGAAACAAATCCACATTACAATGAAGGTGATGTACACTGATCTCCAAACAAGCTGTTGTGTCGATGCATGTGTGTGTGTTTCCTCTGAAAAAATGCGATGCACAGGCATGCCCACGTGACAGAGAGGCAGAGCGCGTGTGTACGTGCGTGGGTCAACACTGGGTGAGCCTGTTGCCTCCCCTTCCCCCCTCCCTGGAGTTCAGACTGAATGTGGCTCTCTGTATTACTTGCGGTAAGCTGTTGCTTAAATCCACAGCATCACTAGCCTGTCTGCTTACAGACGGGCCCAGAAGCTAATGCACATAGTGTAAATAAAAGACCCACCACATGCAGAAATATATGTGTGCATTTATAAAGCACAAAATACAGCACATATATATCAGGATAAAGCTCTAGAAAAGAAGTAAAGCAATATACTGTAAGGGCAGCTATACAATTATATGAGACATTGGGCCAGAATTACACTTCAGACACATATAATCCTGTGAATTATAGAAGCTTCCACCAACATATAGTAATTTACATGAAACTAGCATGAATATCCAGTTAAAGTAACAGTTCTAAGCAGACCTCATAACGGCTCAAGAATATAAATATCTATTTTCAAAGACTTATTTTAAGATAAATAAATAAATGATATTTAAATATAAATATTTATATTGTAATATATTAGTTAATCATGTTAATATATATATATATATATATATATATATATATATATTATATAATATGATATTCATGTATTATTAAACAAAGATATTTTAAACTAATTATTTAAAAAATGTTTTAAAAGATGTTAATAATACAATATATCATAAAATATAAAAATATATATAATAATATAAATCATTTTTTAATCATTCTTTGTAAAATATCTTTGATTTATATGTAATGTAATAAAATGAGTCATGAGGCATACTGTTTTTGATCATTTCTGGAAATGAGATCACACAAGGTAAGATCAATGAATACAGAATAACAGAATCAGTGGTTCATGACCTCCTAGAATAATCAGTCAAAAATGGCTGCATCTAATCTATATGTTACCAGGAACTGAAATGTAATCTTACCACTACTGGTCTGTTGCCTAGGAAGTTGAGGTCAGTGTTTTCTCCAAAGAGGTAGCCTTCAGGATGAGTTGAATCAAACTTCTCTCCTCCCATAATAAAATGGCTAGCAAAATAATTCCCTGCATGACAACAAACAGATCAAATGTTACAGATATTGAACAATGAAAAATTTATAAGTACTTTTGTCACACACAATGACACATATGGTCAAATGTGGAGTGTTCCAAAGAGTTCATTTAATTTCAACTTCTGTGCATCAGCTTGATTGGACTATACTGAACCCACTGTCTCAACGCTGAAAATTTTTTTATTCAAAACATAAAAATGTTATTTATTGTAACATCATGTGGTAACAAATAAAAATGGTTTTATTTAAGTAAAAAATACAGTTTCATTATTTCAACCCATTTAACCTGACTACATTGTATTACACTAACACCGAGTCAATTTAACTTTCAGATGAGGTAGAAATAGCTCTTTTAGTTAGCAGATGCACATTTTAGCAACATGTAGACTACTAAATGGTGTAGAAAATGATAAATAGATGCAAAAACCTCCATTCCTCCAGAGTGATATTTGGACACAAGACAACTAAAAGGTTTACAAATGAAGACAGATATAGTAGACTGGAGAACCAATAGATTAAAGAAAGACAAGCTCAAGGGCAGACAGAGGATATTGGCAACCGCCATGGGAAGATACAAGGGTAGATAGATGAACAAGCTTGAAACTGGAGCAGAAGGTAGCAAGAATCAGGCACAAGTCCCAGGCTGCACATATAGCATATCTGGTTACTTGTGGTTAACACACATTCATCTTCTCATCTGCCTGCCTGTCTCCTCAAATATTGAAAGATTTGTAAAACAACCATTATAAAACTAGCTCGATGAGTGCTGCATTATCTAAACACACAAGAAGATCATCTTATCTGAAAATAAACATAGTAAGTTAATGCATTAGGTTAGCAGAAGCTATGTAAACCACATAGTCACAATAAATTCCTTTTACTTACAGCGGACACTCTTATTTCAGATTTAATGATGAGTTCGAAATCATCAAGCCATTTGCTCTAATTGTGGTGTATTTCAGTAGACACAGCACCACTGGGAATGATGAGCCCCATATCAATATAAAGGCAAGCATCTATAGGCCTACTGTGCTAATCAGATACAGACTTGCTGACCAGGAAACAGTGGGTGGTGGCCCTGGCCCCATGGAGTTAAAATGAACAGGACTTTCGCATTTCAACTGTAAGAAAAATATTTAACTAAATTCTACAAGTCATTTTTTTAAATATAATTGTCCAATAATTAACCTATGAAAGAATAGGCCTATAAAATCTGAACAAGCTTGGGGTTCTCTATTGGACTTAACAGTTCATATATATATATATATATATATATATATAGATAGATAGATAGATAGATAATATAAAAGTAATGAGAACATTATTTCATTATAACAATACGATATAATAATATAATACAATATAGCCCAATATAATATTTGTTTAATAGGCTATATAAAATGTGTTATTTTCTCACCGGATTTGGGTGGGTATCTGTAAACAGAACTGGATGGTATATCGACCTCCTCGACTCCTGCATTCTGACGGCTTGTCAAAGCTCCCATTTCAAATAGCCCAAAATTAAAATAATACTGAATGATTGCAATCCTACTGCTGCTGCGTTTTTTGTGTCCCGAACATCTCCTTCTTCACGCAAAAGCCCGTTTTTTTTTTTTTTTTTTTTTTTTTTTTTGCTCTTCGCTTTTATATTTTTGCCATGCACAGGATTAGTTGGTGCTCTTAATGCCCTGTAAGCTCTGTACAGAGTCCCTCGTTGTTTTGTCTGCAGACACAAGCTGCTTTTTGCGTCCTGCAGACTGTAGCCCTATTATAAGACTGTCTCTGTCTCCGTGGTGGGCATCCTTGGCCAAGTTGCAAAGCGGCAATGAGATGCTCTCTATATGACACAGTTTCTCGGTATGTTTATCATCATCATCCCTGTATCCTCTGTTCTCCGAGCGCTTGAGCGATGGGATGCAGATGCGTATCAGTGATGTAGAAACAGAATAAGATGGTAGAACGGCAGTGGGCATGAATCATTGTGTCTAAATGGGCGGGGCTTAGAGGACCGGATGTTGATTATATTCATAGTAACAAATAAAAATTTTCTTTCACAGCATATCCTATAATGGACAACATTTTATTATATATTAAAATTACATATTAATACTAATAATTTATCATTATATCACTTCCGCCACATTTCCTGCCAATCTAAAAACTGTTAAAGCAGCGCAAGTGTTCTCTCTTTGCGCTAATGGGATAACCAATCACAGTCGTTTACGGTCGTTTTAAACACCGTTTAAGATTGCTTTGACGGAATTGCATTTATATATCATGTACACATCCTTATAATTACATTACATTTAAAAGAATGTTGAATTATACAAATGTCTCAAGTAAAACAAAAAACGTTCTCAGATTTGAATGTAGCTCAATGGAGTATTAAGTTCTCTGAGCCGATAGGCGCCCCCTGCTGGAAGTATCTATTTTGTCTCAACAGAAAACCGTTTCGGCCAGTAAGATTTGCTGCTCAATGATCAGTGCTGTATTACTGTCCTCAGAAGCGCTATTGGCCACCCCTGACGTCAGGCTTAAATCCAGACTTGAGGTTTTGCGCAGTACAAACACATCCTGCCTCGCCAAACGTGACCTTCCCCTAATTTTGGAAGTGATTCACTGCAGTGCAGTAAGGGCAATATAGGTGTTCACTTAGTAGACTTTGAGCCCTTTTTTAATTTAAATTTATTGTTTTTATAATATTAGTATTTCTCACTGTAAAATACATTTCACAGACAAGTTACGGAAAGGAAGATATTATTCACCAAGGGAGTTAAATAGCAGATCATACGAGAGTACCAAAAGGAAGCATGTAAAACATGTAATATTTAACAAGTATAACAATATAATATTTAAAGTGTTTATTAATATATTATTAAGATTGCTTTGTACCATATAAATCATGATCACAAATTCACAATACTGTAGCCTACACGTACAGTAAGTCAGTATAATCACAAAGCCCCATTTTGAATAAGTAACTGATTTACATTATAAACTAGATTTCAAGGCATTGGTAAATTAAATAAAGCAAAGTAAAAGGGGAAAAGGAAGAAGAAAAAAAAGGTTACATGAACCATCATTTCATTTCCCCACAATTAGGCCTACCTGATATTTGAAGAAAATTTTTTTTTAATTATATGACATTGTTGTTTCTTACTTTTTCTGTTTTATAGACCAAAGTGAAGGATCTCTTTCAGCAGCAAATGTCAAGAAAGTAACCATAGGCCTACATCTGTGTTGTGTTTTCTTTATTATCTTATTTTTTTATTATCACTTAATAAACTTGTTTAATCATATGATTATTGTAACTTTCACGAATAAGATAAAAAAGGGAATATCTCAATTACAAGATTTCATGAAGTGTTGTTGTGAAGCAGTTTGATATAACAACACTTATTGTATCTGTGCTTAAACATACACAAGTAGATTATTCAATAAACCATTTTTTTATCATCATCATCACTCAATCTTTTAGATGTCAAGGACCCCCAAACATGATCATCCTCATGCTGGGACTGCCATACTAAAATTTAAAAGGAATCTATATAGTTACTTCTATAAAGACCCAATTACTGTGAATAATTAATATTATAAATATGTCAAAAACTATGATTTGGAAAATATTTAGTTTCTTTTACATTAATGTATTGTTAGATGTATATTATTTATTTGTTTATTAATTTACTTATTTTAATCTATTTTTCATTTACTTGTTTATTTTAATATTTATTATTTATTTATTATATTTTTATTATTGATTTATTTAAAAAAGCCTAGATGGACCAACTATCACAGGTTACAGTTGTGACCATAAATAAAAAAAATATACTGTAGACCTATAGGCCTACTCACCACTTTTTAATTAATTTTTTTTTTTTAGAAAACCCTGCAGTGTTTGTTTCATTACTCACTTAGCTGGGAAAATTTGGATTGGATGAGGTAAATGCTTTGTTTTGTTGTTCCTACTCGTGCTATATTGCTCTGTTCCTAGACAAGAGGTTCTTTTATTGCTTGTAAGAAGCAGGTAACGTGTAGTGTCAGTCAGATGCCAGAAGGGGCAGTATTCTCACCTTGCAAAGGAAATAAAAGCCAAACTCCGCCAACCACGGAAATCCGGTTACAGCCATTTTAGAGTGAAAACCGCGCGGCGTGTTACTTTCGACTCTCCCGAATGGTTCGTTATTTTCCGTCTAAATCTCGATAGAAACCGTATTTTTTTCGCATAACATACTGTAGTAGAGATAGTAGTTCAAGATGAGCTACGGCAGACCTCCGCCCGATGTCGAGGGCATGACTTCTTTAAAAGTCGACAATCTGACTTACCGCACGTCCCCTGAAACGCTGCGGCGGGTTTTCGAGAAGTACGGCCGAGTCGGCGATGTCTACATCCCGAGAGACCGATACACGAAAGAAAGTCGCGGGTTCGCCTTCGTCCGTTTCCATGATAAGCGGGACGCGGAGGACGCAATGGACGCCATGGATGGCGCGCTGCTGGATGGGCGCGAGCTGCGCGTGCAAATGGCGCGATACGGGCGCCCGCCAGATTCGCACTACAGCCGCCGTGGAGCCCCGCCGAGGAGGTACGGGGGACATGGACGGAGAAGCCGCAGGTAGGGCCTTCATAGTCTATTTCCTATTTTAATACCTCCTTTTTCATTTGTTATAGGTTAAATAAGTTACTATATGTTCGAAGTTCAAATTTGAGGCCCTTAGGCCTCAAGGTACTGAAAACAACACGTGATGTATTCCTTGTAATGGTTGTAAATATTTTGTCTTATAACGTATTTCTCTTTAATTTATTGAGGTTATGTTTTAATTAGTTCTGTTTTAACTGTTGGTATCGTTGCGTCGTAACTATGGCGTAGTAGCAAACAATTGCTCAACTCATTTGTGAACAGTCCGATTCGCGAGCCAGCGGTTCTTTTGAGTCGGATCTTTTCAGTGAGTCTATTGTAGCCGTTAAAAAAACCTAGCGGTTTCATTACAACACTTGTCCTTTAATAATACTCGACAAATTGCAAGGGAGCTCACGATAACGCAGATTTTAAATATAATTTTTTTTTAGACGTTCTTTTAAAACTAACCATTTGAAAGAACCGATTCGTGGAAATGAATCGGACTCCCTATTATGCTGCGAGTTTTCCCGTGTGGTAATTATATTTGAATGACTGGTTTTGGCGAAGACCATAAACATTCGTAATTTTTTTTTTTTAATGGATTCACGTACATAAACTCGGTTTCTTTTGTATTCACATTTAAATGTTTGTCCTACCCATCTATTATTAGGAAAATTTTTAATAGTCTTGTGGTGATTTTAAACTCTTTTAAATCTACTTGTATTCTAACTTGTACATTTTAATGTTTGTTTTTAGCCGTAGTCCCCGGCGCAGGAGGCACAGCAGGTCCAGGAGCAGGAGCCGGTCCCGTTCCCGTAGCAGATCTCGTTACAGCCGATCCAGGTCAAGGTCCTACTCCCGTTCCCGGTCTCGGTCCCGTTCCAAAACCCGCACACCACGCAGAAGCAAGTCCAAATCAGCTTCCAGGTCCCGCTCAAGGTCTAAGTCCAAGTCTCGCTCCAGGAGTCCTACTCCCAGATCAAACAAAGGATCCAAATCAAGATCCAGATCGAGAAGCAGACCCAAGTCTCCAGAGGATACTGGAGCCCCTGCTGAATCGTGAAATGTAGGTGAGTCTAATGCTTTGTATAGATGATTAATTTTATTGCAACTGCGGGCATTTTTACTGTCGTCCAATAATTCTGATGACAAGTGCGTCTTTCAGTTCGTTTTTTTTTGGTAAATATCCTAAATCCTAAACTTGATTGATTTTGAGCAGAACAGCTTAAACTCATGCCTTAAGTGGGGAAAGTGAAGGCATGCATTTATTTTAATAACAAAATGGCTGCTTTAAAATATGAAATATATTGTACGTTTCGCCCCTCTACTTTACTCTTTCATCAAGTCCTTCAAGACATCTGCAGATGCAGCAGAACGGTAGATAAATTATCTTAATGGAGGTGCCAGGTTTTACTCAAGTTTAGCCTGATTAGTAGCTGTTATTCACAGCATCTGTCTGGTATCTCTGAATCTGCATGACTTTTAAAGGTTAATTTTTAATACACGCCCTAAACCTCACATGGATATTTGATTTGGAGCTGTCTTGGGTACAATACCGTAAGTATGTGTTTGTTTTGAAACGTGTACCAGCCAAAATCCATTGATTTCATCTAAATGTGGAATTCTTTCCTCCAAGCTGCTGATTCCTGTTTGCAAAAGAGGAGTTTGGGGCAGTTTGAGAGCAGTTAGTGTGTGATCCGTCCATTGGCTGCCTGCTGCTGATTGGCGGTTGCTATGGAGCAGGTCGGTCTCATTGAGTGTTGAGGTGGTGTTGAGGTACGTCTGCAGGACAATGGACTGAGACCTTTCCATCATCCTTGTCACAAACTCATGTCTATCGTGGCATAGGCAAAAATGGGATGGATACGGGTGTGTTCTCAGAGCCAGAGTTTAAGCTGTCAGGCTGCTGGGTGTCTGATATAGGCCTAATTAACTTATTTGGCTATTTATTACTATTCTAACTGGCGGTAAATGAGATATACCTCAGCTTGCCGACACTTAAAGTGGCTTTGAGAAGTTCATATTTCACCCTCAGGTTTGTTGGCTCTCTTCCCTTGAGGTTTCTCGCAGAACAAATATCAGGTACACAAGGTTTCTTGCAGAACAAAAACCAGGTCCATAGATTCATGTAAATATGGTTAGTTATTTGTGTGGAAAGAGTGCCTGTTTGTTCTGTGTAACTGATGACCAAAGTCGAGCATTGCGTAATATGCAATGCTTTGTTTTATGGCGATTATTGTAGAACCTCCTCTGCTTTAATGCTCTTTGAAACTAACTTTATTATTCTTTTCTTCTAGATGATGTCAACTGGTTGACTCTTTGAGGATCGCATCGAACAGATGTCCGTCTGAGGATACCCAAATTATCCATATATCAGACCGAAAGGTTATTGTAATTTGGTCTAAATCTTTTAAATTGCTTGTTTCTGTTGCCCACAATTGTTTTGTATCATACATTTGAATTCTGTGATATTAAATGATCTTTATGCCTAAATGGGGCTACTAGTTGAAATCCTTTCTCATTTTTGGTAGTTTTGTTTTTCTTTTTCTTTTCTTTTTTTTTTTTTTTTTTACTTCATGTTATTGAAACTCCCAGACTATAAAGTAAGTTCATTTTAATCAGGTTTTTTGTTCTTAATAAACATTAATGGACAATTCTGGATGTTGTGCATATTTCTTTGACCCTAAAGGACTGGGTACTACAGACTGTAATTTGGCCTCTTAAGAAATCTTACTATGTAAAACCATAACATAATTGCTAAGCAAGCAGATGTTATGGTTTAAATGGGAAATTTCACAACATGATTCTAATATTCTCTCTTGTGTATTTTCTATGCACTAGGCGCAGTTGCATAGCAGTTGAGTTTTGCTGGTTAGCTGTTAAGGTGGCGTGTTGCGGTGCAGAGTGCTTGGCTGTTTCCAGTATTCTCCTGATTGCTCCTGTGTAACACCTTGATTTGACTGATTGTTTAAATTCGGCTGTAGCGTTTTTCTTTTTGCAGAAAGATCCTGTGCAAGTCCTTTTGTGAAAACCCATTATAAGGCAGATATTTAAGCTTTTCACATCTCCGGAAGAGTTCCATAATATTTGACATGCTCAATTGGTCATAATATTCATGTGAATGATAAATAAAGGTTTTCTTTCTCTGAGCATGACTGCATTTTTGTGCATAGCTAATTCTTTACTGGTCTGTTAGTCTGTTGTCTGGTGTAAAATGAGCAAAAGAAACCCTCCATAAATGAAAATAAATTGTGCTTATACAAAAAGTATTGGTACTCCTGTGATCTCATTATTCATGGATTCGGACTAAATGACACATAACTTAAACTCCCACAAAGTAAATAGAAATACCTCAGTTTACTTGAATATGTTCATATAAATGTCAGCTTATTGACTGAAAAGGTTATTAAAGTTCAGACAAATTAATATGCTAACAAAGGTTCTCAAAGTCTGCATGGAAAGAATTCACCCTAATTTTTAAATGCATAGATTTTATTATTTTTTTTTGCAAACAATTTGTGTGTAACTTTCATATTTAAATGGTTTGATCTCTCAATGTGTAATCAAAATGTCATAACTAGACCTGCACTTAATGACACTTCCCCAATCCTTTAGGCACTGTCCCAAATGACACCGTAAAGACTTTCGTGACGTAACGACGCTTCAGTGCGGGCTTGGCAAGTGCACACGGGCGCATATCGGCCGCATAGGGTGTTCCAGTCTTGTGGACTTAAGGACATGCGCACGCAGCAGCCATTGCAAGTGCACATGAAGTGTGCTATTTGGGACAAGGCCGTAGTCTGCTTAAACTCCGACTCTGCATGTTCATGCTCACCTTCCTCCACTTTTGAGTGCAACACCCACTGCATTTTTTTCTTTTTTAATGTTAAATAAACGTTACAATGTAGAGAGAGATCTGTCACTGTTTCACTGTGACTTTAATATCTCAATATGTAAATGAACCACAAAAGTGGCTGTTGAATGGCTAATCACCCAAAAAGAATGTTTTATTTGACTTTTTATTTGAATGTTTTTTGTGTAAGTAACAACTCCCCTGGATCACCAGACCAGTTCTAAAATACTGACATTAAACCTACTGCTGTTATGCCTTTGGTTACTAATTGTGCTTATTGCACGTGTATAACTGTGGACTGTTTATATATATATATATTATGAGTTGAAAATGAGTTTTCTCAGTTAAAACCTCTTCAGCTATTTGACCACTATCTCTAGAGTATCTATCCTAAGCTGATTTCATCTTTTCATTGATCCAGTCAATGAATTTGGTGACACGGACATAGACACCTGGCCTGTTCTTCTTGCCACAGCTGTCACCCCAACTCACCACACCATAGATGTAATGAGTATCATCCTTCTTACAAACCAGGGGTCCACCAGAATCACCCTATAAAAGTAAATAAATAAAGTTACTACATACTCCCCCCGTTTCACAGACAAGGCTTAAGCCTAGTCCTAGACTAAAATGCATTTTTGAGCTGTTTTAACTGAAAGCAACTTGTATTGACATCTTAAAATATGTCAGTGTCATTGTTTTGTCTCAAGATGCACACCAGTAATGTTTTTTACTAAGGCACGTTTATAAAAGCTACTCAAATGCCCTAATTCTGTGTTTGATGTGTAAACTTCATTAAAGACTAGAAACAAACTTGGGACTGGGACATACCTGACAAGAGTCAGTCTTTCCTTGCATATATCCAGCACACATCATGGAATCATCCATTCTGTTTTCATAGACATTACGAGACATACAGCGTTTCTGAGAGATCAGGAGAACTTTGGCATCCAGCAGCTGAGGAGAGACAATATGCTCTGGAAGAAAGGGTAACAGATGAGACAGTAATAGTCTCAGTAGTCTTGCTATGGTGAATGTCTAACAGTGAAAATTGAATCCAGGCACACCTTTCTCAGTGGCTCCATAGCCTGATATGGTGCACTGTGTTTCATCAGGGAATGAATCAGTGGGGAGACATGCCGCCTTAACAGAACTGGTCTCATTTGCGCACCGTCCATTTATTGCCTTTAGTTTCAACAGGGCTGGCATAGATGAGAAACAAAAACACTGTAAAGTGTACATAATTGATTAGAAAAAAAGATGTCAATACTACTATAGCAGGGTTCTCAACCCTGGACCTTAAGGTCCACTTTCCTACAGAGTTTTGCTCTAACCCTAAACAAACACACCTGAACAATTTAACCAAAATCTTCAGGATTACAAAGTTAAAGGCTGGTGAGTTTGAAGGCATTTAAAGTCACTATTTAAAGTTGGCATGAAATGAAAATTCACCCCATTCCTATTTTTCTAAATACATTATTGATCTTAAGGCCCGTTTAAACTAAGGTTTATAACTATAACAATAATTATAACTGTAAAGTTTTAAGTGTACGTTATAAAAAAACTGACAGCCAATCAGAATCCACCCAACTTTAAAGAGCTTGAGCATCTAAATTGGCAGTACATAACTATAGTGCATGCTTAAACAGAACATTATCGTGTGTTGATGTTGTTGAATTATCATTCTTGATGAACAATTCTTCAGTGCATGTTTCATTTTTGATTGTTTTTTCTTGACCATGTAATTTTTTATCAAATGTCATAACTTGATCTTCCGGTGAAACGTCAAGGCCTCTCTTTGGTGACATATGCCAGAATTCTCCAATTATTTAGTCCAGTGGTTCTCAACCAGGGAGCCAGGGCCCTCTTGGGGGCCTCAACAATCTTCCAAGGGGGCTTCAAGATGACTTAAAGTCACTGATTTAGTCAGCTTAACCCACCCACTTTCTTACAATTGACTGCAAGCTCGCATTCAGACAAACAAACATTTTATTCTTACAGTTATGATCCAACAGATCTATTCGGGACAAACTGGATGATACAGTCAGGAATATTTTAGCCCAACTGATGCACAAGAGCGATACAACCCATTATTAAAACATGTCGCATGCTGTGTTCATCCAATCAATGATATTGACACTGCAAATAAGTAAGTTAAAATGGGATTTATGAATGTATAATCCATAAACTTGAATACAAAGGATTATTTCCAAACGGAAGTTGGTTGGTTTTCTTTTACCATAACTGGTACAGACAGACACATATTTACTTGAAGAGTGAATCACTGACCTATATCATTATACAGGGCTTCAGCTGTCTCTGTATAGTTCTCATGAACAATGATTTTCTCCACCTCCAGAAACTGTTTTGCAGGGTCATCTTTCTCCAGGTTCACACCACCCATCTCCAGCCTTACCTCCTCATTCTCCTCACTGCCACGATAATGCAAACCATGCAAACATAGTTTATAAAAGTGATATTTGATGCATATGAATTTTAAAAGGCTAAACTAAAGTGAAAAGTGATCCTTAACAATCACTATCAATAATATTAGTAACTTAAAGACACCAAGAAAACAAAATGAAGGTTTTTGACTGAATATTGCATATAGACCAGGGGTGGCAAACTCCGGTCCTGGAGAGCCTCAGTCCTGCAGAGTTTGGCTTCAACCCTGATTAAAAAAAATCACCTGCCTATAGCTTTCTAGCAACCCTTCAGACCTTGATTAGCTTGTTCAGGTGTGTTTGATTAGGGTTTGTGCTGAACTCTGCAGGACTGTGGCTCTCCAGGACCGACGTTAGCCCCCTGGCACAGACAGTAACCCCAGATGCCCAACTTACATACAGTGAGCAGCAGTTAGGACCCAGCAGGAGTCAATCAGGGTTCCTCCACAGTTGTGGCTGAAGTTTGCATTAGAGCCCTTGGGCCGGACCTGAAATGAAACCTGCCAGGGATGCGCTTCAGGCAGGGACTTCCTCCCACCAAATATCCTTGGGGATATCATAGTCTGAGTCTTTCCACAGTCAGAAAATTCCAGTTTTGCAATGGTTGTGGAGGGTTTTACTGGTTCTGTGAGAGTTTTTATAAAGAAGTATAGTGGTACAATTAACAGACTGCTTGAGCAGGTAGAAGAATGTTTCTGTGTTTACATTTATATAAGAGAGAATGTAGAAAGAAAATCTGTGCCTGGTTCAGAACATGGCTTGACATTACAGTAATCCCACCGGAGTTTGCCCTTCTCTTTCACAAAGCACCAGGGTTCCCGGTCTCCATCCGGATTTCTTAAGTGACAAAGATAATGCGTAAGACGACGTGTGATATCAAAATTCATTGGGAGTTTACTAGGAATTCCCTGAATTGTTACCTGCAGTAATTGTGGGCTCCAATGTTATCATTGCCTTCAAAATTCTTGAAGGGAATACGATAGTAGTTCCAGGGTAAACATTCCATTCCTTCCACTGTCTCACTGAAAAAACCTCTGTATGATTCCCCATTCCCTTCATAGCAATCATTTGGGCCTGAATACAAAATGACATACAACACCTGGCATATAACATCTGGCATTACTATACCTAATTGACAGGGCTATGTAAAGTAACAAATAGATTTGGCATACAATATCCACCTCATTTTTCAATGCAGAATTAAGCTATTTTCTGTGAATTTGCGAGACTTCTGATTCATTTGCTGCTATAGGTAAATAATTAGAAGAACAACAAAGTGCAATAAATGGTAAAGCTATTTGTGCTACAAACCAGAGTGTTTATGATTATGATAATAGATTAAAATAATAGGATAACAACCAGTTTGCAATATAAAGCAGTATAATGAACAGTTTTTGTATAGGTAAAATTAGAATCCAGACACATTTGGGTTACAAATGGCCATGCCAGCTCTTGCTTTAAAAATAAGGTTGATAAATAAAATAAAATAAAAACATTTAGCAAAAGTATATTACCAACTTGGCAGAACGTCCCAATGTAATCTTTAGGACATTCGCATGTAAAACTAGCTCTTGTACGGCCTTTAACACACTTTCCTCCATTCAGGCATGGACTTGGGTCACACGCAGAGGCTAATATTGCAAACATAATAAGCACAAAAGCAATTAATAAGACAAACTGAATTACAATTTCAAGAAAACAAATAGCAATTCACTACAGTCTGACTTAATAAAAACTAAAGGTTAGTGAATTCATTCATAAAAACAGCTAAGCTCTCATCTTTACTGCTGAAAGAAACACTTTGAAAGTAATTTGTTTTACTTCAGAAATTAGAGACAGAGATGCTCACCTTTCTTGCACTTAGAGCCCAGATAGGGGGGCCAGCACTTGCATTCATAAAACGGGGCTTTTTGAGTTCTGACACAATCACCATGACCACACTTCACTTTCTTACACACGTTCCTCTCTGGAAGATCCGCACATAAAGACTCAAGAATGATACACATGCTTACTGTTTATTATTAGGCCTATTATATTTTTGGGTGCAGTATATGAAGAGCTCACCTTCCTGACACGTTTTGCCAATGTAAGGCTCTGGACAGATGCATTTGAATCTGCCATTCTTTAGGAGTTCACATACTCCATCGTTCTGGCAAGGATTTGGATTACACGCTTCTATAGAACATGAACATGATCAGTGTACATATGTTTGTGAGCACCAAACTGATCCTCTTCAATAATTTGAACTACTTCTACTTAATCTACATAATCTACTTATGTGTATCCTTGCCTGGTTCATCAAAGAAGGAAAACATCCAATCAATGGTTTCATTAATTTCAGCTGAAGATAGTGATAGTTCCTCTGTGTCATTAGAGTAATCATACACTTCTGTCAAGGGGGCGAGAGAGAAATAATAATGACGTGAGTATGCTAACAACCTTGGGAAATACATAAATGGAGACCAGACAATATAATATTTCTCACCATCAATGAGTTCCGAAGCCGGTGTGAGAAGGTCGTCCAATAGAGCCTGAAACAATTGACACAAATTCAGTTAAATAGCAGTGTAATATCACCTACATTAAACATACAAGTTGAAATATTTCAAAGCATTTTCATATGGTTACATACGGGCGCTGCGTGAACTGGTAAAGTGAGGCCAGACAGGCCTATAAGAAGCAGAATCACTGGAAACATGATTCCAGGAGTAATAGATGCACAATCCACAAACACAAAAGTCACTGGTCTTTTGTGTGTGCAGTAAATATGTTGACCCATATTTGGATGATCCCTGGACCCTTTTCTCTGCCTACTGTCTAGCAATCATTACCTAACAGCATTGATTTCCTGTGTTATGGCCAGTGCGCCACAGATAGGCCTATGCATTAAAACACTTAATTTAAAACAGTTTAATGTTTAATATGAGCTGATGCCAAAGCTATATGACAAGTCAAAATGTATTGTTCAGCCAATAAATTCCTGTCAGTAAAGCAATTCAATTAATTAATAAATACAGTACCAGTATCAAAAAATATGTAACATTTCATTAATGGCTTTATGATGTGAATTCTCTAATTCAACAAAACAAAACATCTTGAAAAGATATTGTGTGAGTATTTGTTCATTGATTAACAGTGTATTAATGAATTCCTCACCTTTCGCTTATATAATGCCAAGCAAATTGCCTACATGAACGTCGCTTTAAATACCCTATGAATTAAAGATTGATTTCAATCCTCAGGTCAGTTACCCGGCTGAGTTTACTCTTGATAAGACTGATGTGAAATGTCTTTGCTGCCGTTTTTTAGAAGAATTTAAATTTATTGTGTTATCTAATCAAATTTATAGCTTTTGACAATCTAATCAAATAACCCAAATGTATGAAATCTGGAAAATGTAAAGCATGTTGGATACTTCTTGTATATTAGATGACTTCTATATTTTATCACACACATGTTGGGTTTTCATGTTTTATGGAGACTTTCCATAGACATAATGATTTTTATACTGTACAAACTGTATATTCTATCCCTTAAACGATTAGTTCACCCAAAAATTAAAATTAGGTCATTCATTACTCACCCTCATGTCGTTCCAAACCCTTCGTTCATCTTCGGAACACAAATTAAGATATTTCTGATTAAATCTGATGGCTCAGTGAGGCCTCTATTGCCAGCAATGTTACTGCACCTCTCAAGATCCATAAAGGTACTAAAAACATATTTGAAACAGTTCACGTGACTTCAGTGGTTCTATCTTAATATTATAAAGCGATAAGAATACTTTTTGTGCGCCAAAAAAACAAAATAACGAATTTTCAACAATAACTATGTGGGCCGATCTCAAAACACTGCTTCATGAAGCTTCTGAGCTTTATGAATCTTTTGTTTTGAATCAGTGATTCGGATCTCCATTCAAACGGCTAAACTGCTGAAATCACGTGACTTTGCCGCTCCGATTCACTGATTCGATTCGTAAAGCTCTGAAGCAATGTTTTGAACTCGGCCCATATAGATATTGTTGAAAAGTCGTTATTTGTTTTTTGGCGCACAAAAAGTATTCTTGTGGCTTTATAATATTAAGATAAAACCACTGAACTCACATGAACTGTTTCAAATATGTTTTTAGTACCTTTATGGATCTTGAGAGGTGCAGTAACATTGCTGGCAGTGGAGGCCTCACCGAGCCATCGGATTTAATCAACATTATCTTAATTTGTGTTCCGAAGATGAACGAAGGTCTTACGGGTGTAGAACGACATGATGGTGAGTAATATATTACATTATTTTCATTTTTGGGTGAACTAACCCTTTAACCCAAACCATCACAGAAAACCTTTACATTTTTGCATTTTCAAAAACATCACTTAGTACTTTTTAGTACAATTTAGTACTACTATTATAATTTTTGTTAATTGTTTGAAATAGCTTTTATTTTTACACTTTCCTTTTTCTTAATTTTAGTTTTAGTAATTTAGTTGTTTTTCATTATTTTTTAAATGTCTATGTAGTTTTTATTCATTTTTATTTCAGTGTTAATTTGAGTGATTTTAGTACATTAAGTTAAATAAAAATGAGAAATATTGCCTTGAAAACTAGCTGAAATAAAGTTTTTTTTTTTAAAATATTTTATTTCAGTTAACATTTATTTTATATCAAATAAAACTCTTGTTGGTTTTAGTGTATATATATATATATATATATATATATATATATATAGTTGTGCTCAAAATTATTCATACCCTTGGTAAATATGACCAAAGAAAGCTATGAAAATAAATCTGCATCGTTAATCCTTTTGATCTTTTATTTTAAAAATCTACAAAAATCCAACATTTCATTGGAGAATAAGAATTTTAAATGGGGGAAAAATCTCATTATGAAAGAAATGTTTTTCTCTAATACACATTGCTCACAATTAATCATACCCTTTTATTCAATACTTTTTGCAACCTCCTTTTGCCAAGATAACAGCTCTGAGTCTTCTCCTATAATGCCTGATGAGTTTGGAGAACACCTGACAAGAGATCAGAGATCATTCCTTCATGCAGAATCCCTCCAGATCCTTCAGATTCCCAGCTCCATGTTGGTGCTTCTTCTCATGGGACGACCATGGCAGAAGCTTCATTTTGTGCTCAGTGACACATTTTTGTGCTGGTTTTGATGTTTGTTTTGGATCATTGTCCTGTTGGAAGATCCAACCACGGCCCATTATATGACTTCTAGTAGGGACAGTCAGGTTTTGACTTTTCAAATGTTCTATGGTCAGATAGGATTGCAAGGACATTGCAAAAAGTATTGAATAAAAGGGTATGATTAATTGTGAGCAATGTGTATTAGAGAAAAATATTTCTTTCATAATGAGATTTTCTCCCCATTTAAAATTCTTATTCTCCAATGAAAGGTTGGATTTTTGTAGATTTTTAAAATAAAAGATCAAAAGGATTAACAATGCAGATTTATTTTCATAGCCTTCTTTGGTCATATTTACCAAGGGTATGAATCATTTTGAGCACAACTGTGTGTGTATATCTATCTATCTATCTAGAGAGAGAGAGAGAGAGAGAGAGAGAGATTTTAGTCATTTATACATTTCTTTTTCTTTCAATTTGTCAGTTTTGTAGTTTCAGTTCATTCATGTTTAATTGAAATGAATGTTAATACAACAATAAAAATAGATTTTGTACTTTTGTAAGGATGTAACTGAACAATAATCATTCAAAATCATTTAAAGTTGACAATGTGCTAAAATAGTTATTTTATCTTCCAAACATTTCCATATCGGTGCATTCGTACTCTATAGAATTAAAAGACGTAACACTCAAAGCATTGTTTTTCAACTGATTTTTATTTAAAAGAGGAGAAACAAGATCAGTTGACACTGGAGTGCAGAAGTTCATTCTCAGTATATACAGCATGAGAGATAAATATTCAGAGATTATCTGTTGGTGCATCACATCAAATGAGCTCACTGGTGCCTTGAACTCACAACTGCTCAAAACATGTCAGTATTAACTTGTAAATGCATTCAAGTGCAAGTGGCAAAGTTAACAATGCTATCAAAAAGGTAAATAAAAAAAAACACTGTACCATAAAAAAAAGTGTCTCTTGCATTTCATTCATATTTTCAGGAATATGACATGGTCACCAATGGTAATATTGTTATCTTCTGGGAGCCACAATAGGGAGTAAATCAAAACACTTCACATAAATGGTTTTGTTCGCATTCATTAATACCCAACAGAATCGTTTTTCTCTTTTCTAGGTGGTGCACTATGATTGTCAGTTGAAGGGAGGCAACTTCTCAAAACACAGCACACACTCAAACAAATACGTTTCTTACTGGCAAACAAACACACACTCACTCACTCACTCTCTCTCGCACACTAACTTACGAGCATCACTATCATGCCAGTCCTGGAATATCAATCCTATCATTTCCTTCCAGTGTGAATCGCACATGCCCAATACAAATCCTCCACTCCACTCCTACACTGCTCTCTACGGAGCACTTAAGCGCTAACACTATAAATGGAATATCCGAGAACAGCAGAACATGTCAGATCATTGAATCCGATATTGAACAGCTTCTCAGAAAAAAATCTTTTTTTTTCACTCCATTATTTAAAATTCCACATGCACCATGCTCTATGAGCACTAGGAGGCGCTCAGGAGTTACATTCAGTTGTGGACTATATATTGAAATCAATATGGAGGGTATTTTTTTCCCTATCAGTAGCAATGACCAGTTCACCACGTCAGTGCATCTCCTCTATAGTTAAGGCACAATAATGTCCTTTTTGTAGTGTTTTCCCCTTTAATGAGTTGACCTGTAGTGGTCTAGGGTAGTTTTGGGGATTTCCCTTGTACAAATGTGCAGCTCATGTGTACTCAGATTTGCGGATGTAGTTGGATGGGACGTAACCCCTCCGTCCTCCTGCCTCCCCCAGCCACCACTCCTGGTTGCCATTCATGTCCTGGAACTCAAGGATTCGGACCCGCTGATTGGCTGAAATGCTGAGCTCATTTGCACACCGTGCACTGAAGGAGTAAAGAGCGTAATATATCTGGAAAATAAACATGAGGTAGGAAAATAAATTTAAAATAAACAGTTTTATTTTAAACAGTTTTATTTAATTTTATTATACATTAAATGTTTTTTAAAATTTTTTTGTATTTTTTATAATTTTATGATTAATTATTATTATGTATAATGTATATACAAAACTGTTGATGAACATCAAATGTATTTAAAGGGTTAGTTCACCCAAAAATGAAAATAATGTCATTTATTACTCACCCTCATGTCGTTCCAAGACCTTCGTTCATCTTGGGAACACAAATTAAGATATTTTTGATAAAATCCGATGGCTCGGTGAGGCCTGCATAGCCAGCAATAACACTCCCTTTTTCAATGCACACAAAGCTACTAAAGACGTATTTAAAACAGTTCATGTGACTACAGTGGTTCAATCTTAATTTTATAAAGCGACTAGAATACTTTTTGTGCGCCAAAAATAACAAAATAGCGACTTTATTCAACAATATCTAGTGATGGGCGTTTTCAAAACACTGTTTCTTGAAGCTTCAAAGCTTTACAAATCATTTGTTTCGAATAAGTGCTTTGGAGCACGTATCAAACTACCAGAGTCACGTGAACTACTGAAGCTTCAAAACACTTATGATGTAACGAAGCCTTGTTTACTGAAATCATTTTTTTGCTGCTCTTAACCACTGATTCGAAAAAAATGATTCGTAAAGCTTCGAAGCTTCCTGAAGCAGTGTTCTGAAATCGCCCATTACTAGATATTGTGGAATAAAGTCACTATTTTCACTAATATTGGTGCACAAAAAGTATTCTCTTTGCTTTATAATATTAAAGTTGAACCACTGTAGTCACATGAACTGTTTCAGATATGTTTTAGTAGCTTTATGGGCATTGAAAACGAGAGTGTTATTGCTGGCGATGCAGGCCTCACCGAGCCATCGGATTTTATCAAAAATATCTTAATTTGTGTTCCGAAGATGAACGAAGGTCTTACAGGTGTGGAACGACATGAGGTTAAATTATGGAATTAATTACATAATTTTCATTTTTGGATGAATTTTTTGGATGAACCTTTAAAGGAGCTATAGAAGATTTTAAAGTCAACATGAAATCAAAACTGAACCTATTAATATGAGGAACCATAAATGGCAAGTAATATAATTTAATTATACATTTAATTATATTTATTACATTTAAAGGTGCATTAAAGGTAAATTTTAGCGGCATCTAGCAGTGTGGCCAACACAGGACAAAGATGTCATCATCTGAGACAAGCAGAGAGTAGCCAGTCAAGCAAACGCACTCTGTAGAGCAGTTTGTCTGTTTAGGGCTACTGTAGAAACATGCTAGAAATATCTCATTTTAAAAGGTCATAAAAACATAATGGTTCATTATGTAAGGTCTTTATTCACCACTGAAAACATAGTTTTATTATTTCTGTCAATAGATCCTCCGAAAATTTACACATTGCACCTTTAATTATTTAATATCATTATTAAAAATATAACATTTTTAATTACTATACAGTAAAATTATTAATTTGTACACAACATTTTGGAAGATCAAATAGTGTAATTAAGTAGGGATGATTTTCAATTGAACATGAAGACAAAATTGAAATTATTAATATTAAAAAAAAAAAATCAAAGATGTTAAGTAAAACAGTTTATGCGGGTAATGCGGTTTAATACAGTATACATTAAATTATAATACAAACAATATTTTTGTAATTGTAATTTGTATATTGTCGATCAACAAGTTATATACTCAAATATCTTGTTTCACTCTGAAATATGTCAGATTATGGAAGTAAAATGGGTTGTAAATGTCATTTTATGTTTATTTCGAAGTAAGCAATCACTGAATTCTGGAGTGATTAAGTTGTGTTTACAATACGACATACCTGGTGTCCATCAATCTCAGGCTCAGGCTCTGGATCTACATACTCCTCAGGAGGGTGCTGTGTTCTTCTCTGCTGTTCCGAATAGTCTCCATTTTGTTTTTGCTGTGAGCTGCGCGAGTCGTGATACCTTGAAGATGATTCATATCTGGAGTTTTTAGAATTATTAATGGAGGAACAAGAATCTGTCTCAGAGAAGTCTGGGAGATCTCTGTGATTGGTTGGAGTGTTTTGATCAGAGTCTAAAGTGTCTCTGTGATTGGTGGGTTTTCGGTAGGAAGGCTCTGGGAGTTCCCTGTTATTTCGACTGGCTGTCTCTGACAGTTCTTTGAGATTGGGCGAGTTTCTGTAGGTGGGGTCAAGGGAATCCCTCTGATTGGCGGAGGAGTAGTTGGTTGAGGAAGCCTCTCTGTTTTTCCTTAGGGTGGTCTCCTGATTAGGGCGAGTGTGAGATTGGGATGGAGCTGTCGCCGTCACAGTTGAGAAGCTGACGGTCGATGTATCCTGGTTGAAAGTCAGAGTGCTGTTACTATTCTGCCGTGAGAACATGGGAGAAGAGCCACCGTAGCCAGACTCGTTTGATGATTGACTCTCAATGGAAACATCCGACTGACTCCTGCGTGGATTGTAGGGCTTTAAGAAGGAGCTGTATACAAAGCCCTTCGTAACTAAAGAAAAACAGAAAAAGAGGGTGTTCAAGCCAAATGCATTTTAGAAAAAGCGTACACCCGAGTCATTCACAGATAATTCAATACAAACCTCCATTGTCTATTAGCCAGCGGTTCTGGCTGCCCATGGGGTCTTGCTGCTTGATGACACCCACTATGTCTCCCTCCAGTACAGACACATCCAGGTCCTGTGCTGCATTAAAATTTCTTTCAGCCTGGAAGAGTTTCTCTGGCCCGTATCTTGCCAGAAGCCCCGCTCGGTGCTCATCCGTCTGTAGTACATAGTTTGGCTGCAATGTCAGACAGAATAAGAGGAAAAGAAAGAGAGGAGAATGAATAATAGACAGAATACTGCTTGAATAATTTTTTTCTTCATAGAGGTTGACTGTGCTGCTGAAAAACAAGCCTAAACCAGCCTAAGCTGGTTTGTTGGTCTGGCCTTCTAGACTTCTAGACTAGCTGCAAAGTATCAAAAACATCTAAAAAACTGGAAAACCAGTCAAGTCTGATCAGCTAACCACCTTGGTTAAAGCGGTTTTTAATCTTAAACATTGAAGATTTACTCTTTCCCCGTCATTATGAGACAACGCTTCCCCGCCATAGACTGAATTTTCCGGCTTTCCATGTTTTCACTGTTATATGGAAGGGGGCAGGCGCTATTACACATCTTCTGAAAGAGTATAGCATCTTCGGATAAAAAAAAAGCATGCAAAAAAGGAGCAGAAAAAAACGATAAAGCCATTACCTATGCATGTTGTAGTCTTTGGAAAAATATCCTCAGCTTTTTGTTCAAAATATTGCTTTTTTTATGAAACAAAAGAATGCATAAAGCTAGAATAAAATTTTTTTTTTTTTTTTTTTTTAAGCAGATGCTCTGTTCTTTCTTTTGTATATAGTACATGTTCAGATATTCATACAACAAAATATTCTGGAGGTCATGAAAGTTGATCCCAGGTGAAAATTATCAAAAATGCTGGCGGTGGCTGGCAACCTTTTTAAAAAACGCTGGCAGGGAAAAAGTTAAAGGAAGAGATTTGAAACTAATTAACTTTGTTGCTAAGAAATAGTGTTATTTTAGCACTATTTATATAATCTTATAGTATTTATTAATATTTTAAATTATTTTGTACTTTTATATTTTCAGTTTTCAATTTTATTTTATCTTATTTTAATTTAAGTTGTAGTATCTGTTTGCTTTTGTCATTTTTATTAGTTTTAACTTATTTCTATTTAGCTTTAAATGATTTTTCTTTCAGTTTAGTAAATTTAGTACTTCAACTTATTTTATTTCAGTTAGTTGACAAGGCAACATTTCAAGTTTAATTTATGTTAAAAGTTAAGTGTTTCATCTAATATTAATATTTTACTTTACCTTTATTTTAATTACCAAAAGAGATTTTTAATAGTTAATTTTAAATTTTACACAACACTGCTAAGAAGACCTGTCTGTTTTGGATCAGGCTGCATTAGGGAAACTCACAGGGCCTTGTTGCTTCTTGGTGTTCTGCTTCTCCAGAGTCTTCTTCTCAAAAGGCTTGCGTACAGTAGTGGGAAGATTATCGGGAAAGAAACTGAAGCTCTGAAGTAAATCCAACACTCGTGTGTGCTCTTCTTGGAACAAGGACACCAGATTTCCTTCTGTGCCACCCAAACCAGATAGCTATAGGGATGTAAACATATAACAATAAGTTGAAAATAATTAAGAAGGCCGAAAACATCACAGGATTGTGAATTATGTAGATTTTGCTGAAACAATGTCCTCACCTTCAGTAGTGGTGTGAGTTCTCCCAGCGTGAGTGAAACGAAATCTCTCTGGGCTTGGGCGAAGCTCCTCACACAGCTGGTGAACAGATCTTCGGCCGCGCTGTGAAACTTGGGCAGCTCATCCAGCAGCTGGGCGTTCAGTGCTTCATAGTTATTCCTCGCCGCCTGCAGCTCCTCCTGCACGCGCTTGTCCTTCAGCCTCTCTGCACGCTCCTTACAGTTGTCGTAGTCCAGCAGCTTGTCTCTACGTTTCTGGATCAGTTTGTGGGGACCGGCGAACATACTGAGCAGCTGGTTGAGGGGAGTGATGACTAGGTCTTCTGTCCTCTCCTTCTGCTCAAAGACAGACAGACATACAGACTCATTTAAAAAGAGTCAAGATATAGTTCATAACAATATGACATAAAATGTGCTTCATTCAAATCAATGCCTAATGGTGGAAAACTAATATTTGAACTAACTAAAACAAAACTAGATCACAAAAAAAATATGAGTAGTGTTTCCCCATGGGGAGTTTTATGCCAGTTTTGTCATCTGCAAAGCGTAAATCTAGGTCCAGATGCTTAGAAATATGTTTGAAAAAACACTAACGTTAAAGGGATAGTTCACCCAAAAATGAAAATCATCCCATGATTTATCTACATCCTGCATCATACATCGCTTCAGGGGTTACTCATTTGCCAAAAGTCAACTTGAGCAGTATGCGTACGGTCGTCTGGCGGAAGCTAGTTATTTTACTTTATAAAGTTTTAAATATGTATATTTTTCTTAAAAAAATCTATCACTTTGCTTCAGAAGGCCTTTATTAACCCCCTGGAGCCGTATGGATTATATTTATTACAGATGAATACATTTATTTTGGGCTTCAAAATACGCCCCCCATTCACTACCATTATAAAGCTTGGAAGAGCAAGGATATTTTTAAATATATCTCAGATTGTAAATACTCATATACACCTAGGATGGCTTGAGGGTGAGTAAATCATGGGATAATTTTCATTTTTGGGTGAACTATCCCTTTAAGTATGAGCAATGTTAATATAGTGACCATTAAAAATGACTGACTGCTGCTTTATCAGTTTTTTACAATTAAAAGGTAATGTAAAGTTATTTTGGCACTCACAAACTCTGTGAACTGTTTGTCGCTGATGCATCGATGCGCTCTTTGGAAACGTTCAGGATCCATTTGCTGTTGCCGCTCTGTGTAGATGTCACAGAAACTGATGGCTGCCAGCACCTTTACTGAGGCTGACTCCTATTGGATATAAAAAAATGAAAGCAAAATTACTTCATATACCGAATTTCGATCTTGATTTTGATCACCGCACAAAACAAAAACTAACTAAATGAATGGAAATATATGGGAAGTTTTAAGTTTATACCCTTATATGCTGCAGATAGAGGGAGATGTTCCTGATGAAGGATTTGATGAGTCTCTCCTGCAGTCTGAATCTTTTCTCTGCTTCATCAAAAGCTTCATCTTTGATCTAAGAAGGAATGAAATGCAGTTTGGTTAACGCCAATTCTCAACTAAATCTCTCAGTCCAGCAATGATGGTGCCGTAATAACAGTGCCAATGTACCTGAGGTGAGAACCCAGTCAGGTGCTTTAAATGGCTGCTCACTCTGTTTGACTTCTTGATGATGGAGTGCATACTCAGCTTTGAGATCTTGTCAATGAGCCTGTCTTCATCGCCTTTGCGGTACTTCACCACTATAGACAACAGATGGTGCTGTTGAGTTATGGATCACACTCAGAGAAAATGCACAACCAGATAAAAGACATCCTATCCCACAGACAGACAGATAGACCGATATAACGTTAGAATGACAGGTATACCAAGATCCTTTCTCCTTTTGTATTCATTGATATTGACGTTGATCTCTTTGATTGACACCACAGCCTCGGCAAGCTGCTTCCTGTCGTGGTGCGACTCAGAAGTGGTGTTGAGCAGTTCCATCAGGAGCAGGGGGTACCGCATCACTCTCTGAACTGGCTTTATCAAGAAGGAACCCAGATTAATGTAGTTTGTCTTTCCCCTGTGACAGAACAAAAGGGTGAGAGAGGGAGATAAAGTGAAAAAGAGAGATTTATATGCTCATCTAGATAACATTCTTCATCCTCCTCTGACAGAAGACTGGGGTCACTGAACACACACATTGTTTTCATCCATCAATTACCCAATGGCTCACTGTCAACCACTTTAAAAAGGGTTACAGTAGACACAGTAGGCTACTAAGACATTCTAACAAAGACTGCACACTTTCTGACTGATGGGATGAAAACAGAGGAGATCCAAATCCAGAGATGAAGCATGATTTGGATGTTACGGAAAACTAATTTAGATTAAACATCATGAAGCAATAACAGTATGTTTAAATAGTTGAACAACACATAAGTCACTGCAATTATATATATTTTTTTTGCCTTTGACAAATAACACCACTGTTATATTGGTTTATTACTTAAAGTAACACATCATGAGCTGAGAGATTGTGTTAATAACCATTTCACATGCCACCAAAAAGCATTAAATCAACTGCAAAAAAACAAAAACAAAAAAACTTTTAAAATATGAACCAATTTTCCCATTGGATCATATTCTGACTCAAAAGTCATTGTTTTGCACAACTTGCATCTAATTCGTAGAACTGGACAAAATTCAGATTAATCACGACCTTCTTTTGGATTATTTCATTTTTGGGTGAACTATCCCTTTAAGAACTGGTTCTTTTAATAAATAGTTCAGATCAGTCTGAAACACTTCCCTGCACAATATATAGCATTAAAAGGGGCATATTTTCTTTCTATATGTAAGAAGCTGTAATCACAATGGGTATTTTAACTTAAATATACCCAGTGAATCAGAACTGAATATGGAAATCTGTTTCAATACCTAGCCCTACTCATTTGTGCACATTTAAGTCAGAATATGACTCAGAATTGACAAGGAAACGACCACAAAACACAAAGCACACACATAGAGCATACAAAGCACCCTGGTCACACAAGAACACAAGGAGAAAAGGGTTACGCAGGTTAATAAATGTCCAGCATGCAGTCAGGCGCTTCACATGCAGTTGCTTTAGAGTTGCGTTAAACTTACCACTCACGGTATATCCCTCTGTCAGGGGAGAAGAAGAAGGAGAGAGAGGAGAGAAAGGGAACAAAACACAGTGTTGTTTTAAACCTAATGAGTTTATCACATATAATGTTCTTGGTTTCACACAGCTTATTTCTAAAAGAAAAGTCACATTTTGCCATTATGCTGCATTGAACAAGAATGCAGCGGGCAAAAGGGCAAGACAAACATGAAACTGAAAAACTATTTGTGCGTGCCCTTGATTAATAAGCTGCTTGTTGCCGTGGCAACTCATGCCATGGGTGACCCGCTTCAGGAGAGCAGTAAGCCTCTGTGGGGCCTCCACTGGCCCCTCTCTGATCTCCCACTGAGAGCCAAAATCAAATGTCAGTCACAGTCTAGTGCATTCAAGTGTGGAAGATAAAAGTAATAAAAGTCTCCAGACATTTTTCTTAAGGACCTTTTTAGAGGATTATTTCTCTTTTTTATGGCTAGCTTTATTACAGTAACGTTCTGCCAGAGAATCAAAATGCTAGCAATTTCTCCAGTGGATTCAGAGTAATTTGGAATAAAGCTAAGCTGTAGTCTTGGCAAAGTGCACACACATTTCGCAAATGTCTCGATACTTGGGACAAACAACTCCATGTTCCCACTCCCCACTACAACATTTCTGGGACTTTTGGGAATATCTGGAGAATATTTCCTTGTATTCTCTGTTTGATCTGGCAAAATACCAGCAAATAGCAAGAACAAACTTAACTCTGTACTAGCAGGAAGTGACCTAGCTTAAAAGACATAGGTGGCAGGAAAAAGTGTACAATAAGAAACTCGTCAAGAAATGCAGTTGCCACAGTCAAATTGTGTAAGTTCAAATAAAGTCTTTTAAATATATAACGCTAAAGGAACAGGCTGGTAGTGATTGATGAAACACAGTGAAACCAACAAAGTGGTGAAACTAGGTGAGGCGCATTCCTCTCCCGCCATGCATTACTAATCCACAATAACAATGGAGAGACATAAAGCTTCTGTGTTATGCAAATAGACTATCGTTCAAAAGTATGGGGTCCGTAAGGTTTTTCAATGTTTTCAAAAGTTTCTTATGCTCACCAAGGCGGCATTTATTTGATCAAAAAAAAAAAAAAAGTAATACTGTGAAATATTATTACAATTTAAAATAAACAATTTTAATATATTTTAAATTGTAATTTATTCCTGCCATGGCAAAGCTGAATTTTCAGCAGCCATTACTCCAGTCTTCAGTGTCACATGATCCTTCAGAAATCATCCTAAACTTTTGAACAATAGTGTACTTGCATCTAAAATAAGGAACATCCCATTTCTCTTAGACAGAGTATTCAATGCGGCATCTGACATATTAATCAGGCTATAGTATAATGTCATAAAAACTTCAAAAGCAGACAATGAAAAGGACAAAGATGTTTCCGGGCTTTGGAATACCACAGATGCCTTTAGTCATCCTATGTCTAATCAAATGAGTCGTGAAAAACAGACTGGTTCCTCAAGATCCTGAGCCACTGAGACATATCAATGATGACATGAGTAAGTCTTAGCCAGCACACCTTGTAGCATTGTCTTGATGCTGTATTACTATACAATTCTGTCAACGCCACATGACCGACAATCCCAGATACTGTTAAAACTGACAGATCATGTGTAATGTTAAATAACACACCATTAGTGTCCTACACAACTTTTTCTCATTCAGTTACACACTGTTAAAAATTCTGACTAGCATTAACATGCTCAACCGGATCTGGACATGCGTTGGTAGTGGTAACCACACCATGCAATGAGCTGAAAGTATCCGATTCATGAAAAACAACGACTGTCTTTCGGTGAAAATTACCTGAGCTTCTCTAGACATTCCAACACGTGCTTCTGGATGTTCTCATCCTTCTCATAGGTCTCCAGTAAAGAGATGGCGTCATCATGATTTTGGCAATAGATCTTGTAAACCTCCTCCAACTCACCTTTGTAGTCCAGGAACACTTGACCTGGATGAACAAAAACGAATATGGTAAAACAGCAATATGGAAACTGATCCGAAACTATAATGTGAGTTCAGGGATTTTTTTTGCTCTAACCTATTGAGTCAGTGTCCTGGAGGGTCTTGTAAAGTCGACGGGAAAGGTCAATAACAGAGTTGATGTTTCCAAAGAGACCATCAAAGTCAATATTCTGGACCTACAAGACATGTGGATATTTAAGAATGAATGGTGCTCATTACATAAAAAACACTATTCATGCTCGTTGAGTGCTGGAATTTTACGGACCTGTTTCTTCTGCAAAGGCAGAATGATTTCCTTCACACACATCTGAAGATCCTTGATGTAGTCATGTTCTGTCTGCAGAAGCTCCTCGATGACCTTTAATCTTTTCTCCAGCATCCTTTGTTCAGGGTCTTCAGCGGTGGCTGCTGATGCCGGGGATGATTCCAGAGACTGTGGCTGGGAGGCAAGCAGGGTCATCTCTGATGAGAGAGAGAGAGAGAGAGAATGTCCCCGTCAACCACAAAACAATTCTGGTCAAAAATTATTATATTTTTTAGATCTTTGGTTTGATAAAACAGTGTGAGAACAATTGTAGCAGAATGAAAACAACTTGATGGCTGCTGAAATCAAAATCCAGCAAATCAGTTATGACTACTAGGCAAAAATTGTATCAAATTATTATTCATGAGCCTTTCAGTTTTAAAATGTGTTTTAAAGTTTTCAATCAGTTTTAAAACACTTTTTCCTCTACACTACACTTAAACGATAGATAGATAGATAGACAGATATAGATAGATATCGACAGATAAAACAATCGAATGATAAATCGATCGATCGATAGATGGGACAATAGATGGAACAATATACTGACAGACAGTTTTACCAGTACAGACATAATAAAAGATTTCACACCAGTCTGAATGGATTACACTCATTTATAAAACATGAGGAAAGAACATGGGACACATTCATTAAGCTGCCAGTAAGAATAGGAAAGAGAAGGCAGTTTGCCCTGCGTGTTGCCATTGGCCATCCAGAGGATGTCATGGCTTAGAGTTAGGTTTGACTGCTCTTTGATCTTTTCGGTCAGAACTGGCACTCAAATGGGTCTGGGGCATGAGAGTGTGGGAGGGAGATCTGCTCTTATGCATCGGTGCCTCCCCACAATGCTGAATGAGATGGTGCTTTATGGAGGTACAAAGGACTGTCAAAGCACACAGTGAGACATGGACCCTCTCGGGAGGAAGGGGGAGGCATCTGAAGTGGGACTATGCAAAAAACTGTGACAGCTATGATGACTTCAAGTTTCAAAATAAAGAAAGGATGCATAAAAATATGGGTGATTATGATAGTGTATATTCTTGTGATATGAGTGTGTGAGAGTTTGCCTCGTTTTGGAGTCAAAACGGGAATAGAGAGATTAATTTAGCTTGTCTCTAGCTTTAGACTTCTTAGCCATCTGATGTGGTGACTCACTCTGACATCACTCTACAATAAATCTTTTATGTTGCTGATTCGCTAAAGACTAATAAGAGATTTGAGCGCAACCCAAATGGTCTTGTAATTCCAGTACACATTTGACCTCTGAAATATCACAGCATAATAACTCTCCATAAATGAAATCTTCAGAGGCTCTATTCTGAGAAACATGGCAGTGATGACCGCAGACATCAAAGGGAACATGCCAGCGCAATATTCAGATTAGTAGTTGACACAATATACAAATTCAATGATTTATTCCTACATTTGGTCACTACAATACAGAAGTTACATTAGTTAGCAGCCTTGGATGTGACCTGTTGTTTTTGCTAAACCATAAAACTACACTATGACAACAAAATTTGTCTGGACGAGTCAAAGTGGTTATGATGATCTAAAAAAAAAAAAAAAAAAACGAAATAAATAAAATAAAATAAAATAAACTTTTTAAATGTATTATCAATAATACATTAAGTATTAATACCTTAATATTAATATAATAAATAAAGCATAAAGATAGATTACACACATATAACCAGGGGCTTTAAACAGTTATTTTTAATTAAATAAAAAAATTATTAATAACTACTACTAAAGTTATCTCTCTATATAACTAGGCCTCTGTGTGGTCAAACTTGTTGACAACAGGCATGCACCATTCAATCCCTTTACAACACTGTACAATTAAATGAACAATAAATTAGGTCATTTATAGTTATTTTCCATCAACATGATGCAGAGTGTGTGGCCCATGCTAACCAAAGATGGAAAAAAATAGTTTGGTCTATATAGCATCATTCATCCATGTACTAATTGTTCTACTTTACATACATACACACATATTACCGCTACAATGCAACCTGTTGTGACCCACATCTAGTTAGTAGGCTTATTCATTGTTCTGAACAAAATAATCTTCAAACAGCAAATTCTCACAATACGTTCATTCAGATGGATAGAATTTCAGCTCATACATGGAGCTTAACTATTTGAGCTCAGACAGTCTAAAACGAGAACATTTGGAACAAGGACTTATTTTTCAAATTAAAACCTGAATGTAAGAATCAGTCATCGAAAAACACATGTTGATCGAGAACTATTATGAATATTGTGGATTTATGGAAGTTATGACCCTACAAGAGCAGGCAAGAAAATTTAGTATCAGTGAAAAGCACAGATTTCTTATTTTACCCTCTTTGTCATTCTGAAACAAAATATTCACTGTTCTGAAATTCCTAAATGCATGTTAACTAGTTGTATTTTTACTCAGCCTATACAGAAACCTTTTGATGTTCATGGTTCTTGGTTTCCTATAAATATAACCAAAACTTGAGATGAATCAGGTCTGTGGGTATAAGGTGATTTACAAGCAAATGTTGAGAGTGCAAAGGCGTAAATGTGTGAAACAAAGAAAGAGTGAGAGAAACCGAAACAGAGAGCAAGAAAAAGCTTCAGTAAGTACAGTGTGATGAGGTATGCAAGAACTAAGGTATAATTTCAAGACTGTGTGTGCCAGAGCTCATAGACATCTGTATGTGTGCCATGGTCTGGTGAACGGCAGAGGGTAATCTCGACCCAGCACACACATACACAATGGCTTCTCTTTCTGTGAACATAATTGATTGTGACATTATGTTTGTTCTGCTTCCAGGGTCGTGCTCCAGCCAGTGCACTCCATGTGTTGCTTACATAGTTCCCACAAATGCAGACCCAAGGATGGCAAAAAAGGGAAGGCTTGTTTAAAACTTTGAACTCATAAAAATACTCTACATACATACATACATACATATATATATATATATATATATATATATATATAGTTCAAAAGTTTGGGGTCAATAATTTTTTTTTGATTAATTATATTCATCACTGAATTAAACCGATCAAGTTTAATACTAAATGACAGTAAAAATTTTTACACTGTTACAAAAAAATTCTACTTCAAATAAATGCTGTTCTTTTGAACTTCCTATTCATAAAAAGAATGACATTTTCAGCATTGATAATAAAAATAAATGTTTCTTAAGGAGAAAATCAGCATATTAGAATGATGATTTCTGAAGGATCGTGTGACACTGGAGTGATGATGATGAAAATTCAGCTTTGCATCACAGGAATAAATTACATTTTAAAATATATTAAAACAGAAAACAGTTATTTTAAATTGTAATATTTCACAATATTACTGTATTTTTGATCAAATGTGCAACCTTGGAGAGCATAAGAGACTTCATTAAAACCATTAAAAATAATCTTATTGATCCCAAACTATTTATATATATAATGAAAGAAATTTACAGAGCAAAAGCTGAATCTTTACTAATGGTCTCAGACTTTTAGCCCTCACTGTATATGAAACTTTAATAAGTTATTTAATGGTTGAAACAAGTCACAGGAACACACTATATTATCATAAATCTATCATTGTTCATGCTCCATAAACCACTAGTCTTGAAACTGAAAAGACTTCAGTACAACCATGGACAATCAAACTAAACATGATACTCACACACAAAGCCAACAGGTGTAAACTAGCGTACACAACCACACAACAATTCCTCTCACACCTTTACCCCGTGAACCTAACACTGATTACACCCTAACACTGAACATTTCAATTCATCTATGCAGCAAAGATCTTCAGCCTTTTCTGTGTCGGCGACTCAACAGCACTCAAAGAAAGGACGGGGCCTCTAAGACGTCACCCACCTGTTACACTCCTCGTCTTCAGTGCCACACACAAACACACACCAGAGGTCACAGGCGGTGCATTCCTCTAAAGCTGAGTGGAATCGCTCAGTCCCACTGTATCAACAGAGAAGACTCTCTCTGGAAGACACAAACTCCATTCTGTCCCCGCATTACCATCTGAATGCATGGGAACCTGCACCATTACACACAACTGAGCGAGCACAGAGACAGTTACTCACACACCAAAGCCTGGAGCTGGATTTTGATGCTGTTAAAAAAAAAAAAAAAAAAAAAAACTGCACTGACACTTCATTTACGGAGGTCTACTCCACATTTTTGGAGTGACCGGCTACTTGGGGCATGGCCCCACCTTTTTGAGCCTGAATTTCATCAAGATCTTGAGGATCTCTCAATGCCAAGGCCTCTTTGCCTTTCAGTACTTTTAATCTGTTCTGTTTAAAGTGGGAGTCTTTGTTCAGGTGTACTAGGGAAGCAGGTGGGCGCCGATTTTGTATCGAGATAATGCAAAAATGATTAGTGTTCAGTTGATATTTACTTATATACTTATTAATTTATAATTAATTATACATATATATTATATAGAATTACATGCCATATACATATTACATTCATACATATGATACTTATAATATCTGTTGATACAGACAGCAAATTTATTGGATAATATTGAAAAAGCCAAAATCAGCAAACAAATGCATATAAAGAGGCCTGTCCGATATATTATTCTACAAGGTAAAACAATTAGGTCATTTTGCAAGAACAAATGTGGTACAGAGAAAGCAAACTATTTTACGACTGAAAATGAGATAACATTGTTACTGATGTGAAACTGAAGGGTGTTTTATGGTCTGACTGTGCAGAGCTGTTTTTGTCCCTTTCTAGTCTAAGGTCACATGAATTATCAGGACTGTGTGTTCAACAAAAAGTTCACAGAAGACCGCCCAGTTACCATGGACACCTTTCACAACTGTCATGAGTGAGTAAGTGTGGAAGCGAGACGCATAGTATGTGTGTGAAAGCTGCATGTTGTTCCACAATCCACAAATATCCAGCCCTTTTGACAGATTTACGGCACTAGTCAGAATTAAGAAGGAAGTAAACATGGCTTGGGAAATTAAAGTATGTCGTCCTCAAATCTTACAAGGCTTACAAGGACTGTTAAAATTCTGCATATGCGAAATTGAAGAAAAATAATTTTGAATGTGTTGCATAAGAACAGAAACACGGCTAAAAATTCTTTACCAATTATTTGAGTTACACCACAGAAATCTGCGTCATTGAAACTGTTTTTTTGGTTTGTTGTTCAAAAGGCTGCAGGTTCACATTCCAGTTCACTTTGCCGTAGTCAGATGTCTGATTTGTGTGGGATGTGACACACCCGTAATAAACGTGAGCAAGCATTCCATTAACCACTCCACATCCTCTCAGACTCATGCGTGTTTCAAAACATCCTAACCTTACTTGGAAATATAAATAAAGACTGACATTGTTTGCTAATAAGAGTGTGAACAGATGAAATTTTGTGGCCTTGCAAGTCTACATCATATCTAACGTATCTACAAAGTTGTGAACAGGAATGTCAAGTGGGACTCTATTGAAGAGTTTTAGACTCTTTCTTTCTGAAATTAGTGGTGTACTAAAATTTCTGCAACTAAAAATATGTCTGAAAATAAATTTTAGGTTTTTCCGAAACAGTTTTGGAGGGCCTAAATCATTGATTAAAATGGTGATGTTTAATTAAGGCTTCATGACAGACTAGTTCAAGCGGCAGAGCACACATGAACTGATCATGTCTTTCTCTTTACTACTAGTTACAGCACAAAATAAACATGAATGAACATCAGAAGGTATGTTGAAAGAAACTTACTGAAATGTATTATGTCTCATGTAATCGCTCAATCAGTGTTTCAACCGTGGAAAGGTGTCCATTAAAAAACAGCTTTTAAACAATGTTACATAACGTTACATTTACCTCAGGAAAGCAATTCATTGTCCATATCTCTTTAACCAGCTAAAAAAGCATTTTGCTAACTATATGCATTATATTACATATTATATATTGTAGTACGTTTTAGCCAGTACTGTGAAACCTGAATTGGACTTCACTAAAGGGCTGGGGATTGTGCATGTCTCTGTGGTGCCATGTAACTAATCACTCTTGAGTCACAGAAAATTTACGGCTTAGGTGACAAGCTCAAAAACTGAGAACTGAGCACACATGAGCAAAGATGGCAGAGTTGAAATCACATACTTCTGGGGGTTCTTGTGCTATCCGAACTGCCGCCATTGAGATGAACTGGAGTGCTATTGAACATACCTCCTTGAATGCGCTTGAACAGCTGAAACTGGGCATATTTTCACCTTGGGAAACCACTTGGTCACCCTGTTTATCAAGCAGCTAGCAACAAAGTTAGTTTGGTTACTGTGACGCTTTATCTTCTCTTTCACAGTTCAATTAAAAACACCTGCTTGTACTTTGTCTGTACTTTGTCTATACTCATCACCTATAACTTCATTAAAATCTATCCATTAACCTGACTAATCTTGATGTTATGCTTGAATATCTCTTTTCCACAGAACGCCCGATTCACAGAATGTGATAAGATCACGCTCATGACTCAGTGTACATATTGGTGTAGTCTAAGTCATTTAGTCATATAATCCCCTTAACAGGCTGAGATTAGCATTACAGAGATATTACGTAATTGCATGCATCCTAACACTCGGGGTCTTTTATCATGGGGCCCACTGAGACAAAGCACAATGTTTATGCACAAAATGAAGACGTGATATACGGCTCCACCGAGAGCCCTCCCTCTTCCGTTACACAAAGAAGAGCTGTACTACTATCATAGATCACCATGCCCACTGTCATAGACCCTTCATATCTGGAACAGCACAGATGTGTCAGTGTCTGAGTGCTGATAAACTAAGACAATAGCACTTTCAGTACTTGGAGGAAAAATCGCTCTGAACACATTGGTAAATATATATTGTCTCAAGTTTAAAATGCAGTAAGTCAAGGGCAAAAGCAACAGTGTGTGCCAATGAGCAGTAACGTAGCATTTGTTATTTAGGCTATGTGTGAGAGCTCCTGACCTATATTAACTAGCTAATTCCCTCCTCAGCCTGTGACTTGAGGCTTTTGTCTGCCAAGCTGGTCCTTGACTTAAAGTTGTACAAACGTTGTGTGAGGGTTGGTGGAAGGTTTCCACTTAATCCCCTTCCAGACCATTGGCATGGGCAGCTGCACTGGGATTACAAAGACCAGCAACAGGCTACTCAATAAATAAAGGCACACCAGTTAATACGTTAATACCAAATGACCTCTAAAATTCTTAGTAAATTTGATTGTTTAACACTAGGCATTAATATACATTGTTTTTTTTCCCCTTGTAATAATTAGTATTAAAGATAATAATAATATTATCAAACTCTGCTAATAAGAATGCAGCTCTCTAGGAATTGCTATTGGACAGCAACATTTACAAAATAAGAAAAAGTGAATATGAGCCAAAACAGAGTAGGAGTACAATTCTGTCAAGCTTGAAAAAGATAACCTCATTCTATGAGTCAGGCTGGGTCAGCCTGGGCCTCCTCTTCACAGTGCCCCAAACTCAATAGCAAGGGGTCTTTGAAGGGTATATGGATTGGGGGGAGGGATCTGGTACCAAGCACATCCTAGTCCCAGAGATTTCCCCTGGAGTCTCTTTTCCTCCTCCTCCCCACTGAGGTGCTGACTGGAGAACTAGGTTATAGAGGATTACCCTGGGCTGAACTGACCACCTGCTCTGTGTCAGACATGACACAAGCCAGACGAATCTCCCACTGAGACACCCACTGCAAGCACCCATCACCAACCACTGACAACAATAACAAACAATGACACCTGAAGCTAAAAATCTAATTATACTGATTAGACTGCTGCAACTGAGGAACCTCCATTCTTGACTGTCAGTGAAACCTGAAGGAGTAGACACAATTTAAACTGTATATACAGTTTAAATATAACCCCCCCGGTTGTCAAACAAAAGAAAAGAAGTCTGGAGAGGGGAGGGAGGAAGAGAGAGCTAGAGAGACGCAGAGAACGAAGAGGATAAGAGACAGACAATAAAAACTCTGAAAAGTAATCAAACCTGTTGGACAAGTTCCCCCCTCCCTGTAAGTTTCCAAGTTCACCTCTGAGGGAGAAAAAAAGAAGGTGAAACTGCTCCACACTGACAGCTTCAATAGGCAGTCTCACAGACTTGCATACCTATGCATTAAGATGGTGACAACACAATCAGCACTTTTGGCATTTCCTGAATTGATTTGGAGATGTCATAGAGCAGAGCTCTAGGACAAGGACAAAAACTAGCTATAAACATGGGCTATATCCATGTGGACATTTCAAAAATTATTAGTTGACTCATTCTGTTACGTAAAGAACACCCACAGCCACTTCAAGGTGTGTTTTGCCTCTACCCTGACCTCACAGATTTATTGTCATGGTACTGAATGTGCTACTGGTACTGATGTGCTTTACCTTGTTTCTTTTTCCTGTTGGTGGCAAACTCTGACTTCCTGAGAGAGCTGGGTGCTGTCTTCCTATAGAAGCTGTTTCTGTCCAGTGAACCCACATAAACAGGCTTCCGTGTCCGGCCATGACCTTCCACATCCAGTTTTTTTGAACCCAGGTGATCGCTGTACTGATCCTTGTTTTCATAAGTGAGTTTAACAGGATCCTCATACGACCGTCTCTCCTTCAGTGTCTGCTTGTGATAAACATCCTTTTCCCATTCCTTGCAATGTCTTCCACCGCTGTGGTCAATACTGTAACTGTCTGGTTTCTGTTCTACTGAATTAGACCTTAGATCTCTGTAACGCTCCCTGCTTTTCTGGTCATACGGATCGCTCTCACAACCCTTGTCTTCATAGCAGTCTTTAACACCACTATCATAACGTTCATCTTTCCAGTAGTTTCTATCTTCTTTTTCTCTGCTATCATATTGATCTCCCTCTCTGTATTGATAGGAGTCTCTTTCCTTAAGTTCATAGTGATCCTTCTGCTCAGACTGGCTATTTACTCTGTAATCATACCGGTCTCTTGGTTTGAGGTCATAGTGGTTATCTTTTTTACGTTCGTACAACTCCTTGTCATCTAGTTTAGAGAGTTCTCTGTCTACTGTCCTTTCTCTACGGTCACAGTAGTCATCTTTCCTAAAGTCACTGCGGATCTTTTCCTTTTCTTTGTAGTCACAGTAATCTCCATTCCTTTGTGCATACCGTTCATAGTCTCTTCGATCAAGTGAGTCCCTTTCTCTACGCTGGTAGCTGTCGCCTCTCCTACGGCCTTCCTCACAGTGAATACGGTCATAGCGGTCCCCTTTTCTGTCATCACTCTGGCCTTTCTCTCTACGATCATAGCGCTCATACTGGTAATTGTCTCTGGAGTCATAGTGGTCTGCTTCTCTATATCTGTACCGGTCATTTTTTCTGGTGTAGTGTTCTTGATGTTTACTATCATAGTGCTTGTCTCTGCGGTTATAACGGTCATACTTATCCAGCTCTTTATGGTCATAGTAATCCCGGCCTCTGCGGTCCACATCTCTGTATTTATCTGTCTCCTTATCATAGTAGTCCCGGTTTTCACGGTCGACACTGTATGCATACCGATCTCTGCGACTATAAGGCTCTCGATCCTCATAGTACTCATCTGATTCCCAAGAGTGGTACCGGGTCACATGATCAGGATGTTCCTTACTCCTTGGGCTCTGTGCAAAGTCTCTGTGTTCAGAGTAATCCAGTCCTTCTCGATGTTGATAGAAACAGTGATTGCCGGTCCATTCCTGCGGCATCCTTGGCTCCTGGTAGACTGCTTCTGGTGACTGATAGAAAAACTGTTGGGGAGGGACCTCTTGGTAAGGAAACTTGTCCCAGTCCTCATATTCCCAGCATTGTTGACGGTACCCATTGGCTTGTCCGAGGTAGGCTTGGTGCTCCCAGTGTCCCGGTACAGGTCTGAAGTCCTGTGGGCACATGACTGGCTGCTGCTGAAGTTGTTGCTGCTGTTGAAAATGCAGCATTTGCATGCATCTCTCCTTCTCCCAGCCTTCACTCACCAACTCTTCCACGCTCTTACCTCTCTTGGGAGGAGGAGTCTTGAAGTCCCAGGGCACTGGGGCAAATGGCATAGGGTGTCCCAGAGCCACCTGTCCCTTCATAATGGCTGTGAGACTTCACAAACAGGGTAAGCTCTATTAGCTTCCCCAGTTTTCACATTCCAGGTCCAGATGTAGAGGTCTCTGTCAGGCATGCTCAAACTCTTTTTCTCCTTCTAACTCTTTCTCTGACGGCTGACTGAACAGGACTGTCTGGTTCAGACCTGAGAAACTCAATCTCTCTCTCTGATTCTCTCTCCGCCTACCCAGCCAATAGGAGGAAGAGAGGGAAGGAGGTGGGGGAGGGAAGAGGCAACAACAGAGACTAGGCAAAGGGGAGGCATTTAGGGTTAATCATTGGACGTAGTCACATGAATAGATTACAGGGAGGCTGTGATTGGCTGGAGTCTCTGTTTGCACGAAAACACAGGCTGGACTTCACAAAAGAGGAGGGAGCATTATCCTCTTTCATTCCACAAACTTCTTTGAGATGTTTTTAAACTTGGCATTACTCACAAGCAAAGCTGTATCTGCCTCTTGAGGACTCTTTTAGGCTGTTGTGCAACTAAAACAGGTATATCGAAGCTGTACTATTTCACAGTTTTTGCTTGTGTTTTTAAGTCTTGCAGGTGTATATGGTTACAAAAACAACCTGACACACTGAATGTTCTATCAAAAGCAGGATCAAGGCTTTATCTGTTCTAACTTGCTCATCATACGAGTTTTATTGAAGCAAGGTTCCCATGAATGTCATAATCTTCTACTTTCATGTTTCAACAAGATGACCTGGGAAAGTTGGACACAGGCCGATTATTCCAGAGAGCACTGTGCACCGTAGAGTGCCTGCACACTTCACAATGAGCCATTGTTAAACACTGCCCCTGGTTTCACAGGCTAGGGCATCTTTTCATGCGAAGAAGAAAAAAAAAAAGCGCTATTCATGTGCATCAGTATAGTATATCACTCCCCTCTACAAAAAAGACAAAACAGTACACAATATTCTGATTTCCTACTGCACACAGTACTAAGAATGTGCCACTGAACACAAACCCAAGTAATGTGAAAACATGCTAAATAGAGAACAAGAAAGTGGCTTAAGGTGTTTTGCTACAAGTATTTATTGGATTAAAATGCACAATATCACACAAGCTAAAACTGAAAGGAGAGTGAGAATAAGAGATTTTGCAGGCCTGATTGCTTGTTCTCTCTTCTTTACTAACTTTGGTATTTTGATAATCAGTGGTTAAGATCTCACATTTCTTTACATGGGGCAGACCGAAACTGTGTGCATGTTGTTTTCACTCCAGGGACATCAGGAGCGACATTCTTCTTGTGCAATGGAGTTGTTTTACTTTGTTTACACAAGTACAACCCTTTGAAATGGCACTGAACTTACTTTCAACCATGGTGCACCTGGTGCCTTACATCAAAAAACATGTTTAATACATTTATATCTAAAATCTGCCAAACAAACTCTGTTAAATATTGTAGGTTAATATCTAAAAGAAGAGAATCCATCAGAAGACACAAAGTGTGACTGAAAAAATTAGGTCCTTAGGGACCTAATCATTCTGTAGTTAGTGGCTCTTAATGTTCTGGGATAGAGGGAAAAAAATGTATGAAAGACATGGACAAGCCTGTGGATCAAAAGCATTCGAAACAGTCACTGTCCCCCAATGAGTGCTTGTTTCATACATTTTGATTAGTCCAATTCTATCAGAGAACACAACAGAACCCAAAAAGTAATTACAGCAACGAAGCATTCAGATGGATGCTCGTGACAGAGGTGAGGACACAGGTTTTTTGCATGCCACTCCTTTCATCTCTGTTATTATAATAGCCCTCCGTCCAATCTCTCACAGCCTTTCCAGCAGGCGATGGGATCATGCAGCTCCTTCAAGAGCCTTCTGTAAACCTGAATAGGCTTTCATGCATGAGACAGGGACAGAAAAGCTGGGAGCTGGAGATTAGATCCAGTACACAAATGAGCTCTTGATGCTTTTTATGAGCACCCAAACTGATCCCAATTAGAACAAGGGCTGTGGACAGGGAAAAAGAACTAGGACACTCACTCACAGATACACATATAAACGGGTCTGTCAGAACCAAAATCACAACTCTGTCTGCCTTCCAACAATGTGACTATGGAAAGAACTTTTGCCAGAAAGAGAATGACGCATGAGAAATATGAGAACCTGTGGGACTGCTAATACAAAAGTTTTAACTGCTACAAAACTGCCTTCAACTCTTCCTTTTTCATTTCCTATCTTTTTCTTTCTTTCTTTCTTTCTTATCCAAGTCAGTCTTCAAAAATTTATAATCATATCTCACTCCAAGCTTTTAGTCTTGTGTTCTGTTCCATTCCAGAAGAGATGATGAAATAAAAAAACGAGTCTCCTCCCTCCTGTACAAAACCGCTGTTCAGCAAGCACGGCTCCATAGCTGATAGGCTCTTGACTGATTCCCTGCACTGTAACAATAAATAACCATTGTTTCTACCCTCCCTTCTGAGAAACACACCCTGTTATGATAAATGTGGATACACGCACACACACATACCTACTTAAATGGAGAAAGAGAAACTCATGAGGAAATGAGGCTACTTACACCATTATGACACACAATGACTATGTTATACTCATAAGCATTATACACCAAAATAATTATGTTGGGATAATGTAATTATCTACTGTGTACTGTAAATACTCTACACAATAATAAAATTATTAAAATACACAAATATTTATTTTGATTATTTAGGAAAAGAAAAAGAGGCAAGAAGAAGAGTTATTAAGAGGAAAAAAGAATTTTAAATTTAAGTTGATTCAAATCACATACACAGTGTTGCTCAGATCCACTGCAGTTTTTTTTCAAGACATATAGGCGTTAAAGAAAACAAGTCGTATTCACCAAGACTTGGGCAGTGCTCCAAACCAAAGGCATGCATGACTGTGCCTGATAATCACTTCTGGAGAGCCACTGATGAAAGCTCCTTTGCTTTAAAATTGACCTATCATCAAATCCAAAACCTGATCCAAGTTTTAAATGAAATTCCTTGTCCCTTGTACTTGAAAAAAAAATGTCTGTGCCTAGCAAGCAGGTTACACTTATCAAGCAAGATGTGTACACAGCTGTGTGCAAACAGAGTATGTGACACACATAATGGTGTCATGTGCTGTGTACACAAAAACACATAAAGCAAGAAAATACAATTCTTTGGCTATAAAATAGTGACTAATTACTAAAGTATTCTCCATCATACGAAAGGGAAACATGAATTCCTTTTAAAACTCTATAATACCAAACACTAAGATACACACACACAACTCCATCTCAGCACAAGTCTTACCTGGTGCATGTGTGGTTCTGGCTCTAAGAACATGGCCAAAAATGGCCGTGAGACGCACCACAGGCTGCACCAGAGAGCTCCAGAGTCTGGCTCTGAAACTACTGCTGCCCATTGTCTCCAGAGGCCCAACTACTATGATATGTCCACTACTTCACCAAAAAACAGGAACAGAACCGAGACAGTGATTGTGAGGGTAAATGGACATGCAGAGAGAAATGTAGAGGTAGAGAGCAAGAGAAAGAGAGAGAAACAGGGTTGCAAAGAGGCCACCGCTCTCTCTTACTATAGGTTCAGAATGTATTTCATATGTATATGGGAAAAATGTAGCCAACAAGACCAGCATTCCACACATAGGTAATATACCGATGGTAATGCCATTACAAGGTGATACCTTTTAAATTATAACTACACGCAAGATCGGGTTTATAGAGCTCACAAAATGTTCTACTGTACAGTGAATCATAGGCACAATGCCTCACATCCGACTATAGCAATTGTTGTGCAAAGACATGATATTCCCAGTGCTACGGATTCTATACATTCTGAGAAACAAGGTAGTTTCTATCCAATACTAAAATGAGGTCCGTCTATCATGGGTTTAGGCCTATGCCGGGTGTGTTGTATTCCCTATTTATGTGTGAAGGTCAAGCAGAGAACATCTATGAAAAACTGCTGAATATAACATAACAGCTTTGAGGGAGGTTAGAAGGACAGAGGCTTACAAATTCTTAAAGATCGTAATATCCTTGACAACAACTTTGAGATGCATATTATATATATATATAATATGGATCTCAAAGTTGTTGTCAAGGATATTACGATCTTTAAAAATTATATATATATATATATATATATATATATATATATATATATATATATATATATATATATATACACACAGTATAGATTTCATAGGAAATAAGTTATGTTGACACACACAGTGTGGGGAATTTTAAAATAAATTAACACGAGTTGTGTGTATCGACACACCCAGTATGGTGAACTTTGTCTCACATGACGGTTTCAAAGGCATATCGAAAGAATTCATCGGGAACACCTGTAACAGGCAAGATGTAATTTGACCTCAAAAGAAGATAGTGGATGATTATTGTGGATAAAGAGTCCTAGCATAGGCAAGAACGCTAGGGAAATCTACGTATTCAAATCAAACTAACGCATGGCTGAACACACTGACCAGCTAACATGTTGTTTTTAGAACCAATATGAGCTACTGTTCTCTTTTATCAGAGAGTGTAACCAGCAAAAAACAAATAAGAGTGTCTTATGTGGAAACACTAATTCTGAGAGTTGAAGAACTCACTGACACGGCCTTACTTCATGCTACTACATATATTTTAGTGTTTTAAAGAAATAGCCAATAATAGACCAATAATCAGTTCCACCTATTTTTTTTTTCAAGTAATAAATGCCAACGCTTAGTATCATTGTGCCATTGTGCATTCAACAGAAAACAATAATGTACACAGGTGCATTGCACATGGCAGCCATACATTCACAAGTGAGAAACATAGCATTTTAATATTAATGAAAAAAAATGATTATTAGTACTATTATTATTATTATAATGTATGTTTCTCATTTGTTTGTCACTAACATAAATAATTGTTTTAATTCCTATTATTATTATTACTGTCAAAAAGAAGAAATAAAACAATTATTAGTTAATGAATGAATGAATGAATGAATAATGAATAAATATCAGATATCTGTATTGGTTGTAAAAACAATCTACTGACGTGAGGAAAAAAGAGAGGAATTAGAGACTACCTTGCAGCTGCTGCTGTTCCAGGGTTAGTGTCTCCATGGTGTAGGTGCAGAATTCCAGATTCTCCAGAGCCTGTTGTCTCGAAGTCTCATCCTGCTCTTCTTCCAGCATGGCCTGCAGCTCCTGGGCTGTGTGAGAATACATATCAATGTCTCTTTCCACCTCCTCCAACCTCAGGAGCAACCTGTATTGCTCCTGTTCCCTCTCTCGTTCTCTCTCCATCTCTTTCTCTGTCTCCAGAGCATCCTCTGCCTCTTCCACCTCTTCAACAGTCTCTTCCTCTTCTGGCGAGTTATAGAATGGATTGGAAGCTGGTGGAGGGGGGCGAGGGTTGGTGCGTGGGCACGGAGGAGGTGGCCGTGGCGCTGGACGTGCGGGTCTGTATGGCTGAGGAGCAATACGACCATTCGTCTGAGGACAATGCGTGTTTGTAGGTGCTGGTGGCCTAAGGACCCGAGGTCGAGGAGGAGGTGGGCGTAGCGTTTTCCGTCTTTCCAAAGAGGAGGAGGCGGAGCCAGAGGGAGAGGAAGTGGCGGGTAACAGACGTTCCATCGAAGACTGGGAGGAGCCACGGATTATGTCATTCTCATCGCTGTAGTCCACAATGGAGAAGTGACGGGAAACTTTGTTGCCCCATCCTCCACTAACCTCCTCCCATCGGCTCTGTTCCGTGGCTCCATTGCCACGACCCGGCAAGCTCCTTTCGAATTCTATCAGTTGCTCAGAAAGCTTGGCTTCAAGATCCCCAGCTGACACAGCCAAAATTCCCATTGTCTGAGATGTCGGTAACCCATTTGAACCCTGTCCTTGAGACCATGCCCTGTGGTCGCTGCGGCCACCGGATATTAGGTCCGAATCATTGACGCTTGCGTGTCGAGTTAGCTTTTTCTGCCTGTTCTTTTCACCAGAGGTTTTACTGCTGAAGGGGTTTCTGCTGTCATGAGAGGCATAGCTACCATTGTTTCTTGTCCAGGTGGAACTAGGTGAGGTTCTGGCAGGAAGATTAAGACTCTGGTTCCTCGTGATGGGTGCTGGGGGAGGTTCTCGTAAGCTGGTGTGAGAACCGTTGCTGTTTTGCCGGTTGCTGAGAGCATGAAGGCTTGGCCTGGGGGGCAGCTGGGGTCTACCCAGATTGGGGCTGCCCATTCTGGTCCTTCGAACTCCACTGTGGGCTGAGCTACTTGCTCTGCGGGGTTGCGTGTGAGGGGGTGGTGGTCTTTCTCGCCTTCTTTCTTGTGACTGAACCTGTGATTGACTTGCAGTCGTTCCTTTCTCTTGAGAACTTTGATCGGAGTGCATGTAGCGCACATGGTCATCCTTTCTTTCCTCCTCCCGGCGCTCAAAGTAATCCAGGTCCCACACCGTGTGGTCTTCCTGGGTAGTCCACTCTTGCTCATATTCTGGAACCGAGCGATCTTGTTGAACTGAGGTATAATCGGGAGTGTAATGTTCTTCTTCTTTCTCAGGTACACTAATTTCACTTGTTAAAGTCTCAGTTTGTGGGACGATTTGCAGCTGCCCTTCCATCTTGACAAATCGATGGGGAAAAACTCCTCTTCTGCCACGTATTTGCCCCTCCAACCACCCGTCCTCCAGCGTAGCAAGGATTCGAATCCTATCACCGACATCAAAGTCCAGCTCACCTGGCTCAAGGGCCCGGAATTCATAAAGCGCGATACCGTATACAGCTCCCTCTTCTTCCTCCTCCTCCTCCTCCTCTTCCTCTTGCTGTTGTTGAATCTCCATTTCTGGATTTTCCTCATCCTGCTCTTCCTCCTCCCTCTTCTCTTCTTCTTCCATGCTGTAAGCAGGATACTGTTCCAGGGTCTGAGGTTCAGGCTCCTCCAGAGGTGAGCGAAGGGGTCCGAGCAGTTCCACAAAGCCCTCAGGGAAAACTCCCGTCCTGCCGGACAGCTCTCCCTGGAACCAGCCAGGTTCTGGCAGGCCTATGATGGTGATGACATCACCCTCGCGAAAGTCTAGCTCCTCGTCCAGCTGGGCGTGAAGGCTCATGAGGGCACGGGCCTGGCCCAGTGCATGTGGGGGGAGCTCAGAGGCCTGGGCGGCTGCACTACGCTCTGACAGCTGCCTGGAACGACCAGAAAGCTCCAGCTCTTTAACGCAAGACAAAGGGAAGATCCCACGTGAGCCCCATGCATTATGCCCTCTTATCCACACAGCATCCACACTGCCTTCAGCAGCAACTACATCACCTAAAGCAGGAGAGAGAGAATAGAAGATAAGCATCGAATAAAGAAGGATTGAGCTATCACAAAGCGATAACATGAACAAGAATAATGGCAATAAATAAAATTCCTGTTATATCCAATGAAACCTCTGCACCTTGTTCAAAATGCAGCAGTCCTGCTGATACTTAGGGATGCATTGCAATACTTCTTGCATGACTTCTTAATGAGTGTTTAATTTATTTTTTAGTAAAAATGTTAAAAAATGAAAAAATGTCCTTGATGAAATAGTCTATATAGACTGTTTCTTGAATGTATTTACTAAGATTGTTTTGTTTATTTTTTTATTACATATTTATTTGGTTGTTTTATATCAGCATTTAATGTTATTTTCATGGCAAGAACAGTGTAAAATCATTTTAAAAGAAACAAGTAATTAAATGAATAAAAGGAGATAAGGGATAGACAAACAGGATAACTGTAATTATCTAAAGTAAATTTCTCTTATTGCATCTCTTTTTTCACTTATTTTTGACTTGTTTATACTTAAAAGTATTGTCAGTACAGTAAGACAGCATAAACTTATATTAAAGACACACTCTATGAATACTAATCTTAATATGTAATGCAGGGTTTAACTTTTTTAAAAATTAAGTTACGAAAACCGTTTTTGATTTGACACAGTGTCTTAAATTCAATGTTAATGGCACAAGCTTCTAAAAAAACAACATGATGCCGAAAGATGTCCATCTGCATGTGCATACAGAACAACAATCGGACCTTCTGTCAAGCTTAAAATCATCATATAACTTATTTGTATAAGGTCTAAGATGGATTATGTTTTGTATTATGTGCATTAGTTTTATTTGTATTAGCTAAAACTTATTTACATAACTAACATCTTTCTTCTTAATTGCATCCATGCTAAACCATGTTCTTTCAAGTCATTCTGTTCAAATAATACTTCATAGTTTTAATATGACATGAGGGTGAATAAATTATGCCAGGAGTTTCATTTTTGGGTGAACTGTCCCTTCTAAGTGCCTTAATATTAAATGAAAATATAACTATTAGCTGTGTAATTGTGTTTACACTCATATTTGCAGCCAGGGCAAAAGACAAACTTTATTTCTTTACGCTGTCCTTGTAAATAGCATTAGAACAGTGTGAAGCTCACCTCTGACCTCAAGTCAGTTTGCATGGCAGTAAAGTCATTGGTGTGATCAGTTTTAGCTAGCAAATACACACACAGACATCAACAGGAGCCAGAATGTCCATTGGGGTCACAGGGGCCACATTCCACACAGATGCGCTCCGCCTCCCATTGTGTTTAACTCATAAACTAGAACAGCGTATATTATTTTCACTGACATGATAGCGGAAACTAAATTCATCCAGTTGTGTTTTTCACATCAAAATAAAGGAAGTGTGCACTGGACAAATCACAGTTTCCACACTGGATCAGTACTGACTACTACAAACATCTAAAACAACATACAAAACCAGTGTATTATGCAAAACACCACACAAAAATTGTCTAAAGTAAGCAATGAAAAGAAGGGAAAAAACATTACAGTACTGATAGAAATAACAGAAAAGTAATACATAAATACATTTTTTATTTTTTGTATTTTTTTCTGTTATGATTATGGGTGTCTTTTCCTCTACACAATATAAACACAACTAGCGACATCTAGTGGTAAACTGGGATCAGCACTTTTTGAAAATGGCATTTTCAATTAAATATATAGGGCTCAAAATTTGGAAACTCTGATGATATAAGCTTAAAAATAGACCATCAAATGGATACATCAGGAATAAACTAGATTTACAACTCAGAGCCTCCGTTTTTGATTCACTATAGCTAAATCAGCAAACAGAAATTAAACCTCTAAATCCCGTCATAACAGTTAGTGTGTTGTTCAGTGGCTACTACAGAGGTGATTTACAATCTAGTGCTCTACTGTCTACTATAAAAAAGAAAAAGTACCTCTCATATATGACATTAAGCCACTCTGAGTAAGCAGGACTTATGCTGAAGAAAAGAGAAAATGGAAGTACAAAGGGATTTAACTCGATCAGCTACCTAAAATTTGAATGGTAATCAATCTATGTATGGCTTACACTTCTTTGTTAATGCAAAATCTGGTTAAAAGATGAAAATTCTGTCAGCATAAAATCACCCTCATTTTATTCCAAACCTGATTACCTTTTTTTCTTTGAAAAACAAGTCTTCTGAAACCATATGATAGCTTTTTGTGAGGGAATGATTTAAGACATTATTGCAATTTTTTTTTTTTTTTTTCCTCTCTACATTTTTAAAGCTTCACAATCCCCCCAAAAATGCAGAATGTCCAAAGATTCATGATTGGGACTCCATTTTGTCTTTGAATTTTTCCATGAAAAAAGAAAGTCATACAGGTTTGGAACAACATGAGGGTGAGTAAATGATGCCTTTAAATGTGCATTAAGCATCAGCATAATTTATCATTTTTAACATTTTCACTTTGTAGTAACATATTATACAGATTCCTTATATTTAGAATGCCATCAAAATAAATGTATTTAAAGAGTTCACCCAAAAATTAATTACTCACCCTCATGTCGTTCCAAACCCGTAAGACTTTCGTTCATCTTCGGAACACAAATTAAGATATTTTTGATAAAATCCGATGGCTCAGTGAGGCCTGCATTGACAGCAAGTTATTTACACTTCCAATGCCCAGTTCATGTGACTACAGTGGTTCAACCATAATGTTATGAAGCGACGAGAATACATTTTGTGCGCCAAAAAAAACCAAAATAACGACTTTATTCAACAATATCTAGTGATGGGCGATTTCAAAACACTGCTTCAAGAAGCTTCGAAGCTTTACGAATCTTTTCAGTGGTTTGGAGCATGAAAGTCACGTGATTTCAGTAAACGAGGTTCACGTGACTGGCAGTTTGATTTTTGGGCACACAAAAAGTATTCCTGTCCCTTCATAATATTAAGGTTGAACCACTGTAGTCACATGAACTGTTTTAAATATGTTTTTAGTAGCTTTCTAGGCGTTTCAAAGTGTAAATTAGCTGTCAATGCAGGCCTCACTGAGCCATCGAATTTTTTTCAAAAATATCTTAATTTGTGTTCTGAAGATGAACAAAAGTCTTACGGGTGTGGAACGACATGAGGGTGAGTAATTAATGACAGAATTTTAATTTTTGGGTGAACTAACCCTTTAAATAATACCCTTTACCGTCTTTGAATTGTTAACCTTAATGAACCTGGATAAACTCATGCATGTTTAATAACTAAGAGTATAAAAAAAAAAAAATGTACCTCTCTTTAGTGGTAAGTTTCCAGCTTCCACAGAGTTAAAGTCATTGATGCACACATACAGATTCTCTCCTGTCTTGGTGCTTGGGATTGTAACAGGTTCGACAAAAGTGCTGGGAAACTGGCCTGAGGGCAGAAAGAACGAAAAGATATCAGCACCGTTGTGGAAGGCTGAAGACTACATGCACTGTGGATTCCTTTACAGTGACTTTACCTGTGACTCCATCTTTGATTCCGAGCAGCCAAAATTCATCAACAACACTGAGCACTTCAATGACATCTCCAGTAAACAGAGGGAGTTCTTCAGAAACGCTGGGGAGGAATTCAAACACAGCACGCACCACCGATCCAGCCTCCATGTTCACTCATCACCTGAGCATCACAAACAAAACAGAAGAATCAAATATGACAACTATACAACAAACATATTATTAAAACATTGTCGGTTGCCCAAACCTCTCTCACATTGGCACAGAGCGATTCTCATTGTTAAACCCTGATGAGATTAACCAAATAAATATGTATAATTTAGACATTGGAGAAACAGGGACACTTATTTGACCTCTCTCTGGACAACATTTATTCAACAAGTTCAAATGTGTTTATACGCCCTCTAAAACACATGAAGTCATCTACATGAGAGCAATAATGGGGTGGAGGCCTTGAGCGGGAGACAGTCCAAAATTAACAGACAATGATGAGTCATGAAGTTCATGAAGTGTTTGTGAATATGAAACAATATGAACTTGCCTGAGCATATGAAAATATATATAGGAGAGCATGTTTCTGCCAGAATGGGAAACAAGGTAGTGACAGTCCTCCTCCATGTCAAACAAACGGAGCTTGATCTAGCCCACAAATGAAGCCAATCCCAACTGAATGGAGAATTAAGTACCACTGTGAGAGTGTGAATACGAGAGAGACAGAGAATGATAAAGAGAGGAAATGAGAGCTGAAACGCACATGTTTCAGGAGCTCAAAGAGCTCTCTGTCTGTTGTGTGTGAGTGAGAGAGTGCCTCTCTCTCGGGAACTCTCAAGTGTCGGGGTGAGGGGTAACAGGTGACACGACTGGGAGGTGACAAGGGTCACAGCAGGACTCATGTAGTTGCCAGGTGAAAGACTGTCTGAAAGTGACATTTTGTCCTTATGTTTGACATAGATAATTGTGTTTGAGTGAGGCTGGTGTGACAGAAAAGTAGAAGGGCCGACAAAATACAAAATACTACAGCCTTAAAGGGTTAGTTCACCCAAAAATGAAAATTTTGTCATTCATTACTTACCCTCATGTCGTTCCACACCTGTAAGACCTTCGTTCATCTTCGAAATACAAATGAAGATCATTTTGATGAAATCTGAGAGCTTTCTGCCCCTCCATAGACAACTATATAACTACCACTTTAACGCTTCAAAATGTTCATAAAGAGATTGTAAAATAATCCATATGAATTGAGTGGTTTAGTCCAAATTTTCTGAAGAGACTCAATCGCTTTATTTGATGAACAGATTTAATTTAGGCTTTTATTCACATATAAACATTCATAAACTCACACATCAGTTGTGGTAAACGCTCAAGCATGTTTGCTTGATGCACGCGAGAACCAATGATGTTCATTCTCGTGTGTTACACAGCAAATCTGGAAGAGGTTTGTTCTCACATGTCAAGCAGGTTCGGTTGAGCTTCTGCTTATGTTCACTGATCAATGTTTATATGTGAATAAAAGCCTAAATTAAATCTGTTCATCATATAAAGCAATCGAGTCTCTTCAGAAAATTGTGACTAAACCGCTCAATTCATATGGATTACTTTTCTGAAGCATCAAAGTGTCAAAAGCTCTCAGATTTTATCAAAAAGATCTTCATTTGTGTTCTGAAGATGAACAAAAATCTTACAGGTTTGGAACGACATGAGGGTGAGCAATTAATGACAGAATTTTCATTTTTGGGTGAATTATCCCTTTAAAGAAACTCAAAATCTAAAATAAAAGCCTAGTGTTAACCCACACCACTCCTCTTCCCCTGTGGCGGAGCAGAGTATTTATGATGTTGAGTCATAGAAGTGGGTACAAATCCACTCAGGAACATCTGCAAGGAATATGAGGGGTAAAAAAAAAAAAAAAAAAAAAAAAAAAAAAAAAAAAAAACGTTTTAGCCAGGCAGTAAAACAGACACCTTTTGCTCCTTCACTCTGTCAGGTCCACAGTAATGTGCCAATTGTTGTGCCAGTGAAGACAGTATGCAAAGCTAGGAAGTAGGGATGCATAATATATCAGTATATCAGTTACCAGCAGATATTACAGATTTTTAAAATATATAGATCGATATTGGAGATAAATCATCCAATATTGGATATTTAATTGTGCATGCTTAGTTCCTCTATTGAGGCTAACTAACACTAATTTTAATCAACGTAAATGTATGCTACTATTCAAAGGTTTGGGGTTTGGGGTCAGTTTTTGAAAGGTGCTACTCTGAATAAGGTCTATACATTAAATATTAAAAAAAAAAAAAAAAAAAAAATCCCTCAGTTGATCATGATATATTGGTACCATACTGGTTAACAGATGATATTAGTGATTTTTTTTCCCCCATCCATAGACGAAAGTGGTGAATTAAATAAATTAAACAAATTCTTGGTTCTCTAAAGCTCATTGAATGTGATCATTGGGTGTGATGTTATAGTGCATTAAAAGGCAGTCTGAGACCTTAAAAGGTGCCTTCATACTATAATACTGCCTGTTAAGTCACTGATAGAATGAGAAAAGGCAGCTGCTTTTGATTTTGGACAGAGCCAACTTGTGTCAGTTACAGAAAGAATGCGCTGATGTAACTCATGAATTTGAGGGAGTATCAAAGCTTTAAGCCTTATAAGAGAGAGAAAAAATGAATTATACCCTTAACATCACTGAGTGTACAAATAACCATTATCATCACCTAAGAACTGTTGGATCACACATACATACATTGTTTCTCTAGAAGATTCAGAGTGCTTGTTGCTTTCACAAGGGAAAATAAGTGAAACCAGAACATTAATAGGGTAAAACAATTTCAGGCTGCTCTGCAGTTCTGAACCCTCTAAAACAATGGAAAATTAGAGAGTTGTTGACTAAGAAATGGATTCCAGTAACATCACATTCTCTGTGCATTACTTCAATAAGTGGAGTAAATAAGTTGCTGTCAGTGAAGGAAGAACATGTTCAGACAGGAGGGCTAAGCCCACAGAAACTGGTTGTGTGCGTGTTTGTGTGTGAGTAACAGCAATTCTCTTTGCATTAAAAAATTGGGAGATCCCAGAGCAAGATTTCAATGAGGGCTGGATATTTCCAGCTGACGAGTCAGTTCAGTTCATAGGAGTCATTATGTCTAAACATCAGACAGAGAACTGGCAGGCCCTTACAGTCTACCTGTCCTGCAGCTATTATTAAAATGATTTAACAATACACAAAGATCACTGTGTGTTTTTATGTCACAACTGTTTCACATATAGCAAAACTAAGCATCTAAGCACATGCCTTGCATTTCCATTTCCAGTTTAATAAAAACATTTAACTTTTTTTTTTTACTGTGTATTTTTTCTTTTTTAATATAAATTAATAATAAATATTATATATACTGTATGTATTATTATATATTTATCATTTCCAAATTTATTATAATTGAATTAAAATTAGAATAAAATTGTGTATTTGTATATTTATGCATTCATTCCAGTATATTGTGAAAATGTGGTAATACTTGGAAAAGCAGTGTAAATATAGAAGGCATGTGTTGCTTCTTGTTTTCTTCCACTTTGTCTGACTCAGTTTCTCTGACACAGAAGGGTGATGCCTGTACAGATGAGTGGGCATTAACAGAAACATCAACAGCCCTTTATTTAACACATTTGGTAAACTGTAAATTTGACATTTTCACTTTTTTAACTTTATTTAGTGTGTAATGTTGCTGGTTGAGTATAAACAACATCTGCAAAGTTACGATGCTCAAAATTCAAAGCAAAGGGAGATATTTTCTTTTAAAGAATTCGCTGTTTAAGGACTACAACAAACGGCTGGTAGGAACTACAACGAGATTCTTTCCAGGTTGGTGACATCACAAACCCCAAAATTTACATAAAGCCTGCCCCCAAAAACACACAACAAAGGGGGTGAGGCCATGTTGGGCTGCTTTAGAGAAGAGGAAGAGTTGTTGTAGTAGAGTGTTGTTACCATGCCATCATTTTACGCCAGATTGCTTCACAAACGAGGGTCAATTCAATGCTAGATTTGCACCAAAGATTAACATGACGGCACATGCTAGTCGATGAGTTGAATCAACTCCACAGCAACTACATAAATTTATCCACTAACCATTCAGAAACAGTTTCATTCCTGAGTCTCTACATCAGTGTCCGACTCCGGTATGAACAATGTAGGGCTGAACACAGTTACTGACAATTGTCATTTTGGCTGTGTGAGATGTTTTTTCAGCTTTGTTGTTGTTGAGCAAAAACACTGTGTTTTTGCTCACACCCAAATAGGGGCAAATTTGACAAGCTATAATAAATGATCTGTGGGGTATTTTGAGCTGAAACTTCACAGACACACTCTGGGGACACCAGAGACTTAATATTACATCTTGTAAAAGAGGCATTATAGGCCCCCTTTAACATTCTATGTGGCTATAACTAGTGATAACCCAGGCAGGTTGAAGCAGAACTTATGACACCCCACCCATCTTTAGGAGTTAGTGCAGAAACAGGGCCCACTATCATGATCAAAAGTATCTGTAGCTCAAATGGCAAATAGTGCATACAAAGACATCGCCATTAAAATCGGCATTGCATTTAACGAAAAAGAGAGCATATGTAAATTGCATTTAAAGCTGCAGTCCGTAAGTTTTGCCTCTTTGTCGCCATCTCTGTTTAAAACCTGCAATTGCAGTTATTTGTGGAATTATCTTTATGTGGGTTGTGCATCGGCACGGCTCCTCCTCAGCACGGATGAATCTAATGTTTTGAGGAGAATGTGTGGCTGTCAGTCACCACACTGGTGGATACTGTACTTCGGAATCACAGATTGTAGTCTTGGAAGTATGACCAAATAAGAATTTTCACCGGAAAATGTCATCTGAATAAGTAACAAATCTGCCACTTTTGTTCTGACCAACTGAGAAAAAAAAAAGCATTACAATAAATCGCTCTACCAATGGTGATTAAATCTAACGATCACTTAGCTCATATCACGTCAAACAGTGCAAATTATTATTATTGTTATACTTTGTTCACAAATTGTTAATGTTAATAACATCAGCATTGCGTGACTATGTGTATTTAGTGTGTATTAGCGTTACCTGTATATTTCAATTTCTGTACAGTCTAATCTCTAACGTTAATTTGTCATACCATACAATCCGCCACCAAAATGATCAGTTTAATTATTCCAGCTGCTGTGAGAAAAGGCTATAAATGATCCATCACCTGCAGCATCCTCACATGCCATGTAGCCTACTAGCTGGGACTCCTTCTTTATGTAAACAGACGTGACGTAATGACACAAAGACGAACGGTGGCATGCTCAAATTTCCCACGAAAACCTACCAGTAACACCAAAATTAGAACACATTATTACAAGCATTGTGAATCGGGCTAAGGTAAGGACATAGTTTTGAACACTGGCTTGTTATGTACTTGCTCAAAAATTGATTTGGGATCATTTTTAACCTAAAAAAAAAATTATGGACACAGCTTTAACATTTAAATATTTTCAGTTACAGTTCCTTGTGCTCAGGACAACAACCTTTTATTCTTACAGATGTATCTAAGTAAGATGTATTCAAACTATGTCTGGACACAATTTGTCTGTGATCAGAAGCCAAGATTGAAGGACACTCTCCTTCATGTCCCACTGTCACACACAGTCACACACTACATGCAGAGCATTCAGTAATACAGAAACAAGCAGACATATGGTCCTGCTGGGAGGTGAGCAGGTCACTAAGCCAGATTAGTAAAGAACACTCATTGACCTGGCAGGAGAAGGAAGGAGAGATTCTGTTGGCACTCACCACAAAAACAGGTGCAAAACATAGGCGTACACTGGAAACAAGAAGTTTTAATGGACCCTAAATTTTAAAATTTGAGTTCTCATTATTAATTTGTTTCTAACGTCCAACAATTCTCAAGAAAATCTGTTCAACATCAGCTGAATTCAATAATGATTACTCAGTGACTGCATGTTTATCTTGGCTACAGGCTGAACACTTAAATGCATTCTTTTCTAAAACACTAAACTAATAAGCAATCAGTCAGACAAAAATTTTCTCTTATGAAGTTCATGCTTTCTCTACCTTGCCCAAATTTGGATCTTTCAGGCCTGATTGTAATAAAATTTTGTCTTATAAAATAAAACATTACAATAAATAAAATATTTTTTGAAGTGAATTTAGGCATCACAACATTATAATTTATAATAACATTTACATTATAATCGTAGACTCAAGCACTGGTACTTATTTATATATAAAATCGTCTTAGGTTCACTTCCCTCGTATTTACAGCAGAGTATTATTCAGAAAGGTGTAAAGAATGATGGTCTTCGCTCACAAGACTATTATCTTTCAAACATCCCGAAAGTTCACACAAATATGGGTAAACGGGCACTTAGCTACGCTGCTCCATTTGATTGGAACCAGTTGCAAGGCAAATTACATTTAAAAGACTTGGTATCACTAAATGATTTTAAGGGTATTTTAAAGTATCTTGTTTCCGAGTCATTTGATTGTAATTGTTTTTGAGTGATTTTGTGTATTTCTGTATATGTAAATGAATGTATTTGTTATATGTTTGACTAAATGTGCTGCCTGTCTTGGCCAGGACCCTCCTGTAAAAGAGATTTTAAATCTCAAGAGTTTTATTTCCTGGTTAAATAAAGGTTTAATAATAATAATGTAAAGAATAAAAATGGATATTCATTTTGAGATTTGCTAAAGATTATATTTAACAGTGCTATTAAATTATTAATATTTTTTATATTAATTTTAAGTGTTAGATGACTGCAACGGTCTAAATGTAAAATCTAAATGTAAAAATAGGGGAAATGAGCATGCACAATTAAGTATACAATACTGACTGATACTATAAATAAAATAAAAAATCTAGTATCATAAAAATCGATATGGTACCAATATATTGTACATCCCAACAGCAATCTAAACCCATGAGTAAAAATAAATAATGCCATGTTGAATTTGTCTTCATGGCTTAATCAAATGTCAGTAGTACTGTAGCTATGTTTCCATACAAAGTTGCGAATTTAACATAATATCGCGTAAATCTTTTAAGGATATTTTTAGAATGTATGCTTATCTTGCTGTATCCATCCAGCATTTTTTTATGCAATATCCCAAAATGCACATAAAATAGGTGGATGGAAACATAGCTAGTGCTAGAGAAAGCTCACTTGAAATTTAAGGTCATTGAGAACATGTAACAAAAAATGATGAGCAAATCTCAAGCTAATAAATAAGAATGAATGAACAAAGCAAACTAGTGAAAGAGAGAAAGTGTCTCTCTTTGTCTGCATTTGTGAGTGAATAAGACACTTGGCACTGGAGTGATAGTGGTGGTAAATCGACAGACAGCTTTGTAAACACTCACGCTACAGTCTTTCAAAGGGGTCACACACACACGCAAACAGCTGGCGTTTAGACAAAGAAGCAACTGTGCATCAGACGAAAGATTCAGTATTCAGGATAAATGTGACGTAACATCAGCTGCATTTACATGGACTCTAATAACCCGATTGTAATCGGACAAGTACCATAGTCAGAATAAAAAAAGTCACATGTAACCATGTCAATCAGAATGAATTGGCCAAATCTGATTAAAATTCATTCGGATTGTAAGGGGTGGTTTAAAACTTTTCTTATCCGATCAAGAGAACGTGTACAGTAAACACTTGATTGGATTGAAACCCGAAACTGAAAGAATTGCGCATGTGCAATGACATAGAAATACCGTAATGACGCATGACTAGTGGAACGAGCCGTTGTTGTTGTTGAATGAAGTGTCATAAATGACTGTCATGTCATTCTAAAATTCTCCTTTCACTCATCGTCTGTGAAGTGGAGCACAACAACATCTCACCAGTCCTTGTTTCGTACTCTCATCCACAGATGCCTTGTTTTAAGTGCAGGAAGGTGCGTTTTTATTGCTTGATAATAAGCAGCAAGGCACAATGGTTCATGTGATTGTCGTCTCCTAATTAAGTCTGCTCTTTAAAACAACGAAAAGAAGCAATACAGGAGAATGGTTATTATGCGCAAACAGCAGGAAACTATATTCATGTAGACACATGTGACACATAAACACGCACATCAACCCCATCACTTTGTTTAGTGTTCATGTTAACACTACGTTTAGATTCATCAATCGGAATGAATTCATTCAATCAAAAGGTGTCCATGTAAACGTAGCTACTGTTGCATATCGGTGTTTGTGCAGGTCACGTGTTTTTGTATTATTTGTAAGGCTGCCTTCACACTAGATCACACTTACTGTAATACAATGCATTTCTCATTGCTGCTCATCTGTAAATAAACTGACTTCAGTATGTCTATGGCAGAAAACCTTTTTTTTTTCCTAACCAGCTGTGACCACAACAAGTCGAGACATTGTTTACTCGCATTGAATCTCACTGGTACAAAATCCTGCTCTAGTATTTCAGACTGAAACTGGATATTCAATGAGAAAATATATCGACGAATACCACAGCAGTGTTGACTCCATGACAAATTGCTTGTAATGCTCCTCGTTTTGTAAGTCGCCTTGAATGAAAGCTGCTAAATGAATCAACACAAATATAAATGTAGAAATAAAAAAAATGTAAGGTGGAACTATCTATTATCTGAAGTGACAGGTAGAAAAAGAGGAGGCCTTGATAACATCAGCTGAAGAGTAAAGTTGTTTAAAGGCATAATATGTACGATATAAAATATCCAAAAACCACTATAAAACAGTGTTATATATTTTGTTGACTTGTGTAATTACATTATCCCAGATGTTTCCAAGAATGTTTAAATCCAGAGAAATAGGCAATTTTAGCCAGGACACGGACCATGTCTGCGCGTCGCCTGTCAATGACATCATACCCGCATTACCCTCGGTTTCCGGTTTTATTTTGTAGAAACCATGGAAACACCAAAGATGCTTTAATATATGTTTTATTAGACAAGGGAACAACTGTTTGGATACATTTATAGACAGAAAATGAATCAATGTTATATAACTCAACACATTTAGTCTTATTGTTTGAATCTCGTTTTCTTGATTATATTAATATGATATTCTATCGATCTAGCTTACTGCAGTGTGCAACAAGTGTCTCATAGCAGCCGCCCAGCAAACGCACAGTAACGTTATAATATCATTTTCGACACACTCAAATGTATCTAATATGATAAACAGCACTGCGTTACCCCACATACCCTTGACCGGAAGAAGCGGAAACGGCAACTGTGGCATAATAAAAGATCCGCTGCTCTCGAGTGTGTCGCGCTCGTATCTAATTAGCAATCGCTCCAGCAGCCTCGTTCAGCTCCCACAGCACTCGGCCCTGCTCATACTACAGTAACAATAATAACCTAATCCATGAACATTTCTGCCCAAGTCCCGTCAGATTCTTTTACCCTGGCTGTGAGGTGAAGACAACATCTCCCATGATTCCACGCTCAATCTTGGCATCATCAAGCTACGCCTTTGTTTTGAATAGATGACCTCTAGCAGCGAAAAATTACATATTGTGCCTTTAAGAGGCATTTTTTTTCCCCTTCATAACAAGGAATCCCAAACTTTTGTCAGCCGAACAAACCTTTTTACTTAAAGTATTTACTTAAAGTACCACCTGAGATTTTAACTTAATATTCCAATAATTTAAAGGAACACTACACTTTTTTTGAAAATATGCTCATTTTCCAACTCCCCTAGAGTTAAACAGTTGAGTTTTACCGTTTTCGAATCCATTCAGCCAATCTCTGGGTCTGGCGGTACCACTTTTAGCATAGCTTAGCATAGTTCATTGAATCTGATTAGACCGTTAGCATCTCGCTCAAAAATGACCAAAGAGTTTAGATATTTTTCCTAATTAAAACTTGACTCTTCTGTAGTTACATCGACAATGATATTGCGCAGCGTCTCTCACAAATATCTCCATGGTTGCAAGGCACGCTCGCCTGTGCAAGCAGGGGGTCACAGGCGCTCGTAATATCATTGCGCCTGCTGCAGCCATGGTACGGCAGCAAAGTTCCTTGATTATTACGCTGGAATGAGGAGTATAGTTCCTAGCCATATTGGCCTAGAAAATCGCAACTTTTCATTTTCCGTCGGTCTTAGTACACGATGTAACTACAGAAGAGTCAAGTTTTAAATAGGAAAAATATCGAAACTCTTTGGTGATTTTTGAGCGAGATGCTAACGGTCTAATCAGATTCAATGAACTATGCTAAGCTATGCTAAAAGTGGTACCGCCAGACCCGGAGATCGGCTGAATGGATTCGAAAACGGTAAAACTCAACTGTTTAACTCTAGGGGAGTTGGAAAATTAGCCTATTTTCAAAAAAAGTGGAGTGTTCCTTTAAGAACACATTCACAAGTTCACAGTTTGTGTACTAAGACCGATAATTTTTGTTAACCTCCATGTCTGATAATGACATGGAGGTTAACAAAAAAAAATATTAAATCTTTAGTGTTTTATGTTGATTCTCTTTATTTTTTCTACTTATTTTAAAGTTACATTTTTTATAATTTAATTCATTATTAGCTTTCCATCAATTCACAAACTCTCTACAGTTCCCTCATGAACCCACAGGGGCTTGTGAACCCCAGTTCTGGAAACCCTGTATTAGAATAACATGAATAACAATGAATCATCACATGAAAACAGGAAAGTGTATTAGAAAATTAAATTAGGAAATCATTTTAATTTAATATTATCTGATTGGCTATGATTTAGTTGTCACACAGAATTTCCACTTTCCAAATTACATGCTGGAAACCTGTGACGTCAAGTCAGGGTACAGTTTTAAAACTCCAGCTAAAACCTACATTCACATCTGGCTTTGCCCTGCCGTACAGGAATAAACATGTTAAGTGTACATTTCCAAACTGCGATAAAGCACGTATGTCGCCTCTCTGTCTCTTCTCTTTCTGTATCATTTGCTGTCATAAATAGCTGTGATCCAGCCCTGGACGGAGTCATCCTTCCCCTGGCTACACGTCAACAGTCTTCCTCATCCCTTTTCGGATCCAAGACTTTCCCTTCAAAACTTTAACTATCCCTTTCCTCTTTTTCGATTCTCTTGCAGCATTCCCTCTCTGGAACCTGATCTGCTGACCGTCTGCTTTTATTTATTGAACAGGTCCGATTTCATGCCAACAATGGTGGGGGGGGAGTGTATGCGGGAGGTGGGCCGCTCCCTGCCCCTCTCCACTATTGCAAAACCCATGCAGGCCTGGAAGCTTCTATATTGTGACTGTTCTGCTGCTTTTTATATAACTGTTGGGTGTTTACAGCACTGCCATTGTGTACCTACAGGCACGTGAGAACTGCCTTCATTTAAATGCATTCATTTCAAAACAGCCCTAGCATGGGGATCATTCTAGATGAGCTTAAATGGATGTAGCCCACTCTTATCTCAGGATGGGAGAAAATACAGTAGATTTGGAACAATTCATGGTTCTGGGTATTCATATATTCTCATTCAAAAACAACAAGCAATACAGCTAATACGACTTCAATGAAAGACGATATCTATTACAGGATGTGGGCTGTGGCCGAAACTGCCAGTCAGTCAATTACTTATCAGAAATGTTTTTGGTTTAAAGGTAATTTAAAAGTGACATAACATCACAAGATCAAGAAACAATTCAAATGAGCCTTCAAGAGAGATAACCATGCAAATATTTTAATGAATCTAGCAATGCTTTCTCATATTTGGAATTATTAGTTGATAAAAATGAAACAAAAAGTAAGCTTGATGCCTTTCTACTCCCAAACTACCTAAGAAGGCAACATGGTACAGACACAACCATGATCTGATCCAAACAATATGCGGTAAACAATGCGATTGGGAAATCACACGGTACCCTACTATATTAAATCTTGGCAGGATAACCTCTTATTTTGCAAACTACACAAAATTGATCAATTTGTTCAGCTTGACACATACTTTCAAAAGGTATTAATTATAAGACACAATGCAAGAAAAGAGCTTGTTTCAAGGCAAAGATATTTTCAATTTCTTGGTTCTACATGATTTTGTTTATCAAAGTAATAGTTATTCAAAAATGACATCATTTAGGAGAAATTATAAAGACTACTTTCTATGGTCTTTTTCATCCAATTACAATAAACAGGACAGCCTTCAAGCATCAAAAAGGACACAAAAGCACCATGAAAGACTACAATATCTTTGTGTGAGAAACAGAATGAAAATCAAGTCATTATTCACTGAAAATGTTTATATCAAATGTCCAATTTATGAACAGATCATTTTTGAGTCAGATCTTTTCAATCAGTTGAGTGATATGGTTCACAAAACTGGTCTGAATGATTTTGAGTTAACTCACTGACTCAATAGCCACTTTTCCGGCATTGGGCCGAATGGTTCTAAAAAGGGTTCCAGTTATATTTCCATTTCCATATTTATAGTTCTTTTTTGAGGCTTGAAAACTTAAGTTTCCATTCAATGTAACTACATGGAAAGAGCAACTGACACAGACTTAATTTTTACTTTTGTTTTCTAAAGAAGAAAGTCATACAAGCTTGAAATGACATGAGGGTGAACAAATAATGACTGAAGATTCATTTTTGGGAGAACTATCCCTTTAAAGCAGTATTCATTTATCTCCTGTATACTTTTTCTTTTTATAACTATTTGTGTGTTTCTCAATGCTTCTGCTTTGCTTCTTAGTAATTAAAGACAGTAATTAAAGAAAGCTTTCTCTTTCTCTAACCATTCTTATATGGCTCTTACATTTCAATTTTTAGAGCACACTGACTTCCTCATTCCATTGCTTTCTCTGGGTGCCATGTTTCTAAGCTGACTTCACAAAAATACAAGGGTAGGAGGTGTGTCTTTGGCAGGTCCAAGTGGAGTTTTATGGGGAAAACCAGGGTTCACAAGAAACTATGCATGGGGAACTTTCCCTGCACAAACATTGCGTCTTGAGGAACACAACCCAGATGGGTACGGTTGCTATGGAGATCAAGAGGTTTGCAGGCCTGTGTGAGAGAGAACTTTCTGAAATGTCACATTTTCCCAGACACACCTCCCCCCACAAACACAACCTTGAGAGGCTGTTCTTTGTTTACAGGCTATGCAGAAAACAATCTCCAACAGAGCATCTAATGAGGCTACTGGACTACAGACCACCACTGAGTCTTAAAGTAGATCCAAAGATTTGCAAAGAGGATTTTGATTTTTTTTTTTTTTTTTTTTTTTTTTTCTTCTTCATAGAACATTCAAGAAACCCAAGACAAATCTATCAAACAATTGTCTCAAACAGAGTCTTTTGAGAGGACAAGAAACACCTAAAATGTCACCAGGAACCCCCTTTTTGACAGCAATGTTTCCTGTTAACGTTTTAAAGTTCAGAGCAACATGTCTGCATTAGTGAAATAAGGATCTGAAACAAGTTATTAATACGTTATATGGTGACTACAGTCAACATTTAACAGAAAAAAACTCACAAGTATAAAAGACATTAAGTGAGCCCTAGGGGTGTGAATCTTTGAGTAAACAGCGAATTGATTCGATTCACAGGTTTTTTTTTTTTTTTTCATTAGATTCAAAAACAACTTGAATTTGTGCATAAAACTAATTTAATGTTAGGGCTACACAATCGTTTCAGCATTGACATCACACATTGCAGGATGTGCGATAACAAGTATAGGAATCACAGTTGATCTGTGATCCGTACGGACCAGGCGCCACGGATGTGATTCACAGATTAATTGCAAAGTTTAACCACCATGAAAGTTTTTATATCCGTCAGTTTAAACATTCAAGTGAGTTTAAAGCAATCAAGCGCAAGAAGACACAAAAGAAAAGTCAATCTGAACTGTTTTCTGTGCGCACAGAGTCGCACAGACAGCACCCGAACACCGAATTCCGTTCTCCTTCTCGTCTTTTTGTGCTTAAACGGACACATACACACAAAATTGTCGCTTTTGTCTTGTGAATGTAAACAACTGAGGAAGAATGTATTGTATATCATTATATTGGATCCGTGCATTAGTTCTGAAAAGTGACAACAGCCTAATAAAACTGCCGCTGTCTGTGTCATTAAAGGGTTAGTTCACCCAAAAATGAAATTTCTGTCATTAAGTACTCACCCTCATGTCGTCCCAAACCAATTAGACCTTCGTTCATCTTCAGAACACAAATTAAGATCTGGGGGTTTCTGAACCACACATAGGCAGCAACGTCATTGCACGTTTGAGGTCCAGAAAGGTATTGAAGACATCGTTAAAATAGTCCACGTGACTACAGTGGTTCAACCTTAATGTTATGAAGCCACGAGAATACTTTTTGTGCGCAAAAATAATGACTTTTCAGCGTTCTGAGTAGAACACGGAAGCATTGCACTGCATTCACTATGTCAAAGGCGTAGGAGACTGACATAGAAGAGAAGAAATTGTTGAATAATTGAAATCATTATTTTTGTTTTGTTTTTGCGCACAAAAAGTATTCTCGTCGCTTCATAACATTAAGGTTGAACCACTGTAGTCACATGGACAATTTAACGATGTCTTTACTACCTTTCTGGGCCTGAAAATGTGCAATGACGTTGCTGCCTATGTGTGGTTCAGAAACCCTCCGATTTCATCAAAAATATCTTAATTTGTCTTCCGAAGATGAACGAAGGTCTTACAGGTTTGGAACGACATGAGGGTGAGTAATTAATGACAGAATTTTCATTTTTGGGTGAACTAACCCTTTAACGTTAATCAAAAGAAAATAACACAGCAAACCAAATTATTCACGATTCCAAAAACAATGTTTCAAGATCAGTGCATATAAATTGACAGGATTTGTAAGTGATGCATTAAGAATACGAGTCAATCAACTCTAGTGGTCTCCCTCGTCACAGTGCCCAGGACAACGTTCTTGGTTGTCACAGTCTGACTGACAATCTTCTTCAGTCCAATGCTAGTCTTAATTTGATTTAGGAAACTGAAACTACTCCATATGTACAAACATACAGTAGTTTACACTGCACCACACACAATATTGCTTTGACGTTGTCATTTTGACAACACAAAGTCATATGTTAGCACTGACTCATTGAGAGAGTGATCATTTAGGCTGGCTATGGATAGAAGAGCTACAAACTGGCTATTACAAACACAATAGATCATCCACTGCAGGCCACAACTCATTGTCTTCTTGAAAACCAAAAAGACAGGACTGAAATACTTTCTAAATGTCACATTCATCTCAGATTCATTTCAATTGTGCTTGGCTTGTATCACCTCTGTTGTGGCATTACAAGTAGCACGTATGTACCAGAGTCACATGATTTGGCTCCAACATGACCTCCTGTACCTTATTCTAACAAGTTCAATCCTTCTTTGAGTCAAAGAAAAGAGGTCATGTGCAATACGAGCAACACAATGTCCCAAGAACACAGCTGGTGTTCTAGACAAATGGCAGCCATCAGTTGTGTGATTATCCACTGAATCTTAATTGTGCACATGACATAAAACAAACTGATATCTGATATCAATGACAGTACATGGGCTGAGAGTTGCACTGTAAGCTTACTCTTGAGTCGGAGAGTCTCAGGAGACCATAATGCTGTCTCACACAGACGATGTGAAATTGCTATTCCCTGATGATTTAAGATGTCATTTTTCCAAAGCAGTGTGAACGTCAGTTGTAGCTGGAAAAGAATGCCAGGAATGTTCCCAACTTTATTTTCTCTGGGCTACAGTGGTATGGGGTTAAGTTTCTACACGTTATGAACATAACCTAGACTCCACAACAAATCTAATCAAAAAGACATCTGGTAATAGAGGCAGGTCAATAGCAGCCTGTGTAAAATCACAAATATAATGCTGAGAGGCAGGTGACATTTTGCAGGACAGCTGTAGATGATACAAACATGGCTATCATGCTGCCACCTCGTATAATATCAACATAACAGACTCAAGTGACTAGTAAGGACAGGGAATACTACATTAATAATTCAAAACCCTCCAAGTGTAACAAGGAACGTAGTTTGATGTTGGCTTTCTACAACCAGGCCTACACGCTGATGCAGCAATTCAAAAATATATTGAAAGGCGCACTATAACAGTATGAACATTATATAATTGCTATAAGAACAGCTTCACAATTGACTGGGATTTAACTGATTTATTCATACACTGATTATTGAAATACGGGACCAAACATGACCAGCATCTTTACCTGTCAGTATTTAAAATAGCATCATATCCACTTTAAAATTAATATAATATAATATAACATAATACAATAGAATAAAATATATAGTTAACATTAAATTATAAAAATATATTAAAGATTTTTTTTGTTTTTTTGAAAAATGGCTACTGTATTTAATGTCTGTGCGATATGAAAAATATGGTTATGCTGTCAACCCTGTAAGATTTTGTCTTAGTGCGATAATGATGATTTAATACTTGATTTGTCACCACTTATTTGTCAATACAATAATAATAATTTACACTATTTCTGTAGTATAATGCTGTTGACCCATACTGAAGATAAAACTGAGACAAATAAAGGAATCAGACCTATATTAATTCAAAATAATTACTTAATAAATTATTTATTACTTCGACAAATTATTGAGTACTGAGACAAAAAAAAAGTTTTGTAGTCTTTTTTTGTCTCAGGTACTCAAAAATTAGTGCATATTTTTAATGTCAGTGTCTAATACTGAGAGCTCCACAGAAAGGAAGGCCTAAACCAGTTTCACAGGAACTGAATCAGTGAGGTCTGAATGACAAACAACACAACAATGTTTGATCACATACGATTACAGAACAGACAAGAGAGTACTACTAATAACCTTTGGGTAAATACAGCACCGTTATACAAGCTAACACCTATACAAGTTTATTCTGCGCTGATGAATAGCACACATAGTTTGATTTAGGTGAATGAATGGTGTCCCAAAGCCATGCTATTGCTCTCTCAGCAAGAGAGGCAACTGACAACAGTTGCCATCTGACAGGTGGCAAGGATCAAACCTACAGGGCAATAGGCTTGTGGTCCAATAAAACCTATGCTGTTAATGTTCAGCCTGACTGATACATAATTTACCATAGTTGCCATAGATATACCATAGATTTACCATAGTTGCCACTGAGTCACGACATTTGAATGAAAGCTTCATGTTCTCCAGCAAATGTAAGCACACTTAATGCTGCTCAAAAAGCCATTCTTGCTTAAGTTGGTTTGCTGGTTAGAGTTAGACTGGTGTGTTCACTGATTTTGGCAATTTTAAGCTGGTCAGGAAACTTGGTTCCTGACCTTGGTTCTGGCCAGGCTGGTACCTCCAGAGTGTGGGACCATCTTACACCAGCAAAACAGCTTAAGCCGGCTGTTTTTTTGTTTGTTTGTTTTTGTTTTGTTTTTTCGTGTATTTGGTTCACTGAAGCATTTCACTGAATGGACCTCCTGAACGAATACGGCCCCTTCACTGAACTACTCGAAGCTTTGAGTATCACATTCAGACTTGTTTTGGTTATGAACAACTCTTAACGAATCAGTTGAGGGAAGATTCAATCAGTGACTCACTCATAAAGACAAACAAAGAGTCTCATTGACACCTACAGGTATGACGGTGTAACCTGTTGAAAGAGCCAAAGAACGAATCATTTCAAAAGATTAAAAAAAAAAAAAAAAAAGTTAAAATCCCAACCACTAGCAGCTAATCGTGTTTTCTAACGAAAAAAGTAAACAGATCTGCATGTTAGTTGAGGTTGGACAAACATATGCCACCAAATTCAAACAAAACTATGCAAATTTATGAAAAAATACCAGTGTAATAGATTCAAACAGAAGACTCAATGCTATAACTGAACCACTCGTGGTTTATCTTCAGTTCTGGGGATATGGATGTAACCGAAGCTTCTATTAAAAGAGTAGAAACTTCACAGAGGATTTAATTCAAGATACCACTCACCTGTGTGGCCGCAAACGCCCTCAATGCGGTTAGACAGCTTTGCTGAAAAGACTCGACTAAAAACCGACAGCAAGGGAACTTTCACTATCCAGTGGATGCTCGTGTACTTTTCCCTTCTGCCATTAACGTTGTATCGTTCAACGTTGCTTAGAAAACAAACATCGGATTAGGGCAACAGGCGTTTCTCCCGCCTGTCATTACTCGGATCACACGCCGCAGTTGATCCGATCCCGATGGTCATCTACGCCACGGCGGGATCAGCTGTCATCCCAATAGAAGACCCAGCAGGCTGATCCTCAACTCCCTCCATGCTGACATCAACATCAACACACCACCCTCTGCTGACACAAACCCCGAGTGCAGGGCTGCCTTCAACATGCCTGAAGAGAATTCCCACTAAATCTATAACACAAGGTTTTGCTTGTCTGTTGCCTTTTTAATATAAGCAAAATAGTTTAGACGTGTTACGATTTATCACCCTTTAAATAAAACTTATGTAGGTTACAAAAAAAAAAAAAAAAAATGTTAAACTTGATTCACTGATCTTTTTAATAATAGATAATGGGTGTTTCTTCAACTATTGACACTTTTGGCGCTGTAATGTTATAGACTTTTATAAAATAAACTTTTGTAAAACATTTTCACTGCGCATCATAGGTGAATTTCGCCATTTTTGTCATTTTTCTGGAAGTTATGAACATTTGTAATTTGTTAAACATTTGAAATAATAATAATTATATTAAATAAACATTAAAAATAAATATATTACTAGCGATTTATGTCATATTTTCACAATTGATTTGCATAATTTGACTAAATTACAGCTGTACACTTTAAAAATTAAAGTGGGCCTATATTGACTTTAAAAAAAACTTGTTTCGTTAAAAATGACATTTGTTGGAAAATGAAAAAAATATAAATATATAAAAATATAGTGAAATGTTTTAGGTATATTTAATTCTTTGCCTAGGCAATCTTAATTGTAAACACATAATTCATACTTTCATGACAGATTTTTAAATTTTAATATTGAATATCTGGGGATATGGTACAACAATAAAATTATAAATAAAAGGCATTATTTTGGTTCATGGACTCTTAAAATAATAATACCCTACATTTGCTGATATTAGTGGAAAGGACAGAGCAATATTGCTTCATGTAGACTCATCTGTGTCAACATTATTGCCACAAAGGGAACATAATGTTTTAAGACACACAGTTTCAGTGTCAGACGTAATATTATTTTTGCAGTGTCTGCATCAACCACGACTTCCTTATTTACAGAAACAATGAAAGGAAGCTGTCTTATTTGAAAGGAAACTGCCATTATTCTGTGCATGTTCCTGTCATGTCCAAAACCTGGACTCAGATCACTTGATTCGGGTTCCCTTTTTAATTCAAGTGTCATCCACTACTAGAGCGAGGGTAGATAACAGTTGCTGTGTGGGTTTCAGTCACATTCAGCTCTGTGTTGTACACTGCTCTGACACAACATGCCCACAGCATCTATGAGAAAATGCCAGATCTGTCATATCCTGGAAGAATGAAAGGCTTCTGTTGTCCTCTCCTACTGTGACATTTTCATTGAGAAAGACCATGTGAGCTTGATGCTCTTTGTTGCTATTCATTCTTGTTGATCTATTCATGAACTTTGTGTCATTGAAGCATTCTCATACAATGAAATCCTGTCACTTCATTGTGACTGTTCGGACAGTTTATTCATGGATTGTAAATGCCAGTTGTTGATCTTCTGATTGGAAGCAGACCCCTAATAGTGGGTATGAATCATCATTTTTCTTGGCACACCTTTTACACAAAATTTCCTTCAATTCCAGTGTCATTGACGGCACAGCTCTCCAGACATTATTATTCTTGGTTATGAGAAATTAAGTACTGCTCATATTTTCCAGCTGCAGAGCCTTGTGCACAACATTCCTGGAGTACATTTTCCTTTTTCCTGTTATTCAGAGGGCATTGTTATTCTGTTTGCGTGTGATAACCAGGAAGAACGCAGGAATACATTTAAATGTTTACAGTATTGTTAATGGATCATTTTATCGGAGCATTCACTGTGATATTAAAAACATGGAATGATCAGTTATAATAAATATTCAGTCTGTCTGTCTTTGAATGTTTTTGTACTATTCAAGAATATCATCCTGTAATAGTTAATACATTATCTGGCATTAAAATACTAAATTGTAGTTTATGTACTTTTTTAAGCTACATTTTTTTAAAGAGCCCAGGTAATAGTTTGACAAGCACAGTTTCTTTGTTTTGTTGATGTGTTTCCTGTTGAAGGAAGTTGGAGTAGGACATATCGAAGGGGATTTTAGTCCTACTTAATGTATGTAATGTTATTCTGCTCTTACATTTTTTGTTACTGTGTTTTCTGCTGATTTTAAAATGTATTTTTTATATTCAACAATTTTCAGTAGAGAAAGAGCAGTGGTATGACCGTACCGCTACAGCACTGACCCCTAGTGTTCCTTTAGGATTGATAAACATGACCATGCTTCCATCTAAACTACCAAAGTTAGACAGTTCACTTATACTTGAGTGGGGAATTTAATAAGAATGAGATCCCTTTTCTGGATATATTAATCAGAAACGCAATTGCTTATTTGAAAACGCTGTATGCAAGCTTCTCAACAATAGCTTGCATAATCGAGAGTAGTGTAGTTTTCAGCTTGTAGTTTTTTTTTAATAGACATTAATAATTAGATGTCAAGATTTCAGTGCATTGAGAAGATGATTTCCAGATAGCAAGAGGTCTGAGCAATGCAGCCAGAATTGCTCCAGGAAAAAAAAAAAAGGAATTCCAACATATCTGGGCAACTAGAAGCAAAAATCAAGACATTTACTTTCTTAAGGGGTCTTTGAATTGTGGTGTATATAATAAATAAACATATCTACCTATCTATCTGTCTGTCCATCCGTCCATACTTATATGTATTACTCATAGGATAATTGCTCAGACATGGAGCAATTTACATAGTTGTAGAAAAGCTCTGAAGTCTTTTATGTGATTTTTCTGAACCTCTCTATATGATAATCATTTTAAATTAGAGTTTAGGATGTCCACAGATCATTTCAGTAAATCTCTGCATTCATAGTTTGCAGACAAATGGCCAGTGTTGGGGGTAACGCATTATAAGTAACTTGAGTTATGTACTCATTACTTTTTTCAACTAATTAGTAAAGTAACATATTACTTTTTCAATTTACAACAAAATATCTTACCTTGTTTTCACATTTACTGAGTGACGGCTCTCCTGTCCCCATGTTGAGAGAAATAGTGTATGTACATGTTGTGTGTGCTGTGGTTGTGCGCGCTGTGGTACAATAACATGATGGTTATTGTAATTCTAGACTAAATATGAACATGAACATGCATTTACTCATCTCACTTGCACGAAAACATTCAATATTCCTCAAAATGAATAAAAACAGTGAAATACAATCAAAATTATGTGCAAACCTGTAATAATTAAATATATTAAATTACACAAATATACTTTATGTATTTACTCACTTTATTTATCAATGTTGTTGCTGCTGACTTTCAATGATCCAAATCAACCATACTAATAAGCAAAATATGCAATACGCAACGCAATATTATAATGCATTACTTTTAAAAGTAACTTTCCCCAATACTGCAAATGGCGAACTAAAATACGCCTGGTTTTGTCAAACAGCACATATTTACATGTAAAGATCATTAGAAGAAAATGTATATCCATGTGATAAAATAGTTGAAGTATGTATATAGTACCTTTATAAAAAAAAAATTCAATACATTTTTTACAAATATTCACACATGCACCAAGATGGTATTTTAAACATGTTTTCTAAATACAACAATTGCCCAAAAAATAGATAAAAAACAATCTTAGTTTATTTTAAATGATAAAATGTTTATTTTATTATTATTTTCCACATAGGTGATAATTAATCTTATACCGATTGACTTCTTATCATATTCAGACATAATTTCCAGTAACATTCCATCTAAATGTCTTCATTAATCTATGACTAATTTCTCATAAAAAGAGAAATATTTGTTTACAATACCTACTTCTTCCTGTTCTTTTAATCAAAGCCTTTATATAACATACATATATATTTAAGCTCCACAAGAACATGAGAGCAAAATATGGATTTCCCACACTTTTACGCATCTATACAAACAACAAAGAACCTATATGACATAGGAAGGTGAGATTTGTCACAGTGAGAGTCCATGTTTCCCTTTATTGTTCTTCAGTTTAAAAAGTAAAGACTTGTTTTGTCTGTGTTAAGAGAAGAGTCCTTGCTCTTTATCTTGGGCCAAGGTTGGTAGGAGGAATCTTAGCCGTCGATGGGCCCTTCTTGTTGGGATAACCTTTTATGTTCAAGTTTGTCCCTTTTGGTTGAACTTTCAAATAGAAATGCAACTGGAAAGAACAACAAATAAAAACTGTTAATTTGTTATTGTAAAAAACATCAGTAAAGAATAATGTAATTGTGTATTTGTGACGTTGTTTATCACCTGTACAGCTTCAGCTGGTCCCACTGTCACCATGCTGGTAAATGGTTGGTAACCTATTGCAGAAGCCGTCACTGTGTAGGTGCCCGGCAAGAGCAGACGGAAGTAGTCTCCATCCGTCCCTGAGACAGCATCAGATGCATGAAATGAAGTATTCAAGCATGGACATACTACAAAATCAGCTTTTAATGTAGAACAACACTCACCGCTGGTGATATCGTGGTTTACGCCTGCCACCGAGATCACAGCATTGCTAATTGGGTTGTTGTTCTCATCAAAAACCATGCCTTTTATCCCATGGTGAACCTGGAGGACAAGAGAGAATCATGATATGTCAACCCTCATGTTGTATTCTGGTCATTTCGACCCAGAGAGGATTTTCTTCTCCCCCGAAAATGCTAGTTAACTGTAACGTTGTTCATAGACACAGGAAGAAGGAGGCGGGAACCGGCGAACGTTCAACATAACTTTAATATATAAAATAAACAAATATAAAACGAAAGTAATGCCGGCAGACCCTCACGGACGTCTGCCGGCCACACAAACATAATAAAACATAACTTAAAGTCCAGGCCTGGTCCTCTCTCGTCCTTTACTGTCGTCGCTCCCCTTTTATGCTTCCGGAGCTCCTCCGTGAGAGACTCGAGACCGGTGCAACGCGCAGCTGACGCTTATTAACACTCGCGTCACCAGCCTCGCGCCATTCCCTCACGGCTCTCGCCCGCCCTGCTCGTCACATTAACTTTATCGCATTGGACTAAAACTTGCTGACTTTGCTTACACAGTCAGGGTATAACAATTTAAACATTTTCACAAAATGTGCAATTTTTTTGGACTTTTTGGTGGGTGGGGGGTTTTGTACTTACAAAACTGTCTGGCCTACAAATAATCGCTTATAAATTTTCTTGTTATGCTATGTTGTTGCCAAATACTGGATTCAATCCATTTATCAGCTTGTTTTCTTTCAGTTAGCGCAGGTTTTGTATTTCTTTTTGGAACTGATTGATCATGGGCCTCATTGGTCTGAGCTAATGCACTAATTAATAAGCTTAAGTGAAATTTTTTCATGCATATGAAAGTTCATATGTTCAGATCAATGAAACCTATCAAAAAAGAAATTCAAAACCTGTGCTTATTGAAAGAAAAAAAGATGACAAAAGATTGAATCCAGTATTTGTTTAAAAAAAAAAAAAAATAGCATAATCAGAGAATTTCAAAGGCCGGTCATTTTTGACTGGGAACACCAAATTAGGTAAAGGATTTTCAGCACAGCAGAAGGGTTAAGCTTTCATTACAGTCAGGCACAGCACTCAAAGTGGTAAACCGATTCCTTCCATTACTTTAAATGTGCTAGCAAGCAGTGTAGTGTTACTTGAACTCACAACGAGACCCCTGAAGGTTCATATCAATTTCACATTATAAGTATCTGGGGACAGGTTCATTACCTGCTGGTGCCATGGTGAACCAATTTGTCTTTCTTACCTGTGTCCACTAGAATACTAGCCCCCTTTTTACCTATTTGATTTTGAATACGACACTCTCCAATTCCAGTTCTACATATTCTGACTGCAGAGTTCAAGTTTGAACTTCTGCTTGTTTCATTACAGGCAGACTGAGCTGAAACTAAAGCAGTAAAACAGTCAAATGTGAGAAGGGAAGTTCCTCACCTGCTCCATGTAAGACACCAGAGCCTCTCTGTTGGCCAGCCACTCACTGGCGAGAGCTGTTGCTGGAGGAAACTTATCACAGCTGAGCTCCAGAGTGATCTCAAAGCAGTTTGTGTGGAGGTAGTTGAAGTCCTGCATCCCTTCAGAAATATTGAGACATAATTCTTCTTAATCACAGATTAAAATGTAGTATGTATAGCACAAATGTAGTATGTATAGTTGGAGTGGAAAAGATGCCCCACATATTCAAAATATTGCCCCTTAAAGGGATAGTTCACCCAAAAATGAAAATTTGATGTTTATCTGCTTACCCCCAAGGCATCCAAGATGTAGGTGACTTTGTTTCTTCAGTAAAACACAAATGATGATTTTTAACTCCAATCGTTGCAGTCTGTCAGTCGTATAATGCTTGTCAATGGGAATTTCATCTATAAGAGTCAAAAAAACATGCACAGACAAATCCAAATTAAACCCTGCGGCTCGTGACGACACATTGATGTCCTAAGACACGAAACGATCGGTTTGTGCGAGAAACCGAACAGTATTTATATCATTTTTTACCTCTAATACACCACTATGTCCAACTGCCTTGAGCATCCGGTGTGTGAGGTCTGAATGCACTCTGATGCCGAAAGTGATGTCTCGCACTCATTGAAGTATACACGTAAGAGATCACTTCCGTCATCAGAGCGCGTTTTCAGACCTCACCAACCGGATGCTCAAGGCAGTTGGACATAGTGGTGTATTAGAGGTAAAAAATTATATAAATACTGTTCGGTTTCTCACCCAAACCGATCGTTTCGTGTCTTAATGTGTCGTCACGAGCCGCAGGGTTTAATTTGGATTTGTCTGTGCATGTTTTTTTGACTGTTATAGATGGAGTTCTCATTGACATGCATTATACGACTGACAGACCGCAACGGTTGGAGTTAAAAATCATCATTTGTGTTCTACTGAAGAAACAAAGTCACCTACATCTTGAATGCCCTGGGGGGATTTTTGGGTGAACTATCCCTTTAAAGAAGTAGTTAATTTCACTGGTGAAATTACACTGGTGCTGGCACTAGTGAAAATCTCTAAACTAGAACACAATCACGTTCTCTTAAAGATAAAAGTGCTCGTAATTCCCAAATTTCAGCTAAATTACAAGGCATTTAGATGAGACAAAACCACAAGCCTTGTTGAAGTAATTGAATAAGAACTGTGGTATGTAAAATATAACCCACCCTTAGAAAGAGAGTACCAGCTGGCTCCATTTGTGATTCCTTCATCAAAGTAATCGCCGCAATTCCAGCCCTTATGCATCCAGCTGTGGGCATAAGAGTACGTCTTTGCCAACTACACACACACACAAAATACAAAGACACACAAATCTGTAAATATTCACCAGGGAATTGGGAAAAATAACAGCCAACTCTTCATTAGTTGAAGTGTGTTATCTCTGTGCAACTACTCTGCTGAACAAACTAACACTTAATCCAACCTAAGCTGGTTTGCCGGTCTAAGTTGATCTCCCAGACTGGTCAGGCTGGTCTTTTGGCTGGTTTTAGAAGGGTTTTGGGCTCTTGGGAGACCATCTTAAACCAGGGGCTAGTTGCCACCATGTTAAGACTGTGTCTTAAGAACCAGTCTGACCAACAACAACCGACTAGCAGTTAGTCAAGGCTTAATTAATAGTACATTTTGGACCAGTCTTAAAAAAAAAAAAAAAAAAAAAAAGAGTACTAGTCTAAGCAGTTCATGCAACTGACCACAGACAAGACCAGTTTAAACTAGCTAAGACTGGCAAGTTTAAAGTTTAGTCATCTTAGGTTGATGTAAGTGTTTTGTTTTTTTGTTTTTTGTTTTTTAGCAGAGAAGCGTCACCAAACGGAATTGCAAAAATAATGACATTTCAAACAGGCTTCTTAAACACCACCCATCTGCCATTGGTCAAACTAATAGATAATCCCGCCCCCAAACTCCATTGGTTGAGTCGGTGTTGCCTCTGTAATTTGGGGGAAATAAACTTACAAATGGCTTACTTACAATTGTTTGTGAACATTAAACTTTTTCTAAAGTAGAAAATCACACAAATTAAAAAAACAACAACATACCTTTCGGAATATTTTATCATCAGGGGTGGCCGAGTATGTTGTTTTGCCTCTTATCCGGGGCTCGCGAGACTTATCGAAGGGGTAATTGGCGACTACAGCTCCACCGTGGAGGTTCGCTGACAGAATGAAGTTATAATTCTGCATCCATTTTATCACTGCTAAAGTCTCCGGCTCAACCTGGAACCAAAAATACAGGATAAAACATTCCGATGTGAAAACACGCATGGCGTGTGCATTATTTCAGCCTTTGTTTTATGTTTTTATGCCATGACACTCCAGCAGCCTGTTTGGAATATTCCTTCAGCTCTGCTATCTGAGAGATCTGACATGTGGTACTAGAGGTGAAGGGATAAAAAAACCTCCACCTGACCCTGTTGCATTAAGTAAAATGAGTCTGGCTCCTTAGAGATGGCTGCTGAGCTATTGATCCCGTCCGTACTCTGTTTTGAGGAGACTGTGTATTTATTATGCATGGATCTGTATATATAAACAGCCAAGCGTCCATTTTGGCCCCAGCTGTCATTGAAGAGTCAGGTTACGTGCTGTGAACTCACACAGATGTTTTTCACCCTGCTAGGTCTGTGTAGTGCGAAACCCACACTAGGGTCAGAAGGTCACGAGCGAGGTTTGATGTGAGAGTGACAGCTCTTGACTCGCAGAGAAATGATTGGAACGTGTCATACTCCTCCGACTGCAGTTCTTCTGTTGTTATCCTGAGGGACGTCTGGCTGCCAATGGATATACTTGCTTTTTCAAAGCTGGAGTTCTCATTTTAGACTGAGGAAAATACATAGTTGTTCCTGGAAAGAGCTGTTTGAATGGTTTAAATTATTCTAGCGGGGTCCAAAAGTCTTCCAAAAATCTGGGAATTCTTTCATTTTATTACATAAAACCAAGAAGAAATGGGTAATATTCTGTACTATTCTAGGTCAGTTTGTGACATTGAGCATGTAAACTACTTTGTACTAAAGGTCAGATGTTCTTGTTTCCACTGAAGCACAAGATGTTCTTTGTAACATTCTTAAATCATGATGGATAGCATGGATCCTCATAGATGAGCTTGACTTTATACTCAGCAGGTTGTGAAAGGCTAACCAAAATATCCAGAGCTCATGATGAAGACTAACAGCAGTACAAGCTAAAAAAGTCCATTTACACAGGCCAAGGCTCTCTATTTTGTGAAAGGTGGGCCTGTTGGCAGTTGATAGAGAGCAGACCGGCAGAACGAGAGCTGGGTGGGTTACTGACAGACTAATGGAGAGCTTAAGTGTGCTGTCCAACTGTAAAAACAAAAAGGTTTTTCTTTGCAATGCAGAAAACTGGCACAATCTTGTATTTTACTTGAGATTGGAACATGGATTTATCTATGTGATGTCTATGTATAAAAGATTGTTAGTACATTGAAAAGGTCACCCCATGAAAACATACACAGCATATACAGATAGATCCTGTAGCTCAACTAGGGCCCTATGAAATCCGTTTTATTTTTTCCCAAATTCCGTTTTATTTTTTCCCAAATTCCGTTTTTTCCGTTTAGATTTTTCTGGATTCCGTTTTTTTTTTCTTTCTTTTTTTTCAGTTTTTTTTTCTCCATTTTTTTTTCCATTTCCATTTTAATGGTTAAATTAAATTTTAGTAATCAAAAAGCATGTCTAATTAATTGAAATAATGAAACTTATCCAATTTACCAACAATTTATTAAAAGTTTAACAAAAAAATTAAATTTTTTAGGGCCCTATGATATATGTTTTATTCTTTCCCCTCAAATTCTGTTTTATTTTTACCAAATTCTGTTTTTTGTTTTAACTTTTCTGGATTCCATTTTAATGGTTTAATTACATTTTTATAATCAAAAAGCATGTCTAATTAATTGAATTCTTAAAAACAACAAAATGTATTAAAAAAAAAGTATTTTTAAAAAATTTTGTTTTTTTGTTTTGTTTTTCCCCCCCAGAAATTCTGTTTCGTATTTTAATTTTTCCGGCAGTCAAATGAAGGCATACAATTTAATTTATATTTTAATCATTTAATTTAAAAATTAAACTTTTTTGTCAATCAATGTGCTGCACAACAGAGCTTTACTGTTAAAATTAAAACATGGATGAAAAGCTGAGATTATTCCTTAAAAATATAGTTTTAATAATTTATTATTAAATTATCTAAATTCTACTGTAAAACAGTAATATGGTTCTGTCAAGTTAAATCGAACTTTTATTTTGACGGGTTGCCGAGAGCTTTGAGTTTCTCTGTGTTTATGACGATAGTTTTTCAAACGAAGCGGTTAAATGCTGATGAAGTGACTTTCAGAGCGGCTCTGGAGATGAATTTCGTGCGTTCATTTCCTCATGCGACAAAGGATGAAAACACCGCGAGCGTCGCACGTGCTTCAGTGTGTGTGCGCGTACGTGCATGCGCGCGCGTGTGTATGTGTGTGTGAGGTAGATGAAACCGCGCTTCATTCATTTCAGAGGCACACAGATATGCAGGATTCATATTTAAATAGTCTATTTAAGGTTTAATATTCACGGACACTAGTCTATATCGCGATTGTAGCCTACTGTGTACGGAGCCTCTTTTTATTCATTCATCAAAAATTTGACAAATTCCGTGACATTCCGCGTTATATACTAAATTCCGTTTTTTTAACTGGATTCCGCGATTCCGTCCGCGTTACTGCATCATCATAGGAAATCATAGGGCCCTACTCAACTGGTTGAACATAATGTTAGCAATGCACACGTCATGGGCAGGCCAGCAGAACAGATCCACAAATATCTGAATCTGGGATTCATTCCAAGTCATTCACAAAGTCATTCACCACATGTCATGTTTGCATAATTATTAAATATTTGGATAATTTGAGTTTTTTTTCTATGGTGTTTTATTCCACAGATTTTCCTCCAAAATCAGCCCAATCATAGGTTTGATTCCCAGGGAACACACATAATGATGGTAATTATTAACTATTCAAGGTCCTTAATGACTCCATTAATAATTCTTTTAGTACTTTTAAGGAATAAAACTTTGGGGAGAAAAATGCAATTCCACTGACAAATGAGATATATATATTTAAAACAATTCTTTAAAAAGTCTGTTTAAACTGAACATTTTGGGAATCAGACTAAACTGGTTGTGCTGCGTGTTATTTTTGATTCACTAAAAAGTAGGCCTATTGGCTCATAAGAGTTGATTTCAAAGTGGTTGCACTCTGTTTTGACTCACTGAAAAGTGTCATCCCATACATTTATTCAGTTATTTTTTGGTATTTGGTATTTTTAAAAAATGGAACCGGTTCTGAATAAGAACCCTGAGTCAATTTAGGTAAAAGTGTCTAAATGAATTAATCTCAAAATATACACATTACCGTTCAAAAGTTTTGATAAAAAATGTTTTTTAATGTCTTTAATGCTCACCAAGGCTGCATTTGATCAAATATACAGTAAAAACAGTAATATTGTGAAATATTATTGCAATTTAAAATAACTGTTTTCTATTTTAATACATTTTAAAATGTAATTTATTCCTGTGATTGCAAAACTGCCATTATTCCAGATTTCAGTGTCACATCATCCTTCAGAAAACATTCTAATATGCTGATTTGGTGTTCAAGCAACATTTCTTATTATTATCAATGTTGAAAACAATTGTGATGCCTAATATTTTTGTGGAAACCGTGATACATTTTTTTCAGGATCCTTTGATAAATAGAAAGAGCATTTATGTGAAACAGAAATCTTTTGTAACATTACAAATGTCTTTACTGTCATTTTTCATCAATTTAACACGTCCTTGCTGAATAAAAGTATTAATTCTTTAAAAAAAAATCTTACTGACCCCAAACTTTTGAACAGTAGTGCACATAAATGGTTAGCATATGACCTTTAATATATACAGTACAAACATATCTTATATTGTATCTTATATTATTATCTCAACATCGTTCAACATTTCCAAACCGCTACACAAGCTTTATAAATAACTGCTTGACTGGTCTCTCCCACTCATCTCATTTTAAACAGACACTGTCTCCTCTCCTATAGTAGTGTATGTGACACTGATAGATGATCACCTGTAATTCCCAGTTATCTGGCAGTGGCAGGTGGTGGTTTTGGCCATTGTGCTTCTCGTAGTAGTACATCAGAGCATTCAGGTCCGGGAAGTTGCGGTTCAGGTCTACCTCCTTTGCGTTTCCACGTCCCACTAAGTAGCCGTTGAATTCTGGACCCTGTAAATCAGATAAAGACCACATCATTCTCTATTCTTTAAGTAACATTTCGGAAAGGATATCACCTTTTAACATTCTCAGTATGTCAGGTGTGAAATTTATATACCTCAAGTAGTATATTGCGCTTGTGTGTGTTGCGTAACCGAGTTAGAGCATGTTAAATAGATCCTGTCTGATGCTAAGGTATAGTTTCCTTTGCTAGTTTTTGTCTGGTCGAGTGAGACGCATGATAACTGGGTGTGTGTGGCAACATTCAGCCACCATTTACTGCTGGACATATAATTAGTCTCAAAGATCAAGAAAGAGTCTGTATTACTGTAATTTTGCATTCTAGATGTGTGAACGTTGTAGGTGTATGGATGCTCTGTTCCAGAAAAAAATACTGTGTGTATTTTGTTATTTTTTGTGAGTTATTCTGGTGTAATTAGTCTCAAAAGAAAGCCAGCAATGCACTCTGGGACATGGCTGATTCCTCCATAACAAACTGGAGGCCTCCAGGGACTTACAACACTCCCACACCACAGCTGACACACTGAATAAATAAGTGTATACATATGCATGCTCACATTCACACCACGAGCAGTTGGTCACGCATTTAGGCGTTTTAGTATACTTGTTTTACATTGCAGATTAACTACTAAGGGCTGTATACCTGCCTGGCAGCCACCTCATATCCATCCGGGTTCATCGAAGGAAGGATGTGGATCCGTGTGTCGTGGATGAGGCGCGTGATTCGCTCGTTTCCTGCCCTGTATTCCTCACACAGGAACTGGGCTAAGTAGATGAGCAGCTCCCTGCCGAGCACCTCATTCCCATGCATGTTCCCAACGTACTTGAACTCTGGCTCCACTGAAAAACACAGGTCAGGTGACCACCAGTCAGGAAGTCATGAGGTCATAGGGTCACATCCGTGAATAGCATGCAAGCTCTGAGCAATTCAGAGAAAGCAACTGCATGAATTAAGGCCCAATATGCAATACGAAGCTCTAAAGGTACTGCAAGGATTGCCTACTAAATATTTAAAGAGATTTTGTGATCATTTACTCACCCTCATGTTGATCCATGACTTTCTTTTGTGGGACACAACAGAAGAAATTTACTTTTTTTAATACAATGAAAGTGAATGGTGATATGGGCTCTAAAAAGCACCATAAAAGTTCACACAACTTATACATTACATTCCAAGTCTTCTGAAGAACACACCATATTTATGCACAGAAAATTATGGAACGGCATGAGGGTGAGTAAATGATGACAGAATTTTCATTTTTAGGCGAACTATGCCTTTAAAACAAATTATAACACTTTACCATTAGTATCTGTAGCATGCGGTTGAGTAAGCTGACACTGTAAATGCTAGTATCAAGCATGAATGAATTAAAATTCTTCATTTTCCTCCTACAAAAGCTTTCTGAGTGTTTAACAGCGCAGCAGGCCACTCTCATCGAAATTCCTGTCTCACAGCCAGTTGTCAGCTCATTATTCACAATTATCTCCTCTAACAAGTACCAGCAGATTTCCGTTTGTTCTTTTTTGATGCGGAAGTGAGTGACAGCGAGATCGCAAATCTAATTAGCCACTGTGTGCAGGCAGACTCATCAGGCACAGTCTTTCTATTAATCACCAAATAATTAAATTAACTGTGTTGTGCCACTGCTCAAAGAGTCACTGAATGGGTGACCTCGAAATTAATGTATGAAGCGCAAACATTGTTTGAAATCTAATGGGTCAGGTCACAATGACTTTGCCCATGCACTCTGTTATACTGATTCCTGTTTTTTTACTCCGTGTGGAACATGTATACATTCTGCAATTCTCTCTGAAGTTTTACATTTGTATTGTGTGCAGGCAGACTCATCACAATCTACCCATTAATCACCAAATAAAAATTAACAGTGCAGTCAGTGCCACTGCTCAAAGAGTCACTAAATGGGTGACCTCGACATTAACGCATGAAACGCAAACATTGTTTGGAATCTAAAGTGTCAGGTCACGACGACTTTGCCCACTCTGCTGTACCGGTTCCTGTTTTTGTACTCCGTGTGGAACATGTATACATCCTGCAATTCTCTCAGAGGTTTTACCTTTGTACGCATATTGCAAAGAGAAGCAGATTTTTACACTACAAAAAAAAATTTCTTACTCAGTATTTTTGTCTTGTTTTGCAGTACAAATATCTAAACATTCTTAAATCAAGATACATTTACTTGAGAAGCAAAAATACAAGATATTAAGTCTTGTTTTCTGAAAAATTAAGTGACTTTATGCTGTTTTAAGCATAATTTTGATAGATTTTTCAGAAAAGAAAACTTAATATGTTGTAATTTTGCTTCTCAGGTAAATGCAACTTGATTTAAGAACGTTTAGATATTTGTACTGGAAAACAAGACAAAAATACAAAGTAAGAAAGTTATTTTTGCAGTGTATAAAACATCTAATGGCAAAGATTAATTTGTTTTAGTAAGCCGATTTATTAACTTCTTTTGTTTACAGATCTTAACTACTTCCAGTAGCAGAGCTGAAGTGTTTTGAATTTGAGTGAACAAAGGAACAAGGTCTACAGACTGAAACAAAGAGGGAAATTTTACCGCTCAGCAGCTGCTCTTTCATATTTCGTAAGATACATTGGAGTTCTGAGTTATCTTTTATTAAAGTATCAGATGTTTCTCCTGAAATTCCTTGTAAATGGAGACAATTGTTGGCATACAAAATTAAAATGGATAGCATAGCCTAGACAATTTGTTTTCTTCTTTGATAAGTAATGTTGGGATTTCTGACTTTTGATTCCAACTTTTTGTATCTTGGCCAATCTGAGTTCAGTTTAAGAAATTGATCTCTTCTGGAACTCTACACAGTGAAGATTAATGAGGTCTTGATCTCAATAGAATCATCTGAGAAGCAGAAGTGTCCATTTGCTGTCAGTTTCTAGGAGAAACAACTGAGCTATTAAAGATTCAGATTTTTCTTTCCTGTGGGTTGTTTTAGATCAATAATAAGGCCGATGTTTGCTCCTCTCTGAAACGGCTACATATAACACACCACATCTCCAGGCACATACTCCCCCTTAAACCCATTACTGTCTGTTCTTAAATGCAATTTACTGTATGTGAGTGTTTAAGGAGCAACAAGATAAATCCAGTTGACGGTTAACATTGGCTGGCCAGACAAACTCATGAATAACCAGCCAAAGCTTCATTTCGACAATTCTGTTAAGTGCATTTCTTAGAAAACAGCCCAAATTATGCAATCAAACCCAAATTGCTTCACCAATCAGCTCTGGCAGCACTATAGCCTCAGTAGGAACATTTTTCAAACGTGCAAGAGTTTGCTTGAGCTATATGGGTGAGGAATTTAATGCCTTGGTACAAGAGTAAAGAAAAGACTCACATGCTTTATGGATGCCAGGATTATCACTGAACTCCAGGACATATAGGTGCCGTCCCTCCACGCTGCGACCGATGCTGTAGATGCGAGTGATGTAGGAGCATTCGCTTTGGACAGCAAAAAGAGCCCTCACCATCTCCTCATAACCATGGTGCTGGAAGTCAGACGCCCCAGTCAGCAAAGCCTCGAGCCCCAGAAGCAGCGCCCCAATCCAGATCAGAGAGCTGCCTGACAGCATGGTCCCAGACTGCTCCGCAAACAGAGCGCCACTTCTTTTCCTTACTCTCTTTCTCAATCCTGCTCTCCCCATTTGCCTCCTCCCTCTGGACCTCCTCTCACTCCCGCTTAGAAGAGCAAGTAAGGACGGCCCCTCCTCCCACTCTCTTGATTCCCTCACCCATACCATTTGTGTGTGTTTACTCAATTGGCATTGTTGGAGAAGTGAGAGTTGACATCAAATATGACACCTCAACTTTGGCTTTACACTCCTCACACACTAAACTTCCCCCCTCTTGTGTTTTTCTGGCAGTGCTAGTCGAACGTTTCATTCCTGACCTGCGGTTAGTCTCTGACTAGCTTTTAAAAGCGTGATTACTGATGATTTAACTAAAGGGGAATAAAAGCAAACAGGAAAGGGGCGAAATGGAGGCTTTATTTTGGGGGAAAGGGATGTGATTAGCATTTACTCACCCACATTCGCTCCAACACTAGCTCATTCATTAACTCAGAGTAAACACACTTGGAGCCTGAGAGGTTAGAGTTTCTACAGGGCATTCTGGGAAAACAGACCATGGGGGACCAAAGGTTTCAAATGAGCGCTGTGGAACTGGCCCCCTGAGGCCCTCCTCCCAACACCTCTACTATAAACCCCAGGAGCTGCTGTCCGTCACACTCACTATAACCTGGATGTTAGTACGGCAGTTGTTGCTTTGTAACTGAATTTATATTCATTCTCAATAACACCACGGGTGGAGATGTAACACCTTTTGCATTGACTGAACAAGCAGGCTGTTTACTACTGTGTTTGTGTCATTACCGACTACCATTGCTATTGCCAGACTAGCCATTTGGCTTAAAGTTTACATGAAATTGTAGTTGAGATAATCTTTTCTTCCCTATTGTAATGTATATCCAAGTGAAACTACTTTTAGAACAAGAAAAAATGTTGATTTTGTCTATCAGGAATTGATTGGATTCGTTGGATTGTTGTGGTTTGCTATTGATCTCATGTGAGTGACAGGTCATCAGAGAAGAGATGTCACTGCAAGAAGAAGAGGAAGTTAAAGGCATCATGAAATAAAAACTGATGGTTTTTATTTTTTATGGAATAGTGCATAAAAAATTACTTATCTGTGTACATTATTATTTTCTTCAATTCACTATCTTCACATTCACCTTGCATCTTAACGAAGGCGGGACAATAATCCTGCCCTTCATGCAAACTGTCATTCACGTGAGATTGCGGCAATTAATGCCAGCGATCCAACAATCCAATCAATTCCTGATGGACAAAATCAAGTTCTGTCCTACATTTGTTTCTCTCTTTAGAGAAGCGATTTCACTCGGATAGGCTATACATCATAATAGGGAAGAAAAGGTGCTCACAACTTTTGTTTCATGCTGACTTTGTGTTTACTATGGTTGCATCTATCCATACTTGCCTACTATATAGTAGCTGAAAAACAGTATGTGAATTTTTTTTTTATCTGCACAAAATGTCAAGTGGTTGATCTGAACAGAGAGTGTAATGGATGTTAATACAGTACATTTGAGTTATTTGCCTTTGGTAGTACGCCAAGTGTACTTAAATGTAAGTGTACTTATTTTAAAATATATTTTAGGTATATTTTAAATTGTATGCTCAAATTTGTCATTGTAACGATGCACTGAAAGCACTATCAGCGACAGGAAATATATATAAAACTAACATTTGGATATTTGACTTACAGGTGAGAAAATGTTTACTGCACACATACTGAGGCATACTGAGTGTCAGGATACTACAATTTACCCATTCTTCCTGCTGATGCTTCACGTCTTATTGTCTGTACCCACTTAAAGGCTGGCTTTTACGGTTCGGTAGCTTATAACAACTTAGTTCTGGGTTTTTAGCTTGTTTGCTGTACACCCTGTCACACAGCAGCTTTTAGACATTGTTCTGTCTTTTGTTAGAAGCAAGAAATGACAAGGAGGTAGCTTCACAATACAAAGTCAACGGAGAGGGTTGGATTGTTTCCCCCCGGGGTGGGCGTAGGCGCCAGTCACGAGCACCAACCGCAATCAAAACAGCAGCCACGTTTTACAGTTCCTCCTGAACCAAAACAACGAGATTATACTGCATTCACGCCATAACTACCGTAATTTGGAAGAGATGGAAACCCGTGACGTTATACTCGGAGCGGTTTGTGACTCGAATTACGTATCAATGTCGAAATTAAAGGGTTAGTTCACCCAAAAATGAACATAATGTCATTTATTACTCACCCTCATGTCGTTCTACACCCGTAAGGCCTTCGTTAATCTTCGGAACACAAATGAAGTCGGCCTCTATAGACAGCAATGCCATTGAACTTCTCAAGATTTAGAAAGGTACTCAAAACATATTTAAAACAGTTCATGTGAGTTCAGTGGTTCAATCTTTATATAATATAAGGCGACGAGAAAACTTTTTGTGCGCCAAAAAAAAAAAACCAAAAACAAAATAACGACAACGTTATCTAGGGATGGCCGATTTCAAAACAGTTTCGAATCTTTTGTTTCGAATCAGTGATTCGGATCGCGTGTCAAAATGCCAAACTGCTGAAATCATGTGACTTTGGCGCTTCGAATCACTGATTCAAAAACAAAAGATTCGAAGTAGTGTTGTGAAATCGGCCATCACTAGATATCGTTTAAAAGTCGTTATTTTGTTTTTTGGCGCACAAAAAGTTTTCTCGTCGCTTTATAATATTAAGATTGAACCACTGAACTCACATTGACTGTTTTAAATATGTTTTGAGTACCTTTCTGGATCTTGAGAAGTTCAATGGCATTGCTGTCTATAGAGGCCTCACTGAGCTATCGGATTTCATCAAAAATAACTTAAGGCGGGTGCACACTGTGCGATTTATAATAGTCCTTTACGATTGTTGCTTGTCAGTCTGTATGTTCATGATCCTTATGTCACACTGTGGGATCTCAGCTGTCATTTATGTCAGACTGTACGACAGTCGAGATGCGTTAAAAACGGATGCACGCAAGAAAACTTGTCCAGAGTATTAACGTTACATCATCAACCCACACACATTCGGTGACAGTGAGCTTGCATTACATGCGGGACTGAAATGGTGGCAAACAAAGAAATCTCTAGCGTTAATTTTGATCACGGCTTGTCTTGAAAAACGAAGACAATTTGACGTTTGTCGTAGAAGTCACACTGCAGGACTGTGTGCCAAAACTTCTGACACTGCCAGAATTTCGTCGGAGGTAAAATTTGATCGCAACGGTCATTAATCGGCTGTCGGTGAACATGTCAAACTAGCGATCAAAGACTACAGATTTTAGCCTAGGATTATAGTAATCTTTTAGGATTCTCAAAATTTCGACCAAAATCGTGCCAAAATCGCACAATGTGCACCCGCCTTTACGGGTGTAGAACGACATGAGGGTAAGTAATAAATGACATTATTTTCATTTTTGGGTGAACTATTAATCTGCAGCAGTCAGGTGGTACAGGTCAGTGCTCTTTAAGTTGTTTATGTTCATTTTTATTGTAATGTTATGAGCTTTCGTCTCTCGTGACGCTTTTTTTGCTCCCTGCTGCTGTACGCGTTCATGTGTTTTGGAGAAGGCGTGGCTTTGGAGACGCTCTTATGTACGAGGACCGGGAGGGGACATGTTCGGTTCATTTAGTTTTGTCGTGGCCACGACATATAAACTCGTGGGAACGTGATAATATGTCGTGGCCACGAGATCATTTGTCGAGGTAATGCCATCCTTATGTCGTGGCCACGCGATGTAAAGTCGTGGCCTCGAGATCATATGGTGAGGGAACAACATCTATTTCTCATGGCCACGAGTTAAATGTGTAAACAATCTGCGCGACCATAGCAACCTGGAATTATCAGAAATGGATAAGATTATAATAGCTAATATTTATTTTTAATTAAGAATGAAAAATAAGGGTGGAATTAAGGAATGATTATTAACATATGTAATATATGTTAAATTCCCGTAAATGAACTTCCTGTAAAATTCACGTGCGCCTAGAGAAATAAAATAAAATCATAAATAAAGCTTTCATAGGTTATATACAAATAATAAACAAAGCCTATTAATAGTAAAACATTTTTTTTCGAATTCACTCGAATGCTGTCACAGGCACGAGGGGCTACAAGTGAAAACAGACGCTCATTTAAGCTACCGTAGTCAGAAATAGGCTAAATACAGTCAAAACTTTATTGGCATGATCGGGCATTTACAGTATTTACAGAATACAAATTTTAAGTAACAAAGTACAGAATGTTAATTAGATAAAGAGATATGGGAAATGAAGGGGCAAATAAAGCAAATAAATGTACAAATGTAACTAATAATAATATAAAAATATTAAATAAAAAATAAACGATCAGTGAATGGATTTAAAAGACTGTTGGATGGGATTAAAATGTACAACATTTACCTCATTTGAATGCTGTCTAAGCAACATTGCGCGCAATACAATATGCACTATGTTAATATAATAATTTCTTAATTCCGTTCTTTTTCTAAATTAAAAATAAATATTATTATAGTCTTATCCATTTCTGATAATTCCAGGTTGCTATGGTCGCGCAGGTTGTTTACACATTTAACTCGTGGCCATGAGAAACAGATGTCGTTCCCTCAACATAATGAAGTCGTGGCCACGAGAAAAAATATATCGTTCCCTCACCATATGATCTCGAGGCCACGACTTTACATCGCGACATATTATTATGTTCCCACGAGCTATGTCGTGGCCACATAGTCTGTAAGCGTGGCCACGACAAACCTAAGTGAACCGAACATGTCCCCTCCCGGTCACCGTACTTATGCCTTCAAGCTAGCCTCTCCGAAAATTACCTACGCTGCGTTCAATTTATTCTGACAAACGAAAAACTATATGAATAATATGAATATATTCATGGTATATTGCTTGTGTGTTTTGAAGTCACTTATAATAGGTTTGTAATGTACTTATAACACAAATAAAGTACACTTTAATATCACTAATCAAGCATGTAATTAATCCCTACACAGGCATATATTTAAAGTGTACTAAGTATACATGAAGTTGTTCTAATTTAGCACATAAAAGTACACTAAATGCACAAAAATGTATGCTTTACTACAATTTAATTACAACTAAAATACAACAAAAAGCAAAAAGATATGTTTCAAGTTGGGTCTCGAACGTGTTGGGGCAAAGATAAACATTGTTACTAAGATATTAGTAGTCTAATAGTGCCATCCAGTGGATTATTGCCATAACGGCACATGCTGTAGTTAAAGGAATGCCTGCAAATAAACAAAAGGAGCAACAATTTAGGTAGGCTACATGGTTGTGTGGAATTATTTTATGATGAATGCAAACAAGTAGTAATGGTTCAGTATTGCACTCTTACTCATGGACAGGGTTGACACAGAATCTTTGGACTCTTTGGAATCTTTGGATAAGAAAAAACAACATTTGATTTTAGCGTGCAGTCATGAAATTGTTTTCCTGTAAAATTAACGTGCTTAGAAAACTTAGATTAAACAAACTTACGAGATTGGTACTCCCCACTGCAATTGATAGCTAAAAAACAAAACAAAATAGTCATTTAAATAAATAATCCATACCCCCAAAAAATACCTGCTTCATGATAGAGTTTACCATGACTAAATGAACAATGACTGCTTTTTGACTCACATTTCTGGTCAAGGGCACACTTTTTTTTATCTTCTGTGTTGGAGAAACAGATATTCAGATATGGAAATCAAAAACTGAACATTTCCAGTGCTCAATAGGTTTGGGACACTTATTACCATTGAGTGTCTCAAGAGAATCGCTCACACAGTTTAGTTCAACGTCTGCTGGCCACTTCAAGCACATGGTGCCATTTCTGTAGTGAATCTCACATGAAGATGTTGATTTATGAGAACTACAAATTGGTTTAGGTCCGTCCATTAACCTGAAGCATGAGTACTTTTCTCCAGTCTCCATCATTACAACAGAGAAGTTGCACTTTTCTACAAAACAAAGCAGAGTTTGAGAGTTAGTGCAATTTAAGTAAAAAGTTATTTCAAAAACATAATTTGATGGATAGCACACTATTTTAAATGTTGGCCATAAGACTCTTAATTAATTGTATTGCTTACAGTTTATAACCCACAATGTACTCTGATGTCTTTTAACCATAATGTAATGCAGAGATGGCTTTCAAGTGGAAAACAATCAGCTACTTGTTAAACTTGTTTATGTCAGAGTCAGAAAATTGGATACCTGCACGCAATTTCTGTAATTACATCTATAATTACTCTGTTGACCATTCCCTCACACACCCTTAAACCTAACCATACTACCACACTTGCCCCTAACTTTACCCATATCCCACCTAAATAGCAGCAAATGTGTTTTACAATACAACATGAACACAGTAAGTATCCTATATTCTTAACAAGTACATAGTTAAAGATACCTAATATAAAGTGTGACTGAAAATTGTGAGCTGCCGGTGAAAAACTCCCCCACAATGTATACTGTGGGTGTGGGGGAACGCTCGGGTATGAGGGGTCTAAGGTAGCCCGAGTGGTTTTTAACACATTCCTATGAGGTTTTTAGAGCTTTCTGCCATTAGGTGAAAAAACACCTTACAATCACCACATGATACCAGGAAATATTCTTATCTACAGCACAAATGTTGCAAGATGCCTTAGCAAGCATCACTAAATATAGAAGAAAGGGGGAGCCCTGGGGGTTGTATCTAAAACCACATTTGATCTGCAAACCTTTTATGAACCGTCTACCTTCACACTGCAGGCAAACACAAATGGTACTGGGTGTTTTATTTTTTGAATGTAGGAATATGTAAAATTTATTTACCGTTTTGAAGTGCATTACAGCAAGGACAAAGCCAAAAAATCAGCATCTGCCAATAGAAATAAAATACTTAAAAAACAGATATACAGCGTCATTTATAAATGGCATAGATTAAATCGCATTTTAAATACAATAATAACGTTCAACCAAAAAAAAAAGACATTTTAGTATTATCATATGACATCCCTTTCAGCCAATAAAATGAACATGTTAGGTCACATGCTGTCAAGGCTCCATTTTGAGTTCATTTTAGACTAGGAAGTAGGGCTACATATAAATTCAAAATTTGATTTTCATTGTACATCCAAATGTGTTTTCTAAAGTTTTTGGTCATTTTTAATGCACATTTTGTAAATTCAAGAACTTAAATACCAAAAAATCTCTGTTATGCATAAATGACAAAGTCCTTTAGGGGAAAGATTTGTTCTCTGTATAGTTAGTTGCACTATTGTTCAGTACTGGCAGACGGTATAATCGCCTTTTTGCCAGTGTTTTAGGTTGATGTTAGTAAGTTTTATAAAAAACAGAGATGAAAAGTTGTACCTTTTCCATAAAGTATTGATGATATTGATGGCAGTGCATAAGGTCTTAGTAAGAAAAGAAGAAGCTGAAGATTGAGGAGGATAGAAGCAGTGAGGGTGATGTCAGAGATGAAGAATATTTATCATAGATTGTTGAAGTCAGGCATTTTGGTACATTATCCTATTCCAGTTTGTAAGATGTGATCCATACTAGAGGTCAGGAAAGATGCCACTGCCTATTGGCCTCACTACAATGACAAGCAAATGCTGCAAAAATCAAGTTACATGTGGAAAGTGTGGGCTACACTGAAAAAGAAGAGTCTTGTTGATTTTCATTTGTGCTACAATCATTGATTTGGACTTCCAAGAAAGAAACAATGTTAAAGATTGTTGTAATATTTTTTGAAACACTAAGACATGGTTTAACTATTTTCCAGGCAGTGAAGTCGCATCTGAATTTGTGTCAAGACTTTGACATTTAAAAAAAAACACTAAGACCTTTTTGAGTTATAAATGATGAAATCCTAAAAAAAATGTATTATTTACATTATTATTTTTGCAAGTTGAAACCAGAACCACAACATTTGGCCACTGACCACATACTGAATGTACTGAGTGTTTGGTGTCATGTTCCAACTCCACTTGTATATTTAGTACCTTGGATACTGTATCTGTGAAATTAATGAATGAGGCTTTTGGAAAAAAATTAAACTTTAAATAAAAAATAAGCAAAAATGCATTCAAAAAGTGACAGTAAATACTTTTTTAAATAGAGAATAAGAGACTTCTTTAAAAAAAAAACAACAAAAAAAAAAAGTACATATTCCAAATGTTTGAATGGTATATGGGGTAAAATTGTTGGTCGTAGTGGGAATAAAGCCTTTTATAATTTGTCAAAAAATAAAATAATTTTCACACCTTAAATATTTAAAAAGGTACATGATTATTTCACTTGGATTAGATTATTATATTTTTATTTGAATTTTAATAATTATAAGATTAAACATCTTTGTCTGGGACAAGGTTAAAAAAAAAAAAAAAAAAAAAAGACACTTCAAAGACAATTGTGTTTGTTATCTTCATGTATAAAAAAAGTGAAATCTTACTCAGGGTTCTGCTGTACCTGACCTTTCTAGTCACCACCCTCTTATAAACAAGCCAGTACGAAGAAATCTCACATCTGAAGAAAAGCAACTAGTTTTTTTCCCCACAGTATTTTTCTTTAAATTCCCATTTCTCCAATCAGAAAGAGTGCAAAGTTCACAAAAAGATAAACCTAACACAAGCCCATTCTCAAAATAAAGATCAAGCCCACCAAGCATAATATGAGGCAACATGCCAAGATGAAGCATCTCAAAAAAACACACAATGTGCTCATTGGGTGAGGTTTGGCTTAAAGCCTGCTTACATTACTGAATTACTCAGTATACCACAAAGATAATATTCTAAACGGAACGTTTAGCATCATGCAGCAGAGAGTTGTTTTACTTCAGTGCAGCTCTTATTTGCTTGTTAGCACAATTACAGTAGGTTAATGTGTTTAGCATTATCATCATAAGGAACCTCATATTGGGCATGTCAGGGCATGCCTCACTGCTGGCAAGCATTGTCTAATGACATTTCATTCCTATAAATTTACGCTGTAAAGATAAATGGTATCAAAACAACAGAGAATCAAAGACTTACCACGCACAACAACTTTCCGTTAGACTGAGAACACACTGTAACCACAGCGCATCTAGATTTAAAAAGAGCTGGAATGCTGCAGATCACCTTGACAGTATTTTGGGAATGCCCAAATCAAGTCTCTATCAGTAGCATCAATCCAGAAAGAATCATCACATTCCCAATGCTCATTGTTTAGTGCTAAATAATTTAACAGGAAATAAAAGAGGAAATAGTGACTTTTTTGTGAACGTGGTAATATGACATATTATATTATGAATGTAGTTTTTGTCCATAAATGAAAATTAGTGGGGTTCAATGTTGTTTACACCGCAAAGTTTTTCAAAATACCTTTGTCTTTTGTGTTCCACAGAAGAAAGAAATGGATTCATGTTTGGATCATTGTGAGGGTGATCATTTTTAGATGAACTAGCCCTTTAAAAACTTTCCACTTGGTGATCTTTATAAGTCTCCATGATGCCTGTTTCACGTATGAGGTTAAACTTTTAAACCCTAGGGACTTCTATGATTGTTTGGATGTGAGGACATTCATAACCTTGGCTAAGACCTATATTTGTTTTAGGAAGAAATTTTCGTTTTAGGAAGTGTCTGAATGCATTCTACAAGTTTCTGGTACAATATTAGGTTGGACAATGTGTGTTTTATCTCATCCAAACCAAAACTATTTCTTCTAAAATTACTTTATACTGGCCAAGAACATGAAATTCTATTGAATTGTCTATCTAAGAGATAATTCAAAGCATAAATACACCACATTTAGTCAAACATAAACCACAGTATTTGGATCAATCAAATGATGTGCAACATCTCTGACTCAACATCAGTCAACGCTTAGGTTTGGGTAAGAAAATAGATTGTAAAAATGCATATGCAAATAATTTCCATACATTGTATGAAGATGTAATCAAACCTTTCATCGCAACATGAACTACCATTTTTATTATGATTCACACTTAGATTAAGCCTATAAAATGACAACTCAACCTCTTTGGGAGTTAATAAAACTGATAATGAACAAAGTATGCAAAGAAAGACAGATATGCAGTGTCACTCACCATTACAAAGCCTGGTGCCATCGTGGAAATGAATCAAAGTGTGCAAACTCCGTTTGTAATCACATGACACCCACAGTAAACCAGCGCCCTCCCACCCAACTTTTTTTTCTTTTTCCTTTTTGTTTTTTGCTTTAATGAACCTCTTTCTTCCTTAAGCGATACGATGCTCACTCTACTTTGAACTGTTCTTAAAATCTTAAAAGTGCTCTTGCACAGTGCAAATCATGACTCACAGGATATAAACTGTGACACCACATGCCACGGCTCAATCAACATGCAAGTATACTTTTTTTTAGAAAAAGAAAACATGTTCATTTTGTAATCTTCTCACTCAGCATTTCCATGTCCTCATGTCTTCATATGCATTTGGAATTTTCGGGAAATTCCTAACAAAAGGTCAGTCTCTCCTTGTCCTTGAGATGTATATTAGGTGTTATTTCCCCAAAAGGTTTTGCACACTGGTACATTTTTGGTTATACAATGTGTGCTAGGTATGCTTTGTATAAGTTGAGCTTGCATGTAAAATGATTTCAACATGCTTTGCCAAAAATTTATGTGCATTTTACATGTTAGGTATATAACAATGTTCAGGTAATTAAAAAAAAAAAAAGCTTCATAGTGGCAATTCATTGAACAAAGCTGTTCAAAGCTCCAAAGCTTTCTGTTGCTCTTGAGGTTGTTTTTTCACTTCCTGATTGACGCTGATAATAAGAAAATGCCTAACTTTGACCTGCAGAATGGAGACAGGAAATAAATGACATTTTAGTCAAGTGTCATTCATTCACTGAGCAGTGAAACATATTAACAAATACATCAGAACTAAAAGACTACCCTGTTGAAAAATCCACTTAAAATCCATTTAGGCTGGTCTCCTAGCATGTTTAGAAAATAACTCCCCTAAACTACCATTTAAAGGTTTGTTTTAAAATGTAATGTATTCCTGTGATGGCAAAGCTTAATTTTCAGCAGTGTCACATGACCCTTCAGAAACCATTCTAATATGCTGATTTGGTACTCAAGACACATTTCTTATTATTATCAATCTTAAAAAACGATTGTCGATTTTTGTGGAAACTGTAATACATTTTTTTTATCAGTATTCTTTGAGGAATAGAAAGCCAAAACAAACAGCATTTATTTGAAATAAAAACCTTTTGTAACATTATAAATGTATTTACAGTCACTTTCTATCATTTTAATGCATCCTTGCTGAATAAAAGTATTAATTTCTTAAAAAAAAAAAAAAAAATCTTACTGACCCTAAAATTTTGAACCATAGTGTATGTGACATTTAAGAAGCTAAATTCATGTATACTTATACTAATTCCTGGTCTCACCTTTCCAATGAGAAATTGGCAGAAGTAAAGGACCATCCACAGATACACCCTCCACCAGCTCAACTAAACGCAGGATGTCTTCAGGGTCATCTACAAACATTTCTTCTGGCTCATCAACACTCATCTCTAAGCCGCAAGGGCCCTTTGAAACATCACTATCTGCACATATTGCACAAATAAGGACATTAATTAATGCTTCTTTAAATCTGTTAGACATTCATCTTGGAGTCACAAACAGAAGTGACTTATTTAAAGGTCAAGTAGTCCTATTTTTGTCTTGTTTTTTCATTAAATTTTTTAAACATCCTTATATCAATATAAATTATTTGAGAAGCAAAATTGCATTAGAAACTAAAGTAACTTTAATTTTATTGCTCCATTACTTTAAGATTTAAATCTCATTCGGGATTAAGTGAGGAGGATAAAAAAATAACCTGTGGCTAACTGAATAAAGAAATCACTATGATGACCTGACCTGACACTGTGATGTCAGGCCTATAAATAACTGGCAAAAGTGGTAGGCAAGAGGGCGTGTTAGTCCAGGACAATGGGGATTTCTACTTGACTTTCTTATGTGAGAGGAGGTATTGTTTTCACAAAAGAGGCATACAGGAGTGGTGACCGTTACTGTGCTCTTCCCAAGGTAAGGCGACATCTAGATTCTTGCCATATTTTATGATGCCATGTAACTCAAATAGTTGCCGCAATAAATAATTTTCATGGTTTGTGAAATGGCTACCCACCTTAAGACTTGTTTTCAGAGAATGAGGACACTGATAACACGTCGACAGACAAGACAGAGCAGGTTAGAACAATAAAATCTTTAACGTGTTGTGACAGATTGCTGTAGCGCCTCAGCTCAAGTGGTTCGTGAACCGATCATCTCTTCCTACTAGTTTAATTTACAGCATCAAATAAACATCAATGGACATGAAAAGGAATGTTGTTTCAAACGCGGAAAGACGTCAATACACACCATTTTTCAAGTTCAAGTCCACCGAGGTTAATCTTCTAACTCCTTACTGCTTTGTCGGACAAAATGGCGGATTCGGCATTATGATTGGTTAGATCACTTGTTAATCAAACTCCCGGCGAAGGGTAAAATAAATAAATATGACATTATCTAGCTACACCAAGAGGAAACTTACAGCAGACACAAATCACAGAAAATAAAACAATAAATGCAAGACAATGCAATAGAAAATACAGTAAAATAAAATAGACTCTAAAATGAACAATAAATTATTTAAAGTAATATTTAGTATTAATATTTGGATGCAACATGTACAAAATAATCATATTGAGGATATATTCTATGATTTCAGTTTTGCTTCTCACATCAGAGATGGCTCTATCCCCAAACCACTGCCATATTGTTTTGTCCACCCCATAAAACAAACTTGAATCCCATGTGGTGCTGCTAATAATGGAGCAGTTACATCAGTCTCAACCTTTACCTTTGACATTTCCACATTCAGTGGTGTCAGTGGTTCGCTTCTGGTCTAAGAGGAATTTCATTGGTGGGAGCTCATCATCGCTGTCCTCCATGTCCAGATCAGCTCCATCAGTGATGTACATCTCTTTGTATGTCCCTCTATCTAAACAGAGGCAGGACTCACATTAAAAATCAGTGTGGGTAAAAACAATGTCTAGTTATGTAAACTATTTAAATATAAGAAAGGAATAATAATAAAATTTACAGTATGGTTGTGCTGCACATTATCACTATTTACATGCATTAACAATCATCATTACTTTTACAGCATTTACTAATATTGTTTGGTAACACTTTATTTTAGGGTCTTTTAACTAGTTGCTTATTAGCATGCATATTACTAGAATATTAGCTATTTATTAGTACTTAAGCACATATTAATGCCTTATTCTGCATGATCTTATTCTACATTCTTAATCCTACCCAATACCTAAACTTAACAACTACCTTACCAACTATTAATAAGCAGTAAATTAGGAGTTTATTGAGGGAAAAGTTATAGTTGATAGTTTATATGTGTTCCCTATATACTAAAGTGTTACCTATTGTTTAATGTAATTTCTACATATACTATTTTGAACATTAAAAGGGGCTTCAGGGTGATACAAAACCCCTCTGTGTCAGAGTCTTGATGAACCTGTCAGGGTTTATTTTGTGATGATGACAGGCTGAATGCAGGCTACATTATCTTGTTTATTACCGCCGTCTAATTAAATTAATATGTGGACATGAAATATTGATTTTATGTTTTAAAACAGATTTTTTGCTTAATATTATTGAGGAAAAAGTTTTTTTTTTTTTCAGGATACTTAGATGAATAAATTCAAATGAACAGCATTTATTTGAAATAGAAATCTTTTGTAACAATGTCTTTACTGTCACTTTTGATTAATTTAATGCATCCTTGCTGAACAGATATTTAAAGAAAAAGACTTTACTTACCTTGAAGGCCATGTTTCTAGCATCTGTAAAACCGCATTCTTCCATCTTAAAAATATATCTAAACTACGACATATGCTCTCAATGACAAATGCAGAACAGTTAGCTCATGCGTTCATGACCTCAAGGCTAGATTACTGTAACGCTCTACTGGGTGGTTGTTCCACTCGCCTGTTAAACAAACTACAGCTCGTACAAAATGCAGCAGCTAGAGTTCTTACTAGAACTAGGAAGTATGACCATATTAGCCCAGTTCTGTCAACACTGCATTGGCTTCCTGTTAAACATCGTATAGATTTTAAAATCTTGCTAATTAGTTACAAAGCACTAAATGGTTTAGCTCCCCAGTACCTGCGCAAGCTCTTAATGCATTATAGTCCTTCACGTCTATTGCGATCTCAGAATTCAGGCCAGCTGATAATACCTAGAATATCAAAATCAACTGCAGGCGGTTCTCCTATTTGGCACCTAAACTCTGGAACAATCTTCCTAGCATTGTTCGGGAAGCAGACACACTCTGTCAGTTTAAATCTAGACTAAAAACGCATCTCTTTAACCTGGCATACACATAACACATTATCAATTCATTTTTTCAAATCTGTTAAAGGATTATTAGGCTGCATAAATTAGGTCAGCCGGAACCGGGAACACTTCCTATAACACCAGATGTACTCATTACATCAGAAGAAGAATGGCATCTACGCTAATATTAGACTTTCTGTTTATCCCGAGGTTTACCATAGTCAACCGGTCCGGGCCGTATCCAGGTGAGATTGAGGACCTACGCCTTGACACGACCACAACGCACCCCTGAAGTATCAGCAGAGATTGAGTCAACTAGATCATCCATTGTGAAGGCCTCATCGACACAACAGCCAGTGGCACAGTTCCTCAACAAACCGTCCATACCGGCGTGATGAATACGATCCTCAACTGGATTGAACTGGAATAAATACTTTGAATATTGCGATCCTATCGGGCTTGTGATAGCTACCTGAATCGTAACAAAGCACTGTTTGCCAGAGGAGAACTGGCCCCCCGACTAAGCCTGGTTTCTCCCAAGGTTTTTTTCTCCATTTTAACACCTATTTGCCACCTGTTTGCCACCCGATGTCACCTGTTGGAGTTTGGGTTCCTTGCCGCTGTCGCCTTTGGCTTGCTTAGTTGGGGACACTTGACATTTGATATTCAACAGTGCTTTGATCTGCCTGCATTGACACCATTTTCTTTAAGAGCTGCTGTGCAGCCAAAATTATATACCAGTTATCGCTGTAAAGCTGCTTTGACACAATCTGCATTGTAAAAAGTGCTATATAAATAAAGGTGACTTGACTTGACTCAAACCATTGAAGGGTACTGTATCACAGTTTCCACAAAAATATTAAGGAGCAAAAACTGTTTTCAACATTGATAAAAATAAGAGGTTATTAGAGCAGCAAATCAGCATATTAGAATGATTTCTGAAGGATCATGTGACACTGAAGAATGGAGTAATGGCTGCTAAAAATTCAGCTTTATCATCAGAATAAATTACATTTTAAAATATATTAAAATAGAAAGAACTCTTTTAAACTGTAATAATATTTCACAATAATACTGTTTTTACTGTATTTTTCATCAAATAAATGCAGCCTTGGTGAGCATAAGAGACTTCTTTGAAAATCATTTAAAAAAATCCTAATTATTTTTCAAAAAATTATTTTCAAAATTCTTTTAAAAAGAAATCTTAATAGTGTATCTAGAACTGTATTGTTAACAAAAATAATGTCTTATTACTTGGAAATGTACAGGTGGGAAAACAGGAAGCTTAGTAGACAGCAGACCACAATAGATGCTCAATCTTTTTTTTTCTGCACCACCCTCTTCCACAGCTTTGTTGTTCTTTTGCACTGACCGTTTTTTTCCTTGAGCTGCATGACTAAGGACTTTGTGTTCAGATGCAGCCGGTGACTGTTGCGTATGTGCTGGAGCAGGCTTATGGCATGAAGGACAGAAAAACTATAGAACACCATCTTTTTCTCACGCATGCCATCAGCACGGATGTCAAACTTCCTGCCCTGCAGAGCAACCAAGACAATAACTCATTCCTAAACTGCAAAACAGAGCTAGAACATACTAAAGACGTCAAGTGGTTCCTCAAAAGGATGTTCAAATGTCACAAATGATTGCTAACTGGCTGGTTGAATTTGTAAACAATATGCAATGGAAAACTGGTAAAGATCACCTGAAATGTAATGGAATGAATATCTGACCATGGCAAATCATATAGAAACTGTTTTCCATTCAGCATCTGGAGATTAAAAACAAGACATACACCTGTAAGGGGGACATGCGCATATACTTTGAGAAATCGTTATTCAACACTACAGAAATGACTAGATTAGACTCACATGAATTTCTATTCTGTTCTAGGTCAGTTTGTGCTGGTTTTGTGTGTATAGAAAACTATGTTTATGGGTAGAATATAATTTGAGTGTCCAGTACGATACGATACAGTTACCTCAGAGGTCTGCAGTCCTCTAGAAGTCAAGTACACGAGGACATAACCTTGTGCTTTATTCTTTTCCTGAGACAGCAGGGATAGAGAGGAGGGGCAGAAATGGAAAGAAAAAGAAAGTATGTCTGACAGAAACAGAGAATCTTATTATGAAACATGATATATTCTTATGAAACATGTATCATGTGTGATGAGCCACATCTTGAATTTAAGGGACATTCAAGGCCCCTAAAATTGAAGATATGGCTCATCACGCATGATACATGTTTCATAAGAATGTATCATGTTTCATAATAAGATTCTCTGTTTCTGTCAGTTTCAGACATGAATTTCAGAAATGAAATGATACGTGTTTCAATAAAAATTCAAGATATGGGACAAAAAATGCCCCTGTTTGAGTTTTTGTCTAATATTTACATCATATGATGTAGTTAAGCTATATCACACAAGTGCTGCCTTTCTGAAATTTCTATAGAAAATGTCTGTCAAGAATAGCACGATTGCAAATGTGATACTGATTTTATACCACAGAGTATCTGTAATAAATTCTATGTTGAATCAAATAAAATATTTCTTGCTGAAGCTACTTTTTATAATGTCTACTTGATGCTTTACATCACAATGACTTAAAGGGTTAGTTCACCCAAAAATGAAAATTCTGTCATTAATTACTCACCCATCTTCCACACCTGTAAGGTTTTCGTTCGTCTTCAGAACACAAATTAAGTTATTTTTCATAAAATCTGATGGCTTAGTGAGGCCTGCATTGCCAGCAAGACAATTAACACTTTCAGATGCCCAGAAAGTTACTAAAAACGTTTAAAACAGTTAATGTGAATACAGTGGTTCAACCTTAATATTATAAAAAAAAATTTATTATAATTTTTTTTTTTTGGGTGAACTAACCCTTTGAAATTATATTTTGGGAGAAATTAGATTAATTATTAGGCACATCATGTAATTAATTAGATTAAAAATTTTAATCGCTTCACAGCCCTAATATTTATATTAAATATAGTAGTCAATATTTGAAGTGGATCAAAACCTTCTTCTTAGGACAACTTAGATCTTAGGACAACTTTGATTAACTTTTTTGATCCACTTCAAATGTTGACTACTGTATATATTTTCCAACTTTCAAACAAGGCTTTGTCAAACCAAAGATAAACTTTGCTTTTAAAATTTATATGAATTCCTTTGAATTCAGGTCAAATCAGTTAAATACGGTTTCCTTACATTCAATTTGCAATTCTGCATTCTGTTTGCATACCTCAGTTCAAATTCAGGAATTAAATTCAAATGTAAAAGGTACTTTCAGTTCAGCTCTGAATGGCACAACTCTAGTTTGACTCTAGTACTCAAGTTCAAGTAAAGTCCGATGCCATATTTTCTATGACTATAGTCATAAGTCACACGGGTAGATTTGTGGCATTAGCCAACAATACATTTGTATGGGTCAAAATTATCAATTTTTCTTTTATGCCAAAAATCATTAGGATATTAAGTAAAGATCATGTACCATGAAGATATTTTGTAAATTTCTTACCGTAAATATATCAAAAAAAATATTTTTGTGAGTGGATATGCAATGCTAAGGACTTCATTTGGACAACTAAGGCGATTTTCTCAATATTTTGATTTTCTTGCACCCTCAGATTCCAGATTTTCAAATAGTTTTTCAAAATATTTTGTCCTATCCTACCAAGCCATACATCAATGGAAATCTTATGTATTCAGCTTTCAGATGATGTATAAATCTCAATTTTAGAAAATCGACCCTTATGACTGGTTTTGTTGTCCAAGGTCACAAATGCTCCTGAAAATATGGTTTTGGACTTGACTTGACTTGAGTCCAGTCTTGTCTGGTCAATTATTACAACACTTCTGAATACAGTGGACTTGTGTGTGTGTGTGTGTATATATATATTATATAAAAACACTAACTTTGAACAATCTGTAGATGGTGAGGGGCACATCACACAAGGTATATGCTTCCTGCATGAAAAGTAAGGCAGCCTCGCTGGATGACATTCCCTTAAGCTCCCTATGCAGGGTTGGGGTGTGCTCCAGTATATAATCATTCCCACGCTTCTGTATAATCTGTTAGTGTCACAATGGAAACATAAGTTTGTGCACAATAAGACTGGGTGAACAAGTTTTTTTTTTTTTCAGCCCCACAGTCTAAAGGGAAAAAACAGCTAATTTAAACAGCCTGAAGAAGGCCTCACCCAAAAAGGGAAAAAGCCCAGTGGGCTAAAGTATGCAGAGTTTCGTTCTTCGTAGTCTCCCAGGTCAGCTTGCAGGGCGTATGCAGCCAACTGAAAGTATAATCCTTCTAGCTCAAAGCACTCAGATCTCAAAACTCTTCCTTTCAGTTCGGCATAATACAGCTGGCGGGCTTCACTGTTACTTTGAGATTGAAAAAGCAGTTTAAAACAGACACTTAAAACAGATTACAACTTAAATGATAAACAATAAAATGTTTCAACAATACTTTTATTTAGGTCTCGGACAGTGGCGTAGCGTCTGGGCATGCAAGGTATGATTCGGATTGCGTGTCAAACCACCAAACTGCTGAAATCATGTGACTTTGGCGCTCCGAACCGCTAATTCGACACGCTGATTCATAACGCTCCGAAGCTTCCTGGAGCAGTGTTTTGAAATCGGCCATTACTATATAAGTCGTTATTTTGTTTTTTTTGGCGCACCAAAAATATTCTCGTCGCTTTATAATATTAATATTGAACCACTGTACTCACATGAACTGATTTAAATATGTTTTTAGTACCTTTATGGATCTTAAGAGAGGAAATGTCATTGCTCCCTATGCAGGCCTCATGGAGCCATCAGATTTCAACAAAAATATCTCAATTTGCGTTCTTAAGGTCAACGAAGGTCTTACGGGTATGGAACGGCATGAGGGTGAGTAATAAATGACAGAATTTTCACTTTTGGCTGAACTAACCCTTTAATGTACATTTATGTATGTACAGTGCTCAGCGTAATGAGTACACCCCCTTTGAAAAGTAACATTTTAAACAATATCTCAATGAACACAAAAACAATTTCCAAAATGTTGACAAGACTAAGTTTTATATAACATCCGTGTAACTTATAACATGAAAGTAAGGTTAATAATATAACTTAAAGAACAAAATTTTCAGTTTTACTCAAATTAGGGTGATGCAAAAATGAGTACACCCCATCAAAAGTCTCTGGAGCAAAGCTAAATTTTAGACTACAAATGTCTAATTTAACAAGAATTCAACCACAGGTGAGTCTTAATTATTCATTACACAGGTGTCCAGCAGACAGTTGACTATAAAAGGGTGTTAAAACCCCTTCCCATTTCATGCTGTCAGCAATGGCACCACATGGAAGAGAAATATCACAAGACCTGAGAAAGAAAATAATTTCTGTACACCAGAAAGGTGAAGGCTCCAAGAAGATCAGCAAAGCTTTACTTATCAGTCAGAATACTGTATCAAAAGTGCTACAAAAATTTTAAAAAGATGGAACTGCAACTATCTCACAGAGACCCCAATCGAAAAACCTATGGGGAATTCTGAAGAGACAAGTTGAGCATCACTCTCCATCCAGCATCCAGTCTCTAAAAGAGGTCATTTTTGAAGAATGGAAAAAGATAGATGTTTCAAAATGTCGCCAACTTGTTCATTCCATGCCTAGAAGACTTGGTGCTGTCATTAAAAATAATGGAGGCCAGACATACTACTAGATGTAGTAGTTTTTGTTGTGGGGTGTACTCATTTTTGCATCACCCTAATTTGAGTAAAACTGAAAAATGTGTAATCTAAGTTATAGTATTCATTTTACTTTCATGTTATAAGTTAAACAGATGTTATATTAAACTTAGACTTGTCAACATTTTGGAAATTGATTATGTGTTCATTGAGATATTGTTTAAAATACTATACTTTTCAAAGGGGGTGTACTCATTTACGCTGAGCACTGTATGTATTCATTCATTTTTTTGGTGTGTAGCTGCCAAATTTGTGGGATATTAACCCTATAAAGCCTACTGTATCATATTTGATATGCAAATGTCTAAGCATTCTGTCGTCTGATTGATAGTTTATACTTTTTTAGCTAGTAAAGGGGCTTTCAGTATAATTTAAAAAAAAAAATCCCCCTTTAGGTCGTGGTACATTTGCCTTTTTGCTGTAAAATGGTTAATGATTTTATAAAGTAAACATAAAAATAACTTATAATAATAATTAACATAATATTTCAAGAAGAACACTTACTGGTCAGTTTAAAAAAATAATTCTTGGTTATGTGAACATTAAAGTTCAATGAAAAGAAAAAAATAAAAGTAAATTCCATTTTTTCATTCTTCAAATATTATGGGAACGTTACTTTCGAACGTTCTTTGAACATTCTGAAACAATTAGTACAATTAAAAAAAATCCAAACATCCAACTAAAACATTTCCAGAAAAAAAATGTTCCATGAATGATGTGTAAATAATGATATTGTGATAATGTTTTGAGAATATTATTAAAAACCAGATAACTTTGAAAAAACGTTAAATTAATGTTACTGGAAGACCTTTGTTCATAACTTTGAGAGAACCTTGACAGAATGTTGTTATCTATCTATTCCCTGTTAGATGGGATTAAAAATAAAATTTTCTGACTATTATTTCATTTGTCAGGCTTTACAGGGTTAAGTCTAATAAGCCACGGTGATGCAGGACACTGACACAAAGTAAGGTGACATATTATTGGAAACAATATCCTAGAAGGGCAAAATGATAGAAAACAAAAAACATTTCCCACACCAATGCCAAAAATAAATGTACTTACAGAATTAGTTGAACATTTTCTACAAAGTACTGCACTTTCAGAGAGAGAACTACTTCCTCCTATGAAAGTAAATACAGGAATAAATTAAACAATGCATCTAGGATGACAGTGCATGTCACATGTGGTCTCATGCCAGCAAACTATTCGGTCATCAGACCTGGTAATAGCCCCCAATTACTGGAATCCTAACTCAACAAATGAACCACAGTTACCAGAAATTTCCCCAACTGCCCACAGCTGTGAAGTGCTGTTACATGCTGCTCCTTGGCTTTATAATCATTGTCCTATATAATTTCAGTATTTAACCCTGTAACACTCAATTATGATTTGTGTTTAACTGACAGAAGAATACCCCACTAATTCCAAATACCAAAGGGAGTTAAATTAATAAAAAATAAAAAAATTATACGCACACTGCAGATGGCCTTCAAAAAGTATCTGGACACTTAAGCCACAATAGAAAATTTTACATCTTTGCATTATATATCAAAATTTAAAGCCAAGTGGCATTTATTTTAAAGAAATACAGCTCTTTTAAAGAAACAAGTTCGCTTTTTAGTTCAGTTTTTTTTTTTTTTTTTAAAGAAATTAATAATGTCATTCAACAAGGATGCATTAAATTGATCAAAAGTGACAGTAAAGAGTTTTACATTGTTAAACGAGACTATTTCAAATATGTTGTTTTGAACTTTCTATTCATCAAAGAATCCTCAAAATAATGTATGGCAGTTTCCACAAAATATTAAGCAGCACAACTAGGGTGACCACCTGTCCTGCTTTGCGTTGTACCGCACAGCATTTTCACCCCTTGTCCCGCATGTCGCATATTGAGAAAATGTCCCGCATTTTCATCAGTCTGATGGTTTTTAATTATCATATTAGGAAAACGTGCATGCGTTCTTTTGCCTTTTTTTTAAAGAAAGCATTTTATTTATTCTTTTTGCTGCGTAGTTTTTTACCTGTATTTAACAGCGCTTCCTTACGCAAAAGTAACATCCCACCTTACACAAATACAACGGCTGTTTTTTAAATCCTATCCAATGGTTGAAAAGAAAGGAGTAAACATGGTCACTAGTACGGCTGTCAATCGAAATGTAGAGCGGAGTTGGACTTGGTCAGAACTGTTTCAAAGTAAATAGTTATCTGCATGATGCCTGCTGCCTTTAGGGTCAGTGATGTTGAATGTAAATTACATGTAAAATAAAGACATGTTATGTTACATTGTGATGTAATGGTGTTTTCTGGAAGGGACTAAAGAACAAAGTATTTTTATCAGCTGAAAGGCAGAATACAAATGTTTTTATTAAGTTAGATAGACATTATATAACAGCTTCAGGTTGTGTTTTAGTGTTGGTAACATGTCCCACGCAAACTTAGTAATCGTCCCACATTTGGTTTGTTTGATGGTGGTCACCCTAAGCACAACTGTTATAAACTTTGATAATAATAAATGTTTTTTTGTTGTTGTTGTTGTTTTTTCCCCTGAGCACCAAATCAGCATATTAGAATGATTTCTGAAGGATCATGTGACAATGAAGACTTATTTGTGTTTGATTTTACCTTTGATGTATTCTTTCTCCAGGTCTTTGGGAGATACAAGGACAATTTTTGCTCCAGATCTAGGAAAAGCAGTTGATTGTCTGGTGAAATGGAATGAGCATTATAAGCCTATATGGTTTAGACAAACAGAACGGTCACTCCCTTCATTCTTGTTTTTTGTCTAGCTCAGCATCTATTCAAATCATTCAAACAAAAAAGGCTCAGTTAGCAGTTTCACATGTACAAACAAACAGAAGGAAACCACAGACCCTTCACAACACTCAGACCAAAGAGGTGAAGATCTGAGATGCCGAGTAGCTCAGACATCTGGTTGAACACATCTTGACCTCTGTCCTTAAGCTGTAATACAGACATGATAAACAATAAGACATACTATATATAGGATAAATTACCCAGAAAGCCAGTTTACATTTTTTTTTAAGCAGGGCTGTACCTTAAATAATTGAAATCTGAATAATGTTCATCACAAAGACAAAATATATGCAGTATTATGAAAAAAGACAAAAGTTCCCACATCAATCACACATGCAAAAATATAACGTTCTAACAAACGCAAAAGAGGCTGTAACTCTTAAATTGGTACTCCATTGAACTTGATATTCATGTCAATTTCACTGTGATGATAAAATATAAAAACATCTTCACACACTCACCCCAACAGTCATGTTTAGTTTCGTGTTATTTGGCAGAATAACAATCAGACCTCTGCTTTGGTTCTTCATTGTGGATGTGCTCTCTATGAGATCCTTCTTTAGTGGTCTCCTTGAATTGTTGTCGTCGTGGGCAGAGTTCTCGTCTATCTCTCCTTAATGCCCTCCCTTTTATATTCTTTGCTGGAAAAAAAACTGCTTAAACCAGCCTAAATAGCTTGCTGGTCTTGCGGCCTTGCTGGTTTTAGAGGTTTCTAGGGGTTTTCCAGCTGGTCAGACTGGGAAACTTGATAGCTAGACCACTTTAAACCTGCTTAAACCAGCTTAAACATTTTTTAAGCAGCACTGACATTGAGAAACGAGTGAGACTGTGGGGTCTAATAATGATAATAATTGAGGTAAGAGAATATGAAGACCATAAATTGTGTTTTTGTGTGGATCTCAGGGTATATTGGACTAAAAATATATGACAATAAAGCCCAAAGTATACTTCGGCCGTCCGTGTTTCTCGACGGTCCGCGTGATGTAGGCTTTCGTCATCCGGAGCGTCCGCGTGCAGCCGCCTTGTTTTGGGTCAAAGATAAGTTCTTCGTGTGTGTGTGTGTGTGTGTGTGTGTGTGTGTCCGCGTGGACGGTGCGCGTACAACAGCGCATGTGCGAGTGACTAGAGCGCTTGAAAACAATGTCCACTAGATAGTGCACAAGCGCCGAACACGTCTTTCCGAGCTCAAGAACAAAAAAATATACTCTGAAAGACTCGCGCACTCAACTGTTTGGAACGTGGAAAATGAAACATACCCGGCCCTTCAGATGTGGAATTTCTGACAGATGTTGATTAACAATCCTTACGAAAATTAACCATGGTTTTACTACCAAAAAAAACCAAAAAAACATGGTTATTGTAGTTAAACCATGGTAACCACAAATTAACCATGGTTTTGCTACACATAGTTTAACCATGGTAATTTTAGTAAAACTGGTAATTCTAGTACAACCCCAATTCCAGAAGATTTGAGATAAAAACCACAATCTGTGATTTGTTAATTCTCTTAAACTTTTTTTAACTGACAAAAGTACAAAGAAAAGATTTCCAATATTTTCACTGACCAACATAATTGTATTTTGTGAATATAAACAAATTTTAATTTTGTTGGCTGCAACACGCTCCAAAAAAGTTGGGACAGAAGCAAAATAAAAGTGAAAAGATTATATAATATCCAAGTTAAACTTTTTAAACAGTCCACAGTTAGCAGGTGAATTGATAGTAGGTGAGGGTATCATGTTTGGGTGTAAAAGAGCTTCTCAGTCTATGCAAGAAAAGATCATGGCTCACCACTTTGTGCTAAATGAGAGAATTGTCAAACAATTCAAAAATCACATTTCTCAATGCAAGATTGCAAAGAATTTGTCTTTCTCCATCTACCATACATAATATTGTAAAAAGATTCAGGGAATCAAGAGAAATCTCAGTCTGTATAGGGCAAGGTAGGACACCTCAGTTGAATATGCATGACCTTTGAGCCCTCAGATAGCATTGCTCCGTCATGCTACTGTGTTAAATAAAGCCACATAGACTCGGGAGTACTTTGGAAAACAGCTGTCACTTAACAGTCTTACGCTGCATCAAGAAATGCAACTCGAATCTGTTACACAAGGAGAAAGCTATACATCTGTTCAATGCAGCGATGCTGCCAAGTTCTCCGGGCCCGAGCTCATCTCAGATGGTCTAAAAGAAACTGCCATCAAGATGACATCATTCCTGGGTAGCAAGACAATGGCAGGCCTCATTCTGCACGTGATACATCAGAGTGGTTTCTAGACACTCTACACCATGGAGTGGATGTGTCTGACTGCCTGCCTACAGTCCAGATCTGACTCTTATTGATAATGTATGGCCCATCATGAAAAGGAGAATCAGACAACGATGACCACAGATTGTTGTGCAGATGTCTTGTATCAGGCAAGATTGGGCAAAAATTCCACTTGCAAAAATGCAACAATTAGTATCCTCAATTCCCAAATGATTAAAAATTGTAATTAAAAGGAAAGATGATGTAAACATGGCTCTGTCCCAACTTTTCTGGAGTGTGTTGCAGCCATCAAAAAAAAATTTGTTTATACTTACAAAATACAATAAAGTTGTTCAGTGAAAACTTTGGAAATCTTTTCTTTGTACTTTTGTCAGTTAAATAGAGGTTCGAGAGAATTAACAAATCAGATTCTTGATTTTATTGCATTTTACAAAACTTCTGGAATTGGGGTTGTAAAAATGGTAATCAATCCGCAAAAAAATAAAACATGGTTACTACACTTTTTACTATAATAACCATGGTTAATTTTAAATCTACATTGCACAATATATGTGACCACAACATTTAGTTAAGGTCAAGTCCAAATCCTGGTGCATTAAATTATCCAAAGTAACTTTGCACAGACTTAGAAAATAAAGTCCACTATTTGTTAACATTCATTTATTTCATAGTGCATTATTTAAACAGTGCATAAAAATAATAATTCACAGGAAAATGAGTATGACCTCACTGTTATTGTTCCTCTTTCAATATTATGCACTAAAACAGGGATTCCCAAACATTTTCTTTTGTGTTTTATTTTAATTTTGGTATTATTTTAAAATTATTTCTTTTAAATTTACATTTTTATGATTTAATTATTAGCTTTTTGACAACTCACAAACCCAAGTTTGGGAAACCTTGCACTAAATGACACATCAATCAGAAAACATGCCAAATTACAAAAAAAGTTCAACAGCATAAAGACTTTCTGTCTGCAGATTTACAGCATTTTGATAAGAATTATCAGTATTTAACCAAAAGCCAGAGACTGAACAGAGTTTGATTTAGTAAACTCACTCATCCCACAAGACTAAATTATATACAAATCTGATTTAAAAATGTTGAGGAAAACAAATACATTGTTCGGTATCAGAACATTAAATGTGATTGGGACTGGTTTAAAATAACACCTCAAATCTATATTGTTCACAGCACAAATGGGATCTCTTGATCAATTGCTGAGCAATTACCAACAATTCAATTGGGTTGAGAATATACATGATGACAGCGTTAATGGACGGGATGTATGATAAACGTCTTATTGCTGTCTGCTGGGAGAGATTAATGTATGTGGCTGTTTATAGTCAAGTAAATTTCAAAAATACAATCAACAATCTTCAATGCTACAGTAATTGAACACATTCACACACACTGTAGAGAAGAGTCACATACTTGATCTATTATTCTGACTCCATTGACTCAAAAACATTGGCTATATTCAGAATAGCATACTACTGTTACTATTGCTGCACTATATAGTATGCATAGAATACCCAGATGACCTATTGAGCATTATATAGGAGAGCTTATGGTGTGGAGCACTCCATCTCACAATGCAATGAGTTTGCAATGCGTTTCAAATGAATGGTAAATAATATCAGCTGTGATTTTTAACTTTTCTTGATTTATTTCATTAGACTACTATTACAATGATTAAAAAATAATTTTTTTTAAAAATTAATCATGCAATATGATGAGGTCCATTTTTAAATGTGGAATAAAGCCAAATTATTCAAATAATAGGTAGTATGCAGTATACTGCACAGTATTTAGTAAGTAGTAAGCTATTATTCCATTCAGAAGATCCACTGTATTGCCATTTTAACCTGAATGTTTGAGGCCATATTGACAGATTTTATGCATGAAACATCTGCCCTAAAATATGCCTTGTGTATAATAAACTCTATCCCTTTTCATTTTAAAATGTAACTCATTTTCACAGCTTTTATTCAGTTACCTCAAAAACGTTCAATATTGCTTCAAACCCATTATATATTCTGCAGTTTGAGCTTGTCACGTGACGCACAAGTTTCTTATGGCAAGCCGTTTTGACTTATTCATTCTCAGGATATGAATTCTTGATATCAGTGATTACATTTCCACTATTAACAATGTTAATTCTTGATATCAACAATTCAATCAAGAATTCCTATCATGAGAATAAATAAAAGTCAAAACAGCTTGCCATAGTTTCTACATTCTGGGAATGTTGATCCTGGAGGGCCATTGTCCTGCAGAGTTTAGCTGCAACCCTAAGAAAACACACCTGAAGCTAATCAAGGTCTTCAGGATTACTAAAGTTACAGGCAGTTGAGTGTTTTTTTCAGGGTTGGAGCTAAACTGCAGGACAATGGCCCTCCAGGATCAACGTTCCCCACCCCTGTTCTATATCATCAGGGTTTTCACAACTTTTGCCCAATTTTCCTGACTTTTCCTGTAGTTCAGGATTACTGGATAAGGATTTTTACATTATACAGCTGAGCATTTAGATTTAATTTAACTAATTTATAAGCACTGAAGAAAATTCCACAACTTTCCTAGCCCTGGAGCTCACTGCCTCAAAGTACCTTGATACTTCCAGATTTTTTCCATGAGCATGGGAACCCCGTATATTATTTCAAAGTCTCCCAGAAGCCTACGCAAGATTTGTATGTCTGCCAACTACATTCTTGCACAAAAACAGATCCATCGCGTAGCAACATCTACAGGCTGACGCACAAAGAAGTTCTCTTCAACGACTTGTCAAAACAAGGTTGCGGTCATTTTCGGGATAATGCAAAACACATGACAAACGAAATTAAAAATTATAAATCAGCAGAAGAGGTTTTAAATGGAAGCTCATAAAGACGGAATGAAAATTGTAATTTTGGGACCATACAGGGTATCCTCAACTTTTACCTTTCGATTCATTCCACAACAAACAAAATATTGCACTTTTTGAGTAAGTGGTTAGTAAGGCAACATGCCTTTATCTGCATTCTGGTTATTTTGTGCTTTGAGACAGATTTGTGGCATATATACAGTTTAATTCACATACTACAGACATATTGCACACACGCTCACAGTACAGTAGACTTGCGGCCGAGGATCTTAACTCCAAAATAAAATATACCAGTAACTGAGGAGGGAATAAAAATGCCTGGCAGCAATAGAACCTCCTCTAAATATTACAAATTAGATCTTGTGATGCTCAGCCAAGTACAATCATTCAAGCTCAGTTTACAGTAATGTTTCCCCCCTAGCTGACGGCCTCATGATCCTCCAGGCCTGCTAAAATCATTACATGTGTCTACTGTTTGTTGTATTACACAATATTATTATAGTTGTAACTAACCTTCATGGACATCCAAATCACACCCACATCATGTAAGTAAACATAACCTAACGTGACACAATTTTAACATCGATACCTCACATTTCATAGCAACTGCTTGGAAGATTGCTGCACGATTCGCAGAATGAGTCACTATTTCCATTTCACGCTATCAACAGATGTTCTACATAATCTTTCTCACAAGAGAAAGTATAGAGAATGTCAATTTCTTTACATGCTCTGACAGTACTAGTGGTTAAATAAAATTAAATGCCCTTTTTTTTTTAAAGACTTTCAAATACTAGCTGTCATCTCAGTGATGAATGTTAAATGCTAAAACTGAAGGTGACCTCATAAAGTGTGACATTCATGTACTGATCTGAGTTAAAAACTAAAACCAAACTGATTCCATATAAACATTCAGAGCTATAAAGACCCCCGATTTAGCTCAAAACCAAGGGCTTTCACTGGCAGAACTGGTACAGTATTGTGTGTGTGGAAGCTTCTAGTAAACGAGTGTTGACAAAACTAGTTGTGTATTGAGGACTGCATAAGTGGAGGGTTTTATAGTGAAGGGAAGACTAACTTAAGTCTAGTATGAGGCGTTTGGTGAAGGCACTTCCAGGTAAAGCTTTCCTTAGAGTAGCACCTTTGACAGTCATGATTAGCCAGTAAAAAGCCCTTGAGTGGTGTGGAGAGCTGCACAGCTGCTTTGATGGTCCTAGTGCGTCACATCAGACTGAAACCCAGAATGTACTGCAGGAGTTTGTTCCTGTTGGCCTGAGGTAAGAAAGCGCTACTCAGCTCCAGACTGCACACACCACCCTCTCGTCTTTCTTTAAGCACCTGTGAATCACAATTAGCATGATTTCACTATTTGCAGAGGAAGTAATTCAGACAGGGAACAAACCAAAACAAAACAAAAAGGAAAAGAACAAGTGCACATTTCTTTGGTTCTCTCTTTCATTCTTTCTTTCATTTTTAGTGATACACCAATGTTATTTTCATGTTATGGCTGATAACCGATAAATGGTTTATCTAAAAAAAAATCTAAAATACTGTAATAAAATTAAACTTAAAATTAAAAAAAACTTGTGTTTATAAAAAAACAAAACACCAAAAATAAAGTAAATCATAAAGTCAATCATTTTAAATGTTGTGTGTTATTTTAGTATTACTTATGTACTATTATAGTAGTTATTAATATTTTGAATTAGCTTCTTTTTATATTTTCAGTTTTAAGTTTTAGTAATTTGGTTATGTGCTTGGCATTTTTATCAGTTTTTGTATTTTAAAATTTATATTTAGCCTGATTTTATTTCAGTTTTAGTCATTTTAATTTTTTTAACTAAAATTAAATTAATTTGTAAATTATTTGATTTTTTTATTTCTAATTTTCACTGAATATTCATGTATTTTATTTCAGCTTTATTTCAATTAACAAAAACGATTTTTAATAACAATAACTATTATATTAATAACTATATTAAACATATTGAATAACAAAAAAAAAAACTTAGTTTTGGGGGGGGGGGACTAAATGTTTTTCAGTTTTAATTTTCACTTACAGTTTGGTTAAATATTGAAAAGTAAAGAAAAAACATTGAAGGTCTAAATTGTTTTGCTAAACAGGACTACAAAAATATTTTAAATATAGAAAATAACTTTTAAAACATTCAAAAATAAAATACATTTAAATGCAGTATTGCTTTGCAAGAGCAACATTAAAGGGTTTGTTCAAAATTATTTACTGACCCTCACATGTTGTTCTAAACTTTTTTTTTATCCGTGGAACATAAAATATGTATAAGGAATGAGATGATGTTGTTTGTAAATGTTATTCTTCAAAAAGCACATAAAGTAATATAAAAATAATCCATACTACTTTTGCATTTTTCTAAGTCACACGATAGCTTTGTGTGATAAGAATAAGAGGATAATAAGAAAAGTGCATCATCATTAGCCGAGTTTCCACCGAAATTACCTGGAACAATTTGTCCCAGGAACTTTTTTCCCCCCAGACCTATCGCTAGCTGCGTTTCCATAGCAGTCTAAAGTACTGTGAAGACAGTCCTGTGACGTAGGACTGCGTGCATCTTTTCAGTTCCCGCTGGATTTTGTTCTCCGCATACAAGCTTAATAAAGCCTGAACCTCATCGTCAGTCGTATTTTTTTAAACTCCATTTTTGATTCGAATAGCAAATAACTCTTACTGCACGCACCGCAACAGACTTTAAAAAACGATGGTTAAAATAAAATGCTGCGTGGAGTCAACCAATCAAAATGCTGCGTGAACTCAACCAATCAGCATGTTCAGCACCCAATTCCCACCCCCGAAAGTTACAGAACTTTGAAAAAGTTCTGAGGGGGAATTTTTTTTTTTATCCGGAACTTCATTTAGACCCTGGTTCCTGCGATGGAAACACGGCTATTGAGTCCAATTATAATATTTGCATGTCATTGGTTTAGATCTGCGAGTAAGCAGCAAATGCTAGAGGACGGCTCTCTTACCCCCAGCTCTTTAAATGTTTTCACTGTATTCTTTACGAGGTAGTGTGTGGCACTCTCTCCTAAAACCATACAAACAAACAAATAAATAAATACATTCTCATCAATGTCATCAATATTAATACATTCATTTTATGAGCACTCTTTATACAAGATTGTAGCTCAAAGAGCTTAACTACATAATCAGATTTGAACTATGATGCAAGAAAAGAATGAATGATGGGAAAATGTTTAAAAATAACATTCATCAAAATAAAGATGACAGGGCAAGGAAAGATTTAAGAGGAATAAAAGGTCTTAAGTTTCCTCTATGGTGGGAGTGGAGAAACAAGCTCATTTAGAGGACATACAAACGGAAAGTGGCGGTGGCTTACCATATGCAGCCACTCCTCTCTCTGTGCGCGTTAGCAGATATTTGAAAAGCTGATGGGTGTACTCTCTCTCTGACATGGGCGAACTCAGGCTGTGTATAAAGATAGCAGCACCACTGTAGGCCTCCAGCACTGGAGTGAGAATCCTCTGCAGAAAAGTATAAAATTCCTGGTGCTCAGGTGATGGGCTCACCTAAAATAAAAATAAACAACAGCACATTGGGGTTTAATTATATGAAATGGCAATATTTCTTCTAAGATGTTTACTGAGGGGATTTTAAAAAAAGCAACAAAACTATGAATCTGCTTTATAGTGGTGCATTGTTCTACAGGGGAAATTTTTAAAAAAACCTGAAATAAATTGTCATACTTTTGTATCTTCAAAGTGGAGAATGAGCTCATTATTTGCTGCAACAGGCTAAATATAATAAATTAAAAAGCTTTTGTTCTATTTGTCCTAAACAACTATCACAGATAATAAATGTACATAAGTACAGGGCTTGACATTAACTTTTTCCTTTACCAGCCACTGTGGCTAGTGGTTTTCCAAAGTTACTAGCCACTCAGCATTTTCACTGGCCACAATTTTGCTGTTGGGAAATTACATTTTATATGATTAAATTTGACTTTGACATGCTAAAATTACTTGATTTTGAGTCATTTTACTTGATTAGCTAGATTTAAAACCCTTTCAAACTTTCAAATGCAGTTTGACCACCCAAATCAAAACTAGGCCTACATGGTATATCAGCTGGTATGTACGGGTGGGCAAGGGGTGGGTAATATGAACATAATATGATAAATTTTATAATTGTACAAGTTATTTTTGTTAGGCTATATAAAAAGAACAAAGAAGCAAATTAGCAAATTACAAATACAATAGTAAATTAAATAGCCTAAACTTTTTTTTTTTTTTTTTTTTTTTTCAGACACAGTAGGTTTATTTAACATTTATTTAACATCTTTTGTTGTTTGTTTAACAATAATGACAGACAGGTATTTATTTAATTGGGCTGCTGAATGCATGTATACTGACACCAACCTGTTTACGTACACTTAAGCCATAACCGACTGTATTCACGCGAGATACTCCACACGATGGACATTTTGACATCTGTGTGTGCATGTTTTTGACTATTCAGGCCCAAGGAGATCTGATCGCGCGCGCGCAACAGAGAGAGAGCGCACGCGAGAGAGCGCTTCTGTTGTGTGTCATTCAACGTGATTCCGCCAATCCCGCCTTCACTAACTGCAAGTTAATCGATAACGAATTGTGATCGGATTGTAATTTTGTGCTACAACGAGCTTGGCTACCTTTGATTAGATTGTAGGCTGAAATTATATTCAATCCGCCAAAGTGGCTAGTGGGAGTGGCTGTCTTACCCGCCACAGCAGAATTCTACCCGCATTTGGCGGGTGTTAATGTCAAGCCCTGCATATGTATTATTATTATTATTATTATTATTATTATTATTAATAATAATAATAATAATAATATAGTATAATACATAATTATTTTAGTAATAAACAAATTTATTCAGGACATGAACATGGGGCTTGTATTATTAATGTGTGAATCATACCTTTAAATAAACTACTGAATACTTGACTTTGGTGAGATTTGTATTATTAATTTATTTAAATGAAATTACATTTTTTTTTTAGCAAACTTAAGATCATGAATTTGGTTTTGTTTTCTGTGAGTGATGTTACTCTAGACCAGGGGTGTCCAAACTCGGTCCTGGAGGGCCACTGTCCTGCAGAGTTTAGCTCCAACTAGTATGCCTTTCTAGTATGCCTAAGACCTTGATTAGCTGGTTCAGGTGTGTTTAATTGGGGTTAGAGCTAAACTTTGCAGGACAGTGGCCCTCCAGGAGCAGGATTGGACACCCCTGCTCTAGACAAACAATTAGCTCTTTCCATCTCACTCTTATTATTCTGGGTGTTATGTTAGTTATAACAATGTTTAGGCCCCTGCAGTATTATAAGGACCTTTAGGTAACGGTCTCTCTGTTCATCTCCAAAGTCACTGTCTTCATCTTCTTCATCACTTCGCCAAGAAAGAGTCTCTGGAAACTTCTTGGGCCAAGGCTCCTCGGACGGGCTCAACTCCTCCTGGTCCTCCTGAACACAAAGATGAATTTAAGAAACATTTTTCAGTCAATATAATTTTTATTGCTAATTAATGATTGAATCACAAATAATATTAATATTATGAAATAATATTATTTGATGTACAGTGTATTTACCAAAAAAGAAAAACCAGCTGGTACCTGTACTTTCACTGATTCATAAAGTCAGTAATGATTTGCTCATAACGGAGAGTCGGACTTGTAACCCGAAGGTCGCGGGTTTGAGTCTCAGTCCCAGCAGGAAATGTAGGTGGGGAGAGTCAATGAACAGTGCTCTCTTCCACTCTTATTACCCACAACTAAGGTGACCTTGAGCAAGGCACCTAAACCTAAATCACTCTCGCCAAAAATGTCTGCCCACTGCTCCGGGTGTGTGCGTGTTTGTTCAATACTCACTGCTACATGTGTGCACTTGTAAAAAAATTCAGAGTATGGGACACCATACATGTCACTTTCAGAATGAGCCAATGGGATAGTTCACCCGAAAAATAAAAAAATTCTGTCATTAATTACTCACCCTTGTGTTAACCCGCAAGACATTCGTTCATCTTTGGAACAAAAATGAAGATCTTTTTAATGAAATCTGAGAGCTTTCTGTTTTTCTGACTTTAATGATGTCTTTACTACCTTTCTGGGGCTTAAAAGTAGTAGTTGCATAGGCTGTCAATGAAAGCTCTCAGATTTTATTAAAAATGTCCTCATTTGTGTTCCAAAGATGAACAAAAGTCATACGGGTTTGGAATGACATGAGGGTGAGTAGTAGGGCTGCACGATATTGGAAAAAACTGACATTGCGATATTTTGTTTTTCTGCGATATATATTGCGATATGAAAAAAAATTCACCAAATGAATTGAATAGCTCTATTTGGAAAGAATTAATCATTGTAGGATGATAGGGGTGATTTTGTAGGTGAGTGAATACGCACAGAAAATAATGAACAAATTACAAGCATAGATAAATATAATAAAACCATGATACAAATGAAATAAATAGTGCTTTATATTATTCAGGCAAGTCTAACAGTATTCAGGTACAGAAATTGAATAATCAAATGTAAAATAACATTTCATAGTCTTCACTTTATAAATTAAACAATCTGTGTTAAAGCTACAAAAGTGAATTTTCTCTTTGTCTTTTGTCGTTTGATTAACATTCATGACACAGAAAGCAGTAGGGCTTCTGTCACTTTAAGACTGAAAATACTGTTACACATCAGGTTTTCTTTCTCAACAACTGTGTTTATGAGATACTCAATGTTTTATGTGCATTTTGACTAATTTGGCGGCATTTGGCGTTCACCTGCATCTGCGCGGCTCTGTGTGTGTGTGCATGTGCGAAACAGCCGCACGTTCAGAATAGAGTTCTCTTTTGCATCTTTGTGTGCCCAAATGGTTTAAAATCGCATGAGTCTTTAAACTGACATAAAACATGTTCAAATGATCAACTTTAATTGTATGATGGTCAAACTTTGCAATTAATCCGAGTGTCTGGTCCATACAGATTAACGATCCCTATACTTGACATCGCACATCCTGTGATGTGACTAAAACGATATATCACGCAGCCCTAGGGAGTAATAATGACAGAATTTTTGGTTTTTGGGTGAATTAACCCTTTAAGTCTCAAATGAAACAGAAAAAAAAGTTAGAAATAAGCTTGAATGTCCTCACTCAAGGAATTCACAGCTATCTCAGCATAATTCAAACATTATATGGTCTGAGACAGCATTTACCCCCATTTAAGTACTGTAGCTTTAAATCCCCCCTTTAAATAAGCAACAAGACAAATAAGAATTGACAAAGCTCACCTCAGCTACAGTAAGTACACCATACTCGATTAATCTGGTGATAGCATCATGGAAGACCTGGTACAAAGTCTGACAAGGCTATAGAAATAAAGACATAAATACACTTCAATGAATAACCTGGATATTTCTTTATCAAATTGAAACATGAATCAGTAATCTTGCTTAATATAAGCACATTTTATAATAATACAAGTAAAACATTTTAATACAGTAGAAATGCATTAAAGTAATAAGAATCAGTGGATAAAATTAGCTTGACTGTGCAAAAAAAATGTCACAATGCAAAAAAATACTATAGAAAGTAAAGACAACATAAACACACTTTTATGAATAACCTGGGTATTTATTTATCAAACTGAAACATGACTCAGTAATGTTGCTTAATTAATCATGCTAAATAATAATATAGTTCTAGTAGATTTAGATTACATTTTCTATATGCAAAATAATTTTTCCCTCTCCTCTTCAGTTTTGTGGTCAATTGTTCATTTCTTGACAGATTTTGTGGTTATTCTCCATAGAGAAAACTACCACTCTGAAATTTCTGTTATTCAGAGTGGAAGAATACCACTAAAAGATCAAACGGTTCTGAATCACAGCTTATTCAATTGGTTATAAAATGTGGGCTGATAACTAAGGTCACACGTGTGTACTCATTTAAGGAGGCGTTTTCCGAGCTATCACTGCTTTTATTAGGCGCAACACAATTAAGAATGTCCCTGTAACATAACATAACAGCGCAGATCTAGGACGAGAAAGTTTGAAAGTAACAAAAATAAACTCAGGCAAATCCCTTGTTAAAGTGTGGTTATACACAAGCCTATACAGTACAAATTTTTCTTGAAAAATTTGTATTCACTTAAATTGTCATTTTTAATGTTGATTTATGTAGTCAAATGTTTCAAGTCAGCATTTTAAGTTTTGCTTGAAACAAAATCCATATTCAACCACTAGATGGTGGTGCTACTTTAACAGTGATGAGAGAGCATACCAGTGCTACCGCCACCTCATTGGACAAAAAGTGGGAGAGGCCTGCAGCTCTGCGGATCAGTCTCTCCTGGCTGAGCAGCATGGATGAAGAATTCTGCTCATTCACTGAAGTTGCAGATTGCTCTCTCAGCAGGGCCAGTGCGCTGCAAGCTAACACACATACAAACAGTTTATATCATTCTTAAATAGCTCAAAAATACAATCTATGTATGTGCTACATCTGTTGTGACATCTTTAGCCATGTATCATCAGTCTTTGGAAAATTCGGTATGCATCTAAAGTGTGTGTATTAGGGTCATCATAATACCAAATCTCAGTACCTGATACCAATACCAGTGAAACGTCACAATATTTGCAGACAAACTCAAATTAATGACTTGTGGCGTCTCAGATCTTTTACCTATAATGGCATCTCCAATGAAGACATGGAAAAGGCCGTTGCTGTAGAAATTGAGCTCAAAGAGTGCGGGCACAGTGTTGCTAGGGGCAATGATGAACTCTGTGTTTTTGTTGGTGCTGGTGACATTCACACAGTTTCCTAGAAGGCTGAGCGCGTGCATGACCACATCCTCCGAGTTCCCAGAAAAACCCAGGTCGAAGTCCCGTGACAAGATCTCTTCCTTCATATTGAAGAAATCCTCCACCAGTTTAGACAGCAGAACACCCTGCCAAATGCACCCGTTTGTTACAATAGTTATGAACCAATAAAACTGGCCAAAGAAGGAAGGGTTGCCATTGTGCATGCCGCACTGGAAGCGAAGACGGTGCTTACCTGTCTGTGCCGATACAGGAGGAGACAGGCCACGATATGAGTGGACATGATTGCTGATGACTTGCAGGCGGCTGTGGGAAACAAAGGCGGCAGTGATCAGATTGATTGACTGTGAAAGTGCTTTAACTGAATTGAAACTGCAAGAGATGCCCATCAATCAGAGACTGATCCTTAAGGGTGAAGTGTCATTATTGTTCAATGTCAAAATCCAGGCTTAATATGTAGAGACATAACTATAAATAGCTATTCGTAGGTTGACTTTCCAGAAAAGTATAAACACTGCAAAACAGAAATTACACACTTGACTTCACCTTTAAATACTCTGATGAAGGGACATGAAAGGACACTATTTAAATTCATAACTGCATGATCTACAAATTCCATGACATTGTCTGTGTGCTGAAAAACATTTGAAAGTCTCTGAAAGATGCTGTATGAGGAAAAACAGTGTGACTTCTAAGCAGAAAACTGGGTTCATGACAGTGTCTATATTAAACATTCAAAAGCAAGCTGCAATTCCACCTCAGAGTAGCGATCCTCTGTCCTGTCCTCAAAAAAAAAAAAAAAAAAAAAAACCCCAACAGGGGGCGTTCAAACACAGAGGAATGTGATTGGCCTAGAACAACATGCCACCATGGTGAGAACTGTGACCAGCAGTAACCTACAAAAAACTGTCAGGTGCTGTATATATAACGTGTCCAGACCATATTTCACCCAAAAATCTAAATATATATTATATATATATATATATATATATATATATATATATATATATATATATATATATATATATATATATCTATAAAAAAAAGAATCAAAGAAAATGTTATTAAAAAATTATGAAAAGAATAATAATGTAATATTTTAGCACAATATTTTTTATAATGGCAAAGCAATACAAAACTGACATCTTTAAACTGTATTTATACATTTTACTGTTTTTTATTTTTAATTACTGCATTACAGTAATGCAAATATAGCAGGAATCATTGAGAATAATGATAATTAAAAACAACCTCAAAAGTAAATGATAATTTTGGGGGAAACATGCATTGGTTTTCATAAAAATAATCTGTAATGCCAACATTAAAGGATTAGTTCATTTCAAAAAGAAAATTACCCCAAGCTTTACTCACCCTCAAGCCAGGTGTATATGACTTTCTTTCTGATGAACACAATCTGAGTTATATTAATAAATATAATAATGGATGGATGCGCTCTCTTGAGCTTTATACTCGATGGTCCCATTCACTGCCATTATAAAGCTTGAATGCGTCAGGATATTTATTAATATAACTCAGATTGTGTTCATCAGAAAGAAGAAAGTCATCTAGGATATACATCTAGGATGGCTTGAGGATGAGTAAATCTTTTGGGGTAATTTTAAAGTGAACTAATCCTTTAATGTCCTAAAATAGGTTTTTCTTATATCTATCTTGTGAAATATGACCTCCATGTTCTTGGAAAGCTTTTAAGGATTCACTCACTATCTGTTTGGTGAGATGCGTTGGTATTCTTTGCCAATTATGATATTATAAAGAGACTTTTTGTAGCTTTTTGTTCTGAACAATGAGTCTATGTTTTTTTAGATTTTGAATGTCAGTGATTCCGTAGGCCATGATATAGAAGCAAGTTTTCCAGGCAGTTGATGAATAAGCATTACTGCTATTTTTCATTATATATCTGCTGACCCCACATAAACATCAATTTTGCCCAATCTGCCACCCTCAAATGCTTGAAAAATCACCCACTGCACAAGAAACTGTTTATGCATCATGGTCTTTAGATTGCCCTTACTGAAGAGAACGTGCTTGGCCAGGTTAGTGATGACCTGCCTCCTCCAGGGTTCATCTGACAAGTCTCTAGAATTCAGATGATCCTCATCTTCTCCATTAAAAACAGCCTGATCAGGTCTGCACAGAAAAACATAATTGAACATAATCCCATTAGCCACACACATCTTTCTACATACCAATAAACAGCAGTCCACATGATAATGTTGGTGGCTGGCAGTCTAAAGGCCATACTGTGCAGCGATGATGGTGGGGAGAAGGATCTGCTCCAGTGTGAGAGAGGCCTGAAGATGCCGACTGCGCTGTGTGTCCAGGTACTCCTAAAGCGGTAGAGAAGCAAGATCCAGACATTAGGGGAGAGATCTGCTTTGTATTCAACCAAACAGAGATGAGCTGCTCTAACCTTAAGGGAGAAGGGCTGAGTGAAATCCACACGCACACAGCCGTAGTTCTTCCGGAGCATCCTGAACACGCCGCAGGCCACACCCCACAGACTTTCATTCTTCTTAGGTTTGCCCTGAAGTGAGGGGAACAGCAGGAACATTAAGCAAAAACTGAAAATACATCCACAACAACAAAGTACTAAAAATACTAAGTAACTATTTAATAAAAATATTTTTGTGTAGTTTTATGTAGACTAGGTTTGCACAATATATTGTGATTAAAACAGTTATATTGGAATATTTAATTGTGAACACTAAATAATCATAAAAATAATCCTTAAAACAGGCGGAAATTAAATTATTAAAAATTAAAAATCATTTGTGTTTTTTTCACTTATAATTTATTTTATTTTTCAAATTTTAACAACAACACTTTGTTCGATGGATGAACGAATAGACAGACAGATTAAAAAAAAAAAAAAAAAAAAAAAGACAATATTCACTGAAAATCTTAAGGCCCGTTCACACTAAGAATGATAACTATAAAGATAACAATAAAGGTATACTTCTAAAAATCGTTCTAAATAGCTCTGTCCGCACCACGGCTATAACGATAACGATATAGAAAAACGATACTGTTGGGATCACTTTCAAAACGATTTTTTCCAGCTGTTGAACGATAAAACACTGACAGCCAATCAGAATCCATTCTAATTTAAAGGGATAGTTCAACTAAAAAATTAAAATTCTGTCATCATTTACTCAACCTTAAGTTGTTCCAAACCTGTATGAATTTCTTTCTTCTGCTGAACACAAAAGAAGATATTTTGAAGAATGTCGGTAACCAAACGGTTGATGGACCCCATTTACTTCCATTGTATTTTTTTTTTTCCACACTACTGATGTGAATGGGGCCCATCAACTGTTTTCTTACAGATATTCTTCAAAATGTTGTCTTTTGTGCTCAGCAGAAGAAAGAAATTCAAACATGTTCGTAACAACTTGACGGTGTGTAAATGATGACAGAATTTTCATTTTTGGGTGAACCATCCCATTAAGGGCTCGCACATAGAGATCCAGAAAAAGCCACCACTGTTTGACAAGTCAACCCCCCTTTTCAAGTACACTTTAAAGAAAATGCATATATAGAAAACAAACGGCAATACCCTCGGAATAAATGGTGAGAAGTATTAACGATGAGATCATTATGCCAGGCTAGCAAACAGTGTAACATAATTACCTCAGGTGTCCAGCGCTAGTTTCGACAACACTGTCTTGCTTCCTTTGAAGTTGCAGTGAAAAAGATTAGGTGTTGTTTTTATTCCACTATTGACTTTGTCAGCTAAATTCACTGCTTATTAGATTGATTACACTCGAAACATAGCATGCTGAGGACATCTGCTGGTTAAAACCATGTAAATGCAACAAGAACAGCAAAAACATGTACATACGTGTGAGCTTAGAACAGACGTTATCGTCCGTTGGTGTGGAGACAAATATAGTTCTTTATAGTTAAAGTTCTTGGTGTGAACGTGCCTTTAGCCTCTGCCATAGCTCTAAATTCAAATATGACACATGTGAGGCATCAATTATGTTTTTTTAAAATTACATTTACATATAGTCTTAAAATGTACAGTAGCTGGTAGTTTAATTCTATAAAACAAAGAGAGGATGGTGTTTATGGTGCAAAATAACAAAAAAATAAATAAATAAAAAGTAACATTATAAGTGGACCTAATATTTGTTAACTTAAAAGGTGAATTTCACCACAGTGATTCCTACCAGCTGCTCGCTGTTGTAGTTTCCCTCAATAATGCGGTCATATGAGATGCCAACAGGCACAATCAGAACATCAGGAATGCTGCTGGCACAGAGAGCATCAACCACGATGGAGAGCATGCCGGCACGTGCTGGAGACGGCTTCCCGCTGCGAGAGCGCGTGCCCTCTAAATACACCTCCAGAAACTGCTGCTGCCGCAACAATTCTTCTGTGTACTGAAAATGAGTGGGAAACAGAAGAATGATCCACACAACAATAAATGCTGATGCATAAAATATCTTCAAAGACTATTACAGTCTCCAAGATCCATGACCCTTCCTTTCCAAATTCCCTGTAATTAAAGCAGCCTATTGTGGTAATGTGGTGCACAACAGGAGACAGCATGAATAATGCAGAAGTAATCCATCAGCATCCTGTGACAGTCACCTCGAATCACAAACCTCTCCACAGTCGCTGCAATGACAATCACAGTGTCATTTTAACTAATGCACTAGAGCAGACCATTTTACAGCTGCTCCGGTTTCTCATCACTCACAAGATAATATCCTACAGCTTTTCACAAAATAAGAAATAGACAAACAGAGACACTAAGGAATTTTCTCTTAGCAAGTACTAGAGATTTATATTCAGTAAATAAGTGCTGGGATATTTATGAAATAAATATATTATATCAGTAGTATAGCCTTTTTTTTTAATCAAAAGTTACAGTTCAAATGTTTGGGGTCAGTAAGATGTTTAATGTTTTTGAAAGAAGTCTCTTATGCTTACCATGGTTGCATTAAATTGATCAAAAATACAATAAAAACAGTAATATTAGTCATTTTTTCAGGATTCTTTGATTAATAGAAAGTTCAAAAGAACATTGTTTAAATGGTATTAATTTCTTAAAGAAATAAATAAAATATCTTACTGACTCAAAACATATGTAATCATGTGTAATCTGACTCAAAACATATGTAATGCATCTAGTAATGGCAAAATAGTATGGGTTCTCTCAGCTGAGTTTGGTTCTTTCTCTCAAGGTTTTTTTCCCTTCACCAACCAAAATCTTCGGTGGTTTCCTTGCCACAGTCACCTTTGACTTTTCACTGGGGGTTTTAAGACATTTAGGGACAATTTTTTGTAAATCTGCTTTGAAAAAACTTGAATTGTGTCTTAAAACCACTACACAAATAAGATGATTTGACGTTTCTGGGAACTTACTGCATGTAACAGTGATCTGTATAACACATCCTTCTTTCCGTCAGCGGTTTCATCCAGTTTACGACGAATAAAGAATCCTCCAAGTTTGCGTATGAGTGTGCTGAGGGAGTACAATCCATACACACGTCATATTGACATATCAGTTTAACTGTCTATTGTTGAAAAATTTTTATGAAAAAAAAAAAAAAAAAAAAGATCATAATGACTTTTTAACCTTAAAATGGGGATGCTGAGGTTGTTGCCAGCAGCAATGTGAGGGGCTTTGATGTTGTGACAAAACAGTATGAAGGTGATGAGCAGGTAGTCTATGTGGGACTTGTGAACAGGAAGGAAGACCAGGGGAGCGTTGTACTAAAAGACACAGAGTAAATGTTGGTTATATTTCAAGATAACAATTATAAATCTCCATCTGTTATTGTCCACCTATAATATTACTTTAAATATACATTAAAAGGAGGTAGATAGACTTGCTTTTTGTTAATAAACTGTATATCTTCATGTAATGAGCGAATTTGTCAACTGACGTTTTTTTTTTTTATCTGTGGCTGTTTTGGGAGGTGCTACTGTATGTGTGGTAGTGCAGATAAGAAGAAATGCCCACGCTGGGCGGGAATCAGTTGTGCAGATGTCTGACCTCAGATGCTGCTTTCTTCACCATCTCCAGCTGACCTTTATGAATCTGAATGCTCCAGAAGAATCCATTAAACAGTTTCAACAACACCCATCCTGTTAATCTAAAAGAGACAGAGGAAAGAGAGAAGACCTAGGATTTATTTCTATGATATACTGTATTTCTATGATAATTCAATGAATTACAAACCCAAAATGTTATTTTCTCTTAGTGTTCCCTTAAAAATCTAAAATCTATACTATTAAAATATAATATAAAATGATATACACAATCATTCAAATGTTTGGGGGCAGTAAGATTTTTATTTTTTTATTTAATATTTTAAATGAATACTTTTATTCAGCAAAGACACATTAAATTGATCAAATATGACAGAAAAGCTTTTTTTTTGGTGTTGTTACAAAACATGTCTAGTATAAATAAATTATTTTTAACTTTCTATTTATCAAAGAATCCTGGAAAAAAAAAATGTATCACGGTTTCCACAAAAATATAAAACAGCACTGTTTTCAACATTTAAGCACCAAATCAGCATATAAAGATGGAGTAATGGCTGCTAAAAATTCAGCCTGTCATCACAGGAATAAATTACATTTTAAAATATATTAAAATAGAAAAACAGTTATTGTAATAATATTTCACAATATTACAGTTTTTCCTGAATTTTTGATCAAATAAACGTAGCCTTGGATAAGACATAAGAGACCTAAAATAACCTTACCTCCCCCAAAATTTTGAACAGTATTATATTACATTATATTAAATGACATTATAACATTAATAAATTGTTACAAAAAAAAAAAAAAAAATGCTTAGTGAGTGACAATGCTTTTAGCATTGTCACTCACTAAGCATTATGTGAAAGTTGTACCTGATGAAGGCAGGTGAGATGTAGGCAACCATTTCCTGCAGGAATCCTCTGGCTTTCCGTTTAACTTTACTGACAGCTTTGGGATCCACTCCAGACTCTGCATCTGCGCTATTACCCTCGGATGCTACCTCCACGATAGCACATTCCAGCCTACAGCAGTAAAACTCACAGTGAATATGGATGATAAGATGCATTTCTGCTGCTTAGAAACAGCCTTTTCATTGAACTTGCTCCTCGCTTTTTTAATAAACACTTGGTACCTGCTGTTGTTAAGCACGTTCTCCACCACATTGCGAGCAAACATGTCCTTCCGGACATCTCTCTCCAAGACAAACAGCACATAACTCAGCCTCCGTGCAAGCCAACCTCTGTGCCTGCATTATACAAATACAAAATAGTAATGTATGGGTAAGAGTATCAAAGACTTCAATAATCGAATAGACCATCATTGACATGGTCATTAAGTTAGTTCACCCAAAAATTAAAATTTTATCATGTCATTCCTTCTGTAGAACATGAAAATAGTTCTACAGAACTTTTAAAGAATCAAACACTCTGTGAGTTGAACTCAAGAACTAGATAAGTATTATTTGTGAATGAATCATTTTTTGCAGCTGATTCTTTTTACTGAATCTGCTGATCTATTTTAGAAGTCGGACTGAATGTTTCAGTTGACTCAGTGATTCTGTTTAAGCAGTTCTCTTTGAAGCTTGTCATTTTGGAGTCATTCGGGAGAACAATTCATTTAATTTCAATAACTGCTAACAGACAATTATTCCTGCTGTATTACGGACTGCCCATTCCCTTCCCTGATAGGCAGTACCATCTCATGCCACCTCGGTCCATGTCATGTGATCTAGGTACATAATATCCCCTGACAAGCAGTGTTAATAATTTATTTCCTGACTTTCCACTCCTCACAGAAACCTACAACCTTCCATTTGATGCTTGAATGTAAACACAGGGCGGTCATTTGCTGGAAAACTACATCTGACCAACTATGGTATTAATGACGTATCACAAACTAAACTAGGTTAATGAATTATACTAAACAGAAAGGGGTATAACTAAGCAATGTGCAGTGAGCAATCAAAAAGGAGGGAAGAGGTCAAGTATTCAGAGACATCAGGCAGGCCCATGGCAAACAGAGGTTGATGTTTACCTTGTATGTGTTTCATTAATGTAAATCACATTACGGAGCCCTAGAGAAGGGATGCTGGGATTGAACAGCCTCTCCTGCAACACATAAATGTAGCAAGTCAACATGCAAAACATAAATGTGCATTCGGTCAATATGCCAAAAGCTTCAACAAACTAACCTGACTCTGGGGTGTGCACGAGTGACAGCATCTTCCAACAAACGGTCTCTTTCTGTTCAGAAGACCCTCCTTCCACGTGGTGGTCACAGAACGAAGGACAGACGGGCTGGAGCTTCTGTCCTACATGAGAAACACAGCGTTAATGGTGCAAAAGATCATTGGTACAACTACAAGTTATTCTTAGTAAATGGTAATGCTTTACAATAAGGTTTAATTTGTTTACATTGGATAATGCATTAGGTATTATGAACTAACAAGGATTATTTACCACATTTATTCTCTCTACATTAATGTTAAGTTATAAATACACCATTGTTTATTGTTGATTCATGTTAGTTCATAACACATTAACTAATGCTAATTTATACAACATGAAAAATGTATTCATACACAGATGTTAACATTAACCTAGATTAATAAATGCTGCAAAAATATTGTTCATTGTTAGTTCATGATACTTAAATGTATAACTAATCTTAACAAACTCAACCTTACTTATGACCTATTATACTAGAAAAATACTACTTATTAAGCCAAGAGATTTCTCACATTTAAGCATTAGGTAATCAATCATTGGTAAAACATAATCAAACTTTAAACCAGTTCGGTCAACATTCTTCACACCCTTGAAGTCTTAACAATATTTTGGTCCCTAGGTGTGTCTCGAATCAATCCTTTACTGTTTAAGTCTAAGGGATTTTTTTTGGCTTGTATATTGTCCATTAGGTTATACATTTGATGTGATACAAGTGATTAAAAAATAAAACAACTCTCCTCAACAGGCCACATTATTTGAGGTATCATTCCTTCTATGTATTTTTATATGAACAAAAAAAACAAACAAAAAAAAGTCTGGAAATGCTAAGATGTGCATAAATTCTAAAAATGTGCATAAAAAACCTATGCACTCAATTGAGGTCGATAATAACAAAAAAAAGCACATGACTTTGCCTCAACAGAGGATGTGACCGGATAACTGGACTAACCAGCGGACCAGTTTTTTTGCACAGAATCTCAAAAGTTAGTTTGGTCATTCTGAAATGCCTGAGACCAAAGTCTGTCAACACCAGGCATCACCTCTGAAGGCAATATAACATGACATTGTTTATTGTGTTTCATCTGCAGTAATGATGTACAAACAAACAGCCACAGTGGCTTCCCCGATTGCAGCAACTTCCATTTTTTTTTTTTTTTTTTTTTACAGATATTTTGTACCAACTTCCCAGTAGAAGAAGTAACGATTTTGTTCTCTTGAACACAGGATGGAAACGGTGCTTTATTTACAAAAGTGTTATGCGATATTCTAATTACGCACCTACGTTAAATGTGCAACTTTGGATGGAAACATAGCTAGTGATGTTTGCCTTAGTATGCGCTAATTTTCTCCATGCTTACCTGGTCCTCACAGGGATGCTTCAGACAGCCGCTTCCTGCGTCAGGATTATTGGCCAGTAGAATATTATCTGGACCCCCCAGAACCATGCGGACATCCATCCCTTCTCTTCAAACCAAACATCAACAACAAAACTATAGGAGGGAAAGAAAAACAGAATGAGAGGCAGTCCATTGCCACCCTCTGTGCTGTAGGTCAAAGCACGGACAAGCTCTGATTACAGTTTTTCACAATAGAGTACTGCAGCCGGCAAAATATTCCACAGAAAGCCAGAATGCGAAACCATTGTACCATCTATTCTGCACGGCACCTCCAGCTCAGCTGCATTTGAATAAGAGGAATGTCGAATGATGCGTTCCAGCCAATCACAGCAAACAAATAAGGTTCGCCAAACCTGCTGAGGTGGTTTCAGGTGAGCTGATCATTTTGACAAAGATTTCAGGAAGAACAGAAACAAAACAAGTTTGTTCGCAGATAAATGCATCATGGCTCAGTCTACATGCTTCACCGCCTTGGGTTAAAGAAAACCCATAGTGTTGACAACAGCTCAAAGCGCACAAAACACCTCAGCTGAATGAACCTTGCGGTTGCCAAACCGAACGCACGTGCCACTCTTGTTAACTCTGCATCTCTATTATAATGTACTGGGTGAACCGCTGCTACATACAAATCTGTTTTTATCTGTTGATTTGCTAACCAGTGGATGAGAGAGTCCAGTCTCCAATGTCCAATGTTAAAGGGCTACAGCCTCCCGCCTGCAAAAAAACAGGTAATAAAAAGGGGGGCTGTTGAAGCTTACAATATACTGCAGCTGTCCAGGTCAAAGGTAAACTGAAGGGTGGTAGTCACAGCAAAACCAAATGGTGCTTGTGCTCTCGCAAAGCAACATATTTATGGAAGACGAGCTGTGGAAAAAAGCTTGTGCCAACTTATGGGTGCAGAATGTACCCTTTAAAAACCACATGAGTTATCTGCACATGTTCATTGCATTAAGAAACATCTCATGGACCAAAAACTATTTGAACCTTACATACAGGTTTGTCAATCTTTTTAATCATCATTTGGTTGTGGCAGAAGGAGGAAGTGCATCAATCGTCAAAAAATGGCATGATCTTCAAAGGTGCTGACTTTCACTTCCTCCACTGTCAAACACAGTTTACAGTTGTCTCTATTATTATGGGTTCTTCTTATTTCCTCTGTGACTGCACTTCTTCAAAAACACCCCATCAGCAGCTCGCAAGGGCATTACAGAAGCCACAGCGGGACCGTTTAGTCCATTGGTCGAATACACTGAGGCTGTGGCATGTTTTTCTTGATTCTCTTGTGCGTCATGGGTAAAGAAAGGGATCAAGAATTTGTTTTGTTTTGATTATTGTTGAAATGCAATGGGTCAAAATAGCAATGGCTACAATAGCAATGTTATGCATGCTCATTATGAATATATGCAGATCTCAATGAGGCATCTGATAAAATATGCAGCTAGATTTTCACATTTCATTTCATGTCATAAAACTTGCTGTTATACATGTTTGCTGTGATTTCTAACACCGTGTCTACACCGGATGCGAGCAGAGCGATGCGATGCGACAAAAGATAATAGAACCCATTATAATCAGTGATGTTGTCTACACTGGATGCAATGCAACAAATCCCCGACAGTAAACTGACGCCTTATCTATGGATTTGCAACGGTCACTTTGTTGCGTCCAGTGTAGATAGCTTCTAGCCGTTTCACGTGCGATGTGACGCGTCAACGGTCGTGTCTGGAGTAAACACGGTGTAAGATGTTTTTAGCTTGTTGCTATGCAGTTGCTAGGGTGTTCTACATAGTTGCTTACTGGTCCAAATCAAAAGAGCCCATCCCAATATCAAAAAATCTGACTGATATCAATAAGTCAATTATTTTAATGGTATAGTTGATCATCGATAAATGGCTAATATTAAACGTAAAAAATAAATTAAAATAAAACTGAGCATCACAATATTGTAATTAGGGCTGGGCCAATACAGATGCATTGCGATTCGTGGATCGATTCTGATATTTTCTGAATGCATCGCGTTTCTCTCTCAAATCAATTCTGAGCTTAGTTTTTAACAGCAAAATATCAGAATCGATCAAGAATTATTTCTTGATTCACGATGCATCGTTATATTGTCCCAGCCCTAATTGTAATGTTTTAAGTGAGCATTAGATGACAGCAGTAATCTAAAATGTAAAATTTGTGCAAATTACCATGCACAATTAAATATCCAATATAGACTATTATCAATAAACTTTTAAATAATCCTAATATCAACCAATAACCGATAAGAAACATACATATTGTGCATCTCTTGTCATAACTGTCTCTTAAAGATATCCCCCTCTAAAACATGTGAATGTCCCACAAAATTGTTTACTAACTGCTTGAAAACTAAATAAGTGTTAAAAAGGCAAATTATAATATACTTTTTAATCACATTTGTCCACAGATCTTGGCTGACTGTAATGTAATTAAGACCACTCAATCACATTGCTTTCATTAGGGTGGAAGTGGGTCAGCAGAAGAGTGGGTCTTTGAATGAATGACTGGAGCAAACCAAGCTGGCAAGAGAAAAGGGGGGAAAAGATGGGATAATCTCTTTCACAATGAATAACAACCCCAAGAAAGACGCAGAGCACATGCTGAACGAGCCTGGGGAGAAAGAGAGAGAGAGGTATACCGCAGCTGCCAAACGAGAGTTCATTGAACTCTGGAAGCTCTGCCTGCATTGTCTGATGTGATCTACACCAATAGGCGACCAGAACAGTGATGAGAAAGGAGAAGAGAAGACCGCGTTTTCTGGCTGGATGTCAAAGTTTGCAGAAAGGAGACCTGCTCAGAGAGACAAAGTGAAAAATAGCCCTGGAGTGGCTGTAAGACTTAAAAAAATTGCTGAATGGACCTTGTCTGAAAAAATCCTGTATTATCTACATTTTTAAAGCGGTCCTTACTGGCTTCACAACAACTAAGGTCATCTACTATGTGTCAGATTTGAGCCATGCAGCTTTTTTTAAATACGGATTAGAGCATTTTCTTATACAGTTGGTGACGTAGTAAAAAATGGGCATCTAACTGTCAATAAACACACAATCCATGTCAGTGGTGTTGTAAGCCAGAGTAGCTGCCACTAGCTTTTAAACATAATTGAATCGAGTAAATCCACCAGCAATGCGGGCCAGTGGGTTAATCTGTCTCGCAATCTGTTCATCTGAACTGTAAAACAAGGCAATGGTAATCAAACACTGTATTGAAATAATCTGAATCATAACAACATACATACTCCATGAAAAACCTATATTATTCAGAAGTTTAAGTATTAATTTGTCAATCAGCAGTCATAAAGACAGGTCATGGAATTTCACAACACATTGTAATCCCGGAAGGATTACAGAATAATGAATACCTTTATAACTTGGTTAATATAGTTAGACTATAGTTAGAATATCAGAGGGGAAATCAGAATGGATAAGTTTAAAATGAAAACATGTCATGCTCACTGAACATGGTACTGCAGGAGCCTAATATTTAAATTCACTATGAAAAGGAAGTAGCACAGGATGTTTTCTTCCGTATTGTGAAGTACATCTGAATGTAACGGATTAAAGAAAAATAACAAATGTAGGCCAGGGACTTGGTTCTATGAATTGGTTGTTGATTGGATTTTGAGATGTGGGCATTGCATTAAAAAAAAATGGAGGCAGATGAACGCGAGCTTGAAGGGGTGGCGTTTAAGCGGATTAAATGATTGGAGAAGTCCTGTATACGTCAACAGAGAGAAGTCTGGTATTTTTACAGGAGGATCCAGTTATGACTTTTAAACAGTTATGATTAAACATTAAGAAGTAAAAAAAATTGAAAAATAAAACATTTGCATAGATGAATTGTTCACAATAAGATGCATTTAGAAAACAAATAGGGTGAATTTATTTCATGCCGACTTTAAGTTAAACAAAAATAATCTAGCAATTTGAGGAGGACTACTATTTGTCTCTAATAGTTTAACCCTAAAGTCAAACAATGTATAAAAAAAAAAATAAAAAAAAATCAAATCAAAATAAATAAAAGATAACATTATATTTACAAATAGGCTAAGCTTCATAATAATATAACTTGTATTTTATTTCAATTAGTAAACAATATCCACTCACATAATTTGGCATTAAAATGTAATTTAGCATTTTTAGTTATATAATTTAGTTTCCTTCTGCGAGAGAGACTTTACATGGTGTATTCAACTGAATACACCATGGGGCAAAAAAAAAACTATATTTATAGTCTTATATCAGCACATTAAAAAGTCATCAAATAAAAGACTGGTAAGACCAAATGTCAATAAAACTGTCCTGTGTCAATATGCAAGACCTTGGAGTCCTGTAACATTAGAGGGACAGTGTCATGTTGCTGTGACATGACAGATAAGTTTAATAAACTATTATCTATCTAAATTGTGATTTTGACCTGACCCACTAATTACAAATCAACGTTTGGTGCGTTTCATTAGTCTAAGTGAAAACTTTAAAATGTAAGCTTTGTAGTTTTTATTATATATATATATATATATATATATATATATATATATATATACACACACACTTTTCAGTTGTATGTATCAATTTAATTTTGGGAAGAAAAAAAAAAAATCACATAATTCGCTTTTAAACATAAAATGACAAACCCTATTAAAATAAATAGATAAAACAGCTCAACATAATATTTTGTTTGACCTCCTGAGGTTGACCATTAACATCTTCTGAAGGTTAAACACCTTTCACTGAAAATTAGACTTAAAAAAATACTGAATATATGAGTTTCAGGGCCTGTTTTGTACCCTATTCACACCTGGAACGCCTTTTGAAAGGAATGTACGTTACGCGCCTCCGCTGTTGTCAAGACTCGCGCTGATGTCCTCGCGCTACTGTAGCTGCATGCTAGTCTGACTGCCTTTGAGTCTTTGTCAACTCAACCACGTTGAGCTCCAGCAAACTGCCAAGAATAGTCTTTTAGCTTGAGCGCATGCTGCACAGTCAGGGCGTTTTGTCCTGAAAGCACTGCATATCCAACCACTGTAACTGTACACGGTGTGTTTTAACTGAAGCGACGGCGTTAAGTAGTTGGGTCTTTTTATGTGAAATTTATATACGATATACAATACTTGCCAATACGTACGCCATCAACCCCAAATCATCATATATTTTAATCTGGATTTAAAGTCGTGTGGTTTTGCCGGTTTACTGCATCGGTTTACTCAGTGAACAACCCCTTTTCCTTATGCTAGCTTGCTAACTAACCCCTGCGCCCACCCTCATTGTGCATTAAACTGAGCGAAATCCGAAGACAAAGCGTGGTGTGCAAAGAGAAAAGTTTTACCTCAGAAAAATGCCTTTGATGCGCCATCACTGTTGAAATTGCCCTCTTTAGCGTACTGTGAACCCGCTCTCGTCCTTGAAACTGCCCACAACACTACCGGCAGGCAGCACTACGCTTGCCAGATACTGAACAGAGGGGGAAAGATGCATGACAGCTGAGTTTATTCCGCCTGCCCTACGCTGTCATGGTAGTGGTGTCATTCTTGATTGAACCACTAAGGGTCGTAGTTAGATAGAATGTGGAGAAGTTGAAACCAAGCTAACAAGGTTGTGATCGCCTACTTTTGTTTAAAGTCACCATGAAATCAAAATTGACAATTCTTTTTTTTCCTTTTTTTTACGGAATATTGGAGTATTTATTATAAAAGATTTATCTGTGCACATCATTATTATTTTTTTTTATTCATGTGCCCTCTTCTCTGATGACAACCTGTCACTCACATGAGACCATAGCAATAGAGTGGTGGTGGAACTATGATTGTAGGCCAAAACCCGGAAGCGAGTTAGCATTTTAGCACAAGTCAAAGGGGTTTTTGGATAAATGACTGAAATAAGGTCTGTGGTAAACACAAGCTTAAGATACTTTCACGTTTTATTCTATTACATGGATCGCGGAACATACAGAAAGAAGGAGGGGCCCGGGGGGTGGGAGGGTGATAGAGGGCCGTGGTTTGTAGAACGTTGCACACTGGATCACTTGTTTCATTAAAATAAAGTTAGAATAATGTTAGAATAACGTTAGAATAACATTAGGGGAACGTTAGAATAACGTTAAGGGAATGTTAAAATAACGAAAAAAAAATAGAATAACGTTAGGGGAACGTTAGAATAATGTTAAGGGAATGTTAGAATAACGTTAGGGGAACGTTATGGGAATGATATAATAACGTTAGGGGAACGTTAGAATAACGTTAAGTGAATGTTAGAATAACGTTAGGAGAACCTATTTCCGTTAAGAAAACTATCCTGGCTAACCAAAAACAAACCGTAAAAAAGAACATTCTGGGAATCAAAAACTAATGTTCTGGCAACCAAAAATTGTTAGCTGGGCCCCAGCAAAAACAGAACATTCCCCTAACGTTAGTATTTGGTTCCCGTTTGGTTATGTTTTTATTTTATTTTATTTTATTTTATTTATTTATTTATTTATTTATTTATTTTGAGAATCAAATAATAACGTTCTAAGAACGTTCTTTTTAGGTTTTCTTTTTGCAATGAAAAAATAACATTCCCAGAACGTTGCAGTGTGGTCATCTTTCAATAACCTAAAAATAACTTACATAGAATGTTTATTATAACGTTGATGATAAGCCTCCATACATCCAATTTCCATATCGCTTATACTATACTAGGTTGCGGGTGAGCTGGATGATTACTGATGTACAGCATTACTGATGTTGGAACATTAGAATATCGTTAGGGGAACGTTAGTATAACATTATAGGAATGTTAGAATAACGTTAGGGGAACGTTAGAATAACATTAAGGGAATGTTAGAATAACGTTAGGAGAACATTAGAGTTATGTTATAGGAATGTTAGAATAATGTTAGGGGAACGTTAAAATAACACTAGGGGAACATTAAAATAACGTTAGGGGAACGTTATTCTAACATTAAGGGAACATTAACAACGTTAGGGGAATGTTAGAATAACGTTAGGAGAACATTAGTATTATATTATAGGAATGTTAAAATAACGTTAGGGGAATGTTAGAATAACGTTCTACAAACCAAAAACTAACATTCTATTTCCGTTAGGAAAACTTTCCTGGCTAACCAAAAAACAAACCATAAAAAAAAACATTCTGGGAACCAAAAACTAACGTTCTGGCAACCAAAAATTTTTTAGCTGGGCCCCAGCAAAAACAGAACATTCCCCCTAATGTTAGTATTTTTTTTTTTTTTTTTTTTTTTTTTGAGAATCAAATAATAACATTCTGTAACATCAGGGGCGCCGCTAGCATTTTTGGGCCCTATGAAACAATATGGGGTTAAGGCCCCCTACCGCAGCCATTCCGCACCAAACATATAAGCCAAACTAGCTATCCAAAATCTTTGACTGCAATTTAAACTGGGTTGATAATGAAAATTAAAAAACAAATACAAATTAGTTTTAATTTGATTTTTGATACAGTTCATGCTTCCCCGAATGAGGAAATGAAATTGCATTTGAGCATTTGATTTATCATTTGAGCAGCTGTTTTGAAATTTTGATTTATTATTTGATCTTTTTAAGCATTTGAATTTTCATTTTGTTAGGAAAAAACTTCCATATATAACAAAGTATTCTCATTCAAACTTTCAGGGAAAATGTCTTTAGATAAAGATTGAAAGAGGTGTTGGAAGCTTAGTGGTGGTGACACTAAAATTGTGTGACCATGGTGTAGTTCGCTTATAGCCTACCTTTAGCTTTTTGTAGCTTTTTGCTTCTGGCGACTGCATTTAGGCTTCAAAATTCATAAAGTTGTGTTGATCTGTGAAAATTATCTTGATTTGTAAAACATGTAAGTATCATAAACTTTTGTTAAACTTTTGCATTTTGTTATCACAGAACTTTTTTTTTTTTGCGATAATCCAAAAGCCTATGGAAAAATACTATTAGTTTTTTTGTCGAGGGAACCAGTATGATGCTAACTGCCGACTGGCCTACAAAGTGACGTCATAGTTCCACCACTTTATAAAGTGGTGCAGGTATGAAATCAAAACCCAGAAGATTAATTCGCCACTGGTTTTCTCGAGATTTTATTATGTGGTTTTATAATGGGGTTTTTCAATATATGAGTAAAATAAGGTCTGTGGTAAACATAACTTGACGATACTTGGATGTTTTGTGCAACGTAAACTTCACACACTCACACCCCAAACATTCTAATATAGTTACTTATTAGAAACATACATACAACAAAAAAAACAGCTTATAACAAATACTGTAACAATGATCCAGTGATCCAAGTGATGCTGCAGGGATGTATTTTTGTAGGCCAACCGTGAAGTTAGTTAGTCACCCTGGTTCCTTCATCAAAAACCTAATAGGATTTTTCTATTCGCTTTTAGATTATTGCAGAAAATAAGCTCTGTGACTAACAAAAGTTTTTGATTCTTACACGCTTTGTTCATCATGATAATCTTCACAATTAAACCAGCTTTTATGAATTTTAAAGCCCAAATATGGTAGAATTAAAAAGCTCAAGGCTATAAACGAAATAATCTACAGTGGCTTGACTTCAATGTCACCATCACTAAGCTTTCAACAACTCTTTCTGTCATTATTTAATAAAAAATTTTCCCTGAAAGTTTGAGTTTGAATAGTTTTGAAGAGTGTGATTATAAACACATTAAGGCTGTGAAAGCAGACTTTTCCTGTTCGGTTGATGACAACAACTTGGGTTGTTTTTAACCTAGCATTTTTTTGAGTGTAGCCAATCAGAAACACTCTCTCCCTGTCTGTCCTTTTTCTCCATCACTCACATTGGCTGAAATGTCTTTAGAAGGCGGGGTTTAGAGAGAGGGTGTGAGTTTGAGCCTTTAAAGCAGTGGCATGTTTCATTTCAGAGATATTAATAAAAAGAAAAAATGATTACAGCGGACAAAATCATATGTTGGATCCCATGAGGGTATGCATATTAATTTAGTCGATCAGTTGCTAAATTATTAATTAATGCTATCTGCTTAGATATACAACTTAAAATAATATAGCCTAACAGAACTTTACTTAATGTAATGCTTTTAGTGTAGGATTACAATATGATTACATCTCCTAGCAGATGATCACTGCACATTAAATGAAACATTGCACGTGCTTGATCTTTGAATAAAGATTAAGCTCCATGGTAGAACTTCTAAAGAAAATGATTAGCATGAAATTCACCTTACTAATCTGAATGCAGTGTTGATGTCTCCAAGCAGTCTTGTCCAGACATCCTGCTGAGTCTTAATTGCGTATTCGCAAAGGAACAAGAAAATTTGAATATATATTCTGGACACGTTCCTCTTTAATTGTGCTAGTGTGTATACCAACATTTATCCTTATTTCGTAGTCTTTGGAAAAGAGGGAGTTTTGGGTTTCAAAGACATAAACTTCTTGTCACTGGACAAATAATATTTAAAGCGGAATTCTCTCACAAATACCTATATAGGACTTTCATCCCATGAAATCCCATAGACTTAAAATGAGTTCAAATATAGCAACCAGAATATCATATTTATCTAACCTCTTTTGACTTTTGACAATGAAGGACCCTTCTAGGACAGGAGTTTTGCCCTTTCAAGCACTTCAAGCTGTTTATCTGTACAAGCCAAGGATCCTAAATTTCAAAATTAGGTAAGAGTGAATAAATGTATTGATGTTTTTCCCTCTAAAGTGATTTTTCCCTCCTTGATGTCCAGAGTAGAGGGATGGAGGCTTATGCAAATGATGTTAACCACATACTGTAACTGCTTGTGTGGTTTTCAAACAGGGATGCTTTAATCTCAACTTTTATGTGCTGATGTAAAGTTATAAATATAGCTTTTTTCCCCACAATGCATTGTTTAATATTTATAGTCCCTCTTTTTTAAGAAAAGACAAAAAAAGTGTTTAACCAAAATATATTTTCATGCCAAATTAAATAAATGCATTTACTACTTTAAGTAAATGACATTTATTTATAGTTGTAAATTAAATATTATTATATAGATGTCTATTATTATTTATGGATTGTTCCAGGACATTGCTGTGTGGTTGCTAAGGTGTTCTGAATTTTCATCCCACTGTTATGTTTATGATTTACTGGATAATGATTAAGGGTAAGGATTTTTACAAATATTACTCACAATTTTTACCCAATAAAACATTTTCATTATATAAATTCCCATGCATTCAGTTATAAATATTTACTGTATTAATTTATGTGACTTTTCCAGGTCTACAAATCACAGTTTAAAAATTAGTCTTCCTTCCAGACTTTTCAAAGACAAAAAAAAAAAAAAAAAAAACAGTCATTGAGGTGGTCAGTTAAATTAAGAAATATCTTAAATTTTTAGTTGTTTTGTCTTATTTTAATGCTTGTTTCATTTCAAAGGGATTGATCACCCAAAAAGAAAAATTCTGTCATCATTTACTCACCCTCAAGTAGTTTCTTTGTTCAAAAGAAGATATTTTGAAGAATGTTGGTAACCAAACAGTTTCTGATCCCCATTAACTTTTTTTTTTTTTTTTTTTTTTTTCATACTATATGGAAGTCAGTGGGGACCATCAACTGTTCGGTTACCCACATTCTTCAAAATATCTCTATCTTTTGTGTTCAGCAGAACAAAGAAACTCATACAGGTTTAGAAGGGTGAGTAAATGATGACAGAATTTTCATTTTTGGGTGAACTATCGCTTTAAGTCATCTTGAAGCCTTCTTTGATGTTTGCTGATGCCACCTAGTGGGCCTCCTGGTTGAGAACCTCTGTTCAAGGTGGTTGGTTACCTATTGCCCAAATTTAGAACCACCCTATATCTGATGATCCCTAGATATGATTTAGTTAACTCATTCAATGTAAATAATTTTCCTTCAATGTATTAAGCACCAAAGTTTAATAGTTTGTTCAAATCCCTAACCCTAAGTATGAGTAACAGCAAACACTACTTTTGTTTGTTGTTCGCAATTAAATCTGATTTGAGTCCATGTTTTTTTTTTTTTTTTTTTTTATGTGAAGAAGTTCTTGGGACAGCAAGTGTATGAAAGTGCCTCTGCAAATGGGGCTAAAGTAATTTGTATTGCTCTAAAATGCATGATAAAAGGCCAACAAGAATGAATGCTTCAGTCTGTTTGAAGCATCACAATGAATGAAAGATAGCACAAATATTTAACATTGCTTCTGGTACGGCATAAACACCCAATATTACGTAACACAATGAAGTCTCGGGACACCTGAACAGCTTGAACACCTGGAAGGCTCTTCATAGTCAGCGGTAACGCTAGCTGTCCCTGGGCTCTGGGCCTCAGAGTTGATTTGCATCTGCCATAGTTTTCTCTCAGGCATTGCACTCTAATGTATCCCAATGGTCGCTCTCATTCTCATGGTAATGAGCACAAGTGAAAGTAGCCTTTGCTGTGATAATTTTATCACGTGGGATATCTGTTCCTTTGCTATCTGCACCTGATCATTTTACATTAGCGCTTGTAATTGGGAAATTTTGGCTCTGTATATGTTTTGATCTTATAAAAACAGTTATTGATAAAAGACATACTCTTTGTATCTCTCCGTAACATCACCGTTCTTTTTTTCAAAAATAAAAAATGAATTGGTTATGATCAAGCCCTAATATGCTGCAAAAATTAAGGAGTATATTTATCTTGTTTTCCGGTAAATAAAAAAATCCTTAGAACAAGATAAATGAAATTAATAACCTTAACTATGTAAGATAATTAGTAAAGAAAAGAAAAAAATATATATGAACTATTATTCAATATATTTTACAGTTTTGCAAAATAGTTTTAGGAATTTTTTAGATTTTTCGAAACATCCTTAAAACAAGATAAATGTAATGAAATGTGGTAAGACAAAATATATTCTCTCAGAGCACTTCTTAATATTTTTCACAGCTTTGCTTAACAATACGAATAAATTATTGAATTAATTATATATTTTTTAGTTCAAAAGACAGAGATTAAGATTATGACTCATTATGTTGTTTTGTGTTTCGTTTTAATATTTGTGTGTGTGTTTTTGTTTTATTTTGTCATTGTTTTGGTCATTGTATTAAATAATATAAGCTATATTAATATTAAAATATGACTTAAATTAAAATATGACTTAATTTACCTCATCTACTCCAGAGCATAACGAACCATACTATAATTTTGCTCTTTATGATTTAACACAGTGCCTCATGGGGTTTGAAACACATCTGTCTGCAAGGGCTTTCACACCGAGATTAATTTTAATTGTGTTAAACCTATTGACATCACAGCGACCGGACTGAACTGCCTGACCCTGTATTCATGATTCATACATATAAAGAAAGGCTAAACAGGGATACTCTCCTGTCCTAAAATTGAAGGAGACACACTGTCTGGGGATAAATGCTGCTTCTCTAAGTGCCCTCCTTTCCTTAGAGGCTGAAACACAATCTCTGTGAATGGCACATCCTTTGACTATCAGATTTTGTGTGCTTGTCTTCAGGCTTCTTACCTTATCCAGAGGCCATCTTGATCTATATGGGCCCCATCTATACATTCTTCTTCGTATGTACGATCACGGAGATCTTAAAGGCCCTTTGTGCGCTTGTTCCCCAGTGTGATGTTTTTGGGGAGCGTGACAATACCAGTTCACAGGTGATGACTTGGGTGCTCCTGCCGCCGTCTGACTTATGTGGTTCCGGAAAAAGCTTGTTTCCTGACCTACATTGCATTATAACTTCCTGAAAAGAGTTGGGGCTGTCTACACCACAATGTTATGACATTTCCCTTTTATTTTGCACTCTTCAAAAATGGAAATGTTCCGTTCCGTAATGAGTCCTTTCCCTCAAGATAAAGAGCATGAAGATTGTGCACAGCTGTATTACTTTGGATCTGTTTTGGCTAAGCACAATGAGACTGACCTTAATGACACTGTGCTTCTTTAAGAAGAAGTCTTGCATGACTGGGGTGCATTAGGTAACTACTGATGGCAATCCACTGATCAGCATGGCTGCCTGGCAAAAACTGAGAAGTATTACATAACCTGGAATGAGTCTAAATTGGAAGCCCATTTCTATTAGAGTTTTGAGAAGAACCCAAAATTTGCAGGTGAGAATGAGACCAGGAGACCTTGACACCACAGAGTTCCTATCAGAAACACATATGAAGGGCTGAAAACATTACTGGGAGATGATTTTTTAGGTGAAAATGGAATATATAAGTGAACCGACCATGTTTTTGATTAAAAGCTGAGAAAATGCTCTTCCCCTTGAGACGTTGGTCATTTAAAAGTCAATGTCTGGCCAGCACAGAGAGCTTTTGTGCTCTCCTTCACAATGCTATCACCAAAAGGCCTCACCAGACTGGCTGACCAAAGAAGCAAGGGGGGTTACTGCCTACCTGTGGACTTATAAAGCAGCTCTTGTGCTGTCTTCAATGAACTCTGCTTTTAGGATTTATCATCATTTACCTGCAAAAGAACCACACAGGAACCATGCAAACCTTCTACTAGAGACCTGAGCCAACACTTCTTCTGGATTCTGCATTGGTATGGTACAAACATTAGTTGTAATTCAAATATTATGGCGCTTTCCCTGTTGAAAAAAAAAAACAGCATATGCTGGTTAGGTATATTTTGAAGCATGTGCAGCTGGTTTGAGCTGGTTTAAGCTGGTCCTGAGCTGGAGATAGTTGCTTAGGACCAGCACTTCACCAGCTTAAACCAGTTCATGACCAACTAAGGACCAGCATAAACCAGCTCAAACCAGCTGCCATGCTCCAAAACATACCTAACCAGGCATATGCTGTGTGCATTGAAAATAATCATTAAATACAGACAACTATGTATAGATAGATAATTCAGGTCATGAGTGAACTTGTATCATGTATAAAGATATTTTAGGTAAATGCAATTCTCTTCGTTCAGCATTAAGAAATGGCAGCTGTCGGTGTTCTCTTGGTTCTCCTCCCCATGACGTGGGCCTGTGCACCTCAGAAAGCTGGTAAATGTGAAATAAAATTTTAAACATTTCCTCTCAGTGTGGATCAAAGGGCTGTGTATTTGTTGTTAGCATGATTTAATCGGCTAGATAATCCTGACAGACCAATTTGTTGTCTGTTTCAGATTACGTGATGGTGTCATGTTTTCCCAATGCCATCATTGCGAATGTGCCAGAATGTCCATATGGATGGGAGATTGGCCAGCTGTCCTTGGGCGGCGTGTGCTACACTGGAATTAACACTCCAGGCTTCTATCGTTTTACCATCCCAGATCTCACTCCCAAGAATCATTCATACTGCGGCACCCTGTCTGAGGTGAGACGTTTGATTGGTTCGATATATCCCAACTGTTATTTCATTTAAAATAGCGCTTAAGATGTATCTACCTTCTTTTCAGTATGTAGGAGGCAAAGACCCACGGTACATATTCTACAACTCAATTGTATCCAACGACTCCTCTCTAACTGTCCGGAACCAGCCTGTCAACTACACGTTCAGCTGCACTTATAAAGCGGCTTATCTGGTCAACAACGCCGTGTTTAGCCAAAGGTAGACCCTGTTATACTGACGTCAAGTCCAGCAGGTGTAGATTTCATGGAGCCTGTGCATTCTGACCGTTGACTTGCAGCGTCTTTACTAAACCCTCTGCTTCTTCCAGAGTGGCAACAGTTTATGTCAACAACGGGAGTTTAGGTTCTTTTAAGTCTCAGTTGTCTATGAACGTCTTCACAGTGAGTACTTCAGCTGTTCTCAAAAGTGACCAGTGATGAAGAAAGTATAAAAGGGAAATTCCCTCTCCATTTTATTTGTGACATTTTGTATAAAGGTCAAATTTGTTGGTTTGTGCAGTGCACTACATAAAAAACTATTAATTGTTCAGTAATTGCATGGAATATGTATGTATTCCCCAAAATTACTGATATATATATATATATATACACACACACAGTATATTTTTCTGAAAATGTTAACTTTATATAACTTTGATTTTATAGTTTTTGGTGAATTTTGTGGTTTGTAGAACTCAAAGTTCCTCTACGCAAAAGATGCACCGTATGTGATTGACACATCCGAGATTGGATCGGAGGTGTTCATTGGCATTGAAGCAAAAGGATTAAGTAACAGGTAAGTCGCTCAAAAGAAAGGAGTCTAGATTTGATCAAATACACAGATTCACATAGTCAATTAAAAAGACTCTCTCTTTAATGTTTATAGATTTAAAGTAGTAATAACAAATTGCTGGGCAACACCTACTCCATATTCAACAGACAGGAAAAGGTGGACTTTAATTCAGAACAGGTAAGGTTTTATTGTCAATTAGGTAGAATATGTGTCAGTGTGATTCAATACTGCTCACTGGGTAATATATATGCTCCTGGTTCACAGTTGCTCCTTAGACAACACAGTCACCATATTTGAAAATGCCAAAGACAGTCGGTCCATGTTCAAGTTCAATTCGTTCCGCTTTCAGCGGTTAGAGAAAGTGTCCACCTGTGTGGCTCCACTGTGAGGTCCAAGTATGTGACGGGGAGAAGCTGTTCTGTCAGCCGGTGAGTATCAGTATCAATTTAATGCTATTGTAGTTTTAAACAGTTTACTGGCTCCACTAAGACTCTTCTTAACTATCTAAGACTCCATGTACATCAAGAAGCACTGAATTTGAACCTGATCCAAATGGAGGCATACTGACCATGGAGTTTCAAGTCAGAGGTATTTAACATTTTTGCTTCTGCACAATTCAAGTTTGATATTCAAGAAGAACATTTGTTTTAAAACCATAAAACTCTGTTTACAGCACAACACTCCTCCAGTTATGTCCATCTTGCAGGTAAGTTTGTACTATTAATGTTTGTACTATTTTTAATTATCGTATAAAACCTAAACAAGTCACCTTTTTTGAAGTAATGCTAAAGATTTCCCTTTTCTCACCTTGCTGTTTTACAGGCCCATTTCTGTCTCTGCTGTCCATATTTCTACTGAATGAATTTTTAGGATACTTCAGTTTGTAATGAGGCCAAATATGGGTTACTCAAATGCAATGAAACATGCCTTTGCACTTATACAATTACATACAAATACTTAAATATAGACACGCATGCATGCATACACCCACACACCATACGTGTCTCAGGGAGTGTATCGACACATTCCTTTAAATCTTAAATTGCATTTTTTTTTTTTTTTTTTTTTACAGTTTTTACTTGTTTTTTCCTTACATGAATATTGGTAGAAAAGAAAACAGTATCTGAAAGAGGTAATCTTTAGTGTAACAGATGTTGAAGCATTCTTGTTTTTATCTTGCATTATATGTGAAAAAATATTTTGAAATATTTTTAGTAATTAAATTCTTTTAAAAAGATGTTGTCGACATTTTCATCATTGATAACTTTTTTTTAAAAAACACATTTTTAAATAAAATTGTAAAAGTGTTAACAATATTTGTTGTAATGTCCTAATATCCAAGAGCATATATAAAATTATGGTCAAATTAGATATCGGGAACAGTAAGTGTATGCATTTCTGTCATTTTAGCCATGGCTGGGGTCCGCTGGATTGCTCTTCTGTCTTTAAAGTCTCCATCATTTGCTGAGGTTGTTTTGGTTTTCTCCTGTTTAAACATGACAGTGCAAGACTGTCCATATACAGTGTGTCAGGTCTCCATATAGCACTTTCTTTCAATTAGCACTTTGTGTCATGATCAAACCTGTAAATAAAACTGTAAATAAAAAAACCCATAAGTGGCTTGATACTTACATCTGTCCCTGATTTAGGACTTGTATCACATTCATGGCCAGTGGGTGGAAACCTGAATCCGGATTTGCCCATCAACCAGAAGGTTTTCTGTGTTCCCTTTCCCTAGAAAACATATCAGAGATACGATTAGATGCACAGATATGGCTTGACAGTATGACACTGTATATAAGTCTGAGACCATCAGTTTAAATGCTTCTATTTTTTAAATATTTTAATTAGAATTTATATTAATATTAATTTGTCTTAACATTTTTTTTTTTTTTAACTCTAAAACATGCAGGTATAAATGGAAAAAATATTGCAGATTTCTCAGGGGCTGTTTACACAATACCATTTTCAACTAAAAACGGAAAACTTTTTATGCGTTTTGGCCGTTCATGTACATGACAACGGTGGCCTGAAAACGCAAACTTTTGAAAACAGGTTTCACAGTGCAAGTTTTTGAAAACGATACCATTGCCATCTTCGTGTAAACTGAAAAAAACACGAATCTGTGAAAATGATTACGTGTTTAGTCTATCCACCTTATTTGTCAACGCGAGATTAAGGTATTTCTGTGAATGTGCAAGACTTCTGATTTATTAGCCGCTACAGGGAAATAATGAGAAGAATATCAAAGTGCAGTAAACTATAAAAATAAGGTGGATAAGCATGCGCATTTGGCATGAGTGCTCTGTATAAGAATGCGCAGGCGCGTAGTCTTCCTTTACAAAGTGACATCGCCAACTACTTGTCTGGCATGCGTAATACAGCGATTTTAGTCATTTTCGTGGACCAGTGTGAACAGGGATAGTTCTGATAACGCTGTCATCTGTACAAAGAAAAAAACTTTTCCATTTTTAGTACACTGTTGTCGTCTAAACATACCCTCAAACTTTTGGACTGTATAAAGGGTGGCATTATACAAACCTTTATTTCAATGTCGCCCCTCTCCTCCAGTTCAAAATTTCCATTCTTGAAGAGAATATCAGCAGTGCTCTGAGAGATGTGGATTCTCAGTGCTGAAAAGGAAAAAAAAACAAAGTATTTCAAAATATTTGTTCCAAAATACCGACAATAGTAGCTAAAAAAAATTAAGAAAAGCCCTTACGAAGACTGTTGCTCTCCATCCTAGAAGCTGTGTTTACTGTATCTCCAAATAAACAGTACCGAGGCATTGTACTACCCACAACTCCAGCAACCACTGGGCCTGTATATGCAAGGGACATATTATATATATATATATATATCTTACAACATGTTTAGCCCACAATACACTTATAGTACAGTATACTTGCATACCGGAATTGATCCCAATCCGTAGGGCCAGTTTCTCATTAGGCAGATGCCTAATTTTGAACCTTTTGACCACAGAGAGGAAGTGGAGTGCCATAGTAGAGATCTCCTCAGCATGAAGATTTCCGTTACTGATAGGCAGCCCACTGGCCACCATATATGCATCCCCTATGGTCTCCACCTACCAGAAAAAAGTGAAAGTAAGTGTAAATGAACTAAAAAAAGGACTGAATTGACAGAAATAAATGTTCATTAATTTATCATGAATCAATAGCATTCAATCAGTCATTCATCCATTTACATCACATTACACTGCGAATCTGGTTGTTTATTCACACAGCATGTCTGAAACTAATAATGAATGCAAATAATTAATAATATTGACACAATTCTGCATTAAATCTAAACATTTTGACAACCATACCAGCCTCTCTGTAGGGCATGAACGGGCACAGTTGCTGCATACCAAGGTGAGTTTGTTTCATTTACCTTGTAGACATCATATAGCTTGATGATCTCATCGAAAAGACTGTAGAGGTCATTGAGGAGGGTGACCACCTCCAGAGCTGAGCTAATGGAGCACATGGTGGTGAAACCCACAATGTCAGAGAAAAAGATGGTCACCATGTCATAACTTTTAGGCTCCACTGATTTCCCAGCCATTAGCTGATCAGCAATATACCTGTAAGAACACACTGCTGTCACTGAAAATACAAGTATTACGCATAACGTGTATATATTATATAATATTTCAAAGCTTCTGTGTTCACTCACAAAACTTTTGCATTCTCTCACACAAAAGCACTGAAATATAATTCTTCCTCCAACCTCATATTATTTCCATCACAAATATTTTGTGACCGAATGCAAAGTTTCTCAGGGGAATGCAAACGTTTTGCGAGAGAAGTACTGAAATATAATTTTTCCTCCCATCTCATTTTCCTCCATCACCATTTCCCTTTAAGGGCTCTGTGAAAATGTGTATCTCAGGTCCTGCACTGTAAACTCGCAGTAAAACCATGTCTTTTTTTTTTTTAACAGTACAATTGTAAAAACTTCACTAAAACTGCCAGTAAAGTACTGTATATTTTTAAGAAATTTCTGAGAGTACAGTTAGATACAAGAGAAGACGTACTGTGAAATTACTGTGAAAGAAATGTAATTATTAACCTGGAATATACTGTAATTTCACACTATTTTTTTTTTTACAGAGTAAGATTACATGCATAACCATTATAATACAATTTGGGAATGTTTTCAAGTCAACTACCCATATAAAATATATAATATAACCATCTAGTGTGTAACTGCTTTGGTGGCAATTTTTTCTAGCTGATATAAAGAGTAATGAAAAATACATTAACAAAATGTCACTGTCACTGTAAACAGTTTGTTTACCTTGGCAGCATGCTAGATAGAAGCTTATCAGCTCTGCTTTTCTCTGCTGTAAGCTGATTGGTTCTCTCCTCCACTACTTCTTCCAGATGATTGGCATATTTCTCGAGTTTGCTCACCATGTTGTCCAGGATGTTGGCATGGCTGGTAATTGATAAAACAGCTTAGAATAAATTAAACTAAATATATTTAGGAGTGTCAGGATCATTGGGCAGATAGCTACATAAAACATTCACCTTTCAGGACATGCCTCACGCAGTTGTCTCCTGATACTGGCAAATGGGGGTCTGTGGTCTGGGTTCTCACTCCAGCAGGCTTTTAACAAGGGGATGAGACGTTCATCACAGATGTCAGCAGACAAGGTTGGTCTAAGGGGCTCCTCGGTCATAGGGGTCCTTAACTGCTTGATTATCTCTAATGAATGTAATATAACACACAACCTGAGAAGCCAAACTTAAGACGGCTAAACAAAATTATGTTTACTTTCTTAAAAATGCAGGAAAAAAGACATGTGACCTTTATAGGGTTAAAAAATACAACACAAAAGCATTACCTTTTGGTTCCAGGTGAACGTCATGGTACGGGCCCACCTCTGTACTGTACATCAGCTCTCGCATGATTATGGCAAAGCTAAAGACATCTCCTTTCTGGCTGCCGCTGAAAGGGTAGTAGACTTCTCTCAAAAACTCAGGAGCAATCCAGTACATCTCTTCATACTTTGGATTTTCCAGTGGAATCAGTCTTTGTTTGGTGCCATGTTTGAACTCCCACAGGCCAAAGCCAGAGAGTTTGATCTGCAACCTGCTGTCTACCAAGCATGTACTGGGCCTCAGATTTCCATGAGACTTCAGACTGCTCTTATGTATGTACTCCATGCCCTGTAGAGAACATACCGCAATAAAAGTCTCACAGTAGTAATAAAGCAGACCAGTCTTGTTCCAAATAAATTTTCCTAGTGGATATGCATATTGTTGATATAAATAAACTAGAAATCTAAAAAATATAATGCAATAAAGGACATTACATTGAAACACCATACTCACATTAACAATGTCATAGGCAAAGGACAATTTGAACATCCAGTCCAGCTCAATTTCACTGTTCCTAAGAACATCCTGATGTTTCAAAAGCAGAATAACAGATATACTAAGAGTCTGATGATGTGGACATGTTATATATGTTTCAAACATAATTCTAATTAGTCATGTATGATGGGAATCTTAAAGAATCTAATGGATGAAGAAATAAAATTTCTTTGACAAACAATGAGATCATTTCAATAATAAAGATGTTTAAAACAATTCTGTTTCTTTAGATATTTTCAAATGCCATTTATTTTAGAGGCAGCATGAAATGCAATACAATGATTGTACTTATTGAACAACAATACTAATGTCACGGTCACGTCATGTTTAGTTTTATTTTCTTGTTCATGTTCTATTTAGTTTTTAGTTCAATGTTTTGTTTGTCACAGTCTTTGCCAGAGTTCTCGTTTGTTACTCTGGTTTCTGATTAGTGCACTCCTGTTCCTTGTTTCCGTTAATTATCATTCTCAATGTATTTAAGCCCTCAGTTTCCTCAGTTCTGTGTTTGTTGTTAAAGGTTATGATATATGTGTAATAAGTTTCTTCCTTCATTGACCATTCTGTATCACGCATCTTCTTTTGTAGTCAACTACACGACATCCGTGACAATTAAACAATAAAGGTGGCAATATAATATGCTACACAATATAAACAATCGGTAACTATGCTATTTAAAGGATTAGTCCACTTTTAAATAAACTTTTCCTAATAATTTATTCACCCCCATGTCATTCAAGATGTTCATGTCTTTCTTTCTTCAGTCGAAAAGAAATGAAAGTTTTTGACGAAAACATTCCAGGATTATTCTCCTTATAGTGGACTTCAATGGTCTCCAAACGGTTGAAGGTCAAAATTACAGTTTCAGTGCAGCTTCAAAGGGCTTCAAACAATACCAGACGAGGAATAAGGGTCTTATCTAGCGAAACGATCGGTCATTTTCGAAAAAAATGTAAATGTATATGCTTTATATAAACAAATGTTCGCCTTAAGTGCTTCCGCCAAAAACGCATTTCCGTATTCTCCAAAAAGTTTACGCTGTATGTCCTACGCCTTCCCTATTCTACTTACGGAACGAACGCAGCGCCAGTTACATTTTTTCCGTAAGTTGAATAGGGTAGGCGTAGGACATATAGCGTAAACCTTTTGGTGGAAGCACTTAAAGGCGAACATTTATTTATATAAAGTATATACATTTACAATTTTTTTCGAAAATAACCGATCGTTTCGCTAGATAAGGCCTTTATTCTTCGTCTGGTATCGTTTGAAGCCCTTTGAAGCTGCAATGAAACTGTAATTTTGACCTTCAACCGTCTGGAGGCCACTGAAGTCCACTATAAGGAGAATAATCCTGGAATGTTTTCCTCAAAAACCTTCATTTCTTTTCGACTGAAGAAAGAAAGACATGAACATCTTGGAAAAGTTTATTTGAAAGTGGACTAATCCTTTAAGTTTCACAGTTAGCTGTAAGCTGTACGTTATATGTTTGATTTATCAAAAAGAACCATTTCATTAGTTATTGGTTCAGGGATTGGACTACACTTGTTGAGCTGCATGTTTTTGAATCACTAAAAAGAACCGGCTCATAAGAAGCATTTGGCAGTTTGTTCAACAAGTATCTGATCTGAGTATTTTAGTACAATGTTCTATTGTCATGAACAGTCGGATCCCCGGTCAATCAGGGGCAATCGCTCACACTGGCAGAGGAATAGGCCTGATAGAACCAGTTCCTATAATTTTTTTAATGGAACAGTTCCCAGCCCTACTGTATACACACCTTCAAGCTTCCTTTCTTGCAGTACTGCATGACGATACAGACATTTGGCGGCTCAATACACACACCAAAGAACTGTACCAGGTTCTCGTGTTTCATTTCTTTCATCTACAGCAGGAATAAACATAAGTATTAGAGTATTAGCAAAGTGTTTCCTGTGACCTGTTGAGGTAAAACTGAATCTCTAAAAAAATTCTGAAGTTTTACCATATTGAACTCTGCGATGACAGATGGTTTCTTGACATCAGTAAGGATTTGATTTTTCAAATACTTTATGCCCACCTCGTTTCCCTGCACCATAAGCAAAGAGAGTTGTGTTAGTTGAAATATTTGGGTTAGTGCATTATGTTTTAACACGCGATCCAGAATTTGTACCTGAAAAAGTCCAATAGTTGTGTAGGCAGCTTCTTTAGCACTACAGCTGTTTGAGGAGAGCATGGACTGAGAGCCACCACTTCCACATTTGCTTGGTGTTGTATTTACAGACAGTGTTTGCATTCCCTGTAAAACCCAAAATAGTACTCTTTTTTCTGTGTTAATGATCTGTCATTAATATTATGCTTTGTACAGTATATGTACAGTATATTTGCATGTGGATGGGCATTTTTGGACACTTTTTACTTAACTTGCTAAAAAACACCAGGTTAGAACAGTATGCTGGTCAAGGCTGGTTTATGCCACATTCAGATTTTACATCTACATTGATTGTTAGAATTGCTAGTTGGTTTGGTACTGGTTTAGATGGATGCAATATTAACCTATTGTTGTTAATAATAAAACAAAAACTAAATTAAAACATTTTCATTACCGAAAAAAACAGAATTATAAAAATTGACAGTACACCTAAACAGTAAACATTTTCATTGTAAAACTAAAATAAAATAGAAATGACCAAAAACATATTCAACATAATTATATTATTATTAGCACAATGAATTTGACAGTCCAAAATTATTAAAGGTGCAGTAAGCGATTTCTGAGAAACACTGTTGATATTTGAAATCGACACCCAAACAAACACCCCTCCCTTCATTGCTCCACCCACAAAAAAACAAACACGCTATGCAACACAGGCAACAACTAATAGCTGGTGAATCAGATTTTCCTGTTACTATAGCTAATATTACAACATCTGCATATGTTACTTGCGTATCGAGCAAAAACAAAGCAACCTCTGCGTCCATTTTTAGGCCTTACCGCTTTTATAACATCAAGTTGTCCTAGCTCTTGCCTGATCTTTTCCCAAATATATTTATCTGACCTTTTCCTCTTTGGTAATATCTCAGCCATCTTTCTTTCTACAGTCTTTCTACAAATGTCCCACTTGCTCACTCTCTCTCCTCCCCCATCATGAGCGTATACGCCCCCTATTGCTGATTGGCTACGAGAGTGCTATGGTGTTGTGGTGATCGGTCTGATCCACATTTCTCAGAAATCGCTTTCTGCACCTTTAAAATAAAATAAAAATTTAAATACAGTAAAAGTAAAAAAAGAGTAAAAAAAAAAAAAATACTAAATTGAAAATAAATATTCATCTTACTTTGGGTTCTCTAAGGATAGTTATGTCGCAGTAGTCGATAAGCCACCAGTTGGACTCTTCCAGGCGGGATTGTAGACGGATCTTCTGTAGAGTCAGCAAAGTGATCAAAGCCACTGCTGCCACTCCTAGGACAGGCAAAGCCACCAGCAGAACCAGAAGAGATATCTCTGGAATTGAGTGACAAGACATGATGTCATTTCAAATACATAAAAAGTGCATAGAAATCTAGCAAATCTACCATCTAGCCATGTTCATTTACCATTTTCTAACCATTCACAGAGCTCATTATCGAAACCACAGGCCGGATTATCTGGTGGAGGTTTTCCATTTTGCCAAACTATGTTAGAAAACATTGATGTGGGTCTGCAAAACATTTTCCATACAGTTAGAGCTTCAGTGTTGAGCATCAGCAATTCTATCATATGGATCATTTTGATCTTACTTTATCGTTTTTGTATGGCTGTCAAAGTCCAAAACAGACACAAATTTAATGATATTTTCTGTTTGTTGCAGGTCATATACTGAATAGTCAAGGTTCCTCTCTCCATATTCATCAAAATGAACCAGACCTGAAGCCCCTGTTGAAAAAAAATAATAATTTTGGTTATTTACAATCACTATAGGAAAAATAAGAGGCTGTACAAACTTGCATTTGTGACAGAATTACCATAAAACCTAATGCTGGTCCTGTCCCTGAGCTTCTGGAGAATTTCTCGTCCATGATGGATATCTTTACCATTTTTAAAGGCTTCTTTAAGGCCCATGGCATAAAGCAGAACAGCGTCATGTAAATAGGCAGCGTATGAGCTTACCTAAAACATCAAATACAGAATATGAAATTAATTAAAATGTGATTAAATTATGGGTGACAAAAAATATGATTTTTTTTCTCATAAAATACTCTCACCTCTTTTTCCGAGGACAGGTTGCTATAAAAAGGAGCCCCTTTCAATCTCTCATAAGCCTGCTCGAAAAAGTCATAGTAGTCATACCCTTCATAGGATTTTTGAGCGAGTACAAACACCATGTCAAAAGCCTTCTGCATTGTTTTATTATTGTCACCCAATGCAGACTTCCACAGGTTGTCCTAATGGGGGAAAAGGTGAGAGTACGTATCTATGTAGGTAAAAGAGAATTGTCACAATCTGATTCACATTAAAATGACTTTGTCTATGACTTTCAAATGTCATATGACCAACAAAAAGTGTCAAATGGACAAATGAACACCGTTTAGGCATAGAAATGTTTTATGTCCACCAACTCAATTTATGTCTGAATTACATACACTGTTTAATTAATTATAGTGACATCAAGTCAACACGTTTTGGAGAAAAATTCTCTCTTAGGCACAGAAAGGTATGGGGGTGACCGGAGCTAGTAGTTACCTTATTTTACTCCAGTGAATATTTATCAAGATATTAATTTTTGAAATTCAGTTTCATTATTGATACATACATTTTCTACAAAAGAAGATTGAGCATTTTCATTGTTATTGCCCAGAAATAAATATTCAATTTATTGACCTTTTGTGACCTTTTTTTTTCGTTTACCCAGCTAACAAAAATATTTTCTAAGAACCTTTTGCTAATGTTGCCACTAAGTTATGAAAATGTTATTTATTCTCTGAATGTTCAAAACATCCAGTTGTTTAAATGTTTAAAGATGTTTTTTCTTGGTTATGTGAACATTAAGGAAACATTCCATTTTCAAAACATTATGGGAATATTACTTTTGAATGTTCTCTAAACATTCTGAAACAAGGAGTAATATTTAAAAAAATGTTAGATGAACAACAACTAAAACGTTTCTTAAAAAAAAAAAAAAACTCCCATGAATGATGTATAGATAATGTTGTGCTAACGTTTTGATAACATCAAGTTATAAGAAAAGTAATATTAGAAAACAATCCACCAAAAAGGCCTCATTTACAAAAGTTTTAAACCAAGTATTTGAAATACAACAGTGCATTGTTATTTACATTTTAATATGTTAAATCTGTTCCATGACAATATAGAAACATATTTGGAATTATTCAGGGTTTTTTAATTTTAAACCTTTAGATTTTTTTTTTATTTTTTTTGCCATGATTTAACCCTCTGGCCCTTATTGTTTAGGAGTCACACTTGGCTCATTTGCGGTCAAAAAGTGACTGAAACCTTGAAATGTAACTTTTTCCAAGAAAACCATTGTAATATATTTTCATTCAATAATATTTTTTGATCATTATTTAGAATTTTGAAGGGAGTTTATGGTACTATGCAATATTTATAGAATTTTTATGAGCTATTTTCCCCAAATTGATAGTAATAAAATAAATTCTAATATATTTTAAAATTATTTTTCATTTAAAGCAGTATTCCATGTTAAAATAGAGACAAGGCATTTAAAATCCAATTTTGGAAGGCAGATAAGTGCCATCTGATAAAAAAAGAAAAATACCATAGTGTAATCACTAGATTCCTATATAAAGTGGCTTATAAATTCTCTAGAGGTTTTTAGAAATAAAAACTTATTTTTATTAAGTTGTTGATTTGGATTTATACTTAGATATTCTCAAAGACTATTTTTGTCAAGGTTTAGATTTTTTGCATTAAGTCAGTTTTTGCATTAATTTTAAGTTAAACCTGAACACAGAGAAGGACACTTTGCTACACATAACATCAAAATTCAATAAAAATGTAACAATGTTGTGTAATGTGTCTATTTTGCACTCTTGATATTTTAGAGCATCACCCCTTCATTGCTGTGCAATTTTTTCTGCACAGTTGCTGATCTGTAGTTTGTGCCACCAAAAGATTCTCTAAGTTTTCATATTTTTTTGTATTTCCCATACATTTCTTATGTTGGTCATTTTTGACTGTGAAGTAGCCAAGTGTGACTATTTTTTCCTGATCCTTTAACATATCTGAATCATGTCTGTGATTTTTTTTTTTTTTTTTTTTGTGTGTTCACATAGCTAATGCGACAAAAGTCACCAAGTGTCCTCCCATTCCGCTGAAGCAAAAAAATTTAAAATTTCAAAACGTAAAATTTTTCGGTCATTTCTGACTGAAGAGGCCCATATTATACATTATTCAGTCAGTAACCAATTACTCACCACTTTGCCACTGACCTCAAACTGCTGAACGAGAAGGAAAACATACTCTCCATTCATCAGGCCTTGTTTCTGAGCTTCTATCATCAGAGATATGGAGTCTTCAGCATTGGCGAGCACAACCACCACTAGAATAAACAGAATCACACTAACATCTTATAACCTCTTAGAAAAATTATATAGTCTTAAAGCCTTACTTTCAGTGCAGCAATGTTATGCACATGCAAAAGCTGTACATTGTAATCACACAACAGATCATATTTTAAATCAAAGGGATGCCCAACATATCCTATAGGGAATGGGGCTTGAGAACAATGCACATTTATCATGGACTTTGATATTATAACAGTTAAACTCACTCATCTTATGCCAACTAATAGCTTCAAGAGCAACAAGCCACGAGGACATAAGGGCAAGATGCATTTGTGATCTTACACGTTTTACTGTGTAAACTCCACCCAGATATAGCAAGAGTTGAAAGATAAGGACTACTATTGACTTACCTCTTGCAACCTTAGAGATGATTTGCAGGTTTCTCTGTGCAAGTTCTGGGTCACTGCTATCAAACTTGATGCTAGCTGTCACTGTTACTTTGGCCTTGAGTTGCTTTTCCACAGACTTCCAAAGAGCGTCAACACTGTCCCATGTGTTTGTATCCGCACAACCTCCAATTATACCAACATGCTTCCATCCAAAAAATTCCAGTGTTTTAAGCAGGATTTCTCCAAACCTTTTAATGGGAGGTACAATTTTTATATAGGTATCATACACCAGAAGGTTATCCATTTTTGGTGTCTGGCCAACAAAGCCAAACATGGGAATGTTCCATGTGGATGCTATGAGCCCAGTGACCTAGAGGACATAAGCATAAACGTTATTAAAGGTAGGGTAATGATTTTCACTTTTTGTTATACTGGTTGAAACTTTCTTCACATCCTGACAGAAATCAATACACTATAGTGACAAACACTATCAAATGACTCTGCAAGTACAAGACAGAGCTCTGTAAGTTGTTTACGTTCATTATTATTTTCATGTTATGTGCTTTGAGGCTTGAGGTAATTTAACGCAGTCTCTCATGACGTTTTGCAGACTCTGCTCTGGCTGTGCGCGTTCATGGCTGCGTCCGAAAATAGCTGACTTGTTGCCTTAGCAATGACTTTGCAGGCAGCATTTGCGCACGAAGGCACCTCACGAAACTGATTTCGGACAGACTTCTGAGGCAGCGAAACGGTTTAATGATCTACCGCAAAATAGAGCGAGCTTTGGTGATAACAAAGCAAATATTTAATTACTACACTAGTAATTTCTCACTAGAAATGACATGAGAAGTGGAAACATTTGGTCAACACAAACTGACCACCAACCGAAACTTTCAGACGCCATCTTTTTTTTCTAGCACAACTGTCACCGAATGGAACGGTTTGTAGGACTGTGGGATATCAAAGGCAAGGAATACATCTATGCTGCCTTCAAAAATCAATCTGATGAAGCTATCTCAGGAGATGGAAAGTGGTGCTAACATTGGATTCGGACGTGCCTTGATGCCTTCCTACCTTGCAATGCGTCCTCCGAAGGCAGCATTTTTAAGTTTTCGGATACTGCAGCCCATGTGTTTTTTTGGGAAGGGCTGTGAAAGGAGGGTGGGATCTTATGATTTCAAAACTAGCTAGCTATTGCTAGCCTCTACTACCTTTAATATATGAAAAATGTTTAAATATTTTACAGGCCTACAATTATTTATATGTTTACATGCATATTATATCATTTTAAGGGACTGGGACAATTTTAAAGGAATTTAGGCTGTTTTAAGGAATTTTAAAAGTCTGGTAAAATATTCAATTCAATTCTGTGTATGGTTTCAAAGCATCAAAAATTATCTCTACATACTTTTTAAATAAATGAGAACGAGAGAACGCAAAAGTTTTTCAAGCGAATGCAAATTGCTTTGGAAGAACGCAAAACTAGCGAACGCAAAAGCATATTTTTTCCTCTCATCTCATTTTTTCCATTACCATGTCCCCTAATGGGCTCTATAGTTTTGTGATATATTTGTAATATGTAACTATAATTTAGTGACTTAATGATATTACATGTCAGTAATGCTTTATCGACGTATCCTGTCCATCTGAAATTCATCACATTCACAATCGGAAGCTCGCAAGCAGTTACGGTCACCGTGATTTTGCTAAGTAAGACATGTTCTTGAATTTTGTTGATCGTCGAACAACATTCCTGTCCAAAAATTTAGTCCTATCCCTATCCCGGTCCCTAAACCTTACCCAACTTAAATCCCCCAAATCCCTAAAATCAGAGGGACATGATTACTGATGTAGAAGCACCTAATCCTGGTTAGCCTACCTGACATAAACTGTAAACTTGTCTCTCAGATCTGATTGGCTGACTGGAATGTTGTTCCAGGATCAAAAAATATGTTAATCCAGGAACATGCTGTTCTTGGTGAAATCTCTCTGGGGAAGGTGACTGTTCATGAACGTATGATAGGTGAACTAATCTAATCTAACATTTAGCACCTAATGTTTCAAAACACCAAAGCCTGATAAAGAAAAAAAAACCTTTATGATGATAATAATAATTATATCCAATAGGTAATGATACTAATACTAATAGGCTAATAATAATAATCACACTTTAATAATAATAATTAATAATAAGTACAATTACATTTTCTGTCATTTACCTGTATTAAATGGCAAAATAAATAAGACACTTACTTCAGCCTCCTCAGGACAGGGTGGGCCAAATAGCGCTGACACATTTTGCTCCATTACTTGATCGATGAAAGCCCGAAGTGAAATTTTTGCGTTACAGTCTGTGTCCATGTATACAAAGTCAAAGGTGAAATTTCCACTGAGAGAGGGATTTGCGTTGATCTTGTCTATGGCTATTTGCATTGCAGACCCCAACCTAAGCAAACTAAAAGGGTAGGAAATGTTCCGAGGAGCTTGGAGCCCAACCGTAAACTTATACTGGGTTGATTTGTTGCAAATAACAGAGTTTGTAAGAGCTGAAAAAGAAACAAAAATCAGCACCCACCATTTTATGGTTCCACTTACGTCTGACATCCTACCTGCATAAAACTAAGTCAAATTGATCGGCTTTCAGACATACAGGGAGATTTAAATGGACCTCGTCTTCCCTGGGGAAATTAATTCTAATCAAGGGTTTCTCTGGAGAAAGAGCACTTTGCACCTATAGTGCAAGTTCTCAGCCAGTTTTCACTAGTATGGCTGCCATTAAAGCAAAAGGTAATGAAAAATACATATAAACATTTTTAACATGTTTTAAAAATGCAGTCCTTAATGTTGTAAAGTATAAGTAAGAGGTCACATACTAAATATAGAAAGTGGAGAGAGGTATTGCATGCAGATCTGTACATTTTCCTTTTTGATTTTGTGTATATCACTTCAACTATGACCTAAATTAGACTTCAATCAACAAGACTCAAATCCGCAGAGGCCTTGGCAGCTTTCATTTATTTAATTTCATTGTCTATTATCAGAACAGATTACAAAATCCAAAGGTGCTCGCATTTTATCTGTCATTACAGTCGAATGTCAAAGTTCAGCTGGGACGTTCTTCCTAAACTGCAGTGATAATGATGCTGAGGCAAATGAGGTAAGAAAACAGTGTGTGTTCATAAGGTGATGTTGTGTCATGCTTCACTGAAGCTGAAAGGTGTTAATAAGAGGTGTGACAAGGTTAGACTAGTGCTGCTCTCTTGCTAACAAGGGTTTAAGGGTCCCAGTGGCCTGCCTGATGCGGTCACTTTAAACTGCAAAGTTGTAAATTATCGGTTGAATCAGCAAAATGTTACTGCAAACCACCAGAGACAGCTATTTACTCCACTGAAAATCTGGTAAAAGGCACATGGATCTTAGCGATAATATGATTACCTGAACTTTGCAACGTTAAACCCAACTTTTACACTGCATGCAATTCAATGTCACACTGACCAGCAAAGGCAAATGTCATAGTCCACCTTTTATACTAGCTTCTCAGCATGCAGACATTAAAGCACAAACTTGTGAAGCTTGTGCAACACACATTTACTTCACAGGATTTCATTGTATAGCCGATGATTCTGTTTTTGTTCAGTCATTTGTATTATCAGGGAACAGATAGCAGGAATTGGTTCAAAGGTCACTCATGTGCTAGTTTTATTGGACCTGAGACCATGCCTTTCTCCTCAGTCTTCTTGTGGCTATAGCAAACCTGCGCAAGGGACTGTCTCTCAGGAGTTTTTCTTCCAGTTCCATCACCTGACGGACATACCGGACTCCTGCAGGTTACCCAGGTGCTTGCTTCTAAAAAACCTGAGCTTCCATCTTTTTATTTGCTTAATTTCATATCCATATACCAATACATGTAAACATAATGTTACGCATGACAGCTGATGTTTTTGGTGTGCTGATATAAATTTGCATTTATTGTTATGCATGTTTTAAACAAAAACTGCATAATATAAAAATAATTTTGTAAATTAAAAATCAAAATAGTAGGGATGTTTTTAATTTTAACTACAAGTAGGTTTTGTAACCATAGAGGAAGATGCATTTAACTTGGTTGGTCAGAATAAGTTTGAGAATCCTTTATTAGAATTACCTTGTGAGGGTGATTTGAGTCAGAGTTCTGATGAATAAAATGACTTTTAACATAGGTGTGAATTTGCTGGCCATGCACAAAAACCAAAACCAGACTTTGATTGTTGCAATATCAGAGTATATTCTTAATAAGAAGGGTGTATATATCGATAAAAGAACGTTTCTTTGTACTTTTACAAAGGGTAGTTGATGCTCTTGAGACTGGAAAAGGTTTTACAACCATTGCTAGACTTTGGCCTCCATAAATGCATGGGTAGGCAGATAATGTACTAAATCCAATAGCATTATTATAATAGCCGTGTGTAATACTGGAGGCCATGTAGAATACTAGAGGAACAGCAACTGGAGGATGTTAAGAAGGAATTTCACTGCTTTTGTCATAGTTTTCTTTAACAGCCAGACACATTAGTTTTTTTCTCAGTTGGACTGTACCGTGTTCTTCAACCTTTGAACAAACTGATTTGTCTTCATCAGTATCTTCTAATCAGCACAGCATCAAAACAGTGCTAATGTAATTACAGGGACCTTGACTTTCCTGTAAATTCACCTACTGTAAATATGACCACATAGAAGTAAATTATGTATGTTATGTATGAAACAGCCCCTCTATATTCCAGAAATTTTATTTTCAATACTGTTTTATTTTTTTCAGCTGCTCCAACAGACCCTGCACATTATGCAGTTCTTGTTAGAGTTCCTTTTTACCCCACTGTCCACTTCAGGACTGGTGTTTCTGTTCAGCCTCGCAGCTGTAGCCCTGGTCCATCTCAACACCAGGCCGAAACCACTGCAGCCACCCACAGACCTCAACCAGCAGACTGTGGGCGTTGCGGTGAGTGCAATCATTTGTCAGCTGAACTTTAATATGCACTTTTAAAGCAATATAATAAATCAATAATTTGTCTTTTTAAAACATCTCATAAATGCTTTAGTCCGACTGTAATTACCAGTACCAGGTTAGTTTTGCGAATTGCCGGAGGGATTGAGAACCAGGACGATGAAGCAGGCTCGGAGGACTACGATGGAGCCAGAGGGATTGAGAACCAGGGTAACGGAGCAAGCTCTGAAGACTAAGGTGGAGCTGGAGGGATTGACAACCAGAATGATGGCGCAGGCTCTGAGTATTAAGGTGCAGCCAGAGGAATTGAGAACCAGGATGATAAAGCAGGCTCGGAGGACTAAGGTGGAGCCGGAGGGATTGAGAACTAGGATGGCGGAGCAGGCTCGGAGGACTAAATTGGAGCTGGAGGGATTGACAACCAGAATGATGGTGCAGGCTCGGAGGTCTAAGGTGAAGCTGAAGGGATTGAGAACCAGGACGACGGAGTAGGCTCGGAGGACTAAGGTGGAGCTGGAGGGATTGACAACCAGAATGATGGCGCAGGCTTGGAGGACTAAGGTGGAGGCAGAAGATTGGAGGACCAAGGTTGAGCCAGGGGCTCAGAAGACTGCGGTGGAGCTGGTGGGAGTGAGGGACAAGGTGAACCCAGGGATGATGGAGGACCCCAGTGGAATCTAAGAAGGTCAAACATGGGCGCTGGGTCAAGCTCCAGGACAGATATGGTCACAGGCTCATTCTCCGGGACATTTCCACTAATTGAGAATCCGTGGCGACGTGGGCTCTGGACCATCAAAAAAAAAGGGGGGGTGGGGGGGGGGATCTGATGTTTTAATCCATCACTGAGTAAATACACAGACATAACTAAATTAGAAACAGGTGAATGTAATCTGTAACCATGGAGAGAAAATAGCACATGAGAACCAAGGTAACAAAGGAAACAGGAACTAAAAACAGGAAACAAGAACATATAAACTAAGAGTCCTAGGAACAGAAACCAAGTTAGAATGTGACAATAGTAGTGTGTGTACTGTATCACTTCATAAGGTTCTTGTGTCTGATTTTATCTGATTTTATTTATGATTCTAAAAGTCGTTTATAGTAGCGCTTCGATGGTTTAATATCTTGCAATTTTTATTTACAGGATGGCGCTAGAAAATCAGCACTTTTGAAAGATGACAACTTGATCTCGTACATGTATGAGGATGCCAAAACTCTATATGATGTTTTTCAAAGAGGACTACGTGTCTCAGGTGAGAAGTCATGAGGTCAAAATTTACAGCATCATTAAATATTGATATTCATCATTGAATATTGATATGAAGTCCTACATTTATGATAGCTATACAAGTTAGTTCACATCCCTGGTGCATCCAATCTGATATCCACTCACTTTAACATGATCTGTCTTCTGTTAACATGGTCTGTATGACATTTCATCTTTATCATGCAGGAAATGGACTGTGCTTGGGGTACAGAAAGAAGGGGCAACCTTATCAGTGGCTTAAATACAAACAGGTATTTGTACCAACCACAAACAGAATCTATTTGCTTATAATTAACGAGGGAGGACAACTAAGGTCTTTGTTCCAATCCTTGCCTCTGATTGTCTCAGGTTTCAGACAGAGCTGAGTTCTTGGGATCTGGACTTCTCCACCGTGGCCAAAAGCCATCACAAGAATCCTCTGTTGGCATCTTTGCCCAGAACCGGCCAGAGGTGACATAATAAGTCTAAACATGAATCAAAATTTGCACTATATCATACTGTATTATCATCAGTATTATTGTCTTTTTTCACTTTAAATATCCAACTCTCTTAATAAAAGATAAATTCAACTGAAAGGCAAAACTACATAAGATAAGGCTTGTTTATTTTCATTTATGCAATAAACAAACAAAAAAAATATGGCAAAAAAAAAAAAAAATAGCCAGTAAAACAAGGCTATTTAAACCTCTCTTCCCTATTTTCAGTGGATTATCTCAGAGCTGGCCTGCTATACTTATTCCATGGTGGCAGTGCCTCTTTACGACACCTTGGGACCTGAGGCTCTTGTGTTCATCATTAATAGAGGTACTTAAGCCTGCTTGCTTGTATGCTTCATTAGAGGTGTTGGTCAAAGCAGCTTTAGGGATCACACCTGCTGAACCGCTGACTTCTAATCCTTCAGAAGAAGATAGTGAACTTAGTGACCTTGCTTTTTCCTTCAGAGTTCTTCCAGAGTTCAAGCTGCCTTGTTTACCTTCACATAATTATATAACTTGTTTTCTATTTCAGTAATGAAAATAGTGATGTTATGCGCATGCGTATTACGTGTTCAGTCTATAGGTGCGTTTTTTTTTTACAAAGTGACATCTCCAACTACTGGCCTGGCATATATAACACAGCGTTTTTGGTCATTTTCACTGATCCGTGTGAACAGGGATTGCTTTGATAATGTTGTCGTCTGTATGCAAACAACGTAAAGGAAAAACTTTTCAGTTTTTAGTAGCTACATCATTGTCATGTAAATGCACCCTTAGTTTGGATTTGGTCTGTTACTGTTTGCCTGTGTTTCGGTCTTTGTTAATTTACTGATTGTGTTACGCACCTGTTTTATGTTTGGTTGATTATCTAAACCTGTGTTTTTAAGCCCCCAGTTCTCCCAGCTCTTTGTTCGGTGTTGTCTATGTTTTACATTGTTGTATTTTAAGTGATTTTGATTCCTTGTATTTTCCTGCATGTTCCCAGTTTATACTCCATTGTTATGCGATTATTGCAGCCACATGTGACCATAATATTTTGAAATATTATGAGAGTTTAAAAAAACTTTTTTTTTTTTTTAATATATTTTAAAATGTAATTTATTCCTGTGATGGCAAAGATTTTCAGCAGCTATTTCTCCAGTCTTCAGTGTCACACAATCCTTCGGAAATCAGAAATCATTCTAATATGCTGATATGGTGCTCAAGAAACATTTCAACATTATCAATGTTGAAAATAGTTGTGCTTTCAGGATTATTTGATGAATAGAAAGTTCAAAAGAACAACTTTGATCAAATAAAAGCATCTTTGCTAAACAAAAGTATTAATTTCTTTAAAACAAACAAACAAACAAACATATATCTTACTGAACCCAAACTTTTGAACGGTAGTGTAATATCTTTACCTTTATAACTATAACTTTCTCATTTAACATATTTAATTTAAAGTATTTATTAGTATTTAATCCCACAGTAATTGTATTCTACATATGATTAAACCTTTTTAAGTAATCTTTTTTTCTCTTTGCAGCAAAGATATCCACAGTGATATGCGATAAGCAGGATAAAGCAGAAATACTGCTAGAAAACTGTGAGAAAAACCATACTCCTGTGTTGAAAACCATCATCCTCATGGACCCCTATGATGCAGCATTGACTGATAGAGGGTCTAAGAGTAGTGTGGACATCCTGTCTCTAAAAGATGTAGAGGTACACTGATAGCGCTCTCTGATCAGTATAAATAATGAAACAATAAAACAAAATATTAAAGGCACTGATATCTTTCATTGTCCCAGAACACAATATATATTTAAAAACATTTGTGTTTTTTAGGCCTTGGGAAAGAACAACCATCACAAGCCAGTTGTGAGTAATAGGTTAATTATGAACTATGAATTAGCAAATAGTATTTATTAATGTATTTGATAAACTCAATGTGCTTTGATTTTTTTTTTTTTTCAGCCACCTAAGCCAGAAGACCTAAGTATTATTTGCTTTACCAGTGGAACCACAGGTAAGTGTGATGCAATCTTTTCTATTCTGCTTCATGACCACAAAAAAACACAACAGGCCACATTTATATCTGTGAAGCCAGTGTTGTTCCACCACTAGTGAATTTTGTGGTGAGTTCTAAGTGTATGAGCTTAAATTTTGTATTCTCTGCTTCAGGGGATCCAAAGGGAGCCATGCTGACCCATGAAAATGTGGTAGCAGATGCAGCCGGTGTGGTTAGGACCTTTGAGGTGCTGTATACAGTGATGGCTACATGATTTTTAATCTCTGTGGGAGTGTAGATTTTTAATGTTCGATGTCAAACCTATGTTTCTTCAGAGTGTTTTTGTTCCCATTCCATCCGACGTGTCTATCTCGTTTTTGCCGCTGGCGCACATGTTTGAAAGAGTTGTACAGGTAAGCCGCTCTTTCATATCTGGCTCTCACCGTCATCTTTGATGAAACATTCTTGAAGAACTTTCAAATTTTCAGTGTCGTGTACTAGAATCTTTTATAAATGACATAGATGGATTTCTTTTTGCAGAAGAACACTGAAGTCATGCTTGCTTGTTCCTATTTATGTGTATCAGACAGTGCTGTACAGTGTAGGGGGAAGAGTTGGGTTTTTCCAAGGTGATATCAGACTTCTACCAGACGACATGAAAGCCCTGAAGCCCACTGTATTCCCAGTGGTTCCACGTCTTTTGAATCGTGTTTATGATAAGGTTTGAAACTACACACAGTCACTTTTGGGGCCGTTGCCAAATTTACATGGCATGGTAATATTTCATAGATGGAACGTTATCCATACACTCACTCGTGTATATGTATTGACGCTCTGCCCACGAGGCTATCGGCACTGACACCGAAAACTTAATACATTTTTACATTTTCAAAAAACATAATTCTGTATGATTTATAAGCTGTTTTCCTCATGGGGACCAAAAATGTCCCCACAAGGTCAAAGATTGTTGCGGGAACATTTTGTCCCCACAATGTAGGGTTTACGAGGACCACACACACACACAGACACACACACAACACACACACATTTATTATAGACTAATAAAAGAAGTATGTGGACACAGCAGTAATATAAATCAGCCAATCAACAAAATGTTCTGCAGCTTATCATTTATTGCACTGTCTAAACTCACACTTATATTAAAGAGATAACTTTTATTGTAACACAGTTTGAGGCTTCATTCACACGCGTAGCGCAAACATGTGGGATGTGTTACCCACCAAAGTTTAACGCTTAAGAGTTTGAGGTATATGCTTTTTAATGAAATACTCTAAAAGCCTTTCATTGTCCACTTTCTGCTGCCTTCTCAGGTTCAGAGTGGGGCCAAGACTCCATTAAAGAAATGGCTTCTGAACTTTGCCATTGAAAGGAAATGTGCAGAGGTCAAGCAGGGCATTATCAGGAATGACAGCATATGGGATAAACTCATCTTTCACAAAGTGCAGGTATCCTCAACAGACTAGTTGGGAGGGTTTTTGAATGTTTTAGGGGAAGAGTGGTGCTCCTGCGAGGAATGGTTCTGAAAACTTTTGACTTGTCTTCTGCAGGAGTCTTTGGGGGGCCGTGTGAGAGTGATGGTGACGGGGGCTGCTCCCATTTCTCCATCTGTTCTCTCTTTTCTTCGGGCATGCCTCGGGTGCCAGGTAAGAAAGGAAGAAATAGGAGTATGACACCAAAAATCAATGAACTATATGGCTTCTGTTTTAGTTTATAAATTCTCTATGGTAATAAAAGACAGTATGATGCAGTGGTGCTTTACTGTGTACTTAATAAACATGGGCACTGTCAAAGAAGGGTGTGTATGTGTGTGTATTGATTTGGTGTCACAGTGACCCAGTTCTGACCCCTTTATCACTGGCCTGCTTCCAGATATTTGAGGCATATGGCCAGACAGAGTGCACTGCGGCCTGCTCTTTCACCATACCAGGAGATTGGAAAACTGGTGGGTTCCTGTGACTGAAAATATATTTTGTTCATCAAACAACACTGAGCACTGATTTCAATTTCAAATGATTGATTTCAGGGCATGTCGGAGCTCCTATTCCATGTAATATTGTCAAACTTGTCGACGTTGAGGAAATGAATTACTTTACATCCAACGGTGAAGGAGAGGTAATGGAACACCATTTTATAAACCATAAACCAATATGTAATTAAAACCTCTCATAGCTTTGGTGTTTCGTTTCAGGTTTGCGTCAAAGGGAAGAATGTGTTCCGCGGATATCTCAATGACCCAGAAAAGACAGCAGAGGCTTTGGACAAAGATGGATGGCTGCACACTGGAGATATTGGCAAATGGCTGCCTGTGAGATATTTATCTTTATATTGTTACTTTTTAGGATTCTCTTTCTTAAAGGGGTCATGACATGGATTTTGTTTTATTATTTTAAAATGTTCCTTGAGGTTCACTTATAATTTTTGCACAAAAAAACAAATATAGCCTATATGAGGAAAAACTATTATTTTCAACCTTCATTTTGCCCCTATGTCTGAAATGATCAGTTTTTAAGGGGCGACTCCTTTAAGGCTTGTCTGTAAATGGCCACTGTTATGATTGGCTAACATCATTGCATTGGAAACCGTATGAATGCCCACTTGCTATTGCATGTGAGTGATTTGAAAACATTGGCTAACTTTATTGCAAAGGAAACAGTACCAACGCCCACTTGCTATTGCATGTGAGTAAGTGTTTTGAAAACATTGTCTGTAAATTACAGTTTTATATGGATAAAGCATTATGAAACCATTTACTTACGATTTGTGATCTAATATAGTTGGCTGCTTCATCTTTCAACAAACGTTCATTGCACACTGTGCCTTGTTTACAAAACAAAATGCTCTGAACAAACATAGACTGACCCCTTGTTTACACTGCACGCATCTGCGTCTAGGTTTTGTTCCGTCTTCAACTCATACCAGAAGCATTTCAGAAGCGAAGCGGCTGGATTTGCGAGACCACTAGATTTGCCTGTCCGACGTTGTTTTCCTTTATTTTTCGCGTTGTTAATGGCTAAATGGTTATATTTTGTCCGGTTTAATTGTGTTTATTGCTATGCCATACTTTATTTTGCTGTATCCCCAAGGACAAAGTTAATACACTTTTCAACAATCATCTCTTGTCATCAATTTCTGGCCTCCTAGTGATGTTATTTTGTATTTGAGCTGCGTGGCTTGGACGCAGCATATGTCAAAAATAGACTTGGCGCCTATCTTTAGTGAAACGGTGCTTTGAGCCGCTTCTGGGACGCTTCTGAAACGTGCTGCGGCGCGGCTGGTGTAAACACAAGCATTGACTAGAGTGGCCGCGGATCAGTTCCGGTAGCCGCGTTGCAGCCGTAACGCGCCGCAGACGCGTGCAGTGTAAACGAGGGGTGAGGTCTGTAGAGATGTACAAACCAGCTGTTTAAATTTGACACGTCAAAGTGAAAGTTCTCTCACTCTTCCATTTGTCCTGTTGTCGACAGACTCAAGTGTGCCAAGTATGTCAGAAACTGAATGCTGTACTGTATACAGTGTAGACAGCATCAGTGATTAATGGAATCTATTTGCTTTTGATGCGATGTGACATGTCACTCACATCCAATGTAGGCAAATGCCAGCCGTTAAGCAACTAAATGCCAGTGGGCGGGGCCTATGGTGCGATGATGTGTAACTATTCGTCAGTGACTTACTCTGGAAGCAGGCATATGCTAATGTATTTGCCTGTGTGATGTCACACATTCCACAATATCAAAACGAGCCATTTTTGGAGCTTGATTAAATAAATGCTTTGTTTATAAAGAGGACATTTTAAGAAATTGTATTAATATTTCACTATATTACTGCTTTTACATTTTTTGATATGAATAAATGCAGGCTTGTTGAGAATAAGAGAATTCTTTCAAAAACATTAAGAAATCTTACCGATTACAAACTTTTAAATGGTAGTGTGTTTGAAATAGAGATAAAAGTTATCATTTTAATGTGGAAGATATTTTTTGTGTTCAATTTTCCAGAGTGGAGTGTTGAAGATAATTGACAGGAAAAAGAATATCTTCAAACTCGCCCAAGGCGAATACATTGCACCAGAAAAAATTGAAAATGTTTACATTCAAAGTGCTCCAGTCGCCCAAGTGTTTGTGCATGGTGACAGTTTACAGGTAACATTAATATCAATTCCTTGATGATAAAAATGTCTGGTCTTACATTTTTGAGTATTATGTAGCCTAATATCATTAACTGAATGTGTCCAGTCCTCATTGGTGGCCATAGTGGTGCCAGACCCTGAAATATTGCCAGCTTTTGCAGAAAAACTGGGAGTGAAAGGTTCACTAGAGGAGCTATGTAAAAATCAGGTATGCTTTGTTAAGTTACATACTTTACATTCGAAAATACATACATGACTTACGAAAGATTTAATCTAAAGGATTTCTGCTAGTTTACTTGTGTAAAACTTTCAAAAATAGTTATATGTTTACACACGTATATCATACAGCAAGCAAGTGCTCAATACTCTTCATGTTTTTGTAGGAAATCAAGAAAGCAATCATCTCTGACCTCATCAAGCTGGGACGTGAAGCTGGGCTGAAGTCCTTTGAACAAGTAAGCACTTTTAAGATTCATAGGCAACTATCAATGTTAAGACACTGCTATATATAGGCCATATGCAGTGCATGGTACATGGATATAGCATGGATATAGAAAAGACAGACTGTGGAAAGTCTTTTTATGCATTTTTCCCATAAACAAAAAGAAAACCACATGGCTAATATAGGTTTGTACTCTTTTCTTCAAGGTAAAAGACCTGTACCTGCATCCCAACATGTTCACTATAGAAAACGGTCTTCTCACTCCAACACTGAAAGCCAAACGGGCAGATCTCGTAAAATTCTTCAAAGTTCAGATTGAGAGTCTTTATGCTAACATGCACTAAAAAAAAAGCTGGAGATATCCTGTGGAGTAACCCGGGTTCACATATTTATGAGTGCTTTTTGTGTTATGTTTTTATATTTGCTCGAAGATTAAAATATTTTGTTAGCATTGCACTGCATCAACCATCTCTACATTTATTAATATGTGCTCAAGATACTTTCATTCATCATCACAGCCAAAAAGAAATACATGCTTTTTCTGGATATATTATTATAAAACAAATGTACAAACAGCCTTAAGAGATTTTAATGAATACCAAAGAATGTTAATTTATTTTTTCCCCAAGGAAGAAAATGTGAAAACATTAATACATCAATGAAACAAACAATTATATTTACATATATGTGCTTTGTGGAGTAGAAACTAATTTTGTTGTTGCTTTCCATTAAAAATACGAAGGAAATAAAATTAAGAAATTATTTTACAGATCATGGTTGTTTATTTGTCTCTGAAAACTTGAGGTTGACATCAGTTTTACCAAAAAAAAAAAAAAAAAAAGCCATCAAAAATAAAGTAAAATTATTTCCAACTATATAAACAATTCAGAAAATTTGCATGACAAAGACTTTGTTACAACTGGAAAAAGGCTTTGCATAATCAGTGTGGGCATCAATATACGAGAGAGAGCAAGCGAAAGAGAAAGGCAAGAATAAGTTTCAAGTAAACATCTTAATAACCCCCTTTAAAGAATATGCTGCCATATGCCTCAATCCCATTTTTTTTTTTTTTTTTTTTTTTTCTAAACTCTCATGTTTCTCTGGCAGGTGTTCTTTGGAAACGAAATGTTATTAAGTTACACAAAGTTAATAACTTTGGGGTGTCAGTATCAGTTTGCTTCAACACTAAGCGCTGGTGCCATTGAACAGCTTTACAAAAGAATCAGAAAGATATTTGCATCTCAGCAGGGTTCAGGCCCTTATATTAGGTCCTCTGTTCAAAGCGAGCTGTGAAATGTACAATTCTGTATCATTGCTCTTTCTTTTCTTCACTTGTGGAATTATTCGCGGAGTCATAGTGACACTTCTCGACACATCTGCGTGGAAACCATCCTCTAATACGAACTTCAGCTATAGGGAGAGATATCATTTTACACATCAAACTTATGAATCACTTAATTACTGATCATGTAACAAAATTTTGGAAACATTTTGAAACTTACCTTTAGCCTGTTCCTCATTCAGAACTTTGTCCCCATACATCCACCACCTGTTGATTAAGAGCATATTTATCAATATATATATACCATTCAAATGTTTGGGGTTTGTAAGATTTTTTTTAATGTTTTTGTAAAACATTACAATAAATTAACACTTTACAATAAGGATTCATTAACGTTAGTTAACATGAACTAACAATGAAAAATAATTCTAAAGCATTTATTAATCTTAGTTCATGTTAATCCTAACATTTACTAATAAATTATTAAAATCAAAAGTCATATCTGTTAATATTAATGGACCTGAGTTTACATGCACTAATAATGAACAGGTGCATTTTATTGGTTAACGTTAACAAAGATGAATAAATACTAACAAATGTATGTAAAGTGTTACTAATGTCTCTTATACTCACCAAGGCTGCATTTATTTGATTGATAATACAGTAAAAACAGTAACATTATGAAATATTTTTCAATTTAAAATATATTGTAAAATGTAATTTATTCCAGTGATGACAAAGCTGAATTTTCAGCATCATTACTCCAGTCTTTAGTGTCACATGATCCTTCAGAAATCATTCTAATATGCTGATTTGGTGCTCAAGAAACATTTCTAAAATGATCAAAGTTGAAAACAGTCTTGCTGCTTAATATTTTTTGTGGAAACCATTTTTCAGGATTCTTTGATGAATAAATAAGAGTTCAAAATAACAGCATTTATTTGAAATAGAAATATTTTTTAACAGTAAAAATGTCTTTACTGTCACTTTTTTTTTAATCAATTTAATGCAGCCATACTGAATAATATAATATATTATATTATATAATATTATAATATTTAATTAAAAACTGCCAAAAAATATATTATAACATGCTGGTCTAATAGCATGTGTGATAAACAGTTACCATATATATTTCAACTGTCCTCACTAGAAGCTGTGGACCATTAAAATTTCAATTTCAATTTCTCTCAAAAATAACTGAAAATGATGGCTCACTTTGTTCCTCTTGTAGCAAAGATCATCTCCCCTTTTGTGAGTTTGATTCTGGGTTCCTCTGTACAAGGTGTCCTAAAGAAAGTGTTTAGTCCCTTTCCCAAAGGACAACAAGCCCCATTGTAGTCCTCCACCACTCTGTACTCCACCTGCGAATCAGACGGTCATCATTGTGTTAGTACTTTAGTAAATGCTGCCCTCTTGTGTTTAAAAGTGTTTACGGCAATACTCACACTCCTCTGACGTTTATCGTGTTTTTGCTTCAGCTGCTCAATCTGAATAAAGAAGAAATGGAAATATCATTACAAACTGAGCTATATAGCTGTATTTGACTGTTTTATAATACCTAAAGATTTATCAATTATGTTGAGCACATACAGTTAGAGTATATTGGTTACACTTCTCATGCACAGGCCATTCGATTCCATCTCCCATGGGGCTACCAGACCATGTGAACACCTGCTTGAAGTTCTCCCATCGGCTGCCCAGGTCATAGGGGAAGATGAAGTCTTCACCTGTTTGGTAGTATTGGATTCTGTCTTTGGCCTGGGAACACAGAGATTCATGCTTTAATGTGATAATAAACCCACAGGACTGAATTCAGAGGTGGTAACACTATGGACTTACTTGCCCTATACCTCCATAAGGAATCATTCAGTCACAAAGAACCAATTAATACATAGTTTGAATGTTCATACATGTGCATTTGAGAAGACAACATGAAGTATTTTTGTGTAACATGCTAAACTTAATTAAAAAATATTTTAAGCAGCACCTAAAATGATAAACGGAGATTAAAATGGTGGAATAGTTACAGACCAGTAGTATATATTGAACAGTAGTATATATTGATTTCTAGCGGTCTAGATTCTGGTCAATTAAAGACTTTCAACACCTCTTTGTGTCACTCAGTAGATGTTGATGACACGAAGCACTCATAGTTCAGGGAAGTCTTTAAAAGAGAACTCCTGAAAGAGTGTTGCTGAGTATTGGATTAGGGGAGGGATATTGGATTAGTTCACCTCATTTAGCAGATAAGAATGCTGTAGACAAGCTTACTTTCTCCTCAATCCATGCTTCTATTGAGGTTTTGTTTCGAAGAATCACCTTCATCTAAAAGAAACGAGAAAATTGCTGATCAAAATGGATTTTTATGGGAAACATCCTCACAAGAACATCCTCACAACATCCTGGATTAAATAGATCTTATTTAATTTGGTGGGAAAGAAAACAGGAATGTGAGGGATGGAAGTGCAGCCCATTCAATATGTCCTACCTGAATAAAAAACAACATCCCAACAGCAATAGTGGTCCCCAGCGCCAGTCCAAGTGCAAAAAGAGTGGCTGCAAATGCTGCAATGCTGAAAGGCATGATGGGATTGTGGATGTGCCGAGCAGCGCTCATGTCAATCTTCACTGAGCTCCAACCAAATGAGATCTAAATCCAAGAAAATGGGTCAGAACATCAAGATATAGTTCTAAAAATTGTTCTAAACAGAAAAGAATAGCAGAGTACACACCACAACCATAATGATAATGGCACAGTGGAGCTATATCGTTGGACCACTTTCGGAATGATTTGTTTTTCCAGATGAAGAAGCATAAAAACATTGTCAGCCAATCAGAATACATCCTGCTTTAAAGAACTCGAGCATTTAAAGTGACAGACGACTTAACTGCAGGGCGCACTAAAAATAAACAGAACGTTATCGTCTTATCGCTAGTGTGGATGCTAATATAGTTATTGTCATAATTAACTTCATAGTTATCGTTCTTTTTGTGTGAATGGGCCTTTAGTCATAACATGTATGAACAGAAGCTCAACTTAGCTTAGCCTAGTTAATATTTTACGTACATTTTGTGTCCATGCTACAGCTATTGATTGGTATTAATTTGAATTACAACAAAAATAGGAAGAACAATGTGAAAAAACACCTACCCGATCATAAAGTTGAGTGTACGTAGTCATGATAAATATTAGTGCGGCATGTATGCAGCCCAGTGGAGCGAGCAGGAGAAAGCTCGTGAAGTATGCATGATTCATGTGACCACAACAGTTGTTGATCCAGGGACAATGATGATCCATCTTCATCACACACCTGAGGGAAGAAGCCATTTTTATATTAAATATGATTTTTTGACATATAAAGCACATAGTGATTTCATTTGGTCAACGATGCACAACATAAACGAGTCCCTCAAGGAATAGTTCACCCAAAAATGAAATTTCATTCACACAAACAGTCATCGTTTACTCACTCTAATGATGTTCCAAACTTGTATGACTATTGTATGATCAGAAAAGCAAAAAACAGACTTTTTCCAAGAAGAAAGCCAATGAAGTTTGGAAAAATGTGAGGGATTTTAATTTCTGGGTGAACTATCCCTTTAAAGCTGAAGTGTGTAATTTATGTCAGAAAAAACAACAACATCGATAATTGTTTTCAAACAAGTTTCTCATATACGCTCCCTATCTACCATTAGATATATAGAAAGATATATATTAAAAATGACACACTTCAACTTTAAAATGCATCCATATTAATAGAAACCAGTCAGTTTTTTTAGACAAATCTACCTGTTACACTTGCGACAGTGATGCGACCTTGGGGCTTTATAGCCTTGGCACAATTTACAGAACTGTAAGTACATTACATCTTGTTGATTCTCCTGTTAGAAAACACAGACAACAACATAAGTCATATTAGACATGCTGATTTCAGAAACCTTCAGAAAACAGACCATATCATACAAGCACATGCTTTAAAATCTTTCCATACAATATTATTAAAAAGTTTGGGGTCAGTAAATGTTTTTTGAAGGAAATGAATATTTTGTCAGCAAGAACACATTAAGTTTTCCACAGAAGTATTAAGTAGCACAACCGTTTCAAAATTGATAATAATAAGAAATGTTTCTTAAGCACCAAAATCAGCTTATTAGAATGATTTCTGAAGGATCATGTGACACTGAAGATTGGAATAATGGCTGCTGAAAATTCAGCATATACAGGAATAAATTACATTTTAAAATATATTAATATAGGAAACAGTTATTTTAAATTGTAATAATATTTCACAATATTACTGTTTTACTGTATTTATAATCTAATAAACACAGTCTTGGTGAGCATAAGAGACATTAAAAAACTGTAACCTTTTGAAAACACCCCAAAATAGACTTACCGGTTTCCACTCCAGAGGTATGTAACCAGGGCCGACAAACATGGCATTAAAGTAGTTGTAAAGAATGAGGACAGTCCAGTTAATGAGCATGATGAAGTTGATGCTGCCTCCAGTGGTGTCCAATGGCCAGTACCAGATTATGGAGTCTAGTATGGCCATGGAGGAGCACACGCCAATGACCGTCAGAGCGATGATCGGACCCCAGTGGAAAAGCCTTTTGACCTCATGGAGGTTCTCAAACACAATTATAGCAGAGAGAATATTCATTTTTTGTTTTTTTTGGATTTCAATGTCTTTAAGGTCCTCAATGTAACAGCTGTGAAGTAGTCAGGCGTGTTGTCTCGGTTTACTGCAGTGATTTAAAGAGGTCAAAGGGCATCTTTTCTGTCTCCTCCGAAACAACCAGTGATCGGCTACGTCACCACTCACAGGGGCCAGCCGGTTCCTAGAGTTCCAGACTATGTCAGCGTGTGGCATCCTTCCGTACTAATCCCCTGATCGCCCTATCCTTGAGCTACAGCCAAGCCATCCATCTGAAGAGAAAGCAGGTGAAGAAATTAATCATGGAAGAGGAAGACTCACCTCACACAAAATGTTACCATTGTAACCACAATTTAAACCAAAATACCACAGTTAACTTTTGTTCTGTATAACATAATAAATTAATATGGGATCTAATTCAATATCTCTATCTATCTGTCTGTCTGTCTATACTGTACTTTTTTCAGAAATAAAACTACCAGCCGTGGTTGCTAGAATATTTCTGTAAAAAAAAATACAGTAAAAATGTAAACATGTTTACAGAACAACCTGTAATTTACACCAAAAAACAAAGAACAAAAAAAAAAAAACATTTTAAACCAGTAAATCCAACAGTACTTTTTTGCTGAACTAGCAAGGCCATGCTACTAAAATCTGTTTTATACTTTTTACATATACTGACAGCCACCATAATAACAGCTAATAACAGGTAAATACTAATATATAGAAGGTGCACACCATCTGTACAAAACACCATCATGGTAAGACACTAAAATAATGCAATAAACATTAAATTAACAACATAAGATGTACCATAAAACCCTAATGTACATAACTGATGAAAAAAAAAAACTAAGAAGAAACATTATTACAATTAAAAACTATCAAATGTGAAGTGTCACACAGGGAATTCTGGGAATGTCATGTTTACAGTTTTTACGATTTGTTCTTTTTACTTCCAAAAATGGTACATTTAATAGTATTTTACTGTAAAATGACATGAAAGTAAGGTTAGATCTATAACAGTTTTCCCCTGTATAGTACGGGAACTTGCTGTTAACCAATTAACAGGTTTTCAGGGTCTCATTTTTACAGTCTTTTACAATTAAAATTACAATCATTTTATACAGTGTATCAAATCTATCTATCTATCTATCTATCTATCTATCTATCTATCTATCTATCCATCCATCTATCTGATATTCTATAAGTTAAAAACATTTTTATGACAACATTGTGCCTACTATGTCACAGAATATTCATTATTTTGAAACTTACATACTTGTCACTGCAACCCTTGTTTTATTGAAAAGGAATGTGATTTTAAAAATACTTTTAAGGTAAAAGCTAGGCCAGTTGTCACAAAAAAGCAATAATACTACGCTCTCCATTTGTGTTCTACCTCACAATCTCTACGTCAAAATACTAAGACCAGTTTTTTTAGTAATGTCATTATAACATGAAGCAGGGCTAAACAGAAATCAGGACTATAAAGAGAATGCAATGGTTAATGTGTCAATTATTGTGCTTCAGTGGCTGCACAACTTGTTCCCATGGCACACCCAAAGCTTTGTTTCTATGCTCCTGTATTGCACAATTTAGGTTAAACTCACTTTCTCTGATTATTCACTATAGATTGTGGTTTAAACAAGCAAACAAATAAAAGAAAAAGTGCCAAACACCAGAATAAACTCAGAAACTCTATCCAGTTGCTGTCAGAACTGATTCGGTGCAGGTCGATTACAAAACATCCCGCTAAAAGTCAATCTGATTCCAGAGTCCACTCAATTTAATTCAATATATTACAGTAAAATATAACGTTAGAAGAAAACAGAGTCTAACTGTAGAAATGAGCTTTAGTGACAAATACAGATATCAGACCTAAATCAATGACACATACTTTGAAAAAGGCCAAGGTTACTAATAGAGACATAGATGATGCGTTATATCTTTCATTATGACGGCAGCATTATGTATTTTTATATGTTCGATTACTGAACAGATTGTTTTGTACATGAAAAATAAATCGTTAACACATACCTCGACTTTTCCTCGTGCGATCAGTGTCCAAGAAAAACCGACAGTCACGATGAATATGAATAAGTGAACTTGCTGTTAAACGCCTGTAATACTGTTAAAGTCTAAATCGTTTTTAAAATAATTAAAACATAATTCAACATGGAAGATAATACAGTTGTCGCGCGATTCACACCACGGCGGAACCATTTACAGGAAGAGATCGTGAACAAATTCTCGTGACACCATCCGGAAGTGACGCAGACGTCAATAAGAAGCAGACACAAGCAACAGTGTGTAACGCAGTACAGTTCATCCCTCTTTTAATCTTTTAAAACAAAAATACAACATGTCTTCGGACTTTGAAGCGTACGAGCAGGACTTTGGCACCCTCACCGCGGAAATAACCAACAAAATTGGAAGAATACCCAAACTAGCCGGTGGTAAGTGGCTGTTAAATAAGCTAATAGCAAGACATTCATGTTAGGACGACATAAACAACTTATTTAATGATTCATTCTTGCTGCTGTTGTGTCAGGTTGGTATATTATTTAGAAACGTCCCATATCAGTTGTCAACGAGCTATGGTTTCATGAGGGTCATGGTGTCAGATATCTTGTGTGTCAGATGAATCTTCAGTGATGCCTAAAGATTCAGGATTTGGGTGACAAGGATCTTAGATGTCATGTTGTGTTTGTTGGAGTTAGAGTTTTTGGCTAAAGTAGAGAAGAATCCTAGTTTCGCTTCTCCTGTCATTATAAAGTACTCAGTATACAGTGAGACAGAGATGCAAGGTCCTGCTTTGACACCCTGTTTGTGTTGTTGACATCATTATGATTGACTGACAGCTGTCATTTTGTTGGGTTAGTTATTATACTGTATTGTGAAATAGACTAAAAATAAAATGCCATTATTCCCAAGCTGCTGTAATGAACATGACACAACAACAACAACAACAACAACAACAAGTTTTGTCCAGGAATCTTTTTCAGGCTAAAGACTGAGAGATGGGGCAGGGACCCCTACTTACATATTGCGTAAGACTGAGTGTTGCATTTTAATCCTGGCTATCTCACATACCAATAGTATCAAATGTACATATTTACTTTTTGCATATACTTTAAGATGCTTACACTGCAGAGCCGTTAAAATATTCAATCATAGACTTTTGCGTTACATTTAATTGTACTTAATACATTTTAATGTGGGAGGAACAATTATGTAGCTGAACTTAATTCTAATATGCTAATTTGGTGGTCAATTATTATCAGTTAATTTTTAGTGCTCAATTATTAATAATGGTTATTATTATCAATGTTGACAACAGTTGTTGTTACTTCTATTTTTGTGGAAAACATGATACATTTTGTTCAGAATTCTTTGATTAATAGAAAGTTAAATGAACAGCATTTATTTGAAATAGACCATTATATAATATATATCTTTACTGTCACTTTTGATCAATTTAATGTGTCCTTGCTGAATAAAAGTATAAATTTCTCTCTGTGTTTTTAAATTTTACTGAACCTTTTGAATGGTAGTGTATCACGGTTTCCACAAAAATATTAAGAAGCAAAACTGTTTTTCACATTGATAGTAATAACAAATGTTTCTTGAGCAGCAAATCAGCATACTAAAATGATTTTTTGAAGGATCATGTGACACTGAAGACTGGAGTAATGATGATGAAAATCCAGCTTTTTCATCACAGGAATAACTTACATTTTAAAATATATTAAAATAGGAAACAGTTCTTTTAAATGTAATATTTCACAACATTAGTGTTTTTGCTGTATTTTTTGATCAAAATAATGTAGAGCATTAGAGATGTCTTTCACAAACATTACAAACTTTTTTTTCCACTTGTTTTTGTGTTTCTCTAAAACCCATTTCTATAATCAAACAATAATTGGTGGTCCCCCTGCAGTACCACCATGGAGCCCATAGAGGTCGTGGACCCCTGTTATATACTTACTAGGTCAGGATGCTGTGTACAATATCACATAGATGTTTACACAGACTGTCAAGTTTATGTCAAAGTTTCTATACTAAACATGGACTGTTTCATCAGCTGGGACCGTTTAGGATTGTCCTAAGTCTACTTCTGTATCTATAAAGCTACTGCTGCTTTACCTGTTTTTGTGCTTTTAATTTCTCAAATCAGACAAATGCGTTTCTATGGGAACAATGCTATGAGATGAGTGTGATGTTGGATAATTGAGAGACAGCTCAGAGAGTCTAAAAATAATCTTATCAGAAAATAGCATCAAACCTGCCTGAATAAAGGAAGGAAAATGTTTAATTTAAGGACTCGTAAAGCCAATACAGATATTGCCGTGAATGACTTTGCTATATTCTTTGATATCCCCAAATTCATTATTTTTGTTTCCTTCTTGAACCACATTCTTACTTGTTTAAAACATTTGTTGACAAAGAAAAAGCCTCTTTTTTTTCAGGCCAGTCTGTTTTTTCATAACCAGTGCTACTGCTAACATTTCACGTGTGAATTATTTTAATTTATTTATTTATTTTTTGCATTAGTCTGATATTATTTGGCTGAATGGTAGGATAAGAGGTTTGTATGAGTGGATAACAAGCAAAAAATAAAACATCTGAAATAAGATGAAATACAGCTTAGCATTATATTTATTTCTTTTAATATTTCTGTATTTTGCTCAATAGATGTTAATATCTTACTGACCCAAACTTTGATCAGTATGTGTACATTGTCCTGCTGTATAATTATGGTGATTTTAAGCATAAACCATACAACAACCATAATGAAATTACCCTTCACAATAGATAATGCTTTACAATGAACTCTGTTAGAGAGCTACATATGGCAATTTATCTGTTCAGTTTGAAATCCCTCAGTTCTTGCCATCTCCGAAGCTAATGTTCATTCTCGTTTTATTACAAGCTCTGTTGCTTTCTCTTTTTGCTAGCAGACTCACCTCTGTTCGGTGTTTTTTTTTTAAAAACGGCTGATTCCCCTGGAGATTTTGCGTGCTCCATGTCAACCTTTCTCACTCATTGTGACAACTACCCTGTGCCACTCACATACCATACATGCGTCAAAGTAACCGGATAAACTTTTCTCTATTTACGGATATGATGAGATTAGGGTTGCAAAATTCCGGGAATTTTCAAAGCTGGAAACTTTCCATGGGAATTAACGGGAATATATGGGAATTAAAGGGAGTTAATGGGAATAAACAGGGAATTTGCAAAATTGCAGGTTAGCCTATAACAAGGTACTTAAATGTAGTTGAAAAAAACATCTTGCAGCATAATTTTGGTTAAAACAATAAGATTTAATGCAATTTTAGTTGAATTTTTACCCTGCACATTCCTCAATCACATTCACACAGCACACTGCTTACTGCACTGTGCATTCCCCCAGTCCATAACATGCACATTTGATCAAAAATACAGAAAAAACAGTAATATTGTGAAACATAACTACAATTTAAAATAATGGTTTTCTATTTTGATATACATAAAAATATAATTTATTTCTGTGATGCAAAGCTGAATTTTCAGCATCATTTCTCCAGTCTTCAGTGTCACATGATCCTTCAGAAATCATTCTAACATGCTAATTTGATACTCAGTTATCAATGTTGGAAACAGTTGTGCTGCTTAATAACCTGTGATACTTTTTTCAGGATTCTTTGATGAATAAAAATTTAAAGAACAGCATTTATTTAAAATAGAAATCTTTTGTAACAATATACACTATTTTAATATACACTTTTTTTTTTTTTAAAGAAATGAATACTTTTATTCAGCAAGGTAAAAGGATAAAAAGTGATATTAAAGTGATATTGTTAGAAAAGATTTCTATTTTGAATTAATTCTGTTCCTTTTAACTTTTTATTAATCAGTTAATCCTGAAAATAATATTACAGTTTCCAAAAAAATATTCAGCAGCACAACTGTTTCCAACAATGATAATAACTGAGTATCAAATCAGCATATTAGAATGATTTCTGAAGGATCATGTGACACTGAAATAAATAACATAACAATTGCTGCAATAAAAATATATTTATTTTACATATTTACTAAATTAGAATTAATTGAATGTGAAAAATAAATGACTGTTATTTCATGTTATGACCAAACAAAAAGTTTATATTTGTTTTTATATGATACATTTTATATAAATATTATAAATTTATATAAATTTCTTAAAATTTCCAATTAATTCCCATAAATTCTCAAATTCCCATAAATTCCTGTCAAGTTTCCAAATTTTAATATTTCCAAAATTCCCCAGGTTAAGTTCCCGTGGAAAGTTTCTGGTAAATTTCCCCTTTGCAACCTTAGATGAGATGCACACGGGCAAGTGACGTATGTACGCAATTTCTCGGAAAAAAAACATTCTGTCAGGTCTAAAATAAAAACACTTATAATAGGCTTACTATTAGTGAATCAGGGTAAGACAAAAACACACTTTGGTAGAAGGATTGATGATGTATTGACACATTATTTTATCTTTTGTTAATTTTGAACAAAAAAAGTTGCATAGTGTACCTTTTTAAGAAAAGAAAATCTATGAATGTTTGAAATAAGAGATGTCTGATACAAGCCTTATGACCAAGAGAAATGTCAATGTTTGCTTGGGTTCATTGTGTCCAGTGTTTCTGTATACTTGTTTGCATCTTTGACCCTTTTTGAACAAAAAAAAGTGCGGTTTTGCTATCCTCAGGAAATACTCCTCAGGATGCTTTTGATGGTGATACAACTTTTTGTTTTGCTCACATTGTGAACTTCAGAAATTCAGTTCAGTCTCAGTTCAAAACTCACTACATAAATAAAATTAATTCAAGATCTTGTTCTGACTTTGCTGGATTGAAACTAAAAGTCAGTGCAATGAAAGGTTACTTTAATACCCTCCGGTGACTTTTAATGTAAATGATTGCTTTCAGTCACTGTTAAACCTCAGAGGTCTGTCTCATAATAACCTGATGCAGTCGCTCAGTGCTTCTATTGTACGTGAACAATAGGTGAGAAGGATTAATCACTTATTCAGAATCATACAGCAGCACTGAGTTCGGTGAGCGCTGTCAAACAATTGCACAAGCGATTGGCTTTTCTTTGCATTATTTAAGCACATTGAAAAGAATGAGAATGTGTAATGTGGTGAATTGTTGAAGCTTAAATTGCTTCTTCAGAGCTTGGCAGAAACAAACACTGTATCATCAGACCGGCCCACCACCAGCTGCTAAATGTATTTAAATAAGTCCACTGAATATGAACAAAGCCATAAACAATGCGTGCTCATTAGTGATCGCCAAACCCTCCTCACTGTTTTGCCAGAGGACTTCGGCTCTTGAATTCAAATCTCAATTATGTCCATAAAAAGGGCTTTTTCTCTTTCCTAGGTACACAAATTTGTTTGCGACCAACAATGGCAGCCATCAACAAAGTGGCTTACGCTGTTGTTCTCATTGCATTGTACAGTGTCACATGTGTAGAAACATTGATAAAAACCAGTGGACAGATATAATGCCCTTGGCCATTTTTTTCCCGCTCAAGCCGACTGCATTTATTCACTTGAGAATATCCAACATTTTATGTTTTGTTTTGTTGAACAGCGCAAAACTTGTAGTTGTGAAACATGAATTTGAAAATAATGCAAGGCCTTTCTCCATTAAACATAAATGCGTGTTTTGTTTTGTTTTTTGTTTTGTTTTGTTTTTTTAGGTAGATTTGCACAAAGAGAATGAGCTGTCAATCACGCAATGAAAAATTGAGCAAAGATGCATCTACAAGTCGAACTTTTCTCACTGCATCGCTTTGCCCAAAGAGCACCTGACCTTGTGGTACTGCCCCATGCACCTGCAATAGTGAGATATATATTTCAACCTGCCCTATGCCAGGGGTGAATAGAGGCCCCAGTGTTTGCTCACCTTGTAGAGAATCGCCCCTGGCTGTTTACACTGTGTGGTCTGTGAGGTTGCACACAGATTTTAAAAATGGATTGATGACCACCAAACGACATTGGAAAGCCAAAGGGCAAAACAGAAGTTCACTTTAGTTTCCAGCTTATTGACAGCTTTCCGGTTTGATATCGCTTGATGTTATTTCTCCATGATTAGTTCTATCGCTTGGCATGGTTTGATGTGCTTCACTGGTCTTGTTTGATCAGTAGATGTTGTGATGCTCTTTCACAGGGTTATTTATTTATAGCGTGTGTTTCTATCATTACAAAATTCATATTATGAAAAGATTGCTAACTGGTCAAGACAGCATTTCAGCTGTAGTAAAATATAAGATGTACTAACAGGGACTATATCTTCATGCAGAAGGATGTCACATAATTAACATATTAATTGTGATTTAAAAAAATAATAATTCAGTTAATTCTTTTATTTTGTTGTCTTTTATTAGGGAAGCACAACATATCAGCACCATAACGGTTATTGGTCGATTACTGGCTATCTTTAAAAATTTGAGATCTGTAAGATTTTATTTTATTTTATTTATTTAATGTTTCTGAAATAAGTCTCTTATGCTCACCAAGACTAAATATATTTATTTGATAAAAAATACAGTAAAATCAGTAATATTCTCAACCGTGTCCACACCAGACGCGATGCGAGACATGATAAAGTCAATCAAAAATCACAACCAATCAGAAAAGCGCGTGAGCGGGCTCTGTCGGCAAGGGAAATTGGAGAAGTAAGTACATAGTCAAATTCATGAAATTGATGTATATTACACAATTTTAACATTATTAAAAAAACATACTGCGTGACTGGAACAATATTTGTCATATAATACACTTGTTTGTTCAGAATGAGTTGACAGTTTGAACGTTCTTTTGTGTTGTTGTTCCAGCCACGACGTCGCAGAAAAATAGAAACCGTTTCTAAAATAGATGGTTGGGACTAAAAAACATGGAAAGAATACCTATTGTAGTTAGGACACGTTGTAACTGTTATCTATTTTAATATATAGTTATTACTCCAGTGTTGAGTGTCACATGAGCCTTCAGAAATCATTCTAACATGCTGATTTGGTGCTGAAGAAACATTTCTTATTATTATCAGTGTTGGAAACAGTTGTGCTGCTTAATATTTTTGTGGAAACCATGATACATTTTTTTCAGGATTATTTGATCAATGGAAAGTTTAAAAGTATGGCATTTTTTTTTAAATAGTTAAAATTGTAACATAAATGTTTACTGTCAACTATTTTATTATTGTTTTTTGGTATTTTATTACTTTATTTTATGATTGTTTTCAATAAAACAATATATTAGTTTTTAGTGCTTTTCATTTATGTATTTTTAGCAAAGCAGTAACTTTATAATATTGTCGCCATTGATAACATTTCATGTGGTTCTTTCCTAACAATACCGGAACAGCCGCAAGATCACGGCCTCTCTTATTTTTGTAAAAAGCTTCATGAACTTGCTTGGAGAGTTAGATTTGACATATGTATTCATCTTCCAACTGAACATTAGTGATGTGATGTAGATGCAAATTGGGAAAGGGAAATTCGGTCATTCTCTATACTTTGGCCTGGCTCGTACCAGTGGATAAAAACCAATACAACCTCATTGTAGTCATTCTGAGTGGGTGGCAGAACGGCAGAGTTTGGCGGAGCTGACATCTCTCTCCTCTTTTGAGTTGCCAAGAGGCGTCTCTGCGCTCCTTCACGAACTAACAAAGGCGTTTACACATGGAAAAATAAGACACATCAAATATGGATCTTTGTGCGTTGAGAATGTGTAAATATATCTTCAAATGTAGGCTTGTTTTTATTTGCTCCCTTGTTGTTGCGGGGGAGTCGGGCTGTTGTCATGAAGCACAGCTCCTCCATCCACTGATCAATATGTTTTCCTCTTTTTCTCTTTCAGAGGAGAAGACACAGCTGGTTCTAAATGTCGACAAACAGCTTGAAGAAGTCAGAGAGTTGGTGGGTCTTTGATCAGTAATTTTCACTCACTCGTTTTCTAAATAATGAATTTGGAAAAATTTCCCCCCTGCATAAACAACACCTGCAATGTCGCCGGTGACATGAGACACTCTTCATCTGGCTGAAGGCTGCTTGGTGCTAACGGTGTGATCACATCCACATAATGCGCTTTTAAGTGACACCGCGCGACACATTTCACGCCATTATTGGGGGAAGGCGCCGTGGCAGGTGCCGAAAGGAGGGATGTGTGTCGCATGTAAATTGTCCCATCATGTCATGTTGATTGGACAGTGTAAATCAGCAGGGCCCTTTTGTGCACGCCGGTTTGCTCACATGTGACATGGACACATGTCGTAGTTGTCAGAGCTCAACCGCGCCAGAGGTTTTAATGAAGCGACACCTCCTAACATGACTTGATTTGCCGGGTGCCTGAATCGATGCCTCTGCGCTACCTCTGGTTGACAGTAAACTAGCGAGACAGTTTAATTGTTTTTGTATCAAAATGAAATGTGAAATAGTTTGCTTGTTTACACTGAATTTAATTGGTGTTTCTAGCTCGAGCAGATGGACCTGGAGGTTCGAGAGATTCCGATTCAGAGCCGAGCCATGTACAACAGCCGTCTGAAGAGCTACAAGCAAGAGATGGAGAAACTTGAGAAAGATTTTGTGAGTATTAAAAACAGCCTTAAACAAACAAAAAAAAGCATCATGCTTTTTGCGTGAGTACTTTCAATGGCCGTTCTTCTTCACGTAAGCACGCAAACATACACATGTGGCATGAAGCTTAGTCCTTCAACTTTAAAACCACCGAAGGTCATTGGCATTTCCACTGTGGTTAATTCAGAATGTATTTTTTGCAACTACCACTTGAGCCAAGGAGAGTAGAGCTGTATTTTTCTCCAGATGTCCTTGTTTAGTTATTCATAACTCTACCTGCCCATGAAGAATCTACCCCACACACATCAAACCTTAATGAGGTGCTTTTACTCTGAAGCCAAATTTTTCCTTTGCTTGTTTTACATCACCATGTTTGTCTTTCTTACAGCCATACTATGAAGATAGCCTTGCTGCTGACATGCCATTAAAAATTAATAAATAAGTACACCCATACTTTAATAATCTTATTCAAAAACACGTCTTTTTGTTTTCTCTGAAGTGGTCACATTTATGTTTTACTGTTAGGAGAGGATAAACTGATCACACTAAACAAACTTTGATTCTTTAATGTTTGGAATATGAGGTGCTGGCCTTGCCTTTGTCTCGTGCAGTTTCTGATACCAGGTAATATGCTACATTCCCTGTTTCTGGTAAGCACTTTTGCTTTTCAGTGATAATATAAATATATATTTAGGTTACATTTTATTTTAAGGTGGTTGTTTTTTACAGTGTATTTACACAAATAAGTACTAAGCAATATTAATTAGTTACATGTACTTACTATAGGGTTAGGACTTGGTTTAGGATGTTACTTGTAACTGTGCATAATTAACTGTTATTACTATAGTAAGTACATGGAACGTGTAACTGTCACCTTAAAATAAAATGCTATTTATAATAATATGAAATATTTTTTTATATATGCTCTAAAACATGCTGGGTTAAAAACAACCCAAGTTGGGTTGAAAATGGACAAACCCAGTGATTGGGTTGTTTTAACTCAGCGGTTGGGTTAAATGTTTGCCCAACCTGCTAGGTAGTTTTATTTAACTCAACTATTGTTTAAAAATGACTGTATTGCTTGCTTAAAATGAACCCAAAATATGTTGGAAATTTACATCTATTAATGAATAAGAATTAAACAATAAACATTTATTAAATTACACAATAATAAATGTTATTAATGATTATTATTGTTGCCTCTAATAATTATGTGTCCGATTTTTAATTTCCAACTTATTTTGGGTTGGAAATAAGCCAGCCATATAGTAATTTTTAAACAATATTTGGGTTAAATAAAACTGCCTAGCATGTTGGGCAAACAATTAACCCAACCGATGGGTTAAAACAACCCAATTGCTGGGTTTGTCCATTTTTAATCCAACTTGGGTTGTTTTTAACCCAGTATTTTTTTAGTGTGTGTTTTCTTATATTTTCTTATATTTTATATATATTTTCTTATTTTGTATATATAAAAACACACATATCTTGAGACAAGTATAAATATATTTACTTGTATATTTATAAAATAAATATTTATATAAAATAACTAACTAAATATAATATATTATTATACTATATATAATACACTATACCATACATATATATATCTTCATGTGGGTGGATAAATAATTGTGCTAACATTTTAATAGAGACTATATTTATTTATTTATTGTTTTTGGGAATATCACATTAAATTGTTTTAAAGCATTTCAGTACCTCTATAGCCTTGTTCTCTTTGCAATCCACTTCATTCGCTTATGCCACCATATGAAGTCTCAGCACGCAGCAAATTCACTTCATCATTTCTTTCAAACTCAGCACCTGCACCTAACTCAAGGTGCTCTTGATATCAATTACCAGATGGCTACGGCATCCACAACGATTCCAGAAAGGCTGACATAAATGAGGAGAGTTTTGAAAAGGATCTTTTGCCAGTGATCTGATGTTGTGCCGCTGTGCTGATAGCTCAGATCACAGTGGAGATCTCTCGTCTCCGAGGGGCCGCACGTTCCTCACCATGGGCATTTAATTGGCCGATGATTAATCTTTAGCTTCTCCCTCTTGACTGTTGCCGTGCTTAATTATCATGCAATTAACACCCGCTGTGAAAGGGTTTAGTGCACCGTTCATGGTTGCATTCCTTTGCCTTTCACCTCGTTTTTTTTTTTTTTTTTTTTAAGATATATTTCTATGCAAACTAATCATGGATATGCAAGATGTTGGTTGCTGTTAACATTTAAGCCATCATTTATTTAAAATGTGTTTTGTGCTTTCCAAACTCAGTAGTTTGGAAACTAATAGATCAAATGTTTTAACTTTTTGTAGAAATTAGTTTGATAGTAATTATAATGAAATGAAGAATATTACGTTAATGAAAAAGGTAATGTATGTCCAAAATTTCTGGTTTAGTCTATATATATATCAGAGACTAAACCATATGTAGTTTTATCTTTACCTTTTTATCAGACGGGTGTTTATGTGTTTTTAGAATGAGATAATAATTGTCCTGATTGAAAGCCATTTTTCTCCTTGGTTCTTTGAATTTATGTGCATTTGAAGAACAGATCCCCCTGAAGCCGCCGGTGATAGCAAACCCCAGAAACTTGTCCTAAAGCTGGGAGATTCAGCTGGCTCCTCAGAAGTGCCAAATGCTTTAGCGTGGATGGCTTATCCTCTCTGCCACGCAACGTGAGCACACACGCACACTTCTAAGAGGTGTCAGGGAGAGGGCCATCGCTGCTTTCTCTAAAAAAGCAGAGGCTTTGTTGTGCTTCCACGGGAAATCAAGGCCTTGTCTTGCCCTTCCCCTCCTCTGGCCTCCCTGGAGCTTCTCTCTCTTTACCCCTGCTCGCACTCACCCGTTCACCCCGCGGTTTGAAGTCTTCGCTCCATCCCACTCGCCAGACTAAGCCTCCTGTTCGGCGGCAGACGGGGACCGGCCGACCTCTTAACCCTGCCATTTTTCAAGAGAAAGTAGGCAGATATCAGAAGGACATCCCGAAGGTATGCTCGCTTCATGATGGCTTCATTTTGATAATGGGGGCGCAGGGTCTTAAAGCCGAGAACCCCCGCGGAGGCCTTATATTAGCAAAAAGGCGAGAGTGCTAAAGATATGTTCACAAAACAATAAGTTAAAGCTTATTTGTGTTAGGCCGAAAGTCAGTCAGGGGCCGTAAAAGTCGGTACCTCTTAGCGATGCTTTTGAATGGTCAAAAAAAGTAATGGAGGCGTAATTTAATGAAACCAATTGGGAAAAAATAAATCTTTTCAAAGCAAGTGGAAAGTTTTTTTTTTCTATGCCTTGATATATCAGTCTGCTCTGTTACTTATACAAGACCTTACAGGATCCACTTTTTTTTTATTTATTTTTTTTTTTATTTGTGTTAACCAACAGTATTGAATATTTAAAAAAAAAAAAATTAAAAATTGATTGCTTATCTCTACATTAATCCCCCCCAGTTCTATTAAACACAATATTATAGAACATATTGAGTAAAGGAAATATGGGCTTACATAACATTCTTGTTATACAATGATAGATATATTTTAATATAGAAAAATATTTTGTTGTCTCATTGATCAATACAGAGATGATAAACTAGCTAAACTGCATTATCAGGCTCAATTCCTGGTTCTGACACATTTCCTTCTATGAACGACAGATGGCGACATTGTTCAAGGTATCAGGAAGAAACCATTGCTCATCATCGCTTTTAGGCAATTGCTAATCAAAGCCGTTTTCTTAGATATAGGTAGACCATCAGTTTCTTTTTGACTACTTTCCTTTGAGGAACACTGAGATTAAACACTTGAATATCCTGGGTGATGGGGGTACTTGTTTGCTCATTTAGAGGGCAAGAGCTTGTAGGCAGAGCGGTTGGGGTCTGGGTGATTGCTTGAGAACAGGTCTTTCCCACCTTACTACACTCAAAGACTTCAGCTCAAGTGTTCTGCTTTGCTCTCAGCACTATAGTGTTTTAATCTTTATGAACTGTGTTCTTTTAATGGACTGACTTCTGAGACATAGTTTTTTTTTTTTTTTTAGCAACACAATTTATGAATGTGCAGTTATTTTAGATATTTTCTAAAAATAATTTTTTTAAATGATTATTATTCCTATTTTCATTTAGCTACCCTAGTGAAAAATAAATATACTAAAATGTATTTGAAATACATTTATTTCATGCTAAGTATATTATAAATAGATTTACATATTATGTTCTTAATAAAAAATACCCTGCAATTGCACTTTTAGTATACTAAACTGCTAAATTGGAACAACTAATTTTGTACTTAATGCACTTTGTGCGGAAGTAGTGCTGCGGTCCAACTAAAGATATACTTAAGTATATTTGAGTGGAACTATTGCAAGTATACTTTAGGTACACTTTAAATATCTTGCGTTTAAAGACCGATATTATTCAAATATCATACAATCCTCATCAATAGTGACATTAAAACACATTTTAGGCCTAATATTAACAAATGTGCATTGTGCACAAGTAGTATTCCAAATAAAGATTAATTATCATTTTGGTAACACTTTACAATAAGGTTCATTAGTTAAACATTAGTTAATGTATAAACTAACATGAACTAACCATGAGCAATACATTTGTTACTGTATTTACTAATCTTCGTTAACATTAGTTAATGAAATACAGTTGTTCATTGTTTGTTCATGTTAGTTCACAGTGCATTAACTAATGTTAACAAGATTTTAATAATGTATTAGTAAATGTTTAAATTAACATTAACAAAGATTAATAAATGCTGTAGAAGTGCAGTTCATTATTAGTTCATGTTAACTAATGTAGTTAACTAATGAACCTTATTGTAAAGTGTTACCATAATTTTTATATCAGTAAGTCTAAAGCGATATGTCAGTAAATATGTTAATATATGTTTAAATAAATTGTGAATTGCAATGAGTTTTTGTAACCTTTTTTGATTACATTAATGCAGTGTTTATAGAAATAATGTTTATACAATGCTTTTTACAGGTGTGTTTTCTAGATATAGAGAAAATGTGATTCTAAAATGTTTTTGATTTTTTTTTTTAATTGACAGTGATTGAACTCTCAAGCCATGTGTTGTTTAGCTTGTTAAATCCATGATTTTATTATGGATGATTCTATATAAATGGTATATATGTTTTTTTGTTTGTTTGTTTTTTAAATAATTTTTGTACAGTCATGTGACATATTAGATATTTGAGCGTTTATCTTATTTTAAATTCCATGTTCCTATTCAAAATTGTGGCCAAGTGCTTGATTAGTTGCTGCGAACAATAAGAAAACTGCATTCCTGACTATAGCTTTTAGTATCACTAACCCTGTTTATCAAGTCACTTTGGCAATGCTGAAAAAAATTGTATTATCATGATATGGCCTTGAATCAGTTCAGATTGTTTACCAGAGAAGATTATATTTTATAGGTGTTTTGGTTGTGAAGAAAGCACAGATAATCATAAAGAAATAAAAGGCATATTAAGGTTAATACACTATGAAATAGTGAATTGTATAGAAAGTCTTTCAGTGAAATTGAAGCTCTGTCCTCATGTTTTTCCTTTATATCTATTTAATAATTGTTTAAGAATATATTTTGCAGAGTTTTCTCAGAGGTGGCTGACCTCAATAGTATTTTGAAAGGTTTAGGGATTAGATACTATGACCAATAACATAAAAACATGAACATGACCATGAGTTTAACCAGGTTTATTGAAGGCGTTATTAAGTGTTAGCATAGTCTGATAAGTTTACACGTACAATTGTACAATGTGACCTAGTTTTCCAATGGTAAATTTGCCCTAGTCGTTAAAAATGTCAGATTGTAGGCAGCTTTATTTATTTATTTATTTATTTATTTTATTGTCTTATAAGGGTAAATACATGTCTTTGAATGATTACCGACATTTAGCGAAAAGTCATTTTAAATTACAAAATGACTGGTCAAGGTTCAGGTCACAGATTCTACAAAACTTTGTTGGAGTTTGTTAAATCCCTTCAGGGATTTGTTGGATAAATAAACTGAAAACAGGTTTGTCAATCATCTTGATGAAATCCACTGACTTCAATAAAACTTTGTTGCACTTCCCCAAGTTAACTTTTAATCGTCAAGCTCTTCTCATCTGTAGACTTGTTGCAGCCTTTAGTGCGCTATATCAAGTTTTACACACACATGCTTTCCAAATAAGCCTTTTGAATCTCTCTGAATCAAAACTGAAAACTTGTTTCTTAGAGTTATACCAAGTCATCTATTACAGCAGCTTCCACAAAAGAGAAGCATGACAGACATACTTGACCTGGATGTTCGACACTTTTAATCGCCTTAAATTAGAGCTGAATATGCACTCTAAAAAACTCTTGATTGTTGTCTGATTGTTTCATGGCACTAAGAAGGTAATGCAGATTAGAATAGTTGTGTCATTTGAGTTTAGCAAGTCTCCTGTGATGGCCAAGTCCAAACACACTGCCTGATTACAAACCTTCTGTGTTTATTATGGAAATCTCACGGATTGATGGGATTCTTTTTCTGAGATGGTACTGGTTTAAAAAGGGACTAAATCAATCTTTTGAACGTGTCTTTTATTATGGAGTTGTTTTACGCGGGGCGTCTTGCGGATTGGTTGGTACTCTGAGATGGGATTGTGTGGCTTTACAGAGATCAGGGCTGTGGTGCGTGCTCTAATCGCAGTGATGGGACGATGATGAGGTGAAGGACTGTGTCACTCGAAGGAGAAAATCAAGCCTCCATGGCTGGGAATGAAGAGCCCATGTACTTAATAAGAAGTGGAGGTTTTCTCTCAAGCTAGAAAACTAGAACCGGTGGTATATTTGAAAGCCTAATTTTACAACATAATATTTGGACATTTTATATGATTTATGAATTAATATTATTTTAATTATAGAAAAAATATGAAGTCCATGACTGCATTCAGTATAACATAAAAATAGTATTACAGTTTAATTGTATATAAAAGGAATATTTATTTCTAAATAACTTTTTTTATTTTATTTTTTTTTTATAAATACTTATAAAATAATTTTGGTCACACTTTGGATTAGGGTCCAGTTCTCACTATTATTAACTAACTATTAATTACGAATTTTTCCTCAATAAACTCCTAATTACTGCTTATTAATAGTTAGTAAGGTAGTTAAGTTAAGGGATTAAGGAGTGTAGCTACAATTCTTCATAAAAGTATGAATATTTATGTAATGTGTTGATAATTTTGCTATGTTTTTTGATTGTGTATTGTTTATTTTAACTGAGTTAATGATTAATCTCCTATTTGTCTCCATAGTTAGCCGTGACACAGATCAGGTAGTTTAAACAATTCCATGTGTCTGTGTGTCTGTTTGAGAGTGGCTGGAAAATCAGACACAGCGGAGCTGTCTCCTCTCTCTGCCCGTTCCTATCGCTCATGTAAAGTGAAAGTGACATGTGACACCCGCGGAAAATGATGAACTGACATGAGGGACGAAAAAGGGTGACAAAAAATTTTTGATTTGCCAGGCCAGCTTAAGTATGAAAAATCATGAAGTATTTATGAAATGTATTATGAATCATTGGCTTGGTTTTTTCCCCTTCTCTTTTAAAATGCACGCCCCAAAGAGAGAGAGAGAGAGAAAACTTTGACGTCTCAGACTCTATAGACATCAACTTGTCCTCCCCTTTAATGGAGTGATATATTTACAGTGCATATGAAATCTGTAAATTATTGCTAGGTTTTTCTCCGTAATGAGGATGAGAGAGTACTTTTTGGTTTTTCATGGAGCATTTTGGTTGAAATTATGGTGGTTGAAAATGATGATGAAAGTGTAGGGTGGTAATTAGCTTTTTGTCATTGATTAAAATTAGGCAAATCTGAAATTTAATGTCACATTACTATTTTTTTTTAAAACATAGAGCTTAAAGAGAGAGAGTAGGTCCACTTTTAAGACTTCTAAAAGACTTTTAAGTCCGTGCTTTTTCCTTGCATTTAAATGTTTGATTAAATAATTTTAGATTTTTGTCCAAGCTTATAATATTTTTGATATTTTAAATGAATTTCTTCCTACATAATGCAGGGGAAATTTGTTCTGGTGTAAGATTTATTTTTATTTCTTAATGTTATTTGTAGAAGTAAAATTTTTATTTTATTTTACTGTACTTTTATTTTTAAAATGGTATTTTATCATTCAGTGCTGTTTTGTTGCAAGTTTATTCTATTTTAAAATATATTTATTTGAAATGCATTGAGCAATTATATCAGCTAGAAATATTTTTACTTTTTATTTTAAATCAATCTATAATATAATTATAATATTATTACTTTGTTAAATTAGTCAATTATATAATTATATTTATCAATTACCACACACACACACACAATAAAAATAATGCGTAAATGAGTTTAGAGATCATCTCCTTTCCGACAGAGATATATATAGAAAGGATTAGCAGAGGCCACGGGATAAATATCTTGTCTTGAACTTCCGTCTTGAGCTCTATTGTAATGAATGGTTGCAGTTGATTTCACAGGACTGCACTTCATTATGACTGTGGATGAGGCCTTTGTTTAAATCTCCATTTGAATTTGGTGCACATAGGGCAGTGACAAATATACATACATGTATAGAATTAATGATGTGGTTAAGCTGCTGTGTGTGTTTGGGTATTTTTATGCTAATGACTTGAGCATTCATCCCAGACAATAGTCGCGTTGCGAGGAGAAGAGGGAGAGACCGAGCGAGGCGTTATTCAACGTGTAGCCATTCATTCCCGTGTGTATTCGCACACAATAATAGCATATAAGCTCGGCTTTCTTTATGACTGGTTGCATCGGAGTGTTCTTAGAAGAAACACTCACAACAGACATCAGATGCTAAATATGGCATGAACTTAGGTCAGAACAAAAAAACAAAAAAAACACATCACTTTTTTTTTTTCCATAAGGAGAGAGAAAGACGGATCGGGGGAGGTGAAGAAAGACAAGAAAAAAAAAGAAGTTATTTTCTGTGCAGGGTTCAGTGAACCATATGTAGGTAGCCACAGGCTAATGGGCGATTGGTCCCTGGCTCGCCAGGTATCTTGTGCCTCAGAAATCCCTCCTCCATTTCCTCTAATCTCACCTTTTCTCTGGTGCTGACCCAGGGAGGCCCGTTTCATTCCCCACTGCACGCCAGAGGAGAGTGCTGTGATGGGAGCCGGCCCGGCCCTGCCAGCTCTGGCAGTCTCCCTCCCCACCGGCTCTTCTCTATTGATTTCTCCACTCTTGCCTAGCCGGGGTCTGCTCTACTAGTGCCCGCACCGGCCCTGCTCCCAACCCAGCATTAATGTGAGAAAAGGCTCGGCTGCCAGAGAAACGGGCTTTGATTTTTCATTAGAACTGCTTCCATATTTTAATATTGGGTTTAATCGGCGCTTATGCCTTAAAGAAATAACCATTCGCAGCGACTCCCCGGCCTTCAAGAAGTATATGCCGTTTCTTCAATCAAAGCAGCTTGAATTTGCTCTTTTGTTGGGAGTTCACTTGCAATCGTTTTTTCCCTCGCTCTCTGTATGTGGGCAGAGTCGTTAGGTTTATTGACTGCACTCGGTGCTTCGAACATGACATTGACAGAAATATCCATGGCTGTATTGAGCTGTTTTATTATTTATATGATTTAAAAACTTTTTCTGACCATTTTTTGGCATCTTTTTTTGAATTTAAAATATTAATTTATTTTCCTCAGCCTCTCTCTCTTTTTTAAAATTTTATGTATGACCCCCCCCACCTCAAATTAGCGTTTATAATTTTTTGAATTAGTCATTTTATATTTTAAGTACAGTATTTTGTAATTTAAGTATTTTAGAAATATTAAACTATAATTTTACAAATATTAAAAAATGTATATTTATAATAAAAAATTATTATAATTATTATAATTTATAATAATAATAATAATAATATATAAAATAAACAATACAAAAAAATTAATTATAATTCATATTATTTTATAATTTTTATTTTTTTTCAGGGTTTTTATTAATTATAAACACAAATAAGAGTGTAAACAGTGACAAAAAGCATAAATACAGTGTGTTAATTTTTTATTTTAAAATATAATTATAGATATTATCAATTATAATTATTATTTAAAAGTCTTTTTTTTTAATAAAATTTAAGTACAAAGACCAACATTTCACTCTGAGTTAGTATATCACAAAAGCATATTCATTTGATTGTAATTGTAAATATTTTATATTTTATTACATTAATTATTAATTTTATATTTATAATTAAATTATATTATAATTGATCAATTCTACTTATAAATATTATTTAAAGGTCTGATTATTTTCATTAAAAAAAAAAATTAAGTACAAAGAGAAATATTTCCCTCTAGTATATCACAATTCCATATTCATGTGATTGCAATCTCCGTAGCCTTCATTTGTTCCTGAATTTTTCTGCATGGCTTGCTTGTTGTTGTTTTTTTTCATACACAATGCTCAGTGAATTAAAGGCACACACCAGTAACCTGTGTGCTAATGAGAGACACCATGCTGATATCAGTCTATGTGTTGTGCACAGCTCCTGCGATTTTTACCACAAGCGACTAACATAAATGTCACACCAACGCACACAAAACCAAACGCATCTGTCCATCTATCACCCGTATGACAGATTTGATGTTACCAAAGACTAAAAAATAAATCACAGAGGCATAAAGACCCTCCTGCGACCGTCATTACTTTGTGCCTTTATCTGATATCGTATCAAGTGCTCAAAAAAAGAGTGCTCGTTTAATTGCACAACCTCCTACAATTTATTTTCTAGTACATGTTAAAAGAGAAAAGCAACATTCTGTGTGTGCGGATGGATGTGTAGCTTCCTGTGCATGTGTGAATAGTATTCTTTCTGCTTGCGGATGGTGTTAGACCCCTGCTAGGATGAGATGCATTATTTAAGACTGTTGTGATACTGGAGCCTGCTTGAAAAGGTCTTTGCTTTCTTCAACCACTACAGCACTTTACTCTAGACCAGATGCACTCATAAAAACACATGACGCTTTGACCGCTGTTGCAGAACACAGCTTAACCACACAAAACACACATGATGCATGCATGCAATGCCTTAATAACAATCATATTAAATATTAAATATTTCTATATGCCATTCATTGTCAGCCATAGTCTTTTTCTTATCTGTTACACAAATCAGCAGTATGAGGTGAATATTTTTCTTCTTTCTTACAACCCCCCCCCCACTTGAATCCTCAATTCCCCTTAAACATTTTCAGCAGATTATTAGCTGCAGAAAGAAAAGGTTAAATGGCAATTTGAGGCAGCCACATTGTGTTTGACTAAAGTCCCATTAATTCGAAATCAGAACTGGCCAGACATTTTCCCACTGGTGAGAAATACTTAATGAAACACACTTTATAAATTAAATATCATTAATTACTCTTCACGGTTTGCCACCAGCCGTGTGGTTTCCGAGTGGAAAAGTGGAGGAAAAAGCTTTGGCAGTGTCACTTCAGGGCCTCTCATTAAACTCTGCCCCTGGGTATTTTTATGCCTTTTAATGCCTATCTAATGAACTGTTTACTTTTGCTGCAGTTCAGGTTCCATTATTATTTGCGTCCTTGTGTCGCCGTTTGCTGTCAGTGTGCAGTGTGGTAAAAAAAAAAAAAGAAGCAATAATAATGATGAACAATAAGAGATAGCAGTTGATTTATAATAAGATATTTTAGGGTAATTATTTGTAACATTTTTAAAGAGTTTTCATTATCTTACTTTTTCCTGCCCTTAGAACAAAAGGTTAGGATTTTTTTCTTATGTCTTTAATCCTTTTTAATTAATCATAATGTTACTACATTTTTTTTTTTTTTTTGAATGGTGTAAATAAGATGTTTTCTATTTATATAATAATACATTTAAGTGACATATTTGCTGCAGTTTTGTTCGTATGATTCTCATTTCACAGACAATATATAATTTGCATAGCTGATATAAATATTGAGCACGCATGCGGCATATGCAATTATGTTTTTTTTTTTTTTTGTATTGTGCATCATGTCAACACACTTATAACACGCATTTTGACAGGACACAAAAACCCTCGTCTCTGGTTTGATGAGACATGTCTGTTCTAAAAAGGCAGTCAGACCACTTTGCATAAAGTTAAGACGGATCTTTGTACTTTTTCCCTATGCTTCCGGGAATAGAAGCAAATTCTCACCCAAGATTAAAACAAGTGACAAGAGAAAGACCTTTCAAACAGATTATAAAAAGATTTTGCCTTTTGTTTCTGTAGCAATAAGGTATCTTCATTCTTACGATTACAAAGCCTCCTCTCAGGGTTTTTATGTTTTAGTGCAGGTTTTATATTTGAGTGCTCCAGCTGAACTATGCAATATGTATGAACTTTAAAATCCATTGATTATTTCTTCTTTTTTATTTTTTTAAAAGCAAGAACTTAATTTTTTTAAACTTTCATATCATTCCAATCCATTTTAGGTCATCGTGGGTCATGATTAAATATGCAATACCCCAATGATCTAAATAAATAGCTCCACTTTATTAATGCATGGCATATAGGAGATAAGTAGGAAAATAAATAATTCTAATAACCTATAACTCGGCTCAGATCCAATGCAAAGTACCAATCAAAGTATTTCCTAGGGTTAAGCAGTCAATATTGCCCAGCTGCTGTGCTATAGCAGCAGATGAAGGGAGAATAATCAGTGTGAGGCTTGTTTTACTGCAGGGGGAGTTGCAAAATGGTGTAAACGGGCTGGGAGAGGCGTCTCGCTTTGTTTCTATGACTAGTTTTCCCCTTCGAAGACTTAAGGCTGCATTTGCCATTCTTTTTGTGCGAGAAGCACTCAAAGGTTACATCGTGAAAGTGGTTGATGCTCTCAGCTACAACAAACAGCTATTTAGAAGAAGAAGAATGAAACAAAAATAGGGTTTGAAGACGATAGTGTGTGCATTCAAATGAAGGCATCTCCAAGGCTTCCGTTTTCAATTATGAACATGCCGACATTCCCCAAAGTTCCTCTGCTGTTCTTTAAGATGAAACTCGACTAAGATGGAACATGTGGGTGTTTTTTTTTTTTTTTTTCCCTCGTCAGAAGATGCGCTTTGTTTGTGGTGCTCGTTTGTGAAATAATGTGCAAACAAATGCAAACGATTGCTGATCGGTTCAATCAGAAATGACACATGAGATATGACACGTATATATTTTGAAACCAAAAGATCTGTCAGTTTCCCTTTCCATGCTTCCTTTTTAGAAATGTAAATTCCTACATTTTTTGCTTTATATTAACTACTTGTGTTTGTGATCAAAATAATATGAATGCTGCATTCAGTTTCAAAAATTTAGCATGGTGCAAATTCATTACTACACATTTTCAGAAGTTAAAATGCATCAGTCATCTTCACTTCCCTCGCTTCCTTTCTAGAAATCTAAATTAGATATTTCTGCTTTATATTAACTACTTTTGTTTATGGTCTAGTGATTCAAATATTACAAATGCATTCATTTAAAAAAAAATTCACCATGGCGCAAATTCTTTACTACACATTTTCAAAAGTAAAAATGTTCAGAAATTGTTGAGTCTGATAAAACTTGCTAAACAAACCCCACTTTTAGAACCGAAAGATCAGTCAGCTTCGCTTCCTTTCTAGAAATCTAAATTCCTATATTTCTGCTTTATATTAACTACTTTTTTATGGTCTAGTGATCAAAATATTACAAATGTTGCATTCAGTTTCAAAAATTCAGCATGGTGCAAATTCATTACTACACATTTTCCAAAGTTAAAATGTTCAGAAATTGTTGAGTCTGATAAAACTCGCTAAACAAACTCCACTTTTATTTTTAATATATTTTCATGTCATATCCTCCAGGATTTGACTGCGTCCTCTGCAAGAAATTGTGACACAGCATTGCATCACAAAATGCAGTTCTTGGATAGCAGTTATTGTGCTGTTTAGTTTCCCCGTGGCTCGCCTGCACCTTTCCCTGCTCTCATCCTCCCGAAGAGTGCCAGCCTGCAGGAAGAGCGAACAGAGGGAAGCAAAGGGCTCTTGGTAAACGCCATCTCAGTGTGTTTTTTTCCCCTTCGCACCACCAGTGTGTGTTTAGTTTGGAGGGTATTTGAAGAGGTCGGGTGTGTTTGTAAACATGCCATACTCGGCTTCTGCGCTTGCTGAATCGGAGGTGGCACGCTCTGAAGTGTTGAGTGTGTGTGTGTGTGTTTTCTTTTTTGGACACGGCATTCTTTCTCCCAACTGTGTAGCGGAGGAGAGACGGGGGAACGAGCCCAAATCTGATGGCACGCCAATCGCGTCGACCTGGGTGATGAATTATTCTCTGTCTAGCTCCCTGGCTTGGTATTATCACAGGGTCTGCCAGAGAACAGGACTGACAGCAGTGACAGCCCCCAGAACACATTTCCCTCTGACAACTGATACTTTCCTAATACGCTCCCTGCCTCTGTCTTGTACTACGGTCCGCTATTCTACACTTTTTATTTATTTAAGTGAAAGGGGGGCTTTTGCTATTGTATCCGAGGGCTCTGGTTCACTCAAGCCACAGTGTCTACACGAACTAGATTACACACACGCACGCGCTTCCTCTCTCTCAACATGCACGCACACACACTCGCTCCAGTATATCACCTGGTGTAAGTATTTTTGTTTCGTTTGTTGATCCAACAGGGGGCTCTCGTGCTTTAGAAATGTGTGATTTTTTTTTTTTTTTTTTTATATGTCAAATGAACTAAAGCTTGTTTTTTTTTTTTTCTGTCTCTTTCTCCCCTTGCCCCTCTTCTTTTTCCCTTCTCGGTCTCTTCACTTTCTCTCTTTTTCCTGTCTCTCAACCTCTTTCCATTGCAGAAAAGGTCACGTATTGCCTACAGTGATGAGGTGCGGAACGAACTCCTGGGGGATGATGCGAGCTCCTCGGAGAATCAGGTAGGGTGTTAATCAGGGGCTGTGCTTTCCCAGTGTGGGTGGCTGCTCGGGGTGAGGACGGGTCAGGGCCACGAGGGGCAGAGAGAGGCAGGCATTGGCACCCAGTCATGCAGAAGCAACACTGTTTAATGCAAAGCTGCCCAATGCTGAATGGGCTTTAGGCACTAACCAGCGTCTGGGCAGCACCAGATTGGGGTAAATTCACGCTTTCTCCCAGCTGTTCACCATCCGCCCAAGTCCTTATTCTTCTAAAAATGACCCCCCCTCCCATCTAAAAAAACTGCTGCTTTCTAAAGATCTTTAAACAGAGGGTGTGGAAAAACTATGTAAATAAAAAAAGGAATGATGGTGGGTATTATTTCACATAATTTTAAGGATATAAAAAGGACGTTGTTAGAATGGATATTAAAATTTTCTTCAGATATTGGCTATAATATATATATATATATATATATATATATATATATATATATATGTGTGTGTGTGTGTGTGTGTATATATATATATATATATATATGTGTGTGTGTGTATGAATGTATGTATGAATGTCCTGTTATTTTTGTTTTTTTTTGTTTATTAATATCACAACATATTTTAGGGTTTGTATACATATACTCTAAAATGGGTATTTAACATTTAGGTTAGGATACAATTTTATCATCTACGCAGTTTTTTTTAAAGCGGACCCCACAATAAGATCCTTTGAATAATTACTGAATTTAATTGTCTTGCTATATTTATCGAATGTGCCACATGTCAACACACACCCCAATCCACAACTGCTAAAGTTTTTTTTTTTTTTTCGTCTTTTCCCCCTTATTAGCATTTCACAGATGACCTTTGCACCACACATCTTACAAACATATGTAGCGTTAGCCGTGATGGGTAATTGATATGCATATTCTCACCAAATTAGTGAGACACAAAAAATGAGTGTGACACTTCATACGAAGTTAATAGTAGAAGTGTCCCTCAAGCTGTCAAACCCACAGCTAGACATTGATGGTTTTATCAAATTCTTGCCAAAGGAATGAAAATTATAACTCGCTTTTGCTTTTTTTTTTTCATTGACTCCCTTCTTGCTTTTATAAAATCAGTTTATGACAAATCATATTATTCGTGTTGTTATTCAAACTGCATTCAGTGACAGCTTCTTTTATCAAAAATAATTATGAATTGTCATGGAAGGCACAATAGCTCATTTGATATGGATTTTTAAGATGCGGGCTTTCATACTTTATTCACTTTAGTTGTGTTTGAACAATAGGACAATAGTTTAAAAGGATTATATTTCAGTTCCTGAAGTTGCTTATTCCTTTTCATATTAGCAATTCTCTAAACACTTAAAGATAATTTGCCTAATAACAAGACATTAGAGACAATAACAAGAGATATGGTTTATGTTAGATTGCAGCCATTGATCTGGTAAATGGATGAAGTGCTTTGGGATGTTGTTATATTTATTGCCTTAGACACAGTCAAGCTCCCTACTCTCTGTCACCTACACTATCAAAATCCTCTTTTCACACAAAGACACGAACAATAAGCAAGAGGTTGAGCAATGCACTAACTATGTATATAAAAATATTTGATTAGATTTGTAATTGTTGTACACACAAATATATATGTGTATGTGTGTGTCTGTGTATATATTATATTATATTATATTATAAACACATTTAATTATTTTTATCCATTTCCTAATTTTTCAAAACAACTTCCAATAGAGTAATATGTACAGATGTTTTATCCCATTTCCCATGAAATAGGAAAATATGATCTCATGGACATTTATGTTCTGTATCAGTTTTACACATGCATTTTAAACATGCATAAACATTCCTTGACGGGAGAAGAAGAACCAGTTTTCTTCCCAATCAGACCTCAGGTGTTGAATTAACTTCATTTCCATTTAAAAAAAAATAGTGAAATAAACTCTGGATGCTAATACAAGACTTGCTGTGAGTGGAGTGGTCGGAACTTCAGGGTTTTTTATCGAGCGAGACAGGACCGATAGAGCAGAGAGGAAAAGATGTAGGGACAGGGGGGTGACTGGGGTGAGTCGGTCAATTTAATTCCTGACGATCTAAAAGAGGTCAGGCTCATTTCATATAGCCCTGGCTGAGCAGATCATTACCAGTCACAAATCTGTTCGTTACATGGCAAGGATTTATAGCTAAGTAAATAGGGAGCCGTCATAAGTTCTGAAAATAGCGTGTTGGCCCTGCGATAATAGCTAAAGGACGGTTTAATAGAGTTCGGCATTTATTCGTTATCTGTATGCGGACAGAGACCGAATTGGCGCTATCGCTCTTTTTTTTAATAATGTGGTGGTCTACCGTTGCACTTTTTTCTTCAACATCCCTCCCCCTACCCTTTCCACCCGAAACACACACATTTTTACCACACACGTACTTGTGAGAGCGCACACACATTTTTTCGCACGCGAATACTCTGCGGAATAGTTTCGATTTCAGACACAGCAGAAGGCATGGCCACGAGAGATTGGGCAGGTTTGAGCCGGCGTGGACCAGATTTTACAGGCTACAAAGGAAGCAGATTACCACTTGTATCGAGTTCCGTATTGGAAAAAAAAATCTTTGTTTGAAAATCCGCTGATTATCATAACAGAAAAATTGCAGCAGTGCAGTTTCGAATAACAACCACATAAAAAAAAAAAACAAAAAAAAAAAAAACGTAGGAATGAACTCATCACAACATAATTAAACAATTTCGCAGAATTTCTTTCAGCTTTTCTTCGATGTTTCTCGAAAAAATGCTTGCGAGTTCAGGTAAAGCAACAAAAGACTGGTTGTCTGGTTTGGTTTAAAGAGGAAAAAAACAGCAGAAAAGAACAACAGCAAGCTTAAAATCTTCCTGATTCTCTTGGTAAATCCTCGGCGAGGGCTCGCAATCGTCCAAGCAGCACAAATATGATAGAACAAGGTTTGTTTGGTGTTCATTGAGCAGTTTGCAGGGTTGTGTTTAGCTCGGGTGGGCTCACAGCAAACCTAAACAGCCACTTCTATAGTGTATTCACAAACTTTGGCCTTTTGAATAATGCAGGCGACGTGAGGAAGCTACCTCAAAAATCAGCAGCTCGGAGTTGCAATTTGCCCCTACTTATTTCTTGTTTCTGGCTGTATATTCTTTGTGATTGTGAACTTAATTTTTTTCCTACTAAATAGTGAAGACTTTACAATTGTAATTTAATTGCTTTTCATTTAATTTAATTCATGTAATGTTCTTTTTTTTTTTTTTTTTTTTAATCTTTTTCTTTGTTTGTTTTGTTACCATGGCATGATCATGGTGCTGTTAATATGTCTGTAAAATAACTTTTTATTTTTTTTTAGCACATAATCCCAATTATTTAACACTTTAATTCATTTTTTTTATATTATATTTATTTTTATATTTTATTTTTAATATTTGATTATATTTTATTTCTTATATTTTTATACCTGTTTTTATTTTTAAACTGAGGTCATTTAATTTAATTTTCATTCATTTTATTTATAAAGCACTTTATAACTGCATATGCAGACAGTACAGACTGTACAGTCAACATACAAACTCATAAAATGCAACACAAGTGAATTGTTTTTTGCTTATAGTGTACAATTAATAGTTAAATTCTTATTAACATGTTTTTTTAAGTCCTCATCCTCCTATTTTATTTTATTTTATTTTATTTTACTTATTTTGTTGCAAAAGGTGCTTTGTTATATCAGAAACGTTTCATCCTAGATTTAATGATGTGCTTCAAATTGAGCTGCAACCGTAGCTTTGCTGCAACCGACAGCGGCCACCACCACAGTTTAACATCACGCCCATAGATTCAGCCTTTTGAGTTAGGTATTAAGTTTATAATTTATGATCCAAGTTCTGTCTCTTTTCTGATATGATGGCGAATGATTTAAAAATAGTGAAATTCAAAATGACCAGCGCACACAAAAAGAGATGAGAGGCCTTTAATAATGGCCCAGAGCTTCCCCTTAGATCTGCTAACCTTTAATCTCTGGCAAGAAATGGAGATTAAAAAATCACCTGCAACGGCTGACAAATTAAGAAACTTGTCCTTCCCCTCCTCTTCTGAATATGTTGTGCGCTGCTGATAAGCAACTTACCTTTTGCAGAGAATGCTCGTGTTAAATAAAGAGGCTGTAATGAAGAGCTGCTTTAAATGCTTAATGTACTTAAGTTTAAATTAGAGACCGTTCAAGGGCCACTAAGTGCACGGCAAGACATGCATTCTCTGTTTTGCTAGTTTTAATATGCGATTCCCTTTTATCAAAAATGAATACCCCATGAATGCGATTTCTTTTTTTTGTTCCATGATAGGTTGAGATGCTTGGCTTTATGTTTATGTATATACATTTGTCCCTCCTGGGCCTAATGCATTATACACTTGACAGTGATAGCGAGTCAGAAGTGATGGGCACATCCTGTAATAATAAAAAGGGAGCATTGCTTGGTGTCACTTTCTGTTTCTTAGCCCAGAAGTAGGAATCCTGCAGAGTTGTTGTTAAAGAGCCTAAATCCTCAAAGCATCCATCCTTACTGTACGCAATCTGTATTATCCTACTGTACCTACTGAAACGCTAGTGTTTTTTCCTCCCTTATGCCATATCAAGTGCTGTGATGTGACTGTTTCTTTCCCCCTCTTCCTTGATGATGATAGTTTAGACGTCGTGAGTTGAGAAATCCATTCCCAGTCTCTTTGTTTAATGTGACAGCACGAGAACTTGATCTTTGTTTGTTCAAAAAAGTCGGCATGAGTCTCGTGTTTAGCTTCTTTTAATGTGTTTGTCTGTGATTTCTAAATGCTAAACATGCAAACAGATAAATCGTCAAGGTTAATTCTGTACCCAGCCGCATGACTGATCTGCTTCCTGCCATGTCTCGGCTTTTTATCTATCTCTCTCACTCTCTTTCTCCCTCCTTCTCTTTTTCTCCCTCCCTCTATTTTGTGCCTTCATGTGGCAGCTGATAAAGTTACGTGAAGAGGTAAGTGCTGCTCTTCCTTCCCGTTTTGGTCCTCTCTTTTTCCCGTGGATCCTTCATTCATTTTCCCACTTCGTCAGAATAAAAAGGCCTAATCTGATTTTAAAGTCTCTTTTGATTGAGCTCAAAATGAGGCTCATTTTTACATACTGCTCTATGAGGAACTGAATCAAAGCTGTTTCACACCAAACCTTAAAAGATTTAATCAGCTTGTCAAAACATTCACCCAATATGAAAACGCAATGAGAATGCTGTTGTAATAAAAAGGGAGGGGGAGACCTGGATAAGCTTTTATTCTCTTTTAGTGATGGGTCACGATGGTCAACTATTCGTTCAACACTAGTCGATTAGTGAGGTTGATTTTATTTATTTATTTATTTATTTATTTTTGTAAACTTTGATATTTTTAGAGGCAGTGTTTTCATTAGAAATCTGAACGTTAGCTGTTAAGTAGTTTGCATGGTAAAAAAAATGTATTTTGCTGTTACTGATGCCGTTTTTTAAACACCTCACGTCATAAACACTGATTTAGTTATAAATCATTTCATTTTTCACTGTTTCATTGCATTGTTTTTGAACACAAAGATGCATCTTATGTGGCCGATATATTAAATTCGATGTTGTTTTGTTTTAAGTTTTTAAAATAAAACACTAAAAACAAGTTATATGTTTTTTTTTTTTTTAAAGAAATTGACTTTTTTTTTATTAGCAAGGACGCATTAAATTGATTAAATCTTTTGTAGTATTATAAATCACTTTTGATCAAAGAATTCTGAAACCAAAAATTTAAGCAGCATAAGAGTTTTCAATGTTGATAGAATTAAAAAAATGTTACTTGAGCACCAAATTATAAAGAATGATTTTTGAAGTATCATGTTAGACTAAAGAATATTCAGCAAATTGAAAATTCAGCATTGCCATCATAGGAATAAATTACATTTTTTAAATAGAAAACAGCTATTTTAAATTGTAATAACATTTCACAATATTACTTGATTATACTGTATTTTTGGTCAAATAAATGCAGTCTTAGTTAGCATAAGAGATTTCTTTAACAAAACATTAAAATCTTACTGACCCCAAACTTTAGAACAATATGCTATAAGCTAATTTCTCCTATTTGTACGTTTAGATCACCTTTGTAATATGTTTTATAGAGCATCTTAAGACAGATTAGTCAACTGATCATTCACCAATGTATCAATATCGAAAATAAGTAGTAATTTGCTCACTTTATACAGCAGGAATACCGAACTTTATTTATCTGTTCAATTACTCTTTTAACTTCTAAACTTTGTCATTTACAACATGTAAAACGAACCGTGTTTCAGTCTTTATCACTTTTTGGGGCAGTTTTTGCTGCTATTTTATTAGCACACATGGCTCTAAATATAACAGACTTGTGAATTTACAGCTAACTGCGGAGATCTCTTTGTGCAACGTTAGGAAGCAGCCCAAAGTCGTTTCCCCCATTCGGCGGATGAGAATACAATAGCCTGCCTTTTAGTCTGAGATAAGGGGACAATTTGTAATGTCTTTTTGTATTTGTAGCATTCATCTGACTTGGAAGTGAACATGTATGTGGATTACGGCAAAAAGGCTGTTGTCTCGATCTGTGTGTACTTGTGTGTGTGCATTTGCTTGCTGGTATCTTCATCTCCTGTCTAGGGTTGTGAGTGTGTGTGTGTGTGTGTGTGTGTGTGTTTTGTTGTTTAGACTTGGGATTCCCCTATTCATAGACACATGCATACACACACAGACTACAATATCTGAAGATCTTCATTCATAAAGGAAGCCTCCTCTCAGTGGAGGACTGGATAGCACTGCATCATGCTTCTTCCTCCCTTTGTAAAGATGTTGTTTAGTAAGTGATTGCTTATCTTTGAAGATAACACTATTTACTATGCAAATTTCTGATCCTTTCTATCTTGAAGAATTCGTAAAGATGCATTAAATATTTATGGATTGAAAAATGAAAAACCTTATCTTCCCTTCTGTCATCTTAAGAAAATAATATGACACTTGCATCATTTTACTAATTCATTACTACTGTAAGTATGTGTCATCCTGTTATGTACTGTAAAAAATAACAACACACATTCAAGAATAATGATCTAAAGTAGCTTATAATTTTCTTTACTCTTCCCCATCTCAAAGCTACACCAGAAATGTTCAAGTAAACAATAACAGAGCAGGCAGTGTCATGCTAGAAGATCCTCTTAGCTCATATAAGAAAAGAAATTCAGCAATGCTTCTGGTTTGGGGGATCTTTGTAGACTCCTGTGTCTGTGTTTGTGTGAACATCAGTATATTGTTTAGATTTCTTCACTCGCTATTGCTGAATAATCCCATTTGTAGAGCCACACCACCATCCTGCATTTATAATTTACAGCCTCTCACAGTTCTCCATTCTTTGCTACCTTGACTTGTGTGTTTCTACTTTTTTTTGTTATTGTTTTTCCCACATGACCAAACAAAATGGGAATATAGCATTTTTTTCAGCCTTGGGTCAGAAGATACCTTTAGTGGGTTCAACCGCCCTTGTTTTTACCCCAGAATGTGTAGCTTTTAAATCATATTTTTTTTCGTTCTCCCATTTTACTGAATTTGAATCAAAGCCTGTGTAGCTTATACACACTTAGCCTGCTTTTTAAAACTGTACTTTTCCTCAGCTGGAAAACATGTTTAAATATTTAGCACCCTTATTCACAGCTGTTTGACACTTGTAATTCCTTTTCTTACAAGTCCCAAACAAACGGTGGAGAAGATCACATAGTCAGTCTGAATCATAGCTGTCATCATTATTCACTTTGACTATACCACCCCCCCCCTCCCCATTTGAAATAATAAGGAATCATCAAAACTTTTGAAAATTGCGATTGTAAGCGCTCGTGTTTGATATTGAAAAAAAGGGAGAGAGAAGGGAAGACAATTCTTTTGAGTCGCATTCGCATTGTTCCTGGGTTCCACGTTAATAACTTACAACTGAAGTGCGGTTCTTCACGAAAGGTAAAAAAAATGGCGAAGAAAGAAAAAAATGCAAAAAAAAAAAAAAAAACTCGTTTATAGTATCTAAGAACGTCTTTGTTGAAAAAGTAGGTGTCAGATAAAAAGGCATACATGCTTTGGCACAAATGAGAAGGGGCGCGCGCAGAGGCGGTCGCAGGCGCACCAATATTTATCATGCCCTCTTTAAAAGAAGCTTCTGTTGAACTCCATAAGACCAAAAAAGAGAGACAATTTTGACAGTCATGCAGCTCTAATAGTGAATAAATGAAGAAAAAAAGGAGCTTTCTTTTATTCAGGTCAGTTTGGTCTATGAGAGTGAGTGATATGCATCCAGGGCTTTTTGTTTTAAATATCTGAACTGAAATGCTGTGTCTAATGTGCTTTGAACTCCTTGCGGATGCATTTGGATCTACACGTTGGACTTCTATCGAAAACAAATTTGCAGTAGCAAGGTAATTCATTGTGATAGCTGATTCTTTCACGTTTTCAGGAAGTCAGTGTTGTCGTCACCGCACCTACGTGGCCACCTTCGTTGTTACCTCAGTGTGTGTCACCCCTATTCCCCCGCACCCCACACACTCGCACAATAGACATCAACACCCCCCCCCCCCCCCCTCGGAAAAATAGACCGACTGAGGGAGTGAGAATGAGCGAGGGAGAGAAATTCAAGAAAAAGCTTTGAAGTGGCTTTCCGGCGCGCGAGTCTGCTGGCCGTCTCCCCGAGACGTGTCACCTTTGCCGAGAGGGAATAGGAAATCACGTTTCGAATGGTAATGATAACATACTAATCACTTGAGCTCTTTGAAGACGGGGGAGCGAGCTACTCTGTCAGTATCCCTGGCTGCCTTGTGCTTCCAGGCACACAGGCACATCCCTGGTCTAGGTGTATTAGTTTAAGCGGTGCATGTCAATACGTCCCCTCCATCTCAGCTGATCCAGAGGGGCTCATTAGGCAGAGATGGCTCCCTTTTCCCCATACGCACTCCCACCCCCGTTCTCTCCTCTTTCTCTCTTTCTCTCTCTCCCTCCCTCTATCTCCCACTAACACCCCCTCCCTTAAACTATTAAAAAGTATTTCAGCTATTTTAAATGACATCTGTCAACTGAGAGGAGGAGAAGAAAAAAAAAGTTCAGACACAGTTTTTTTTTTTCTCCCTCTTTCCCTTCTCTGTGATTGTCAAACTTTGAAAAGTGGGATGTCGTCTATTTTTCATTTCATTTCCTTGGAGTGATTAGCCGCTATATATTTTGACAGCTTAACTAGAACTGGAAACTCGTTTCTCTCTCTTTTTTCCCCTCTGTCTTTATTCTTTCTGTGCATGTAAATAGGAATAAAGGTTAACATCCTTTAGAAATATAGTTACCTCTCTCTGTTTTGTATTTAAAAATGGAAATGCAGTGGTCTAATTCAGTGTTCACAGTCATAAATTGTATGGCTTATCAGAAAATGGGTGTGTGAATTGTGGTGGATGATTCTTAGCCCTGTTTTCAGTATCTACAGTGGAGTTCAAAAGTTTGAGACTTCAGAGTTTTAAGAAAGTTGATTGTGCCAAATTTTAAACAAAGAATTGGTATGATGTGAAATGAATTAGAAATATTGCAGATTCAATTGATTGAACAAGTCAGTAATGTAATAAGTATAGATTTGTGACATTGATCATGGGAACTTCTTTGTACGGTTGATGTTCTTCTGTTGAAGCACAAGATGCTCTTTGGGTCATTCTCAAATGCTGGATCACATGATCATCAGGTTTTAAGAAAAAAAAAAAAAAAAAAGGAACAAACCAAATACAAAGACATTCTGAAATTGCTTAAATTGCAGTGAATTAGTAATGAAAAACCTTAAATTAAATTAGGAAAACGCAAAATAAAAGCATGTTCACAAGTGAACTTTTGGACCCCACTGTATGTTATTTTTAGCACTTGTAAATTTACATATGTATAAGATTTCTTTCGACATAAAATCTGTTTCTTTCTACATAAAATATTATTTCTAGCGCAGTATTGTGTGTGTGTGTGTGTGTGTGTGTGTACGCGCATATACTACAGTTCAAAAGTTTGGGGTCACTAAGATTCTTACATTTTTTTTTGACAGGATTTTATTTTTTTATGACTTTTATTCAGCAGGGATGCATTAAATTGATCAAAAGTGACAGTAAAGGCATTTATAATGTTAAAAAGATTTCTATTTCAAATAAATGCTGTTCTTTTGAAATTTATATTCATTAAAGGATACTGTAAAAAATTTATTACGCTTTCCACAAAAAATATTAAGCAGCACAACTGTTTTCAACTGTGATAATATCAAGAAATCAGCATATTAGAATGGTTTCTGAAGGATCATGTGACACTGAAGACTGGAGTAATGCCTGCTGAATATTCAGCTTTGCCATCACAGGAATAAATTACATTTTAAAATATATTAATATTTTATTATATTTAATGTTTATTTAATATTTTCTGTATTAAAATAGAAAATGTTATTTGTATTGTAATTGTTATTTTGCTGTTTTTAATATTGTGTTATTTTGTATTATCATAAGATAATGAGTCTGAGACCACTTCATTTGAAGGTCATATACGTAAATGCTGTTGATGATGTGCAATATTAATCACATCTCTTGGCCATGTCTATTTTCGTCTTACATATATATGACTTTAGACTTTGTACATCTGCAACTCAACACAGGGCATACCAACCTTTCCTTGAAAAAGTGTACATGCCTCGTTGGTTTGCATTATTTTGACTGACCCCTAAAACATCCAAACTGCACTGTAGAGAAACCAGTGTTGTAGAGTGTCAGCATACATAACAAATAAAAAACTTAGTGTAAAGAGGTTCATGGTGGCATCCTGAACTTATCAGACTGACAGATCCTGGGTAATCTGAAGCAGCATTTGAAAATATATTGCAGCTCAATTAACCATCCCTCCCATGCTAATCTTTGCCCTGGTTCTAAATGTGAGCTAATGAGATCTGGCAACACCTTCAGAACAAAGCCACTGCAAAAAGGAAGTCTCAATTAAAAAGAAAGGAAAGGTGTTAGATTGGAGCTCCGTCCTTTTTTGCTTTAGAATTTGCACGAAGATCAGTCCAATTTGTTATGAAATCTCGTAATTAGATGTTCTTGAATCAATGTATATGTTAAATTAAAACTAAGTGGTCTATACCCTTTTGTCTTAGTGTGCCTATTATTGTGTTGAAAAATGTCTCTGTAAATAATGTCCCAATTCTCAATCACTCTCATTGTTTTCTTTCCGTCTGTGGTTTGTTTTCAGAGAGCACATCTGTTGGACAACACAGAGAGGCTGGAAAGGTCATCTCGGAGGCTGGAAGCTGGCTACCAGATAGCAGTAGAAACCGGTAGGCATTCTGGGTAGGGGGGTGAGCGACAGAAAATTGTCTCGCTCGTATGCGTGCTAAAAAGAGAGAGAGTTGGAAAAAAAAACGCCTTGACGACTGGTGACATTTTCAGGAGCACATCAAAGAGAAGCAAGGGAGAGAAAGGTGTAGAGCAGCAGCCGCAGTGCTGTTAGGCTCACACAAAACACACCGCCTTATTTCCATTCACCTACCTGTGTGTGTGTGTGAGAGAGAGAGAGAGAGAGAAAGAGTTTTTAATATGGGTACCAAATGATGGCGTGTCGACTAGAATAAACAACAACAGCCTGCCTCCACCGTCCTGCAATTCTTCAAGCTAAATAAAGACAGAGATCTTTTAATAAACTGATTTCTAAATAAAGCACCCTCGACGTCACCCGATTCACACCTGTCTGAAGGTTAGTTTTCATCTTTAAATACAAGAAAATGAACTAATTTAGATCTGAAATAGATTAAATCAGCAGGCATCTTTTTTTTTTTTTTGCCTGACTGTCAACGTGTTGTTGAAGTAGAGTGTATTCCTCAGAGACGTATCAAAGCTCGTTCTTCAAGAAGCTACTGGCTTTCTTTGGCTTCTGCCTTAGTTTTGAAAAGTTTGTTAATTTACACTATAATGGTAGGGTGGCTTGTGCGCCACGTCGACACAGTTAATAATTCAAATCAAGAAAGGGTTGCACAGACCACTGGCGTTTGATGTCTCGCAAGAACAACTCACAAATTCATAAATGCAATCTGCATCCTCTGCTGAAAAATTTAGTTTCATTTATTTTGGATCCTCTCAAGCCCGTGCTTGGTATTTTCTTTCCTTCCCTGCATAATTTTATATATATATATATATATATATAATATATATATTCAGTTCATCGAATGAAGGCCTTTTGTTTTTCTGCTATTCAGACATATTTTTTTACTTATGTCTGCCCAATTGAATTGCCTGCTTTTCTAGTAGTTACCAAAGCAGAAGCACTCCAACGGCAGGATCAGACCCCCTGTGAGAGGAGTTTTTCCCCCATAAAGGACGGCTTCTGCCCATGAGACCCGTCACAATACCACACCGCTCAGTGTGGGAGCCGCAAACGCAGAACAATGTCTGTTTACTCAGCCCTTCTCTAACCGCGTTAAAGCGCAACTCGGCCTGTGCGTCTCACTCCTGTGATCCTAATCCCTGACCCCCGTACCCCACCGACCACCCCAACACTCGCGTACACACACACCTGCATCTTAAAAGCGTAGCGGCAGGTAGTCCTAAACTGAAGTGGCCCAAGAAGGACAAACCTTATACTTTTGGGATTTGGGCACAGCAACTGTGCGGGAAATGCACAGAGACGGGGTAAACACGGGCCCGCTTCGGTGGCTGTTGAGGAGCTGCAGGGATAGATGCGCTTTGTTTGGGTTGCGGCGGTGACCCTCGCTCCCCGTGTCACACTGAGGCAGATCAGCCAGTTTATAAACCGTGTGTTAAAATTCACTCGAGCGGCAAACCACACCTGCTACAGCGCTGGCTATCGAGCGCCTTCGGGTTTCTGATATCCTGTAATAAAAAAATAAAAAAATAATCGAAATATTATAGAAAATAAATTGTTATATATAATAATATTTTATAGAGGTTTTCTATTTTATAAAATAATAATATAATTAGATATTTTATATAATGTTTTAGATTTGCTTGTTTTTATTTAGTTTGTTAAAAAATGTTTGCTTTATGCTTTTACTATAAGATTTTAAATGTATTGTCTTTGTATACTTTGTGTATACTTTCTACACTATTTATATATTTATATTGTATTATTTTTGTTGCTTTAAATATAAAATATTATATATGAAATGTATTTAAATGTTCCACACACGCATACACACACACACACACACATATACATATATATACACATGCATTTATATACATATGTATGTATAATGTGTGTGTATGTATGTATGTATGTATATATATATATATATATATATATATATATATATATATATATATATATATATATTGTTGTTATATACACACACATACTTTTTTATGTTTAAAGTCGTAAAATAATAGCATTAAGTAAAAATAATATCAGTATATAAATAATAATATCAATGGTATAAAAAATAGCAAATTACTATATATACTGTACAGTTATGCTCACATTTACTTTAATAACTGTTTAACCGCTAGTTTAATCTATGCGCAATATTGCTTAAGATTTAATTGTTTCATCAATTAATTTGCAATTTCTGTTCATTTGTAATTCATATTTTCAAGTTTCACTAGAAGAACATATTTAGGTTTGAAACATTTCAAACCTTTTTTTCGTATTGACCAAATTATTTATTTTTCATCAAGGATGATTTGTCAAATTTGTTTTACACTGAATTCTTAGATTTTTATATATATATATATATATATATATATATATATATAATGCAAAAATCTCCTGGGATTTTAGTAAAATAGGGCAGATCCTCCATATTGTGTTTTTTTTTTTTTTTTGTATGTAATTTGAATCAGATAGCGTCGGTGAGGACCTGTTCGTCTGTGTTTGTGTGATTATTATTATTATTTATTTTTTAAATTTTTTTAAGGGTGATTTAGTCTGTGATGCATTCAGTCCATAAGCAACAGCATGTCAGGAGCACTCCAGGCCCTCTGAGAGATATTGAGAGTGCTCTCTGGACATGCAGAGCTTTTTACCAAACTGTTTGTCTCATGAATAAAGTATGGGTCTTCATTAGGAGAGGGCACCCACTTTAAAGCTGCCTGAACCAGAGGCACGCCGGCCTGAAGAGAGCCTGGAGTACAGTAGGAGGGAGCAAAGCAGCCAATTTAAAGGCATTTAAATCAGAGATGTCCCAGAGCCCACGAGCGTTAACTAAACCTTAATCAAAGAAGTGCCCGGCTGTTTATAAAAGCCAAGGAAGTGTTTTTTTTTTTTTTTAATGGTGGAAAATAAAATACCTAAGGGTGTAATTCTGTTGTTTGCAGTAAGATTTGGGATAGGTGAAGGATTTCTGAAGATTTAGTCACCCTAAGAAAACAATTTAATTGCAGACAGTTTATGGAATGACCTCAAAATCTATTAATTAATCAAAATGAGTTTTAACGGAGTGTCCAATATAAACAAACAAGCCGAGAGAAACAGTGTCCGTAAGGAGCAGAGCGGTGGCCTTTGAATACACAGCAGCCGCTGCGGCAGCGGATCGATGGGGCAAAATGAAACCAGCTCATTAGGGATTGATTTCAGCAGTGTTTAGATAAGCAGAGTGGGTCGGGGCCTGGCCCCTGGGGCCCTCACCAGGGCCCAAAGTTCACGCAGAGCCAGGTAGAGAGTGTCTCTGCAGGCCATCATCTTTATTAGCACCCAGATAAGCTGATTAGGCCTTGTCAATCAAAGGTGCCAATGACTCAATCGAGAGGCCCTTCTTTTCTTTCTCTCTCTCTTTCCTTTTTTCTCTTTTTCTTTTTTTTGTGATAAATCATTGAAGCGACCAACAAAGCAGTAGCCATGGCGGCTAAGCTAAGCAGCCCTGCAGTTGTCACCAAGGCAGACGACGCAAAGACCCTGTGATGATGTGACGACTGTATTAAAGAGTACATCAATTTGTTTGAGAGCGGTTTGATTTTTTTCTGCAGTGGTATTAAAAGAGCATTCGAGGGGGGAGAGTCGTCATTGTCGTCGAAGGCTTTACGGAGAAGCCGAGCGCGCCCCCGATAGAAATAAATAACGAAATAAATGATCGAATGAAGAAATAAATAAATATGTTTTGTAAACATGAAGAAACACTGCTCCTTTTGAGTGCGAGCACGGCTTTAAGACATGCTGTGTCAGTCCATGGGTGTCAGAGTGTCCCAGTAACAGACACGCGATTGTCTCCGTCTCTCCGTTTCACTCCCTCTAGCTCTTTTTCTTTCTCCTCCATGTTATCGTTCTTTCATTTTCTTTCCTTCATCCCTCTCCTCCAGTCTTTCTGGTTGTTTTCTGCCATTTTATGAAACTGATAACTTTAAATGGATTTCCCTTTTTTCTTTGTGTTCATGGCTTTTTCTTCTGAAGCACATCATTTAGACATTAGTTGTTATTATGAAGTATCAATAATAATAGTAATAATGATAATAATAGTTATAACAGCAACAAATTTAAAATGTCTAAATTATTTAAAAATGTCAACATGGAACTTAATGCATTCAGTTATTTACTGAAAAGTTGTTTTTATTTTAAATAATATTTTCAATAATCTCTAAAAATAATATTTAGTTATATAATATAAAATAAAAAAATATAATATAAAAAATATTCTGTTATTATTAAATAATATGTTGAATAATATTTTCAACTAAAATAATATATTTAGGATATTTAGTTATATCATATAAATATATATAACAACAACAACAATAAATGAATTTAGAGCTGTTTTATGCAGGGTAAATTTAGGTAGGTTAATGAAAAATGTTGAAATGAAATGGAATGCGTTCAATAATGTACTGAAAAGTTACTGTTGTTAAATAATATTTTGAATAATCTCTAAATTTATGTATTTAGAATATTTAGTTATATTATATAAAGTTATAATAATAATAATAATAAATGAATTTAGAGCTGTTTTATGCTGGATACATTTTAAATAAGATATCAGTGTTTATATCAAACTATATTCTATTTGCTGTACAAGTAATATCTCCTCTGTAAGTAATTGTTTCATTGCCTTTCGTTATTTATTTCAGAGTGGCTGTTCCAGTTGATTTCCTTCATTGTATAGTCGTGTTTAAAGTTTCAGCACATCGCTACTGTTCTCTCTTTAATGAGGACAATTTGGTGAAGTGGATTTCCTCGAGGTATAGCATACCAAATAACTTGGGTTTTTGTAGTTTGCTGAAATCTGAATGCTGTATTGTGTTTCAAAAAGAATATGCCGTTATTTGATAATTGTTTGATTCATGGAGCAGAGCCACAAGAGTTAAATATTTCAATAGCAGAGTTTGCAGATATGCAGAAAGGAGAACTTAGCTAGAGTGGATTTTCTAAAGACAATGGTGGGTTTTTGTGTTGTAATGAGGGCATTTCCTCATCGAAAATGTATGATTTTTTTGGCTACAACTTAGGCCTGTACTTTAGAAGTTTGAACTTATGTTAGAGCTTATTAACTATGAATACACAATGTAAACCATTGATTCAAAGAAATATGTATATAAGAGATGGGGTGTGTGAGTGCAATATAAGGTTTTCGACTCCGTAAATCTACCTACGGGTGAGCTGTTTATCGCGAAACCCCCCGGCGGATGAAAGGCGATGTAATAATGATTTTTTTTCTCTCCTAATCGGGCCTTGTCAGCGAGGCGTCTTATCGTGGAGAGGAAAATGACACCGATACTATCGAAGAGCCCAGAGTCCAAGTTTGTGTCGCTCCCCCCCAATCACGCCGGACCCGGCCTCGCCGTATCTAGCGCCGCCACAAACGGCAAGCGGCGCTTTTTTCATCTGGACTTCAAAAACGGTCCCCGTCATTAAAATTGCACCCGCGTTCGGCTGCAGGGATCAGCCGCTCCAGAGCGAAAATGGGATGTGGGAGAGGAGGCTCGCTAAATGTGCTAATTCTGTCCTCACATGTTTACGGCTTAATTTTAATCGGTTTGAGCGAGGGAGGAGGGAGGGGTTGTTGAGGGGGGTGAAAAAAAAAAAAAAGCCTCACATTGCAATAAATCGCCATTATCTTTGACACCGAAGGACTCAGCTGTTCCAAGGATTTTGGGGTCTGTGTGCAACAGTATTATATGGAGACACACAAAAGTGTTTACGCTTGAATTGCGGTGGCCGAGGTGCACTCACTGATTTCAGCTCGTCTAGACAAAGGGCCGAACTTTCACAATGGCAAAGCCAGGCTCTTAATGCAAGAGCTGAACCAACAAACTTGACTAGATGGTGTGTTTGTGTTCGCATCTATCTGTCTCCGGGATAGAGAGTGCAGGTGTTGACTTGTTGATGTATTCTAATCGGTATTACAATGTTTGCTCATGTTAAGTGCGATCATTGACTGTTGAGTCGCCTAACACATTTTGAGAGGTTTTTTTTCCATTGGGGTGATGGGGAGCAGATCCATTTTTCTAGATAAACTATTGAGTGACAGAACGAGAGGTAAGCTTCCCCAATGCATCTTTTGAATAAGCCTCTCCAGCAACACTTGCCACCAGCTAGATACATCAAAATCTACAATATCCTCAGGATTGAGTTCAAACTAAAGTATGAGGAGAGCAGAATAAGTTTAATTTGTATGGTTGAAACCCAGGAAAGAGTAAATAATATAAATATGTAGGAAAAATATGTGGAGGCAATTACAGGTCATAACATAAAATTAATGGTAACACTCTACATTACAGTATCTATGATTTGCATATTACTTAATTCTATAATATTTTAAATTATTTTCTATTTTAATTAAATTATTATTGTTGTTAAGTACATGTACTTCATTATTATTTCTGTATTTACTATTTACTACTGAAATGGACATTAGAGCACTGTAATGTAAAATGTGACCAGTCTTATTTTTTTTTCTAATATTAATGCCGCAAAATATATTTGAAGTAACTTGTTGTGAGAAAGGTAGAGAGAGAGAGAGAGAGAGACAAAAAATGCATTTTAATTTCAGATCATATGTGTCTATTTATATCAGACGCACACAAACAGTCTTTCATTGACCTTTGGTTGACGGAGAGAGAGTGAAAGAGGGCACTCGAGCTGGATGGCGTTAAATAAAACTGTTTTGGAAGGAAATGGAAGACAAAAGCGAATACCCAGGACCCCCATGGGCGCTTCCTCATCGGCCGCTTTAAAGAGCTGGCACATCTGAGGCGCCGCAATATCAAAAAGCAGAGAGAAAAAGTGAAATGAAGTAAAAGGAAAAGTGGAGAGGGGGGAAGAGAGAGTGGCAGTACCTTGTCACTGCGGAATGAGGATCATAAACGGTAATTGTGTGATGGGAGTGACACGCTGATGACAGCAGATTGATGGCAGTTGAAAAGCGAGCGTAATTCACTAAGGAGTCGCAGAGAGTTGGGTGGCTGAGATTAAGAGAGGAAACTAGTCAGACTGAGCTCTGAAAACACAGGCAGAGTGGGTACAAGAGGGCAGCGTTTAAGGCTTCACTTGTGCTTCCAGTTTTGTAGGTTCTCGCTTTATGTCTCTCAGTGCATCGGACCAGAAACAGCCCTACTCAGAGTATACCGCATTATTATGAAAATGTTAGTTGTTTTTTGTGGAAAATATTTCTTCTAACCCTGATAAATTATTTTTACAATGCTAAACATTTGGATTTTAGTCATTATAATAAAAATGCCAAACTTTTGTTTAGATGCAGGAATAGATCCATGAAAGCCAAAAACTCACATTAGGGGAATAATAATAATAATAATAATAATAATAATAATAATTTAATAATAATAATAATAATAATAAATTAATAAATAAATAAAAACTGGTTTGCTTTTGCTGAGCAATAAGATTTAAAATTTGAAACTAAAAATTTAATCATTAGGTTTATTATATCTCTAAATTTCTAAATTCTTTAATATAATATTATTTCATTTATTTATTCTGATACTTTTATTATATAAAATTAGATTTATATTACAATGTAATTACTATGCAATTTATTAAAAGTGTAATTATTACAGTAATTTAATTTATTAAATATAACTTATATTTAAATATAATTTGAAATATAATTAATTACAATTATTTTTTATTTATTTTGGAGCAGTGGAAACAATAGAAAAAGTCCTGCATGTTGTTGTGACAATCAAATCTTTATAGCAACAGTTAAAATAAAGACATATTTCAACTTTGAATATTTCAATTATAAAGTATTATTTTATTATAATTATAGTGATAAATATTTAATTTTTCAGCAGTGGAAAAAAATCAAATATCAAATATTTTGCAACATTTTGTTCAAACATTTTTTTCCATATTGAGCAACAGTGTATTTTTCAGTCACTTTAGATGTCATTCAATGTTAAAACAGTCAGTCTTACTTTTTATTATCAACTTAATAGCTGTTAATAACAATATTGGCTTCATCATCATAAGTTTGAACAGCTGCTGGACCTGCTTTGTTATGGATAGTTAACCCAGCACAGATAATCTTATTTGTTTTCAGATTAAATATAGCTCAATGTGTGACGCTTAGTGCATCATCTCAACGCTGACCACCCCACGGTTTGCAGTACGTATAAAAAAAAAAAAAAGAAGCCCATCATTAGCGCTGTCCGTCTGTCCCTCTGCGGCTGCTTGTGTCACACCGTCCCTCAAAGTGGCTTCCTCCTCGGCGGGCCGCGCCCTGGGCCGGTGCGGCCGCGGGCTCAGGACGCCCACTGAACATGAAACGCATCGCCCGATCTGTCAGCTGGGGGCTCCATCTGTCAGTCAGTGGGACAGCTTCACTTTTGTCTGGGGAGGGAGCCGGGCAGATACAACAGGGGGGCTGCCGTGTACCCCATTTTGCGTTGTGGAGGAAATCCTGCTGCCATCGTCTTGACATATTTAATAATAGTTTGCAAGACTGTTATTGAAGAAGACTCTTTTTAAGGGACGTATCGCTGCCACCTAGGGTGCTCAGTGTATTTAATTACTATACACACCATCTGATTGTTTCATTTTGTAAGTTTTAGAAGTATTATTTTTCTTTTTAAAATATATAGATCAATATTGCACCTCAAAACTTATTTTTTTGCTGTGTCTGTTGTCTTGTGCATATAAATGAATCTGCCTTTTGATAAATGATAATAGAGAGGAGAGTGGAGGCTGTAGTCTACAGTTTGGCAGATAGGCTGCGCCCTTGAGCCACCGTAAAAAAGGACGGGCTCAAAGAATCGTCTCCACACTGGGGGACAAGAGGCCTCCACCACTCAGCTCGAGCCTTTGGATGTTTCTCCTGGTGCTGAAAGTTCCTGAAAAGATGAGCTTTGCTCACAACTCTAGGAGCTCATTTGAGTTTTATTTATTTAGCACAGTGTTTTTATGTGTGTGTGTGTTTGAGAAAGAGAGCAAGCGAGAATGAGTGTGTTTGTGTGCAGTGCTGAATCCCTGCTGAGAGCATCAGTATTTTCAGATCTGTGTGTAGGGGCGATACTGAACATCAGCAGCATGATATTTCAGCTATTATTATTCACCCCTTAAAAAGACCCGACTGGATTTGTCACATCACCTATGATGTCAATTTGAATTTAACAAGATGTTGATGCTCTTTGGAAAGTTTCACATTTATTTGTAAATATCTCAACCCTTTTTTTTTTGTCACTGTGTCCATATTTGAAACTGAATTCTTTAGAATAGGATACAACATAGTCAAGTTTAATTTACTTTGAGTGTTGAGCAAATGATTTGTAATCTTAGTACTGGGCTTAAGTGGTTTGATGCCTTGACTCCCAGTCATAATCATATTGAAAATAGGATCAAGGGAAATCTTTTTTGTTGTGCAGGAATCTTTTTGTAAGAGGGGCCATATAATAAAGATCATTCATGTACTGCGTTAACCTCTAAATTCCAATAGAATTTTTTATGAATACATGTTGAATTCAAGTTGATCCAAGTGTAGGCATGTTCTGTTATTATAGAATGTATTTCATAGCAGCTGAAAAATGACATCTTAACATTTGTGCATCATCGTAATCACTCTTTACATCTTTAAATTAGAGATGGATGTATTTTCATACATTGTTTTAATTCATCCTTCATCCTTTGTTAGATGAGTCAGGAGTCTTCATAGAGTTATTTACCTAATTTAATTTGCTCTTTTATGGTGATTTATATCGCATAATGTTTTCTTTAGCAGTTAGATCCCTTTCAGTCTTAAAAATAAATCTATAATGCACAAGTGCAATATCTACTACGCTAAATTTGTACAGAATGCTACTTTTAAGGCAAGACACCCCAGGTGAATAGAGTAAAAAAATAACAAATAGATATCACCATACTTCCCCAGTTGATTGATTGATTGCATTAAGAATTGCAAACATTTTTTTTATTACAAGTTTTCTCAAATGTTATGTTTAAATATGCAAATGAGGCATTATCTAATTAAATATGCACCCATTTGCATAACATTTCAGAACAGAAATATGAATATTGGACAAAGCCAGGTTCACAATTCTTGTTGCATTTTTAGTACATATTAGATTCAACTATTTTTATAGAGGGAGTTTTGGCTGTCTCTTTTTATCATTCCATAAATGAGAAAATACTGTCAACAGTGAGAAAAATACATTTTCGCCATGTTTTTAAGAGTAAAATGTATAAAATCAGTCAAATAATATATGTACAAACAACAAACCCCTCTGTGAAAACCTTCAGATATAGATGGGTATAAAAGTTTGGTTCTTTACTGAAGTAGAGACTTCTGGCTCAGTGCATGAGAAAAAAAAACAAAACACATTTTGAGAAAATGGCCTTTAAAGATTTGCATTGTAATTCAAATCTACAGACACAACAAGATAAAGTGGAATAAAATAAATACTTAAATGTGTATTTTGGATGTTTTTTTCCACTAGTCTGATACAACATGTTATGTAAAGCCGAATGGCCCAAAATCTCAAAATTGTAGCCCAAAATCTTAGTGCATAAAAAACAAGGATTTGCCTTGAAGTGTCCGGTCTTAATGAACTCTGAATGAAAGACTGAAGAAAGAAGTCATATATTATATTGTATTTGATTATAATTTTATATAATTTAAGTATTGTATTATAGTTTTTATAATTTATTCTAAACTATAATATATATATATATATATATATATATATATATATATATAAATAAACTCTAATCAGTTATAATAAAAATATAATGTATACGTTTCTAGTTAATTTTTAATTTAATTTTAATTTCCAAGTAGTTTTTTTTTTGTTTTAATATAAACAAGTTTAATTTCATGCATATATAAATATTTCTTTATTTTTGTTATTATTATTATTATTTTTTTTTATTTTGTTATTAATTTTATTTCGTCTGATTTAAGAGAAGTCAGACCATTTTTATTGCTTTTTTAAACTGATCTCATTATAATTTTTTTTTAATGAAATATTTTCGTATTTGATTTAGTTTGAGAGATTTTGTGAGGCATTTTAAGGTTGTTTTCATGGTATAGATTTTCGTCCAGTGTTCTGCTAACTTGTTTTCATCAACAAACCCATAAGGCTGAGTTGCCATGCATAACCGCATTGACCATGGTGAGGTGATTTCTGAAAAATCTCACACGAAACGCCCAATGCCATCTGCTGCTGCATACTCATTTCGATTACACATGAAAAAACGCAATCCCAAGTCCTCAGCCTGCCAGAGATTGCCAGCTTCTTTTCATGATCGACTCAGATAAAAATAGTCAGGAAAGAAGTCTTGAGACTGCCAAATGACAGACAAATTAAGTATTGCGTGTACTTCAACCAATGCACACTAGACTAAATGCTTTTAGTGCAGGATGTTTGGCTAAATCCTGTAGTAAAAAGAGAGGATGGAAAGAGAGAAGTAAAGATAATGTGATCTATTTGGAGTAGCTTTAGCATCCTGGGCCACCTGGATTTATTTGGGCCAAACACAGCTCTGTCCGTCTGGGCTCTGCCTGTCCTAGAGGACTGCAGTGAACAGAAGCTACCTCTACAGAACTCACACCTGATCACCACGTTTATGTCCATCTCTCTTCCTCTCTCACAGTCTGTCTCTATCTCGCTCACCCTCCTTTAACTTCCTCCCTCCCAGCGGTCCTGCCCCGTCCTACTTAACTCCGGCCCATCCTGCCCTTTGATTTGTGCTACTTAGCCAGCCACAGATCATCTGCACACTTCACACACTCTGTTTCTCTCACATCCTCTTATGTTTACGGGGATATGTTTCACAAACAGATATTTAGTGAACAGTCACACATGCAGTTCTTTTCCGCTTATATTAGATACGAAACAGTGCGTTCAGATTAGTCACTTTTGCTTGGATTTTTTTATGTTGCTCTTATTATCATTATTCTTTTGATTGAGACTGTGTCTAGGGTGTTGCGTTCTTATAACATTGTTTGATTAATAAGATTTCTTTAAAGGACGCCACATGAAAAGATGGTGCATTGGTACATAAGCATACCATCTGTTTTACTTTTGTAAACTGCAACGGCATAGTAAAGCATATTTTTGTAAAGGATGACAGGAAAAATGAAATAATCTGCTGTTTCCCCATTATGTGAAAGGTATCAAACACCTGACGTGTCTTCCATCTGGAAATATACCTAGGCCTTCAGTCCTAATGTTAACTGTAAGTGATCCAAATTAAGAGTAGCATACAGGGACCCATTGCTCTGTTGATTACTTGTGCAGCCTAACAGCTCTGTAATGGTTCAGTTCATGCTGTTCTTGTTATTGAGAGAGAGTCTTATTGCTCAATTTACTAAGCACCCGTAGCCTTTCTTTATCTTATGTAAAGTCACAGAACATTCTTATGGAGCCATTTGAAGCCCTCATAGTTACTTTGTGAACCTGTATGAAGCTTGTGGAATCATATAGGGAGTCATCTGAGGAGGTCATCTTGTGGAGCCATTTGAAGCTTGTGAAATCATTTAGGTGAGTCATTAAGGTAAATAATCTTATATGGATTTAAAATATGGAGTCTTAAACCTTTGGAAACTTGTCATGTGAAGCTTGTGGAGAAAACCTAGGGAGCCATCTTTAGGGAGTCATGTGATGCTTGTGGAGTCATCTTAGGGAGTTATTTTGATGAGTCAACTTGGTGAGTTGTCTTATATGGAGTCATCTTTTGGAGTAAGTGAAGCTTGTGGAGTCGTCTTAGGGAGTCATTTTGATGAGTCAACTTGATGAGTCGTCTTATACGATATTCTATGTATAAAACGACAACATAATACAATATAATATGTTTATATTGTTTAATATTGAGTCATTGTATGGACTCATTTAAAGCTTGTGGAGGCATCTTAGAGAGACATTTTAATGAGTCAACTCGATGAGCCATCTTGTATTAAGTCATATTATAGAGTCATTTGAAGCTTGTGGAGGCATCTTAGGGAGTCATTTTGATGAGTCAACTTGGTGAGTCGTCTTATATGGAGTCATATAATGCTTGTGGAGGCATCTTAGGTATCATTTTGATGAGCCAACTTGATGAGGCATCTTGTATTGAGTCATTTTGTGAAGACATCTGATGCGTTTGGAGTCATCTTAGGGAGTCATCTTAGGGAGTCATCTTAGGGAGTCATCTTAGGGAGTCATTTGAAGCTTGTAGAGTCATTTTAGATGGTCATCGTAGTAAGTGACTTAGGAAAGCGGTGAAGCTTGTGCAATCATATAAAGTCATTTGAATCTGATGGAATCTTTTGAAGCTTGTGGAGTTGGATATAATGCAGTCATTATACCTATGTAATGTGTAAAAACATCTGCATTACTACTGATTATTTTCTAGATTATTAAAAATGGAAAATAGTTGAAGTAATTATTTTCGTCTTTTTATGCAACGGTCCGAGAACAATGTCATTGATTTGATCCTGTGTGTGAAAATAACTGGCTTTTTCACTAGAGAGGCTAACTAATTTTTCCATCAAGCTAATACAGCATTAGTGTGGTTTTAAGATGGCTGCTGTGGTAATTAGTGAATTGCTTTGAGTGGGCCAGGCTGGGCTGAGAGTAGGTAAGAGATGAAAAAAGAGGGCAGAAAGGCTGTCTGTTTCATACTCTGATGGAGGTTATATTTTCTGTGACAACTGGACCACAGTAATCAAAATGTGTTAATAATCCCTTCAAAGGGATGGCGCGGCATCAGTGGGGCCTCAATGAGTCTGAATCCCCTTGTTAGCAGCAGAGCTGGATGCTCCACCCTCCCCAACCTGAATCAGCCTCAATTACAAACACTGCCGCACATGAGAGAACACTGCTATTGTCAACACATGCACAGACATACATGATAACACATTCATTTGCATAAACTTATGAGCACACATGCAAACACACAGTGATTCTTTTCAACGGTATGGTCAACATGAAATCCAAATTGACGTATTGTTGCTTCTGTTCTGGTCAAATGCTTATTTGAAAAAAATTGCATTTAATGGCCAAAGTCCAGTTGAAGAATCTAGAAGAACCCATGAATCCTGAAGAGAAAGATTGACTAGTCAGAAAATTACATCAGGATGAAAGAGCTCACCGCTGATAACCCAATCCCATGAAGCATTGTGAATGACGTAATCAAGTCAGTCTCTCAAAATTTGTATTTTTAAATGTTGGGGTCGGTTAGATGTTTTTGAAAGTCTCTTAGGCTCACCAAGGCTGCATTTATTTGATCAAAAATACAGTAAAACAGTAAGACTGTGATATATTATTACTATTTAAAATAATCGTTTTTAGTAATTTGTTCACTGTCACATGATCCTTCAGAAGTCAGTCTAATTTGCTGATTTGTTGCTCAAGAAACATTTCTTATTATTATCAGTGCTGAAAACAGTTGGGTTGCTTATAATATTTGTGTGGAAACCATGATACCTTTTTTTGGTAATATTATAAATGGTTTTACTGCCACTTTTGGTCAATTAAATACATCCTTGCTGAGTAAAAGTAATACTTTCTTTAAAAAAAAAAAATTACCAAACCCAAACATTTTTTATATATATAAAGTAATTTTTATTTTAATATGTCAATCACAGTGTAGTTGTTCTTCACAACCACCTACAAACTCTCATTCAGTTTATGGATTTCTCACTTTTCACATCCAATCAATTCCCAGTGGATAAAATCAAGTCTCGTTTTACATATTTGTTGAATGTTGTTTCACTTGGAAATATGTCACATTATGGAGGTAAAATGACAGAAGACTGTACAAGGAAATGTCTATAAACATCTACACATTAACAGGTATCATCTAGCATCCTGCTTGCTCTGTTGCTACCATATTATGTTGATCCAACCGCCCACAGATGATCCCAATGGCCAAAGGTTCTTCTTTCGGCTCCAGTGATCATTGCATATTGTTACTCTCACCAGCAGAAGCCTCTTATTTGCCCTTTGGGTCTTCTTGATCAGACATGATAGTCTTGGCATATTTACTTTATCACTCCAGAGTGAGCTCTGTTTAAACGACCCACGTAAACCGAGCCAGGCTCACAGATCAGGGAAACACGTTCAATAAACATCACGACAGATTTGAGAGTGTGTAAGACTGACCTGTGGACATAATACTTTAATCTCCTCAAATAGAGCCTCTTCCTAACATGGTGCCCATTCCCCCCCCATAGTCTTGAATCGGGAGTTTGTGTAGAAGAGTTCACGAGAAAAGGCCCGAATGGAGAATGTTTTAATCATAGAGCTCAACAGTAGTCGGGTAATAAACGTCACTCACTAAGCCCTGTGAACGCAGCTCTCTCTCTCTCTCTCCCTCACTGTCAAACTTGCCATTATGCAGCCCATTAGCTGAAAGGCTAGGTAGAGACCTAAGGTGGCCCTGAGGGTTGAAAACCGAGTAGAATCTTCCAGTCACATCACATCCAGCACGATGCAAACACCTGTCTATCTACTCACATGCTCTGCAAATCAACCCCAACGCAGCAGCCCCCTCTGATTGATGAGCGTCTTTGTTGTGTTTGAAGTTGTAAGGTGCTTTTTTAAAGCTAATTAAAACAGAGCGCTGTTTTCTGCAGTTGAGCGCCTGCCGTTGTAAGTTTAGTTAAGGAGAGTTAGAGGCTGGAGGTGAGCCTGTTAAATATACATGGGTGCAGGTGAAAGGCCACATCTGATCTGACCTTAGAGCAGTTCTGTGGTTCTCTCCAGGGACCTCTGTGTCTGCTGCACAGGGCAGGACTGGAGATACTCAATAATGTAAAAGACGTGTTCAATTAAGACCTGTCCTCTATGGCACCATGTTCTTCGATGAAACGACCCATTTTACTTCCATATCATGACATTTCTGAGTGAAACAGAAAAATGTAAGGCAGGCCTTGATTTCATCATCATATTAGTTATGTAGACTATTAGATTTTGTATCACTAGTGGTTGATATTGAATATTTCAATCAAATCATTTAATAGATAGCATATATCAAAAATAATTTTCATTTTTTCATACTGTATATTATAAGTATAAAGTAATGCCTAAGTTTAGTTTTAAATTTAGTTTGCCTAAAGTTTTTTGCTTTTTAATTTATTTAGACAACAATTATTAAATATTGGCGTTTAGCATTATTGTCCATTTATCAAGAGATTACGTATAATGGACATATAGAATTTGAATATAGGCCATTTATCGGTTATCGGTCTAGCATGAAAATAATTTTGCCCAAAAAAATTAATATCAGTGCATTCCTAATTTTATCTATTGATTTGTGGACATTATAAACCAAAATTTGCAGTTTAACATTTCCCCTACTCAAAACGCGGACCCTGTTTGATTAAAACTTGTGTACTTGTTGACATCAGATGAAACACTAAAAAAACCAAAAAGAACTTTCACTGTTGTTAGTTTCACTCAAACCATCCTTGTTCACATTACTTAAAAACTCATGTAACCACATGAACTTAATTTAACTGAGTTGTTTCTACACTAAAAAAAAGAATTGTTGGATTTACTTAAAAAAGCAGTGTCAAGTGGGTTCCACGCAACTATATTGTTGTATGAACAAAAATAAATTCAAGTAAAGCTGACAATACTCATTTTTAGTATACTAAAAAAGAGTATTGTCAGCTTTACTTAAGTGTATGTTCAGTCAACTTAACATTGCTGAGTGAAACGCACAAATTAATGTTGACATAACTAACTGGGCACTTTAATCTCTAATTTAGAGATTAAAGTGTTATTTTATGTGTTTTTAAGTAAAGAGAAAGATTTTGTTAGTAGTTTGTTAGTGTTTAATGTTCAGTTATGTTGGACATTTTAAGGAGTTTCTGTAATGTTTTTTTGAATTTTGTGGTTACCATTATGCAGAAGAGGTAAGGTAAAATAAGTCAATAGTAAACTTATAAATTTAACATATCATTATTAAGTAAACCATACATATAACTATTATGTAACAGTGACAAATTCAAATGATTTGTATGTACTCAAAGAAATTTTGTCAGCTTTACTTGAATTTATTTTGTTCATACAACTAAATTGTTATTTGTTCAAATTACTCAATATAGTTGTGGAACCCACTTGACACTGCTTTTTCAAGTAAATTCAACAATTTTTTTTGAGTGAAGGAAAGTTGTTTCAGAGGTGGAGCAAATGATTATGCAGATGATTTTGATTAAACATTACAAACTAACATTTTTCTTCTTTTAAATAACATGCATTGCTGAGTCCAGCAAAAAAAAAAAATTCAGGTTGATTTCATTTTTACAGTGACCATGTAAGTTTTAGGAGTTTAGTTCTGTTTTATGTTCGTATGCACATCCAGGCCCATACGCAGAAGGCTGTACGTGTTTGTATGTTTACCGTGCCTCCATGCGGCGCGCCGTGCAAGGCTAACGCCTCACTCTGTCCCTCTGAAAGTTGGCTTCAAGCACTGGAGGACTCATTGACTTTCTAATGATCACTGGTCAGCCTGCACGAGTGCCAGGGGTTTAGCCCATCCGCACTACTCAGATATCGACTGAACACTCGGCTCCCTCTTTTCACTTCGGCCTGCCGGCTCTATGTCAAAATCCATTACCACAGCTTCAACGCTGCACGCAGACAAGAAAAGAGAGAGACGGATAGAGTTTTTAGTTTTTCTCCTCCTCTTATCCTCCGTGTTGGCCTTTCCTCTGGATCCACCTCCTCTGCTTTGTCAGAGAGTGAGGGTAACCCCTGGCAGAAGATCATCCAGTAACGCAGTAGCGGATGACATATCGATCGAGTTCCCGTTTGGGCAGAGCGCTAGGCCTTCCTCTGTTCCCGGTCCCACACATTTCCACTAGGATGGCTCTCGCTAACTCCCTGACCCCGCCGTGCTCTATTGTCGATGTAGATTTTCTTTTCATGCAATTCTGCCTTTTTCATTTTCATGTTTCCCACATAGTAGCGTGAGAGTCTACAGTTGATGTCTCTGAAGATGTTCGTAGTAGACTTTTATGAAAATTATTTACTTCCTGCCAGACCGTTGCATCATGTTCCGGGTGCAAATTCAAGGGCGTTTGAGCTTAACCTCATGGTATGGTGTAGAGGAAACACACCTCTGGGAGGTGCTAGGCCTCGCTGTTATACTCTAGGGAGGCCAAAGCTAAGCTAGCAGTCTCTAGAGAGGGCTGTCGAGGAGGTGCAGACTCGAGGTGTGTTTGTGACAAGTGTCAATGTGATTTCCTCCATCTTTCTCGGCTCTGAATGACATGGCTAATTTTTTTTTGTTATTTATTTCAATAATGGGCCAAGAGACGGAAAGGAATAACAAAATGACAACCAACTTAAAAGCACCCGAGGGCACATGCCAACACGTCACTACAGTGACACTTTCCTCCGCCTCTCATGACGGCTTCTGTCTCGACAGGTACCACACACACACACACACACACACACACACACATACGCGTGTTGCCCAAACCCTCAGGCCCTTGAGATGGCAGGGGTAGCATGATTGTGTTTCTATGTTATCTGTGATCTCTGCTTACTAGACAAGCAGGACCCAAAGCTAAACCCAATCAGTGCTTGTTGAGAAGTGTGTGTGTGTGTGTGTATGTCTCACAACGAGAGTTTGCCAAGGACACGGTGCACAGCCAGGGGCTTCAACGGTGTGATGGTAACTTTTGGACAGGATTTTGGACAGTGCTTGGTAGCATAAATGTCAAAATTTGAGGCAACAGATCCTCATCTGTTAATTAAAAGCCATGATCATGATCAACAGAAGGAGTATCATTCCCTGTTATTGATGTTATTCTCCTTGAATCTGTACGTTTCGCATCAGAAGAATAGAATGATGCATATTCATTTGTAGCATTTAAAATGATTGATTTTATTGCAAATTTTATTACTCTTGAGTTTGCCATATAGCCTTATATACGATATGGCGTTAAATAAATAAATAAATAAATATGATTGATTTTTGTTTTTAATGTTTCATTTATGTTATTTATTTTTAATAATTTTTTTTCCCTTTTCTTAATATATATATTTTTAATTTATTTGGACAAAATTGTATAGAATTAATTATAGAACTAATATAATTCTAATAATATAATTAATTTTTATAATTCTTTTATATATTTGGATAAATGGTTTGGCATTTTAATTATTTTTTTATATTTTGTTTTATTTTTGATTTATTTGGGAAAAAATAATATAAAATTTTAATATTGGCCATTCACGGTTATCGACCATTAAATGGAAGTTGCAATTGTCTTGTCTTCTCTATTTTGACATATATCTTCCAGCTAAACCCGTTATCAGAGAAGAGTGAGGGGAAGTTAATTTAATTAAAGATTACGAGGGCACATAAATTAAAACGTGCACAGATAAATCATTTAAAATAAATACTGCAATACTCCATTCAAAAAAAGAATGGTCAATTTTGATTTCATGGTGACTTTAAGCGAGCTTGGTGACATCAGTCGATAAGGTTTAATAATAATTTTCAAATGATTATATTTCAATGAAACTTTTCAGACAGAATTTTTTTCTTTAGAATAACATTTACCGATGATGTTATTGATAACGATCATCAGAAGTAGTATCATTTCTTGTTGATGTTATTCTACTTGCATGTATATATTTTGCAATAGAAAGGGGAGATGAATATACATTCCCAAAATGTCAGTCCCCCAAAGCCAGACATTAATGCCAAAACTCAAAAAAGTCTTTGTTTAGTATTCTCAAAGGTGGATCAGGGGCCAGATGGGTAACGCATTGTGACAGAGGTGATGTCTAAATTAATCATTCATGCTCTCTCACATGGCTGTGTGCTAAAATATTAATGGTGGAATAAATTTGATTCGGGGCCTGTGATTAGAGGGGTGCCCAGCACCGGCATGTTTATTTATGCCCTAGAGAGCAGCTGCAAGGGTCACACTTATCCTTCTACCGTACATATACCTCAGTCCAACGCATATATATATATATATACACATCTGGCTATGTACATGTGCATACGTATATGTGTGTGTGTGTGTGTGTGAGAAGTGGGAGGCTCTGATATGTATTATACATTATAGTGCTGATCATCATGGAGGTGCTTGTTATGAATAATGTCAAAGGTGTTTTCATTGTTGTAGTGGTCTTTGTGTGAATGGCTGTGTTTGCTATTTCATGGTATCTTTAGTCCTCCCGCCACTAGGTGGGGACATTTTAAGGCTGAAGATGGAGGTGGCTAAATATACAGGTGTCTGTGTCTGTGCTGTGTCCTTTTTAAAGCACATTTTGAGTTTATTCTTGAACAAAAAAACAAATAGGCATGAATGGGCAGATTTTAGTGTAAAATGTATTTATGTGTACACATATTATTTTTTCTAATGTACATTGGTGGATCATTCCCTATAAGAGCAGGAACATGTATAAAGTTATAATGTATAAAAATGTTGTTAGTGAAAAGATTTAAACTGTTGTGTAAAATTTGTTCTTTTTTTTTTTTTTTTGTCCATATAGTCACTCAAATAATATGAGGCTATAACAGTTTATTTTTTCTTTATAATCATTAATATTATGCAGTTTTTGTTAGTGAAACTTCTGAAACTGCTGAAACTTCTTGACATATTATGTCAACTGTGGTTTCTTTTTTATTTAAATTAATACTGTGTATGTGGTGTATGAGTGTTTTGAGTTGTTCTGTCAGAGTGTACAGTATTTCAGTGTGTGTTTATTAAGTGTCTGGTGTGGTTTTCTTGGAGACAGGGCGTGGAAGGAGAAAGAGAGGGAGTGAATGAATGAATGATGTGTGTAGTGTTTGTGTCCTAGAGGCACTTTCTGTAATGGAGTGATGGAACATGACAGTCTCGCTGATAACAATCAGGTGTTTATGTACAGAACCAGCAGGTCAGGGGAGGCTTTTATCTCTCTCTCTCTCTCTCTCTCTCTCTCTCTCTCTCTCTCTCTCTCTCTCTCTCTCTCTCAGGCAGTGTGGAGCTGGTAATGATAAGTACTGTCTGGCCTTCAGGAAGAAATATGAGTTGTCCTGTCACTAAGTTTGAAAATGCACCACAGCTTTGTGTCTGTCGCAGACACCTCATCTACCACCATATGCTCTTGCTGTTTTTGCCTTTCAAACTTTTGGTTCATTTGCCTTGCCTTCTTTTTCCAGCAAGTGATTTTATGAATTTAATATAATTAAATTAGTAAATTAGAATTTAATATAATATAATGTATAAGACATAATATTAAATTAAATAAAAATTTAATTTATTTATTTAGTTGGTGGGGACAGTGAAAAAGGGCAGGTAAAAAATAAAAACTACCATTTAAATTTTATTTTATTTTATTTTATTTTATTTTATTTTATTTTATTTTACCATGTGCTCTTCCTGTTTTAAAACCTGAATATTGTGACAACAATACAGTCTTGCCATGTTATAGATCAAATTTACCCAGAGTAGCTTGCAGTAGTTTTTTCATGTCTTACTAGTTCGATTGTCCATGTTGTTTGAGTGTGACATTCCCCTCTTCTTGCCAGACTAATACAACTTTTCTGACACTAAAATATATCGCTCGTGGGAGACACTTTTGGACTCTAATGTCACCCAGTGTTCCTGAGAGTAAACGCTTCGTTGCGAATACATGTCCATAGTTACATTTTCATGCACCATCAACAGTATCTGCCATCAGGACGCCCATCCTATGTCTAGACACATGCGTATGCACACGTGGCATAGTTAAAGGATAGATGGGCTGGTGATTGTAATGAAGGGGAGATGCAGACTGTCATAGGCTGTGTTTTCTTGAGTGGCAAGTTGCTAGGCATACACAAGCCTGGGCTGGACAGACAGGTCATTTTTCAGTGTCGGGAACTAGCATTACTTCTGTCACATACACACACACACTCCCACACCTTATTCATTAAGCCAGTTTTAGCATATGCTTCCCGTGTGTGTCGGTGTAGTGTGGCAATTTAGATCTTTTCTTTTTTCTTTCTCTTCATTTTCTCCACCCCTTCGCTGTCTTCCTCTCTCAAGCTTGTCGTAATGATAGCTAGGGGCCTGATAGTGGGGTCTGTCATTCTGTTTGACGGAAAGATGGTGAAGAAGTGAAATCTTGTGTCATCTCTACTAACTTGATTTTTAGCCCTCTTGCTGTACTACTTTGGTTAATCTTAGCCCTTTGCTCTATTATGCCATAATACCTTGCAAACTTTTTTCTTTTTCCAGCTAGTGTGTTTATGAATGTAAGAAAATTAAATCAATCAATTAAATGTAATATAATATAAGATATAATATAAAACTAAATGTTTTAATTTAAATTAGAATTATTTTATATATATATATATATATATATATAATATAAAAAACATTTCAGCCCTTTTGTCCTTTGTTCGGTGCATTTTATACACAATATCTCTCTGTATTTTCTTTATTATTATTTTATTTCTTTCTATATATTTTATTTTATTTTTCCTGGGCATATATTTAAATTTGTAACTAAAGATAAACATTTGTTTGGTGCTTTCTATATCTCATTCCTTACCTGTTTTTGACCCGCTTTCCCACTTCCCAAACTCCTGTCCCGCATTTCCATGCCACAGAGGCCAGCATGCTTGGTGCGCGCTATTAGGGCGAGGTATTTTAATCTGGGCTATTTGTAAATGACAGCACAGGGGGCTCTGACAGGTGCTAATCGTTGACAGAAAAAAGTAGCTGAGGAATGTGCAAGACCTCTTCTTGGCTTCGGTCCAGGGATACCTGCGAAGGCCTCCACCCCCCCCCCCCCCCTTTTTTTTTTCCTTGGACCCAGTCTTTCACCTTTTTTCGTCATCCCCTTCTGCCCTGGTTAAAGTGTAAAGACAGTATAGCAGTGCAGACTGCCTAGTTCATTATAATGGGAGTGTTCTAGTGATATGCCACATCACCAACTTTAAGTGCAAAAGTTACATTTACTTGTTTATTTTTACTTTTATTTACTCAGATTAATTTACAATTCTTTTAAGTTGCTAAAATTATTTCACAGTTTTTATTATATTTTTAATAAAATAAATGCCACCTTGGTTAACATAAGAGATTTTCTCAAAAGCATTGAAAAAATTTTACCGACCCCAAACTTCTATGGTAGTTTAGTAGCAGTGGTTATTAGTTACTGCAGATTTAATACTAATTACTATTAGCAGGTCATTTTGTACACTGACCCCGGGTCCTTGATATATACAACATTGACCATGCCCTATGAAACAGCAATCTACATTTGCTGTATCTTGTTTTTCATTACAAATACAGGTTTCTGCAGTTCAAATGGCAGTCATTACAGATTGTGCCAGAAGCAGTGTGGGAGCAGTTGGTTGTTCCAGCTCTTCAGGTGTCTGTATGACAGTAAATCCATCACTCCATTGAGAGCAAATACTAGACTGTTTAAAAGGCTTTTGGTGTGGATCTGCAAGTGTCCTGAAAGCTGTAATAACTCTATGTGCATCAACCAGGCCGCGTGACACCAGGGAGAGTGTGTGTGCATGTTTCCAGGTAGAGTGTGTTCACTGGACTTTGGCCTGTGGCATTGCTGTGGTTGCTGACGCCAAGAGCGGATGCAGCTCTGGGAGGTGTTCCGGCACTTCCTCCTCCTCAAAGCTCTCAGCATGTCCCGACAGGGCTCATTAAAGCCGACTTCAGCTTCATTTAATCCATTTTTTATATCTCAAAAAAAAAAAAGTCAGCCATGATCTTAAATCTTTGCTAATTTAAGCTTTGGAGGAAGACGGACGACGATGCTGTGAACCTTGATGTTTTGAACGACATCTGAGATTTACATTGGAATTAGTTGTAGTGTATCAATGTTCGTGCGAGTCGGATCTTCCCAAATGGGCTTTCTCGTCTTCTGGACCCAGAGTTGGTCTTCCTCTTCATTCCTGGTGGGAGAATTATTAGTTTTTGCTTAATTTAGCATGGAGAAAAACACGACTCTCACCATTCCCTTTTAATTATACATCCCAGTAGTTCCACTTTGGGAAAGTTTGATTTGTACCACTGGTCTTGGTGCGCAGTTTCTCGGACCGCTTTCGGATCCCTGTGGTTCTCTTAAGATCAGATATGTCCATGCTAACCAACACAGTAGAATTGCACAGAATGTAATAGCATCTATTTCACATCAGTAACGGCTGTATAAATGTTTCAAAAACAGGCAGGAAGTACACCATCCCTTCAGTGCTGGGAGATGTTTTTGTTCCCTTCTCCAATAAAACCTACTCTTTCTGTTTTTGTACTGTCTATATATGATGTGCAATGGTTGAAATATGTCAACCGGTAGAAATTATGCTGTATTGTTTATATTATAGTATTGTGTGGTTTTAAAAAATCTGACACAAAGTACATATTGCAAACTATGTCACATCCAGCACCTCATTGATTATACTAGAAATGATTTAGGGCACCTACATACTACAGCTCTGATGGAGCATTATATTCCGACTTCTAACTTGGTATTTCAAAGAGACTCCGAACTTTGGTTCAAGAATACAACTTCAAAGCTGCATGATTCACAGATTCACAGATAACATATTGATTTTATTATTTTTTGTAGTTTGTGATTTAAATTATAAATATAGTAAATATTAAATTAAATTATATGTATAATTAAAATTAAATTTTGATTTAATTTATATTATTATTTATAAAAAAAAATTTAATTATTCATAATATTTAAAAATCTGGGATAAGCAAGTTATGGTTTTAAATAAATTAATTTTATTCAGCAAGAATGTATTTAATTGATCAAAAGTTTTTTTTAACATTCTATTTCTCAAAAAAGTATCAAGGTTTCTACAAAAAATATTAAGTAGCACAACTATCGTTTTCAACCTTGATAATAATAAGAAATGTTTCAAATATTATATTATATTATATTTTGGCCACACAGACCACCCCTGAGACTATCAGGTGTATGTAGGCTGTAGACAGTCTCTGTATGGAATCCCTGATGTGGAGGAATTTTTAAGCAGCACATCCTAACCCTCGTTAGCCCCACTGGCGTCTCTTGACAGGGGTGGGCACTTCTCCTGGGGTTGGGGTACTATGCCAGCCCAGGCCAGGACACTGTTCCACCCTAAGTGAGCCCCCTGTCAGTGGCCCCTGCCACGGTCACCGCATAGCAGGGAGCAGGGGCCTGTCACGCGTCAGCACCAATTACAATCAGCTGTTACACACCACAGCTAATGCAGCCGCCCCCGGTAACACACACGTCCTTTACCATCACACTATTGTGCTCTAGCACACACAAATGCAAACAGAACAATCAAACTGCAGTTTTTGCTTGTAGTGGTAATGTATGAATGGACCAGAAATGCACACAAACGCATACAATTTGCTTCCTGAATGAAAAGAGCATTAGAGTGCTACAGCTTTACAGAAAGCAACTCCGCATTTTCAGTCCGCTAGAAAACACGTGCTTACAGACTTTACCAGATATGAAGGCCGTTCTTTATGCGCAAGAGTCAAACACTTTCTATTTGACTTTAACACACTCAGCAGATAATGATATGTGGTGGAAAAAAGTCTCTTGAGTTTTCTTACCTCCCTTTAGCTTTCTCCATTTCCCTGAGCTGGGACTAATACAAAGAGACCTGTTTACATTAACCTTGAGAAACGTTCTCTCTGTGAGTTAAAGTAGATGGAACGTGCTCTCTTGTTGCTTTATATGATATGTTTTTGTGCTGGGTCAAAGCAATTACATGAGAGAACTGGTTTCCAGGACAAAAGAGCCCTTGCCTTGGTACAGTACAATCGCTTCAATTCCCACTAAACTAAAAAAGATCAATTAATAAATAAAGGCTGAAAAACTGGAAAGTGAGAAGCATGTATGAAAAGAGTTGTGATATGAATATGATGTGTGAATGGATATTTACTGTTTCATTTAAAGCGAAAGCCAAAACCCTGATGTCGGGTTTTTTCATTGTAATGTGGTCAACCAATTCACTTTTTGTCTGACTCCCCAGTCATATCTCCATCCAGCGGAGGAACAATGTGTGGTTTTGGTAGGCAGAGGCTGGAGACAGTCATGTCTTTGTTAGGCAATGTTCGGGGCAGCTTGTGGTCCTGGTACTGGATTCTGTTTGTGAGGCTGTTGTCAGTCCATAAACAGCAGCGTATCACTGACAGCAGGGCCCCTGTCTTACATGACCACACAGCTGTTGTCTAGCAGATCTGTGTGTCACTGTGTGTGTGTCCAATAGTGACTGTGTGCATGTTCTTTCGTGAGTTTCCTTGCATTCTTCTACATTAAAGGGATAGTTTACCCAAATGTTAAAATTCTTTCATCATATACCCACCCCCATGTTGTTTTAAAGCCACATCACATTAAAAATACCATTAAAGTAGTTCATACAACTTGTACACTCTATTCTAAGACTTCTGAATCCATACACAATATTTGTTGAAGTTGTTCTTGAAATTGAAGTTGTTCTTCACTATAGCTGTCACAAAAATATAAGCACAAAAATACATATAAAATCAATGTTTGTTGATGATGAGGATGTAATTATGCGTTAAGTCACTGATTGTGATTGATAATTGATGGTTCTTTGCAGTGATTGGTCATGAGTTGAGCTGATTTTATATATTTTGTTATGCTTTAAATAGTTTATCTGGATATGCCTGATGAAGGTCATGGGACCGAAACGTTGTGATTAAATAAAAAATTTTGATAATTGTGTAAGCTTTGATAGTGTGTGGGACTTTCTCTAGATTTTTAAAAATACTGTAACAACAGTAATATTGGGAAATATTATTACAATTTAAAATAACTGTTTTCTAAATTGTACATTGTAATTTATTCCTGTAGTGGCAAAACTGTATTATGGTGTTCTATATATCAAATTATTATTAAAATAAAATAAGATATTTTAAATTTGACCCTTGTCAAAAATATTTTACTCTATTTTCAGCAGCAGTTTTATGTGTCTCTTTAGGTTTATACATCTAACAGTACCTTCTATATATATAGATCTTAATATAAAGTAAATATTTATTAGATAATATATAATATTTTAATTTTTAAGCTGTAAATGGGTCTTTATACATAGCTACTTTTGTTTTAAAGGGAGTCCCTCTTAAGGGATCATCATATAGCATTTGGGGTCTGTGGCATCAAAGTTTAAAACCCCTGGTTTTGACTATTTTTTTGTTGCTCTTTTGTTCTTTTTGGAGCCATTTACTTTCATTGTATGGTAAAATAGCAGCTAGGACATTCTTCAAAATTTCTCAATTTGCATTCCTCAGATGAAAGAAAGTCACACAGGTTTGAGAGTGAGACTTGATAAGAGATTGTTTGAGAACTGTACCTTTTAAAGCTTGAGTTGCCTCCTTCAGTTGTAGTAACGTGTGTGGAAGTATATAGAATATGAATGGTAAAAGACCAATAAACTGACTTCTGTGTGAATCTGAATCTTTAATATAGCTGTAGCACATTAAGTCTCTTTGTGTGTATGTGTGTCCCGACTGGTGCTGCAAGTGTCACACCTGTACTGTGGCTTTGAGATCTGATGTCTGCGGGAAGTCCTGATGAAACCACGTCTTCTCTTCCCGTCACTCACGCTGGGGTCAAATTCTATCATGCTGACTAGAGTGTGTGTGTGTGTGTGGCAACAGGCTGCCGTGAGTGGAACCAAACTCATCACTTCTTCCTGCCCACTGATCCACGCAACATAAAGGAAAGGTGGGCTCTGTTAGATGACATGTATTATTCATGTAAGTGGTAAAGGTATATGCATTTTGTTATTACCCACATTGTGCCTCTGTGCTTTGGTGGAGTTGGCCCCGCAGTCGCATCCCAGACACCCGTGGGGAGCCACTCTTGAATAAAACCACCGACCACCACCGACCAACTTCAAAAAACACAAGCAAATTATTTTGTTCAACTGCGACCATGACAATGTGTAACTCTCTGTAATAGATTAAAAGTACAAGTGTGAGAAAAAGATGAAGACGGAAGACAAAAGCGAGGAGGCAGACAGAGGGATTTGAAAAGGACAGCGACTGAGTTGACAATTGAGTTATAATATCCTGTCCTTTATGAATAATTAATTTGATGGCGCCGCACTCTCATAAGTTAGATTAAATTAGTTCTGCCATGTCTAAAAAGTTAGATATGCTTCATTAGTGGATGAGATGGCAGGGAGGTTGCTTGGCCTGCCAGGGCTGCTGCAGTTAATTCAGGAATGCTGAGGTGATTTTTGATGCATTTTCTTCCATTTAACAGCATTTAAAACCATGCAGATCCCTCAGCTGCACTGCATTGCAACACACCATTGAATTGTTTCCACGTAAAGCAGAAAGTATACTTCGTTTTAGCGTACTCACACAGTCGAACGCACAGCCTTGCAAAGTATACTTCATTTGACTCATAGGCATATACAGGCGCTCGACGCATGCACAGTTTTGAGCAATCTCTTGCCACGCTTTACAACCTATGTAAATATCTTTGTATTCTTTCATGCTACAGTTGTACAAATGAGGGTACTTTCTAACCTCTTCGCACAATCTCTTGTCTATGTAGGCCTCCATTGTCACTGTAGCTTGCATGCGTTCCGGTTCTGTTTATGCAGTTTTTCTTCGACTACTTTGTGTTGCCACCCTGTGGATAAACTAATTACTGCAAAAAAAAAAAAAAAAAAAAAATTAGATCACGTGCGACAAAGTAATGAAATTCTCATTCCTGCGCATTGGACCCTCGCGTACGCGTAAAAAGTGATGTATACTTTGGAATTAATGCTTCTCTTATGAAGACGGTCAATGTTGTTGGCATCCATAGTAATGGAACATTGTCTAGGGCACTTTTATGATTGTTTTTTTTTGTTAACAGATTTAGTTTTTTTTTTTACTGTATATATGAAGATCATATTAAAACAGACTTGGATTTTTTTTTTTTTTTTTTTTAACCAGGCTTTCATCGTTTAGCATTCCAATTATTTAATGTTTCACCTTTGTCCCAGACTCAGACTGAAAATCTATCATAAACATGAATTACATTTTAAAAACTTAAAATGAAGAAAAAAATAATCATACACCATTTTAGTATTTATTTTGTGAAATAAATAAAAAGAATATTTTGTTTTTCTTCCCCCCTCAAAAACATGACTGTCCATATTCGTGGCTTAATTTCAACAACATCAAAAAATTTGTGTACTAGATTACCAAAGAGATGAAATATGAGACATGTGATGGGTGATGAAAGCAAACTGAAAAAAACTAGGTAAATATCACTTGTGAACAGTATATGTTTTATTGTGCTTTGTTTCAAATCAAAAGTGTGAAAATATGATTTAATTGTGTGTATTTTGGATACATAAAAAGTAGCTGTGAAATTACTCATAGTAATTGGTCATTAATTTAATTTAATGTTAAAAATAGCATTTCCATCACAATGTCGTTTTTGTCATTTTTATTAAAGTAAAGAAATTTCCTACTTTCTTTGCTTTGATAAAAAATGACATTTTTTTAGTGGTAAAATTCAATAAATTAGTTAAAAAGTTATTTCAATTTTTTTTTAAATAATTTCAAAAGTGTTTTGAATAGTTTTGAAAGCCAAAGGTGGCTACAGTTAAAGAAACACCTAGGTACAAACATTCCGCTGAGCTTTGCTCTTCAAAAAAGCTTTTAAGCATGACACACATTTAAAACACACCCCTGTAGTTTTGTTGGCTCCAAAAGCAAAAAAATAGTCCTGAAAGCTCATAGAAACATTGGTTTCTATTGCACACTTGTCACATTATGATATTTATAAAGTTTTTGTATTTTTCCCCAGCCCTGTTGTATCATTGTGTCTTCACTTGCATTTTAGTATCCTTTGTTCAATTTTACCTTGACCGTTTGCAGCAGCGCATACCAATTGTGATTGGTTGATCACATTTCGTTCAGAAAACATTGTCTAGAGTCAGTGCACACGGAAGAGATTTATGCCACTACACACTGAAAATCAGTAGAGGTCATTTCATTTTGACAGGCGCTTCAGGCTCTTATGAATGTTCTTCCCGCGCAGTGGTGCTCATTGTATGTTGTAAGTATGAGAGAATTTAATGTTATAAAGAACAAAGTGATAAAAGATTATAACTTGGTGTCTTGACATTCCTGGATTCAAACCTGTTGTTCCATTATGGTTAAAACATACCCACAAATATAGATTGTGTAGTCCTGAGTGCCCTCTGTGCTGATGTTATGTTGTGTATTTCATTCTGGCATCTGACAATAATCTTTCTTCATCAGGCTAGCCGTAGCCATTGTTTAATGAGCCGCATGATGCGTCTCTTTTGTGCGCTCCCGCCATGCCTCATCTCCTCCTTATAATAGTGTTTTTATTTGCCGTTCTCTAGAGATGGGAAGTGTGTTGGTATTAACCTAAAGAAACAGACAAACTGGTGTTGTTTGGCCTGATAAAGCGGTAGTGTTCTGGCAAGCTGACACCCCGCCTGTTTTGATTGGAAAAAAAAATGCAGAGAAACCTTGTACTTGGGGAAAAAAAGTACGTTTTGAATGCCCATCACCAACAAAACCAGGTGAAGACCATGATATTTTAAGCTAGAAAAGAGGAGTTTGTTAGCATCTTCCAGACACCAGAACGATTGTGGGTGTGAAATTGCTTTTATACAAATGTTCAATAAACAATAAGTTAATACTATGAAACTTACATTTTAGACATAAAGTTGCCAATTATTTTGTCTGTTTTTCTCCACCAGCAAAAATAGTTAAAACCAAACCACAGCAGATCTGTTGTGCATCTAGCAAAACACAGTAGTGCTGTTTTTATTTTAATGAACCTGTTAAGTGGGTAATTCAGTGGCTCATAAAGTCACTTGTTTCATTCCTGAATCAATGAATCAGTGTTTTTAAACTAAACAGTTGAGTGAATGATTAAGTGACTCACTCACTAAGAGACACTAATTTCATTCCTGAATCAATAGCTGCATTTCCATTACCCTTTAAATAGTGCAAATTGAAATTGTGAATTGAAAATACGGCCAATGGAAACACGTCAATTTCGCAGGAACTCCCATATATCGCAAAAAAGTTTTTATGCTCCCATGAGGTGGTTTTTCAGGCAAATCGAAAAAGGAATATTTCGCAAAACTGCAATGGAAACAGTTTTTCCGCATTTACAGGTCACATGGCATACGTAAAAGTCGATCATTCATTAAAGATGGTGTGGTACATTTAGACAGAATTCTTTATTTTCGATTAAAAATTATGGCTAGTGCAGTGGCTGCGATATACTTAAGCCGACTAACATCCGTGGCCATGATTTTTGGAATGACTTTTGGAACGCGAGAGGAAAAAAAAGAAGTTTTAGTCGCATAACATTGGATAATGGAAACATCGTCATTTTTTTATCGGCATTTAGAAAATAGCGCAATATTTTTCCGCAAATCTGTAATGGAAACCCGCCTGTCAATTCTGTGTTTTTGAATGAATTGTTTTGAAAATTTTATTTTCTGTGTGAAATGTGGTCTTGAACGAATCGGTTGAATGCCAGATTCTGTGACTAACCATCTACTCACTAAACACTTTAGCCTGCAGAATGAGTCACTGAAATATGCCCATGACTTTTGAATGAAAGTTATTGAATAGTGTTGCTTATATATGGGATGTTAATTATGCTTAGAGTAGAAATAAATTATAAATAGTAATTTATTGTCTTAAACTACTTAAGCTTGTGTTAATGTCATTACAGAAGTTTCCAAAGTGTTTAACAAAAATGTCACTGCTTAAAAACATCAATTTACATCAAGTGAATTGTCTTGATCTCCCCAGGTTCCCATAAAGCTTTGCTCATCTAATTTTTAAAAGGTTATCAGTTTGAAGTGGCTTTTTCCCCCTCAAAAGTGGGTCCATTTCAACCGCAGCTTTATATAAGGTGATCGGTAAACATGTTTAACCAGTGCATTTTCTGTGTGTTATGAGACAACTGTTTGGCTCATGAGTATTAATGAACTCAAAGCTGGAGTGGGAGAATCCCTAAGTGTTGGTAACTGTCAGATTCTGTCAGCGCTACGAATTCTAACAGCACAAAGTAGCGTGCCGTCATGTGCTTCCGATTCAAACTCATGTTTGATGTCTTGCTTTCACGCCCTCCATTTCTGCTTAAGCCAAATTACTGCAGACAGTCCTAATTCTCCCGAGAATTTTTGTTTGTTTTGTGAGAATACATATTTTACATATCATTGGCACGTCGCTGATGTATTTAGCAGCATATAAGTGGAGAGAGTGCTATTTTTTCTTGACAGATTTTTGCTCGGGTTTTGGCTGAATCAGGGCTGTCTTTGTAAGAGACCTGACATGGCTTTGTGAAGATGTTCTAAATAATGAAGCACGAACTGAGGACCCTGAATCCTTGGAGAACTCTGTTGTCCCGCTGAGATCAGTCTGTCACACATGCATAATCGCCTTCGTCTCTCCTCTGCTTTTTGTTTTATAGGTCAGAAAAGGAACCATTTTTGTGTTTGAACACTAGTAGAAAGCCAACCTTGTAATACAAATCTCTGTAACATAACAACGTACAGTCATTAAAATCAAAGTTCACCCAAAATGAAAGTTGTTATAATTTACAAACCTGCATTGCTTTTTTATGCTTTTTTTTTTTTTTGGTCCATACAATGAAAGTCAGTGGGGTCCAATGTTGTTTTGACTCCATTGACTTTCATTGAATGCACAAAAAAAAAAAAAAACACATAATCTTTGGTGATCCACATAAAAAAGAAATACATAGGTTTGGAACGACTTCAGTAAATGTTGAAAGATTTTTTTTATTTTTGGGTGAACTACCCTTTTTTTCTGCTGCTTACCATGAATCAAAACCTGTAAGTGCTTTGTGGCAACTTACTTTTCTTACAGAGCAGGTAATGAGAATACTGGACCAAAATCAATTGCGACAAGTCAGTGGAACTTTCTGTTTCAGCTGAACCAATCGAAGCACACCTGACCACCTGTAGGTTGAAAGAGCATTGTTATTTTACTCTAGGCACAGGTAGGGGTTGTTCTGTATATGCCATTCAGAGATTAGTGCTTTAATATAAATCTGTACTATCAGATAACAAGTCCTGGCATTATTCAGTCTCACCGTTCCCATTGTTTGAGTGGATTACTGTGGGAAGGAGGGAACATTTAAACAAAACTCAATGGATCGGTGGATTAATTTAAAAAGAGAGAGCAAGTGAAAACTAAAATCAGTAGGTGTTTAAATGTGCTAAAGTCTTGAGCGCTACTCGGGGGCGGCTGTCAAAACATGCAAATGAGGGTGACGGCACATTGTTTTGACAAATATAATTAAGGTGTTTCAATTTGGAGTCCTGGGATACACAGGACTGCAGGGCTCCCCAAGCGCTCTGCTAATTGTGAAGATTGCTTTTAAGATCTGAATGCTCGTTGGGTTTTTGTTTGCTTTTTTCTTATTGGATAATGAACTGTTAGGAAGTGTTAGATCTTGGCATCATTTCGACTGAGGTTTTTGTCAGAGATAGGCAGGGATGAACACCCTGAGGTGTTGTGTTTTACAGATAATTAAAAGGCAAAATTTGTGTTTGGCTGTTTGATCTGCCTGTCAACTTTCTGATTAGAGGCGTTACAGGCTTTAATCAACAGTAATGGGATCATTAACGTTCCTAAACTGTTTAAAAGAACGTCAGGATTTTCTTCCAGTCCGACACATTGTAGCTTGTGAGTCTGGCAGGGTGTGAAGTTTGCTGGTGTTCAGTAAATGATGTGCAGCATGTGATTAGGAGGAAGTGAGGTGATTATAAGAGCAGGCCTCCCACTGCAGCAGCCACGCCAGTTTGCGTTTATCTGTTTCTCACTTGTTCCACTGTCTCTCTCTTTTTGCACTTTTACGCTCTTACAGCACATACTTCCTATTCCCATTCTGTATTTTGTATTTGATAACGCCCTTTTCATCTGAATCCGTGACATTGTCAGCTAAAAAAATGCGGATTGTCACGCTGAAGTATTCTGATGTGATCCGTGTTTATTATGACATATGAAGACGAATGCATGTGTTTTCTTGTTTTCTTTGAACAGCAGTGACTGTACACAAAGAGTAATCTTTTGGCCTGGCCTTCTTTGCTCTGAAAGAGATGGAAAAAAAATGCAAAAAAAATAAAGTGGCAGCACATACATCAATATTAATAAAGTCAACTGACAGTGTACCACTGTTTATTAATTTCGCTCGGTCACGTTTGGTGCACATTTCAGCTCAGCTGGGGCCTAATCTGCACCAAGAAATCATTTCCTGCTCTGAAAGAATGAAGTGAACGAGTGAATGAGGTCCATTTGATGGGCGCGGATTGACCGGTTCGGGCTCAGTAGATGTATGGCTCTCCAGTGGCCCATGGAAACTCTGCCTGTTTAATTGAGGAACCTGAAAGCAGTGGGCAGCCGGCACTTTTTGTAAGTGAGGCAATCAAGACCTGCCCCAGACTCTATTAGTTTTCATTTGGATGCTTCAGTAATGCCAGTTGATTAAATTGAAGCAATTTGCTGCAAGAAAAACTAACCACCTTTCCCACCCACCGTGTCAACAGCGTTTAGGTTTTACTGTAAGTGCTGTTGTTTAGGCTGTGTTAGGTAAGACTCGACTTGTTCGAAAACAATGGCATTTAACAAAAATGGGGTTCCTTTTTCTCATAGTTTGATGACAATTTATTGGTGATTCTTCAATTATGGGTACTTTTGACAACTTAAAATATTGAAAATGCTACTAATGTATGTTAAAATTATCACATTTGCTGGAATAAAGTATTGATTACTCATAAATCCTGATGCAAAAATCTTAATTGCATTTTTTTCAAAAAGTATTGAAAGTATTTGGTATTTACATATAAATACCAAATAAGTTTGAGTCTCAATTTTAACTAATTATAGAGGAAAATCAAATAGTCTGGTTACTAAATTGTAACAATTTTGGCAAATTTAACCTTTCAGATTTCTTAAAAATTATATATTGGTATATATGTATGTATGTATGTATATATATGTATATATATGTATATATATATATATATATATATATATATATATAGTGACAACAATAACTTAAAACATTTATATAACGTCATTTAAAAAAAAAAAAAGAGTTATTATAGGCTATCCTTTAAGATTTTTTTTATATAGAGGACAAAAAGTTCTTATAATTTAAGAATCACTCCATCTGCTTGTAACTATTCTGATACAGGAGTGGGTCACTATTGATGTTTCTAGGATGTTTCTCTAATCTTTGTTTTTGGAGTTCATAGGTGCATTCTGCTATTGAACCCATTCTCCAGCATGCCTTGTCCTCCGGTCCTTCTAGAGGCACTGATAGAGTCTTCCTTTTCAAAGCTCAATCTCGCAAGAGTGGAAGTAGGAGGGGAAATCAGTGTTCATTTTCTCTGTCCTCTCCCCCCAGCTTAAACAAATGGTTCTATTAGCGCACACTCTCCCTCTGGCATGGTCATTCATACCCATTAAACCTGTGTCTTATCAGCCAGAAGAAGCCCTAACATCTCCACACACAACAATCGGCAGTGATCAAGCCTTTAGAAGAGTGTGTGAGATGTGCTGTGTGTGAGAGAGACTGAGAGAGAGAGAAGAGAATGATTAATAGGGAAAGTTGAGTGGCCGGCTAATAAAGATTTGTCTTAATCAGAAGTGATTTGTCAGAGCAGAAGCGCGGCAGGGTCAGGGCTGAGCCAATGAATAAAACAGAGCCCAGTGGAGTGAAAAAAGGCCAGTGAAATGGGGCCTGATTACCCAGCGCTTGCTCTCGCACAGACAGGCCGTGGCCCTTACCTTATTTCTTTCTATCTCTCTCATTCATTCCTCTGAAACCAATATATTCTCTTGATATCCGTATCATTCCATCCGTCCTCTGTCTATCTAGGCTATAAAAAAAATCCTCAGTTTATAGTGACTGTGTATGTAAACACCAAAAAAGTTGTGCACTATATTTCATGTATTCTGAAGCCATACGTTAGATTTTATTGTGGATATAATTCACAAAGTGGACTGAATCTTTTGTTTGCTATGATTCAACTGACTCCGTGATCCAATCGCAGCAGTTCTCAGTGAATGAATTGTTCTTTTAAGTTAGTAATTGTTCACAATATATAATTATTAATTATAAAATGTAATAATATGATTCACAATTTGAACTGAATAATTTGCTTTCAAATCAGACTTCTACTCAACTTAGTCAGGAACAGGATTAGTCAACGTATCGTTCTTTTGTGCTGGTTCTTGTCAGTGAAGAAGTTAAATTGTTTTAGAAGTTTTTGAAGATTCTTCAAAAAATTTTTTTTTTTTTTTTAAATGATCCATGTAAGAAAGAAAATCATTTGGATTTGGTTGGTAAATAATGACAGAATTTTCATTTTTGATATTACGTTTGTTCATTCTACAACAGAGAAGGATGCTCAAGTTTGGTGGGGTCAGCAGTTGAATACTGTAAACAAATAACAAGAATAATAAAAGTACCATCAGCACTTTGCTCCGAGACAGGGGAATAACTTGTCTAAAATAAAGGGAAAGGAACTGTGTTTCTGCGTTGCTCTTTGTGTGTGTGTGTCTGTGTGGGACAGTCGGTGTTGGACCTGCCTTTACTCTTCCCCTGGGCGCTTTTGCTCTCATTTGGCTGTGTCTGTGGATTGTGTCCAGATAGAAGTGTGTGTGGTAACCTTCAAAAAGTGGCTGCAACTCTGTAATAAAAAGCAGTCCGGAGCCTGGGAGTGAGCCTGTGTCAGGGCATGTACCCTTTCAGCTCTGGGGACAGACAGAGGGCTTCAGACAACTCAGAGAGGACTCACACTCAAACAGCTGCTGTAAAATTGATGATGTGCCCAATTATACGTGTCTGCTGAGGGGAGGTGGATGGACTGATATAAGGACGATGGAACGAAGAGGTGGAAAACGCTTCTTCCCCGGTGTGTTCTGCCTCCATCTTACTGCCAACGGCTGGCAGGAAGAAGGGATGAAAACGAGTGACATTCGGACCTCCGAGATGTCCTGAGTGATTTGATGTTCCTGCAGGCCAGGCTCAAAGGCAGACAGGCACGGTCAGTCACAGAAGGGAAAGACAGACAGACCGGAAGATGAAAGAAACTTTGACTGCACTAACACAATGTTTCGGCGGTTTGGGGTGATGGGGAAAAGTATTAAAGTAGAAGCAATACACTCAGAATTAAAAGAAATAAGATAAAAAGAAGATAAAAAGAAATTAACAACAGCTGACGGAATTACTGGTTATTAAACACTCAGTCTTTCAATGTGTTAAGGTGTTTTAGAGACTTCTTGTGCTGAATCACAGTAGGCTTGAATCAATACAGATTTCCTGATCTGTTTTGATTCGAGTCTGATTCGTTTCTGACTAATTTCATTTATAATGTCCATTTTGCTTACATAAATACATTCTTTGCCTTATCTAGTGTTGTAAACCGGATCATAAGAGTCATTGTTTTGGGATTCGGGATTCGCCGGTCATGCTGTATGTTTTAAAGTCACTAAAAAGATCTGGTTAATAAGTGTCATTCATTTCTGGAATCAGAATTCACTGGTCGCAGTGTATGTTTTTGATTCACTAAAAATAACTAATTGGTCATTTGTTCGTGAGACAGATTCTCATTGTATGTTTGTTTCTGCATGTAGCCCACAAAGACAACGCAACAGAAAGACATTTATTGCAGTTATTTTACAGTACACAGTCTTTTTATTTGATTACTTGCAATACAGACTGTAAACTCCCAGTCAAATTATATATTTTTTTCTTTTGCTGTGACTGCTGAAAAGTGGTGCAGGAAACACCCCAGTGAACCTGTTAACTTGGTACATTACGGAAATATTAATTAAAGTAATTATAGTAATACATGGCCTAAATTATGCCATGTTGAGTTAGTAAAAGATCGATTTGGATTTAAAGAATCAATTTCAAATGAAGTATGAATGATGTTCAAATTATGAGTGTGATAAATCAGAAAAATGTATATTTTACCCAGTCCCCCAATACTTCAAAATACAATGAACATCACAATACATGCCACAATTAATATATCGCGATGTATCACAATATTATAATTGGATCACAATCAAAACTGTGCCAGATGCATGCAGATTTTGTCTTTCGCTATGTACTAATGTTATGTAATGCTATGCTCTCTATTCAAGTTCAGTTTTGTTAAACATTGGCCTATTTGACATTTAAAGGATGTCACAGATTGATCTCAGGTCAATGCAGTGCATACAATAGATATTTTGACACACTGAATTCATTATTCTTTTTTGTGATTTGTCATTTATTAAAAGCAGATGCTAGCTTGACTTCGTTGTGGGGTCCAAAATAGTGTTGCATTCATAAATCTGTAATGACCATCCTTTGCATCTGTTTTCTTGCATGTTTCACTTGGCTTTTGTCCAGTTCTGTGTCTCATAGATAGAATTGCAAAGAGAAAAGCCAGTTTCAAAGGTCATTTTTCACTTCATCATTTGATCTGTGGGAAATTAAATCGTGAACGCATAAATCTTATATAAAATTGTGGGAAATAATAATTTGAAATATGATAGTATTGGCACAGCCCTACTCTAATGTAAAGCAGTTAGAGCAGAGGTCTTGTCCACAAGTGGTGGTCAGCAATCAGTTAAAGAGTCTGCATTAAAACCAGCCCATCGGTAATGATTGCGCTGTTATAGATTTTAGTAATATCCTTGTTAAATGGGCCTTGGGGATCTGGATCTTTAACTAGAGCAGGCCTGTGGAAAAGCTTGGCGTCAGGGTCATTTAAATTGTTAATAGGGCCTTAAACGGGGGAAGAATATTTTATATCATTATGAGCGCGAAGCTGTGATCGTAAGCATGGAGTCTATTTATTTATTTATTTAGGTTTTTTTCTCATTCTCGAACGCCTGTTTTTCACAGCTACACCCTCAATTTACAGAATGTCAGCATCCTCATTAAAGCGTGTGATAATTAATTAGCACCTCATTAAGTAGACATGTATCCAAAGTGATGCGTGCAAAAGAATAAATGACCATAATTCATGCTACGCTTCATGTGTATAGTTTTATTGCACATGATGATGACCTGCGATCTAAATGTAATGTATCTTGGCGTCAGTATTTTGTGTGTTGTTGTATATAACAATTAAAACACCTTTTTAATGCCACTGTTAAAGGGATAGTTCACCCAGAAATTAAAAAAAAAAAAGTATGACTTTCTTTCTTCCATGTAACACAAAAGAAGATATTTTGAGGGGGGAAATGGTGTTTTCCATACAATAAAAGCCACTTTTTTTTTTTTTTTTTTTTTTGGACCAAAACAGTTGAAATATTCTTTAAAATATTTTCTTTTCTGTTCCGCAGCCATATAGATTTTGAAAAATTAGACAATTTTCATTTTTGGGCGTACTATCCCTGTACAATGTCTAGTGAGAAGTTAGCGAGAATGTCTATAATGTCAAGTGAGTTTTTCGCTCTATTTTTTTCTTCATAGAAAAGGAAGGAAGAGAAATCATGTTGTTTTCCCTTTCTCACTGAGTGCTTGCTTTTCTTTAGCCAAACTCTCTGCTCAAACCTCTGCCATATTCTTGTCCAAGTCTCAAATATACGAATAGAGAAGAGAGACAGATCAGATTATTAGTGAAACATATAAACTGAGACAAACCGATATATCAAAAGAGGAAGAGAGCCGTGGAATTGTGGTTGGTAAAGTTCCTCTCACCCGTGGGATGTGGTGAACACACAGCTAATCGTCCTACAGTGTGTGTTTTTGTGTGTGCGTGTGTGCTTTTGGAGCTCGTTCTTAATGGCAACATCAATTTGCGGTCCCACAACTAAGAGAAATATTTATCTTTGCGCTCATGCACAGGGGAAAAAGAAACCGGAGTCCATAATGTGTTTTACAGTGTGTTGGCCGCAGGAATATTACATTATACAGAGTTTGGTTTAACAGCTTTTATTCCGTGTTTTCAGTGGCACAGGAAGACACCATGGAACAGTTTTATGTAGTTAGCCAGCCAGCCCTTCTGTTTCTTGATTTTGTGCAAATTTTTTTTTATGTACCTGCTCTATTTCCTCTATTTTCAATTGAGATAGCAGAGCTCACAAAGCTTGAATAGGAGACCTTCACTCTGAATATCTCAGTATCAAGAAAGCATTTACAACTCAAAGGCGTCTGAGAAATATGACAATCCAAGCTTTCTATTGTACCTATTGTCCATAGTAACTTCGTTTTTTTTCCCCCTCCTGTTTATTTATATCTCGTTGAGCATAGATTATAGCGCGCTGACAGGATTGTTTCATTTGCGCTTAGACCCCTTCATGTCAGCGGTCTCATCTATCATCTGAAGTGATATATGAGCGAGCGTGTCTGAGCGCATGTGTATTGCATTGTTGCCATTGTGGCCGTGTCACATTCATTTGTTTAAAGGCCCCTTTCGCCCTGGACAGAGACAGATAGCGGTGCTTAATTTTCTTTACACAAGATTTCCACTCACGGGTGGGCGGCAGCGTGTCTCGGGCTCGACGACCGTCCATGGTTATGATGGTTATTAATATCTCTATTCGCTCTTTTAATCTGGCCTATCTGTCACATGCGCTGTGACTGCTCCATCTAATCTGAGTATCCTTCAATCTGTCCTCAGTCTGATTGGAAATTAATGAAGGCAAGAGACACGTGTGTAACCGCGTCTTGTGTCGGTCTTTCTCGTTCTCTGATATTTCGTGCTAGCGCAGATGTAGCCTGTTCCTTGAGCGTCACGCTGACTCTTTGAGAGCTGCACCTGTGTAGCGTAATCCAGTCATGAGTGCGTTGTTTACCCACAATTGTTTGGTGCATTTGAAAGCGTAGCTTTGATCCATGCAAAGATTTTTCACTTCACTTTTTTTTTTACTCTCTTCCTCTCCAGACTGCTAATGTGGTTTCTACTTATAGTGGAAAGAGTTTTGCAGGAGGAAGGGAGGATGAGATTTTTGTTTTGTTCATTGTTTTTTTTTTTTTTTTGACCCTTGGGATGTGAATATGACAGTGACCATGGACAGGCTTGTCAGACGGCGTGTACGGGATGTTTATCTAAGTGCGAGCGTATAAATGGGTGTACATCCATGACAGATGAAATGTGTTTGTAAGCAAGCAGCTGAATATTGCATGTGCTGATCGTGCTCTGTGTGATGCGGCATGCTGGGATATGCAAAATATTTAAGACAGCATGTTGGTGAGAAGGAGATGTAGTTTGAGATCCCTAGACATCAGAGAACAGAACTAGACTTTTACATGAGCCAGAATTTGGCTTTGCTGTGGATTTTTGACTGCTTTTTTTCCAAAGAGCCCACTTCAAGTTTCTAAAATCCTGATATGTCACTCCTTCATTGTAAGTCTTTAACTTGAGACAAAGTCACATTTTTCTTTAAAGGCAAGGCACTACAGGCAAAACCAATGTTTTCTTCAGGCACTGGTCATTTTTGAGATTTTGGGCTATTTTGCTTCCATGGCATGTCTTCTTTCAGATTTGTGTTAACTAGGCATTGAGAAAGGTCACATGTGACCGAAATACTTTTTCATTAAAGCAGTGGTTTTATCTTGCAATTGGTGGATCCCCTTTGTTGTTAGAGTGTGCAGCCTTTTTTTTTTTTTTTTTTTTGAAGTGTTTCCCAGACTAGTAGAAAGAAAACATCCAAAATGTAAATTTTAGTTTTATAATTTTTAGTAAAAGTTTGTTTCATAATATATGTGCTGTGTATATTTATTATGTATATATTAATATACACACATACATGTAAATATGTGTGTGTGTGTGTGTGTGTATATATATATATATATGTACATGCCTGTGTGTATTTATATATACATAAATATACACAGTACACACATATATTATGTAAACACAAACTTTTATTTTGGATTCGATTAATCACGATTAATCGTTTGACATTGTTTATTTTATTACACTTTATCTATTTGCATCTGTAGCTTTCAATTACAATAAATATATTTTAAGGCCGTTTTTTTAATTCAAGTTTTTTCTCATGCACTTAAACAGAAATCTCTACTTCATTAGCACTTACATACAACAAAATTTTGTTCCTATCTATATTCTAAAGGTTTTTACCTAAGGTTTTGTTCGTATAACATTCGGCTGATTTATATAACATTTTTTTTCCCCTTGCTGTTGGCAGTGTTTTCTGACTTATGGAGATATATAAAAGAAATATCCAAAATCCCCTAAACAAAAATAACTTGAATATGTCAACAAAATGAAACAAAAATTGTGAACTTGGCTTTATCCAGTGTTCAGATTTCTGTTCCAGAAATGTATGCATATCAGTGCATATTTAATTAGATAATTAATAATTTGCATATTTAAACAACATTTCATTAAACTTGTAATACAAAAGAATTGTCTTAAAGTACTGTGATTAATAAACTGATATCTAATAGTCAAACATTTTACACTATTCACCTGCAGTTCTTAATACAAATTTAGGAATTTATTCGCCAAATGTGTTTCCATCATAGTTTATGCGCATGTCTTCTTACAGAATAAAAAAAAAAATCTAAAAATAATCTACTTTAAGCAAGTTTATACACTTTTTTTTTTTTTTTTTATAAACTTTTTTATTTTTGTATAAACTTTTTATTTTATTTTATTTATTTTTTTTATATACACACACCTAAAGGTGCAGTCACATTAGCAAAATGTCATAGACAAAAAAAGGTCCACTGTCTATTGTCAGTAGTCTTACTTTGTATACATTACAGCTCACACAGAAGTCACTTTCAAACTAAGCATCTTTCTGTTCTGTTAGCCGCTATCTTGAAGCTGTTATGAAATCTGCGTGGGGAAATCTTTCGCTCAAAATTCCTGATTGTGTAGATTTCTATTGAAATGACTAGATGGCCTGCAAAAAAATTCAAAGATCAGGAGTAAATGCACCTGCATGTTAAAATGGCGTAAACAACATTTTTATTTTTTTTATTTCACCCTGTTCCTCCTCTTATCCTCTACAGAGCAAGTGGGACAGGAGATCCTTGCCAACCTGAACAGCGACCGTGAGAAGATCCAAAGATCCCGTGAGCGGGTGAGTTTACACCCACAAACACACTCAAACACCTCCTGAGACGGTCCTCGGGAGGCTACACTCAAACAGAACAAAAACACACACTTTTCTCACTAAGCAATTACACAGGCTTACAAATACTTGACTTGATCAGATCTAGGTTCTTTGGGATGACACAAAGTGCCCTAGATCAGACACTTGACAAGAGGACGGGAGCACACTCAAGTGCAGGCAGTTAACACCAGCTCACACCTCTCATGCATTAGCATAGCAGGCCTGCTGGAATGATTGATTGAATGTACAGAGCACAGAATGTTTGACACAGAGCACAGCACCAATAAGAAGCCTTTGTAGTTGTCCGGTCTCATGTGGTGAGGTCACGCATGATGCAAGACTGTCTAAACGGGCATAGATGGACAACAAATACCTCCGGACAGAACAAGGGTTTGTTCTCTGTTCTTCCGGCTGCTATAATTCTGAAAGTCTTTTCGCAGCTACATGTGTGACTGTGCTGGACGGATGTCACAGAAGGGATTGTAGATTCCAGACTGGTGTAGACACTAGATACTTTTCCTGAAATAGATTTGTATAGTGGTCTCAAAAAATATTTGGACACTTAAGCCACATTTAAAAGTGCATAAATTTCACCTCATTAATATAAATGAATATTAGGCTATTTTGCTAATAAATTGTGGTCCTTTTTGCAGAACCAATTTCACTTTTCTGTGCCATTTTTTTGTAGCTATTTGTAGCCAGTTGGTGTCAAGCTGATTTTTACCAGCCTAAAAATGTAACTTTTAAGCATCAATAATATCAAGTATTGGGGGGGGGGACAATTTGACCACTTCTAATTATTGGGGGGAACTTGTCCCCCTCAATGTCTATGGTGGTTATGGCATGACCGTCTGTAAATGTAATATATCCGTCATTTCTCGATTTCATTTGTTTCTCAGTCTCAATTCAATTAGATCTGATTGAATTATATTTTATATACATAATTTAATACACACACACACACACACACACACACACACACACACACACACACACAAATCGGATAGTGGAAAAATCTTTATTTTTACCAAGCCATATCGATAACCATCAGGGCAATATATGCAATGCTTAGACTGAAAGGTGATGATATAGAGGACTGTTGTGAGCTTTTTTTGAGTGTCACTCCTCCTACCAGGTATCAAATGTCTCTCCTTACATACTCATCCCTTTTATACTCCCCCCTCCTTACTTCAACCTTTATTTGTTACTTTATCCTCTGCATGTATAATCATTTTTACCTTTCCATATCTCTGTCCATCCCTTCTATTTTGTTTGTCCCTGCCGTGTCCACTGTCATAGTCTTACCTCTCTCTCTTTTTCTCTCTCACCCTGTCTTTCTTTCCTGAAGACAGGTATAGAGAGCTCAGTCAGGGGCCTCTCTGATGGCTTCTTATGAAGGATGCTTAAAGATCACAACATGGCAGTTGGGCAGGCAGCTCATTTCAAAGGAAATAAAACATTTCCTTTCAAAGGTCTGCTGTCTATGGAGAATAGCTCTCCTTCCCTGGAGCCCCGACTGGCCCTCACACTTTAAAGACATTTTGCCGGGCAGGAAAAATAGAGAGGAGAAAAGAAAAGAAAGCATGATAAGAAGACATTAGATGGAAAGAGCAATAAACTGCTTTTTGAGAGAAGGAAACGGCAGATGAAAGAGTTTTTGGAGTGTCTCTTAACAATCAGTTCACTCAGTCTCTTTCAAACAGACGCACACAAACAGTAAGAGAGACCTAGTGCCTTGCAAGCAGCTCTATTACTATTGCTCATCCTCAGTGAACAAGCAATTGAACAAGCCTCTAACCCTAATTTTAAGTTTTACACATAACTTATCCCACACCTACTTTGTTGAGTAGTGCTATTATGGTTCCAAACAATCAGACTTAACTTTAAAATGAGTGAAAAAATCCCATTGACTAAGGGACATTTTTAACTTGTATTTTGGTTTCTTTGTTCTGAAACAGACAATTTAAATTGTTTTGCAATTTGATTTGTGTACACAAGCCAACATTTCAAAATGTTGTTAATAAAGGTCATATATAATGTCAATATAATGGGAGAGATATTCCGCCTCATTGGTCAGAATGTTTGTGTGTTGCTTATATATTTTAGAGTTTAGCTCAAAGTGGCATTTTCAAATGTCTAGATGGTTGGACGTCCAAGTTGGATGGTTTTTGAAATACCACAGACTTCAGGTCATTTTCTGTTAGTGGTTTGGCTTCTTTGTTCTGATAAAGAGACTTTGAATTGTTACAGTGTAGAATTTTGTCCTTCAATTTGATTTACTTAAACTAGCATTTCAAAATGGACCAAAAATTGTCACTTGGTAACAAACTGTCACCTCATTGGTCAGAATGTTTGTGTGCCATTTGTATTCCAGAGTTCAGCTCAAATTGGTATTTTCGAACGTCAAATTTGATGTTTTTTGCATGGTAAACTTTAAAATAAATGGGGGGAAAAAACGGTATGTGGTTGTTCTGGTTGTTTTCGGGTTTTGTAGTCTCTTTTCTTTGCTTTGAGACATGGATTAAAAATTGTTACAATGTTGCATTTTCTTCCTGGTTTGGTTGCCTTTGACAAGGCATTTTAAAACAGTCCAAAATTTATTATTCGTTCCGAGCTGGAATCATAAAAATATTATCAGAGATCACAAAGATTAAATGATTACAAGAGATTTGATTTTGATAATAAATTACAGTGAAATGTAAATATTGTGTTTTAAAATGTCTTGCTGTATAGGCAATATTCCTGTGTCTGGTTATGCTACAATAGTGGTTTGTGGTGTTTTTTCTTTATTTAGGTTTAGGCCTGCGTGACTGTGACTCTTTTAACTCTATTCAGTGAAATTCAGGCATTGAATCAAGCTACTGGGAATCATCTTACCAAGACCATTTACTAGTCTGTAATCGGACTCTGCTCTAGATCTGCTGTACTGGTAATCTCTTTTGTTGTGGGTCTTGTTTTGGGTTCCTAATTCGCGGAGAGCTCCACCATGTGTTTTTGTGCTGGCGCAACTTTGACCTGAGAGAGAAACAGAGAAAAGCCGAGGGAGCTCTCATGGGACAGATCCATCGTTGAGAGAGACATCAGGCAGCTCTTGGGCTGTTGGTGGTGCCAGAACCCAAACCCGCCTAAAACCACATCTGTCCCTGAGCCTGCCCGCTAACATACACGCATGCACACACACATGTCCCCGCTGACTGTGAGGACAGAGAAGGAGGCTTTCTCAAGGAGACCAGCCAGAGTCACGTATCTGACGGCTGCCAGAGCTCTGGCTTTACTTCCATAGCAATGTCAGCATTCCTAGACACACACACATCTCCAAATGGATGGCTTTTACTTATGCGTCCCGCTACATGAGCCATATATTGAATATAAAACATAAAAATGAAAGAAAGTGTAGCAACAAACAGGAAATACAGTACTGAATGAACAAAATTTAGTAGCTTCTCTCACTAAAGTCTATAGACATTCTAAGTCTGTTTTTTATAGCACAAATATAACATGACCTCTCTAACATGGACATTCTCTCTTTTTCTTTCAGCTGAGAGAGACAGACGCTAACTTGGGCAAGAGCTCTCGGATCCTGACTGGCATGCTGAGAAGGTAAGAGTAAGGTAGGGACCGTTTCTGATACCTCTCTGTGGATGTGTTTGACAGCGGCCCCATACAATTCACTGCATGAACACACTTATTGTTATGCACTGTGGTTGCATAGCATGGATCTAAATGGTCTTGTAATTAGTAATTTAGTAAAATCCAATTACCCCAAACACCCCACTTCTGCTCTACATTTTTGATTGTGGACATAAAACAGACCCGAGTTTGTCCTTATTTGACCTCCATGGAATCAACACTTTTTTTCTTTTCTTTTTTTTTCACATTTTAAATCATTATTATCAGGGAAATTGTGTGGAATTCTATATTTTAAATATGCAGGGTTCCCATTGAAAACCTTTTTAAATGTTGTAAAAAAAAAAAAAAAAAAAAAAAATGCAATTTTGTATTTGCGAACAACTGGAAACATCCTGGAACAGAACAGAAATAAATATTATAATTTAAAATAACTGTTTTATATATTTTTTTATATATGCTTTTTATTTATTCTTGTGATGGCAAAGCTGAATTTTAAGCAGCCCTTACTCCAGTCTTCAGTGTCACATGATCCTTCAGAAATCATTCTACTTTGTTGATTTGGTGGTCAATAAACATTTATTATTATTATTATCAATGTTGAAAATAGTGGTGCTTCTTAATATTTTGTAGAAAACATACATTTCGTTCAGGATTATTTGATGAATAAAAAGTTTAAAAGAATATTATTTAAAATGTTTTTTTTTGTAACAAGGCACAAATCTTTACTGTAATTTTTCATTAATGCATTCTTGCTGAGTAAAAGTATCAATTTAAAAATAATAATAATAATAATAATAATCTTACTGACCCCAAACTTTTGAATGGTAGTATGTGTAGTTGTAGTGCACACACATATTATACACATTACACATATTATATATATATATATATATATATATATATATATACACACACATATATATATATTTTTTTCCCCCTTCATTTATTTCAACAGCATTTAACAATATAATTTAATGAATCACAGATGTTCAGATTCAGAGTTCTGGCTTCTACAGGCACAGATTCCATGTGAGCCTAGTCATCATGCAGTTGGGTTTTTTTCAGCACTCATCTGCCCTAAAGCAGATCTAGCGTTCCTCCCACTATTCTGTCTCTATGTAGTATCGGCTTTAAACAGCAGAACTCATCATTCATATCAGCAGGCTGATGAGATATTGGCTTTTTTCCCTGTGTGGTAGATGTGAGATAACTGAAGCAATCCACAGCCTCTCTCTCTCTCTCTGTTCCACTTACTGTTGTTTTCTCCACCAGCCTCATATCTCTCTCCTTCACACACGCACAATTCAGTTTAACGTCTGTCACATCTCCGTTTTATAAAGTGCCTTTGCACCCTTCCCTGAACCGTGACGACAAGGTTTTGTTTCTTTTTTTTCTTTTTTTGATTAAGAGTAATATGTAAATGACACCAGCTAAATTTAAAACCTCGGGTCCAGGAAGGAAGTGCCAATTGAAATAGATGCTTCAGTGGTCGTAGACAATCAGGACGTGTGCGGCGAGCGAGAGGGAGAGGAGGAGAGACAGAGAGAGCAAGATGCCGGGGATGCAGACTGTAACCAATATTTCTGCATATGTCTCCATTTTGTCAAGTCTCATTAGAGGGGCCGCGGCCGCCCGGTGTCACAGAAGCTGTCCAGAAATCATTCATCATCCTCCTTTCCTTCCCACCTCCCTCTGTTTCTTTTTTATTCCATCCCGCCCCGCCACTAAGTAAATAACACGCACTTATTTCAATATTATCATATTAATGTTAAAGTTCAGCTGTCACCTAATGGGAAGACTAAATCAGACGTAGCATTTAAGCAATGTAGTGCTGCATTGAGGCCTCCTCAAATCAGGATTTATGAGCTTTTTGCATGCACGCCGTCTCCCTTCAGCCCTCTGCCTTTCTGCATGAAGGCCCACAGCACCCCCAGTTCTTCCTGTCTGCCTAGAAAAGGCCTTCTCTCTCTCTCTTTTACTCTCACTCTTTCTCTGTATCTCTCTTCCTAACTTGTTTTTAGCTTTCTGCTCGAAAAAAGAGCAAATAAAGCCTTCCCACATATTACATTTGCGTTGCATCTCAAAGCCATTTGCAACAGAAAAGTAGCAAAGACAACAAATAGATGTTTTGGTTTGCTGTGTGTGTGTTTTTTGTCTGGCCTGTTTTTCATCTTTATGAATTTTCCTGGCTTTCATTTAATTCCATGCTTGCTTAGCCTTTGGACATTTGATTAATAGCACAATATATTAAATATTACTACTACAACTACTATATATTACTCTTTTTTTTTTTTTTTTTAAAGCCCCTAACCAGTGTTGTTTTAGTATTATTTATAAGCTATTATCATATATTTTAATATTTTGATTTAGCTTTTTAATATCTTGTTTTCATTTTAATTTTAAGTTTTACATTTTAGTAATTTTTATTAAAGGATTAGTTCACTTTCCAATTAAAATTTCATGATAATTTACTCCCCCCCATGTCATCCAAGATATTTATGTTATTTCTTTCTTCAGTCGAAAAGAAATGAAGGTTTTTGAGGAAAACATTCCAGGATTTTTCTCCATATAGTAGACTTCAATGGTCTCCAAACGGTTGAAGGTAAAAATTAGTTTCAGTGGAACTTCCCTATTCAACTTACGGAACGAACGCGGTGCCAGTTCAAATGTTTTTTCTGTGAGTAGAATAGGGAAGGCGTAAGACATTCAGCGTAAGCTTTTTGAAGAATATGGAATTGCGGTTTTGGCCGAACCACTTGAAGGTAATCATTTGTTTATATAAAATGCATACATTTAAATTGTTTTTTTATAAAATTACAGATCGTTTCTCTAGATAAGACCCTTATTCCTCATCTGGTATCGTTTAAAGCTCTTTGAAGCTGCACTGAAACTGTAATTTTTACCTTCAACTGTTTTGAGACCATTGAAGTCCACTATATGGAGAAAAATCCTGGAATGTTTTCCTCAAAAACCTTCATTTCTTTTCGACTGAAGAAAGAAGGACATGGACATCTTAGATGACATGGGGGTGAGTAAATTATCAGGAAATTTTAATTTAAAATTGGACTAATCCTTTAATGTGCTTTTGTTGTTTTTACAAGTTTGCTAATATTTCTATTTAGCTACAGTGCATTAATTCAGTTTTAGTACTTTTAGTACCTAAACTTATTTCCGTTAGTTTATAATTTTTGTTTTCATCTAATATTTATATTTTATTTTATTTAGCTTTCAATTTTAAGTTTTTTTTTTTTTTTTTTTTTTGATTTAGTTAACAAAAATGGAGATGATAGAAAATCACTTCACAGTGTATTCATTCTTGATCATGAAAATATATTAATTAATATGAATTACATGTTTTAATTTAAACAAGTTATAAATAGAAGCTAAAAATATTCAAATTAAACTTCTTTTTTTTTTTTGTTAGCTATCACTTAGCCAGTTAACAATTTAGCCTGCTATGAAAAGTGCTTTTGATAAATAAGAACACAATAATGCGCTACATATTTGATCAGTCAGTGAGGAAGGGGGATAGGATCTTTCATAACAGTAATTAGTTTTGTACAATCAGCAATCATTTTCTTCATAAAGTGTAAAAATCTGCTTTTGCATTGTCACTTTTCAGGGTCAATGGCGTTTGGATTTGTATTCTGTTAAATGACTGTACAGTGTGATTTAATTCTATGCTTGCGCCAGTACAGATGTGAGGGTAATTTAAATGAAAGTGAGGTGAACTTGACTCCCCGTGGCGCTACATTACTTGATTATCTGCATTGGCCTTTGTGCACACACTCACTTACTCCAGGTTGTGTTTGTCATGGTGAGGTTCACAGGCTCTCAGCAGTAAGTTGAGGACAGAGCATTAGCCCGCTGTGATAAATATTGTTGTAAGATGGAGACAGAGAGACCCGCGCCGCACCAGATGTTTACCCTGAGTGGAGAGCTCTGTGTGGGTGAAGTCAACTCCAAATATGTGTACTCTGTGATACTTCCGCTCTGAGGACGCTGCGTGCATTTTGAGCACAGCTCCTGTTTTCATCCCGACTTTCCAGAGTTCAAACAAATCTGTTTATAATACACTGGTATCAAATAAGAGATGCGTATCCCAAAAGGTTTCTAACAGAGGGATTTAACAGTGACACATCTCTGATAGTCTGGTAATTCAGCTCTTAATCAAAGTAAACTCACATCATGATGGGCAAAGCAGTTTTACTCTCTGTCTCTCTCTCCCTGAGCAGACTACTGAGCTGGGCCGTCTCGTGCTCCAGCTCGCTCTAAATTATTAATGGACAGCTTCAGAAACTCCTGAGGGTTTTAATTATATTGTCATGGTCATACTCATCTCATTAACTTTTAATGGCGATGCCTGCTTAAAGAAATCATAATATTATTAAAGAATAATCATACCAATTAAAACATTTGCCTTGATGACGGATTGTTTAATACACAAGTTACTGGACTCAATCGAGCCTTCAAAGCAGCCTGGGAGGAGGGCTGAAGCAGCGTGAGCAATGTGACCTTGCACAAGAAGTTCTTATACATGAAAACTTACAGTTGGAATTAGTTTAAGTTTGTTTTGGAAGAGTATGTATTAACAAGACTTGAAACTGAGAGCAGCTCCCTTCTAGTCCTGATGGTTTCTGCACTGGGTCTGTACCTGCATTGATGTTTTAAAGGGATGGTTCACACACAAAAAATAACATTCTGTCATCATTTACTCAGCTATATTTTGTTCCAAACCTGTTTGGAACAAACAGTACACCAACTTGTTTGGGCACCAGCATTCTTCAATATATGTCCTTTTGTGCTTCACAGAAGAAAGAATATTATGCAGGTTTAGAATGACTTAAGGGTAAGTAAATGATGATGGGATATTAAAGGGTTAGTTCACCCAAAAATGAAAATTATGCCATTAATTACTCACACTTATGTCGTTCCACAGCCGTAAGACCTTCGCTCATCTATGAAACACAAATGAAGATATTTTTGATAAAATCCGATGGCTCAGTGAGGCCTCCATTGCCAGCAAGATACTGTAATTAACACTTTCAAATGCCCAGAAAGCTACTAAAGACATATTTAAAACAGTTCATGTGACTACAGTGGTTCAACCTTAATGTTATGAAGCGACAAAAATACTTTTTGTGTGCCATAAACAAAATAATGACTTTATTCAACAATATCTAGTGATGGGCAATTTCAAAACATTGCTTCATGAAGCTTCGAAGCTTTACGAATCTTTTGTTTCGAATCAGTGGTTCAGAGCGTGTATCAAACTGCCAAAGTCACGTGATTTCAGTAAACGAGGCTTCGTTACGTCATAAGTGTTTCGAAATTTCAATGGTTCACCACTCGGGGGGAATGTCTTTGGCAGTTTGATACGCGCTCCGAACCACTGATTCGAAACAAAAAATTCGTAAAGCTTCATGAAGCAGTGTTTGAAATCACCCATCACTAAATATTTTTGAGTAAAGTCGTTATTTTGTTTTTTTGGCACACAAAACGTATTTTCGTCACTTCATAACATTAAGGTTGAACCACTGTAGTCACATGAACTGTTTTAAATACAGTTGCAAGAAAAAGTATGTGAACCACTTGCAGAATCTGTGAAAATGTGCAAAATTTTAACAAAATAAGAGAAATCATACAAAATGCATGTTATTTTTTAATTAGTACTGTCCTGAGTAAGATATTTTACATAAAAGATGTTTACATATAATCCGTAAGACAAAAAAATAGCTGAATTTATTAAAATGACCCAGTTCAAAAGTTTGTGAACCATTGATTCTTAATACTGTGTGTGGTTACCTGGATGATCCACGACTGTTTTTTTTTTTTTGTTGTGTGATGGTTGTTCATGAGTCCCTTGTTTGTTCTGAGCAGTTAAACTGAGCTCTGTTCTTCAGAAAAAATCTCCAGGTCCCAAAAATTCTTCAGTTTTCCACCATCTTTTGCATATTTGAACCCTTTACAACAGTGACTGAATGATTTTGAGATCCATCTTTTCACATGGAGGACAACTGAGGGACTCAAACACAACTATTAAAAAAGGTTCAAACATTCACTGATGCTCCAGAAGGAAACACGATGCATTAAGAGTCGGGGGGTGAAAACTTTTGAACAGGATGAAGAGGTCCAAATTTTTCTTATTTCGTTTGAATATTTTTTTTTTTTTTTTCATTTAGTACTGCCCTTCGGAAGCAACAGAAAATACTTCCATGTTTCCCGGAAGACAAATTAAATACAATTTACCTTGATCTTCAAATTCAAAATGTTTTCACCCCCAATCTATTAATGCATCATGTTTTTTTCTGGAGCATTTTTGAACCTTTTTTAAAAGTTGTGTTTGAGTCCCTCAGGTGTCCTCAGTGTGAAAAGACGGATTTCAAAATCATTCAGGTACTGCTGTAAAGGGTTCAAATATGCAAAAAATGCTGGAAAACTGAAGAATCTGCAGGACCTGAAGGATTTTTCTGAAAAACAGAGCTCAGTTTAACTGCTCAGAACAACCATCACAAAACAAAAAAAAAAAACAGTCGTAGATCATCCAGGTAACCACACACAGTATTAAGAATCAATGGTTCACATACTTATGAATGGGGTTATTTTAACAAATTCAGCAATTTTTTTTGTCTTGTGGATGTAAACATCTTTTATGTAAAATATCTTACTCAGGACAGTACTAAATAAAAAATAACATGCATTTTGTATTATCTCCCTTGTTTTGTTAAAATTATTCACATTTTCACAGATTCTGCAAGTGGTTCACATACTTTTTCTTGCAACTGTATGTCTTTAGTAGCTTTCTGGGCATCTGAAAGTGTTAATTATCTTGCTGGCAATGCAGGCCTCACTGAGCCATCGGATTTTATCAAAAATATCTTAATTTGTGTTCCAAAGATGAACGAAGGTCTTATGGGTGTGGAACGACATGAGGGTGAGTAATTAATGACAGAATTTTCATTTTTGGGTGAACTAACCCTTTAACTTTTAGGTGAACTGTACTTTTTAGGCCTGTTAACACATATAATAGTCCGATTGGATTAAACAACAGTGGCCTTTTATACCTGGCATTAACATAAATTTCTTATGCATTTTTTTTAAACCAGATTGCGTTTACACCTTAATTCCAGTGCGTCTCCAGTGTGATCAGATAGCGATCCAATTACACCTACTCATGCAAAATTCAATTTACATATTACATTAGAAGTTGTGTTAACTCAACGTTCTGTCTTTTACTGAATTTTAAAAACATTTAAAACTGATTTCTGGCATTTTATTTTCCTTCAGTAAAGCTGAGAAAAAGTTTTAAAGCACTTTTTTTTAGGGAAATAAGATAGAGAAACAAGATTTCAAAGTATAATCCATTGAAATAATTTGTTAATTGGATATTGTTGATTTAAATTGGATGAACAAATTACAAGAGCTCAGTATCTTTTTTCTTTCATGTTGTGATCTGATCACAGTGCATCTTGAACCTTTCTTATATGGAACACAAAAGAAGAAAAATGTTTTGAAAAACATTTTGAAAAATGTTTGTAGAACAGTTTTGACTTCCACTGTATGAATTAAAAAAAGTTAGAAATGTCTCACAATATCTTCTTGTATACCCCACAGAAGAAATAAAGTTCTATTGTTTTGAAACGACATGAGGTTGAGTAAATGATGACAGAATTTTAATTTTTGGGTGAACTATCCCTTTAAAATGCATGTTAAGGCCAAGTGTAAACAGGGTCATTGTTTTGTTTTATTGTCTTAATTTTTGTGAAGACTTGGTGTGACAGGGCATTTCACCTCAAAATGGCTGTGATGGTGTCCTTATGGCTTCAGAGCTGAAGTATGAGTAAAGGCCTCCTGCTGATGTGGACAGAGAGCAAGAAAGCAAGAGAGAAGGGCTAGTGTTGGGATCAGTGCCCAGCGCAGAGCTCCTGCTCAGCCTTCCACGGAGACCAGGGGCCTGATACCGCATGCAGGTGGTCGAGTCAGTCGCCAGGCAGATCAAAAAGTCAAACCCCTGGGTGGACCTCCCTTTGAAATGGGAATGGGGCAGACATATCAGACAGAAAACATAACCAAGCCCCGCACCGCAGAACAGCTCCATATTCATGGCCGAGCTTAGAGGAGCCAGGCCTCGATCTTCTGAAGGAGCCCACAGTACAGCTGGACACTGATTAAGACATCAGGTTTTCCATGTCTCTGGGCACGAACACGCCCGCTTACTTTGGGTATTGTGCGTTAATGCGCAAACAACAGGAGCACCTCGCGTGGTCCCCTCCCCCCCGCCCACCCCTTTATGAAATATTCATATTCATAACACATTACTTGTGAAGCAGAGTAGCTCCGACTTTGTACATCCCGAACAGCTGTAACACTTCTCTGTCACTAAGCGCTCTGATCCCAGCAGCGATTAGATCAGTAGACGTGGTATTGTGAGAGGTGAGCCACACTGTCACCTCTCTCTCTTCCTTGATTTTCCTCTCTGTCTCCCTTTGTTTCGACGTTCCGAGAGTCGTCATCGGCACGGCGTGATAGCAGACAAGAAAAATAGAGGAGGGAGGGTGGCGGGAGCGAACCCCCCCCGAATATGGCTGTATTCTGGTGTTTGCCAGTCCCATTAAACAGACATTTGCAAACAATGTCAAGAGGGAGGAGATCAAAGCGCAAACCCCAGAAAAGCGGGAGCTCTGATGTCCTGAAGATCTCCAAATTTAGACTTCCACCGTATTGGCTCCCAGTTCCTCTCCCAGCTTGGAATATTAACGACGTGCTATGTAGGTCATATAATTAATGTGATTCAGGAGCACCAGTGGGCTGTTGAGGGATGCAAATAGAAAGAGTCATGGGGGCCCTCTTGAAGTCTTGTTATGAAGTTGAACAAAAAGATTTGATATTATTTTTAATTGGAGCTGAAAGATATAACAAATTATAGTTCAGTGTGTGTTTTCGCTCTTCTCGCTCGCCTTTTATTCTTTTATTTATTTGGCTTCTCCCTCGTTCTGCAAAGCGAGGGGAAAAGCCTCGTTAAGATGCTGGAGCCGAGGGAGCAGGGTGGAGAAGTGACGGGGGCACGGCTCTCTTTCTCCCACACACTCACTCCCGTCCTCGCAAACAAACTCCTACACGCACTTCGCCGTATAGTTTTGTGCGAGTACGAAATTCTTTGACATCAAGGTCTGCTGTCAAAATCATAATGAACGGCTGATATAGGCTGAAGGAAGAACAAAGATTGTTCAGAAGCGAAGTCGTAATTCCGCTCTGTCTAAATTTAACAACTGTACAGGTGAGGTATTACTCTACAAACTAACCTTTAAAAATAATCTTCATGTTCTTTTCTATACTCTTAAAGTCACGTGTTGTGAATCAAAAGGTGCTCAGTGCATCTGTTTTTGCTGTTTTTGATTCTGTGATCAGTCATTTCCCCCCCCCATTGAGTTTTTCAGTGGCATGAGATCTTGATCCAGCCAAAGTTCAAAATTTGGAGCAATTTCCATTGGTAACTGTCTCTAGGGTGGCAGGCCCCTCCTCGTGGGCGCTCTCTTCCCAGTATTTCTCTGATTTCCTTTCTGAGCAGCTGTGGCGAACTCTGTGTTCTACATTTGTCATCAGCCGGAGTTGTGTAAAGAATGTTGCCCCTGGAAACCATGCTTCACCACCAAAAATGTTGGTTTGGCTTGTGCCATGAGAATACTACCTGTCTGAGTAGCAGTAGTTTGGTGGTATAGTCATGTGGGGTTGTTTTGGTGTTTGCTAGGCCTCTTAATTCCAGTAATGATGGTAATGCAGCTGCATGCAATGACATTCAAGAGAATTCTGTGCTTCCAGTTTTTTGGCAACAGTTTGGGGAGATCCCGTTTCTGCTCCACATGACCATGCCCCTGTGTGCAAATTGATGTCCGTAAAGAAATGATTTACTGAGCCTGGTGTGGAAAAACTTGACTAGCCTGCACAAGGCCCAGATTTGAACCCCACTGAACATTTTCGGGATGAATTGAAACCCCTGACCTCAATGCTGTTGGCTGTTGGTCTCACTTACAAAATGCTTGTATCCTTTATAATTTGCTTTTTCTATCCACTCAGCAGCAGTCAATTGTTGAGTGCCCCAACTGAATTAAAGTGAAATGGCATTGATGAGTGTGCGGATGCGTATCATGGAGCGTGGTGACGCGCATCTGCAAGATTTATCACTATAACTGAGTATCTTGTTCCTCTCCTGGTCACAGCTCTCGCTCAAGCCTTTTAGACGCTGGGGTGTTTTGTACCCTTCAGGAATGCTGCCTGTCAGGTTTATTTTGGACAGCAGATACTTTGAGCATCTTGTGTGTCACAACATTTCAGTTCAGATGTCTGGAGCTAACACAGTCTTTAGTCAAATGGCACTGTACGAATATGTGTGTGTGTGTGTGTGTGTATGTGTACTGTGTATATATAGACTAAAACTAACTAAGACTCTGTTAGCTCTAGACACCTGAACCTCATCTCAAAAATACAGTAAATACAGTAGTATTGTGTGAAATATTACAACTTAAAATAACTATTTTCTGTTTTGATATATTTTAAAATGTAACTTATTCCTGTGTTGGAATATTTAGCAGCCATTACTCCAGTTTTAGTGTCACAATATCATTCTAAGGTATCCAATATCAATACCATGATACATTTTTTTAGGATTCTTTGAATAGAAAATTCAAAAGAACACATTTGTTTGTATTAGAAATCTTTTGTAACATAATAAATGTTATAGTAGTTTTTTTTTTCACAGATAAAGAACTAGTTTAAAATATTTGAATTACAATACCGTTGTATTGGAGTATTTATCAACCTTGTCATTACATCAATAGACCACTAATTGTCCTTACTGCTCACAATGTCAGTATCATGTGTCAGATTTATGTTTCCGTTTTTCATGGGGAGAGACTCTCACTGCATGTTCGTGCAACTTTTATTTTCGATAATGAGTACTGATGGCTCCATAGTGTGTGTGTGTGTGTGTGTATATTTGTGCATATACCGTCAATGTAAAGCTGTAAAGTTTCATGAGCATCTAAATGAAGAGCGTGTGAATGTGTGAGTGTGTATGTGTAGCAGGCTGCCGGGAAGTTGACAGGCCTCTGGATAAACCCCTGTGGCACACACACACCTCAGCCTCATTACCCACTGCTGAGAGCATCATGGGTAACAGTGACACTTAAACTGTGTCTCTCCCACTCCTATTAGTGTGTGCTGATTGCCTGCTTTGGAAAGCACACACATGTTTGGGCTGCAAACAAACTCAGGACTGACATGTTAAGTGATGAGTTTTTACATTAGGGCTACATCATTCTGAAAGAGAGAAAAAAATGCACGTTGATACTTTTTTTTTCTATTATACTACAGGTAGCAGCATCTATTTAGCCTCCATTTTAGGGTAGGAAATAATAATATAGGACAGGAATCAATCTTTTCTGGACCCCTCACTCAGACTTTTGTGTCATCTAAATATATTTTTATATACATTAAATTTGTTATTTATATTTAAATATTTGCATGAAATTATGTGTAATATGTTTGTTTTTAAAAAATTAAAAAAACAGATAATATATAATATAATACAAGGCCCTGTTTACACATGCTATTAAGATGCGTTTTGCTTGATCAGATCACAAGTAGACAAGGGAGACACATTCCGTTTACACCTGGTGTTTTAATCTGTCTCTTTTGTCCACTTTCAACCGCTTTTGCCCTGATTTCCTCAAGGAGAGGGTCTCTTGGCTGATAAATGTATGGGCTTTTTCAGATCTTTCGATCTACTGGACGGAATAAGCTCACGCAATTTACATATGAACACGCAGAGACGAAAGAAAAACATACGAGAGCAGCAGCTTTCATTTCCGTGGTGTGTGCATGTTAGAAATCAGGAATGGTGAGAGAACATTGTGCTTGGTACATTTTTCGTCTTTAAACCAAACTTGGGTCTCCAGCAGTTTAAATCCCGTCTGGCTAGCGCGCTTCCCATAATGTTTACGCGTTAGGTCAGTAGGTGGACTTTTGTGGCTGTTGGAACACATTCGACAGCATGAGCATCTACACTACAAAAGCAATCCAGTAAGTTGCGTTTTCGACTACCTCTGTGTATATAATATAATATAATATAATATAATATAATAATATTTTATACTTGTATGTACATAACTGATATATCAGTACACAGACCCCCAGAGATAAAAACCATGAGTGTAGTAAGTAACACTACCATAATGGTTATGATATTTTTTATGATGACTGAATGCTTCAGAACAATAGCTATTTTACCCTTGAAAAGATCCTGCCTTTTACATCTTTATGTCAGTCGATCTTTTCCACTTTTCCAATTATTAAACTCGGTGGGGTCACTGTGTATGACATTGGAGTGACGGGCTTCTCCTCCTCTGTCGTTTCCGACCTCGCAAAGGTATCGCTCGTCAGGGTGTTAGCTGCGCTGTTCTGAGATCAGTGACTACGTCCCCCCTTGAAGTGGCTGCAGTGTCATTCCAAGGGCAGCGTGGCGTTTGATCTGGTGTCGGGCGGCTGTCGCTGCACAGGGCCCTGTGATTGTCCTGCGGGGAAGGAGACAGACATCACCTACCTACCTTCAATGAAAACTTCCTCTGGAACTTTTTGATTGACAGTGGCAATCGTCATGACGACCAACTTTTTTGCCCTCTGTTGTGTTTTCTGTTCTAATACATGGTAAGAGTGAGCATATTTTCTGTGTGGTCTTGTGAAACTGAAGCACTATGTGTGTGTGTTTATCTCTGTTGAGATAAGTAATTCACAGCAGACCCTTTCATTGTTTTTGGGTGAATTTGAGCATTCATTAAATATTTTCGAACAGTTAAAAAGCTGTTTGGCATTAATATAAACTTGGTGTGTCATGTCGTTTGCCTAGATCTTAGGATTTTTCAACCTATTAATGATATTCAATATATATCTCTATTTATTCTTCTAAAATGGCCTATTTTCATCAATCAAAAGAACAATCATTGCACCTATTGTAGCCAGTTAGATTTTAAATATTTAATGCAACTAAAAACAATGTCAAAATTTTGTTAAAAAATAAAGATCTTATATATTTTTCTTTCTTATGTTTCAAAAATAAGATATATGTGAATTTTATATATATATATATATATATATATATATATATATACTTTCTTAACAAGTTATATATTAAATCAAACCATCAAACCATTCAAACTGTGTGTACATAGTTTATATATATATATAACTATGTACACACAGTTTGAATGGTTTGATGGTTTGAAATTATTGGGAAATGGAAAATTAATCAAACGTACAAATTTTTTGATACTTTTTCTACTAATCAGAGACACTATTTTTGCTATTGAACATCTGGTGGAAACAGAGACCAAATATAAATCATCATGATATTCACAATGTTGCTTATGAATTCTGGTAAATTGGGCAACTTTTGTCACCTCTTTCTCTCATTAGGATGGATTACATAAAAGGGTGTAATTTCCTGAATTGACCCTATTATCTGGTCCCATATTTGTTTTATTTTTTGAGCAGGCACTATCTCCCATTTAGTATCCCGTTTTACTCCCCTGGCACCGCAGCGTCCTGTGTGTTTTGTTTTTGAAATGAACAGTAGGAAGATGTCAAGGCAAAGGTGAACAAGCAGGGCTAGTGACTCTTCACATTCAGTCTCCATCTGAAAGCCACATAGCTGCTGCATATGTATATACTTCATTTCATCCCTGCACAAGCTTTCAGACTTCTTTGTTTTTTTTGTCTTTCATATTTTCTCTTCCCCCTCCCCCCTCCCCCTCCTTCCTTCACTGGTCCAATTAATGTGTTTGTGTTTAAATTAATAAGTGAATTGATAAAAATCTCAGTGTCAGTAGGTGACAGGTTTTGCGTGTGAATGTTTGTATGCGTGTGTTTTGTTTTAGAGAGAACGAGAGAGCGAGAGAGCTCACGCTGAAGGCCCTGAGGCATGTAAGGACTTTATGGCTCACCTCATACGCTCATTAAGGCTGTTGTTCGGCTTTTGTTGCATAATTACCTAATGGCAGCTTTAAAAAAAGGCTTCACTGTCTTTGACTGACAGCGTATTGCTCTTACGAGTTATCTTTGTCTCCAAAACCTGTCTTTTTGTCTTTGGCAGAACTAAAGCAAGGATGCTTTCAACATCTCTACGAGGCAGCGTGTTGACTGTGACTTGGAGTGTGTTGTTACAGCTTGTACCAACTGTACTACTGATGTTCAGTTTGAATGACTTCTGAAGTTTGACGTCCCTGTAGTTATTTTGTACTGGCAGAGAAGTGCACTTGATGGGTCAGATAGTCTGTGGTAACAGTTTTCTTTCATTCTGCCCTGTGCTGACCTCCATTTTAATGCATTGTGGAGATTTGTTGAAATACCTGAACTCAGGCATGTTTGATAAGTTGATTTGGATGCTGATACAATCAGTTGTTTCCAGGACAAGCATTCTGACCTTTTCCCTGCACTTGAAAAGGAAGATCTCGAATTCTCAGGAAAGGCCGGGTGCATTCTAGGTAATGTGATGGTGCCAGATCTAGGTCATAGTTCTCAGGGATCATTCCTTCTGGATTCATGAATGATACAACCTCTCTAAAAGACTCATTCATTGGACGTTTTTTACCCTGCAAATTGTTCATGCATGACTACTGAAAAATGTCCTCTTAATACTATTGGATTATGGGAAAGTGGTCCACACACACTAACGCTTTATAGCACAAGCTGTTTCACAGGAACTAGCTAAAAAGTTTTATTTGGTTTGTTTGCAGCTCACTTGAAAACATAAAACTAGTCTTTTAAATACGTTCTTGTTAGTCTTATAGGATATAAAATTCTAACATAAGACAACAATTTTCAAATGTATTTTCAAAGCTGTGCAAAGTAACATTACTGAGTTTTCCCTAATAGGCCTCTCCTTAATAGGTGTCAGTAGTTATTTAATCAAATTTGCATTTAAAAAACAACAACAACAACAACATCTATATGTAGATGTGTGTACATTTTGTATATACATTTTAATAAGAATTATACAATTCAATTAGAATTATACAATTATTATATTATATTATATTATATTATTTATATTATATTATATTATATTATATTATATTCTGTATGATAATATATTTTTTTTTAAAAAGTCTCAAGTTCACCAAGGCTGCATTTATTTAATGAAAAATACAGTAAAATCAGTAATATTGTGAAATATTATTACAATTTAAAGTAACTGTTTATATAACTTCATATTTTATAGCTTTATGACATTTTAATGTCATAAATTACATTTATATATTTTATTGTTACATGACAAAGATGACAGCTTAATTTTCAGCAGCCATTACTCCAATGTTTTTCTATAACAAGAAAAACATTTATTTAAAAAAATTACTAAAAGAGAACAAATAAGTTTTTTCTCTCATTTCTCTAATACATTTTTGGTGTTTTACAGATGGACTGTTCCTCTGTAGGTGGGCTCTAGCATGAAAAAGTTTGGGAAACTATCTTTGTTAAGCTACACAGAATGAATAAAGCCTGTTTAGTTTAGAGTTCAACTTTTACCCTTGTAAGCCCATGTATGAAAATCCCATCTTTTTGCTCTATGCTTGTCTCAGTGTGCCCTGAATGTGTACCGATCCTGAGTCAGTCGTAATTACAGGCGCTGTATGCTGGCACAGGCTAATGACAGGTCTGTGGCCTGTTTGCTTTTGTTTGTTTGGAGTACAGCGCTCCACAGTAGGGTATCTTCCCAGCTGGCAGTGCGTGCTGGCCCTTGGCTGTGCGTCTGGGTTGTAGAGGCGGCCGATCCTGGTGCTACACCAGGCCTCATGCCAGCTGGAGCTCTTCAATCCACTGCTCTCCTCCTTTCTCCACTTTGTCAGCTCGCCTGCTTGCTCATTCTCGAGCTGGCAGCCTCCCCCGGCAACACCCACGTTTGTTTGCACCTCTAGGGTCAACAGCACCCTGTCGCTACCTGTCTTTCTGGATCACACCTCTCGCCCAAAGCTGCGCCAACTCCCAAATTGAAAACTCTCTTTTGCAAGATTCTCCACATGGATTTACTAAGTGTTTCTGTCTTTAAACCAGGTTATTTTGTGATTGGGTATTATTGACTTGATTTACTCATGCTTGACTCCTAATATGATTTTAGATTGAGCAAAATAATGTAAGCTCAAAGTCAACATGAAATCCAAATGAACCCTATTTACTTAAAACATGTTCCTTGCATGATTCATTAGTGCAAATGTATAACACTTTTTAATGCATTAGCTATCATGTACTAACAATGAATAACACTTTTACATCATTTGTTAATCTAGGTTAGTGTTAATTTCAACATATTTTTAGTTGTAAAAATTGACATGCAGTATATAATGAACAAACATTAAATTAAACTTGCATTATTTTAACATTTGGAATTAACAATGAAATAGAGTATATTTATAAATATAACTGAATAATTTATTAATTTATTAATTTATTTAAAAATAGTTTAGTCATAAACATGCATCTAGATTAATAAATGCTGTAAACATTGTTGTTCATTGAGAGATCATGAACCCTGATATATTAACTAATGTTAAACCTTATTGTGAAGTGTCTTCATAAGTATTTATAATCTTTGAATATTAATTACTTGCTCAACCTTTGAAACAGTGTTGTTATTAACTATAAGTAAGTCTTTTGTTTTCATTCATTGAAATAAAGCTGAAATAACATGTAAATATTCATGAAAACGTAAACTTAAAACGTAAACAAAAATGTTGCCTCAGCAATGAACTGAAATACATTTAAATTGAAATACTAAAACAGAAAAAAACTAAGAACAGAAAATTACGAACTATAACTGAAAATATAAAAGTATAAAACTAAATCAAAATAATTATACATTTTCTAGTAGTATATATCACTAAAAATGTATCTTTACGTCACCACAACTTTCTTTTTTTTCCGTCATCAAGACCACTTAACTTTTAACCAGTGGGTTCCAGCAGTGTTTGAGGAGATGAATTGCAAATTCTGGTAGGAATCAAGATCCAGTCAGTTCTCAGTAGGTAAAATCCTGTCCTTTTTTTATCCAAAAAAAGTATGTCAAATTATGGAAGAAAACTGGGTTTGAAAAGAGACGTTGACGTTTTGTGGAACAAAAATATTAGTTTGTATTGACTTGGACAATGACAGAAAGAGATGAATGCAAAATTTTCACATTTTCTGGGCATATGTTAGCATTACTAACATGTATGTATAGTGTGAAATTAAGTGTGAAAGTTGTAAGCTTCATATCAGGTGATTTAGATTTAACTTGTTTAACGATTGTAATGACTAGAGTAAGAGCTGGATTGGAAACTGACATTTTGTTGACAGTGAGTGAGGTCATACAAACATTCTGTTCCATCCTCTCTTAAATCCAGAGGCTAAGCGTAATTACGTTGACATGGCCAGTGACACGCACACTCACACATTCTCGAAGGAATGGGGTTCATTCACAAGAGCTCTGTAATTAAATATCCTTCCCAATTCAGGTGCCAGCATCTCTCTCTCTCTCTCTCTCTCTCTCTCTCGCATACTCATCCATGGCCTTAGAGCCAAACGTTTGTATGTGTGTGTTTACAGGTTTGGCTATACTTGTGAGGATCAAATGTCCTCACTTATGGAGTGAAATATTATGGCAACCGTCTAGTGAGGACATTTTACTGGTCCTCACTAGTCAAAAAGGCTTATAAATTGGCCAAAACATGTTTTTAATTTATTCTAGTGTTTTGCACGTTTCTGTGATGGGTAGGTTTAGGGGTATGCTGTTGGGTTAGGCGATAGAAAATGTCATTAAACTGATATAAAATCACTAGAAGACTATGCAGTGTCCTCACTAATATGGTGAAACAAACGCGTGTGTGTGTGTGTTCAGTACATTATGGGGGTGAGTAGAAATTTCTGTTTGTTCACATGCATATCCATCCAGAATTTCTCTGGTGACCCGGTCAGTCCGTTTGTGTATTTCACTGTTTGTTTGGTTACGATGATGCTTCCTGTCTGCTCGCCAGTGCTCAGGAAGAGTCAGCGGTGATGGCGCCAGGGCTAACGTTGTCAAGACGTTATGAGGAGGTTGTCAGGATTTTAGCCCCATTGGCCTGGCAGGCTCGTGTCACTTTCCCAGCCTATTTGCTGATGGGGTTCAAATCCCAAACCTCAGCTGACCTGAATACATACCTGCTCATCACACACATGTTAGCGTGCACTTTCCGGAGACATTTTTGTGATGCTGCCAGACTGTTTGCTTGTTTGAATGGCAGAGACAGAGAGGTTCTGTGCCTGCATTTTAAGCCAACCTCACTGGCAGACTTAAGCTTTATTTAATAAGATGTGGATGCGTAAAGTCCTGTCTAAAAACTGCCCTGTGGTCAAGCATTTTAGGCTTCACATAAACCATCTTAAACACTGCTTTCCTTTCACAAATCTTTCATTATAGCTTTTGGTAGCGCATGAAGCAGAGCAAATGCGAGGCGTCCCGAGAACAAACAGTGTAATGCGAGTATCTAAAGTCAGAGACATTTTGTCCTGCCTTAATGTTCTGTCACATCAGTTAAATCAGAATAGACCCTGTTTACTTTTAAATACATGTTCTTACAGAAAAGAACTCTATCCTATCTATCTATCTATCTATCTATCTATCTATCTATCTATCTATCTATCTATCTATGTCTGTCTGTCTGTCTGTCTATCTATCATTTTTCATTTTTTTCATGCTGTCTTTCTATCATTTTGTCTATCTTTAAGGCCTGTACATTTTCTCTTTAAAAAATTATCTTAAAGTGCCCCTATTATGCTTTTTTGGATATTACCTTTCATGTAGTGTTCATTAAAGTTTCAAAGATCACTGTGCACAATAAATAGAGCTATTGACTTTCAAAAGATGAACCGATTCTGAAGTGCCTGAAACTAGTCATCAGTAATTCCAGTCTTATTTCCTGCATGAACCTACATACAGTTGCAAGAAAAAGTATGTGAACCACTTGCAGAATCTGTGAAAATGTGAATAATTTTAACAAAATAAGAGAGATCATACAAAATGCATGTGATTTATGTGCTATTTATATATTTAGTACTGTCCCGAGTAAGGTATTTTACACAAAAGATGTTTATATGTAGTCGACAAAAAAAAAAAAAAAAAAAAAAAAAAGCTGAATTTATTCAAATAACCCCATTCAAAAGTTTGTGAACCATTGATTCTTAATACTGTGTGTCATTACCTGGATGATCTATGACTTTTTGTTTTGTGATGGTTGTTCATGAGTCCCTTGTTTGTCTTGAACAGTTAAACTCCCCAACGTTTTTCAGAAAAATCCTCCAGGTCTTGCGGATTCCTCAGTTTTCAAGCATAGGTAAATTGTACTTAATTTGTCTCCAGGAAACATGTAAGTATCTTCTGTTGCTTCCAAAGGGCAGTACTAAATGAAAAAAAAAAAAAATTATATTTAAACAAAATAAGAAAAATTTGGACATCTTCATCCTGTTCAAAAGTTTTCACCCCCCGACTCTTAATGCATCTTGTTTTCTTCTGGAGCATCAGTGAATGTTTCAACCTTTTTTAATAGTTGTGTTTGAGTCCCTCAGTTGTCCTCAGTGTGAAAAGATGGATCTCAAAATCATACAGTCACTGCTGGAAAGGGTTCAAATATGCAAAAAATGCTTGAAAACTAAAGAATCCGCACGACTTGGAGGATTTTTCTGAAAAACGTTGGGGAGTTTAACTGTTCAGGACAAACAAGGGACTCATTAACAACCATCACAAAAAAAAAGAACAGTTGTAGATCATCCAGGTAACGACACAGTATTAAGAGTATCTTTTATGTAAAATATCTTACTCGGGACAGTACTAAATAAAAAATAACATGCATTTTGTATGATCTCTCTTATTTTGGTAAAATTATTCACATTTTCACAGATTCTGCAAGTGGTTCACATACTTTTTCTTGCAACTGTAGGTTTGTAACAAGTTTGCATAATACCAGCCTATGGTCTTCATTGGCTGCCCGTGAACAACTTCTACTGTGACCTGCCCTCAAACACTGTAGTTGCAGCTGAGGCTCGGAAGAGTTTGGTTCATGTTGTCAACGTTTCAGGAACACTGTTTTCTGCGCTGCAAATGCAAATCTACTTTGCATGCACTTCCAAAGGATGAGAATTCAGGCTCGATATGATATGGTAAAACCAATGCCAGCATTACTGTTCATATCACTGTGTATATAAGTGCTGAGGAAGCCTCCAGAGCTGAAATATGGTAATGGGTGTTTTGTTTCCGTCATGCACAGTAAGCGATAGACTAATTACAACAGACTGGGCTGTCTGACCAATCAAAGCAGAGTAGGGTCATGGAAAGGAGGGGTTTTATAGAGACTGAATTCTTTATTAAGCCATTTCGGAAAAGAGGTCATGCTGCAATGTATATTATGAGAAAATTAAAGTGTTTTTTTGACCTTGAATACATGTAAAATAGCATAATAGGGGCACTTGAACTCATTACATTCAAATTCAAATTGCAATTCTTCATCCTGTTTGGAACCTCAATTCAAATTTAGGAATTGAATTGTAATTTGAATTAAAGTTAATTTCTATGATAAGAAGTTATTATGGATGCATTAAGAATGCACTATGGTGAGTCTCAATGGTGAGTATTTGTATAGTATGTATAATATGCGTGTAATATCGGTGTGCTTTTCTTTTAGTCAATGCTTAAATGTGTATTTTGGTTATTTTCACACTAGATGCCCCAGCCTTGGACTCAAGAGAGTGAGAGCGGCACACATTGTCTCCTGCCAGTAAATCAATCGTTGGATGGAGTGTTAGCATGCTCCCTTCACCTCCCTTCACTCTGGCCACCTCACTGTAGTTCTAACACTGGAAGTGCTGACCCATCTTATCAGCACCAATCAGTGCCTCTATTACCCACTTGAAGGCTTCATTTATTCACTCTATGGAATTTTGCCCTCCTGTTTTCCCCACATTGGTATATTGTAACAGGAACCCTCAAGGTTCCTATTCACATCGTTCCTTCGCTCTTGATTCATTTTCTTTCTTGTTGTCGTGTCGTCAGTTGTTTTGTTTAGTTGTGGCTTCTTTGTGAGGTTTATCTTTCTGGGGCCAGGGTCTCTCCTCAATTGAATAGGCTCGCTGTAGCTGTGCCTGGATGATGAGCAGGCCAGGGCTACTGCGCTGAGTTGTGCTGTATTGTGGTCCTCTGAACGGGGTCTTTGTGATGACCCTTCCTCACAGACCAGTACAAAGACAGCAGTGAGGACTGGTCCGCTGCAAGCCCGCAATAGTGAGAGACTCTCGGACCAACACATAATGGCCAAAGACGCGTGCCATTGTTTTGCATCTTCGGTCCTTTCTAAAAGTAATGCTCTGATATACAAGCATTTCTCTGCTTAAATGAGACTTTTGTAGCTTTTAGTTCATATCTGTTAGCTTTGAGGTCATCTATAGTGCTGTGAAAAATGGGAAATTACACAGAAGTGAAAATTGTGGTAGTCAAGTGATTCCTAGGGGTCTTTAAAAGAATGAGTCTTTTTTCTTGTTCAGAATTTATTTTAATGATCTATTCAGTTTATGGCCTTCCTCCAAAGAAATGGATGACACAACCCATATGGAGATTAACCTTTATGCTCATAAAGTCATTCAGCATTTAATCTGTGGTCATTAGCTTTCAACAGTTTTCTAGCTCTTTTTTTATACTTAAGTCTCTTTTCCGTTTTCTTCTCTAGATGACTATTCTGCTCTGGTCTCCACACAAAATTTACACTGGGGATTTCCAACGCCACCTCCCTCTTGACTGTTGATGTGATCCCAAGGAGAGAATTTTTGTTGGCCCCCAGCGCTATTAGTGTTTACATGAGGCCGCAGGCCGTGGTAATGAATGTGTGTTCTGCTTGTTCCAGTTGACTGCTGGTGCTGATTTGAGTTAAAGGGCCAGAAGACCAGATTGGAATTTTGATGTCCATGTTAAAACCTTCAGTCTTGCATTTTCATGCTATTCTGTGAACAACTCTTATCTTGTTTTTGTTTTGTTTTTTGTTTCATTAAATTGTATTATTATTATTATTATTATTATTATTATTATTTAACGTTTATTAATTTAGGAGATGCTTTTATTCAAAGTGACATTTAAATAAGGAACATCAAAAGCAGTTTGTCATACAAACCAGTAATATATGTAGTATATACAGTGGGTACGGAAAGTATTCAGACCCCCTTAAATGTTGCACTCTTTGTTATATTGCAGCCATTTGCTAAAATCATTTAAGTTCATTTTTTTCCCTCATTAATGTACACACAGCACCCCATATTGACAGAAAAACACTGAATTGTAGACATTTTTGCAGATTTATTAAAAAAGAAAAACTGAAATATCACATGGTCCTAAGTGTTCAGACCCTTTGCTCAGTATTTAGTAGAAGCACCCTTTTGATCTAATACAGCCATGTGTCTTTTTGGGAAAGATGCAACAAGTTTTTCACACCTGGATTTGGGGATCCTCTGCCATTCCTCCTTGCAGATCCTCTCCAGTTCTGTCAGGTTGGATGGTAAACGTTGGTGGACAGCCATTTTTAGGTCTCTCCAGAGATGCTCAATTGGGTTTAAGTCAGGGCTCTGGCTGGGCCATTCAAGAACAGTCACGGAGTTGTTGTGAAGCCACTCCTTCGTTATTTTAGCTGTGTGCTTAGGGTCATTGTCTTGTTGGAAGGTAAACCTTCAGCCCAGTCTGAGGTCCTGAGCACTCTGGAGAAGGTTTTCGTCCAGGATATCCCTGTACTTGGCCGCATTCATCTTTCCCTCGATTGCAACCAGTCGTCCTGTCCCTGCAGCTGAAAAACACCCCCACAGCATGATGCTGCCACCACCATGCTTTACTGTTGGGACTGTATTGGACAGGTGATGAGCAGTGCCTGGTTTTCTCCACACATACCGCTTAGAATTAAGGCCAAAAAGTTCTATCTTGGTCTCATCAGACCAGAGAATCTTGTTTCTCACCATCTTTGAGTCCTTCAGGTGTTTTTTCATGTGTCTTGCACTGAGAAGAGGCTTCCGTCGGGCCACTCTGCCATAAAGCCCCGACTGGTGGAGGGCTGCAGTGATGGTTGACTTTCTACAACTTTCTCCCATCTCCCGACTGCATCTCTGGAGCTCAGCCACAGTGATCTTTGGGTTCTTCTTTACCTCTCTCACCAAGGCTCTTCTCCCCCGATAGCTCAGTTTGGCCGGACGGCCAGCTCTAGGAAGGGTTCTGGTCGTCCCAAACGTCTTCCATTTAAGGATTATGGAGGCCACTGTGCTCTTAGGAACCTTAAGTGCAGCAGAATTTTTTTTGTAACCTTGGCCAGATCTGTGCCTTGCCACAATTCTGTCTCTGAGCTCTTCAGGCAGTTCCTTTGACCTCATGATTCTCATTTGCTCTGACATGCACTGTGAGCTGTAAGGTCTTATATAGACAGGTGTGTGGCTTTCCTAATCAAGTCCAATCAGTATAATCAAACACAGCTGGACTCAAATGAAGGTGTAGAACCATCTCAAGGATGATCAGAAGAAATGGACAGCACTTGAGTTAAATATATGAGTGTCACAGCAAAGGGTCTGAATACTTAGGACCAAGTGATATTTCAGTTTTTCTTTTTTAATAAATCTGCAAAAATGTCAACAATTCTGTGTTTTTCTGTCAATATGGGGTGCTGTGTGTACATTAATGAGGGAAAAAAATGAACTTAAATGATTTTAGCAAATGGCTGCAATATAACAAAGAGTGAAAAATTTAAGGGGGTCTGAATACTTTCCGTACCCACTGTATGTAGTATATAATTAATTATATTATATAATTAAAATATTATAATAATTAAATATATTAAATATATTAAAAAGTGAATTTGTTTATTTTTAATTATAATATAATATAATATAATATGTAAGCAATAAGGTACGAGAGGCCGTGCTGTATCATGAATAAGTCACGGCACAACGCGAAGAGGAGTGCCTGCAACCCCTTCAGCCGTGACTTATTCATGATACAGCACTAGCCTCGAGTACCTTATTGCTTTTATAAAATGGTTACCACACAATACAAATATTAAAGCCAAAAATATGTATCAATGCAACTTTTATGAAGTAAACTGTCACTAAAAGCCTTCCTTCCACCGGAAAAAAATAGTCCCTGACCGTGAACAGCAACAGAAGTTACATTATTACGCCATTAGATGGCGGCAAAGACTGTCTTTATGAGTGTGTCAGTCAGTAGCGAAGACTTTTACATTGGAAAGACTGAATTGTTGTGAACACGGAACAAGACACAACTGACAAAGGCTTTGACTAGCGCTGTCAGTCATGGGAAAACCCCTTAACTATTAAAATGACAAGATAATACATCAGACATTTAAACATATTTTTATTATGAACATAGGACTGACCTGCAGGAAAATGCTAAATCTGAATGCAGGTAATAAACTCACTCACTCGATCTCTTACTCACAACACTCTTCTACATAATACAGTACATTTCAATGAACAATATCAATTGAGAACATACAGTTTACGTTGCTAAGAGTGGTTGCTAAGGGTGTTGTGTAGTGATACACAGAACCGTTGGGTGTTATCGTGAATAAAACACAGCTATTGACCAATCAGAATCAAGGACAGGAACTAACCGTAAAAAAAAAAAAAAAAAAAAAAATTAAAATAAAATATTAGACACTAAATCATTTTCTTTAATTGATCCAGGCCAAAATGCTGTTTGCAGTATTAATAGTATTAATAGAATTAATAGTACACTGGATATTTATTGTGCCATATTTTATTGAAATTCTTGAATTTAGCCCTTAGAAAGCCCTGTAGCCCTTATTATGTAAAGTGCTTAAATTGTTCAGCCTCATCTTTCTAACACTGTTTGATGTGTTGGTGGTCGGGACTGGGTGCTTTTTAAGCCAGCAGGAAGGAGTGACCGTATTGAGCCAAACTTGCATCTGGGTCTGAGTACTTCCTCTCCAACCTGCTGAATAAAATGTTTTCTCCCTTTTCCCCTTCTGCTAACGGTAAACACTAAGATCCAGAAACAAATCAATGGCGTTTTCCTTTGAAGTGCCTAAACGCATTACGACGGCTGCGTTTTAATTGGCCAAGAAAGTCGCAGATCAATATGTGGTGTAATTGGCTGACACAGGAAGGGTGTGAGACTTTATTATCATTAATATTTAGACATGATCTGGGAGGACCTGGGTAAGGTTAAATGTACATCAGCGGCGAGCGTCTTTGATCTGGCTGCTAAGTAGATCGATTTGGAAGCAAAGAGGTCAGGTTGGATGATGCGCACCCATTTTTATCAGTGCAGGGAGGTTTTGACTCTGCAAAATCCGGCTAAACCGGTACAGGGAAGAGAAACAGCACGAGTCTCACGACCAATGTCATCAGTGTCACTCAAAACCATAACTATTGTAAGTCTTGTAAGGTATCCATGTCTATAGCTGCGTGCTGCTCGTCTAATGCTACTTAGGCACTGCGTCTATCATCGAGACTCCAGAGTAAGTGCTTGTAAACGCACACCAGACTGGAGAGGGTGTATTGAATACAAGTAACTCAATGACCCAGCCGAGTTTTCTCTCACCTGAGCTTGGCTGGGTTTTTGTGTGGCTCTTTTGTGTGGGCCATGTAAGTGGATCTATGGGAGGAGATACCAGGGTGCTCTGGGCTGGAGTTGAGGTGGCGGGGCCATCGGTAACCGTCACCTGATCCCCGTTTGTTGAGTTGAAAATGGCCACCGGCCGGGCTCTCCCCGTCTCGCACTCCACACCCTGCCCAGAGGGCTTATGTGGGCCTAGACGCATGTTCCTGTCTCTCTGCGCATCCTCGTGTCTTATTCCCACAGGTTTGATTCCTTAATCATTGTACTTAGTAGGACAAAGATCAGTGGCAGGTGAAACAATGGCCACCGTCTCAGTTTTCACGGGCTGTGACCTATTGCCTAACACAACTAGAAGGCCAAGGTCACATGGGGCTGACACACATTTAGCATTTTATTAGTGTGTAACTGTTTGGATGGTGTTAGTTTTCCAAATGACATTTGAGTTAGGATTTACAGAAGGAGGTTGTGATTTCATGTACTGATTCAGATGGGGTTGGGATCTAGTTTGGACTATGTGTTACGGAAATTCATGTGCGATGGATGTGTCACAAAATCCACTGAAATAAATATAACTTGTATATGTTAGAGATGCATTGATACTCCAATTCTGACAGATGCCGATAAGCCAATAATTTCCATGTAACAGACAGTATTAAAATGCTATATACTAAAATACAGTATTCAATACTATTTTGTCTAAATAAATTAAAAATAAAACATTAAAATTTTAATGTCATTTATCAGATGACCCCTGAGTTATCTGGAAAACAATTTAGAACATTTTTTTTTTGTGATTTAAAAAAACAAAAAACAGATTGGATTCAGGCAGGATTAAAATCACCAAGTATATCTGTAATTAACAATATTACCTGACTTTGTTCAAGGAAAGCAAGACACATAAGAATAGGGCTTATGTCAAACAAGGTCATCCTCTTATACACATACAGTGCCACACATAAAAGCAGAGAGCTATTAGTCAATAGATCTACAGCCCTCAGCTGTGGCATTGGTGAGCATTTGTGCAGTGTGTCTTAGTTATGTTTCAATATTCTTGAATATAAACTGCTCTTTACAAGCAGCTCATTCTGCTTCCTTAACCAACATGAAGGATCGACATTAGCAAAGACAATTTCATGAGAACCAGAATGGAAAAAGAGTAAGTAGAAAGAAACATACTGTCAGAATTCATGAATATTAGAAACTGTGTTTGCAGCGGTCCCACAATGTCCTGTGCAGTCATATCCAGGTGATCTATAACCTTTTAATTCACTGAAAGGAAGTAAGAAAAATGGCATCTTCAGCTTCACTTCCATATCCATTCCCACTGGAGGTTTTGTACATAAAAGCTTAATGAATGGACCTAAACGAAGCGCACGTCGGCTTGTGTTTTATCTCTCTTTGTGGCGGCCTGACATGAGGCGGCCCTGTCTTTGAAACTACCTCTGACACTGTCAGAGCTGACTCTCTCAGACTGACAGAGAAAGAGAGAGAGGCTGATCTGGCCCGTCTCTTTCGCTCTTTCCTGAAAAGCCTGTCAGCGCACTGTTTGATCGTAGCCCGGAAACAAGCCATCTATAGGAGCCGAGATTAACCCAGGGCATTAATCATACGTACAAATGAAGCACAGGTGAGAAGTCTACGTCACTCTCTGGATTGCATACATCCATACATAACAACTTCTCAACCAGAGCGCTTCGTTTTCCGAGAATTGTGCATTTAAAGGTTTAACCTATGCCCTTGATACCCATGCTGGCGAAAATAAAATCCGAAGGAACGCGTTTCAGCAGAAGACAATTGAAGGAGGTTAATTCAAATTGGACACAAACTCTCCTCCTATCGACCGTTTGTTTCATACTTTTAGTTTGAATTCTGAGAAAAGGATCCGATGTCTTGATTAGGTGGCCGGCACCATTGTTAGACGGCTGATGCACAATAAATCCACTGTTATTTAATTCCCTGCTCCTTGCAGAAGCATAGGCAGTCTTAACAATTTCATTGTTAACCGTCTGTGTGTGGGCGACGTCTGTGTGTGTGTGAACGAGAGCAAGAGGTCATACAAAGACCTTTCTGTCATTATGGCAATGTTTTGTCATGGGGAATAAAATGGGTTTTCGAACAAGACATGGCTGTTTAGTGTACCTCAGTGCATTATTCGTTTAATTTGTGCAGTTACTTGACTGTTGTGGACGTATCTGTTCTGTAATTTATTACTGGCATCATTGGAATCGGCTCTGTCTGCATTTGCTTATATACTTGAGTGTATAACTTGAGTCTTTAGCAGCGGTAATGGAAAATAAGGAGAAGATGAAGGGCATCTTAACATGCTCGCACGGCCACGGCTCCATCTGTTCGCTCACTTTTAATTGTTGTGGAAGTGAAGACAGGAAAAGGGGGCGTGATTGTTCTCATCCTCTCCGTAGAGGTAGTTCCGTAGCATTAAAGAAACAGCAGAAGAACCGTCCAGATTATAGGCATGTAAATAATCTTATTTGGCTCCGGTTCCCGCTAATGAATGTCATTTACTTTTAAAAAACAGGATTAATTAACGCCCAGCGACCTCCTCTTCCTCCCCAAAGGGAATAAGTCTCAATTAGGCAGAGGATGGTGGCTAATATTTTCGTGGAAAATCTGAATATGACCGTATGCGTACATATGCTTTGCTGACATGGAAAATAACCTTGCAATTAATTATGTCCCTAATTTAATGTAGGACTCAGAAAAGTGTGTTTTATTGAATGCTTAAAGATTCTCAGGGCTTTACTTCATAAAGACTTGCTGTTAGAAACTCATGACGGTCGGTCTCGTCTCTAGAGCGGGAGGCGTAAAAAATGGTCTGCTTTTTCAAAATAAAGCCAGGAAAACAAACAAGAGCCTCAAATTAGATTTCCCAAAACATAACATTCTCTCTTATTAAATGCCCACTGTGGCCAAGAGCTTAAATAGAGAGACTCTGCCTGTGCTCTGCCTTTTCTCACTGAGCCATGCTCTCCTCCATGGCCGTTTTAACTATAGTCTTTAACTAAACCAGCAGCCTGCCACACAGGCAAAAATATGCAGCTCCAACTCCATGTGTAAATCTAGTTTTTTCTTTCTTTTTTTGCTGATTTTTTTTCTTCAAATGAATTTCTCCCTTCTTTTGATGAAAAGTCAGTCTGCCCTCCCATCAAACTTACTTGTAACTCTTGCTGCTTGCGTGGGACGTCAGGCATTGAGGTACTTAACGAAAGATCTGATAAGGATGAGGGTGATTTTGGCAGATGAGAGTGTGTTGAGGTGTGTTACCCCCCCACCCCCCCGAGCTCCCAAGGTTAACTGCTCAGATCGCTCCCTGCATGTATTCTCCCTCTGATTGGTCAATTTATAGAATTTGACGCAATCTGCTTCAGTGATCTGGGATGTCAGGTTGTTGTGCTCTGGGAAAAAATGCTGCCTTAATTATAAATTAATTACCATAATAGAGCCCAACAGTGAATGCCCACTTTTTTAGCAGCCTTGGTTCCAGAAGTATTGTTTGAATGTTTTATTATTTCATTCAAATATATTTATTTAAAAAAAAATCTTCAATGAAACCAAGCACTGAGATGCATCAAACATTACAAACTTTTATTTGATGCAACAACGTATATGAAAATATGGAAAAAGCACAAAGTTTTATTGCAAAATATTTGTATATACATATTTATTAAAATTTATTTATATATATTTTATTTATTAATATTTATTTTCAAATAAATAAATAGTATAAGAGTGTACAGAGATAATTTGCATTTAAACACTGTGAAATAAATGCTTTTAAACTTTGTTCATCAGAGAATCCTGAAAAAAAAAAAAAAAGTTTCCACAAAAATATTAAGCAGCACAACAGTTTTCAACATCAATAATAATAAGAAATGTTTCTTGAGCAGCAAATCAGCATAATATAATGATTTCTGAAGGATCATGTGTCACTGAAGACTGGAGTAATGGCTGCTGAAAAATCAGCTTTGCACTCACAGGAATAAATGACATTTTAAAATATATAAAAATATAAACAGTTATTTTAAATTGTAATAATACTTCACAATATTACAGCTTTTACTGCATTTTGAGCAAATAAATGCAGCCTTGGTGAGCATAAAAAAACTTCTTTTGAAAACATTAAAAAAAATCTTACCAATTCATTTTTGTATATGAAGAAAATTTAAAAGGATTTTTCTTCAGGAACCTTGTTGTTGTGTTCTATAATCATAATAATGATCATAATATTTAGCATGTAACCTAAGATTTTGGATCATGTGTGTGTTTGTGTGTGTGTGTGTGTGTGTGTGTGTGTGTGTGTGTGTGTGTGTGTGTGTGCGTTTGTGCGCAAGAGTTTAAATGGCATTGCTTAGGGGCAGCCGTACACTCATAAATGTCAAGCCTGAAAGCTGACAACTGATAACTGTGAGAAACAGTCTGGCCACAGACAGAAATAGAGTGAATGATAAATATAAAGAGCAAGAATGACAGAAAAAAAGAGTGAGAGATGTAGAGAGGAGAAAAAGGGCCTGTTTCCTGCTATACATGTTTTATGACAGAATGTGGTGTCTTTTGTTTTACTCTGGTTTATAAAGCCTGTGTGTGTGTGTGTGTGTGTGTGTGTGTGTGTGTGTGTGTGTGTGTGTGTGTGTGTGTGTGTTTCCTCATCCGCTGTACCTGTAATGCCAAGTAAACTATGAAAAGACAGTTTGGGGGAGATTGACACCGTCAATCTGTAAATAGATCTCACACCTTCATCTGATCTCTGTCTAGTTCTGTTCCTCTCTCATCTGGTTGATCAGGTTTTCTATAATTTCCTGTGCCATGTTCTTGGGCCTGTTTACACCTAGTCACTCCATGTGTTTTTACTGATCAAAAAGCTATCTGATTTATTAAAACAGTTCCATTTACACTTGACCACATAAATGTGTCTCCGCAAAATGGATATAAATGGATACAATTCCTGCGCTCTATGCAAATTTAACGGAGCTCACGTCAACGTCAGCAAATTGCTTACAGTGTTTCTCATTTGAAAGTCGCTTTGGATAAAAGTGCTTGCTAGATGATTACATGTAAATCAAAAGTTGTATTCTTGGTACTTCAAGTTTATTTGTGGGCTGGTTATGTAGTAATGTAGTCAGTTGCATCATTGTTTGGCTTTAAAGTTCTGAAAAAGATTCACAATTCCCCTGCTTGAGCACTGACTCCGGCACAAGCTCCAGCACCATTTGGTTGGAAAGAGGGTAAAAGTGAGCGCCCTCTGACCTCTGGGATCAGGCCGTTAGGTGGGTTTCACACCTTGCTTTAGGAAGCTCTTTGGACTTTTAAAAGCTTTTTCATGGATCCAGAGAGTGTGTGTTCATTCCGTGTTGTGTGTGTGTTGTAGCTGGCAGACAGTAGGTGTCAGGGCATGGAGAGGCAGGGGCAGAGGTACACTATTAAATAAATAAGTGGTGCTGGGGCAGGCAGGTCCTCTGGCTGAGGGCCAGTCAGGTAATTTTCCCCTCAGTGAAGTGAGGTTGGGCATTTTTGAGAGAGAGGGAGAAAGAAAGAAGGAAAGAAAGAAAGAGAGAGGGCCTGCCGGCAGCCGGCCTGTCTGTCTGTGCATTCTGCTGCTCGCCGCATACCAGGGGCACCATTTCCCGCCTGGAGACAGACAAGCTCGAGGATCTGATTGGCCGACCGCCAGAGTGCGCTCACAAAGGCTCCTTTGACTGCAGGTCAGTTGGTTAACCAAGCAGTGGAGAGGGAAAGAAACCCCTCTTAGCCAGTCTGCATCCCCCTTTTTCATTTCTTTTTCTTCTCTTTCAGACCCTCTCACTAAATGGGGCATCTGTGCATTTGGCAGAGAGCAGCGAGGTAGTATTTGTACCTGTTGGTTACTAAGGCGTTTTTGCTTGTGTGTTAGAGAGAGAGAGCACTGTGTAAGCCCTGTGGGTTTGGAATTCTTTGGCTGCTTGAGAGCAAACAGCAGGGTTGAGCCGTGGTTCGCACAGGGGTGAAGGGTCACGGATGAACTTGACCTTGTGTGGAGTTAGAGAGCGATTTAAAAGGATGGCCAGTATTCACAGTATTTTTGGCAGTATTTTATTCACTACAAATAAAATAGATTATAGTCACTCCTCTAGGTTGGATGGTTGGATGGTTGGATGGATGGTTGAATGGATGGATGGATGGATGGATGGATGGATGGATGATTTCTTGTGTATGTTTATAATGCTATATAATAGCTGACTATTCATATATAGTATGTCAAATTTGCCATTATTTGCCATTATTGCTGTGGATGGATAGATAGATTCGTAGATAGATAAATTTGTAGATAAATAGATAGATTTGTAGATAGATAAATAGATAGATAGATTTGTAGATTCGTATTGTATCTCTATCATTAAAACCACATAGAAGAGTGACTAATCTGTTTCTAATAATAATCTATCAATCCATCTATCTATCTATCGTTCTGTCATTCTATCTGTCATTCTGTCTGTCTGTCTGTCTGTCTGTCTGTCTGTCTAGATTTCTATCTTATAGAACGATTTGGTTAGATTTAAGATAATACAGATGTTAAAGTGACGCCGTCTTCAGGAGAGGAGGGAGCATGGCAGGAAACAGCTGATCCACTGTATCAGTCACATCTGACAAACATGCCTGCTGAAGTGTAAAGCTTCCGTACTCGGTCTCTCTCTCCTTTACTTTCTTATGCAAGCTCTGCCTCTCTCTCCCATGTGTAAAAGGCACTTTGCATATGTGTGATGCTTTAAATGCTGCATTGTTAGCAGCCATTGCTTAGCCCCTGTGTGACCTGAGAGCCGTGGGTGTGTTTGATCACGGGGCACAAGTTGTAATGCAACTAAACAGTATTCTTTAAGCCAGCAGAACAGAGGGAGTCCACAGAGCCCACAGCTGCCAAGAAATAATTGCAATATAGGCTGGTCAGTGAACCCCTGGAGAAAAAAAGCTGATGACCTTGCAGTTATGTGTGGATGTGCAATCGGTCTGCCTTCAGCATCACAATTATTTGCGTGCTGCATGTTCCCGAGGAATACGTCCAAGTCTTTCTCTGATCCTGTGCCATTTCTAGCATTGAGTTAGAGGTGTTCATTGAGTAGCCCATATGCCCCGCCCACTATGGTCCCACATGACCTCCTGATATTCCGATACGCATTTGGCTGATTTGTGTCGATTGGCTGAATTTAAATTGATTTGGGAAGGGAAAGAGCCCATAAGCTCTAATGTTAATGGTGCTCCATACATGATGGGTGATGATTCATCCATAGAAATCATGAATTCATATAAATTAATTTAAATAATTTGAATTTTATAGTTTATATACATTAAAATGTGCATTATTTTTCTAATTTCATCGTTGTCTAGTCATGTCAATGATTGATTGGTCTCTAATGTTTTGTTTTGTCTTTTTTTTTTTTTTTTAATTTGTGTTTTACTTTTCTTTTTTCTTTTTTCTTTTAATTTCTTTAAAAATATATATTTTCTTGGTTTTAATTGTTTTTCATTTATTTATTTTATTTTATTTTACCACATATAAAGTGATCTATGACTACTACATACAGCATTAATGTGTTGTAAAGTGTAAGTGTAAAGTGGTAGAACTAGTTGACTAGATCCAGCCCTGTACCACAGTGCAGGTCACAATTTAGGGGAATGCTACATGTTTTTGTATTGGTTTTAGGTGTGTGCATGTGTGTTCTTCTTCTCCTCAGTCTGCCTAAGATGCTACAAGGAGTATATGTGTGCAGAGAGGAAAGTGCCCATGTAAGCTAAAAGATCCTGGACAGCAGGGCACTGAGAAAACGACAGAAAAAAGAGAGAGAAGTGGAAAAACAACAACTGCACAAACAAGGCTGAAGTTGGTGTTTGTTTCAGAGAGAAGGTGCTGAAAAGGGGGACTGTCTGTCACAGCCCTCCATTCTCTTTCTCTCTCTCAAACTCCAAAGCATTGAGATTCAGACCTCTGCTCCTCTTCTTTTCTTCCCCTCACTATGTGGATACACTCACACACTCCACCAGCAGTGGAGGAGGGAAAAAAACCCTAGTGCTTGACTTTGGTATAAATTATTGATTTTCATTCCCTTATAAATTTTCCATAGTGTCCCACAGTCTGTGTATGATATGCTGGCTGTATGTTTATGGAAAAAGAGCCATTCTATCACAGAGTGGACTTGCTTAAGCTGAGAAAAAAAAAAAAAAAATGACAAGCAGATAGAGAGCGGGGACCACAAACATTGGCAAAGGGTTCATTGCTTTTTTGCGTGAACGTCATTGAATATGCTTCTCGTTTACATAAGAAGTACAATCAGTTTCAAGTGCATCCATATTTTTTCACAGATATGGATTTCCTCCTTGACACTAGTTTGCGGTGCAGTCCCTCGGCAGCACGGGCGCCCCCTGACCTGTAACCTGTCGGGTCACAGGAACTGGAAGACTAGGCGCACTTTGACAGCTCAGTGCGCACGCCGCCCACCTCTCCATCTCCCGCTCAGGAGTTTTATAGCAGAACAGCAATCCTCGTCAATTAATTCACACAGCTGTCAGTGAGCTTAGAGGACTCTCTCAACCCCTCCTGTGTTTTCTTCTGTCTCTCTCTCTCTCTACCTCTTTTCCTCTTTCGTGGCATAGATTTTCTGGAGTTTTCCTCAGCCTGACCCTTGGAGGCTGCAGGGCCTGATTAGTCAGATTTAGTGCTGAGTCTATTGATCGGAGCCTCCAGGGCAATAACCAAATGGAGCCGGTGCAACAAGTCAATAGCGCTGTTATTGCACCAAACCGATGGCCTGCGCTTCAATCAGTACTGCGGGAGGAGAGCGGCAAGTCATCATGAGTGAATTAGTGTCACTCAGAAACCCCCTCTCACCGAGCTCTCCGTCAATCCCCAGGCACTCTTTCCTCCGTTTCCTCTCCCTCTCTCTCTGTCTCTCGCTTTCTCCGGTAGCCTGCTCCAGTCCAGGGACGAGATTCTTCTACACGTTTTGTAAGAGGAAGAGAAGGGTCTGCAATTTTAATGGAATGGCATGGATTATTTAAAGTGACTAAACCCCCTGTTGTAGTGTCAAGTGGAAAGATGTCGGATGACACTGTGGTTTCTGAAGCTCTGCTGCAGGAGCGTGTGAGGAAGATTCTCCGCAGCATGAGCTGGTGCTGAACTGGTGTAGAAATAGGCAGTTTATTTGACAGCAGACTGGGTTTAAAGATCAGTCATTCTCACCACTGGAATTTTTATTAGTGATGTTTACTAGGAGTATCACTATTTAAGTTATTATGTATTATGAAGTAGTAATTATGGTGTCAGGTGCGCTTAAATCACTTTAGTCGGAGAAAGATGGCGATGCACCTTCAACAAAAAACACAGTAAGATTTTATTTTAACTCTTCTACTACAGTCAATTAGCAATTACTCTCGCACACCTACAGGTAATAGATAGGTGCGTAGGAAAAGGATAAAAAAAAAAGTCAATAATCAAAAACAAATGAAAGCCCCGCACACTATCAGTGCTTACAAAAGAATCAAAATATCTTTATTAGTCACAATGTTTCGGTCCCATGACCTTTGGGACATTTGAACGTAATTTATTCTTGTGTTGGCAAAGCTGAATTTTCAGCATCATTACTCCAGTCTTCAGTGTCACATGATCCTTCAGAAATCATTCTAATATGCTGATTTGCTGCTCAAGAAACATTTATTATTATTATCAATGTTGAAAACAGTTGTGTACTTTTTGTTTTTTCAGGATTCCTTGATGAATATAAAGTTCAAAAGAACAGCATTTATCTGAAATACAAAGCTTTTGAAACATACACTACCGTTCAAAAGTTTGGGGTCAGTAAGAATTTTTATTTTTATTTTTTTGAAAAGAAATTAAAGAAATTAATACTTTTATTCAGCAAGGATGCATTAAATTGATCAAAAGTGACAGTAAAGACATTTATAATGTTACAAAAGATTATATTTCAAATAAACGCCGTTCTTTTGAACTTTCTATTCATCAAAGAATCCTGAAAAAAAAAAATATTGTACACAAATATTTTGTACAATTGTACATAATAAATGTTTCTTGAGCAGCAGATCAGCATATTAGAATGATTTCTGAAGGATCATGTGACACTGAAGACAGGAGTAATGATGCTGAAAATTCAGCTTTGCCATCACAGCAATAAATTACATTTTTAAATATTTTCAAATAGAAAACAGTTATTTTAAATTGTAATAATATTTCACAATATTACTGTTTTTACTGTATTTTTAATTAAATAAATGCAGACTTGGTGAGCAGACAAAACTTCTTTTAAAAACATTAAAAATCTTACCGTTTCCAAACTTTTGACTGGTAGTGTATTTGTAGAGTTTAAAAAAAACTTTTTTTTTTTTTTTTTTTTTTTTTTTCGTATTTACCATTTTTGAAAGCTCCTGACATTGTAGTTATGAACTTCCCAGAAGATTTCAAAACGTCATATTTCCTCCTGGAAAACCCTATAGACCTTAACTAGCACCTAAAATGTCGTACAGACCTACTGTGGCCAGTTACATAAACTTAGCCACTATGTTAAGACTGTGTTTTAAGAACTAATTTGACCAACTAGAAATTAGTTAAAAGGTAATCAGTCTTACTTTTCTGTTTCAGATTAGACCGATCTACCTTTTTATGTAACTGACTTTAAAAAGTTAGGGCTAGTCTTGAAGAAAAAGATTAGATGACTAACTTTTAAGACTAGTCTAAGCAGTTTATGCAACCGCTGGGATAGCGACTTGGGCCAGTAAGTAACCACCTAGCAACCACCCAAAACTCCATTGTAACATTCTAATACTCAACCACAACTCCATAGCAACACTATGGCAACCTATCTAGCACCATGGCACCATTCTCATTTTCTTCAGAAAATGTAAAAATGTAATTTATCTTTAATGTTTCGATCCTTTGCAATCTCCAAATGTCAAAACTCCCTCCATCTGTCTTTTGGGTGTCTTTGGTTTTTTATTCATTTATTTATTTATTTATTTATTTATTTTTGTTCGACCTTGCAGCGGCATAAGTCATGGGCTTTGCTTTTCCTTTTAATGTTATTTTTCCCATCTCTCCATTAGTGCAACCTCATCCTCATGCAGCCAGAATCACCCGAGGATAGAAGTGGAACACAACAACAGCTTCAAGGCTGAAGTTTGTGTTTATTTGAGAGAGAAGGTGCTGGAAGGTCTGCTCTCCACTTTCCCTCGCTCTCCCTGTTTTTAACAGCTAGTTCATTAACCACGCTTGTGTCGTCATTCCAGGTGCCTTTGCTTGGAAATCTGTTGTCACATGATTACTTTTTCTGAGATGCATCTTGGACACTTGATGCTCCTCTCCATGACTCCCCTGACACAGCATGGCAAGGACAGATGAAGCATTGAGCTGTTTTCTGTGGGCTTTTATCCTCTGGATAGGAATTTGAAAGGCTCCCTCTCAAAAGCATAACGTTCTCTATATCCCCCCAACCTATCCTGATTGTATCCTTGTCTTTTCAAGTTCCACTCCATCTTTGGCCACACATATGATGGTCTCTCCGCTCTGCTCTGAAGACATGCGGTGCCGTTGTTATGTCTTTTACATGGTACAGATTTCCTGTTAGAGTGAATTCACACCACAGGCTTTTGTCAGGTTTCTTATAGAAACTGATGCTCAGTATGAAATCGGTAACAATTTGAGATCAAGGCTGCAGCAGCGAGCAAGAGGGAGTTTTTTTGTACTTGAGTTTGTATCATAATCTATTTTCTGAAATGTCTAGTTGTAAATTAGATTTTTTTTAAGTTTACAGGCAGCTCCAAACAATGTTCATAGTTAACGCATAGATTTTTTTTTATAGATAACTAAGTAATAGGCCCACATGTAATTATGTTTGCCGGTTTGTGTAGATGACACTCAATAGTTTCATCAACAGCACTCTGTACTCGTTTTATTCACATAAAAACAGATTCTATATTTCTTGAAGTGTTCAAATGGGCAATGATTAAAAAAATTACTTTACTCTTACTTTATGGACTTAATCTTACAAGTGCAGGGATCAGAATTAAGGATTTAGAGGTAAAGATTAAATTCCTTCTTGCCTAATTAAAATGTATAATTTTATATTATGTATATAATAAGATATATACAGCTGACTCGAAAAGAGAGTGACAGTTCTGTCAACTGGCCCAAAACTCTTTTCAGTGGCCCTGGGCCAGAGGGCCATCTTAATTTTTGAGCACTAATGTGTTTTCGTCAGTGCTCCATCATTTGCTGATAAACATCAGGTGCAATCGGCTTCCAATTAGTTTTTAGAAATCAAACAGAACAGTTGAGATGTCATATTAAAAAATTGTGTTAACATATTTAAACACATATCATTTATCACATTTACGCATTAACTGTGTTAACGACAGCCATAAAATAAATATTTGTTTATTACATCCGTGCTCTAAATGGTCGCTTTGCTGTGGTATGTGTGTCACTGGTCTTGTAGAGCAAACACGGGGTGAATGGATGTACTAGAGGGAGTGGAGATTATTACTTTGGCTTCTGGCTAAACTAAACATGTCGGCATGATGTTATGTAAAGTTGCTTGTTATTAAAAGGAAAGAGCATGTCTCTGGGATTTTTGGGGGAAAAAACAGTAACCACTTGGAGTGTTGTATGGAATTTGCCTTGAGTAATGCCAGAAAATGTCTGTTTTGGTCCATAAAATGATATTAAATTTTGAGGCATTACATTTCTCTTCTAGAAATTTGCTCTATCGGTCTGTCTCTTCATAACTAGATTTTGTTAGTGTAACACAACACTGAGATGTTACAAACTATGGCCTCAGGTCAGACCCACCCAGCACAGAGTGTCCAGAACTTTAACATTTCTTTCGTTTCCTTTTTCCTCTGCTCTCTGTGAAAGTCACCAGCCAACACAGACCACTGATTTATGAGTTCTAATGAGATTTCAATACTGAACAAACAATAAAAATTTATGAGCATCATAGTTTTGGAGGCCCATGGTTCCATGGCTAGTGTTACACCCTTTCAACAAGCCTGGTAATACAATCCCCAGCTGCTTCCCTCGAGGAATGCAGCCACTTTTTGTGTCGGAAATCTTAGCAGCGCGCCCAAATTGTGTGAAAGTAATTTATCTCGCTTTTATAAATGCCGTTGTACTCACAGTCAACCTGGAGCGCTGCTGAGGGATCGTTTTACACTGCGAGTAAGTCTCAATATCCTGGTAGGTCAGAGCGTAGGGAGTTAAAGGAGGATGTCAGGAGTTAAAGACAGTGCTGCTTTACCTGGGCGTCTTTACCTTATGTTTCTGTAAGTGCCTTTAAAAAGACTAATTTTTCTATCTAGTCACTAAAATGTAAGAGTAATGTGCAGTGAGGATGTCAAAGATTGAAAGACTTCAATAGCAGGAAGCAGTGATATGTCTCCAAGTACAGATAAAGTCTATAGCCTGTTGAAACCTTGTTTGCTTGTGGTTTGGTCCATTGAACCTCACCCGTGGTGTGTCCTATGTCAAGTTCACGGAAAGGTTAGGTCCCGACAACCTAAAGAAAAAACCTACCAGTTTTGTGCAATGCTTATACAGTATATCTGTCACAGCTACAAATACCCTGTTACTTCAAATAGGCACACCTACCTGTGCACCGGTTCTGGGAGAACACTGAGCAGAAGGGATGTGGCAGCCGAACAAGGGTTACTGTTTTATCTGAAGTTTCCTGCATTGGGTGCTGGGAAATCAGGATTAGTAGTGGTACGTTGACTGCTGCCTCGGCACATTTACCCATGACATGGACTCAGACATAATATTTACTGCTATCTTATTGGCTGCGGTGAAGCATAGGCATGCCCTTCTTGGGAAAGTTCCTGAGATATACACTAATCCGCTACCTCGTTTTGACATCAACACCCTCCTTCTAACCAGAGATAGAGAAAAGAAAAAAAGGGAAAGGCAAAGATAAGTGAGGAATGATGAAATTGAAAGATTCCAGAGTTTTAAAGAATAAGAGAAAGTGGTGAGATGTAGTTAAAAAAGCCAGAATGAAAGAGCTGAAGAAGTTGGAAGAAGAAAAAAATTCTGGTCCAAAACCTAGTGAGCTGCCTACCTAGACTTCTTAGGCAGACACATATATATATATATATATATATATATATATGTTTATTTCATGAATTTGAAAATGAGGTTTTGGGGGTGTCCAGCTTGAGGTCTCTTTCACGTTGAAATTCACCTACAATACCTTAAAATACTGTTTACGTGTGCAGCTCCCTAGATTTTGGAACAGAAATAAGGAGAGTGCTACTAAGTTGGCAGAGTGCCAGTTAAAAGAATGATCCTGGGCTACTGGAAAATTAGAGGGAGCAGGGAATCTCGCTTGGACAGGGAATCTCGCTCCACGACAGCTCCACGACAGCAGACTACAGCTGCTGGAATCTGTTGCGGGCAAAAGAGGTTCCAGGAAGTAGCGCCAACAGAGTGTTTCTCCATTTCTTTGTCTCAACCTTTTTAAATAGTACCTGATTCTGAACTCAGTTTTACTCCCTCACTCTCCATCCCTCCCTCTTTCCTCCTGTACGGGTCTAAAATCCCAGTCTAGGATTCTAGTCAGTTTGTTAGCTGGGCAATAAAAAATACATGAGTGTGTGGCGTAGAAGTGTTCGTTATGTATGTGTATGTGTGTGTGTAGCTCATAAAGACAGCTTCCCGACACATGGGCTTCTCCAAATGTGCAGGAGCTCGTTTGTCTTTCAGAGTTGGTGCGCTACGAGTTGAACGGGGCCGTGTGATTTGCCAGTCTCAGCCTGTGTGTATGTGTACAATATTCATGCCCGCGTGTTGGTGCTCTCTCTTCAGCAATTCCCTTTATAACCTTTTACACTCGTCTTAGTTTGTTGATCCATGTTAAGAAGCAGGCTTATCCATGAGTGGGTTGCACAGGCGGCTTGTCGTTCCGATGATCGACACGACGACAGCGAGAAAGAGAGATATGGAGTGAAATCATTAGGAGGCATTCACAGTCGCAGCTCTGGCAACATCTCAAGATTCATCTGTGCTAACCAAAGTTCAGTGATAGTCCACCTGAATCTACACAACAGTGTGTGATAGGACAGTCAGACCTCACTGATTGGAGCGGCTCCATTCCTGAGTCCAGCTCCAGATGATGAGAGTACTGTAGCAAGCTCCATCACCCCATAATCACGCTAATAAAACCCTATTTAACGGCTCTATTATACACTTCAGCCCTGTTAAAGTAGCCATGGTGTGTGTGGGTGTGTATATGTGTTTCAGAATGCTCTGGAGGGCAAACTACTGTTTTTCTTTTGGGAATTACACAGTGCTGGGGACTTTTTAAGTCAATTACATGCAATTAAATGCATTTTTTTTTTCCCCTGGCGTTCTTGTATGCGTATGCGTATGCGCGCGCGCGTGTGTGTGTGTGTGTGTGTGTGTGTGTGTGTGTGAGTGTGTGTTTAATTAAGCCTTAAAAGTCTTGTAAAGTCCCTCCTGTTCGTGCTCTTCCCATGTACTGAACATGACGTTTTTAAATAGTGTTTTTTTACCCAAATGCAGATGTTTAGAGATATATACATACACACACTCAAATATAATTTAAAAATATAATATATATAACTTAACTTTTACACTATTTGCTAAATAAATAAATAAATACATAAATATATATATATATATATATATATATATATATTAGTTATAATAATTAATAATAATGATTATTATTATTATTGGAAAACATAGCATAAAATTAACAATATTTTTTATGTAAAACTAATAATAAAATAAATAATATAATGTCATATAAAATGTATATAATTCTGAATAATAATAATAATAATAATAATAAAATTTTTGGAAAACAGGGCATTCTAAAATTGACCAGATGGTGAGTACAGTTATTGGCCAGTGTCTCAATGTTAAAATGGCAACATTTTGGCCAATTAGTTGGTTTGACCAATATATTGGTCACCAGAACATAACTGTACTATTGGCAAAATCACCCTTCAGTCCAGTTCTTACTGACAGCTGCTAGTTCCATCACAGTTGATAATGCTGACTCTCTACGTCACTCTGAAAGAGACTACAAAGAACGCTATTGCCTGTCTTTATTACATCTAAAGCTCTGAGCTATTGACAGGTAAGGTGGTTTAAAGGCCGCTTTGACATGTACTGTACTGTAAGGCAGCTGAGAAGCCCTGCTAAAACATTTATCTTTGTTAGAGTGTGATCACACACTCCAACACAGGATCAGTTCCACAGGCCTCCCTCACCGTACCAACACACGTAGAGCATCATGTCCATCAGTCAGACCATTAGTGAACACATTGATCCTGCTGACTCTCCTCCCACTTTCACTTCTTTTGTTTCTATCTTGCTCCAGTGCAGTACAATACATGGTGTAGTTAAAAAAAGAAAGAAAAAAGAAAATGCAGACCACTCACAAAGTCAGTTTGACTTCAAAAGAAAATGTATGTCACAAGTTAATGTCACAAATTTCTATTTCTTATAACTGCACTGTTTTAATTGTTTCAGAATCCTAAAACTTGCTGTTTATCAAGAGGTTTAAATGGCAAAAATGCAGGTTTTAGACTGTGTTTGTTTTCAGTGTGTTGTTATGAGAGTTTGCTGGGGGATGTTTGTGTATTGTGAAAGGGTGTGTGTGTTTATGAGTGTATATGTGTGTGTGGTGCTTTGGTGGTGGTGTTCGAATGGGGTAAACTTCTGTCACCCACCTCCCCCCGCACACCCAGGCGTAGAGGTGTACTACTGCCCTCATTAGGGCTACTAATAAGGGGAACTGAGAGTGTACGAGAAAGAAAAAAAATAGCGGGAAAGAAGGGGAAAAAGGTTTTAAATTTTAATAACGCGGGTACGATTTTGTAAATCTTTCCTGACAGAAAACTCCTCATTATTTTCATCTGTCTCTGTCTCCTGTACCTCCTCCACTGATAAATGGGCTTTTCGTAGCTTGAACTCGCACTCCTTCTCTCTCTCTCTCTCTCTCTCTCTCTCTCTCTCTCTCTCTCACTCACACACACACACACACACACACACACACACACACACACACACACACACACACACACACACACACACACACACACACTCTCACTCTCTCTCTCTCTCTCTCTCTCTCTCTCTCTCTCTCTCTCTCTCTCTACACACTCACTCTCTCTCTCACACACACACACACACACACACAAACAAAGTCGTTCATTCTTTGGTGTTGTGCTTTTGAGGTTAGACTTATGTTTTTAACCCAATTGACTCAGTTTAATTTTGTCTGCTGGTTTTGGAAGGAGTTATTTTGGCAGTGCCTTCTTACATATAGTGCTCAGTTTGTGTGGTTCACACTGAGAAAGTCACAGTGTGCTTAAGACAGAGGTTCTCATCTGAAGGGTCTTTTTTGAAGGGCGGCTTGAGGGTTCCAGACACCCCATACAAACAAAAACATAATTCGGAGGTTTGATCAGTTTCTTTAAAATTAAAATAAGGGAAAAATCTGTTGATTATTGCTGACATAACATGATTTTTTTTTTCCTTTATCCAACTTTTTAGTGATTCTAAAATGGGAAAAACTTTTATTTTTCCAGAAAGTTTATATATATATATATATATATATATATATATATATATATATAGTTAATGGGACAGGCACTGTGGATCCTTGTCTTCACATTATACATGTAAAGTTATAAATATACACTACCGTTCGAAATTTTGGAGTCAGTACGATTTTTTTTAACTTAATATTTCAGCAAGGACTATTTCTGTAAATGCTGTTCTTTTGAATGTTCTATTCATCAAAGAATCCTGAAAAAATGCATCACGGTTTCCACAAAAATATAAAGCAGTGAAACTGTTTTCATCATTAAAAATAATAAGAAATATTTTTTGAGCACCAAATCAGAATATTAGAATGATTTCTGAAGGATCATGTGACACTGAAGACTGGAGTAATGATGCTGAAAATTCAGCTTTAGCGTGACATTAAAAAAAAATACATTTTAAAATGTATCTAAAAGGGAAACTGTAGTAATGATTCACAATATTACTGTTTTTACTGGATTTCTGAAGAAAATGCAGCCTTGGTGAGCATAAGAGACTTCTTTCAAAAACATTAAAAAAAAAATTGAACTGACCCCAAACATTTAAATGGTAGTGTACTTTAAATTGTGATTCTTAATATACTTAAATTACCATAGTTACATTGTTTACCTTTTTTAGGTTATATTATGTGGCAGTATTAGTTAGTTTGTGAATAGGTTGGGCTGAAGCTCATCACTGCGTTGAGGTCAGTTGAATCAAGTCAACGAAATGAAACCAAATGTGATCTAGCAGAGTTTCAGTTTGACTTGGTTCATTAAAAAACATAAATTCATTTATTCCAGCATGGGAATTGAACTGCGTAGAGTCTTATCTCTAGCCCAACTAGACATGATGAATTTCTATTGGTACATGAGATCATGCTAACAATTTAACAAGTGTGAGTTCTTGAAGTGTTTAATATTTAATAGTCGAGCAGGGTTTTGTGTGTCAGTGAAGTTTTAATGTTATGATTTTTAGTTTATATGCTACATTGAAGCAAACTTTATTTATTTGATTTTACATGTGCATTTTTGAACCCCTGGTTCTTTTCTGACCTAAGCTATATAGACAGAGACAGAAAAAGTGAACGTGTAAAAGAAGGTTTACCCTGAGCTATGAGCTGTGACAACATGAACAGGTCTCCTCCAGCCCTCTGTCATGTGTTTGACAGAGAGGATGGATGCGGTTTGATGGGTCCTGCTCTGTTCTGTCCAGACATGGTTCAGCATGGGATAGAACCTCCATCAGACAGGCAACAGATATAACCTTTCTTGTCCTCTCTGTCTCTGTCCTCTCCTTATATTAATGTGATTCAACCCAGCTGAGACTGGAGTTAGAGGAACCATAGATTACCCACAGAAGTATCCAGTAGCCCTTTTCCTGTTGTAATTCCCAATCTGGGCTGCATTTCTCAAAAGCATCTTAAGCCTAAGTTGATCGTAGAGACCATTGGTGGCAATTGTTCTATAATCAACTTAGCCTTACGATGCTTTTGGGAAACGCAGCTCTGGTCCGTTTCCACCAAATCAAATATAAATATATAAATAAATAAATACACACACACACACACACACACACATATATATATATATATATATATATATATATATATATATAATATACACACACACTGCTATTCAAATTCTCTTGAATGCTCACCAAGGCTGCATTTATTTGATGAAAAATACAAGAAAAACAGTAATATTGTGAAATATTATTACAATTTAAAATAGCTGTTTTCTATTTTAATATATTTTAAAATGTAATTTATTCCTGGTATGACAAAGCTGAATTTTCAGCAGCCATTACTCCAGTCTTTAGTGTCACATGATCCTTTAGAAATCATTCTAATATGCTAATTTACTAATTTCTTATTATTATTATCATCATTGTTGAAAACAGTTGTGCTGCATAATATTGAATAAAGTTCAAAATATCAGCAATAATTTGAAGTAGAAATCTATACAGTCAGCTTCTATATAATGTCTGTCTGCATTTTTTATTTTATATATATGTATTTTATTCATTATAATGTATATTTAAGTAACTTGTCGCTGTTATATCAAAGCCAGCTTATGGTTACACTCAATAAATTACTTTGAATGTCAAAAATGTGTTCTCAAAACTTGTAAACAAAGACAGCAATGTGGCATGTTTGTTTGTGGACAGATGATTTAGTAACAGTCAGTTGCATCATCATTTGGCTCTCAAGTACGCAGAATGGTTGTGAGAGAGGTGGAAAGGGATACAAATAGTGTTTTGGTTCTTCTGTTCTTTGAGATCCATTCGTGGTTATTTTTAGTTGAAGTTGAAAGGGACTGCCACAGGGGAAGATTTTAAAGTTTACAGACAAAAGTTCCCCTCCATCAGTGAGTATTTGAGCTCTCGTTCATGACAGGATGAATTACTTCCCCAAACATGTTCCTCAAATTACAACGGATCTTAGTGAATAGATTCATGCACTTTCCAGGGTTGTCTTCAGAGTGTTTTTAGGTCTGGTTGTTGAAGTGAAGGAAGCGTGGCTGCTCTCTGTGATGACTGGGCCACTCACTCACTCGCTCTCCCTCTGTGTCTGGATGCGGGGCTGCCCGGGGCCTCTCCGCCCACCCTCAAGGGCCTGTCAGAGCAGCCTTACCAAAGGCAGATTAATCTACATTACTGCTAACAGCTCAGCCTGGCCCCTGAACCACTCACTCAAACACACACACACACACACACACACACACACACACACACACACACACACACATATTTAATCTCTTGCACTTCAGTCAAAAATCTACAGCTGAGCTTTTGGTCAGAAAATTAAGGTTAGTAGAAGTTGATTTATGAGTTCAGTCCATGGATTTTCAAGAGGTTGTGCGTTAAAATGCCAAGAGTAAGTCACAATCCTGCCTAAACCCTTTTTACCAGGCCAGAGCAGCTTCATTTGGCTTATTGCTTTTATAAATTTATGGTAACCATATGTCAAACTAATAATTAGAACAAACAGTTATTCTGTAGACTATTCTACGGTTTCCAAGGACAATCATTTTTTTTTTTTTTTTAATAATGAGATTGCAAGACATACTGTAGGCAGTCAGCTACACTACCAGTCAGAAGTTTGGCGTCTGGAAGATTTTTTGTAAAGTTTTTGGAAGAAGTATATAATGCTTACCAAGGCTTCATTTGTTTGATCAAAATTACGTTTTATATTTTAATATATTTTACATTGTATTTACGTAGTGTATCTTACAATTTATTCCTGTGATGGCAAAGCTGAATTTTCAGCATCATTACTCCAGTCTTCAGTCTTCAGTCTATCATTATCAATGTTGAAAACAGTTGTAGTGCTTAATATTTTTGTAGAAACCATTAGTACATTTATTTCAGGATTCTTTGATGAATAGAAGATTCAAAAGAACAGCATTTGTTTGAAATAGAAATATTTTGTCACATTACAAATGGCTTTCCTGCAAAGTTTTGATCAAAGTGATGTTTCCTTGCTGAAAATAAACATTAAACATCTTACTGACCCCAAACTTTTGAACAATAGTGTACTTTATCTTAATATTGATTAACAGGAAGTGTAATATACGTAAGGGTCACATGATCTTGAGATAAACTGCTTCCAGTAGCACTGAGCACAGAATCAGCCCTACCATCCTGTAACACACATTCTTTATACAGACCCAAGAATTCCCATTCGTCCCTCTCCCACGGCTGTTTCCTGTCCCTTTGGGCACCAGCACATCTCTGAACATCATGAACATTCTGTCCTCTTTCTTGGAGTGTGTGTGTGTGTGTGTGTGTGTGTGTGTGTGTGTGTGTGTGTGTGTGTAGCCAGTGTAAATAATGAATGTTACTTAAAGAGACATGTGGGAGATCTGGCCTTGCTAAATATGCTCTGATTAATGTCCTCCGTCAAGCATACACTCCCAATTATGAATTATGCCAGCCAGCCCAGCATCCAATCAGAGCTCACCTTTTGTCAATGTGGTGAAAAAAGCCTCTGATGGTTTATCTTAACAAAATAAACATCTCGCAGCGTAGACAAACGAATACTAGTTAGTTTTGTGCAGCAGCGTTGAGGTGTGTATTGTAATGCTATTTTGCTTTCTTTACTGTACATCTCTGTATCTGTGAGAGGTGTGCGTGTTTGGATGGGGAAGTGTGCTGCTCGGCTGAAGTGGTGATGAATGGGTGTGTGTGAGTTATTCATCTCCTGCTTATAGGAGTGGACAGTGGTCCTGCTCTCTCCACATGTCAGCACATGGGATAATTCTGTCATTTATCAGGAATGACACAGGAGACAGAAACTCGCCCCGAGAGATCATCTCAGGGTCTCACCCCTACAACTCCCGCTTTCACCCTCACTGTACTCATCCACACACCCACTTTGTGCCACTTTGCCACTTTTCAAACAGTTTGTTTGGCTCGTTTTCGTTTTTAGTTCTGAGCAGACCGATAGAATCACTTCTTCTGCATTTTCTGTTTTGGTGGAAAATTCTGCAATATGACATGATATGATATGCTATGATATGATATGATATGATATGGTAAAGTGTGTAAAATGAAGCTGAAATTATTACCCACTTACTCTCTATTAAAACATTTCTATTCATTAAGGAATCCTGTTTTGAAACGGGAACAATGAATCAAGTTTTGCACAAAAATATTAAGCGGCACGACTGTTTCTAACATTGATAATGATAAGAAATGTTTCTTGAGCAGCAAATCATCATAGTCATCATATTATTCTGAAGGATCATATGACATTGAAGACTAGAATAAGACTGCTGAAATGTCAGCTTTGCCATCACAGGAATAATTAAAGTATATCATAATAGAAATATTTATGTATATTGTAATAATATTGTAATGATATTTGTTAATAAAAATGAAATAATATTTCACAATGTTACTGTTTTTACTATACTATATTAGGGGTGTAAATCGGAAGGTTCATCACGATATGATATGATATCGATTGTAATAGACAGCAATATGATATTTGCTGATACCTTAAACAATTCTGTGATACAATTGCAATTCAATTCGATTCAGGCATATATTAATCGATATTATGATATTATGTGCCTATTTTACACAACCAGTTACATTTTTATTAACTCACAAATGCAACAAAATATGTAACATGAACATTTCTCTGAAAATTGCACATCCTTTACTTCAATTGGGACATCCACATTTATAAAAAAAAAAAAAAAAAAAAAACATTTAGTTGTTTAAATAATAAAGAAAAATAAATAATGGGGGGAAAAAAATCAAGTCACGCATGAGATCAGTAATCCAGTCCCTCCAGGATTTTGCGGGACTTTTTTCTGATTTCTGCAGCCTAAAATGCTTTTCTCAAAATTTGCGGCAATATTTGCGGCATTCCTTATGTAGTTTTTCAGTAAAAATACACAAGAGTCAATATTCTTCTAACATTTTTATTACTTTTCTGAGTTCACGAACCACTGGGCTCTGTCATTTTTAAAAGGAGAACACTGATAATAACTTAAAATATAATTTCAACATTTTATTTCATATGTAACACCAAACAAAACAAACTAATTTTTTTTTTTATAAAATGTTACATTGCAGTGTTTCCCACATGATTTTGTGAAAGGGGGCATGGTTGTCAGGTAATCTTGCGGGGTCTGTGGGTATATGCTCCCCCTTTAGAAATGTTTATATATTTTATCAATCAATTTTGTATATTTTATATACAGGCTTTCAGGAACATTTATTTGTTCTTCTCTCAATCATCATTGTATGCCTATTGCATTGCATTGTGTTTTGCCCCCCACAATAAAAATTATAGAACTTTTATCATAAAACTAAGCATATCTTCTTACCAAGACAGGAGATATAGAGTGACAAATTGTATTTATATGCATTTTATGTAAGTAGTCTGCTGTACTGTTATAAAGATCTCACTGATTTACAATTTTGGTCATATAAATAACAACTGCAGCAAACTGCAATTTTTGCTCAGTTTTGGCCTCTGAATAAAATTAAGCTATTTTTCCCCTCCATACTCACCATATCATATTGTAAATCCTGGTGTATCAAATATATGACAAAACATAAAACTACTGCAAACTTTTTCTTTTATATTTTGTCTAAAGGTACAAAAAAAAACTTAAGTTTAAAAAATAAATTATTTAATTATTTCAGGCTTTACAGGGTTGATTAGTATTTTTATAATACAACAAAAAGAACCTTAAATATAACCTACTTTTGAAGAATACACAAAATGTATAAAGTAAACAAATGTTTCAAACAGATTAAAGTGCAATAGAACATAACTATAAAGTTCGAAAGTAAACAATCAGTACACAAGCAGTGTCAGAAAGGTAAAGTAGTTGCCTGCTGTTTTTACAGGGGTAACTCTGGAACCCGCTATATTACCGAATACATTTTCATTCAGTGTCTACTTAAGTTGTTCCGTCTTGCTCCTCGTCCATTTTGGGGTTGTTTACAGAGTGCTTGAGCCTCTTTTATGCAACATACAGACATACTGAACCGATTGATGGAAACAATGTCACTCAGAGTGTGTGTGTGTGTGTGTGTGTGTGTGTGTGTGAGAGAGAGAGAGAGAGTTGCGCGCTTACAGCAGGAGCGGGGTTGTTGCGGTGGTTGACTGACCGACAGATGCATTGCCGAAGCAACAGCGCAAACAGTTGTTTATCGATCGATTCAAGTTCAGCCTACTTCGAAGTGGGCTTTCCTTTGGCTGAATGTACGTTGTGATGACGTCACACGACGCGTTCAGGCTCAAAATCTGCGGAAAATTTGTGGCAATTTAGAAAAATTGCAAGCCCCTCCGAATTTTGCGGCGTTTGCTTGATTTTGCAGTAAATTCTGTGATCGCAGAATCGCGGAATCCTGGAGGGACTGGTAATCTGATGACAGTTTATGACATGACAACAGTCAAGAAAGTCTTTCAGGCTTCTGTGATTACATTAAATTACAAACAATAGCACAAATAAATACAATAGAACAAAGACACAAATGAAATAATCAGGGTTTTTCAGGTAGGTCTAGCAGAAGTTTTTTAGGCACAGAAATTAAAAAAGGTAATCAAATGTATAATAACACTGCATAGTCTTCACTGTGTAAATTAAATAATATAAAAGTTATTTAGTCAAGTTTTCTCTTTGTCTTTTGTTATTTGCTTGGGTTGCTGTCACTTTAAGAGTGAATGCACGGATCCAATATACTGATACACATGCATTTTCTTTCTCAACTGTTTACTTTCACTTAAGACATAACCGACTGTGTTTTCTAGGATAGATCTCTGTTATTCAAGTGCAAAAGAAGAGAAAGAGAACACTCTTCGTGTGCGCGCTACGGATGTGTGCTCACAGAAAACTTCTCACACAGCGCTTGAGTACTGAAATATTTTCTCTTTTGCATCTTTTTGCACTTGAATGCTTAAATTGGCAAGGCTTAAAACAGGTGCAAATGATACAGTTTTGTGACGATTCAGCACAGATTGCCTTTTTGGTTTGGTCATGTGATAATAGGAAACCGAGTTTTATGTAGATTTACATCAGTAAATATGTGAAATTTATTAGCTGGAGGAATGCCACAAGCCACACTTTTTACCTTTTAGAGAAAAATAAATGCTCTAAGCGTGTCTGCAGACAGATGGAGAGGGAAAAGGCAAAGTTGTCACACCGCGTGACATGTTTTGCATGATAGTGTGTGTTATTTTATTTTTTTAAAGACAGATATGACTGAAGTGAAATCTGTTTATCGAGTTCAGTCAGAAAAATAAATTCATTTTTGATGCAAGGCATGTACTCGATCACATGCATGTTATTTTGTGTGAAGATGTTAAATCGTATTTTTTACTATTTGTCTCAATTAATGTCCTTAACATGAAACCTTTTTCTCTTGTCCTCTCTTTCTCTCAATCTCTCCCTCTCCTCACCCACAGGATCATTCAGAATCGTGTCCTGGTCTTCATCCTGGGCGCCATCATCCTCCTCACCATCGTCTTGGCCATCTATTTCAATTTGCGAGGGCACTGATCTCCACTGACTGGCCCTATGCGTGAATGTGTGAGTGTGTACGAGCGTGTGTGTAAGATTAATAGTGACAAAAGTGTTGGGCTGGAGTAATTAGGACAAATTGTTCACATGAATCATTCCTGGTGGGCAGTGACAGGGGGCCTCTCTTCACTGCTCTTGAGCGGAGCGGGACCGTGCCTACCCTTTCTCCCCTTATATTTATGCTGCGTCCATTACTTTTAAAACTTACCGACCCATAGAGAAACCAAGCACGGACGTGTGGACACGAGGACCATGATGAGAACATCAGATGGATGAAGAACAGGAAGACGAACATCAACCTATGTCATAACCTGCTGTTTAATGTTTAGTTTTGGGGGGTTTTGTAGACGGGAAAAGGGCTTGAGAGCCTAAAGGTACTGGAAAATCCTGTCCATCAGGTATATATATATATATATATATATATATATATGTGTATGTGTGTGTGTGTGTGTGTGTGTGTGTGTGTGTGTGTGTGTGTGTGTGAGCCGTACACAACGCAAGGCCCCCGGTGCAGTACCATTTAGCACACGGTGCAGAATCACACACTACACACAGCCCAAAGGTCACACGCCCGTCTCACAGTCCCCCTTCATCCAGGATTAGTAGCTTCTCACGCTGTTCCTCTAAGGTCAGCAAAGACCTCGCATGTGTTTAGTTAAACCAGCAGGACTGCTTTGAACAAGAAAATATCCATGTCCACTCTTACCTTTACTAATCAAATCTGACAGCATGATAGTAACTGTAGTCAGTCGTACTAATAAGAAATGTATTTCCTGTATTTATTTGTCATTTCAGATGAATTGTACTGTATTTTTCGCTGTATCTTTCTTTCAATTTATCTGGAATTTGTTTTAGCCATTAGTGTTTGACATTAAAATCACATCATTTGTCTCTACTGTGCGATATTGTTGCAAATGTGCTTCATTATTCCTGTAGGGGGACCAACTAGCAAGCATCAGTATGGAAATATGCGAAATTTGGCAGTCTGCTCCAGGCTTTCACCTGCTGTTTGGGTATTAGTGTAAAAGAAAGAAGGTAAAGATGACTATGAGCTAATAGTTCATTTCAGTTAGTTTGTCATTTGTGTGAGGATTCCTTTGTGTATTATTATATATTTATCTGTGTATCACCATACACTCCGGCTCAGTACCAAAACCCAGTGAGTTGCCTTGATATCTAATGCCTACATAGGCAGTAGTCGTCCAAAGCAGCATCAGTAGCTGAAATTAAACCTCATAAATGACTGATTTGGAAACCTTTACATAGTCAGCAACTTTGAACAGAAATCACAATTAATTTGAAACAGTTTGCTATTAAGCTAATGAAAACATATAGTCAAATACCTTAGAAAAAAGTCAAATAATCGATTTTAGTAAATCGATTATTTATAATCAACATTATTTTGTTTACCATCAGTTTATTTAACAAAAGAGTTAGCTGTTAGCGTGTTGCTATGCTAATAACAATGTGTTAAGCATAAAAACAAATAATGTTAGTGAGTCGAAGGTAATTATATCTATTATTAAATATCTAGTATTTATAAATACAACATTTTGCCTTGCCATCTACGATCAATTATTTTAAAAACGAGAGTTAGCTGTTAGCTTTTTTCTAAGCTAATGACAATGTGTTAAACAGAAAAGTAATATTGGTGAGTCAATGATATTATAACCAACAGTTCACTTTGTTTGCTGTTTCTGGTCGATTGCTATGTCGCTATGAACTCAAATTTGACAATTGTTTTTTTTTTTATAGAATATTGCAGTATTATAAATGATTTTTCCATGGACATAATTATTGCACTCATAATCTTTAATCAAAATAACTTCCCCTCCCACTTGAAGCAACATCTCTGATGACCTGTCACTCACATGAGATCACAGCAATAGCAAACCACAATGATCCAATCAATTCTTGATGAACAAAATCATGTCCCGTCCTACATTTTTTCTTCTTCAAGAAGCTGTTTCACTCGCATATACATCACAATAGGGAAGAAAAGACATGCTGACTTTAAAGTCCCCATAAACCGGAAGTTGCAAACGACTTTTCTCCAGTGTTGTGACGTATTTCCAGTTGAAACGGAATATTGAATAGAGGGCAGGGTTTTACCTTAGCGCTGCTCCTCATAGCAGACTAATGGTTGGAGAGGAGTGGTTTACGTGTTTTCAACTCAAGCCGTTAAACTGACGTCATCAGAGAAGGAACGCCATTCCAGACCGGAAGTAACTTTTTAGATTTTGATTAAAGATTACCACGACAATTTTTTTTTTTCTGTGTATTAACTTGCACGGATTAATTGTTCAACACAAGACTAATATGCACTAACAAAGAAAATAGTGTCAATTTTGATTTCATGACGACTTTAAAAAGTTAGCTGTTAGCATGTTCCTAAGCTAATTGCATAATACAAATAATCGAATTTAGTGAATCGATTATACCTATCAACTTTTCATTCTGTTTGTCCTTTTTTGAATCATTTAAAAAAAGTACAAAGCTTGTTTATAGCTAATGACAATGCAAAGCATAACGACAAATAATTGATATTTGTGAAGTGATTGTTTATAATCAACATTTCACTTCTTTTGCCATCTTGGACTACATCTGTTTTTGGTATTGAATAAGTTATATAATTATATAATCACATTCTGCGATTTCCTTTTTTTCCACGAAGGATATATGTGATGCTGCCTTAAAATTTGGCCAAAGAAGATGTCTTAAAAGGCAGGATATTATTAGGCCTTCATGTATTGGCCTTTATGTATTAGCCTTCACATGAGGAGCACGCCTGTGATGCTGCCTACGTAGGTGACTCGCTAGGTTTTGGAACTAGGTTTTAACACACGTCACAGCTCTTCCCATCACCTCACGCTCAAGAGCCCTGCCACACGTGACGCATGCGCGCACACCTCGACCAATCGAGGTGCCTGACGGACAGACAGATGGACCGTCAGACAGACAGGCAGACAGCATTTGATATTCTGTTTCAGGCCGGGTGGATTGTCTTATTTTGGAAGCAGCCTGGTGGGGGGTTTTCTCTGCCTCTACTTCACAGCTACGGCTTCAAAGCGCCAAATTAATGGCCAACAAAATAGTGCGGCTCCGCGTGTCCCATGTGGGGCCAACCTATTGAGAGTTATCATTAAGTTGAGGAAGGGAGAGAAAGGACGAGGGGGAGCTGAATCCCGCCAGTTTAACAAACCTCATCAGATAATGACCTCTGTGATTGGGTTTTGCATCAAACGGCAAAGAGAAAGAGCGTGTGCGTTTAAGTGCGAATGCGATGAGATTTGTTTGTCCTTGTTTTCCTCGCATGTGCAGAGCCACGCGTTTGTTTCCCACACCTGCGAGTGTGTATGCGAGACATCAGTCGGCTGTGCATGTAATGACTTGGATGTGTGTTGGTGTCTTTTGCTGGCTCAGTATCTGTGTGTGTGTGCGTTATCTGTCTCTCGCTCTCTCTCTCTCTCTTTCTCTCTACTTGGGCCTGTCAGATCCTCTCAGCAGTGTGTGGCTGGTGGAAAAGCAGCGTGGCTGCGGCTCTATTTGAAGTTGTAATGGTGTCAAAAAGTCAGAGCTGACTGACAGCCGTCAGTCCCACTGGGGCTCATTAAATCATAACAACTTGACAAGGAAATAATTGAGCGCTGACGATAAGTTGGGGCCCATTTAGATGTTTTTATTTTCTTTCATTATTAGTTGTGGCTATTATGTTCATTAAGAAATTGCATTAAACAACCATCGGGGGGGCTAATGATTTGTTTATATCCCCTTTTTATTATTTAAACATTAGGTGTGTCACGTGACACCTTAGGCTGGCTGGCGGTATCATCTGCCGCATCTATTTTTTCCCGTCGTTTTTTTTCTTTTTCCCCTCTTCCTTTCTTCCTTTCATCCTTCTTTTTCACCCTCTATGCCTCCCTGTCTCCTTCCCTCCTTTCTCTCTCTCTCTCTCTCTCTCTCTCTCTCTCTCTCTCTCTCTCTCTCTCTCTCTAAGCAGCGGGTGCCTTTGGAATATGAAATAGATTATTCATTACCCTCTTCTCTGTAGCTGATTTGGTTTGCGTGTAGTGTCTTCTATGTGAGAAGGATGAAAACTTGTCAAAAATGGGTTATATCTTATTCTAAGGGGCAACAATAGTGGCAGTTACAGACAGACTTTAATATTTCATTATGCCTGACGTTAACCCTGCTATGTGACTTTGGCTAGCAGGCCTTTAGTGAGAAAGAGACTCTGATTAGCTCTTATCACAGAACAGGCTACGAAGAGGCAGGCAAGACCCACTGCGGTCATGGCAGAGATGGGAGCTTGCTCTTGATTTACTGACATCTTGCTGGATAGATGCAGGTCCATTTTTTAAATATATATATATATATATATATATATATATATATATATATATATAAAGCATTTTCGACATTTATTTTGAGTAAATAAAATTTAAAAATAAAAGATTCTTTAAAAAGTTCTTTGCAACAATGTTTTACAATATTTGAGTAATTTCTTTCTTTTCCTAAATTCATTTACCTATCAAAGCACCCAGGACTTCCACTGACTTGCATGAAGAAGCTTGTTTACTAATATAGTAAACGGCAGCAATTGCTGGGCAAGATTTCTCAGTAACTTTTTTACGGTGGGCTTAGTGAAAGGTCAGTTAAAGGGGACCTATGCCCCTTTTTACAAGATCTCTGGTCTCTGGTCTCTGGTGTCGCCAGAATGTGTCTGTGAAGTTTCAGCTCAAAATACCCCACAGGTTATTTATTATAGCTTGTCAAATTTGCACTTATTTGGGTGTGAGCAAAAACACACTTTTTTTCGTGTGTCACTTTAAATGCAAATGAGCTGCTGCTCCCAGCCCGCTTTCAGAGCTTTAACAGCTCGTGCTTCGGTTGCTCAACAACAACAAAGCTGGAGAATCTCACGCAGCCAAAATGACGATTGTCAGTAACGATGTTTAGCCTTACATTGTTCAAACCGGAGTCGGACACTGATGGAGAGACTCAGCAACTGCAACTGGACGTTTCTGAATGGTTAGTGGATAAATTTATGTAGTTGCTGTGGAGTTGATTCAACTCATCGACTAGCATGTGCCGTCATGTTAATCTTTTGTGCAAATCCAGCGTTGAATTGACCATCGTTTGTGAAGCAGTCCGACGTAAAATGACGGCATGGCAACAACACTCTACTACAACAACTCTTCCTCTTCTCTAAAGCAGCCCAACATGGCCTCACCCCCTTTGTTTTGTGTTCTCGGGAGCAGGGTTTATGTAAATTTTAGGGTTTGTGATGTCACCAACCCAAGAAGAAGCGCGTTGTAGTCCCTACCAGCCATTTGTAGTTGTAGTCCTTAAAAAGCGATTTCTGTAAAAGAAAATATCTCCCTTTGCATTGAACTTTGAGCGTCATAACTTTGCAGATGTTGTTTATGCTCAAACAGCAACATCATACACTAACTAAAGTTAAAAAGTGAAATCATAATCAAGAACCCCTTTAAAACTTTAAAAACTATCGCTTTAAATTGACACTAAAATTGATGTCACATTAGCACATGCAGCCTGCAGAAATGATCACCAGTGTTTGCTGACTGCACCTTTTCTGAGGTTGCTGGAGAGCATGATGGGAGGTCCACGTTTAAACTGCACATCTCTCTCTATTTTTACTTGTTCACACATCCAGGGATAATATTTCACCCTATAGATAATGCAGATGGCTGTGTGTGTGTGTGGTTTTGTGACATCAGGACACAAATTTGTATACTGACATGGGTATGACATAGGTATTACAAGGAGAGGGTGACTTATGAGGACATGTCCCCATTTTTCAAAAGGCTTATAAATCATACAGAATGAGTTTTTTTGAGAAAGTAAAAATGTGCACAGTTTCCTGTGATGGGTAGGTTTAGGGGTAGGGGTAGTGTAGGGGGATATAAAATATGGTTTGTACAGTATAAAAACCATTACGCCTATGGAATGTCCCCACAATTCACAAAAACAAACCTGTGTGTGTGTGTTAAATTCAAGTTACTATACGGAGATCTGTGGCCTCTCTTGTTAAGCATAGTGGGATAATAGGTTTCCTTTTTTATTATTATTTTTATTTATTATCTGGGTAACTGTGTGCAATTGTACAAAAACGTTTTGCACAAATGCACACGACAATATCCTCATTCTCCTGTGAATAATGAATGCAGTTGATGTGACATGACATCCATCAATTATGTTTTCTTCTGGTGTGTCCCATTATGTGAGTGAATACCCATCAGTTGGAACCATGGATCTGATACTGTGTTTGCACTGTGGACTATTGTGTGTCAGTGGGTGTGACTTTACATGTGGCTGTTTGCTACAGGCCAAAGCCCTAGCAATGATCAGGACCCTCTGACTGCTCGTGTGAATAATCTTATATTTGTTCAAATGGTGATTACTTTTATGAATAGTGTTTTATGTAGAAATACTAAACGCTTGTCTAGTTTTAACACTGTCATTAAAGCAATATTGCATTTCACCCATGCAGTGTTGTTCTTGCTCTCATTAGACATGTCGTGTTGGACACTTTTCTTCACGTGTTGTCTTTTGAGCCCAGTTTACAGGCTGATGTCTTAAAGGATTCTTGTGAAACAGAAGAATGGAGTATAAGCACGATACAGTTTACTTTTTAAACCACCATTGTGCTACTCTCTCCCTTTGTCTCTTCTGTGCTGCTGTAGTTTGAGCATGTGTGTGAAGGCAGAAGTTACACCCTGAACAAAGAAGCAGACCTGACCTATATCACATAATCTAAACTGCTCACCTCCACCCTGCACTTCTGATACACTGACCTACTCTCACTTATAAGGGTCTTTTCACAGAGGTTTCTACACTCATATACTGGAAAACAAACAGATATGTAATATATGTGTATATTTTAATATATTTTTCCCATGCTGGTGACTAGCAAACCAGCAACCAGCCTCCTATGGTGGTCCGAGCATGGAAAACTTACCTGCTGGATTTTTCAGCAGGATAGTCACTCAGATAGATAGACAGTGCATATATCTACAGAGAATATGCAAATATTGGGATGGATGGATGGATGGATGGACATTTAGATAGATGAATAGATTGCTCATATAGTATGTTAAAATTATTTATATATAATAGCTGATTGTAGTCACTCAGACATACAGATAGATAGATAGATAGATAGATAGATAGATAGATAGATAGATAGATAGAATTCATATATATGTCAAAATTACTATAAATACTATATAGCAATGACAAATATATAGATAGGCTAATATATGTAAGTATATATATATATATATATATATATATATATAAACTACAGAAATACAGAGATAGATAGATAGAATGACAGATAGATAGAAAGAATGACAGATAGAACGATAGAACAATAGATAGAACGATAGAATGAAAGATAGAACGATAGATAGATAGAATGACAGAGAACAACAGATAGGTAGAATGATAGATAAATAGAATGACAGAACGATAGATAGAATGACAGAATGATAGATATAGATAGATAGATAGATAGAATGACAGATAGAACGATAGAATGATAGAACGATAGATAGAATGACAGATAGAACGATAGAAAGATAAAACAATAGATAGAACAACCGATAGATAGAACGACAGATAGAATGATAGATAGAGACAGATAGATAGATAGATAGATAGATAGATAGATAGATAGATAGAATGACAGATAGAACGATAGATAGATAGAACAACAGATAGATAGGCAGATAGATAGAATGACAGATAGAATGATAGATAGATAGATATAGATATAGATAGAATGACAGATAGAACAACAGATAGAACGATAGATAGAACGATAGATAGATAGATAGATAGATAGATAGATAGATAGATAGAATGACAGATAGAATGAGATAGAACGACAGATAGAACGATAGATATAGATACAGATAGATGGATAGATAGAACGATAGATAGAATGACAGATAGAACGATAGATACATAGAACGACAGATAGATAGATAGATAGATAGATAGATAGATAATCATCCCCATATACTGATTGGCTTCATCACTCTGTCTCCTCTCCACCAATAAGCTGGTGTGTGTTGGGCGTTCTGGCGCAATATGGCTGCCGTCGCATCATCCAGGTGGATGCTGCACATTGGTGGTGGTTAAGGAGATTCCCCCTTCCATATATAAAGCGCTTTGAGTACCCAGAAAAGCGCTATATAAATGTAACAAATTATTATTATAGATAGATAGCGTTATGTAAACTATATTTACATAGATATTTGTTATGTAAACTATATTTACATTCTGTAGATGTTTCAGCTGGACTATGAAAGTGCTATGCAGGAAGTGGAGAAAGAGATCAGTTATTATGTGATGGATGTCTTGGCCTGACTGTTGGGTTGCATGGCATGACTTACTTTGCATATGGTGTCTTACCAGACAAGATTCTAAATTTCCAACTGGGAGGCATCAGTGGAAAATCACTGTCTTCAAAAGGCAGCCTGCCATTCATGTTCCCCATAGCAGGAGATCTGAGCGAGCGGTGATACCCTGCGACATCTCTCTGGAAAACGAGAGTCAATCAGCTTTGATGGAGCACATCCTCTATGACAGGCTACTGAAGAGCACACTAATGAACTGGGGGGGGGCATCGCTTAGCACATCCGTATGTAGATGGCCCATACTGAAGGGGGGAGCACTGGATTCTGTGGATGAAGCTTGTGTGTAATGGTACTCCATAAACACCAGGGTGGGGAGAGGAGTGTGTTTGTGTGTATGTGTGTGTGTTTCATTGTCTTGACGCGACGCCTGGAAAAGGGCACGGCGGTGGGCCCCCCCATGTCTGTCTCTCAGTCCCCCTCGGCGATACCTCCTCCTTAGCTGGGGGAATAGATTAAATATTCATGAGCGTGCATCCAATGGCAGCGCTGGTCTGGCGTTTTTCTCCCAGGGCAGGAAATGGAGGCAGATTCATGCATGGGGGTCCCTGCAGGTTGGCATACAGGGTCAATTGAATGGATGGTTCAAAGGTTACAAAATCTGTATGATGTCCCTCTTCTATTCTCGCCTGCCCCTGCTTCTGAAGAGGAAAGATGACCAGAGAGAACGGCTGCTTCAGAAACGAGAAGGTTAAAAAAAATGGCTCCTACCGGCTTGACTCTGCACCCAATTAGATTCTGTTGTTGTGCGGCACGTAAACACATCATATCCTGACGTGTAAACACACACTCACCCGCCCGTCTCACCAGCTAGTTTATTTTTAAAGATGGCGGCCATTCTGAGAAAGATGTATGGTATTGGCAACAAATTTCACAACTTTTGTTCGTTTCAAGGATTCTGGATGGCCCAGGTGAATTGAGAGAGGTATTGATTTTCTTTTTTCCATGCAGTGACTCTGGGATTACCGATTTTCTCATTTATTTTTAAAGACAGCTCGTGTTTTTTTTTTTTCACCCCTTTCCTCTTTTCTTTTTCCTTTCTGCTCTTCTTTTTTTTTTCTAACAGCATTGTACCCATTCTTCACTGTATCAGAATCATTCTTGACCCTGAAAATTGCAATTCTGCTATAGATCACAGCTGCTGAATATTAGCTTTTACAAAAAATTGATAAATAAAATATGGTCAAATCGCTGGATCCCCATAGGCCAGGGCAGAAATTCAAATCAGTGTAGGGGGCAGGAGGAATGGACGAGAGAAAGGGAAATGATCTGAAACACCTGCCCAGAACACACAATGTGGAACTGAACAGACACACACTCTCTTTTTGGGCAAAGAAATAGCAGAAGGTGGATAAATGATCATTTGGAAAGTAGATTTTGCTCTTAACGGAGGAAAACCAGTAATTAGTCTAAAAATAATTCTGTGATTAAATGTTGGACTTTGTCAGATCTTCCAGAATCCCAAAAGTTGGCTTCAACTAAATGCACAAAATCCTTTTAAAGTAGATGAATGACTTGACTCTAATTAAGTCTTTTGAAAAATCTAACAATTCGAGGAGAAAAAAAAAAAAATGCTCCCTACTATGAACAGACAGGCTTTTAGTAAGAATATCCCTCAGTATTTGTTGTCAAAAGGAAGCTTGACAAAAGTCTCTCTGCATGGTGACCTTTCTAATTTATGCCGTTCATAATTCATAAGGCTTTACTGTAGCCCAATAGCAGAATTAGGTGTTGAAATAACAAATAATTTAAAAAAAAAAGAAAAAAAAATGAAAGTTTCAAAAGAAGTTAATTAAAAATATTTTAATAGAATAAAGTCTTAACATTGTGAGATTGAAGTAGTTATAATTTTGTGATAAAATCCAGATTGAAGTTAAATATTTAAAGGGTTCACCCAAAAATGAAATTTCTGTCATTAACTACTCACCCTCATGTCGTTCCAAACCCGTAAGACCTTCGTTCATCTTCAGATTAAGAACATAAATTAAGATATTTTTGATGAAATCCGAGATGCTTTTTTATCCTCCATCGAAAGCAATGAAATTACCACATTCAGTGTCCAGAAAAGTAGTAAAAACATCGTTAAAATAGTCAATGTGACTACAGTGGTTCAACCTTAATGTTATGAAGCGACGAGAATTTTTGTGCGCAAAAACAAAACAAAAATAACGACTTTATTCAACAGTTTTTTTCTCTACCCTGTCATTCTCCTACACTGTTGATGCTGTGCAGAGCTTCCGTGTTTACATCTGAACGCCGGCTCAGTATTGGCCAGCTCCTACGTCAGCATCACATGCATGCGTTGTGCTTCTCATGTGAACAGCGTCAGCCTGTTTGACTATTAACTATGATAATATAATAGTTCAAGTTCATTTTATTTATATAGCACATTTACAACAGGCTCTAGGCTGAAGTGCTTTACAGAAGAAAAAAATTAAAAGAAAATATAACAGAAAACAAATCAAACAAAAAATAAGAGCAACATAGTTAAGAGCTACCATAAAGCAGGAAGACCAAAAATAGAAATCAAAACCAAAAAAAAAGAGGAAAAAAATCAATCAATATACTAGAGAAAACAGGTAGGTTTTTAAAAGAGACTTAAAAACAGACAGAATAGGGGCCGTTCTATTCTCTAAAGGCAGGGTGTTCCAGAGTCGTGGTCCTGCCACCCCAAATGCACGCTTCCCTCTACGTTTGAGTCTAAAGTGAGGGACTACCAGCAGATCCCAGTCACAGGATCTTAGGCTTCTAGATGGAATGTATGGATGAAGAAGTTCAGAGAGGTAGACAGGAGCTAGGTTATGTAGAGATTTATTTACAAAAAGAAGAATTTTAAAGTCTATTCTCTAGTGAACTGGCAACCAGTGGAGAGATCTGAGAAGTGGAGTGATATGTTCATGTTTACTACACTTGCAACGTTTTGGACTAGCTAAAGGCAAGGCGAGCAATATGAGACTTAGATATACTGCAATATAAAGAGTTGCAGTAATCTAGTCGAGATGTATCAAACGCATGAACAGCCATTTCTAGAGTTTTGGGACTGAGAAAGTCTTTGATTTTAGACAGCAGACAAAGCTGATAAAAGCTGGATCCGATTACGATATATTTGTCAAATTTTAAAGACTGGTCAACAAGAACACCTAAGTTCTGCACCGGTGAGAATCTAAAAACAGACAAACTCTCCAAATCAGGGGTTTGGAGAGTTGAGAATTCTCATTTGGGCCGAAAACAATAACCGCAGCCTTATCTTCATTTAGGAAAAGGAAAATTTGGGATAGCCGTGATTTAACCTCCTCTAAGCATAGCAGAAGAGATGTAATCGCTACCAATTCTTTTGATTGGTAGATAAATTTGAGTATCGTCCGCATAGAAATGAAAATAATCAAAATAGAGCCCTGTGGAAGGCTTCAGGTCAGAGGTGTCAGACAGGTATGACTGAAACCATTTCAAAACGGATGTTTTTAGACCCACCCAAGACTTTAGATAATAGAGTAGGGTGGTTGATAGTATCAAATGCAGCCGATAAAAGAATCAGTAGAGAGATAAATATTGTTTAACACTCTCAAGAGGTACTGTGAGCAGACTTAAAACCATATTGAAAAACCTTATAGATACAATTACTTGTCAGAAAATGTTGGAGTTGATCCAGCACAATTTTCTCCAATACCTTTGAAATTAAAGGTAAAACAGAAACAGGCTGATTTTTTTTAAAAAACAGAAGGATCCAGTGAAGGCTCGTTGAGCAAAGAAGTGACCATAGCCACTTTAAGACTGGCAGGAAAAGATCCCGTTTGGAGACACTTGTTGATGAGACACCAAACCTGGTCCAATCGAATCAATAATTAATTTTAAAAAGCTCGGGTGAATGATATAATTAAAGCAAAATGAGGGTTTGAACTTTACAATCACTTCCTTCAGTACCTGGAAATTGATAGGTTCGAAAACATCCCAAAAAGCAGAAGCAAGTGACAGGATTGGGGAGACAGTTAAATTAGGGCAGACGCAAAGTGGTGAAAATCAAGTTTTTAATGTTGTTCATGTGTCTATCTGGTGTTTTAACATGCTTTAAGACAAACCATGTGCAAATTCATAAGTCAACACCATTGCTGAGTATTTTCTCTTTAAAACTGCAGTAAACCAAAGAGAGTCTCAAACCCGCGGTTTGAAATCGCTGGTGTTTCTGACGTCACAAACTAGCTTGTAATCAATCACGTCAACTTGCCAGCGGGCTTAAGCATATCATTAACTGACTGCGCAAGGGAGTCTCAAAAGAAGGTTATCACGATATATTTTTCTGTTGATATGAAAAATTGGGTCGATTTAGCAATATGGCGGGTGTATGATGCATATTACGATGTTATGATGAACTATATGCCTTTCTCCACTGACGTTCTGAGTTGTTCAAAGCGTTTCTAAGGATATTGATTGTTAGAAGGCAGCTGTCTGACTCGTGAATGTGAACATGGTTTGTGTTACATTAGCAACACATTATTAGCTGTTTGATAATGTAGTCAAGCAAAACGCTAATCATATTAATTACCGTTATGTGTCCGACATTGTATAAAGCGATAAAAACCATTGTGCAGCGTTTACCTCAGTAAGTTGACCGAGTGGATCTCGTCTGAGCTCATGCGAGTGAGTGAGGGCAGGGCTAATTATCATATTCATATATCCGTGTATATTAAGTGAGGCAAGGATGTAGAGTTACATTCAAGCTATTTTAAGGCATTAAGAATTTTTTTTCACAGAAAAAAAACATTTAAATATGTAATTTTGGTGATCAAAGATGAGTTTTAAGGGATACAATTATTGACTACAGGGGACTTTATTAAGTTATTAATTTTGTAATGAGTAATTTTGTTACTGAAATATCTCAAGAAGCTTTCACATAGAGCATCAGAGGCAGCAGACAAGGTGTTAACAGAAGGATTTACAACAGATTGAGTAACTGAAAACAAAACCTTCGGTTTAGAGTGGTTGGTTTCAATTAAATTAGAAAAATATGCAGCTTTCGCAGACTTGGCAGCATTCTGGTAAGATGTTAGAGAGCCTTTGAACATTTGGAGAGAAATATGCAACCTTTAATGCCTGTGAGAGGTGCCTAAATGTGTATCAATAATACTAAAGTAAATAGCAGTATTAAGTTGTAGAGAAGTTTATTCTCATAATTTTGACTTTATTCTCAAAATATTTACCGGTTTAATCCGTTAAGACTTCATTCTCAAAATATTTTTTTAAATCCATCCGCAGTATAAATTGTGTTTCTGGTGCTTGTTCTCTTTTCTAGCCCCCATCCAAAAGCTTGCAGAAGCCACCCACTTAAGAAACTACATTCAAGGCTGTCTCAGTGACCTGAGTGATTGTTGTTTTATTCCTGTGTGCTTTTAGGTGAGTGTTTTATGCTCAATCGCCCTCTCTAACACAAACCCAGAATTTACTGGCACCTCTCACAGGCATGACTGACAGAACACAGCCAATGTTCACAGTTGGCAGCAACTCTCCAAAAGAACCATGCTGCTCTGGCTTACGTTTTATTTATAGCACATACCTAGTAATGAAAATCTAGCCACCGTGAATAACCTGTAATATTTGCTAAACATGTAAATTGATATTGCTGTAATTTTCTAGATAAAGTTATTTAGTTGGCTGCATTATTATTATTTTGGTTGGTTCAGTCTCCATGTGGCCAATAAGAGCAAGGAATCCCAGGCAGGAAGCTACACCTTCCATCATATTGTGCAAATAAGAGCAGGAAGGAGGTGAAACCACTTGACACATTTAGAGATTTCCTTTCAAGCCAAAATATCACATATTATTTACACCTTTAAACACCACATTGAAAATGAACTTGCAGAACAGGGCTTTACCTCCAGCTGATAGCTCTCTGCCTTCCTGCTAAAAGTTTAGCATCTTATTGGTATCTTCATCCTATACAATGGTAAATCAAAGAAGCATTTAAATGTTCATCAAGGTGAATGTGAGTCAGTGGAGGACGTATATTTTTAAGAGGACATTTTTGCACAGGTATGTAAACACTTGAGGAAGCATGTGATAAGGATGGTGAGTTACTCCTTACGAGCATCTTTTGAATGCTGTGATTAATTTCACATGCCTGGTTGAAGGACATAGCTCTTGAGAAATGTGTTTTGTTGACTGTCGGAATTATAAGGGTCATTTTCAGTGAAGTGTGTGCTTTAATGCAAGAAAAACATTCTTTGTCATTTGACAATAGAGGAGAAGAAGGGAAGTATATGAAAGTGAAAAGAATGGAGAACAATTTAAGCTGCAAGAATGGTAGCTTTTACCACAAACAAAACATTCAACTTTCTTCTTTTCTGCTTGTTTTATTTTTACAAACAACTCCTAAGAAGAAAAAGGATTTGTGCTTCTCTGTTTAGCCTTGAGAATTCAATGCTGTGAATGAAAGTGTCCCTAGTTTCAGGTTAAGTAAGTCTACCTATCCTTTGTGCTCTTGGGTATCTGGCCATCTGTGTGATGAAGAGCATCTTCATGCGGTCAAAGCTGAAGAACGGATTGATCTGTTTGTATAAGGTAAGTTCGCTTCCACTATATTTGTTCCTTATGGATGAAATCGACTGGAGCTATCTGTGTATACCTTTAGAGCAAATAAATATGTGTGTGTTTGTATAAATGATATTAGAATGAATTACATTTATACGTTTACATTTAGCTAGTGCCTTGTGAATGCAGTTTTATGGTTATTATTATTTTAAATGTCTACTTTCATGTTTAATTAATTATTTCTAGAAAATAACAAAACCACACTCGGGTTTTACAGTACTGCTCAAAAGTTTTTAGTCAGGTTGTTTTCTTTTTTGAAAGAAATTAATACTTTTATTCAGCAAGGATGCATTAAATTTATCAAAGGTCACTGTTAAGTAAACTTTCTATTCATCAAAGAATCCTGAAAATGTGTCACAGTTTTCACAAAAATATTAAGCAGCATAATTGTTTTGATCATTTTTAACTTTGATAATAATAAGAAAAATGTTTCTTGAGCACCAAATCAGCATATTAAGCACACCAAGCCGACGCCGACGAACTAGTGGCGATGAAAGCAGACCGCGGGGTTGGCTCATGTCGGCAACCTTCGGGTCCAAAGTTGCCCCGACACACCAAACCGACGCTCGACACCTGACGGCCAAGTAGCACAGCCGTTCTGCGCCTGCGTAAGAAGAAATGTCTTTCCGTACCAGCAGGTGGCAGTAGCTGAACAGCCAATCAGAATGATCAGATGGCCCGACTGACCGACGAGCTCCGACGCCGATTCAGCATGACGAATCGGCCGAAAAAAAGTCGACGAGGACCAACTTCAGCCGACGGTGTGGAACCGTTGAAAACTTGAAACAAAACCGTTGAAAACAAAAACTGCCGACGGCCGACCGTCGGCTTGGTGTGTTCCGGGCTTTAGTGTGATTTCTGAAGGATCATGTGACACTGAAGACTGGAGTAATGATGCTGAAAATTCAGCTTTGCCATCACAAAAATTAAAACATTTGGAAAAAGAGTTCACAAAAAAAAAAAAAAAAAAGGTTAACCCAAGTGTGCTTAAAACACTAATCTAAAGTGAAAAATATTTACGGTTAGTAAATTGTTAACAAAGCATTATCTAACTCTTTACATATGAGCTAATTAAACAATAATAATTTGTTAATGACTTGAAGAATTCACTATCTATATATAGCTTATTATTATATTGACAATGTAGAGACTACAATATATCAACTATTAATTAACTATAAACTAATATTTTGCAAATGATTTGTACTTTATTACTGTGTACTTATTATAAAGTGTTACCAACCTTTCATATGATATTTAATTTGGCCTCCTGAGGGTGACAATCAATTTTAAAGGTTAAGCAACTCTTTATACTGACCTTTTTTTTTTTTTTTTTTTTTTTTTTGGAAAAATATTTAAAATGTTCAGGCTGTATTTTGTACTTTATAATGACATTAATAAATGATGTCTCTCCTCCTTCTCCCTTAACATTTTCCGATATTTATTCTCTGATTCACATGCAAATCCATATTATAAAATGGATTACTATCAATTTTAAAATTATTTCGCCATTTTCAGGGAACTATGCCATTAATCTTTTATACACAAATCTCTGTCCAGATACACGCAAAGCCTGATGAAATCGGTCTGGCCACGATGTGACTTTAAAAGTGTTCCTGTAGCAGCAAAAGGAGGATGCTGGGAACGGGGGGTCAGAGGTTCAGCCGTCAAAGAGGTTCACTGGTGATGGATGGCAGTCTGAGCTGCGCACAGCACATCTACTGTAGCTTTAACCGCCGAAAAGGCCTGCACACAACACAAATAAATAAATAAACACGCACATCAAAGGAATTTTCAAAAAGAAAAACAAAGCCAGAGCACGTTCGCAAACTCACACTTACACACACACACACACACACATACACACCCGTGCCAGAAAAAAAAATAGCAGTCAAAGGCCTGAAAATGCACACATAGTTAACTGCCTGATAATGGAAGGCTTGAGGAAAATAAGACAAAGCGAAACAGAATGGCGAGAAGTATACAGTACTTTATGTGTAATTCTGGATTCAGTTTGAAATGCTGTGATGAGATTTTTGCTGAAACTGATCGATGCCATTCTCTCTTGAAGAATAGTGGACCTTTTTGCATCCTCTTCCAAAAAGTGTCTGTCATTGCTGAGGTCATGACTCGGGACACAAGAAATGAAACAGTTGAACCACAATTGGAATGCCATCATAGCGACTGTTAAATCTGGTTTATGGAGTAACATTCTTTTAATGCCTTTTTATAAATGATCGCTTCTGCTTTAGAGTAATAAAAAGTTTAAAATGAAAAAATAATGTCACACTGTCAGATATGAAGCAATTATTGTCGGAAGAAACTGGATTCCATTTTGTGTTTGTTTCAGTGTTTGTATTGTAATGTACAGGTATATGTTATGTTTACATCCATTTCACTGATTATCCCTCATGAAATCATGCTGAAAAAACATCCATAGATCTTGTCTTGGCCTGATCATATGTCACACACAATTTTAGTGATAATGCTTTAGTGAGTAGGACATTATGGGATTACCATTGTCTCTTAGGAATAAACTGTGGTTCTGTCAGCTTTCCAGTGATCTTTCTAAAGCAACTGCAAAGCATATGATTCCCTTATGGTTTGTAAATGGTGCTTCTGCATGTATTTGTTTTCCTTGACCAGAATCAAGGCCTGGCTAACAATCCCAGTGTAAGTTCTAAGCATAGCATGTTAAACTAGCATAGACAGGAAGTTCACATACAAAACTAGTCGCCCAAAATGTGTCGATATTTTCAGCAGAGATGTTAGCCGATAGATTACAGTCAGGGCTTGACATTAACTTTTTTTGCTCACCAGCCACTGTGGCTAGTAGTGCTAAGTTACTAGCCACTCAGCATTTTCACTGGCCACAATTTTGACATTGATACCATGGGGATAAACTGACATATAGATATTTTTATTATTATCTCATAATTTTGCAGCAGGTAGGACTGTATTAGGCTGCTGTCACTTTAAGACTTGACGCACCATTATACTGTTACACTTTCTCAACTGACTGTGTTTACGTGAATACTCGCAAAGACCGGCATTTTGACAATATTTTGAGTGTATTTGACTGTTTAAAGGGTTAGTTCACCCAAAAAGCCATCCTAGGTGTATAGCACTATCTTCTTTCAGACAAACACAATCGGAGAGATATCTAAAAATATCCTCTAAGCTTTATAATGGTTGTGAATGAAGAGGGCCAAAAAAATATGCATCTATCCATAATAAAAGTAATCCATACGGCTTCATTGGGTTAATAAGGGTTTTTTGAAGCAAAGCGATGCGTTTTTGTAAGAAAAATATCCATATTTAAAACTTTCAGGAGATGGCCATATGCATCGTTTTGCGGCAGAAGGGCAACCTCTGACACCAATGCATGACGCAGTAACGAACCCGGAAGTGCAGAGGATAGAGCAAAACAAAACACCGGTCACGAATTAGAAGTCTAAAACGAGAAATTTTGAATGAGAAATTTCTCTTCAAAAGGCCTTTATTAACCCCCTGGAGCCGTATGGATTACTTTATTATGGATGGATGCATATTTAATTTTTTTTTGCTTCAAAATGTGGCCCCCACTCACAACCATTATAAAGCTTGGAGGAGCAAAGATATTTTTAAATATATCTCTGATTATGTTTGTCTGAAAGAAGATAGTCATATACACCTAGGATGGCTTGAGGGTGAGTAAATCAGGGAATAGTTTTCATTTTGGGGTGAACTATCCCTTTAAGTGCAATAACCAGTGAAAAAGAACTCAATTTAGTACTGAGAGGCGGCAAATGAAACTAGTGAGTGAGGGGAGGCGGGTTTTTGTCAACTCGCTGTCGGTGAGATGAGAGAGCCAGAAAGCGCAGCTGGTATATATCTATTCAACGGAAAATGAGTATTAAAAGCATTTCAGATATTTCAGTATCGATTATGTATCTAAAAATCGATATTTTTGACAACACTACATTGCACTTAGTTTATTATTTCAGATGCCTTTTTTAAAGACTACAATTAAAAAATATATTTTATTATATAAATTTCAACCCGCCAAAGTTACACGCCGTTACACAGTGTTAATGTCAAGCCCTGATTACAGTCTATGTTTGTGCATCAATGTGGATAAAAGTGTTTTGAGTTTTTGTGAGACCAGGTTGAGAAGTGGTCTTCAGCAGCTCTGGCCTGCAGGACAGGATGAAATATTGAGTGCGCTCAGCGTCGTGGACGAAGGGCCCTGACTCTTTGTCCACACCGCAGCCGAAGGAGCAAAGGTCCAACTTCCCTTCAACAACCACTTTATGCTGAATCTCCAATGGATCAGTCGGTCAGTGCTTCATTTTTTATTTTGCTTGCCTTTTCTTTTCTCAGCTTCTCTTTCTCTTAATCATGGCAGTCCAGTCCACACTTCTGTGACCTGGACTCAGTTTAGTACAGTTGAAAGAACACATCAGGTTGTGCCGCTCTCTCTGAGGGGCTGATATTATGGTACCTTTTACCTGTTAGGAGCTAGTGAGGCATCTTGCCCCTCTATAAATGAACTTCAGAGGGATGTGACTGACAGAAACACACAGTGAGCTCACCTATTTGACTGGCGGCTCTCTCAGGCCCTTACCTCTCTTTTTTTTCCACTCACTGACTCTGGAGCTCTTTTTGGTCTTAATGGCGCAGTAATGGTTTAAGCAGACCGGCCTACGCCACACTCACATATTCACCGGCTGAATACAAACACACCAACACCTGGCTTGTTAAACCGGCTCTGGACTTGAAAGGTGGAAATCTAACATGCTTTTGCTCCGTTTAATGAGTTATTAAATGAATCCTTCACTGTAGGCTGGCGTAGGTTTGAGGGTATGTTTGTGGGAAAGGGAAAGACAAAGAAATGGGGCTTAAATGAATACTAAAGAAGGCTGAGGTGAAAAGCACTGTTTAAGGTTTATTTGCTCAATATTTCTTATATTCATTGATTATATTAAATGATTTTAGTCGGTTGTACTTGGACTAAAATGGCATTTTATTTTGGTCGATGGATTTAAAAAACATTTTAATTTGAGAAATTAAAACAGACATGGCAACCTTCAGCTATTCATTATCTGTATTTTAGTGCGCTGTAACATATATATACAACATGGTTTACACATTAGCATGTACATTAGCATGTTTATGTCATGATGTGTTTGGGTGAGTTAATTAACCTGCTAGCAAAGTGTTTCAGTTTACTGGTGTTTTACGAAGCAGTCAGTCTTGGCATTATTGACAATGATTGGATTATTATCATGAACAATTATATTTGAACAATTATAAAAAACATTGTTAGTGTGTTGTTAATATATTTTGTCATTATATGTTGTAATAAAAATGCCTTAAATGGGCGGTCGTGGCCTAATGGTTAGAGAGTCAGACTGGTAACCTGAAGGTTGTGGGTTCGATTCACAATACCGGCAGGAAACGACTGAGGTGCCCTTGAGCAAGGCACCTAACCCCCAATCACTCCCAGGGCGCTGCTGCAAAAATGTCTGCCCAGTTTGCAGTGTGTGTGTGATCACTACTCACTACTCATAATGTGTGTGCACTAACTTGGATGGGTTAAATGCAGAGGACAAGTCCTGAGTATGGGTTACCATACTTGGCCTCATCTGTCTTCTTAAATAGTCATAATAGTGACATTTTTCGTGTCGTCTTGGTTATCATTCACGAAAAAAGGCATTTTAGTCAGTAATTTTGTTGACGAGATTAAGGCCAGAAACATACTAGTATGTGAACACAGATGCTTGGCCAACTGTGCAGTCTGGTTGGTTCGGCAGTAACTGGTCTTGATATATCTGACAAAATAAGGGCTCTATAGCCAGGATCATCCACTTTGTCAGGAAGAAGCCATCTGACTGACGTGTAAAGTGACAAATCACAGTTTTGTTTTGTTTAACATGTTTAGGGGTGGTAAATGTCGTTACAATTACAGACCAATGTGTTATAACATCCAGGCTTTCATGTTTACCTGCATATGCCGCAGATATTCCTTTCTTGGTGAGATATTTCACCTAATCTTCCATTAAATGTGAGAGGAGACACAACTAATAAAAAAATCACAGGAATCCAAAGGGTTGGCCAAACTCGGAAAATAGTATGGTGGGTTTACCCTGTGGATAAACGTGAAAACATCTCTTTTAAATTTAACTAAGTTCCTCAAACAAAATGCTTGAATGTCTTTTAAAGTTTATAAATCATGAACCTGACTTTTTTTTTTTTTTGGTCCTCTGAAGTGCTCATCGCTGCAGTCCTGGAACTTGAAAAAACAGTTTTTGTTTCCTGGCAGATCATTAAAGTTCGCACACACACTAGGTCCCTGAAAAAAACCTACAGAAGTCAGCCAATCAGAATTAGACTTTCGCCTTCACAAAAGTTTGGTTTAGTTTGCCATATGCATCATGTGGGGCAGTTGTAGCTTAATGGTTAGAGAGTCGGATGTAACTCGAACTGTGGGTTCAAGTCTCAATACAGCACTCTCATTACCCACAACTGAGGTGCCCTTGAGCAAGGCACCTAACCCCCAATCGCTTCCCGGGCACCACAGCAAAAACGGCTGCCCACTGCTCCGGGTGTGTGTTCACGGTGTGTGTGTGTGTGCACTTGGATGGGCACAAATTCCAAGTATGGGACACGTTACTAAATCAGACGTTCGGTGAACAGAATGTGGGTGATCTTTAGGTTTGACACCTAATGGCGAGACTAGGCAGTAACAAACCTCAGCACACAAGGAGCGGTGAAGTTTTATTCAGATATCTTTGACATTAAACTTGCTATTTTATTATTCTGGTGAATTGTTATATAAACACATAACATTAAACTGTTTCTCCCCTATATCGGTAATTCGCCTGAAAGAGAAACCTGACCGTAAAATTACACTTTTATTCCAATTCTGGCTATGGCCCCCTTTGTGGCAATGTGCATCTGTGTTCACATACTTGTGTGGAATGTGTTTCAGCTTTAACATGGTAGAAAAGTGAAGTAAGAGAGCGTTCCACTCGTTTCTTGTGTTTCCCGGGCTTTTAATGGTAATGAGAGTCAGAGGGAGTTTTTCTCAGCTCTAATAACCTGTATGATGACACTTTATCTGTAGTTTGTGCATATAATCACTAAACTAAAGGGGGCGACCCCAGGGGCAAAGGTTCACTGCCTGACATTTGACATCTTCATAATTAACTGGGAAGGTCTGATCTCTTCCTTCAAATGACGTGCATATCTACTCCATTTAATATGCTTATAAGCACTATGTATTATTCACACATGCAAATGAAGGCTGGTCAGAAAACAGACTTTTTGACACAGGTTTCACAGTTGTCGGCAGTAGTTACCCCAGCCTGATAATGAACGCTAGTCCATCTGGAATTACCCAACCACATAATGACTGAGGCTGTTTAACCCTTTTATAAAAGTCAAAACTGTCTATGAACTGGCTCTTTTTCCTATTATAATATAGGATTAGTAAATTGTTATAATATAGGATTGTTTACTTATGTACTTTGTTTGCTTGCTTCAGAGCCAGTAAGGGGACATAGTGATGGAAAAAAATGAGAAAAAAGTATATTAATGCTTTTGCTCACAAAACTTTTGCGTTCTCTCACAAAAGTATTGCATTCCCCAGTGAAACTTTGTTCTCTCACAAAACATCTGCGTTCTCTTGCCCCTGAGAAACTTTGCGTTCACTTGCAAAACATTTTTGTTTGTTCACAAAATTCTTCCCTTCTCTCGCAAAACATCTGCATTCTCTCGCAAAAGTATTGTTCCCCTGAGAAATTTTGCATTGGCTTGCAAAACATTTTTGTTTGTTCACAAAATTGCATTATCTCGCAAAAGTATTGTGCACCCCTGAAATTTTGCGTTCGCTTGCAAAACATTAGTATTGCGAGTATTTGCGTTCGCTTGCAAAACATTTTTGTTTGTTCACAAAACTCTTCCCTTCTCTCACAAAACATCTGCGTAATCTCGCAAAAGTATTGCTCCCCTGAGAAATTTTACGCTCACTTGCAAAACATTTTTGTTTGTTCACAAAATTTTTCCTTTCTTTCGCAAAACATCTGCATTATCTCGCAAAAGTATTGCGTTTCCCTGAGAAATTTTGCGTTCGCTTGCAGAACATTTTCGTTTGTTCCCAAAACTCTTCCCTTCTCTCGCAAAACATCTGCGTTATCTCTTGCAAAAGTATTGCAAAACATTGAAATATAATTTTTCCTTCCATCTCATTTTTTTTTTGTTTTTACCATTAGGGGCTTCATAGGTTTTCAATTGACGTCCAGTAAAAAATCTGGGTACTGAAGCGAAACCAGTTGAGAACCACTGCACTAGAGGTGTGTTTGTTTTGGATATAAAATACAATACATCTCTGCATGTTTCCTCTTACAATCTTTTTTAGATGAACATAGTGACCGTCCTCAGAGTGACTCCTAATTTAGGAGTCCGAGCATGGAGATGGTCAACCACTTCTACGGTCTGAAGTGTTTAGAGCAGCCTGCAGTTGTTTTTTCTAAAGCCAAGCTTTTTTAAAGATGTGGTTTTGAGTCGGGGCAGAAAGAAAGACTCTTTAATGTGCTTTTTTTGGGTTGCGTTAGTGTAAAGCACAGGCTGCTGGCTCGGCTTTGGCTTCACTGAGCCGGTAACCAGTACATGAGCCTCTTGTCCTCACCTCAGCCTTCTGAAAGCTGTCTGTCTCCTGCTCACACTCTAGAGGTGAAAAAGACACGGAGGGTTAGAACACAAGCACACGCTCTATCGCCTCTGCCAAAAGGGTCTTTCTGGGACAAATTAGTGATGAAATATAATGTCTTAAATTATTTATCTTTTCACTAACATCATTATTTAACTCATTCCATTCAAACTAAATTTGTTGATAATTGATCCTTATTGTGAAAGAGCATTACACTTCTATACGTTGCTTATCCAGTGCAGTTTGTATAAATGAGACTGTAGATAATTTGTAAATCATTTGTTTACAAAAATTATTTTATGCAATATTATGCATGATAATGACTGGCTACCGATTTCTGTGAAATTGTTGCTTAGTTATATATACTGTATTTTTTTAATGAATGAAATTAATACTTTTATTCAGCAAGGACACATTAAAAATCAAAAGTGAATGTAAAGACAATTATAATGTTACAAAAGTTTTCTATTGCAAATAAATGCTGTTCTTTTGAACTTTCTATTTAGAGAAAAAAAATAACATGGTTTCCACAAAAAATATTACGCAGCACAACTGTTTTCAACATTGATAAGTGTAAGATATGTTTATAGAGCATCAAAACAGCATATTAGAATGAAGGATCATGAAGTAATGGCTGCTGAAAAATCCAGCTTACCATAACAGGAATAGGAGTTTTTAAGTTATTTTAAACAGGAAAATATTTCGCAATAACTGTTTTACTGTAATATTATTATTTATAAATGTGTGTACGTGTGTGTGTGTGTGTGTGTTATGTCTAATAATACTACTAATGATGTCTAACAATAACTGCAGTACTGCAGTAAATAATATATTTTGTAAACCACTGTTTTATGGTGATATTTCCTTTGGGCCAAACCAGCAACTGGTTTCTCCTTTTTCAGTCAGTCCATAAAAATAACTACCACTTCATTGTCAGTGTCTTTAAGATACTGAGACTGGCTGTTATGCATTAAGTGAGTGCATCTCAATATCGGCTCATGTGCCAAACTGAATAATTTCCTTCCAGGGTCTTTTAAATTGAAAAAGAAGGGTGTAGAGGGAGAATGATGGGGAAAAGAAGTCGGCCATAGAAAGGCCGTCCACATTTGTGTTTACTTCTGGAGCTCATTGCAAATATCGAGCAGGATCGACAGCTTCTCCTCTTTTCCTTAAAGGATGTAAACATTTGTAAATTCGGGCTCACATGTGTCGAGGTGGATCAGTTTCCCCCGTCCACGGGGGTTTATTGAGTGTGCTATTGTTGATCTGCAAGTAAATCCCTGCATGCCCCCTCAATGCCTGGAGCCAGCCCCCAGCCCCTGATGCTCCCCGCTGCGCCCCCTCTCTCTACCCTCTCTCTCTCCATCTACCTGGCCAGAGCTCCTTCTGTCTTGATGTTTCCTCCCTTTTCTTTTTCTGCTTCTGCTGCTATCCGTCCGGCCACTCATTTGGTCTGATTTCCTATGACTATAGCTCTGCCCCAAAACCTAGTGTGCTATAGAGACAGCGTAGCACATATCAGACGCGAAGGCTGTTCCAAATTATGCTGTCTCCTGAGATACCTTGTCTAATCACGCGCATCCTTAAAAAATGCAATCCTAGAATGCATTGCAACAAAGTAAGTGAAAAAATAAATCAAAGATGGCGGACAATGCGAGTGAAATATTGATTATAATTAAGATTATTATAATATTTATATTAACAATGTATATTTCATTATTTTATTTAATACTCTAGAAAGTATTCATAAAATATTAAAAAATAATGTGGAAACATTATTAGACTATTTTAGTCTATTTTATGTGAATATTTATGATTTATTTGGATTGTAATATAATTTAATGAAATATACACACTACTGTTCAAAAGTAATATTATGATATATTATTACAATTTGGAAAAAAAAAAAGTTTTTTTATGTGTTTTAAAATGTAATTCATTCCTGTGATGTAAAGCATCATTACTCCAGTCTTCAGTGTCACATGATCCTTCAAAAATTATTCTAATATGCAGATTTTGGTGCTCAAGAAACATTTCTTATTATCATCAATGTCAAAAACAATTGTGCTGCTCAATATTTTTGTGGAAAAAGTGATACATTTTTTTCAGGATTCTTTGAATAATAGAATGTTCAAATGCATTTATTTGAAATAGAAAACTTTTGCAGCATTATAAATGTCTTTACTGTCACTTTTGGTCAATTGAATGCATCCTTGCTGAATTAAAGTATGTTTTATTATGACTTATATTCCTCTCAGGTTGTATTGAAATCATTTGAGTCCCTCGTGGGATCCATATGAGGAGTGCTTTTGTATGAGTCTGAAAGTTTCTGTCTATATAGAGCGTTCCGAATGTGTTGCTTATGATGTTCCATTTCAGTTTGGATGCTGCCTATGGAGGCAGTAAGATTTGGAACAGAGCTTATTTATCTCAGTAGTATTCTGTCTTTGTCTCCCCATCTTGAAGTGATCATTTCATACCATTTGCGTGAATCTGTGAATCCCACACTGTTCTCATCGCTGCAGTATTTGGAGTTGTGATGACACAGTGCCCATGGGAACTGTGGGAAAGCTCATGTGGTGAGTATCATCACCATGATTGAGAGCTGTTACATTCGTAGCGTGCCTAACACAACTATACATCATTTCGTCTGGTTTGGGTGGACCGTATTTTACTATCATTTGTTATTTCACCAGGTGAACTGATTTTATCTCATTTAATCGAATTTCCTTTTAAGCCAGAGTTTTCCTTATATGTGCTTCATGAGGAGACGTTGTTCTGCGATAAGTATAATGTCATATCGCTATCTTTCCATTACATCTTATGTCTTCTGATCTTAATGCAAAAACCCACTTGTGTTGTCATGAGCGAACGAGGCCATTTTGGTCTGGCAGTGTTCCATTAGACTTTTCCCCTCCTCTCTCCTTTGTCTTTGTCTTCTCCCATCTCTATTTGTGAGTCAAATCCCCCTCAGGTTTAGGCTAGGCTTTGTTATCCTGGATACTGTGCCCTCTCCCCATATATTTCAACTACAGGTTGGCAGAGACTCCAGTCACCCGAGGGAACTGCTGCGGCCAGTGTGGAGATTCACTCTTAAAAATAAAGGTTCATTATTGCTGTTGATGGATCAGTGAAGAACATTTAACATCCATGGAACCTTTCCATTGCACAAAAGGTTCTTTATAGTGGATAATATAAAGTTCTTTATATTATTAAAACGTTCTTCACAACAAGAAAAAACATGGTTCAACTGTTCACTAAAAGGCTCTTTGGGGAACCAAAAATGGTTCTTCTGTGGCATTACTGGGAAAACCCCCTTTTAGGACCTTTATTTTTAAAAGAGCCATATACCTCTTTGCAGAGGGTTAATGATAAAGGAATAGTTCACACAAAAAATGAATATTATGTCATTATTTAATTGCCCTCAAGTCTTTCTTTTGTAGAATACATAAGGTTTGTTTTTTATTCAAATAAAAAATGTAAAAGTGGTCCACACAACAAGTGCACAATATTCCAGATTTGTGGAAAAACAAAATATTAAAGTTATGTTGATATCTAAGCAATGATCTGTTTAATGTTTCAATTGATCTTGTTCATAAATCTGAACCGAATGATTTGATTACAGATCAGACTGGTTCAGTTCAAGTTCAAATCAATGACTCCAGTTGCATTGGTTAAAGGGTTAGTTCACCCAAAAATGAAAATTCTGTCATTAATTATTCACTCTCATGTCGTTCCACACCCGTAAGACCTTTGTTCATCTTCGGAACACAAATTAAGATACATTTTATGAAATCCGAGAGGTATTTGACTCATCCATAGACAGCAATTTAACCACCACTTTCAAGGCCCAGAAAGGTGCTAAAGACATTGTTAAAATATTCCATGTGACTGCAGTGGTTCAACCTTAATTTTATGAAACGACAAGAATACTTTTTGTGCACAAAAACAAAACAAAAATAACTTTTTTCAACAATCTTTGCTCTTCTGTGTCATTTTCCTATGTTGTTTACGTTCAGCGCTTCCAGGTTCTACATCCGAATGCCGGCTCAGTATTGGCCGACGTTGATCATGTGAGCAGCATGATGCATACATGTGATGCTGACACAGGAGTCAGCGCACAAAAAGTATTCTCGTCGCTTCATAAAATTAAGGTTGAACCACTGCAGACACGTGGACTATTTTAACAATGTCTTTAGTACCTTTCTGGAACTTGAAAGTGGTGGTTAAATTGCTGTCTATGGAGGAGTCAGACAGCTCTCGGATTTCATCAAAAATATCTTCATTTGTGTTCCAAAGATGAACGAAGGTCTTACAGGTGTGGAACGACATGAGGGTGAGTAATTAATGACAGAATTTTCATTTTTGGATGAACTAACTCTTTAACACTCTCTGGAAAGGAAGATTTTCAGTGAATACTAACTTAAATATCAGTGTGTTTCTCACATAACACTATAGCTTCAGAAGACTTTGGGTATAGCACCTAAGTCTACTTTTATGATTACTTTTATGGTCCTTGCAAAGCATTCATTATAGCTGCATGTGGAAAAAGGATTAGTCCAATAATAAAAATGTCTTTGTGTTCCTAGAATGATGAGAGAATTTTCATTATTTGGTTGAACCATCGTTGTAGGTCCCAGAATATGTGCTTGTTGTGAAGTTATAGCAGTACGTGTTTTGAAACAGGAATGTGAAATTTGAGTCACATCGAACAAGCAAACCTCAAACCAGATTTGTTTTCCGTTTACACTCAGACCTGCCGGCCACTTTGGTCCAAGTTTGTTCTATTTTGAAACCCCGAACCTCTGCGGTATGGGAGAGCATGGGTTTTGCATCTGTTTGTTAGTACGTTCAGCTGGACACATTGTCTCGCCAACACCTTCCAACGTTACCAAAACATGAACAAGAGAACCAGTCTTTCTCCGTTCCCCTTCCTCTATCCCTCTCTCCCTCACTATTTCTCCTCCCTTCCCTTTCTTTCCCGTCATTTCATCTTATTAAAGCGCATGGATTGTCACCGTTATTTACCAAATATAGTCTGACAAAGAAGAAGTGGGAATTTTTACTGATTGAAGATCAAAGTGGTAAAGTCTCCTCCTCAAATCCCGCCCTTTCTATTAGAGCCCCTTAAGAACAGAGGAAAACATCAATTTCTCACACATCAATGGCGGCTTCATAATCAATTGAAAAAGACACTTGTATGGGGATGCAAATCTTATCTTTGTCTTATTAAAGCTTTTAGAAGATACATGCCAGGATTTAATGTTATTAAATAAAAGAGGTCGGTTTTTTAATCTAAAGATGCAGAGGCGTTAGTAATGGTCTAAATCAAAGCCTGGGGAGTCTCTTAATAACCAGTAGAGTTTTCCTATCCTTATTAATATTGATAAAATATACTGTGATGTGATCTCTGTGCTTATGATGCATTTTGGAGATGGTTAATGAACAAAAATAGGATGTGGGATTCATTTCCCAGCGAGAGGACGGCACGGGCGACCCGGGTGAAAATGAGTTTTCGCTCTGAACATTAATATGAACAAAAGCTCCTACTACTAATGTTGCTTTAAAGTGAGCACAGACCTCAGTGCTTTTCAACAGCCGAGCTTCAATCTGGAGTGGTTTGTATATAAATATGCCTTCTTCTGTTTGTTCAGATATATAAAAAGACATCTGCTTTGCCCTCTGACCCCCCTTTTTCAGGTCATGAATTGCTTTCTGTTAGTGTAATGAGTCGATTTTGTAAAACTTGAGCTCTAGGATGTTGTATGCAGAAAAATAGCCATTAAAGATCCCAGGTTGAAACATCCCAATTAGTGAATCACACTCATGATGCTCCTGGCATTATGCGATTCTTTGAGACATTAAATTCAAATGCATCCACACAAAAGCATCAGATGATGTAAGGATATGTAACAAATAAATAAATAAATGAATAAAATGATCTTTACTGGTGTTCAAGTTCACAGTCACTGATATAAATACACTTAATACAGTAAATCATATTAAGCAGATAAACACAATCTTCTACTTAGATCTGGTATTCACCTGTACAATGGCATTGAAATGCATTTGAAAAAAAAAAACCTTCAGCTGTAGTTTTCAAAACAAAGCAGTAGATGCGATTTGATTGGTCTTTGCTTGAAGCTAGAGCTAAAGTGGAGGGCAAATGTTAGCCAGATTGATTTATTTTGCATTCATTTCTTAATTAAGACCTAGCATGAAGACCCTGCCAGGTTTATCTATAGGGCTGAGCAGAGAACTACATTTAAGATTCAATGGACTGCTTTTTCTACAGACTTTTCCATAGGTAAGAAAAAATCACAAATGAGGTCTATTTAAGATATTTGGTGTTTGTTCTATACAGCAGAGAGATTAAATAGTGAGCGAATTGAGATTTTGTCTTAAATTTCAAGAAAAAAAAAAAAAATCCCTGTAATCTCAAAATTTAGAGTTTCAGTAGAGATCTAGCCTGTTTTATCTATTAATCTCTATACTCTTACTGTATGTCAACAATGTCATATTTGTTTCTATTTTAAGGAGTTTCAGAAGACAAAGCTGAACTGAGACCTCCATCAAGTTTCCTGAGGTATGAAAGAGCAAACTGTGTCTATTTTTATTATAGATTATTTAAATGCATTTAGAGCTGTATACATTTGATTCTGTTGTTTAGAATGGAGCAGATTCATGTTCATGATGTAAAACACATCCTTCTGAGACTAATATCCATAGTCTACAGTTCAGACCCACATGCACTATGATCTATGATAGCTGTCAGCCATTGCCCCTACTGCGCTGAAAACTTTTCCTGCTCTTTCTGCCTGGGAAACTGCCTGCTGTTTCCTGTATCTTGCTCAGGAAGAAGCTTTTCAGACACGTCCTTGAACCCAAAAATGAGAGGGCCTCTGCTAGAACAAATGTTCAGCAAATAATACACCCATATGTGGTCATCAGCAGAAAATAGGGTTAAAATAACAGCATCTATATCAGTATGTATATGCCTTTTGCCATTTATTTATTTATAAAGTTTAAAAAGAAAAATTCTCACAATCGTAAGGCTGAGGTATATTTAATTTTCCACTTTCCACTTTGCACACAGTTGAGCACGCAAGCCTTTATTATACTCTATTATATTATACTATACTTAAGTATACTCCACTGACCATGAGTGTGGATGAACGCATTCGCATTCGCGGACCTTTCTTTACAAGAGCTAAAATCACATACATATGCTGTTGTCAGCTCAGTTGCAAAAATCGGGCTGCACATATGATGTGTGCAGACGGAAATTACATCATGCGGACTGGATCATACATCATTAGAATGTGGACAAGGGAAATATACTTTCGGCATTAGGAATTAAAAATTGTCTATAGGGGCTTTTCGTACTGGGTAGTTATAGGAACTCAGTTATAGGAACTAGCCACCAGGGCAGTACCCCAAGAACTAAATTTTCCCCTAGGGCCATTTTCCTGGTTGCATTCACACCGCCAGTAGGAACTCTGAAGTGACATAAGCTGGCCAACAGTGACATGATTTAAAGGGTTAGTTCACTCAAAAATGAAGATAATGTCATTTATTACTCACCCTCAATGTCGTTCTACACCCGTAAGATCTTCGGAACACAAATTAAGATATTTTGATTAAATCCGATGGCTCAGTGAGGCCTGCATAGCCACTGCAATGACATTTCCTCTCTCAAGATCCATAAAGGTACTAAAAACATATTTAAAACAGTTCATGTGAGTTCAGTGGTTCTACCTTAATATTATAAAGCGACGAGAATACTTTTTGTTCGCCAAAAAAAACAAAATAATGAATTTTCACAATATAGTGATGGGCGATTTCAAAACACTGCTTCGGAGCTTTACGAATCGAATCAGTGATTCGGATCTCCTATCAAATGGCTAAACTGCTGAAATCACGTGACATTGGCGCTCCGAGTCACTGATTCGATTCGTAAAGCTCCGAAGCAGTGTTTTGAAATCGGGCATCAGAAGTACCTAGACTATGGCATTGGTCCATCTATTGCTGTTTTCCATGTTTGTGGAGTAAATATATGTAAACTGTGTCTACACAGCTTTTTAAAAATGTCAGGTGCCGGTGTTTCGTATGGCATGTGTTTGGCCAATCAATGTACACTTACATCACTGGTAGTACCTATTGTGCTGGGTTAGACCCTACTCTTAAGTTAATTTAGTCCCCCCAAAAGACGTTCCTACAACTAAAATCATTCCCAGTTCCTAAGGTGCGACACGCCAAAAAGTGGGTACCTCTGCCAATTTTTATAGGAACTATGAATACGTTCCTCATCATACGGTACTTTAAGCTGTTCTTTTGCTGGCTTCATATTTGGAACCCCTAAAAGGATGCATATGGAATATTTGTAAGCATTCAATCAAATTTTGAAAAAAATAGATAAATAAAAACATTTTTTAACCGTTTTAAACATGATGTTTTTGTTATGTGAATTGATACTTTTTCACTTGAAATTAAAATAACCATATCCATAATACACAGATGTTATCTAACAAGACATAAAGAATTATTTCATATATTTAAATGTAGGGTATAGGCAATTTGTTTTATAAACACTTTTTGTTATACTGGTTGAAACTCTCTTCACATACTGACCACAATCAATAATATAAGTGGTCTAAATATTAAAACATTTACATATATCTTCTGTGAAAATCTCAGGACCAAAAAAATGTTCTGTTCGAATGCAATGACACGATGTCCTTACCTGCCTGTCAACATGTACTTCCATACCTCCGTGCACCCTGCTCGCGCAGACGCCACACATCATCATCAGCACGTTCCCTAAGGCCTTGCAGAGTTGTAGACTGTCACCAAGCGCCAAAAACAAACAGCAGCCGCCATTTACAGTTCCTCCTGAATCAAAACAACGAGCTTACGCTGCGTTCAAGCAAAGTCCCTTTAAGACTTTTGTTATTCTATAGTCTTTGGTTCAAGCCATGTCATAACGGTAGTTACGAGATTGCAACTCGTGACTTTCTACCCGGAGCTGTTCACATCCTCAGACTCGGATTTATGCGTTTCTATGGCAACACTATCAACGCCGAAAAGAATCTACAGCAGTCAGGTGGTACAAGTTAGAGCTCTGTAAGTTGTTTACGTTCATTATTATCGTAATATTATGTGGTTTGAGACATGAGGTAATTTAACGCCATCTCTCGTGTGTGCTGTGTCAAGGCGTGGCTTTAAAGAGAGGGCTCTGAAGGGAGGGTGGGATCTCATGCTTTCAAAGCTAACTTGCTAGCCTCTCTGCAATTGCCTACATTACTTTGTTAGTGTAAAAAACTTTTTGTTCCAAAAATGTCTTTATTATTATTATCTACTATTGTTTTTTTTATTCTTTTATTTCTATTATTGGAATAAAGTTATGTAAAGTTAAGTTACAGAACCCAAATGAACTAAGAGTGACAGCTGTTGTTTGGCCCCTTTTTGCTCCAGTTTCTGTGCTTCTCTAAAGCCAAAAGAGATATCTACTCAACAAATTCAACTAATCTATTATAGAGAAGCACTCATAAATGGTAAATATTTAGATAACAGAGAGCACGGCAAGCTAAAACACAAGCATTAGAAAGATCCCAAGGACTTTATGTAATCATACAACATTAAGCTTTTTGTCTTTGCGACAAGCGGTTGTTGACATTAGTATAATTTATACAGACTATATGAAAACTGTGGGCTGGAATCGACTGACTGCTGAGAGAGAAAGAACATTTGATGCAGAGGCTGTGCTCGAGAGATAACTCTGGGGTCATAGGTTCATTCTCTGAGTAATGTAGGTTTGGTGTGATGTCAGAGAGTTTCCTCTGTGTGTGCCTTGGCTCCAATATTCGATGTGACCGCAGAGTTTAAGAGATGTAAGCACATACATACACACTGGTGCACCGCTTCAGGTGGCTACATGTTTGTACTGCTCCAAACCCAAACTTTGATAAATGGCTGTCGCATCCATGTATGAAAACGTCTGCTGTTTGTTTTGGAAAACAGATTCAGTGCTCCTCCTTTCCCAAATACATTTCCCACTATGGAGTAATTTGACAGACTCCAGGGGTGAGAGACATGTTCAGACGTAGTTAATGCCATGGATGGGACTACAGTGTTTTAATTTACAAATGTATCAGTAGCCATGTTTCCATCCATTTTTATGCGAATTTTGGGATATCACATAAAAAAAAAACTGAATGGAAATGGCAAGATGTGCATAATAAATTCTAAAAATGTGCATAAAAAAACGTATACGCTCAATTGAGGTAGATCTTTTTTTTTTTATTCGATAAGAAGACATGCACATAAACTACACATTTATCGAATAAATCTCTCAATGAAAAAAAACTCACATGACTTTGACTCAACAGAGGATGTGATTGGATAACTGGACTAACCATTGGACCAATTTCATTGCACAGCATCTCAAATGTTGTTTTAGTTATTCTGATATGCCTGAGCCAAAGTCTGTCATCAAAATGATTTGGTATAATGACCTACCTGAACTGTCTCGCACGATTGCATACACAAACATCATGCATCTGAACGCAAGATAGCATGACAGCGTTTATTGCATTTCCTCTGGATAAAAAGAGCCACAGTGGCTTCCCCGATTGCAGCAACTTCCATTTTATTACAGATATTTTTCACCAATTTCCCAGGAAGTGACAATTTTGTTATCTTGAACACATGGGATGGAAACTGGGCTTTATTTGCAAATGTTTTATTCGATATTACAATTTTGCGCACAAGTTAAATTGGCAACTTTGGATGGAAACATAGCTATTGATGTTATGGGTTTATATGACTAAATGTTGATGTGGCGATCCAAGATTCACAGAGCCAATTAAATGACACATCTCTGAGTCAATCCTGTGATTCATAAAATAACAGAAAGAAAGATGCACTGTTTGACTTTGTTTGGAACTTTAATAATCTATTAACATTTCCATTCCATCAAAACTGATTTACTCTCACACACAAATGATCAGCGTGACTTTGTTCTGACTGTAATCTTTTCAAAATGCTGATGGTAACTCAATTAGTTTGATTCTGTTTTTCAGTCTGCCCTTAAAATATACATTATAAAATGAAACTTTGCATAATGTTGTAAAGAAAGTAATTTCCCTATTGTTGGTTTTTGCCTGCAAAACATGAAGATCCATTAGAATCGCATAATTGTGGTTAACCAAGTCATTATTCACAGGATAAAATTCAACTGAACTCAACCAGGAAAAAAAAAGCTAAAATGGTGCGCAGAGGCTCTCTCACAATGGGGAAATTTGCAATTGACTAAATGCGAAAAGGTTAAATGCCAAGTTCCACTTGTAAAAACTAAAAACTTTTTTTCCCTTTTTTGTTTTATTCAACTAGCTTAGAGGGGATCTGGCATAAATCAAGTTGTATTCACTATTAACCCAGCTTTTAAAATGCACATATTGTTACTCTGAAAACAACCGGGAAGACCATTAAGAGAGCCCATAATATGCTAATTAAGAACAGAGCCATTTCATCCAGCGCATGAACACACAGGCATTGTGGGTAATTAGCTGTATGCACAGACACAAAATCCTACCAGGTAACATTTTACACAGAACACAGTATAGAGATATAAGGGCAATGTACAGAAAGAAATCATTTAATTGTATTGTCATTAACGGAACAAATTATTTTCTACTTTTGTTTACTTGAGCATGATAAAATATTGTTGAAGAACGAATAGGTCAGTCTGAACCGTGTTTTAACTCCTGGATTGGTCATAGGTTTAGATCCAGCAGGGGACTAAATAGAGCAAGGCTTGGCTTAGCAAGGCTGATAAAACGCACCCAATCTAAGTGAACTCTCAGTAACCTGCTGAGGCAATCCAGAGAGATGCTAGCTAGGAGCTCAGCTGCTTTGGTCTGGTATCTGCAGGCTCCAGACTTCTGAAGTCAAAAAGCAATGGGGCATCTTTCAGCTGCTGACAGCACATTTTAAATACTGAGTCGTTATTGTTCAATCATATTGACACTCTATAAGGGTGTCTATCCCATAGATCTTATATTTATAAATAATTTCAAAGACTTTGACGATGTGTCATGCTACATTTTCTGCAACTTTTTTGGGGATTATTATCCCATATCATAAATATATAATCTGTGCTATGATTTGAGAATATGTAATATTATTCTGTTGCCAGTTCTTATGGTTTCTTATATTAAAGTAAAATGCTCTTGTTGTATCGGGTGCAAATTTTATTTGCATGCAGTGTATATCTATATTCATAAAACCATATTTTCATGTTTTTTTTTTCCAGTTTATTATATTATAAGAGCTACACTGCAAGGTCAGTTCAAAAGACTTTTCTGCATAATTCCACCAGTGAAATTCAGGTAGGAAAATGACTGAATCTTTCTGTTAACGTTATCCAGCCCCTGATAATTGTGTGACCTTGACTGTTACAAATGGATGTAAGGAAATGGCTCATTTAAAAATTAAATAAGTAACCAAATAATGTTAAAGGTTAAAAAGAAATATTATGAGTCAGCAGGCTGATATTATGCGCACTAATAAAAAACACAGGGGATGTCTTTGTAATATATTTCTTTAAAAAAGGTTCAGTGGGGTTCTATAGAACCCTAGGGTTCTTGACTCAATTTTAAAAAATGCTTTATGCCAAAAAGGTTCTATTCGGTTGTTAAGTCTGACGTCATGCAGCAGCGCTTCCGGGTACAAACGCTCTATCTCATACCACAAGAAAACAACAAACGGTGCTAATATACACATGATGTGGTGTAAAACTACCAAAAAATTATAATCATAACCTTTATCTCCATACCAAAATCCCAGATGGCCAGACAGTGATTCATCTTATAAATCGTTAAAATATTAATGTCTGTGACACTGTGAGCATGGTGACTATTGTGTAGACTGGAAGTATTTTAAATGTTTAACTTTTTAAAATGTTAAATGTTGAAAAATATGAATAAATAGTGCTCATAAACGGCCATCGAGATGGCATTCTCAAGTAAAACAAGCCGGGGCTTGGACCCAGAAACGGCGTTCCTTACGTCACGAGCAGATATAAGGAGAAATGTCTTAAACGATTGCATAATACATTCATATTTAAAACGTTATTTCAATTTTTCTAGTGATAAAGTATGTTTATGAGCTGTTTAATACATAGAATTTAATTAAAATGATACTAAATTAATTAATTAATACTAAATCCATAAATGATCCCATGATGGGAACCCCTAAAATGTTCTATATAAATGAAGTGCCTGACAGAACCATTTAAGGTTCTGTATAGAACATTTTCTTCTAAGAGTGTAGTTCATACAATTTTTTGAAGCCACTTTGTTATAATTTCATAATCTTATATGTATATGTATATGCTTTATTCCAATCCAAAAACTAACAAACCATAAGCATATACCCTCCAAGAAATGCAAAAAAGTTTGCCCTCGCATTTTTGCAGAGAAGAGACGAGAGCATGGATAGTCAACCCCCACCCCCCTTGTCTTTATTCATAATGAATACAGGTTATTTGGCCTCAATTAGCCCGTCTGCACACACTCCAGCCTGTCTGTCTCAAAACCAACCCATTTCTAATACTGGCCTGTATATATAGAATACATTATATATTCAAATATATACACAATATGACACAATGTATACACACACACTATTTCTGCATTGTATCATATTGTGTTATATATAGTGTATAATATGTGTATTATACTGTGTATTACATATTTTAATATATAATGTATATTTATGTATAAATATATTCAGATACATAGCATTGTATGCATATATCTGTGTGTGTGTGTGTGTGTGTGTATACACATACATATACATATTTAGGCACATAAAAATTATTTTTATTTATTTTTTGTAAAATCAAAGTGTCAAGCTGTAGTGATAGGTTACACTTGTTGACCACTTTCAGTTTAATCACTGATGAAGTGCAAATGGCAGAATTTATTGTGACAAGTAAAATGGATTGAAACAAAGATGTTGACATAATGAAAACATTTCAGTGTTTTATATATGTAGAATAATGTCAGTCTATTCTGCAATTTATCACATTTAAAACGCCTATAAAAACTAGGCTGCATGTCATTTGAATGATTGCTTCATATTTTCCCTGGCTCTTGAGTAAAATATTTTTGAAGTAATTTAGAGCAATTCAGAGTTTTATTCTCATTTGAGTTGAAGTTTGGAGGGAGTGGGGTTATTTCAGCCCACTAGCACCTCCTAAAACAACTGCAGAAAATAAGGAAACCAATATGATTCTAGCTGTGCGCCGTTTCACAGCTCAGATACATACAGACTATCGCACAAGTGTCTTCCGCCTATTTTTCCATTCATTCCTGTACAAAAGCAAACAGGGGCGACTCGCTTTAACTGTCCTGCTCTCTTCACCAAAAGCTCTTTTCCTCTCCCTCTCTCTGTTTCTCTCTCTCTTGCGCGCGCTCTCTCTTTCGCTCTCGTTCAAGCCCTTTTCCCCCTCCAGTACTTTTTCCTGCCCCTCTCTATTTATGAAAACGTCACTTCAAGTCCCTCCCTGTTTGAATCTCATTAGTTTTTTTCTTGTGTGTTTCTCCCTGTCAATAATCCCGAATCCAGACTCTCTCTATTTCCATCCCTCTCTATCTGTCAATCAGCGCCGCCTTTGAACTGAAAACCACTCCGACCAACTTCAACTCCCTCAATCCGAGCGCCTCAGCTCCGTCTCCGGCTTCTGTTTCTGCCAAGATTGCCCTCTTCTTTTTGAGTTTTGAACACTCACCCAGCCAAACGCCACTGCGAGTCCCTAAACTTAAAACTCGGGATTCGGGGATCACACCAAGATCAAGGGTTTAAAAACTTTTGGGTGTTTTGGCCCCCCGCAAAATTAGCGCTCCTCGGGAAAAATGCCGCAGCTGAACGGCGGTGGAGGGGACGATCTGGGTGCGAACGATGAAATGATTTCCTTCAAAGACGAAGGCGAGCAGGAGGAAAAGATTTCGGAGAACTCTTCAGCAGAAAGGGATTTAGCAGATGTCAAGTCTTCTCTTGTAAACGAGTCGGAAACGAATCAAAACAGCTCTTCGGATTCCGAGGTAAGTGACAAATAACCGCGAATCCGCGACTTGTCCAGAAGTTTACATGCACATTTCTTGTTTAAACACGCTGCTAACTAGCTAACGATCTCCTCGCTGTGATTATTCAATGCATTCCCTGTGTTTCGTTGCATTTCAAGGCGGAAAGACGGCCTCCGCCTAGATCTGAAAGTTTCAGAGACAAAACAAGAGAAAGTTTAGAGGAGGGTGAGTGCTTGTTTTCTCTAAATCATCTTTTTTGCACAGGACAACAACACTGTGCATCGGTTCCGTTTGCCTCTTCACTTACGTACAAAGTTTTTGGGAATGTAACTTAAACTAAAAGTTTTCCTCTTTTTCCCCCCCGCCATGTTAGCTGCGAAAAGGCAAGATGGAGGGCTGTTCAAGAGCCCACCGTACCCGGGCTATCCATTTATAATGATTCCCGACCTCACGAGCCCGTACCTCCCGAACGGATCGCTTTCACCGACCGCTCGCACAGTAAGTGTTTTTAACGTGTTTCTACAGCCACATGCACGTAGCTAAAACACCACGTCCATGTTTAGGAATTGCTTTGGTCGGCTAGTGAACTTCTGCCACAATTCACTCTGCACTGTACAGTGGCATGCCTCTCGCGCGGATACACTGTCGCCCTGAACGAGCGCTGCCCGCGAGCGCGTGAAGACACCCGCGCGAGCGGCAAGTACAGTGGCACGCATAATGTGCTTTAATGACGTGCACAAACACACAGCCACAGCTACTTTTAACTGTTATTATTTCTTTTAATTTTCCTCGACTATATGTGCATACTTTCCAGGTTATCTCTGCTTTATATTCTGTCTTTTTACAGTATTATTTATTTTAATTGTGTGCTTGGATAACTAGTGGATTAGCTCGTTTGCTTTAAACTGGACATTTAACTTATAGTAGCGTATGTTCCGGAATTTCTAAAACTGAAATGTTTGACGATTGTATTACTATTATTAATATCTTCCTTGTTTTTGTTATTATTATCATCGTTGTTGTTGTTCAAAATAAGGCGTTTCTGATATTTAACATTTAACCCTAAAAATGTAAAGCTTAATTTTAATTGAAGCTTTAATATTTTTATGTAAAATCAAAGTGATGTCATAATTATGTTCTGCGTTTTTTCTGTCACCTAGAATTGAAAATCGAGTAGAAATGACAAAGTATTAAATGATGGAAACAAAGATGCTGTTATGACATGATGATGAAAACATTTGTACGATGTGGAACAAAAAAAACACATTAGTCATTTATCTGAGCTAATTTATGAGTAATTTATCCAAGCTTAACATAATGTCGCGTGTGTTATTTAAAGAATTCAGTGCACATAAATGTTAATGCCAAAGAGCATCATGGGAAATGTTTATGGTAATTAGTGGAAGTCAGTCAATGAATTTGTGATTGTCAGAATGAAAGCACAATATTGCTCATATGAGTGTAGTAAAATATTAGACAGTAGTGGTAGAAATATTTTAAAATGAATAAACATTTGATTTAAATGCACATTAAATATAATATATTTTATGTTTGCATTAACATTTGGTCATGGCATGATGGACTTTTTGTTTAGAGCATGCGATAGGTTGAATAACCTGTAATAAGAATATATGTGTGATATTTCAGTGTAAATAGAGATTGTTGTTTATATCTTATTTGCATAGTTGTCTGGCACCAGGAAGAATTAGTAGGTTAATTTTTGTATTCACGATTAATATTTTATATATTTTTAAATGTCATTGTTGTAGAAATAACATAATAAGGATAAGGAAAATTGTGCAGTATAACCTTGCTGTCATTCCTGATTTTCATAATCAGCTCTAGGTTTAATCTGAAACGTGAAGGTGCGCTTTATGACAATGACATGTGGTGTAACCTGAAATTAAGTAAATGACTACATTCAAAATGTACTGCTCTGAAATTTTGTATATAGCTTTTTTTTTTTTTTTTTTTTTTTTTAAAAGGCATTCTCCTGTTTCTAGTATCGGTGAACATTTTTGTAGAAACATCTCTGGCTGTTTGTGTTTGTCACTGATATTGCGTGCTTCCCAAAACATGCCTTTTTGCTGAATCTGTTTTTCACTTGCTGATAATTTCTTTACTGATGTAAATGCATATTAGAAACATTCACATATAAACAAAAGCACAAAAAATTACGAAAGCATCAGTATGACCACTGCAAATGTGCATAAATTAGACAGAATATGAAAGATGTATTTGACACATAGCGTGTCTTCTGTATGGTAGGTAAGAATCTCAGAGATGCTGTTACCAGAGCTCATAGTCTGATAGTTCCTCTTCCTGCTGAGATGGAGCCCTATCTAAATCGCTGGCTTATTCGTTTTTGGCTACTGAGAATATATTTAGCAATCTCTCATGGAAGTAGGATCATTGTTTGATTTCCTCCCCTAGTCAGTCTAGGTCAGTTCTGGCCCTCTAGCCAAAATATTATACCCATAGATATAATGAATTTCTTTATAGTTGTATGTTGTAATGTTTGATCTCTTACTGTAACGAGGCCTACAGATCTCAGTCTTTGACATCGTGCTGTAGTCCTTCACCCTGCTTCTTTGCCATGAGGTCTGCTACCTATGAGCTGCCTGGGCGTCCGACCCACACTGCTTTGAAGTTGAAAGCCGTTGTATTCATAAACGCATTACTTAAGTAGAGGATAAATAATTCACCTGAGCATCGATTAGCTGTCGCTCCGTTTAACGAATGCACAGGGCTTGTTGGGTTTTGCTGCAGATGATGTGCTTTTTAGCATTTCTTAGCTTTTTCCTTTTTTCTGTTTTTTAATTTTTTTTTTTTTATCTCAATTGTATTAAATTTATCAGATAATAAAATCCAGTTTTATTGTATTTGTATGTATTTATTGAACCAGTTTTTTGATTTCAGGATACATTTGCTACTTCCACATTATTTAAGTCGGATGCTGGTGTAAATGGTTGATATCATAGATGCCCTTTTTTATATATATATATATATATATATATATATATTATTTTATTTACATAGGCCTTGTGTCAGCTGAATTTCCCTGATGGCCTGCACTTGCAATAGTGATGAAATTTTTTTCCCTTAGTGTGTGTGTTTGAGTGAAGGCAGAGAGCGAGTTTAATTCGTCTGACCTCTGAGAGCTGTAATAACGAGGAGTTTGTATTTCCAACCACCTCAATCGGAGAAGCTTTATGATGATTTGTTAGCATTTAGCAATTTGACAATGCCCTCTTTTTTTTCACTCTAAAAACTGCAGACAATAGCTACTCTTCCCCCTTTCATCGAGAGCAGTTTGCGTGGCGGACACACGGCTGCGGACACACTCTCCGTGTGTGTTGTGGTTGGAAAGGTGCTGGGTTAACTGGGTGGCTGTAGGCTAAAATCACACCTCAACAGGTCTGAGGAGAGGGGGAAAGCGAGGTAGAGCAGAGGTCTGGCCGGCTGAGTTCTGGCAGGGGGCTTTATGCCCGTAAATCCGCTGGGTTTATTTACTGCCTCTCTGACTTATGAATGTTAAGATATTTGACGCCACCCCTGGCCCCATAATTCCTTAGGCCTGCAGACTTTTGGCAGAGGTTTCAGGTTTCAACGTATAATTATGCGTAGTTTAAAAAAGGAACAAAATATAAAAAAAGACAAACTTGCAACACCCAAATGAACTCTCCACTATTTGGAGCAAAGAAATAGAGATGCATAGTGGAGGCCTGGAATATTTTTTTTAGTAGCATATTTTAATTTATAATTGAATTTAAAATGTAATAAATTGATTTTGTGTTTTAAATCAATTAATTTAAAATTGTAATTTTTACTAAAGATGCATTCATCCCTCGTGTAGCCTTGCATGTACATATTTTAATAAACCATGTCTGAATCTTTTTAGGCTTAGACGTCAATAACAATGGTTTATCGTATGGATTATGTGTGCTGAATAGCCTGTCGTGTGAGGTGCAGGAGATAGTTTAATACGGATTTACAGGGATAGACTCATACCTTATCAAATTGGCTTTACATGTTAATGGCCCCTAATTGCTATCCGCAGGGGGCTCACCGAGCTACGCGCTCGCGTTTTGTGCCGCTCTCCACAAAATACACTCCCAGTTTATTTAGAAGGTTGCCATCCTTTTGTTTTGCAAATCACTTTTGTTTACAAAGAATGGCGGAAGCAAGGCTCTCTCTTTCTCTCCCTCCACCACTCTTTCCTTCTACTCCTTTTCTTTTTTTCCCTCCTCCTCCCATCCTACACGCACACACACACACACACACACACACAAAAAAAACCCCAAAAGGTTTCTGTTTGCTAGGGCTTGATAAACACCCATAAAAAAAAAGTGCAATCTGTTTTGGATTTGTGCAAGTTAAGTTTGGGGAGCAAAGTTTGGCACCATTAAACTGAAAGCGGGGCCTGTGAGACATTAGCGGCGCACAGCACATTCTCAGGGCTTAATTAGTCCAAACTGTAATTGTTCATGGTCTGCCAATAGGAGTAATGCTCAGGAAGAGTGGAGTTGCACTAAATCGGCCCATGGTTTTTAAAACAATAAATCACTCGCATATTTGTGTCGTGATTCAGATAGAGTCCCGACCTCTCCCATCTCGACATGTGGTAAATTGTAAAGTCAATGAATCGCAGATGTGGGTGGGGGGGTCGGAGGGGGTGGGCCGTGAAAGAGTACAGTACGGTTTTGTTAGTGCTTGGTAAATGAATGGAAAAGGTTTGTGCTGTAAATATTTACTGAGATGTTTTTTTTTCTTCTACTTGCTGTGCTCAATTGTCTTACGTTGATGATTTTGGCAGGCTGCTCTCTATGATCGTGTGTGAAAATAACCTGGCGTTTTTTTGTTTCTCTCTTTCTCTCCTGTGTCACGCTGGTGTTTTTTAAGGCAGCATTGTGTATACACAATGTTCTGCACTAGTTCAATAGTTAATGAAGGTTTCTTGTTCAGATGTGGACTGTTAAGAATTTCGTAATCGCATCACAAATAAATAGAAGTAGACAATTTTTTCCAATTTTATCGGATGCCACAGTTGTCTTTTTCTTGATTTATTTCCGTCGCATTTGTTTTTAAAGCTGCAAACGCAATCCTGTCCTGTAACTGATAAATGGGGAACTCAGATAAATGCTGTTGTAAATTCTGCGTCTCATGGAGCTGCATTGGCTTAGCAGCTGTGTGTTGTTGACCCCGCCCCTCACCTCTCTCCTCTTCACCATTTATTTCCATACACAAAGATCAACACAAAGATTGTACTGTACGTCTGGAATGCAACTTTTGTCATCTGTTAAATATAGTCCTGCTGCTGGCCTACACGCTGAGGGGCTCCTGAAACATGGAAATGAAATTATTCTTTTTGTGCACATGCACTGTGTGCAGGCCTGTGCAGCTGTATGATAGCTGCGTGTGAATTCTTATATGACAGGCAGATTTTACTGACGGGGGTGTGTGATGGGGGTGAGAACGCCAGTGTTGAGGCCTTCTGAGTCAAGGACTATTAAATATCCATTAATTACAAGAAGTGCAAGAATTTAAATGCAAGTTTCCAAATGAAAATCTATAAAAGTACTTTGGCTGGCATTTGCATTAATATTTATACAATTTGGCAGATGATGTCATTTTCAATCCTAATACACAAATACAATATATGGGTAAATGTTTAGATGTTAAGAGCCCAGACACTTTTTTTATGATACAAACTAGTGTTTTGTTCAAAACTGAAATTTGCAAATATTTGCTTAGATATAGTTTAATCTACAGTAAAACATTTCTGTTTAAGTATTCAAGAGTGAGTTAGATCATTAAAACATTTTATAAATACAATTAGCTATTTCAGATATTTTATAAGTCATTAAAATATGTGTGTGTGTATGTATGTGTGTGTATATATTTTTATATATATATATATATATATATATGTAAATATGTAAGTGAGATTAGGGTTAATTGTCTCAATTTTTGCTCTAATGATTTTTGGAAATAATTTTCTGTGTTGGCACATACCTTAAATCTGGCTATAAAAAGCTACTTAACATTTCCACTGTTGTTGCCCAGAATAAAAATAATAATAATGCAGTTCATTAAATGCATTTTTGTGAAAATGGTGTGGCATGCTGTCAGACTGAATGCAGACTATGAAAGACTTTTTCAGGAAAGCTTTATTAAACAATTATGAAACAGGAAACAATGTAAAAGGGAAACATACAAAGATATAATATTTTTGGCCAACGAATGTTATAATTTGTGAATTTTTATAATCCACTACATTTAAAATATATGTGACAGCTTGCTTGACCCAATAAAATTGTGACAACTTCCTCCAACAATTAATCTATTTTCAATATATAGGCCTAGTTGATTTTTTATTTTATTTCGGAATGTATGCTGGTGTGGTTTTATGTTCAAACTAAAATAAAATATGATAATTTGTAGGGCAGAACCCCCCCCCCCCCCCCCCCAATTAAATCATAATTTTAGATTTAATATTCAGAACTTTATTGTAAATCTTGTTGTGAAGGAATGTTTTGCTTTGCTTGTTTTAGAGTTGTTTACCTTGTGCAGTATGCTGGACTAGAGCGGGGGATTATGAAAAGCGGGAAAAAGCGAGGTTGATTTGCCCGCCATGGCATAGTGGGGGATATGGAAGACGGAGAGGAGGGAGATGCACAAAGACAGTCTGAATAGGGCGCATAATTGCTGCTAATGTGGGGGCAATGAGAGTGGCGACAGTTCCTGGTTAGATTTCCAAACAATAGAGCCCCCAGGCATTTATCTACTAAGAAAAAAAATGAAGGATAGAAAAAACACAGCAGGGACTGAAAAACGACAAGGAGGAGGTGACAAGTTTATAGTCATGTTTGATGGACAGGCCTTGTGTGTGGCATTCCTCCTTTAACTTTTTTTTTTTTTTTAATGAATCAGGCTAAGTTATTAATGCTTCCTGATTCCCGCTTCGTCATCAAAATGTCGGCTGGAAGTTCTCCAGCGTAGAGGCTTGGGTGACGCTGGCGGAATTTGGTTGCACTGGGCTTTTGTTTGGATTGGAACATGCTCGGGTTGGGCCAAAGTGCACACACATGCTCTCTGGAGCTGCCATCTAACTTGTATGCTTAATGATAGGAGTGTGCAAGTTTCCATTGAAAGAGCATGTGTGCGTCTTGTGCTCATTGGCACAAAGTCTTTTTACTGTACATCATTCATTATCAGACTTTAAAACATTATGATTGAAATACACGTGGATCACTAGTACAGAAAACACAGTGACATCAGAGTATGTGGTAAATATTCTCCTCTGATAAAAAAGCCTGATAGAGTGACCATCACTGTCTTTACACAGGAAATCTGTCACTGATGTACATTTTCAGTTAAACTTCTACACAGAGCTTCAACAGAAAAACAAATAAAAACCTATCGGCATCTATTTTTAAACAGAAAAGTAGGACAAAGTTATCTTCATTAAGGCATGTTATTGAAGCTTCTAAAAAAAGATGAAGCCTGACCAGTCCCTGTTTTGCTTCTGTATTTATTATTCCGTCCTGTGAAATGTTTCTCTTTGATAAGGAAGTGAGCTAATTTAATATGACACCGACAAGTTTGTCTTCTAGCTCTGATTGCAAAGTGAGATTCTACAACATTGCATTGCAGAAGGTGAAATCCTGTTTACTTCGATAATCTGCATTAATTCCTGTAGATATGTCGGGATCGTTTTGTATGGGTAAAGCACATAATTGAGAAAGTAATAGGTGATAAAACTCAGCCCATGTATTTTTAATCTTCTAATTAAACTTTTAATTGCCAAGGGATAAGCTCTGAGCTGGGCCCAGAGTGTGTGCGCGTGTGGATGCGCGTGTGCTTGTCTGTTCACTAATGAGTTTATTGCATGCTTGTTTCTAGCAAAGGTTCTGCATTCAGAACTGAACAAAAGGTGAAGGAGATTTTCTACCAGGGTAGAAGGAAATTAATCCGCTAATCGGGGGTTTATATTAAGATTAGAGGTACAACAGGCCAATATTTGCATGCGTTAACAGAGATAGGTGCTTTATGAACTATAAACCATGTTTTGAGGGTTTTTTTTTTTTATACAGATCTTCTCGTATCTGAAGATAACCATCTCCTGTGTGTAATACCACAAACATCATGCGGTTATGTTCGTGGAACCTTGCATTATGCTATTTCATTGGCCATATCCTGCTCAATGGCTTTCAAACAATATAGATAATATTTCAGCTGATTTAGCATTGTGCTTGACACATAGTTGTATACCAGTTTTGCCTTGTTGATGTGTCTGAGGATAAAGCTCACACAGGGACTCGAATCAAATTACAGGGAATTGCCAGCACTTCCAGTGTACACATAAAATGTTTTTAGCACAGACTGTAGGAAATGTTGGTTTGTTTGTTTGTACGTTTCACCCTTAAGGATTAGCCTGGATCAACTGTCGCTAGCTACATCTCATTAGAGGATGGTGTGAACACTCAGTACGGTCGATTCTAAAACGCAGGGAATTGACTTCCCTCGCTGAACGAATTGTCAATTGCATTGTGAGCGAGGGGTATAATTGAATGGAGGTGTATCTTTGGCCAGCTGCCCCTAGGGCTCTGTGAGTCTGATCAGTGTTAGCCAGAGGTGGCAGATGTGGTGTCTGATTGCAACCAATGTCCTTTCACAGTGTTAAGATCTGAACGCTGACATAAAGGATGTGTAATTCAGCAGCATAGAGATGATGACTGCTCGCCAGTCGTAGTGAATAGTGATCTCTCTCCACCAGCTATCTGGTGAACGGAAAGATTTAGCAATGAGTAGGAGTGATTTATAAGGAAAGAGGTTTTAATCCTGACCTGGAGCTGTTTTCTTTAGCCAGCAATCAGTTTAAGCGACGCTGGTATGGAATAGGCGAGCGACAGCGGCAGTGTGTCGTTTGTCTAGATGCCCTTTAGAACCGGCAGTTTTTCTTTATCTTCAGCTTTACGGCTCCTGTATCTTTATGGGCCGTCACGCTTTGCATTTTTCAAATATCAATAAAGATAAGTTGCCTGCTTTGTCATAGCATGGGGCGTCGAAGTGAAAGATTTCAGGTCACGGAGAGGAAAAATTATCCAGCGTTTGAGAACTATGTTGAGAACCATGAAAGCTTAAATCTTAACAATGGTCTGGTTTTTATGCAGAAGCCTTGACTTCACTCATTCGTTGTGTTGAATGATGTATGTAAAGTTTCTTAACTGTGTGTGCTGTCTTACAGTATGGGAGGTGAAGACGGGAGATGTTTGGCGGTAAGCAAGCACAGGAATTCATATAGTGGGTCGTCTTAGCCCAGATCTTGAGGTCTGTGGGGAAGGAAGTCCCACAGTGTTTACATAGCACAATTGTCCTGCGGGCCCTGGAGTGTCTAATGCACTACTGTTCAAACACTTGTGAGTGCACAGATGACCCCTGCAGCAGCCTTCGACACAAGTGTTGTGTTGGGCTAACAGAGTGTGTGTGTGTGAAATTCAGGGTCTGTAGTTGCAAGCCACATTTACTGGAGATGCTGTTTGCTAGCGCCTAGTGGTGTGGATGAGCGGTACTAAAAAGCTGTGGAGCTCAATTCATCTCGGTAAGCAGGATGACTGAGAGATAGAGAGACGGGGGTGGGGTATGAGCGACAGAAGATCCCCTTGCTACAAACCCTGCCTGTGGGGAAGCCAGACATTGACATACGGGGGAGTCATCAAACTAATTGTTGTTTGAATTACCTGTTATGATCCAATGACAAATCTCCTCCTCTTCTGCCATTGGAGCAGAAAATGTAGCCTGGATTGGCATGATGTTAGCAAGTGTGTAAACCGCGCTTCAACAAGATGGATAAATGCAATTATTGGCTAGGCCAGGAGAGGGAAAATCCATTTAAAGCCCGAAACGCTAACCAGGGGCCGTGGTTAATTCATTTGTCCAATTTGTGGGTGATGTACGAGTGTCGTGGCACATTAGTCAAGGAGAGTGTGTGCATGGGTTTGCGTGTGTGTGTTTGTCTCAACCAGGGGGATTGTGGATGTTTCATTGGAGCTGTCTCCTTCTGACTGACTCCCCGAAGCCCCTCCTTTTTCCCATCAGCCCCCCTCCTCTTCCTCCGCCTGTCATTTCAGTGGATAATACAAATGGGGCATGAGCTCTCAAATGACAAAAAGATGCACTGAGAGCAAAAGAGCAGGATTGCGGTTCAAATGAGCCGGGAAGAGGGCCACGCTCCGTAGGGTGGCTCACAGAACGTGGCTTAACACACCCCTAGAGTCTTCAATCATGACTAGTCTACCAACTAAATCACTCAGGGTGTGAGGAAGACAGGTTTAGGAAGCAGTACCGGGTCAGAAGCTTAGTTATGCTGAAGTAGGGCCCTCATTGACCTAGTTTGACTCTGACGTTCTCCTGAACTCTCCTCGTTCTACAATTAAGTTACAATTACTGTATAGAGGCTGCTATTTACTCAAGGCACGCAAAGCTGAGGCCACTATCACGGGCGGCTTACCATCACCTCTGCATGCCCATTTCTGTCCATCTCATTATCCTTCTGAAGGTCACGAAAGTATTGACCAACACTTTGAACAGAACTGTTGTCTTCCACTTTAGGATTGCGACGAGAAAGTCTTCGCAATCCTAAAGTGGAACTGGGGAATAACTTTACTTGGGTAAACAAGAGTCCATAGGCATGTCAATCTGCCTGTCTTTCACACTATTGATTTAGAGCGGATGAATATCCTCTACTCCATTAATGTAAAGTCTCATTGGTGAGAAACCACTTGACGGTTAAGCAAGATTTGTGGTATGCAAACACGGTGGTCAGAGCCAGGGGAACTCTATGAGGAAAAAGGCATCGGTTTACAGAGCTCGGCCACAGATTGAACCAAAGTCTTTTATTAACAGGGTGAACACAGCGAAGGTTTTGAAAGCAGAAAGGCGTTCAGGTGCCCTTTGCCAAAGAGTCTGCACTCGGGTGGTTGAGGACATGAGGAAGGTTTTAGATCTGGTCACCTGACTGTGTGCTTCTCAGGCTATGAGGTCAGGAAATCGGAGCCGGCGAGGAAGCAGCTGGCCCTGTGCCGTTCTCACAGCTGCTGTGTGGCCTTACACACTCGACGCACTCGCCTCTGGGATCGGACTCCAGGAGTGCAACCGCACACTTGAGGAGAACCACTCATGTTGCTTTTTGTGGTCAGATCTTACTGATGCTACTTAAGTCTGTGCAAATTTTGTGTTGACAGTCATTTGGTTGCAAATTTCTTCTGCCTTATTACAGAACAGAGAACCAAAGATGCTTTGGCGATGTGACTGCTGTTCCCTGAAGCTCTGTGGCTATTTTCAAAAACCTCTCTTTTTAGTAGCATTTATGTTAGTAATTTCCGGCTTCATCCCGACTGCTTCCTTCTGATGATAAATGATGAATAATTCTGCTTTGTATGTACCAGGGAACCCCCCCCCCCCCCATCTCCTTTATAACTGGTTGGTCCCCTTTGCAGAACTCTTGAGGTCCTTTTCCAGTTCTCTTCAGGTCCTTTTCCAGGTCCTTTTTCGGTATCTCCCACATCTTTTCATGCAAGAACAAATGCAGTCAGCAGCCTATTGACTAATATTCAGGAAAGGATTAAAAAAAAAAGCTTGGAAGTTTTCTGGGTGCTACTTAGATCACTTTACAGCAACGGACATGCCTCGAGATGCAACAGCTCTGGTTTGTAGGGAATCTGCCAGTCTTTTCAGGGCCAAGCAGGGGACAGTTATTTTAAACAGCTATTCTATATGAACTAATTTGAGCTGGTCTTAAAATAATTGGATTTAGTGACCGAGTTGTTGTCTTAAGCCATGACCCTGTGTCCTCTGCCTTATGGTAGCTAAGGAACAATAATTAAAACCCTAAGTCTGGGAGCACAAAGAAAAACTTCTGCCTTCGCCTCATTGTGTTTTATGAAATGGAAAATGTTAGTGTTACGTTATGGTGTGGCCTGTCCCCCAATGGTTAAATGTAGATTTACTGCTCTAGTGTTGGGCTGAGGAGCTGCTCCCATCTGCGGCACGAAGTCTAGCCACCCAGCATGGAATACTACACCCTGGGCCCCAGCCAGAACATGCACCAATCAGACTTACATTAACACCAAGCAACACGACAGGTGAGCAATCAGGCCCTGCTGCAAGCCAAGAATATGGTCTCCAAATATTTTTATTGACTTTATTATGGCTCGTATAGTCATGACTCCGACTGAGTTTGGAGTTTTGTATTCTGTCAAAAACAATTTTATGGGAATTGTTTGTTTATTGGCACCAAGGTGCGTCTCTTTCCCAAACGATGTCGCAAGCTGTAATTTATGTTGAGGGACTGATTGGGAGATTGCATAGTTTAACGCTCGGGGTGCTGTGGTCTGGGACTCTGGAAGAGGCGACCGCTAATTGTTGACAGAAGCTATGGGCAGAGGAAAAGAAGAGGGAGAGACACAGAGAAAGAAAGAGCGAGTGAGGGAATGAGCAAGAGAAAGAATGAATGGGCTCTGGCAGCAAGGTTGTGGACTGAATCTCTGTGTTTGGTTTTCAGGAAAGAGTGGATTCTTGGGATGTTCCCCAAAGACAAACGGCGGTGCCGAGCAAAGCTCATAAACCAAACGCACTGCCTCTTTTAAGAGAAGATCTCTCGTCACTTCTCAATTGTGCTTGTTATGTGGTTTACCAAACCAAGTTGGTTGGAAATGTCTCGTCCAGTAGAGGAATCATTTTTTTTGTTTGTTTGTTTTTTCCACAACGGATAATAACAGTCTGCATTTGCTTGCACTGATTAGAATATTATTCATTTAAAACAGACCCAGCTTCCACTTCCCATCTTCACGCCTTCTTGATCTCTGTCACAGATGCTCAACAGGAGGGCACATCTGCTTTCGCTAGCTTCTCGTGAAAATCCCGCTCGGCGGTGTTGTTCAGTTTTGGTATAATTTAGCAAATAACATCAGTAATGATTCAATTGGGCATAAAGTCATTGGGTGACGGTCTGTTTGCCATCTGTCTGATGGGATTACTGTTTCTGTGTAATTAAAAGTGTGACCCTGTGGGGAGGGTGGTGGAAGGCACGAGTCTGAGTGGTACACCCGCTAAAAGGAGGAGGAGGGGCGGCAAGGACCTCAGTTCAGCACTAAAGATAGTAAGCGCAACAGAGCGCTGCAGAAGTGCCAAGCTCTTTACATGGATGTGCACATGTGTGTCAAACCCCTGGCTCGTTTAACTTCAATTTAGTTGGGTAGAGCAGACACCCAAAGTCTGAGTGATCCCTGTGTGCAGGCAGTGTGTCAGAGGGAGGTGGGGATGCGGGCTCCTGCTTTTACTCTGATTTCACCTGGGGTTTTGTTTGGACTCTTGAGCCTCAGTTTCCCTTGGACACTTTCCAGAGACTACAAGCCTGGCTTTTTTCAAGGCACCCTCAGAACCAAAGTGAAAGGCCCTGGTCAGGCCTGGAATTGGATTTCAGATTTGATCTTGTTGTGTGTAGTAAACAGAACATTAAAGGCAAGAACATGGTATCTAATGAGTGGATGTGTGTCTGGGTGTGTTTGAGTGATGCATCCCTGTCACTGCCCAAATCAACAACATCCTTGATTTTCTTCTTATCTTATATCTTTATACATACACTTACATATACTTTATTTATTTATTTATTTATTTATTTATTTATAATAAAGATTAAATTAGATTCAAAAATTTTAATATTAGTATTATTGTGATATTGTTTCTAATAATAAAAATAGTGGTAGTAGAAATATAACAGTAATTATATAAATAATTAATTGTTTATATATTTTATTGTTTGTTATTTTTTCCACGTATATTTCTATGTCTTTCTACTCCTTTATTCATACACCAACAGGATGTGGGTCTGAAAAAGACATTAGAAAAGTAACCAGAAAAGACAGGATGGCGCGTCTCGATCCTTCCGTCCGTCCGAAAAATAAAGTTTGGTGAAGAAAAATACTTACACAAACAAAAATAACTGGTTTAATTAGCATGGCTGGCTATGGCGCTGACTCGGTGTGGTTGACCGGGCATGACCGAGGTGGCACTGGCCATGGGCATAGGGCCAAACATACTGGGAAATTACAGGGTTCTCAGTCAAGAAATAGAGCCTGCACTGCCTCCTTTTCATATTTCGCCATATCTCTAACATGGCTACGTATTTTAGCATTCAATAACCCTTGACCTGTTTTCTGGACCTCTTTGTCTTTCCCCCCACTTCTCCACATTCTCTGTCTGCTTTTCTCATACAGCCTCTTCATTTCTGCATTTTGGTCCTTTTCTTACTTTCTCCTCCCCTGTAATTCTGTCTTTCTCTCTCCTCCCAGTGTGCACTCTGATTACCTCTCCAAACTGGCAATAAGTTGATTGCTTTACAGAGATGATGTAAGCCCCTGCCCTAGGGTACATCAGGTTGGCTTTCGCCTGCTTTATCTTGTAAAGCCTAAATTAACAGCTGGTTTGGTTTGAGTTCTTCTGGATCTGACTAAAGGATTAGGCTTCGTTCTCATGTGAGTCAATCTGGTTTGATTTATTGCAGGTCTATCAAAAAAGATCAATGGAGGCCCTTTTGAAAGTAAATCCTTAATCGCTCTTTGCTCTTACGTGTCATCATTGTGAGTTTTCTCTCCCTCTCTCTCTCCCTCGTTCTCATTCCCTGCCTGTCTTCCTCCAGCTCTCTTTTCTCCTCGCCTTTTTTCTGTCTCATCACGGGAACACGGCGATCGGGAGTGTCAGTGGTATTTTGTTGTTATACGGGATGGATTTTTTTGCTCTCATTAGCCGTCCATCACCGCAGCTCAAATTGAAGCCCAGCTTTGCCGGCGCAGGCCCCGATGGTGGCTCGCTGCATATTTTTATCGCAGCACAAATCTACCTGTACGTGTCTACACATCCCAATGCCTGTAAAACCTAGGCATGAATGCGAGTATAATCGTTTAAAAAAAATCCATACCCAAATATACCATAAAGGGGGCTCATTTTCAGCAGTACCTTGTGGTCTGATTGGTCAGCAGTTTGCATCAACGATGAACATGGTACAACTAAGGCCGTGTGTCCACCAAAGTGTTTTTTCCGAGGCTAGCGTATTTTTCCAATTGTTTTCAATGGGAGTGCCACGTTTTTTAAAGCGTCGAGCTTTTTATGATAAGGATATTCCTTATCATAGCGCACAGCGCACTGTGCTGCTGAAGCACTTACAGCTAGGCATTTTCAGCAGAGAGCCTAGCATTTTCAGCTGGCTAAAACGCTTTGGTGGACACACGGCCTAAATGTGGTGTTTCATCAATAAAAAGGAGCACCATTTGGGTGAACCTATTGATTCAGACGGTTTGTTTTAATGAACTTGAAAAAATGAGTGATGTTCATTTATAGTCTGAAAAAATAGTGAGAGGCAATGCAATGGCCAAAGACGCCCAGTTGGGACAAATATACATAAATAATGACAACAAGTTAAGCAGCAGCCCCTGGATGACCTGGAAAGTGAAACGGGATCTGCTTGTCTTTAATATTCCTCCCCTCTCATTCCCACTTTCTTTCACTTGTTCCTTCTCTCCTCCATTCTTTTAACAACAGGCCTATTATCCACACTCATTTTTTTCCTCCCTCTCAAGGCCATGACTCTTAAAGAATCTGGTGCTCGAGCAGAGACACTGGCATGGCCTGCCTGACGGGAAGCCTCACACAAACACTGACCCACTACGACTGGTAACGGTGGTCAGATAGTATCTGTGTGTGTTTAAAAAAAGGATCACATATGCTGTTTTCAAACACAGGTGAAGAGGAATGAGTGAGTCGGTCAGGATTGCAAAGCAGTAGAAATGATATTGTTGTGCAACATAGTGAGTGATTGAGAATTCAAGGTCCAGAGAAAATGTATCACTTTCTTTTCTTCATGAAGTGAAGAATGGCACACTTGCGATCTCAATGACTTGCAAAAGTCACATTTAAAGTCCTTAAATGGGACCTATAATGCCCCTTTTACAAGATGTAAAATAAGTATCTGGTGTCCCCAGAATGTGTCTGTGTTTCGGCTCAAAATACCCCACAGGTTATTTATTATAGCTTGCCAAATTTGCCCCTATTTGGGTGTGAGCAAAAACACGCCGTTTTTGTGTGTGTCCCTTTAAATGCAAATGAGCTGCTCCTCCCGGCCCGCTTTCCAGAAGAGAGCGGAGCTTTAACAGCTCGTGCTTCGGTTGCTCAACAACAAAGCTGGAGAATCTCACGCAGCCAAAATGACAATTGTCAATAATGGTGTTCAGCCTTACATCGTTCAAATCGTAGTCGGACACTGATGGAGAGACTCAGGAAGAAGTTACAACTTTCTAGAATGCAACTAGATGTTTCTGAATGGTTAGTGGGTAAATTTATGTAGTTGCTGTGAAGTTGATTCAACTCATTGACTAGCATGTGCCGTCATGTTAATCTTTTGTGCAAATCCAGCATTGAATTGACCATCGTTTGTGAAGCAGTCCAGCATAAAATGATGGCATGGTAACAACACTCTACTACAACAACTCTTTCTCTTCTCTAAAGCAGCCCAACAAGGCCTTAAACCAGCCGTTTGTTGTAGTCCTTAAACAGCAAATTCTTTAAAAAGAAAATATCTCCCTTTGCATTGAACTTTGAGCGTCGTAAATTTGCAGATGTTGTTTATGCTCTAACAGCAACATTACACACTAGCAAAAGTAAAAAAAAAAGTGAAATCATAATTAACCACTGCTTTAAGACTGTAGGGTGTCCTGTTTGTGATTATAGGTTTTAGAAAGATTATTTTATTTAATCAGTTCATTTGTTAATTTCAGTGAACCTGTAAAAAAATGATTCATTGATTTTACATGTGTAACATGTAAACGTTTTTGTAGTGAAATTAATATTTATTCAAATAGCTTATTTTAGATGTTTTCAAGTAAATACATTTCAAAAATAAAAACGGTTAGTCATCACTTGAGTGTTCACAGAAGTCCCTGCATCATTTTAATCTTTTTTTGGTAGTAAAATGCAAATTTAGTTAAATACAACTCATTATAGATGTTTTTTAAAAAAAAATAATAAATTTGAAATATGGATTTAGTCCAGTGTTCATATTTTGCAAATCCATTCAACCCAGTCATTTGAAAGAAACCTTTCAAAAGAAAACCATGTTTGCATATAAGACATCACTATTCCTGCAGCATTTTGTGTTCTGTTTTCAGTACGTCCCCCGCTCATTTTATACAGACACAGATATTGTGTATTGTGGCGTGTGTGATTATGCGTGTGGTGCTGAGAAAAGCTCAGTCAGATCGATGTCAAGTTCAGGTGTGTCCTCCTCCCTGGCTGGCAGAGCAGGGCCGAGGGGCCGAGCAGGCAGGAGGGAGGGAGGGAATTGACAGGGTACGTGGGAAGGAAGGGCTCGCTGTCAGCCAGACAGACCTCTTAATCCTATAGCCCTGGGGAAAGGGTGTGTGTGCGTGCACGTGTAGACCTATATTTGTGCATGTGTGTGTGCAAAATCTTCAAGCAGAGTTTAGTTGGTTTAAACGTACCTCAGCTGAGCCTATTGTATCCATATGTGTGGGTCTTGTGTCTGTGTTTGTGTCGGGATGGCATTTTATACGGCCAGTGTTTGCTGCAAGTCAGATGTCTTATTGTATATTTATGTGAGTATGACACAATGTGTGTGAGGGGATGAGGGTGGAGTAGTGAATCTGTCTGTGAGGTATCATACACATTTTCTGCCCACAAGAAACTATCTTTCTCTTGGCACACCCTCATTGTTTTCAACACTTCACTGTAAAAGACCCAGAAAGGAGCGATTGCATCACCCCAGAGTTCGTTAAAGCAAAGCACACTATTTAGCCACATTCCATACAAGCCTGCTGCTCTCTAGCTTGCATTCCCACCCTCCCTCACTCTCTCTCTCTCTTTTTGGCATAGACTTTTGCATATATCACGGGCTGCCAGGCTAAGAGCCTGGGACTTCCCCACGCCACACTCCAAGCCTTTGATCCCTTGCTTTGGAGGTAACATCAAAAGGAGAGGCATAGAAAGGCAGCTACTACTGTGAAGTTCAATGTTCAACTTGATGGCTTGGCTGAGGGCTTTTTTTTCTGTACTGCTTCCCCCAGCTGACAAAAAACACACAGTTTGTAGCCAAGGGTTTTTTTTCCAGTGCATGTTAACCTTTATAGAACACATCTGTAAAAAAACAAAACCCACCCCCAAAACCATATAAATCTGCATGTCTATGTCTTGCAGCCTTGCAGCCTTGCATGAAGGATGCATTGGAAACAGAGCCTGAGCATTGTTATCACAGTGTTGCAATGAATTGCATCAAGTAAATGAGTAGAATGGAGAAAGGATACGAGGCAGAGAAGCAGCCTAGATGCAAGTTGAAGTTCCCACGTCATCAGCAACTCTCACGAGTCTGTTATAGGGTGAAACAAAGTGTTGTGGGTTGTTTTTCAGCACACTACAAATGCTCTTCAGATTCATGTTGTAATTAAATCATTGCTGTTCATTAAGGTCCTAAAGCTGCTGTCACATTAGAATTTTACTTCTTTCATACACATGCAAACACGGGGCATCCAAAACACAAGTGAAGATTTTTTTTTTCTGAACACCAGAATTTGGGAAAGTGGTGTAGATGCAATACATTATTATATACAATTATTATTATAATATTGAATATATTATAATATTTATAATTAACATTTTTTAATATTTACATTTTATATTAGATTTATATATTATATTAAAAACATTTATTAAAAACGGAAGCCCTGGAGTGTGATATCATATCCTATTGCCCATATTCATTGCACTGCCCAAAGAAATTTTGCATGCAGTTTAATGTGACCATTGCTTAAGATCTTTCCATGTTGGCACATTTCCATGTTCTGTTTCTGGCTATCATCAAATGTTGTGTTTTAGGTCCTGGTCCCTGGCAAGGGATGCTGGGGTGCGTTTCCCAAAAGCATTGTTAGCCAACTAACATCACAAATTCCGTCGTTACTAACATAGTTCAACGATTTGGTGTTTCCCGAAACCATAGTTCAAACGAACATTCGCAAATTCAGAAACACACCCCTGGTTTGTTGGTGTTGGCTACCTAAAGGGTTAGTTCACCCAAAAATGAAATTTCTGTCATTAATTACTCACCCTCATGCCATTCCAAACCTGTAAGACCTTTGTTCATCTTCAGAACTCAAATTAAGATATTTTTGATGAAATCTGAGGTTTATTTTATCTCCCATAGAAGGCAACGTAATTACCACATTCAAAGTCCAGAAAAGTAGTAAAGACATCGTTAAAATAGTCCATGTGACAACAGTGGTTCAAACTTAATGTTATGAAGCAACAGGAATACTTTTTGTGCACAAAAACAAAACAAAAATAATGACTTTATTTAACAATTTCATCAGACTTCCATGTACTACAGTTTTAACGATGATTTACTACTTTTCTGGACCTTGAATGTGGTAATTATGTTGCTTTCTGTGGGGGATAAAAAAACCTCTCGGATTTCATCAAAAATATCTTAATTTGTGTTCTGAAGATGAACGAAGGTCTTACGAGTTTGGAATGACATTAGGGTGAGTAATTAATGACAGAAATTTAATTTTTGGGTGAGCTAACCCTTTAAACCACCAACACTTCCTTGGTCAGCCAGCTTAACCAGAAAGACCTTGCTGTTTTGTTTTTGTTTTTTTCTTTAAATGCTTGACAATGCTGATCCGCCAGAAGTTAGAATAAACCGTGTTCTTTTAATTAGGGAAAGTCGCATGAACTTGACAGTACAGCACAGGTGCATCTTATGAACAGACCTTTTAGCATGTTCAGACTTTCACATGTCTGCCATGTGTTACTGTTTAGCTAAGGCTAGAGATTAGTTTTCATGCTCATCCTGCATTAGTCACAGCTGCATCCAGGTAGGAGGTTGTTTTGAAGACGTTCACCTGAAAAGATGCTTCTGCTGAGGCTTTTGGAGTTGAAAAGAGCTTAAACAGTTTTTAAGTTTATTTTTTCCTTTTTCTTGTCCCAATGCCCCTATCTCCTCCCTGTTTATGGTTCGGGAAAACAGGTCTGCGGTTTGCCCAAGAGAGACAGAGCTGGAGAGAGTTGCTTAAAGAGTGCATTAAAGATTCAGCAGTAATTGCTACGTGTGATGGTGTCTGTTGCCGCTGTTTGTGGATGGATGTCTGCAGTAATTAACATAGAGGTGGAGGAGGGGTTATGTGTGTTTGTGAGGCTTTTTTTTTTTGGGGGGGGGGGGTGCATTACTACAAAATCATTACTACAGTTTATTTGGAGGTGAAGGGTGCTCTTCGTGGGGTGCAGAAGAGAAGAGAGGGGTCGCACCATCACCCACAGTGCTTCGCCCGTAGCTCCCACCGCATGACCTTCCCTGGGTCTTATTGTCATCCGTGCCTCCTCCATTTTAATGAGCTCTATTAACCAGTCCTTTATTTATTTATTTCAGAGCAAAAGAACGGCCTTGTCCCTGAAGGTAGTCGTGAGCTCATGGTCAGGTCGTTAGCATTGTTACTCTTTGTGCACCTTATGCCAGTAACCAACAGTCGATTGCTAGTTAAATAGATAAAATTCATTGATTCCAAAGAGAATTTTCAGCATCAAATAGAGCAAAAATTACTTAACTGACACATCACTTACCAACAAAAGGTACAGTAAAACATAAACCCTTCTACCATTGAAATTGACAGGTAGTTGAGAGTGAGCGAGATTGGTCTGAATAGACCAGCCTTTAGTATTTGTGGTACACTGAGCGTGTTTGATGTTCTCTGAGTATGGTTAGGGTTTTGTGTTGTAGGGTAAAATCTGAAGGGTGTCCTGCATAGACACATCTGACCTGCAACCATTTTGCATTTTGAGGCAGATAATGGCGCTCAGATACACTCAGGGACCAAACCTTATGAATATGGAGTTTGGAGTGCTTCAAGGTTTATTTGTGTGTGTGTGTGTGTGTAGGTTGAAACATGTTTGAAGGTTGTTGTTGCTGCAGGAGGTGAAAGTAGTTTTTATTTTGAACTTGAGAATGTACACTAGTGTGGTAATTACCTCCTCATGGTGGCTAGGGGTGACCCCTAACTGTACAGTAAAGCTGATCCACGGCAGAGAGAGCGTGTGTGTGTGTGTGTGTGTGTGTGTGTGTGTGTTTAAACGTGAGCTCCAAAGTCTAAACTCCATGCCAACCCAGTGTTAACTTTATAGGACCTATGAGCAGGCACACCTAGCGCTAAGCCCTGTGCCCAGGCTGAAGATCACGTAGCTGGTAAGTAGGTCAGTGTATGAGATTCCACAGGGTAGGAATGAGACCTCTCTTGGTGTGGAAACACTGCAGGCTGTGTAAGTGTGCAGCTCTTGGGTGTGTTGCTAGGCCTTAGCTGCCTGCATGTCTCATTATGGGCCCTGCTGGAGGAGACACCAGCCACGAAGACTAGAGCCTGCAGGGCTATTTATAGAGCGCTCTTAAGGGGCCCATAATCACCCAGAAAAGAGAGAGAGATAAAGAGAACAAGAGAAAGAAAGAGTAGAAGCAGGGGGGCACACTTTTTTGGGAAGTAATCATTATATTTCAAGAGTCTTATTAAAAGAATTGTTGCCAACCATATAAAACGACAACTTTAAGACCAAACATAAGCCTCTCCAGTTGCCTTCCTCGCAACAAATCAGGTAGGACTATTGGGCATGTCATGTGATTTTAATATTCATGATACAAACTGATATCCCTTCAATTTTTCAGATCATTTCTACACCCCTTGGGTATAAGAAAGACAGTCTAGACACTTGAACTTAGTTCTGCTTAATGGAAACTAGGGCTTAAAAAATATCACCAAATCCGATTATGTTGTCTACCTGAGTCCCGCCCTACTGGAGTGATTGGTGATTGTATTTGTTATTTGTCTAAAATCATGGATTAAAACTGAATTGGTTCGTTCTGCATGAGCAAAAATGGTTGTTATTTGTTTTCTTTCTGGTTCTTGAGTTCCAAGGTCTCCATAGGCCGCTTATAACAAAATAAAAATTACTGCTTTATTTATTTAGAAACTGAAGTAATTTAAAAATCTTTTTATACTACAGCAAGTATAACGCTCCCAATATGCTATAACAGTGCTGCCAACATTGGAAACGCCGAACGCGTGCATGAGGTATTCAAAGCACCATAATTTCTACATCCATTTGCATATGGTGCTTTGAATAACTAAATTGTAAATATAAAATAATTTTAATTACAATGGTCACATTTGTGATTTTTTTTTTTTTAATTCATTATGTATACTATTTAAATTAATACTCAGAAACAGGTGCGGTTATATAGGCTGCTACCATTTTATTTTTTTCTGTTTAACTTTTATCGAACTACAGATCAAATTAAAAGAATAGGCCTACTTGATATTATTTTTAAAATGGAAGAAATCACTGCCTATTCCAAATGTATAGGATACAGTTTAATTCTTTTCATCTTTAGAATAAAATTCATTGCATAAAAATGAATAATGTTAACTTAGGAATAAAAAAAACAAAACATCAAACACACGTTGTCGTTACAACAGTCCATACCGAACAACAGGCAAATAAAATATAGATTAGGCTAATTAAAGTTGACAGCGGGTATATTAGGCTGTCACATACTTTTGTAGAGTATGCATTAGGCCTAAGTTTTAAAAGATGTCTGCCTCGAAGACTGTTTGGAGGATCAGATTTAGAGGCAGTATGAAAGAAAAATGTCAGTGGGAGTTTATGTGAAGAGTGCCAAGGTGAGAGGTGAGGGGATGGAGGAGATCAGGCTGGGGTCTCTGGCTCTGTGCTGTCAGTGTGCTGAGACCCCCCCCAGTGGTTCCAGCTTTGGAGTAAATACGGGCCCCGCGGACCCTCTCCCGCCCCGGGGCACACAAACCCCAGGCCTGCCCACATTCCAGCTTTATTTTCCTGGTTGCAGAGCGCCTCAGGCAATCTGAGCTAGTGGGGTGTTCTTTTCTCTTTTTTTTCCTTTATTTACTCATAAAATGTGTATTAGAAGAACTAAGCAAGTGTGAAGAGCCTTCGTGTAGACTAACTTTCAGTTTCATCTAGTGTTGAGCTACTCCTCCTCCTCTTCTATCCCCTCCACCCCTAGCCCCCATCTCCAGCATGCTTCCATCCATCCAGAATGAAGGCTATTTGAATGTTTCGAGCAAACATACAAAGACAGACACACACACACACACCCAAACACAGGCTTTCGCTCTTTTTTTTTTTTCGTGTTCTCTCTACCTCTCTAGAGATGGGAGTCTCACAGATGGGCAGATCCCTTCTCTTTGGATCAGTGAATTTCAAAGAGCCTGTCTGGATCATTATTATGTCCTTTCCACAAAAAAATTCTCCTCTTGAGAGAGTGAGTGTATTAAGTGCAGGTCTGTATGTATCCATGCATGCCTGTTCCACAGCACCTGTGAACAAAACAATGGGCTTTTTATTGTTGTTTTTTTCAATGGGAGTGATATTTATCACAGTATGCAAACTTGTTGTTCTCTTTCTGAACCTAGTAACAAGCACTTGTGAAAGCCTCTTAAACATATTGGTTGAGAATCTCTAGTGGGAACCTGGCCCACCAAGTGCTTGCTGGACCCCCACTCCATCCTTCTGTCTTTAGATTTCCTTATGCACATTGTTTATGCGGCTGGAATGTTTTCTGATGCATTGGTTCATCCCATGCCAGACAGCTGAAAATATATTCACATTCCCAATCCTCTCTGGCAAAGTAAGCATCTGATTTGTCTGATTGTGGAAGAGCCTGTGCTCTTAATCCAAAAACAAATCGAACACGCCATTTACACCATTTAAATTTGGTTATGACATTCAGTTGTGTTTGCTCTAGTTTACTTAGGCTACTGTTACGAATGCTTCCATAATCTACAATGTAAAGTAGATGGCTGGTTTAAAATGTTTTTTCCATGAATATTAAAGTTTTTCTGCAAAGGTCAGGTTACAAAATTCAGATTCAGTTTGGGTGAAAAGATTTTGCCAGAAAACCTGATTAAGCAACTTGTGGTCTCTGGTGTTTTCTCTCTCTGTCATTCTGACTCCTTCTCTCTCTCTTTCTCCTGGAAGTCTGCAGGCAGTTGAGGGACAGAGAGAGAGTTCATCCCTTTAGGAAGATTTAGAGGACTCCCTTGTCTTTCACTTCATCAGAGACAATTGAGTCATTCATTCCTATTGTAACTGCGCTGAGGCAAGGCAGGAGAAGGCGAAGCAGGCCTTGAGGAATCGCTAAAGGGTGGGGGAGGCGAAGGGGAGTCCCTGCTGTTGGGGCCCCAGGACAGAGTGAGCACTCTGGGTACGTCTGAAGGCTGGGGGGGGGGGGGAGGGTACTGAGTTCTCCGGAGCTCCAAAGCAATTTGTCACATCAGAATAGCACTTGAGTTACGTAGAAGGGGGCTCCTAGCTGGAGAGTTTTTAGAAGGTGGAGAAGAGGCAGGGGGAGGTCAGAGGTCGTGGCCTTTTCAAACCCAAGTGGTGCATCCATCAGCGGGCCAGGGGTGGTGGAGGGGGTTGGGCTGTGAGTGAACACTGCTGAGACTTTGGCACTGGTCTAAGCTTGGCTTTCCTTGGCATGCTTGTAAAACCTGCAGGAGGGATTAGGCCAAGGGAAAAGTCTGAAGTGGATACGCCTGTCAGAGTATGTGCACTCGGCTTTCAGCACCCACATTGGCCAAGGTGTCACCTTTCACCCCATCCAAACTAAACAGAACCAGAGCACAGAACATCACCTGGCACCTGGTCACACATGCACACAAGTAAGACTTAATTAGGAATATTATACTTATTTACACAACATTACACATCTTTGCATTAAAAAAGCTGATCCAAATAGGTTCTTCAAAATTTGGCATTCCACCTGTCAACAGTACTCTTCAATATCCCTGCAATTGTTCCGCTAGTCGGTGGTGGGTCTGTTCAAGTTGAGGCTGAGGAAGTCCAAAAGTCCCTCCAAGCTGGACCACAGGACTGCACCCTGCTGTGAATCCACCATTACTTACCACTGAACAGTGTAGTTCTTGAAGACACATACAGTGTTACAACTTCATGGGTACTTGCTGGAATGGTGAGCTACAGAATCAGACATTTTCCTTTGCTTTTTTTTTTTTTTTTAAAAAGGTGAAACTTAGTCCTCAGATAAGTGAAACCTTAAACAATCTCTAGTGATAGGCTGTAGGAAGGGAAGACATGAATCTGTTTGATTGGATAGAGGAGGACAGAGAGTAAGAGTTGAAAGGTTGACCCTGATTGGCCTGACCTGGTCAGACACGGGGATGGATTTGATTCTGATTTGTGGGTCACTTTAGCCAAGTTTTTTTCAGTTGAATCAGAGCCCAGTGGTTGATGTCCTGACTGCATCGAAGGCCAAGTTACAAGGCCGACTGGCTTGTCAGAAGTTTCCTTTGGGGATCCGATGAAGTATAGCACAGCATGCATTAAAAAAGAGTCCTATTTTTTATGTGGAGTGTACTCTAAATTCATTTTTTATGTTATGGGCTAAGACTGCATCCAAAATTGCCCCCAAGGTTAAGAAATTGAGCCCTAGTTGCTCTCTCTATCCCACCTTACTTTTAGTCTTTTTTTCTAATCTTCCTTTCTTCCTTCTTTCCTTCCTTCCTTTCTTCCTTCCTTCCTTCTTTCCTTTCTTCCTTTCTTTCTTTCTTTCTTTCTTTCTTTCTTTCTATGTTACTTCCTTAAATGTTTTGACATCGGCCAAGCCCACATGCAAATCCACTCAACTCTCCTATTTAGCAACATAAATGGTTTGAATGCGTATTTGAATTTAGTCAGTAAACAGACCAGTGGTTTTCAGTGTATGTTGCTGATCAAGTTTGTCATAATAACAGCAATTAGGGCCCAGTTAAACCCTGACCTGCATAATTCAGTGAATGGAATGGCCACACTGGACCATCACACTCCTCCTGACAAGACACCCATGACTGTAAAGGCTGGGACACACCAAGCCAACAGTCGGCCATCGTGCAATTTCGGGCCATTTTTGAGTGCTAGTTGGCTTAGTTTTTTCAGTTTGTTCCTCACTGTTGGCTCTAGTCGGACGCTGTCTGGGTTTTTTGGGCTGGTTCAGCATGTTGAATCGGCGTCGGGCCGTTAGTGTGAGAGAGAACTCTGATTGGCTGTTCAGCTTAGCGAACGAGTCAGTGAATGAGAATAAAAGTGAAAGTGATGGAAGTGAGCAAAGAAGTCGAGCCGGTACAAACAGAAAACTGTTATAATTTTACGTCATCTTACCTGAGCATTTGAATGCCTGAATATTTTCATAATAACATGAGCCGACTGAAATGAACAAAGTGATCAGCGTGATTATTATTCACAATGTTAAACAAGCGCTGCTTTGTTTATAGTTTGTATATCTGCAGTCCTAGTTTCGGTTTCCCTTTTTGAATGATAAAAATAGACTATTGATACATGCTGATATAGACAGATATTTACTTACACACAGGCGCAGAATGTCTGCTAGTTGACAGTCGCCTTTAGTCTTTAGTTTTAGTTTAGTCTTTAGTTTTGGTGTCTTCAGGTGCAGCTTTTTGTCCAAGACGCAACCAATTAGAGCCGACAACACAGTCAGCTTTTGTCGCTGCTAGTTCTTTGACATCGGCTTGGTGTGTCCCGGGCTTAACCGTAATACCCCCTAGTCCTAGTCCTAGTCTAGGTCATATGTTTATAATCAGCCGGTGGTCTCTAAGCCTCTATGGAAACAGGTTAAAAGTTCAGGGGTCAAGTTCACTTGCTGTGGGCTAATGGACTAAAGCAAACCAGTTTTAGGACAGTAACAGCAGGTTTGTAATGGACCCCAGCATGTGATCTGAAAATGAGAGGAAGAGGTCACTCAGGCACAGAGGGTACATGTAAAGGTCTGGTCTGCTAAGCAGATCCTGCGGTCCATGGGTGAGAACAGACATGACCCCAGAAACTTTGTCCATCAGCAAGACTCCATGTCAGAGTTCAGGGCTGGATGTGAAAGTGGAGATATTAGAGGCAGAAGAAAGATGGAAGGCTGACTTCTGAGTGAACTGGATTGAAATCTCAGGCTTTTACCTACAGTTCTGTGTATGAATGTTGAAAATGTAATTTTATATATATATTGAGCTCTCAAAAATATTGGGGTTTAGAGTTGAAGAATGAAGAATTTGAATGTCATGCAGCTCTTTGTGGTGATTATGGTGATTATTTCCATCTGTTGGCTTTAAGAGGGATGCAAGGGTTCATGAAAGGGCTGTTTGCGTGTCTGCAGCTCTGATAAAGTCCAGGTCAATCATTCATGGGGACAGTCGCGGCAATGACTCAACACCACACCCTTATTATGTGTACTGGGAAAAATGCTGAAGTCCACCTGGAATTCCAGAAGCCATTAAAACATTTGGGCATGATTAATACCGGAAGAAGAATGAACATATTCATCTGAAAGCATTTGAGTTAGTGGTTTAAAAATTGCTGCCTACATAAATAGATAGAATACACAGATAGTATAGAATACACAATAAAATAGCAGAATACAGTTGTCAGTCCTGTATTTGAGTCCTTAATGTAGTTACGTTCACACACAGTTCAGTTATTTACAGGAGTGACAACTGTATTCTATAACCGAACTCACACATATGAATTTTTAGGACTCACAACTGCATTCTCAGAAAACGCTCTTTCGAGACTCACACCTCTAAGTAAATGTGGTTGTCAATCCCCAAAAACTGACAGTGTGAACGTAGCCTATGTTAATTAATCTTAACACTATTAGTTTCAATTTTCAAGAAGTTCCACCTCATGCATCATTTGACCTTGGATCTTTTTGACATAATTTATTTTCTTTTTTTTGTTTACTTTTACTTTCTATATCACAGTCATTTTTTTAAGATATTTTAGCTCTTATATTGTGTTTCCCTTTGTTTTCTGCATTATTAACATGTTTTTCTTTTGTTTTTCTCCATTTTTTTTCTTTCTGCCATCCAGTATCTACAGATGAAATGGCCCCTGCTAGATGTTCAAGCAGGAAGTCTTCAGAGTAGACAAGCACTTAAAGATGCCAGGTCACCTTCTCCAGCACACATCGTTGTAAGTAACACTCATGAGTCACTGCATTTACAAAGCTCTTTATTCTACAGCACAGTCCATGAAAACAAAACTACTTCCTGTGTCCTGTATTGTTTGGTTCTTTGGGACCTTACACTCCTCTCCTAATCTACAGCTGTCAATTGGATGTCTAGTGACCTATAAGAAACTGACAACCAGATTGTGTTGGAATATTATATGTCATATGGGTGCTTGTTTTTTATTATGGCTTCTTCATGGAAACAAAAGTGTGAGATATCAGTGTAGCTCAACAGAGGTTTTTTTCCAGTTTGGATGCCGCAAAGTGGCAGAGGGCAAGACCGTCTTTTTACATTGGAGACAGATAATTAATGCCCATGCTAAGCTTGGTTCAGGGAATGAGTGTCTGGAGTAGAGATGCTATGTTTATTTTGCAGTTTTATGCGCTGGATCTGCGGGTGCTGTTATCCATGTGCTTAACTCTAAATTTATCGTTCTTTTAAAATCTATGGACGATAAGGGCTTCAAGGTTAGCCATGTTGCTGGGCTGAAGTAATGTTACCATGTTAATACGTCACTTTATTGATTCCCTTCCTTGGACAATAGACCAAATTTGATTTTGGTCTTTCCATTGTGGTGCAGGAGTTTGGGGCTTCATTGCGTTTCCATAGTTACTGGAAGCAACAGAGTGCCTCCAAGGTCATGTTTAGGAATCCAATAAAATAATCCATTAAATCCAGTATATTATTTTGTCAGAGAGATAAACAAATTCTGTTTTGGACATACTATACTGAATGTTTGCTAGTTGTTCTTACTTCAAATAGGTGTGGGTTGCTTGTTTGTTTACCATGTCATTGTAATATAATGTGATTTATACATTCCCAGCTTCCTGTATAGACTGATTTTTGATTTTTAATCTGTCTCTATTGTCTTTTTGAGGCTATACATGTGAGATTGTACTTCGAAAAGTTGACAAAATAAGTTTTTAGCAAAAATACACATTTTTCTCTTCTGAACAGAAAGTAGAAAGTAGAAAATTCATGGTTGGCTATTTAAATGGGTTTTATGCAGTTTTTCCCTTCTTATCTAATGCGATTTTATATAAACTACCGTTCAAAAGTGTTTGGGGTCAGTACGTTTTTTTTTAATTTTTTGTCTCTTTTGATCACCAAGACTGCATTTATTTGATCAAAAATACAGTAAATACAGTTATATTATGAAATATTATTAAAATATAAAATAACAAAATAATTCAAATGTAATTTTTTCCTGTGCAGACAAAGCTTTTGAATGGTAGTGTATATATGCCACTTTAATTTTACAAAATATTACAAAGTAAGGTAAAAATAGCCTGTTTTTATTTATTTATTTATTTATTTTATTTTTTACTGTAAAACCAGTTCTACTAAAGAGCCGTCTAATACTTCTACTGAACGGGTAGTAAACTATTTTTGCATTTAAATGTGGAGTAGCCACCCCATGTGCATTTTTTAAGAGAAAAGAGAAAAAGAAAAATGATTGTCCTCCCTCTCTGAATCATTAAATGTGTGGGAGGTAGTTAAGAACAGGCTCAGGTAAATACTGCACTTGAGTTTTATCCCTCTGACTCATGGGGCTGTAAATGCTTATCAGCACAGAGCAGTTTTCTCTATTGCCTTTTAAACCAGCCCTAAAGACCTGCAATGAGAGAGTAAGATGGATATTTTGCTCAGTATGGCATGTTTAGCTATTTAGCATTTACGGTAATTTATTTATGTGTTCATTCGTACAATATGTAGTTTGTTTGATCAAGACCTGACCTCCTAAGTTCGAGTATAAGTGGTATTTTGCATTGTTTCTTCATCCTTCCATCTTCTCTCTCTCGATTTCCCATTCGTGCTGTTTCTCTTGTGCTGACGTGTGTCTGATTTGATGTTTCCTTGGTTTGCATCATGCCGTTGGTGAATCTATCTGGAGACAGTTGGTATTGTCAGGGATAGATAACTGTGGAATGCTGTGTTTTATTTTTTTTATTTTTTTCTCAAGTTGGACTATATGCTTCTGTACGTGAAGGCCTTATCAATAGATTGTACGCTAAACAGTAGTTTCTCGTCTCTGTCAAATTGGAAGAACACCTGCCCAAATTGACCCATGGCTCTGAAGACGCCTGTCTGTCGTGGACTGATAAGAGAGCGCCGATGGGTGTGAGATAAGGAACATAAGCCGAAGTTCAAGTGACCCAACAATCACCAATGAGAGAGATACAAAAGCACAGGTGGACAGCGGGAGAGAGGAGGCGATACCGTAAAAGGGCAGTGAGGCAATGAGACAGATGAAGTGAGGGCAAAGAACGAGACAACACATGCGTCTAAAAAGTGCATATACAGCCAAAAGAGAAGAGAAAAGAAAAGGATGCTTCATAAGTTGTGTTCACACAGCAGCAGAATACAGTTCCCAGTCCAGTTTTAGAGTGCTAAATATGGTTATTTTCATACACCATTCTGTTATAAACTACATTTTATAACCAAAGTGACTCTTTAAAATTTTTATGGCTATCACGAGAATAGAAGAAGGACTTGACGTTGATTATTTGTTTCTATGGACAGTATTAAAGTTGCTTCTCTTATAAACAGCACAGTTTGAGTTACACCTGTATGAATACTTGTTTCTGCCTCATAAAGTAATTGTTTTAAATATTAAATAAAAAAAATATATATATTATATTATGAAATATAAATCACAATTGTGAGATATAAAGTCAAAAGTTATGAGAAAAAGCATTTTTTTACTTTTATTATTTACTCTGAGGTGAAAACAGGCATCCATACACTAGTTAGTAAGTACTTCTGTCAATCCCAAACACTAACTGCGTGACTGTATCCATAGAAACAGTTCACGCATAATCCAACAACCTTTTTTATGTCACATGTGGCCATAGAGATGCTATTCCATGCTGCTCTATGAATAGAGCACAGGAAGTGACCCTCTCGTTTCTGTCCACGCCCATAGAAGGCAGTGCCAGGATGGTTAAAGCACTCAAGAGCCCCGCAGGCTTTTCAAAGCCTGTTAGTCCCACACATTCAGCATGCATTTACTACCTGTTCACAACTCATAAAGAGCCCATCACTGAAAAGTACTGCAAGCCGTTTGTCCCACTGCCATCTACACTAAATTTTAATGTGATTTGTAAAGCCCCTTTATTTATATAGACTGTAATATAGACATGACAATTCAGACAGGTAGACAGCAAAACACATGTGGTGTGTATTCGAGCTTGAACTCAAGGACGGTATGAGTGGGGATCATGCGATTGTAATTCCAGTGGGAAGCAGTTGGAAACATCGGGACGATAGGAGATTTCCCCACATCTGTGACACATTGGCCATTCGTTCCGGGATCAGTTTCCTGTTCTCTTTCTCGGCTTGTATGCACAGCTGTCCGTCCGTGTTCTGTAGTGTTTCCCCATGTAGTGTTACTTGGTGTAGACCATATACTAGACTGGTATAGCCAGATGTTTGACTCACAGCGTAAAGTCTGGTCCTTTCCAGTTTTTTGTTATGGCCAAGAGCTGTCTACTTACACAGGAAATAACCATTTGAATGACACATGGTTGTACAAAAAAAAGGAAAGAAAGATAAGAAAGAAATTAGTGAAAATGTGCATAAACTTTAGGATCTGAATTTCAGTTTATCCAAAATGAACAAGTACTGATTATTTCACAGACCAAAAACTAAGTGGCAACTAATTTAGAAAACTTGTAGTGATTATTCCTATAATAATAATAATTGGTATTATTTTTATTAAGTATTATTATTATTATTATTGTTATAACAATAAGAATAGTGCAATCAAAGCCAGTGCGATCATTTTGCCATGTTGTTACTGGATACTATGTGTGTGTTGTACATTATTTTATCTAACCCATTTTGTCAGATTCAAATAAAATAAATGAAATAAAAGTTTGAGTTTGCTGGCTAACAACCATAGAGAATCATTTTAAGTTTATATTTTAATGCTACTCTCTAAAATAATGCTAAGGCAAAAGGATACACTCACACACACAACCTCATGCAGGCGCACTACACACTGTCTAATACACACACACACACTCACATTGTCCTCTTGGTCCAAGTCTTGTTGAGACTGGACAATGTCTCCATTGTTTTCTGGGCTTTCACAGGCAGCAGGGGACGGCTGGAGTGTTAACTATTTCCCCACGAGGCCCCACAGCAGTGTGCGTATGCATGCAACACTGTGTGCAAGTAAACCAACAGCAGGAAAACGCGGGAACAGATAGAACGCAGGGAAAGGGGGAAGAATAGGAGGGGTGGAGCTTGGAAGAATAGCTGGAGGAGTCCTGGTCTGTTCCTGTATGGTAATTAGTATTTAGGAAGTAATGGAATGTGTTGCGTTTTGACAGTGCGGGACCTCCCACCTAAAACCGCTGTATGATGAGGTCATTCTTGCTGTTTGCTGTCACAACACAAGTCTGTGAAGTTCAATATGCTCTTAAAGTATTGAAATCAACTTTTAAAAATAAAGTCAGAGTAAACTAAATGAATAACACACATATAGTATATAGGACATTTTCCCAGACTCCAGCTGAGTAGGAGTAGCGTCTCAAGCTAGCACGGGGCCTGTAGTTTTTGCTGGGTAATTTGCTGCCTTTTTTCGGACTGAATGGTGGTGCACCTGGACTGGCTTGACAATGGCTGGGAGGGCCAGAGGCATGCTGGGAAACCCCAGCCCCCTCGCTGTTAATGAGGACCCCAGTGTCACAGCCACAAGACACTGAACCAACTGTCTTTTTCTTTTCTCCTTCCCTTTCTACTATTTCTCACTTTTCTTGCTCCCTCATTCTCCGTAGAGCCTCCGCCTTTTCCTTCCCATCTATTTTAGTGCTGTTTTAGCATAGTGATGTAACCCCAGCCTGTTGAAACTTGTATGTAACTGTAACTGGAGTTGTGCCGCTTTTGACAGGACTCTGTGAAACAAGGAGATGTCTCTGGTCTGAGACCTTTGGCCAAAGTTTGGAGAACATCTCAGCATGTGCTCTTATGTAGTGCTTGAAAGGTCTCCCTGGAGCATTTCCTTACTGAAACTCAGGGAATGTCAACAAACTCTTTTACAAGGGACCTGGTGTCAAGGTCATCAGCCCTTGAAACTTTTATATTGTTATGTACCCTTAACCTCCTGGACACTCACAACTCTTGTGTGTGTTCAAATTAACATGACCATTTGCAGGGCAAAATAGGTCATGCCTTGTTTCAAATAATTGTTTCTCCTAGACAGCAGTGAGATTAAATGGTCAAATGGAGGTTTTAAATCTCCACAGATTTGTTATCAGATTTTGATCCTGAGATGTGTCCTTTAGTCTGTTTAGAGTTTCAGTAGTCCATAGTCAATTTAGGCATCTCAACATTATGATACAGTATTAATAATGAATAATCATTTTGAGATTTGATAAAGATTAGGGACCAGATTTACAAAACAATTCCAAAAAAGCATAGATGGGAGTAGAAAGTTCTGCGCGTGATTTACTGACGACGCACAAATTAAAGAACACAGACACAGCCAGATCATTTCCATAATGACCAACGCAATCTACCAAGAGCAGCGCACATTAGCGTCTGGTTTAAGACATGCTTTTTTTGGGGGTGGTAAATAATGGCGCAAATGCTAGTAAATTGCGATGCTGATGTGAAAGATTCTGCATCAATGCATAAAAACAATCGATAGGCCTATCATACGTATCAATTGTCCTTGGAAGCAAAGCACTTATGTCTGATGTTTCGTTACAAAAATAACATGCATGAGAAAATAAAGTGCTTTATGTTAAACAGAGTTATTAAGTGCAATAAGCCACGAATAAGATCTTAATTCATTAGCTGCACCAACAGACACCCCCGAAGCAGGGCATGGAAGGACGCATCTCTCAAACGGCATGCAATCCTGAATTCAGTTCTCTTTAGCTCCGTGTTGTGCTTGAACGGACAGATACACACAGAATTTATGTTAAACAGAGTTATTAAGTGCAATAAGCCACGAATAAGATCTTAATTCATTACTTGCGCCGACAGACACCCCCGAAGCAGGGCATGGAAGGACGCATCTCTCAAACGGCATGTGATCCTGGATTCAGTTCTCTTTAGCGGTGTTTTGTGCTTGAACGGACATATACACACAGAATTATTTTAAAAAATTCAAAAAGTCTTGGCAAGTATTCACATAAACATATTCGGTTATGTCTTAAGTGAACGTAAACAGTTGGGGGGAACAAAATCTGATGTGTAACATTTTATTATTCCGTGCATTAGGTTTTAATATAATAAACTAGCTGCTGTCTGTGTCAATAATGTTAATCAAACAACAAAAGAAAAGAGGGAATCACTCACTGCTCTTGACTGAATAACTTATTTTAATAACAAAGATATAATAACAAAAAGAAGTATATTAATATAGTAATTATTATTAATAAAAGAATAAGATGAGAATCAAGAATCGTTTTATAATTGAATGGTTACCCTCTGAATCGTAATCAAATTGAATCGTGAGGCGAGTGAAGATTCACACCTTCTAGTGATGCTGGAGAGTGGAAAATAATGGCTGCTGAAAATTCCACTTTGCCATCACAGGAATAAATGACATTTTAAATTGTAATAATATTTCACAATATTACTTTTTACTGTATTTTTGATCAGATAAATTTAACATTGGTGAGCATAAGAGACTTCTTTCAAAACATTAAAAATGTTTACAGACCCAAAACTTTTGAATGGAAGTGTATTTAAAACAAGCACAGTTGAGAATGCCATTAAGTCTCTTGAGCTATGAAAAAGCAACATCTGAGCAATAGATTTTTCCTCTGTGAACTATTTATTACTGTTGCTTGTCTTGTTTTTTTTCTTGAATGATGTTGTGTAACAGGAACATGGTGTACAAAGCCTCAATGTGCCTAAAGCCACACCAGTACTCTTTTTGTCAATCAGTTGATGAAGACACACTGTCAACATGCTAACAATATCACAACCTCAAATCACAGTAAACAAACTTGCACTCACGTATTCTGCATGTGCTGTATGTTGTACGCGAGATATGTTTGGGCTTGTAGCCTCGTACCTGGCAGCGGCCTGACACCACAGTCAGAGAGGAAACAGACAGAGAAGGAGAGGGGTGGCACATAGCTAGACATTTTTTGTGGTTTTAAAAGTCATGCCTTTTGCCTTCATGCCCTGGTTGAGTGATGAGTGTACCATGTTCTCAATTTGTGACACGGGACGTCCGTCTTTGCCTTTCAGGGGCCCTTCTGCTTGGAATTCCCCGGACAGACTGATCTGAGTGTTCACCAATTACATTTGGTGAGAATCCTGAATTCCAAGTTTCTTGCAGCTGGCTTATTGATTGTTTAAATGAATTACCTGCTGGAAAATGCAGCTTCAGCTGGTGACTGATTTTCTAGCTGGCCTAAACTGGTTATTTCCTGGTCCAAGTTGGTCATTAGCTAGTCTGAGCTGGTAGACCATCATTGGTCTACGACAAACCAGCTAAAGGTGGTCGAGCTGGTTTTTGGAACATCGTGGCTGGGTAACTAGCCAATGACCTGCTTGGAGCAGCTTTGACCAGCTATAAAACCAGCAACCATGTTTTCCCACTTAAGCTGGGTTTTCCAACAGGGTAGAAAAAAATAAAATTATGAAATGAGAATATCAAAATAGAGATTTCAATAACTATTTTGTTTTTGATAAGTGTAATGTTCTGCTGTATTTGATATTGTTTGTTGCTGTGTACCTGCTTTTTTTCTATAAAATGGGGTTGAATCTGCTTTGCATTTGTACACACACACACAAACACACACATCCTCATGAGCAGACTTGGCTCAGTTTGTGTGGTAATTGTAAACTGTTGCTGTCCATTGACATGATGATTTTTGTCTCTAGCAGGATCCCTGTTACGATATACAGTATTTGCGTGTAACAGGAAAGCATCAGCGCCACTCCAGCGGTGTAAAATTCAGCATCTCTGGATTCCTGGCAGCCCGAAATGCCTCTTGAGCTTCATCTTTGTCTGCTTGCAGGCCCCGTCTCAGCCTTGTTAATTATTTTCCTGCATCTTCCGGAATGGTGGCGATTATTTCTCTCTGATTTCTTTTCCTTTTCTCTGAAGCAGCTGGCATGAAGAGGATGCTTTTCATTTGTAGCATCTGGGGTTGAACGTTTGCCAGCGAGAAGTTAGGAGGTGGAGTGGTTTGTGTTTTTGTGTGCACACGCGCACCCGTGTGTGTAAATGTGTGCGTGACTCAGCTTGCGTGGGTCAAGGTTAAGGATGTTTGGATGAGACGAGGCCTTCTTCTAATTGTCTTCTTGTCCGTCGACATGAGGCGCAGAGAGAAAGAATGAGAACGGCGAACGAGAGTGCCTGTCTGGCACCGCTTTTCAGTTTTGATGTGGTGCGGAGTGACGCAACATGGGGCCACTGCCGCTGAGTGTCTCAATTGCACCTCGGCCCTCCTTGACGGACACAAACAGTGTGTGGAATTTGAAAGGGGGGCACTATGGGTAGCCTTGGTCTGCCAAAACTCAACAGCGGTGCAAGGATCACTGGGGCAAACGATTGTTTAGTTCATCGCCTTGTGTTAGGTCTATGGAGAAAGCTGTGGCATTGTGGGATATGCTTGTCTTATTTTTGTCTGCCCCTCAGGGTCATGTAGGTCATGTCGAGATGGTAACCCTCATTCTGTGAAAAGTCTTGTGAGATTTAAATTGCAGTCCAGCAGCAAATCCTAAAGCTAATATTAGTAGCAGCGAAAGCAAATCTCACAAGAGTTTAGCAGAACAAGATTTACATCTAGACAAAACTGTCACACTTATACTAAGTATTTAGGACAAAATAAGTGCAATTCTTGAAAAATTCTTATATTTTAGTTCACCCGAAAATGAAAATTCTGTCATAATTTGCTCACCCTCATTGTGTTCCAAACTCGTAAGACTTTAGTTCATCTTCAAAACATAAATGAACATATTTTAATAAAATCTGAGAGATTTCTGTCCCTTCATTGACAGCTAAGCAACTACCACTTTGATGCTTCAAAAAGTTCATAAAGAGATAGTAAAGCTAATCCATATGAATCGAGTGGTTTAGTCCAAATTTTCTGAAGAGACACGATCGCTTTATATGATGAACAGATTTAATTTAGGCTTTTATTCACATATAAACATTGATCAACACACACATCAGATATGGTAAACGGAAGCTCAAGCATGTTTGCTTGCTTGATGTGTGAGAACCAATGAAGTTCATTCTCGTGTGTTACGCAACACTTTTGAGCTTTCGCAAGAACCAGTGAGGTTTGTTCTTACGCATTAAGCAAGTACGGTTGAGCTTCTTTTTATGTTCGCTGATCAATGTTTATATATGAGTAAAAGCCAAAATTCAATGATAAATTCTGATCATCATATAAAGCATCATATAAAGTCTCTTCAGAAAATTTGGACAAAACCGCTCGAATCATATGGATTAGTTTTACGATCTCTTTATGAACTTTTTGAAGCCACAAAGTGGTAATTGTGTGGACTGACAATGAAGGGACAAAAATCACTCAGATTTCATTTAAAATATCTTCATTTGTGTTTTGAAGATGAACAAAAGTCTTAGGTTTAAAATTTCCAGGTTTGGAACAAGTAAATTCATTTTTGGGTGAACTAACCTTTTAAGGCTAAAATGACAGGCTTTGCAGTTTTTATTTTGTTATTTATGATTATTTTTATGAATATTTTTTATTGAATTTGAATTTTTCTTAAAAACAATTTTAAAATTTTTTTTTTAAAAACATTTTAAATATCTTTTACAAAATATTTAACTTTTTAAATTAGAAATGAAATAAAAAGAAAATAGTCGTTAAATTGGATTTTATTCTTACGAATATTTATTTTATTTATATTTATATATATATATATATATATATATATATATATATATATATATATATATATATATAAATATATTTAATATATTTATTTTTTCTGGAAAATAAAATAGTCAACTTTTTTTAAGTTAGAAAATAAGAATAAAAGAGTTTGAATTTTACTCTTAAGAATGCTTCAGTGTATCCGACCCCAAGTTACACTATTGTTAGACATGCTAGTTTTGGTCTAATTCACATTGGTTTGAGGGTGCTAGAACAGTTAAGTAGTCACGTGGCAGTTTATAAAAAATACTAAACAATGAATCTTCATGTGTTGTATTATCTGACACTAATTGCAGGGAAGAAACTTTTTGTTTTCATAAAGAGTTTCTGTCAGAACTTGTTTGACAAGGTTCACCAAGAGTTCCTTGAGTAGTGCATCTCTGTTTCATATGTGTTTGTGAAAGACAGACAGATAGAAATCTTGTTTGAATGAAAAAAATCTAAATGTTTATCCATATGTCACCCTAATGCCTCCGTGTGTGTGTTTCTGCTTGTGTTTGTGTGTGTTGTTTCTAGCTAATTGGCAAGCACATGTTCTGGTTCCATGTTCTCAGTTAAATCGGGTTAGTTTTTCAAGCTTTGTTGCACATGATTTCACATAAACCACAGTATGTTGCCATGTTAACACTTATGTAGAGCACTCCTCATGGTCTATCTAAAATAGAGAGAGTGCAGAAGGGATTGTGGGCGGGGAGGGTGTCGAACAAGAACTACAAGAATGTTTGAGATTTTTGTCGGGGCCAAAACTTCCACAAGGACTTCCTGTGGGCTTCCAGTGGAGCCAGACAGCATCGTGCTCCTCCTTCCCAAACTTCTGAGCATCTAAACTTTAATAGTGCCATTAACACTTCCCCTGCATACTGAACTTCACTACACCTTTCTATAACACCTCCCCCACCCCACACATGCATTATATTCGTGCGCGGCATTGAGCGAGACGGAGTTAGCTAGGACTCGTACTGTATTAGCACTTGAGGCTGTTTCACAGGGAAACTTGTTTTGACAGAACTCCAGGTGTCTCATTGTTGGGCGTGCTATGGTTCAACAGATTTACCAATTAGTGTCGGGATATGGGCAGACAAGGGGAGGGGGCAGCTTTTAGATGGTGGTTTGGAAGACGTGAATGTGGGGGACAGCAAGTGAGAGAGAGTGTGATGGAATGACATGGGGCCTCGTGGGCTGCCGAAGGGGTCATATGGTCATAGAGGGACGCTTGGTAAGTTGATATGTGACCTCCTTTCACAGGCCTGTTATAGAGTAGCTTGGGAAAGTAGCTCAGAATTAAGAATAAGAGATAGAGGAAGAGGAGGGGGAAGAGATAAGGACGAAGCAAACTCTAGTTTTAAAGAATAAAATGCATGCTATTTTTAAGAAAAAAAAAAAAAAAAAGGTTTATTTAAACATTTATAACCACGCTCATTCATTTTTTCATTGACGTCTCTAACTCCTTACTTTTTGACCCCTGCCCTCCGACCACCTGTTTTATATGAACAACTTTTCATAATGAGATATATATATATATACACACACACACACATTAGGGATGCGATCAGCTGCAGATCGGCATCGGCCAATAATCACATTCTATGTCTCAATCGCTAGTCAATAAATTTGGCCGATCACAATTTGATGACGTAAAACCGCAAAATCTCATATCTTTATTTAGAGCAGGTTGTCTTGATTCAAATTAGGCCACACACAACATAACATGATGCATAGATCTTGAGAAAATCCGCACGGAGTGACATGACATGCTGCTTGGCTAAAGCTATAGGACTTCCGGGATCCAATTGCGTCACGATCATGATGCAGTGTTTTCCAACATCATTTGAAAGTTCAGCCGATGGAAACTGATCTCTGTATGGTGGGTAGGGACCCGAGTCCTGCACGTGCCCTGTTTGGAAAAACCCGCACCCACAGTTATTAACAGAACACCCGACCCGTTATCCGACAGCAACACTAATTTTATTCCTTACCTGACCCGACCCGTTTTACATAAAAACCGCGACCCAAACCTCAAAATACAGAATTAATGTGCTTATTAAAGCATTATTCTGTTTACATAATCTGTTTACTTTTTAAAGCATAACTCTGAGACAATCCCAGTGTACTAAAAGCATACTTGTAGACATATCTTTACATTTTGCGTAGGCTTATCAGCCTTAATTCTGTGTGTGTGTTTTTTTTTTGTTTTTTTTTGATAATTATTGTTTTTACTAATTAACTCTCTTTATTTTCATTTGAGCATGCCTGTTGTGCTTCCAGGAAGATTTAGGTGAACTTTCGAGAGGAAGTTGAAGTGATTTGGACTCCATCCCTCGGGTGGCCTGTAGAACGAGGAGCTTTTTTTGGACGCGTCATGGTTGTTTTAGTAAGCTTCTCGCTCACTACGCTCCCAGATATATTCACTACATAATTTAATTGAAGTGAAAATTAATAGTATTTTCTGTCAAATGTGCGGTTTCACAAACTCATGTTCGGGAATTCCATTGTGTGGAATTTGGCCCCTGAGAGCGTGAAGGTAGTGGCGTTCGGGGTCTGTTAAAATCACCTAGAGTCCTGCAGCACGTTCCTTTACTAATCCTTTGTTTAGGTTAGACGAAATCTCCCCCGTGCTTCAGATGCAAACGCTGACTGCTTTATGGCCAGACGGTTTTGGCTACACGATGTGGTGAGATTCAGAAGTTCTGTGTGTGTGTGCTGTGAGCTGTGTCATAGTAAGTGAAAGAAAGAAGGAGGCAAAGAATTGGGGAGGGGTGAAACTGACATTCCCAAAGAATAATTTATTGTTATGGCTGAATGTGCAGTGACAGTTAAAGTTTAACACCTTCCCTCTTTTGGTGCGTCTGTGTGTGTATGTGTGCGTTGGCCCCTAAAACGCCCTTCTAGGGAGCACTTAAGCTGGCCGAAATCACATTTACTTCCATAGCCCTCACTAAGAGAGCAACAGGGTTTTTTTTTTTTTTTTTTGGAAGTCAGTCAGTATCTTGATTTTGGAGTCATTTTTGCATTGTCCTATCTCTCTCTCTTTAGATTGTTTTCAGATGTGCTTCAGCTCGCCTTTTGTGAAACAAACTTCCAATTTATTTGATTTCACTCCTCTCAGCAGTTTCTTTGCAGACATCTTTTTACTGTTTATTTGCGTCTTTGTTTTTTTGATGTTTCCCTACAGTAAGTGCAGTCAGAGCCAAGTTTTCTGTCTCCATTATGAATTTAAAAAGAGAAAGATGACACGGGACTGTTTTTCTCAGTCAAAAAATCTCTTTGTTTTTATTGTTTCTTTTTAGTTCAGCCTTTTTTGAATGATTCAGTGAGTTAAAATGGTCTTGTTCTGGCACGCTGTTGCAGGTGTGCACATGCTCTCTTTATCATTTATTTAGCTTAGTTTCAGATATGAGAGGAATGTCTACTTCTGCTCGTCTGCACGGCGCTGTGGTGAAAACAGATGTGTTGTGTTTAGGCTTAATTTATGACAGGCAGCTAACTGGGCAGCCTTGACAAGTCCAGGAGAATCTGTCACTACTCTGACCACAAGATACTAGGCTAAAAGGAGGCTGTAAGGGTGTGGGGGGGGGACAGGAATAAAGTTACTTTTTTTTGCTGATGGAAAGCAAATTTTTAAACATTTATATTAAAGCTTTATACATTGTTAACCCTAGTTGAATGTTGCAGTCTTGGTGAGCACTTAGCACACATGATCTGGGCTCCTTGAGCCTTGGTGCTCATGTGGGAAATGTAGGTTCCAATCTGCCCTTTCTTGTGTCCCAATGGATTTAATTTTTTTATTTTATAGTTTTTTAATTATTTTAATTTATTTTTTTACTTATGGATTTAATTTATAATTGTAATAAATTTAATTTGAATGAAAAATATTTAATTTTATTATTTTGACAATATACAATTTGGCCGTTGTCCAGCCCTACTTTGGCGGTCATCCAGCCCTACTACGCCCAATAGTTTCCTGTCTCCTTTCAGCTGTCTCTGTCGATAAAAAGTATATAAAACCTCAAAGTAATAGAAAGCACTAGGTAAACATATTATATGTGCTTTTATTTGTTTATCAGTATTGTGAACTATATTGAGTTCAGTAAATATAATGAATAAAATGAATAAATAAAATGGCGGGTCATGATTGAAGTGAGACAGACATGCCGTCTGCGGACAGCAGACAGGAGACGAGGCTTTATTGGGAGGCTCATTAAGGACAGTGCAGCGATGTGGAGAAAGAAGCGAGCGCTTCACTGGCCTGTATCCCTTTGAACACCGGCCTACTCTTATCTACGACATGCTCCGTTCCTCCATAACAAGACATTTTTCTTCACACAACGAATTTTTTTCTTTCTCCTCTACCTCTGATGCGAACAGAGAAGCTGAGATGTCACCACTATCCTTAAGATACAGAGGCTGCTCCTCGTATGCCTTTTTATCCCATTTTCCCCTGCACCTGTTGGAAAGCCCAGAGACTTTGACTCGTCTCCATTTTATTTCCCCCTTTGTAAGCGTAAACATTAATTGGAACTTTTTTAATGCTGTCTCCACCTTGTGTTGAGATGCCACATAAGATCTGTTACGGCAGCACAGCTGTTTTACGAGTGTTTTCGAGGAGCATTCCTTAATCATAGTGTCAGACAGACGGATGAATGCTCTGAGTGGGTTTTTATTCACTCCGTAGTTTGCAGGTTATTGAAAAGACCACTGCCTCACCATGAACCACTCTTTGGCAATAGCGCTGCAATGCTATATTATTTATGACATGCACATGCATCATGCCAAGAAATAATCCCTCTGGTAATTAAGACCAGTTTACGCTATATAAAACTGATGTATTTTTATGCAGTGGTTATGAACTGATCTTGCAGAAGCACCATAAACAGTTTGTATTCAAGCATTGAAATACATGTTTTCTGTCAAGCCATGGTATGGTTTGAGTCTAGAAGGTTGCAAACCGATACCACATGGCTAATGTAATGTTAGTGGACGCCTCTCATCCAGATCAGCTGTAGTAAATTTTTGTCTTCTTATAAAAAAAAGGCACTGGTCCAGGAAGTGGAATTATGCTCCACCTTATGTGGCCGCATGTCTGGAGGCCCACCGCAAACTAAAACATTAGATCATTTTAACATTGAGGCTTTTTCAAAATATTATGGCTGTGCTATAATTTTATAACTAGTTGTCTGTGTGTCTAATTACCCTATTAAACCCAGCCTGCCGCTGGGTGTTCCTTTATAAACGTTTGGTTCTTCTGGTTCCTCTTCCATCCTCAGCTACTATTAGCTCATACGCCTTTTAGAGGACTTCCAGTATGCTAATTTGAGCTCAGGATGTGCAGCCACGCTAGCTGTCTGTCTGCCTGCTGCCCTCTCCTTTAATTGTTATATCTTCTCACCATTAATGTGAGCAAAAAGAGAGGCTTGTGCCATGCACGGCACATCAAAGACTACCACCCCCAGATCTACAAGTTGGCTGTCTCTTTGGAGCACAGGCTCTGGAGATGTGTGCCGATTCCCAGCTGGAATGGGTTTGATGGTCTAATTGTAGCCACCGGTGAACACAGTTGCATATCACAGAGAGCCTGGATCCAGTGGAATATGCTTCTTAGACTATCTTCAGATGGAGTAGAATGCACCTACAGTAGATGTTCAAGTTCCTTCTGCTCTACCTGCCCATTTATCACATGGTCAGCGCCATCTATTATTGACAGTGCAGAGCCCATTCCACACTTCACAGGGGTAAACTGCCATCTTCCTCTTCTCTCTGCTCTCGGTCTTCTGCCCTTTTCCATCAAACTGTCATTCTCTTTTCTACTCGGCTTTTCTACTCTTCTTTTCACTCCACATCCACTATTCCCCCTCACCACCTCCTGACTAAGGATATGAATTCCACTTATTGATTGTTTTTTTTATTTTTTTTTTTTTTATTCTATTGTATATTAGTACTTTTAATGAAGCACCAAATAGTTAGTTGCATACTGGTACCATATTGATTATTAATAGCCAATATTCAAGATTTTTTAAAATTTATCTCTAATGGTCAATATTGCATATATTTGATCGTGCATGCTCACTTTTCCTATTCTTTTACATTTAGGTGATCTTTTTCCTCATCTAACTCTCACTTACAATTAATTTTTAAAAATCATATTAATTTAAATCTAATTAAAATATATATATATATTAAAAAAAACCTGTTAAATGCAATGCCTAAATTTATTAGTAGCATTTAAATGATTGATTTTTAGTTTTTAGTGTTTTATTTTCAATTTATTTTAATAAAATAATATAGAATTTTAGCATCAGCCATTAATGTAATATATAGTGTTTTTGTACATTTTTCTGTTCGCATCACTGAAAAAATACAGGCTTTCAAGAACCGTTAAAGGAACCAAATGTCAAAAAAAAATCATTTAGTTGTTATATACATATTTTTTAAATGGAATGGCATTTTTAAAAAATGAAATGGAATTTAAAAAAAATGGTATATTCTAAAAATGTATTCTAAATATTCTAAAAATTCCTAGCACTTTCTTCCCCGTAGTTTCTGAATAGCTCCTTGTGTGACTGTAAGCAGTTTTCTGCAGTTAACCACAGTGCAGTAGCCAAACATATTCTCTTTGTGTCCGGCAGGGAGACGTATGAATGAGCAGCTCTGAATTTCTTCATGATTAACCCTCAGCACGCGTTAATGTTGCACCTCGCTAAAGACCATGCTGACCACACCAGGTCAGGGTCCTTGCCACGGGGCTTCGGCCAGAACAAAGGAATCCACACCGACACTTTCCGTCTAGCACCGCTGCTTCCATGCCGACTACCAGCACAGCTATTCTAGTGGTGATCAAAAAAAGATCTCCTCAGCTTTGAACTCCTTCCCTTTTTTTTCGGCTGCGCATCAAAAAGAAATCAATAGACGAAACTTTGGAGCGCATGTATCAGTTTTTCTGTTTCTTTCTTCCCCTCCGCCTTCATCGTTTGTACATTCCGCCACTAGAGTAAAAGCCAGTTAAAAGAGGACTGGCGGTAAAGATGACACTGTTGCGGATGCGGTCCGCACTGGGAAAGGCCTCGACTGGGAGAAATCAATTCGGTGGGGTGGGGGGGGTAGTTTGCTCACACTGAAGAGGGTGATGCAGATTCTGTTTTTAGACTGAAATGATAGATAGGTTCCTGGTACCTAGAGACAACACAATACGTTTGAGGGTGTACAGAAAATATGAAGCGCTTTGGTGAGGCATAGTTGTGCTGTTAAGATTTGTTTTATCCAGCTGTGAGGAAGTACATGTAGCTGTCTCTCTGAGCTTTTTGTGCCGCTGAACTGAAAGCACTTCTCGTGGCATGTTGAAGGTCTCGGATGGGTTGAAGTTTCAGATGTTTGGGTCAGGGATCCTCTGTAAAGATGGCCGTGTTAAAGCCAGAGAAAGTTAGATGCAGACTTTGTGTTGTAAAGAAGTAGTTTGGAATGTAGCATAAAACACAATCGAAAATGACGGACAGGATATACACACAAATTTTTTTTTTTTTTTTTTGGAAACTTTTACTTTTTCTTACCAAGGATGCATTAAATTGATCAAAAGTGACAGTAAAGACATTTATAGTGTTACACACTGTAAAAAAGAATTGTTGGTTTAACTTAAAAAAGTAAGTTACCTGGTTGCCTTAGAATTCATTGTTCATTGAAATAAAAAAATTGAGTTAATACAATGAAGAACAGAAACTCAAAATATTATGTTATCTGATCCACATTAATTATTGAAGTTGATTTGACAAAAGAAAGAATGTTGTGTTAATAAATCATGAAAATATTTTTTTACAGTGCAGAATGTTACATTTATAATGTTCCTGTATCAAATAAATTCTGTTCTTTTGAACTTTCTATTTATGAAAACAGTAGCCTGTTTTTTTTTTTTAAGCAGAACAGCTGTTTTCAACATTGATAAAAATAAGAAATGTATTTTGAGCACCAAATCGGCATATTCAAATGATTTCTGTAGGATCATGTGACAACGTAGACTGGAGTAATTATGCTAAAAATTCAGCTTTGTCATCACAGGAATAAATTGCTTTTTAAAATATATTAAGACATTTTTCTAGATAACTCCTTTTGTTTTCTATGAAAAAAATATGAGGGTGAGTAGATGACACCTTTCCATTTTTGAGTGAGCTATCCCTTTAATATCTAACAAATTATCCGCTGAGGGAGAATTAGTTATTTTTGTAACATACAGTCATTACATTAGAGAATCACACTAGACAGAACAAGGAATGTCTGAAGGTCAGTGTGTCAGTGTAACTGTGTGTGCTTGTCTGTTTGTGCGAGCGCGTGTGTATACGCCAGAGAGCGTGATGCACGCCGTCGCGCTGCAAAAGGGAAAAGATGTCTGCAGCGAGCATTCTCACTTTTCACTTTTATTGTTGTGCTTCCTGTTTTGAAAGCCATTAAGGAGACGGTTTCCTTACAGAAAGGGGGGAAAAAAGACTCCCGTCTTTTTGAAACGTGTCCAAGCGCAGTGCGGAGAAGAGGAGGATGATAGCGATCAGCTAACAGCCCAATAACAGGAACACAAAGAGGAAAATGCTTCGCTCTCTCACCGCTCCCTACGAACGACAGATTGATACAGGGCTGGTTTTTGATGCGCTGATGAATGCCGAAGGATGTGCTTGTTATTTGTTCCGTCACAGCTGTAGCTCACTTGTCATGCGCCCAAGTATCCCTAGCGCAAGGTCACGTGACCAAAACCCCAGAATGCTTTGTGACATCTGCCCCTGCCATTTTCATCAAAAGGCCGGGCCGCACTATTGGTATTTTGGGTGTTTCCTTCAGTTTATTTCATTCTCTCTTTATCAGCGAAGTTGAATTGGAGTTGAGCTGTCTTTCATAAGGGATCTTGGTCATGATATTGATCAGATTTACGTATTCAGCACTGAAGGGGTCTTGTGCCCTGCGGTATCTAGCCGGAGGGAGAGTTCAGAGTACTTATCTCGCATCGCACAAGTAAAGCCCTGCGTGCAATGACCTCTAACTTTTCCATTCGCTTCCCTTTCATTTGAACCGTCCCTTTGTATAAGGATCTCAGGCTTACCCTGGTGACATCGGCGGGGTGTGTGAGGTCATCTGACCCTTTGACCTGTCCCCAATTTCAGAGGCTCAGGGTATCAAGAAGGCCTCTCACATAAAACTGATGGGCAGTCAAAGTATCTCAATTATTATCTTAAATTTTTAAATGAAAATTCTCATTTTAGAGGTGGGAATGTGACACATCAATATCTGGGTCACAATAATATATAATAATTTTATGATTTGTTTAGTTATTCAAAACTGATGTCTTGCAGTGTTCACTCACTTGAAATATTGCAATCTATGGAAATAATTTCTTTTCTTTTCTGATAATTCTGTATGTCATTCATCTCTCATTTGTCCTTTATTCAATTGTTCTGGTTATTGTGCAATATGTAGCAATCTCTTTCTATTACCTTTATTGTACTTAAAGCGCAAGTCATAATTTATTCCTTTTATTGTGTCTGAATTGGTTTGATTTAGCAGTGCTGAACTCGACTTCTGTGCATGTGTGCGTTCCGCTCACTGGCCCCGCAGCCTGGCCAGCTTGTAGCTCTTAATAAAAACCACAGACTGTAATTGGACTTAATTGCACCCTTCGGGCGTCATAAGCTCAAGTGTTACTAAACAAACTGCAGGGTCTGGAGGCCGGCACGCTGCATTTGCCACAGCGTTCCACCATCTTGCCATGTGCGTGTATGTGTGCATAATGTGTTGCATGAGCCCAGAGAGTGTTTGTTTGTGGCGCTCAATGAGTTTAGACTTGCCGTGTGCCACTGCTACTGGAGGACGAGGATTATATTCTTCTTTCAGCCAGCAGAACAAGAGCGCACAGGTCTAAAAATGATTCACACATTCACTTTTGCATGTACTCACTCTTCTGGTGTGTCAACCAAGGAGAAATCACCCACTGGTGAACCCAGTTCAGCCCTCTGCGGTTAAATATCGCCTGCCAGGAACATTTAAGGAGGGTGTTGATGATGTGTGCCATGCCAGGTGCTGAAATACTTGTCAGTCTTAAAACTATAGGCCCTAGAAGTGTTGGGGAAGCTACTTTGAAGCTTGAAGCTACAAGCTACAATTTTTTTTAAATAGTTAAACTTTAGTTAAACTACTCTTGAGTCTTGAAAAAGTAGCTAGAGATAATTGAAAAACTTTTGTCAAGCAATTTGAATGTCAGGGTGGCACAACTGCAAACACGGCACTTTTATTATGAATTTTGACAAGGTAATAACAGTAAACATGATAATGCATCATCCAGAGGATCCCAAGTGATCCTTGTGGCGGAGTGAAAAGATGTGTAGATCTCTCTCAAATACTGGTAAAAACGGCTAATTTCAAGTATGAATAGGTTGGTACGCTTTCCATGTCAGGTGGTACAACTACAGTATGTACATAAAACTATTTGGTTGCACCGCCTGACATAAAAACGGTCAAAAAATGAATTTAAACACTTTGAAATGTTATTTAACAACTGAAACTTGTTTAAAGACATTGTTCATGTCTCAAAAATATGCATTACATCAGTTTTATAAAGATTTTTTTAAAAACACCTTTTTTGAAGCTTTATTTGTCAATGACCCATATATAAAAGTATTTATTTATAATATATTAAGCAACAGCATTTTAACTAAATATTTCACTTTTAAAAACAAGACCAAAAATGCTGCACAAGGACTTTTTTTTTTTTTTTTGGTAATTGACCTATTTATGTGAACCATTTGAACAAATTATCTCAAATTAATCAGACCTACCTGGTTTTTTGATGTTTTTTTTACCACTAATTGTTGGCAAAAGTAGCTTGTTACTGGAAAAGCTACAGCTAAACTTCTATTACAAACCCAAAAATGTGGTTAGTAGCGTCGCTACTTTTAGATAGTACCTTTGTTAGTACATGAGTGTATATGAGTGTTGGAGACTGTCAGCAAGTGAACCCAGTAGTGTGTTTTTTTGTGTCTGTGAGTGTTTTTGTGTGTTTGCGTACAGATGCTCTCCTCCAGGCCGTGCGTGAGGTGCGGCGGGCCGTTCTCGTGGGGGGCTCTCGGGGGTCACTGCACACAATCGATTGAGGGATCCAGACCAAATTCAATCATTGAAATGGCAAGGCCAGCCGTGTTTCAGAAGCACCGCTGACCCCGAAACCGGGAGCCGGAGGAGAGTGGGATAATCACTGTGAGAGTGCCATGTTCCTTTAGCTGTTCGATTGGCCGTGCCGTATGGCCATCGCACCCCGTCGACAACGTGCCGCCGCCGAGTGTTTGCCGTCTGTTATCAAGATTTCCCAGATTTACTTGTGGACAAAGACTCCATCTGCCTACATGAAATGCATATTCATTTCTCTGAAATGGAGATAATTAGAAGTCGTCTTTGAGGACGTTGAGATTATGATGAGCATTGTTAGAGATTTTTTACCCCAAAATTCACTCACCCTCATGTCGTTCCCATAAACCTTTATGGTTTTATTTCTTCTGTGAAACACAGAAGATATTTGTGTTTTTCTCCATACAATGAAAGTCATTGAGATTGAAACATTCACTTTCATTGTACAGACAAAAAACACTGAGGCATTTATCAAAATATCTTCTTTTGTGTTTCACAGAAGAAAAGAAATCTTACAGGTTTGGAAAACTTGAGGGTGAGTAAATGATTTGCATTTTATGTGAACTATCCCTTTAAAGCTACACTGTCTCATCCAATGGTGTGAATTTGAGGGCGGGACTACCTGTTTGTAAAGCCAATGGCAGAATGATTCAGGAAGTCTTTTCAGTGACACTAGTGGCACAGAAATAACACACTTCAGCTTTCTTGAAGCTCAGAGCGAGGTGTGTAATCTCAAATGCTGTCGGCAAACACAAACCATAAGTTTGCAAGGCTCTCATTTAAGGAGGCCTCGTACAGCAGCGCTGGAGCCCGTGACTCCCCTGTGGAGGGAAAAAACAGAACACATAATTAAGATATATAGCCCGGCTGGGTCAGAATATAGCCATAGACTTAAAATATAGTGAAGCAGACAAGTCTCCGTTAATCAGTGGTTTGTGGTTACTGTTTGAAAGCAACGTATATGAGACTGCTCAGAGTTTGTGTGCGTGTGTGTGTGTGAGGGGGTGTCTTCTTGTTTTAAATGGTCTGTGCAGCTATAAAAAGGTTTGGAGGAGAGCGCTGGCGTGTGTGTGTATGTGAGGAGTCCACTGTGAGTCAGGCACTGTGTGCATTTATGACTGGGCACACAGCTCTATTTGCGTCTGCTTGTGTATGTGCTCTCCCAGGTTGCTCCACGGTCAGTGACCCATAACTCTCCCTCTGTTCCGCCTCCTAGTCCAGACTCCCGCTGTAATATATGATCTGGGCAGGTGTGTGTGTGTGCGTGCGTGATAGCATCCTCCAGTGGCTCAGGAATTATCACATTTCCTTCTGCACACTCAACTCAGTGTTTTGTCACCCACTAATGATGACTATCCATCAATCAGAGGGGCGGAGCTGAGGAAATGAAGATGGATTGAATTAGTTTTTAGTGAAACGGTTGGCTATTGAGCAGCCCCGTAATTACTCTGTCAGGAGAATTGAACTGTATCAGCGAGAGGCTAACCTTAACACTTTCACCCTACTGTTAATTATGGGGACTCTTATACGGCAGATTCACCTCATGTCTCTCCTAATAATAAGTGAATAATACTGATGGCGTAACAAGAATTTGATGGGTCCTGGTGCAGTTTTTTAAAATTATATGCCTTTTCCACACACAAAAAAAAAAAAAAAAAAAAAAAAAAAATCATCAGTTTATTATCATTATTGTTATTATTAATGTTGGGGAATTAAAGTAATTATTCAGTGGAAGGGTCCATAATAATAATAATAGGCTTTGAATTTAAATATTATTATGATTTGGTAGGATAATAATAATAATTATTAATGTTTTTAATTATAATAATACAAATAATAATGTTGATGAATTAAAGTCGTTTTTATAGGAGAAGGCTTATATCCTTTTTTTTTGGCCAGATTCATAAGCATTGGTAGGCTGTTCATGTTCATTCTAAAACACACATTTTTCTTTATTGTTCTGAGCTTTAAAAGATCATCTTTTTGATGATTATAGAGAAGTATGCTATAGAGTATTTCATCAGTAACATTTGCCAGTTAATATTAATAGTTACTATAATAACGATTAATAAAAAGTCATATTTAGCTGTTAAATTGTCATCGTCATGGCATCGTTGCCCCACTGAATTTGTGCAGTTATGTAGTGTGTGTTGACAAAGGGAAATTTCAAAAGGTAGAAGGGGAGAATTTGACTGGAAATATGTCATTTAAATAAAAATGACTTTTATTCCCTCTGTTCATAACAAATAACAGTGTGGAGTAGCGTCATAGTGCCACAGCGGCAGAGAGAATGCCCTCATGCTAATCGCACATGCTGCACTCTCCAGATTAATTGTCCTTGACGAACAAATGCTTATTCAAAAGGATGGAGAAAAAAAAAAAAAAAAACGTGAGAGGTCCCAATCCAAGCGTACCGCAGCATACTCTGTATACTGTGGGAAATGAAAATTGGGCTGAAGTGTTTTTAATTAAATAAGTCAGAGAAACTCCAGGAAATGGCTTAATTTCATATTGAGACACATGACTTGGGGATCTTAGCGAACCAATTAACCTCAGCGCAGCTCATTAAAAAGCTGCTTTCATGGCCAGGAGCTGGAGACTTATCTGCCAACATAGGACATGAAAGCAAATTTGTAAATCCCAAACTCTAAAAGTAATTGGAAAGGTAGATGCAAAGGGTAGTACTAAAGTGACATGGCTGTGCTAAAATTAACTAAAAAATTAGTTATTAGAAAAGTAATGGTAGAAGGAAGCAGACCTGTTTTTTTAAGGTTAAATTAGCCAAGGGATGAGTAATAACTAAATGAGAATAGGATGCCCGGACAGGATGTTATTTAAATCGCACATCTTGTGCTGTGGCTAAATGTTTCGTTCACAGGGAAGGATGATTGTGCTAATACTAATTTGTGGCACGCCCCTATGAAGTCACAAAAATGCTTTCTGTGCTTCGTTTCCATGGCAATAATCTGTAAAATGTGTATATTTTTTGTTACGTTAAATACGGTTTCTTATTTACAGACTGCAAAAGATGCTGTTGTGCAGCTCACATTATGTTGGTTTAGCCGAACTAGTAGGTTAGCTGAATTAGACCAGGGGTCACTGCCCTCACAGACCCCTCTGAAACCTCATTGGGACTGCAGTGAAAGGCATTCCTTGGACCCTCAACCCCCGTTTTGTTTTGTTGTTGTTGTTTTTTTTTTTTTTTACCTCATTGAAAGTCCATTAGTGTCAGAGTGGAGGACATTACCGTCACCATTTTGATTATTTAGATGTAGGCTAATAATTTTTAAAGCCCAGGCCGGTAGTCTGACCAAAATCAGACGCTTCTTCGGTACTCATTATTAAAATTAATTATTTAATGGGTTAATGACATTTGAAGATTTTTAATGTAAGGTTTGTTTTTGTGAATTTATGTGTGTGTGTTTGTTTCAGCAGGTTGGTAAGAAAAACTCAGCATTATGAAAGTAATCAATTTTCTGTCAGAGTCGAAGGACAAAATACTCTTTACATTTCATTTCAGCACTTCCTTTGAAAGATCTTCTCACTGATCCCCTTTGGTGATCAGTCATTTGATAAATGTAACCTTCTTAATACTCAGCTCCGAGGGGCAGACGGACGGGGAGTGCAGACGGGCACGGGACGTGTATAGGTTACACCGCCGCAGCTCCACGACACCCATCCAGCGTTCACTAGAAGGCAAATGGCCTCCGAAATCTGATTAGGCCCCATTATAAAGAGTGATATTTTCATCCTGGCGATTCTCGGTACTGTGTCAGTACTCTCCACTGTTGCAGTGCCGGGAAGAGCCCAGTCCTTTGACAGATAGTAGATATCCCAACCGTCGCTTGTTTAGACATTGCTGTCTTTCACGACGTGGAAAAAACAGACAGCCGAGAAAATAGGAAGCAGCTAAATAATGTCAAAAGATCAGAAATCAATGGGCCGGAGGAATGTGATCCTACATCTCCTCTCACATGCACTCCACCAGAGTGTTTTTCCAGGGCCACTGAAGTTGCTTGTGTTCACCCCCTTGGAGATGTAACATAAGCACAGGGAAGCGGTGTAATAATGTTTGGCTATCAGCAAAAATAACCTTTTACTTAAAGGTTACTATCAGAAGTTTATTGAGTTACATGCTTTTTATTTACAGGGAGAAAATAAAAGGATGGAAAGCTCAATTTATTAATGCGCAGGATCGGGTTTCTTTGAATTTTGAGATACAAAAGAATAACAGGAAACTGATCGATAGTATGACAGAAAGACCAGGAAAAAAAAAATATATATATATATATATATATTTTCTTAATATGTATTATTTATTGCATTTTGCTATTTGTTGTAGTTTTTCATCAGAAAAACGTTATAGTCATTCGTTCTGCATTGTGATCTGTTATAATGAGAGAGCGAGAATGCAGCACCATTACGCTTTTGTGTCGCCCGTTGAGGGTGGGAAACAGACACAGGATTACAACAAAAAAAAAATCTGGACATTTCTAGGAGATAAATTTAATTTCTTTGCTATTTGGAGGTCTTCTTTGAAAATTGTAATGAACACATTCAGAAACCGGAGAATAGATTTACTCTTAGCTTCAAATAAGTCTGTGTTATCGTACTCTGTCATTCGCTCCTTCCTATTTTCGAGCTGCTAATTGATGTTTTTGATGTCGGCGAGAAAATTGAAGAAAATGTCATGTGTGAACCAGCGCGGAAGTTAATAAGATTGACTTCGTTGACGGAATTCACAATGAGCAAAGGAAAACCGTATAATAGGGCCTCGCTGCATCGCCCATACATCTTCGGATGGGATGAAATCGACACCCGACGAAGCCCAGTGTGGAAAGATAGAACATTTGGAATGGCTATTCTTTTTCACAATGTTTTTTTTCTTCTTCTTTTGCGGTTTGTTTTGTTTATCTCTCTGCACTAAGAGCATCTGACTGGTGTGCATAAGCAGCTGTGTATCCTGCAGGCTCCTGCCTCGAACCAGGCCCAACAATTCGAAGAAACTGTCTCCCAGGGATACCCTCCCACTCCAGACAATACTTATTCTTAATGCTGTTTTGAGTTTGAAAAGGCACAGGGCTTTAAGAAAGGTTAGATAAAGATATGTCTAAGAGATGCACTGATATCAGTTAGGGTCAATGCATATGCTTGGCCGATGTGGAAAAGAGCTTAAATTCAAATCCCCTTGAATAAAAGGATTGAAACACCACCACGGTCGCTCCATCTTTAGCCATTTATCGAACGTTGGCCGAAAGCCGAATGAAATCCATTGTTCACAACAATTTGGCCGCACGTTTCTGCCGTTTTTTTGTTTATCAGCTGAATTTCGTCTGTGCATGAGAAATCACAAAAGTAGTTCCCTGTAATTTCAGTTTTTGTCTTCAGAAAATTGTCATTTGGCAGTATAGCTAGGTGTAATGGGGTTCTGTGTTTTTAATTAGGGTGCGGATTAGCTGAGTTCAGTTCACTGGCTCTGATTATTTTTTTCCCGCCCTTTAGGGGAATGAGCTAAAACCCTAATGCGGCCAGTACCCCCAAGCGGTCCTTTTTTGAAGACACCGAACAAAAAAAAAAAAATCGTAGACTCTGCTAGTGTTCAGCCCTCCAAGGACCCACAGTAAGGGACATTATTCTCGGAATAGCCAATTAATTCCACTGGCAATGATCGGTTAGCGCTTCTCCCAGCCCTCCTCGCCCCCCGCACTCCACTCGGCATTTGAAATGCTAACACAATGAAATATTTTTCTATTGGTTGGTGTCCCTCGGCTAAGCCACCGCCGCGGGCAGAGAATTTCATCGACTGATGAGACCAGAGGCGGACCCGATAAAAAGGTTACCTGTACGTGACATACACTCAAAATGGCTAGCGCTACCTTGAACTCGAAAGTTCTGTAACTTTTATTTGACTTTTCATCGTTAGCGAGGCAGCACTTCTGCGCCCGTGGAGAGTCGAAATGAAGGACGGCTACTTGTTTGTGTCCACAGAAGCATGAAACATCCTTGCTCATTTTTTGAAAGTGTTTCATCACTTTTTTTTGTTTTGTGCTAAATCTGATTTACGTATTCGCTAGCTATTTTAACGTTTAGATAATTAGCGATGTTTAGCCTATTTAGCCTTTAGTTGTGCCATCAAAGATGTTGATCATAAAAGAACCTTCCGAACTACCACACATAGGTTTACCACACAGAAAACAGTTGCGTTAAATCTATTGTTGCAGATCGTTCACCGTATTGCCATTGCCGGGGCTTTGTGTTGCGGTCTGGGTGCTAAGAAAAGAGCAGTAGTGCACCTGTCATATCAACAGCTGAGGGATGGGGAGGGTGTCGAGGAGTAACAGGGAGGAGGTATAGAGTTTTTTCTCAAATTGTTAGTTGAAGTAAAAGTATGGTGTTGGAATCCCCCCCCACCCCCACGACAGACACAAACACCATAAGCCCCTCTCTTTTTTTGCAGCACACCCTCTCCCGCACACACACACACATATATTTTGCTGTCTACAAGGAGTGAGGCAGGTGGCTCCCTATGGCTGCAGCTTCATGACAACATGCCATTAGAAATAGCAGGCCTGTTGATCAATCCAGCCGACATGACAGCTTCGCCGCAAGGCCTGGCTCTTTGAGCACCATCTCTGCGGCAGCTCCCTCTCCTGTTTCTCCTCACTAATTGGTGAAAGTTCTCTTATATATGCTTGTGGCACAGGGCTCTTTTTTCCCTCCTCTTCTTCTTCTCTTTCTCCTTCCTTTGCTCTTGCCTCTCCTTCCACCCATCATCACCCCTTATGTATTTTTTCTTTTTGTCACAATGGAAGTGATAACTTTTAGTTAGATATTGCAAGTGGGTTAAAAATGATATGTGCGCCGTAGGCATTTTTCTCTCTGAATTTCTTTCTTTTTTTTTTTTTTTTTTTTTTAAGAGCAAGATGTGCAATAGGGCCATGGTTTGACATTTGTTCATGGCAACAGAACAACAAATTTAAATGGAAAATAACAACAAATCTTTAGCATGCAGGCCACTTTGTAATTTATTTAGAAAAATTATGAATTTAACATTCTTCTCTGAATATGGCAATTTAACAGCTCAATTAAATTGAATCTGTTTTTGTTTCTTTTTTAAATACACATGCATATATTTATTAAAGTGAAAAAAAAAATGCATACAAGAGCCGTCAAACAAATTGTCAGGATTTTCATTCTACTCCGTGCAAGCTGTCATGTTACTGAGCCATGTTTAAACCTACTGTCATCTCCCGCTGAAGTGCTTAACACCCCCTCTTTGATTTCTCCTTTAACTAAATAAATTAGTGCAGAGAAGGAAAGAGAAACACACAGCAAATGTTTAAATATCTCCTATTTGTCATCTGTTTACGATTTTAATTACACAGACACAGCTTAACGCTAGCACTCGGAGCCAAGGCATGCTCCTCTTGAGATTTGGAGCCAGAGTACAAACACTGTCCTTCCCATGATTAATTTAGTTGTTAATATTTAATATTTATTTTAGGCAAACCCTCTAGGCCAGGAACTTGTGTGCAAACCTGAGCTTTTTTTTAACCTCCTATGTTTAGAAAGAAGCTCATTGAAATCCATTTAGTAAGACTTCTTCACAGAAAGAAAGAGAAGAGATTAAATAGAGGCTGCTGCCTAGAGTGAAATTTAAATGCGTTATATTTTTGTCCACAAAACGGGACTTAAAAGGATCTTTTCCCTACGTTATTTGTCAGTGCTGGCTAATCGTTATCAAGTGAAATGGTAATATTAACTGCTATCTCCACCCAGTGGCACAAACATAGCGGTGATCAGCAGAGTGCAAGTAAGATGTAAAGATTTGCCAAAAGGGATCATATTTTATTACACAATGATATTTCAGTTTTAACATTGTTAAAACTCTCCCCTCCCTCAATATGGTGTTTTACTCTTTGTAAACAGAATCTGGAGACAGCATTGCATATCGTACTTTAATTTTAATGCAGTGTGAGATTTACGTGTGTCTTTATGTTCTGAGCCGACCTGTGTCTTAAAGCTCTGTGCATTTTGCTGCAGTTCGCCAGGTTAGTGTATGTAGTGGTGGTTGT